>NW_027507718.1:29656340-31006340 GCF_037356315.1 Lithobates pipiens
ACGTATGAAGGCCGCTTTCACACTGGAGCGGGCAGGCGTTGATGGTAAAACGCAAGTTTTAGCGGCTCTTTACCATCATTTTAGCGGTGCTATTTGGCTGCTAGTGGGGCACATATAACCCAGCTAGCGGCCAAGGAAGAGGTTAAATGCGCCCATGAAGCACCGCTGCCAAATCGCATTGCATGCGCTTCGGCAGTGGTGCCCATTCATATCAATGGGCAGGAGTGGTGGATGAGCAGTATACACCACTCCAAACGTGCTGCTTGCAGGACTTTTTTTTTAAGATCCTGCCAGCGCATCGCCTCAGTGTGAAAGCACTCTGTCTTTCACACAGACTGCAGGGGAGCCATTTTACAGGCACTTTACAGGCGCTATTTTTAGCCCAAAAGCGCCTTAAAACGCCCCAGTGGGAAAGGTGTGTTAGATCAAGGGGGATTAAAAATAAATAAATAAATAAATAAAATAAAATCGGCCTAACATATCGGCCCAAAAAAATCGGCATCATATATCGGCTATCGGCCGCCATGATTTCTAAATATCGGCATCGGTATCGGCCAGAGAAAAACCCATATCGGTCGACCTCTAGCTTTTACATCCAGTCAGGCAATATACAGAGTTTCAGTTTGATCATTCTTTTAATAGGTTAAAACGTAGGAATGTTACTCTAATGCAAGTGGAAGAATAAGCCAAAATCCGACTTGGCTTCTGCATACTTCGAGAGTCTTTGGTGGGATTAAAGGCTATGCCCAACAAAGTTGTCTGATATCTTTTTAAACACCAGAAGCTGGGTCTCCCTGCGGGGCTTTTAACTCTTCCCATGGATGCAGCTGCTATGAAACAAAGTCGCAGATACTTACTTTTCCTGCTGCATTCTCTTTACGGAATTAAAGCAGAACCCTACTCTCTTAATCAACATTAACTATTTTAACCCTTATGCTGCTATTTTATAGATACAACGGTATACAGTGCATCCGGAAAATATTGAAAATGCTTTTTATACATTTTGTTACATTTCTACAAACAAAACCCTATAATGAATCCTATAATGAAAACGTGAAAGAAGTTTGTTTGAAATCTTTGCAAAATTACTTTGACGCATCTTTGGCACCAATTACAGCCTCAAGTCTTTGAGTATGATGCTACAAGCTTGGCACACCTATTTTTGGGCAGTTTCTCCCATTCTTCTTTGCAGGACCTCTCCAAGCTCTATCAGGTTGGATGGGGAGTGGCGGTGCACAGCCATTTTCAGATCTCTCCAGAGATGCCTAATTTGTCCTGTAGCCACTCCTTTGTTAGCTTGGTTGTGTGCTTAGGGTCTTTGTCCTGTTGGAAGATAAACCTTTGCCCCAGTCTGAGGTGCAGAGCACTCTGGTGCAGATTTTCTTCAAGCATGTCTTTACATTGTGGCATTAATCTTTCCCTCTCCTGCTGCTGAAAAACATCCCCACAGCATGATGTTGCCACCACCATGCTTCACTGTAGGGATGGTATTGGCCAGGTGATGAGCGTTGCTTGGTTTCCTCCAGACATGACACTTGCCATTCAGGCCAGAGAGTTCAATATTTGTTTCATCACACCAGAGAATTTTTTTCTCATGGTCTGAGTCCTTCAGGTGCCTTTTGGCAAACTCCAGGCTGCTGTCATGTGCCTTTTTACTGAGGAGTGGCTTCTGTCTGGCTACTCTACCATACAGGCCTGATTGGAGTGTGGTTGCTCTTCTGAAATGTTCTCCTCTCTCCACAGAGAAATGGTGGAGCGCTGTCAGAGTGACCATCGGGGTCTTTGTCACCTCCCAGACCAAGACCCTTCTCCCCCAATCACTCAGTTTGGCCCATTCTAGGAAGAATCCTGGTGGTTCCAAACGTCTTCCATTTACGGATGATGGATGCCACTGTGCTAATTGGGACCTTCAATGCTGCAGAAATTGTTCTGTACCTTTCCACAGATCTGTGCCTTGATACAATCCTGTCCAATTCCTTGGACTTCATGGATTGGTTTGTGCTCTGGGGCGTTGTTAACTTTGGGACCTTATATAGCCAGGTCCAATCAACTAAATTTACCGCAGGTGGACTCCAATCAAGTTGTAGAAACATCTCAAGGATGATCAGTGAAAACAAGATGCACCTGAGCTCAATTTTGAGTGTCATTGCAAAGGCTGTGAATACTTCTGTACATGATTTATATAATATAATTATATATATAAATTTGCAAAGATTTTAAACAAACTTACAAGCTTCTTGCACGTTGTCATTATGGGGGTATTGTTTGTAGAACTTTGAGTAAAATAATGAATTCAATCAATTTTGGAATAAGGGCGTAACATAACAAAATGTGGAAAAAATGAAGTGCTGTTAATTTCCCTATGTACTGTATTATATTTTAAACTTTTTTTATTTTTTAACATTTCTTCAATTGGCTCCTTTTACTTTGCCTCCTGCTGTTTGTTACCTCTCAGCCAGTATTAGCCAGCTTCACAACAACGTCATTGAGCTATTGTTCTTCCAACAGTTAAATCCTGTCAATACATACAATTCCACTCTAGGAAACGGTATATCTGTGTCTTTGGACTGGATACTAACCGTGGACTATAATCATCTCTCCACGCTGACAGCTATGTTTTGCTATAATCCTAATTAAAGATGTCTCTGTGGGACTAGCAACTTGACTCAATCGACCACCCTTTAACATTTTTGTTAAAAGGGTTTCTAATTAAACCTAGTGACAGGACGGACTTTGTTACCCATGGTGCATGTCACTAAGATCAATAATCTGATCCACAAGTATTACCCACTCCAATTAACAGCCTTGCTATAGGTGTGTGCATGCATGGTTGAAGCATGATGCAGCTGCTCTTAAACGGACAACGTTGTCTATTTTTAACATGATCTTGGTGTTGGTGGTGGGTACCTGGTCTTGACGGTTTTGTATTAAATATTTTGCTAATAAAATGTATCCCTTATTAAGCAGCATGGTCCGCCTGTGTCTCTTCTCAGTGGGAATACTTCCCCTGTAAATCTTCTTTCTCTATAGTATTTAGGCACAGAGACTGCACCTATTATTGGTGAGCCTGCAAATCTTGGGATACCACACAATGTTCTGGTAACGAATAGTGAGTACTGATCTTCAACCAATTTTTCTATACACTTGTGTATATTGTGCTGCACATCTATGAGATTTTTTAGGGCATTATCACAGTAAGGGCAAATGGATTTCAGGACTTAAATGCTACATGAAACATCTGTCCTTACTCAAGATGACCACCACTAGACATGCTGAGGTCATGTGTTGCAAAGTGATTTATCAACACAAAAACATGGAGACAAAGCTGGATATGCGAGTTTGCTTTGAGTATTAAAAATTAATTGAATGAATGGCTTTTCTGTCTGTGTGGTGATGTGGTCTGATAGAGGCAAGCATTAAGGCAGTGTTTGTCTAAATTGTTTCAGCAATGTTGATGTCTGTGAACGTTTGATCAAGGCCAATATTATTTGACTGTGGTAAAATCTACCTAACATTTGACATGGATTAGTGATGGGGACCTGTTATCACATATCAAAGTAGTGAGAGAATTCGCTTGGGTTAAAAATGTAGTTTTAAATATTTATGTTAATGTTTATTAGGAATTTATTTGCAGTGATAATCAAGGAAGGAGCTTTGTGCAGTATGTAACAAGGGTAGAGAATAATACACTATACATGGGGAATGTAGTTCATGCTATATGTAAAGTTGGTAGAAGTGTGGGGGAACATAGGCCAAATACGTGACGACGCGTGTTCGTCACGAATCACGTGACTTCATCAGGAGATCCCCTGATTCATTCATACCCTGATGAAGTCACCTGATTTGTGACAATCACACGTCTGGACTGCTGCTACCAGAAGAGACGCTTATCGAGCTCGCCGCTCGTTTATACACCACTCAGTGATCTATATGTTTGTAAGTACCTGTTTTTCACCTTGTTTTTAATCAAAATAAACGCTGTAAGAATACTACACTATGGGGTATCCTTCCTCTGTGATTTAATCCCTTATATACGATACGTGGTTGAGACCCTCCTTGCTAAATACCCTAAAGCCACCCTTAAAGGGGCCGCACACCGCTGTGAATAGGCAGGATAGGAACCCCAGCCAGGACCCGGGTTACCACAGCAGGATCCTTAAAGGGGAAGGTCACCAAGGACCCTAAAAGATAAACCATTTTCATGCTGTTAACTTACAGCAGTGAGGTAAAGGGACACCCATATAAATACCACAAATACTGAATCCTGTTTACAAGCACTGGCACTTTATGATTTGGATAAAATTGCTACACTGTGCACTTCAGAATTTATGGACACTTGAATTTTTATTTTATTTTCTTTGCTCTGATTTATTATCAAATTCATTTATCTGTTTTATCTAGTCTATGTGTCTTCACGATAGGAGATCAGCACCACAGTATATATATTTTTTCTCAGCACATAGGTGCATTATCACTTATTGTCACTATTTACTCTCTATCACGGCTATCGATACGTATATTCCTTAGCCAGTTTGGCCTTTTTCCAATTAAGCACTTCAACGCACATTGTTATGTTATGCTAATTTCTGAAATTGTTTTAAAGTTTTATTAATACATATTTATCTGGTTATGTCACCTGATACATTTGCCTAGTATCAGTGAGGCCACTGCTACGGATTATTGTCCGCTTCCTGTCTGTTAGTTCAATATTTTTGTGTGCTGCGCACCACTACTTTTTTATCCTTGTTTCTCTGTGGGTTCAGATATTTCACTCAGTGCGTGTAGCTGTACGTTTAGTTAGCAATCTTTGAACTGGCGCAGGAATACTTCTCTTTTCTATTTATGTTAACATATCAGCTCTGCCTGTAATTTATTTAACTTAAAACGTATTTATTATTGGGTTAATAAGTTACAAGCTGCATCAAGCATGTTAATATTTAATTGAAGAGATGAGGAAATGTTGTTAGTTACTGGCCATCTAAAAACCTTGTTCTGGATAACAATAAATAACCACCCAAACAGCCTTTTTGCCTTTTTATATGTTAAATTCCGTGTTGCTGTGGAAAATTTCTCCCTTGTTTTACACCAGCACTCCCTTTTGTATTTTTAAAGCTTTTCCCATATTATTGGCAATGGAGGTCAATAACACATGTCTTCAGTTAAATAAAAACCATATATCTGTTACAACTTATGTTTCGAGTAAGCAGAGTTGATCTTTTTGAAAAGTTTTCATTCTTTTCACTTACCAGATAAGTCTCAGTAATCCCTTTTTATAATGTGTTTTTTATTAAATGTAGAGGGAACGTCTAAAGAGATTTGGCAAAAGGAAAAATAGAGGTGTTAACCATAGTATCCAGTAAGGTATTCTTTCTATAGCTTGCCCGAATTTGAAATTGCCAGCTAGAATTTGGTTGACAACAGCAGCATATTTATTGTTTTAACAAACAAGCACTACTGTTTTAAAATTATGCAGCATATAATAATGGAAAACATGTCTCCTATATCAAAAACCAAAACCGTTAGGCTGCTATATAAAGCTACTGCATATTTCCTTAAAGCTAAACATATGACTAGCTGAAGATGCTTCTAGCTATGCCACCTGTAGGAAATCCATTTATTATTATATTTTTGCAGGTTTCATTGAGAGCATTTTTTGGACAGTCTGGACCATGGTTCGAAACAGGTGATCTGGATGGAGATAAAAATTCTATTTTCCATGACGTGGATGGATCTGTTACAAACTATAATAATACTTTTGTGGCCCGAATGGATAATTACTTGATCAGGCACCCTAAATGTATAAACATCACAGAATGGAATGGAGTTATCTGTAGTGGAACATATGCACAGGTCAGAGGATTTATTTTTATTCTGCTTCTGAAAAAGCTGCTTGCCTGGCTTCTGTACTGATCCAGTGGTTTCAATACTCTGTTATAGATTCAGAACATGTATATAAATTATGGGTTCTGACATTACTCTGGCTGCATTTTGCTTGTTTCTTTTTAGTCATAGTGTTGAGGCCCAGAGACCACCAATTGGCATTTTTTGCAATAGAGGTCTGCAATAGGAGCCCTCCTTCTATGGGTCACTTGGTGTAATAACCAAGTTTTAAAAATTGTTATGAATGTATTTATTATGCATTTGCTTTTAGGAGTAGAGTATGTACATATTTTGATAAAGAAAAAAATTATCATTATAGATGTATAAAAAACCGAATGTTTGTACAATGTGGCATTCATGTCTAGAATAAATAGTATGTAAAATGGTTTATATATTATTTTTTTTTCTTAACGGCTTTGATTTTAGAAACAGGAAGCACTGACCAGCCGATTTTAAAAATGTGCTTTGCGTAAAATCTGATATGCTGTGGGAGGGAAAGTATTACAGCAAATTAGCAATTACATGTGTAAATTGTATAATTTATGTCTGCAAGAGTGATCATTTTAAAAAAAACATTTTTTCCATAATGGCTGAATCTAGCAAAAACGTTTTGTAATTAAAATGAGTTCTCATTAAAACATAATCTCAAATTATAGTACAGGCAGATATATTTTTCCATCTCCATCTGTGTCTGCTGACAGCATCGTTAGCATTTCCTAGAATTTCTCTAGTTCACTTGGGTTATGTAAGCTACATGAAATTATGGATCATGTGTTCATTATTACTGGGCTAAGCATTAACTGCTCTCACTCTTATGTAAAAAATGTTTTATTGTTGGACTGTGTTTGTTTGTTTTTTGTTTTGTTTTTATTGAAAAAAAAAAGGCATAGTATACAGAACATATACTGAGCGATATGTATAACAACAATTATTGGGCCAAACAACGTGAGTGACATAGCGAACATTGGAATACAAGTAGCTATTAGACTTGCTGAGTATCGTGTTATGGGTTCCAAAATACTGGGGTTGTCCATCATTGTAAGGTTTAGACACCAAAACCTTTTCTACGAGGGCCCTCGTAAAAGCATTTAACATTTGTGTAGTCTACAGTGTAATAAGTAAGTGGGGGAGGAGTAAGAAAGAGAAAGAAAAGGAGGGTAAGATATAAGGGTAGGCATGGGGAGGAGGGGTGGGGGAAATGGCTCGGTCCATTCTCTTTAGAGTGGAAGTGTTGGTATAATACACATAACTCCTTTATTTTGAGACATAATATCCGTATATGCGGATGTATATTTGAAGGCGAGCCAGCAGGACCATATTTGCTTTGCCAGATCTGACTTATTCCTGAGGGAGTAAGTGAGGTCTTCCATGTAGTATGTTTGGTCTACTTCTAGTAGCCATTGGCGTAGTGAAGGTATGGTAGGTCGTTTCCAATAACGTGGGATAAGGGCCTTTGCTGCATTGAGCAAGTGTGGTGTTATTGATTTATTTTTATTTTTTTATATGCTCCTGCTGGCGAGCCTGTACAATGGAGTAATATGACCCATGGGTCATTGGGAATTTCAAAACCTTGGATCTCCTTTGCCCATTGTAGGATAGTTAGCCAATAAGTTCGGATGCGTGGACAGTACCACCAGATGTGGGCGTGTGTGGCTCGTTCACATCTCCGCCAGCACAAGGATGATGCCTGTGGGAATGTCTTGTGTAGCACCACTGGAGTATAGTGCCATCTCGTCAGCAGTTTATAATTTACTTCCGCCATTTTAGAGGCCGTGGAGGAAGTGTGGGCAGTTGGTAGAATAGTGGATTTTTGGGCCTCTGATATGTTTGTGGGGATCTTTTTTCCCAACTGGTTAGGAAAGTAGGGTTTCCTGTGGTAGTTAAAGTCTGTAAAGCCTGATAGAAATGAGATAGGTTTCTCAACTGTCTGATCTTCAGAAAAGGCAGATTCTATGGATGTTAGGTCTGTTGTGGTCCAGAGAGGTTTTGGAAGAGGGTGAACAAAAGCAGCCAATTGGCGGTATTTCCAGTGATCCAGGGGTGTAGCTGTTAGGCGGGGTAGCAATGTAGTCATGTAGACAATGCCCGATTGGGTAGTAACTTGGTGAAGGAGAGGCTTAGGGCCCAGATTCCAGGCAACGGTTCTGGGGTCTGTTTCCAGGTGGGAAGTAGTTGTGCCCGGTTAGCGGCATGAGAGGGTAGTTGTATTGCCGTTTGTGTCTCACACAGTGAGTCCCACACCGTCGGGGTCAAATGCGTAAGGCTCGAATGTGTGAGGTAGAAGAGGATAAAGTTCTGTAATTCTTAGGGATCCATATATAGGTAAAAAGATCTGATTAGCTGAGTGATATTTCAAGGTTAACCCATAGTTTAGATTCTACGATACTTCCAATCAGAAATTCTATTCATTACTATAACTATGAAGTATTGTTTAATATTGGGTAAAGTCAGGCCCCCTTGTCTTTTAGGCCTGACAAGGAGGACGTCTTCTGTTTCAGATATATCTGCCTATTATTGAGCCGATCAATGCGAAGAATCCTGCAGGGATTCCATACGGTAGCATCTGAAGCAGGAATAACAGCCTGGGTAGTATGTTCATCTTCTCAATACTGATCTTCCCAACCAAGAGTGTGCTATTTGGGACCACTTTTGTAAATCTGTTTGTGTTAAGGAGGGGTAAAAAGTTAGTGCGAAATAGAGATGTTGGGTTAGGGGTAAGGTATATGCCTAAGTATTTCATTTTACTTTTTTTGCCAGCTAAAGGGGAAGGATTTTTTAAGTTGGGCTACCATCTTTCCAGGTACCGAGATGTTTAGAATTTCTGATTTGGTCATAATAATTGTAAAATTTGATATGACACTGAATTTTGAGAATGCTGACATGAGGTTAGGAAAAGATCAGGGGTTGCTGTATATAAAACAAAATATCATCTGCATAAGCAGCATATTTATGTTCAGAGTTTGGGCAAGAAGGGGGTAGGTCGCGCTATGGAACAATTAGCACAATTAGATATAGTTCTGGTAAGAGCGGCCTCTATTAATTTCCACCCAATTTGGGTGGAACAGTAAAATGAAATAAGGAGAAAAATAGATTTGGCGCTATACCATTTCTGACTCAAACTAAATAAATAAATATAATTTACATCGATTTTTCAGCGTGCTGGTAAGTAATAAAAATAGAAATAGAAATAAAAATAAAATCAAAATAGTAAAAAGATGAAGGTGCAGAACTTTCCGTGTAATACCTGACGGAAGTATGTGGTAGTTATTCCTATATATATGCTTGTCAGTAAATATCAGTAAACCATGAAAACTATAAACCATAGGTAGCTATTCAAACATGCTATTCCTTAAATTCAAATATTAAAGTGCAAGTGCCAGTGAAAAAACATGTGCCAATATTTGAATGCACAGAAAACAGAATAAATGTCCAATAATATTATATCTCCATATGTGCATATAATAAATATCATGTGATAAAAAGTCCGTGAATAAAAATAAATATAAAAATGAAAATATGTATATCAATACCACAGGTGAACGAAATAATGAAAATTATGCCGGATCCAATGTGTTAAAAAACTTGATTATAAAATTGATGGAAGAAATTGATATAAAAATTTATATCAAAAGATTGATATAAAAAGCAGTGAAAAAATAGTGAAAAAAATTAATAAAAATACAAATAAAAAATAAAAATAAAAGGTGAAAAAATGGTGAAGAAATTCTTCTATAAGTGGAGGAGGGGGTGACTTCAACTGTTGCTCCCGGTGCTTAGTGACCACTTATGTAATTTGCTCTCACCAGAGGTCTGACCCCGTCCGGGGTGGATCAGCCTTCACAGTATAAGCCACTGTGTCGCTCTCTGGCTTGCCTCTGCTGTGGTGCTGGGAGTCCCTCGTTCCTCCGTTGGTGTAGTGTGCCACGTTATATACAACAAGAAAGAGGCATATCCATGGTGTAGTACGTTTTAAAATGTAAATTTTATTTAAATAAACTTAAAACTACTCACAAGCGATCAATGCAATCTCGTTTATGCTGCTTGGTTTTTAAATGTCCCGCTCGGCTTCCTCACCGTCTGAGCTAAAAGTGTACGCTGTCTGGCCACGCCCTACGCGTTTCGTCATTCAGACGTCATCTGGAGCGGACATTTAAACACCATTGATCGCTTGTGAGTAGTTTTAAGTTTAAATAAAATTTACATTTTAAAACGTACTACACCATGGATATGCCTCTTCCTTGTTGTATATAACGTGGCACACTACACCAACGGAGGAACAAGGGACTCCCAGCACCACAGCAGAGGCAAGCCAGAGAGCGACACAGTGGCTTATACTGTGAAGGCTGATCCACCCCGGATGGGGGTCATACCTCTGGTGAGAGCAAATTACATAAGTGGTCACTAAGCACCGGGAGCAACAGTTGAAGTCACCCCCTCCTCCACTTATAGAAGAATTTCTTCACATTTTTTTCACCTTTTATTTTTATTTATTTTTTTCACTGCTTTTTATATCTTTTTATATAAATTTTTATATCAATTTCTTCCATCAATTTTATAATCAAGTTTTTTAACACATTGGATCCGGCATAATTTTCATTATTTTGTTCACCTGTGATATTGATATACATATTTTCATTTTTATATTTATTTTTATTCACTGACTTTTTATCACATATTTATTATATGCACATATGGAGATATAATATTATTGGACATTTATTCTGTTTTCTGTGCATTCAAATATTGGCACATGTTTTTCACTGGCACTTGCACTTAAATATTTGAATTTAAGGAATAGCATGTTTGAATAGCTACCTATGGTTTACTGATATTTACTGACAAGCATATATATAGGAATAACTACCACAGACTTCCGTCAGGTATTACACGGAAAGTTCTGCACCTTCATCTTTTTACTATTTTGATTTTATTTTTATTTCTATTTCTATTTTTATTACTTACCAGCACGCTGAAAAATCTATGTAAATTATATTTATTTATTTAGTTTGAGTCAGAAATGGTATAGCGCCAAATCTATTTTGCTCCTTATGTTCAGAGTTGCCTACGGTGATTCCATGAATAGAGGGGTTATGCCTGACTGTCGAGAGGAAGGGTTCTAGGGATAAGGTGAATAAAATAGGCGAGAGGGGGCAGCCTTGGTGTGTGCCATTAAAGAGTGTGAAAGGGTTACTTAAAGTGACATTTATATTTGGGCCGCAGGTGAGTTATATAAGGCGGATATATGAGAAAGGAGGGAGGGGCCAATTCCTAGTTGAGATAGCATTGCCATGAGGTACTTCCAGTCCACTCTATCAAACATTTTTCTGCATCCGTGGAGAGTAGAAGGGTGGGCTGGGAGGATCCTCTCGCATGAGCCATTAATGACAGGGTGCGCAGGGCATTATCGCGTGCCTCTCTGCCGGGAATAAATCCCATTTGGTCAGTGGAGACCCAGCACGGAATTAGGGGTAGGAGCCTATTCACGATGGCCTTGGCATATAGCTTAGCGTGTATATTTAATGGAGAAATGGGACGGTAGCTCCCACAGCTACTAGGGTCCTTGCCCGATTTAGGTATGACAGTAATGTGTGCATTGAGGGTTTTGGGTCTGAGGTTCTCTCCCGTTGAGTTTGCATTCGCATAGGAGGCGAGGCAGTAGAATATCAGCAAAAAATCTGTAGTACGCAACTGTAAAGCCATCTGGCCCAGGTGCTTTGCCATTAGCCATAGCCTTCAATGCAATGCAGAGTTCTGAGGTGGTGAACTCCTCCTCTAGTGTGGATAGGGTGTCTGGGGGAAGTTTGGGTAAATTGGCTTGCATTAGGTAATCCCAGATCAGGACCATCCTAGTATCTTGATCTGCCACCGTGTGTTGGACATAGTATAGGTGTTGATAAAATGGCTGGAATTCTTTGGCTATGTCTGATGTTTCATATACTAGGGTGTCAGACGAGGTTTTGATTTTGTCTATGAAGGAGGCGTTTTTTTTGTTTTTGTAAAGAGCGAGCTAGTAGTCGTCCTGGTTTATTACCCCATTCATGATATTGCTGTGCCACTAGGCGAGAGTGTCGCTTTTGCTCAAAATGCAAGAGGGATTTTAGTTCCTCTCGCTTTAGTGTTATGCCGCGTATACACAATCGGAATTCCGGCCAAAAATAGACAGATGAGAGCTTTTAATCGGAAAATGCAACCGTGTGTATGCGCCATAGGAATTTAGCTGTCCGAATTTCCACCAGCAAAAAATTGATAGCATGTTCTCAATTTTCCCGACGTAAAAACTTTTGAAAATTCCGATCGTGTGTATGCAATTCCGATGTGCAAAAGCTCACGCATGCTCAGATTCAACTACGAGATGGAAGCTATTGGCTATTGGCTACTGGGTATTGAACTTCCTTTTTCTAGTCGTGTTGTATGTGTACGTCACCACGTTCTTAGCGGTCGGAATTTGGTGTGACCATGTGTATGCAAGACAGCTTGAGTGAAATAACGTCGGAATTCTGTCGGGAAAACCAAAGCTTATTCCGATCGTGTGTACGCAGCATTAGAGTGTGAAATGCTGCCTGTGACTGACTAGCTTTGTTTTGCTGCTCGAGAGCACTGATGTCCTGTATCAGCTCAGCTTGTTGATGTGTACATTCTCGCTTTTTTCTAGCCCCTAGTTCAGTAATTTTGCCTCGTATGTGGGCTTTATGTGCTTCCCAGAGCAAAACTGGTGATATGTCAGAATGTGTATTTTCTTTAAAATAGAAGGTCAACTCTTCACTCATAATTTTTTTTATCGATTTCCTCACTAATGAGGTCTTCATTGAGTTTCCAATTTGTAGTCCTATGGGGCATGGAAGGGATTTTTTAATTTAAGCACAATCGGGGCATGGTCTGATATGGGGGATGTTTCAATCTCAGCGTTCACAGGTAGTGATAGATGGTGATGGTCTATGAAGAAGTCAATTCTAGAGTAGGTGTGATGTATTTGGGAGAAGTGGGTGTAGTCTCTCGTCCGCGGATGCATTATCCTCCATATGTCCATCAACTGGGCGTCAAACAAGCGGGGTACTGTGGGGAGAAGAGTCTTACAGAAGTGGTATGTGTAAGGTGGGTCTCCTGTACGTCACCCCCCGCAGGTGACCCAGCTCCCTATAAAGGTTATGTCTCTTACCTGGAGCATAGAGGCCTCTCACATTTAGAGAGATTAAGTTCACTGTAGCCATGGGGATTGCAGAGAAGGCCCATAAGTAACATGTTCCTGAGGAGAGGGACCTGAGGCAGGGAAGGGGGAGGAGAGGTAGAGGTAGGGTGAACAAATAAGGGCAGCAGGTGTAGAGAGAAGACATACAGTTAATATCGTGTTGCATGTATTTCACAGACCATATTGGTACCTGGTCAGTGCGTGCACGCATTTGTCTGCGGTGGATAGAGGGGACAGTCGCGCAGACTGACACCCCCACACCCGCTGCCCCAAAAGGGGCAAGGGCATGAGGATGGCGGGCCACGCGGTGCCCCCCCATGGAGGGGGTGAGGGGACATGGCCATCGGACAGTGCTCACCAAACTCAGTGGATGCTTCTTCCCATAGCTCTGGCGTCAACCCAAAGAAAACATATGAATGCAGTTATAAGGTAGCACTTGGCATAAGTATTGCATATTAAAAACTGGAAACTGGAAACTGAAAACCACTAACTTCAACTTAAGAACTTAAAACCTGATGCCTGAAACCAGGGGTTTACAACCCGAAGTAGGTCTGTTCGTCTCAATGCCAATAGTCTCCTACATGTGGACAGTCAGTTTAAAAATTCCACAATCTAGCACAAAGGTGGCAAAATAGGGTATTATGTCAGGGGGAGTCGTATACTTGCGGACTGAAGGGTACAGGATCATCAAGCTCTTAGGTTTCAGGAGATGAAAAGGCTTGGGTATTCAGGAATGGCCATTAACCCATCTGTGGTAGTGTGCCAGTTGCCATGTTAGGGAGAGGCAGGATGGTGTCTTGCCAGCCAGGGAGTTCCAGTGGGGAGATGCTCGTGTCCATGCAGATTTTTTCCAGATCTTCTGGGAACCGAAGAACTGCTGTCCTTGTGTGCAATCAAGGCTGCTGGGAATCCCCACCGCTAGTTGATAGAAGCTGTTTGCAACGTTTCGGTCAGGGGTTGCAGAACCCTGTGAAGCTCCATTGTCTCCCTGGCCAGGTCAGGGAAGGAGAGTGTTGCGCCATCAAAATCCAGGGATGCGGCATCCCTGGCCTCCCATGCGGAGTGCTCTATGCACCCAGTCTATTTTCAAGGGGTGATCCACCGCCTGACCTAACAAGCCGTTGAAGATGGCCCGTATGGATGGAAGTTGGTCCTCATCACCGGTCACCTCAGGGAGACCCCGAATGCGGATATTGTTCTGCCTGTTGCGGTTTTCTTGGTCCTCGATCTGGTAGAGGGCTGTCCTGTGTGCAATGGTGAGTGAGCGGGTGGATGCCTGCAAATTCCTTATGGCAATTGTGTGTCTATCCAGGCGTTGCTCTGTTTCCTCCACCCGATCTAGCACTTAGGAGAGGTCCGCCCGCACAGTGGAGATCTCCTTTTTTTAATTGCCCATTCTAGTCCCAATAGCATGGATTCCAGCTTCGATTTAGTGGGGAACCCGCTCACCAAGGCCACAACCTCGGAGTGTCTGGACACGCTTTCCTCACCTTCCAAGCCGGCGGGTGAGGCTGGAGAGCGGTGTATGGTTCCCGGCCTGTGGCGAGAGGCGGGGCCCGCACAAGAGCTCGCGCCTCGTGGTGAGCGGCCTAGGCTGTCCATGTCTGCGAGCTCCTCTGGGTCGGCCAGGAACTGTTTTATGGAGCCCACTGATGTGCCCTTCTCTTGCGCATCCTCTCCGGCAAAATAGTTTTGTTTTTCGTGGGTAGATAAGTGCCTTAATTGCAGGGTCGATGCCGGAGCTCAGGAGGAAAGCGCCCTCACCGTTGCATGCAGAAATCACTCCCTGTTGGGCTGGTTTTAATCAGATTTGCTATTGGCCTTCATGGTTTGAGTTTAATTTTTCAACTAAATATCAGTTGTTGTTAGAAGTACACTGATTTTTGATACAATAGTTTGGTTTTGTGTGTGTTTATTCATATGTTTCCATCAGTTTCACAATTCAATGCTGCACTGTGCCAAAGTCTTAACTGTCCCTGTGTGGTGATATATCACCTGTACTGCCTGTACAAATGGTCCATGTGTAGTGTTGGCTGATTTACTGACTGCCTTTTCAGTAAATTTCTGTAGAATATCCACAGAGAAAACCATGCTCTGCCTGTCTTGTTTTTAAGTTCCACAACAAGGCATCATTTGGTAATCATGGTTCGCCCATAGGCTGTGGTTCACTGACAGTTTTCAATGTTTGGGAACCTGTGGACCAGGCTTGGGTTTTTAATGATGGCCTTATTATAGCAACAATGATATGCACGATGTCACACATGAAAATGCCCCAGAACATTCATATTTTATTTACTGTGTGCCATATTTTTAAAGTACAACTAAAGGCTTCTGTATGATGGTCTAAAGTACCAAATCCAGTTACTGTGTAATGAACAAGCCTCACAAAGCAAGCAAAAAAAAAAAAACTTTATTTACCTTCCCCTGTATTTGCCTTTCTTACATTCTCCCTTTCAGACACTGCAGCTCACAGTGGGAGGGTTTTAGCAATACAGGCAGTGCTGCCAATCCAGAAATGAGTGGGCAGGACTATGTATGGCTAGGTGCTGATTGGCTAGCTACAGTCTTTTGTAAATCAACAGTCATAACGCTGATGGCCACAGCCCCAACATCTCATCCTACTGTAGTGCAAGCAGGAGGGGGGGGGGGGGGGGGCGAGAGAGAGAGAAACGACTCTAAGTGCAGATGAATGTATTAAGTGCTGCAACTCATATTTGTAATGGGTGTGGGGGAACTGGTGGTGGTCAGAGTTCTCTCTTGTGGTTCTTAAAAAAAAAAAAAAACTTAAAATAGTAAAGCATTAGGTTAGTGCACAACTTTACCCAAAGCATTACACGGTCAACGAGCAAAGGAATAAAGTTGTAAACGGCTCTTTAAAACATAAACTGTATTATAAATGTCTTTCTCTTTCCACTAGGTCTATATTCAAGCTCGAAATCCACAGAATCTCACAATGACCATTGCAAGAGATGAGTACCCATCCAAGCCTATGTCTCTTAGAGGAACTAACCAAAAGGCACCTTACCAGCAGTATCAGCCGGTAGTGATGCTGCAGAAAGGTTACACCATACACTGGAATGCACAAGCTCCACAAACCGTTCATCTTTACCTAGTAAACTTTGATAAGTGAGTTGGGATTCCATTGCTTGATGGTTGATCTTTTTAAACACGATCTTCTCAAACAGAGCAGTCTCCCCAGCCACCTTCAATTTGACAGCCTTAGATCCTAATAAATATGAAATATAGAAATCCTCCCCCCTTTTTTTAAAATTGTATTATACTGTTTAACCCTTTAGTTAAATCATGCAAATTAAAACCTAGTGAATGTATTTCCATACTTCATCTTGTGTGCTAATTTTAACATTTTGTTTGGTGGGAATGAATTCTCATTTGTGCTTTTTTAGGACATGTATATAACATATTAAGTATTCAAATAAGTCCAGTTTTTCAACAAGTTAGAGGTACAGGGTCGGATTAACATAGGGGCTATTGGAACTGTAGCTCCAGGCCCCTTTCTCAAGATAGGCCCATTTGCCCCAAAAAAAAAAAAATCTAAAAAGATTGACTTCGAGGATTATAGCTCGGCGATCAGGAGTCACAGAGACCCCACATTTGGGGGGTAGGTAGCTAAAGACCCACCCCAGCACTGATTTAATATGGGGCTGCTATCATCTATGGTTCCGGAGATACAGGGCTGCTTGCACAGCCTGTCAGAAGCTACATACAGAGCGGCAGTTTAAATACAAGCTGGAACACACTGCAGCAGACTGAGAGGGTGAACTCACAGTGCTTATAATAATTATTTGTATATTAATTATGATAATTAACCCCTTGCCACCCAGGCCCATTCTGAGACTTCTCTCCTACATGTAAAAATCTTTTTTTTTTATGCTAAAAAAATACTCAGAACCCTCAAGCATTATATATTGTTTTAGCAGACACCCTATGGAATAAAATGGTGGTCTTTCCAACTTTTTATGTTACACGATATTTGCGCAGAAATTTTTCAAACTTTTTTTTGGAAAGAAACTTTCATTCATAAAAATAACACTAAATTTAGCACGATTTTTTGTTGTGTACTAAGCGATGCTTTACATTTTTTTTTTTTTTTTACAGGTTACATGTTTAGAGTTACAGAGGAGGTCTAGTGCTAGAATTATTGCTCTCGCTCGAATGATCGTGGCGTATGTAACCTGTGTGTATCTGGCTCTGATTCTAACCAGTGCCTACCCAGGGACTGACTAGTATCTCTCCCCAGCCTGTCCCCACACACCCTCTCACCTGCTGACCTGTGAATGGGGCAATCACTCCCGCAGTGTTATTGTGTTCTGCCAGTGAATACAATGATTAATGTTGCTAACTATAGCTGGCAGCACTGATTGTTTTGGGGAAAACCTGACAGGCTGGTTGTACTCAAGTCGGTTAATAAGTTGACTTGTGTAAAACCAGCTAGCCCATACATAGACTATGGCTGGTCTCTGCTTAATTGGTGTAATTTCAATTCATGTCTGGCCCGCTCAACCACTACGCAGTCCCTAAACATCCTTCTATAAACATTTTACATTTTTCCTTCCATCCTCCTCTCCTATACATAGTGGCCACTGTCATACCCTCCACATGTCTCTCCTATACATAATGCCTGCTGTCATATCCTACACACTCCTCTCTTGTACATAGTGCCCACTGTCATACACTTCTCTCCTGTACATAGTGCCCACTGTCGTACCCTCCACACTCCTCTCCTGTACATACTACTCACTGTCATACCCTCCACACTCCTCTCCTATACGTAGTGCCCACTGTCATACCCTCCATACTCCTCTCCTGTAATTACTCCTTACTGTCCTTCTCTCCTGTACATAGTGCCCACTGTCATACCCTCCACACTCCTGTACATATTGCTCACTGTCATACCCGCCACACTCTTCTCTTATACATAGTGCCCAATGTCATACCCTCCACACTCCTCTGCTGTGCATACTGCCCACTGTCATACTTTTCACACTCCTCTCCTGTACATAGTGCCCACTGTTAGACCCTCCACATTCCTCTCCCTCACCTGCACCAACTTCCCACTTTTATACCATCTCTACTCCTCCCCTATGCCTCTTACCCACAAAAACTGTTCTTTAAAATGATACTGAATATCCTCAATGTTACCAGCTCTAGAATGGGCACTTTTCAGTCCAACTAAAGGAAATCTCACAGTCCTCATATTTGTTCTGCCCCATTATTAGTACTTATTTCATTTTGTAATTACTATTGTGATGTATAGAGGAACACGGGGAATGTCATCTACTCTAAATATAGCACTTGTAAAAAAAAGCGCATGTTGGGAGTTCTTTAAGTTCCTTCCAATCTCACACTTCAGCAATTTGCACATTGCAAACATTGACAGCAAACTACTTTATAAATCACCAAAACTGCAGGTGACCTCGTTTCCCATTCAACTCTCCTTCCTCTCTAACATTTGTGCTTTACCTCTCCTTTTCACAGTTGCAGCCCATCTCCTGAAACGCTTTCCTTCACCCCCACTTCTCCACCCCACAAACTGTATAGATCGCCCTAACTTCTGCCTTCTCCTTATCACTACACTCATCACATCCTCCGAATTCTAATCCCACTTGCTAATAAACCTCCAGGATGCTGAGGCATGTCCCCTCATATAAATTGTACTGTTACCTTCCTCATCTTCTGCTTCCCCTAACCTCCCATATATCCCCCAACCCTGGGCCTTCCTTATTTAACTGTACCCAATGGACCCATCACCCCACATCCTCTGGCAGCAGTCGCAATCTATGTAGTAATTTAGTCTCTTTCCTCTTCTTAAAACCAGCCTCCCCTTCTCCTGTACCTTCTGAAATGCTTGCTCTGTCTGCAACAAACTCACCACTGTTTATGACCTTTGTCACAAACTCCTTTTTAATATACTTGCTGTCACCAAATTCTTCTTCTGAAATTCCCTCAGTCCTTCTCGGTGACCTCAATATCCCTGTTAATATGAACACTCCTGCTATGTCTAACTTCCTCATTTGATCTGAAGCAATGGGTACAGGCTTCTACTCACTCTGATGGCAACACCCTTATTAGTTTCACTCTCTTCCCTGTCTTCCACCACCTTTCCCTCCCAATCACCTAACAATCACCCATAGAAACCTTTGCCACTTCAACCCTTCTCTTCTCAATTCTGCTATTGACCACCTCTGACAAAATCACACCCCTGTCCTGCATCTAGCAACTTTTTACTACAGTAGATCTATACACAGAATCAGGCCTCTACCCCTACAACCTGGCAAACAGAACACCAGAGGTCTCAAAAAACATAGCTGCGCTCTTGTGGTGTAAGACTACGTTTCTCGAAAACGTCAACCAATATAAATTTGCCCTCCAAAAATACAATTCTAGCCTCCTCACTACCAAGCAGACCTATTTTATCACTCTTGTGAACACCACCTTATCCAGTCTTCATCAACTCTTCTCTACCTTTTAACGCTCTACTTAGTCTTCCACTGCCTCCACTTGCCAACTCGCTCACTGCCCAGGAGATCGCTAATCACTTCAAAAATAAGATTGATTCAATTTGTGATGAAATCTCCACTTTACAGGCATCTCTCCCACTTAACACCCCATGTCAACAGGTACTATCAACACTCCCCTTATTCAACCCTGCTACTATAGATGAGGTTGCTAAACTTATTTCTAATGCCCACCTAACCACCTGGACCCAGTTTCCTCACAAATGCTACGGTCACCCACTGACTCTATCCTTCACTCACTAACCCACATCTTCAATCTCTCCCTCTCTTCTGGCATCTTCCCCCAACTCTCTAAAACTGCACTAGTCACCCCCATACTTAAAAAGCCTTCCTTGGACCTACCATTCTTAACAATCTATGCCCTATCTCCTTGCTCCCCATTTCCTCTAAACTCCTTGGATGCCTGGTCTACAACCGAGTAACCACCTTGATCCCCTTCAGTCTGGATTTCGCTCACAATACTCCACAGAGTGCTCTTTTAAAACTCACAAATGACTTGCAAACAAAAAAAAAAATAGACACTATTCTGTACTCCTACTTCTGCACCTTTTGGGTGCCTTTGATACTTTTTGACCACCCCCTCCTCAAAAAAAAAACATTACTCCTTTGGTCTCTAGCTGTGCTAATTCTCATCCTACCCATCCCACCACACCTTCAGTGTCGCTTACAAGTCTGCTTCCTCCTCTCCTCATGCTTTTTCTGTCAGTTCCCCAGGGTTCTAGTCTTGGACCTTTCCTATTTTCAATCTACACATCCTCCCTGGGTCAGCTGATGGCCTCCCATGGCTTTCAATATCATTTCTACACTGACGACACCCAAATCTATCTCTCCACCCCTCAGCTCACTCCTTCAGTTTTGTCACACATCGCATATTTACTAACAGACCTATCTGTCTGGATGTCACACCACTCAAACTCAACTTATCCAAAACCAAGCTCATATTTCCTCCCACACATGCCTTTTCCTCTGACTTCTCTGTCAAGAGTAATGGCACAACCATCAACCCATCCTCGCGTGCCAGGTGTTATCCTGGACTTTCCTTTCAGCCCCTCATCCAATCACTTCCTGAAGCTTGGTGCCTTAACTTCCGCAACATCTCCAAAATGCATCCCTTCCTAACCAAGGAACCCACAAAGCTCCTGATTCACTCCCTCACCTCGGCTACTGCAACTTCTTCCTCGGTGGCTTACCTTTTAAATAGGTTCTCCCCCTTCAGTCCATCATGAATGCTACTGCCAGACTCATCCACCTTGCAAGCCACTCAGCGGCTGCTACCCCTCTCTGCCAATCCCATCTGAAATTCAAAATTCTAACAACTTGCAAAGCCATCCACAACTCTGCCCCCAGCTACATTACTAACCTAGTCTCAAAATACCAACCAAATCGGCTTCTTCATTCCTCCCAAGACCTCCTGCTCTCTAGCTCCCTTGTCTCCTCCTCCCATACTCGCCTCCTCCCATACTCTCCTCAAGGACTTCTCCCGAGCCTCTCCCATCCTCTGCAATTCCCTACTCCAATCTGTCCGACTATCTCAAACTCTATCCACTTTTATGTGATCCTTGAAAACATTTCTCTTCAGAGACTCCTATCCTGCCTCCACCTAATAACCTGTACTTTTATTTTCTTCATCAGCTCATGCCCCACAGTTATTACCTTTTTTGCATCACTGGACCCTTCCTTCTAGATTGTTAGCTCTATCAAACAGAGCTCTCTGATTCCTCCTGTATTAAATTGTATTGTAACTGTGCTGTTTGCCCTAAAGTACTATATAAATTCTGTACAATATTTTGCAGTTCTTTATCAACATTCTTTTTTGTAAAAAAAAAAAAAAAAAAAAAAACCCATGTGTGCCCATTTCATGTGGTGATGAATTCACTTTTTGTTTTTTACAGAGGTGACTGGGTCAGAGTCGGCCTTTGTTATCCACCAAACACCACGTTTCAGGTGATGTCACAAATTGTTAAAAGCCAGACTTTTCCTGTAGAAGAATACCAACCTGTGAACTCCATAGATGAACTGGAGAAGAGACGAACACAGGCAAAGTACTACTTTGACAACAGTGCTGGGTAATTAAAGATTTTATAGATTTAAATGTCAAAACTATAGAAACTGTAAAATACTGTGAACAAGCCATATGTCATTCTGGGGTTGATGGATCTTGGAACATTTGAAGCAGCCGGTAATAAATAATAAATTAATATATCTGCTTTTAAAGGGAAAGATGGTGGCAATGTGCTTGTGCCCTCCCATAAATCAGTGGTTTCATACCAGCACTTAGCTGACAGTATTTTTATTTTTTTTTCATCCCAGAAAACCATACTAGTAACTTGAGAATTGCAAAAAAGACTGTTGCTTTTTTTCAGTAAATATTTTGTATAAGCTAATTTCTAAGGGAACTGTAACCCATATCGATGTATTATCCTTGACTGACTTGATGAGATCAGTCCACAGGAGCCAGAAATAGACCTCTACCACGTTTTACCTATGAAGCCACAATGTGTAAGCAGAATCAAGTTCCATGATACAACCTTACTGTCATAATCCATAAAAAAGAAGAAAAGTGAACTAGCTACCACAAACAGAAATGGAACTAACTTTTGTTTATATTTGAACTTGATTGCTATTAGAAAAAGCAGGTAAAATATCAGATGTTTGTACTCAGCATAAAGGAGTTGCAATAAAAGCTCTAATATTCTTGAGTGTTACCCATCAAATTTACGTTGGATGTTCTTATATTGGCAGTGTAATGTTAACCACCTTGTTTTAATACTTGTTAGGAGAAGACTCGCTTTGTTTGAATGGTACAAACTGACCAGACTCGTTTTCCAGATCCAACAGGAAATAAAACTGATAAATAAAGAAGTCCATCTGTGAATAAATATAGCTGCTATTCATGGTTGTTCGCAAGCACATTTATAATAATTAGAAGCAATATTGTTTGATTTAGCCTGAAAGGATTATTTTATAAGCGGCACCTTGTTTTTGACTACCATTTGAATTGTTTTTTTATTGCCTTTTTTTTAGGCTACTTTTCCTCTTTTTGCAAGCAAAGCACAATCGTGAAAGTCACAGCTACTGCGCTTCTCAGGGATGTGAACGAGTTATGATCAATGCTACATTTCGATCCAAAGCAAACAGCAACTGTATGACCAAAGCCTATCCCAAATATTCCAAAGCACCTACTGCAATCAAGCCAATGCCAGCTAAATCAACTGCCACATGTACCAGCTGTGGAGCGTCTCAGGTACTAATGACATTAAAGCGTTTGTTATCCCAACTTTTCATATTCCTGATATGTGCCTGCTGTACCATGTACTTGTATGGAAAAGTATCCTGTTCTCTTTGCATTACTTTGTGTGAAAGCCCCGGTGTTTTTGCCAGTCCCTCTGTTTTTCTATTAAAAACTGACCACACTAAGCAAGATAACACACTGTGGTCAATTCTCTAGCTGTGCTGGGCACTCAGCCTGGCACATGGTCAGACTTGTCCTGACATGCTTCCCCTGCACAGCCTTTTACTGGGAAGCTCAGTGTATTACTGCTTCTCCTACCCCCAGCTCTTGTGCAGCTGAGAAGGAATGTGATCACTTATAAAAAAAAGGGGGGGAAAATGTATGTGTTGTGTGTTTTTTTTTTTTTTTTTCTTTTCTTTTTTTCATCTATACACATCTGTGAATCTATACATTCATTTCTATTTCAAACTGAATTGGTTCTTTTACAAGGTGATTGTTTACAACCAATTTAACACTATAATCTTTTAAAGGTGTTCAAAGTCAGTAAAACAATTTTTAAAGAAATGAATACCAGTGTGAAGGCATAGTTGTAATTGACTTTGTCATTAGCTTTGAGGGTCCTTTTTTAAATGGCAAGCCTTCCTGCTTATTATAACATTAAGTTATGATTTAAGATGTCAATCAAATGTGACCCTAATAGAACAGCTGTGATGGAGATAAAGGTCAGCTTACCCAAAATCGATACTCTACTTTTCGTAGATGCTGGAGTGTTAAAACAATCCACCCCGGTGGATGCATCATCAGTCCAAGACAGTCACCGACTCTCTGCTCTGCCCTGCCCTCCAGCGCTCACTGGAGCACTGGACTATGGAGAGGGTGGGGGTGGCTGGCTCAGTCTCCCAGTGGTACGCTGAGAGGCTGAGACAGGTGCCAGTCAGGCAGCTGGGTGAATCCTAACATCAGGATCCATCCATGGCCTGGACCCAACTGAGTGACATCAGCTGACTTTAGCCCACTGTTGACTGAATACATGTCACAGTAGTGCAGAACTAAGCGCACTTCTGTGACCCACAGGAGAAACGGAGCCAAAAGAGCTTAGGTCCTACTTTTCCTTTTAAGAAGTGGCAACTGTGCGCTTGCAGAACTCGCCCTCAGCCACCTGTAGATATATTTAGTAAACTTTTTTTGGAAGGCCTTTATTATTTTCCTTCTGTACTGATTCATCAATAAAGTCTATCATCATTTTGGGCCCATTAAATTCCACTAAAAAAGCAAAAACTGTGGATAAGACTGTTCATCGTGTGCTTTGGGAAGTTAAGTAAACTGTTAAGACAGGGGTTGACAAATTTGCTTGGAATCTAGGAGCCAGCTAAAAAAGTTAGGAGCCGGGTCCGTGACGGCGATCTGGACCTGTCCCTGGCCTGACATGGAGACGAGTGAGGGGAAGATAGCGCCTCCAGCCCCCCCACCTGTCTCCAAGTCATTGCCCATAGCTCTTAGAGGGACATTTTATTTATTTTTTTCAAATGACAAATTTTTTTAAAATTGCATTTTTGTGTAAATATGAGATGTGAGGTCTCTCTGACCCCAGATCTCATATACAAGAGGACCTGTCATGCTTTTTTCTATTACAAGGGATTTTTACATTCCTTGTAATAGGAATAAAAGTGACACAACATTTTTTTTTTTTTTTTTTTTTTTTTTTTTTTAAAGAACAGTGAAAAAAATAAAAATAAAAGTTAAAATAAAAAAAAAAAATTTTTTAAACGCGCCCTGTCCCGCCAAGCTTGCGTGCAGAAGCGAACGCATATATGAAAGCGGTGTTCAAATCACACATGTGAGGTATCGCTGCGATCGGTAGAGTGAGAGCAATAATTCTAGCCCCAGACCTCCCCTGTAACTTAAGTGCAACCTGTAGAATTTTTTAAATGTCGCCTATGGAGATATTAAAGGGTAAAAGTTTGTCGCCATTCCATGAGCGGGCGCAATTTTGAAGCATGACATGTTTGGTATCGATTTACTCGACGCAACATTATCTTTCACAATATTAAAAAAAATTGGGCTAACTTTACTGTTGTCTTTTTTTTTTTATTAAATACATTTTCCCCAAAAAAGTGCGCTGTGCAAATACGGTGTGACAGACAGTATTGCAACGACCACCATTTTATTCTTTAGGGTGTTAGAATAAAATATATATATAATTTTTAGGGGTTCTGAGTAAAGGGAAGGAAGATAGGCTGGCAGGCAGGAAAAATTAGCATTGCATCCATTAGCATTGCTGGTTGTAATTCCAACGGCCACCACAAGAGGGCGCCAGATTCCAGAAGGAACCATAGGATCGTAGAAGGCCTCAAAGCCGGGGGCTAAATTACCGGCCGCCGGCGGCGCGGCCCGACGCGATCGCGCCGGGGGGGTCCGCGGAGACAGCATACCCCCAGCTGTGCTGCCCCAGGCGCCAGTTCGCTAATTCTAGTCGCAAATGCGACCTGGCGCCCGGATTTTGTCGAGCCCTGTGTTAAGAGGTCTACAGGGCACCTCAACAAGTATGCAGAACACTTCTGCTTCCTCAGAAAATAAAATTGAAGATTCACTCTCTGCAGATTGGCTAAATCACTACTAGTCAGTACTTTTTCATGCTTTGTCTATAAATGTGACAGCCAATCTCACTGATAGGAGCTTGCATGTATTCCATGAATCGCTAAGGATGAGTGCTCTAAAAGACCTGCATCACTTCTTTGACCATACTTAAACGGTTCCATTCTGTTGGTTTATTACTTTACTTCCTGGCAATTCCCAGAAACAGTCCTGTTGTACTAGAATGAGTTAGGTTCCAGGTTCCATTGAAACACGGATGCCAGCAAGCAAGAACGTTTTAGATCATAACTGAAATATTAAATATCAAATGTCCAAAGATGCACTGCAAAATAGCTAGGTGAACACAGCTCTGCTTTTGGGTGTACGAAGTTTTGTCGGGGTCTTGCCTGTTTCCATGGCATCCAAGCAGATAATACATCTTGCTTATTCGCTACAATGGAACAGGACAGAATTTAAATGGCTGCTGTGGTAAACACTTTCTGTATACAAAGGTATTTTTTCTTTTCTTAAGAATTTTCTCAAAGTTTCCACATTTACAACAAAAATTAAGATATGGCAGATCTTTCAAGTATCCATTCATACACAATTAGAAGAACAAATAACGTATGGCAAATCCACAATATCAGGATATTTGAGTATTGTCATATCAAAAAATGAATAAATGAAACTCAGTGTTCATCAAACATATATAGGCGTGATGTTTTATCTATTTTGCGCAAATGATATTAAATTTGTACTTTTGATGTTGGCTGGTCACAAGGGAAACTTGTTATTTTCAAGAGATGTCATAGAATGTCTCATAGGAGGGGGGGAGGGGGGGGAAAGGGAGGAGCTTGGCTGTGAAGTACAGATGTGCTGGTGTTGCGAAAAAAAACTGGAAAGGAAGAGCCTAGCACTATAAGTACATAATATAGCAATGATCATATAAAAATGTGGGGACTAGGAAGAGGTAAGGGACTGTTCCCATCTTTGGGTAGCATGTTTTAGAGGACCTGTCCAGTGTATGGTGCTGGCCTGGGAATAGATTGTGAGTTAGCAACACATGGCTCTTGAAAGTCGAGCCAGCATGCCCACGTGCATGTAAATTTAGAGTGATCATCGCGCGCCAGACTGATCAGTTCCTCCATCTCTGCTGTTTGATGAATACGATGGTACCATTCTGCATGGGCAGGGTGTTTATTGGAATTCCAGTGTGCAGAAATGCATCACCTGGCAGCATTTACAAGATGTAAAGCTAGTGACTTGTGCAATAGACTTCGGTAGAGAGGAATCGTCTAATAAGTACTGGCCAGGGGTGAAATCAAGAGTATAAGTGGTTATTTTAGCTATGTCTGTATGTACCGCAGACCAAAATGGTTGTATTTTTGTGCATTACCACCATAATTGGAGCAATGAGCCAGGGTCAAACTGGCATCTCCAACATAGCCTCTCCGCTGTAGGTATTAGTTGTGAATTAGTCAAAGGTATTTTTTATGCAGCCCTCTGCAGTATGAGATATACTGTACATAGAACAAAAACCAAGCCATAGTCATTTGGCTTAATGCAGAAAAGACTGTATATGTGATACCTGTTAGTGCAGTTGGGGATTTTCTAATATCCTTGAGATTATAAAACAAAATTAGAATGGTGCATATGAATGGTTCCCATCCGCCATGGTTTACACTGATGAACTCGATAACCTGTGACTGTGATAGGTTTTATCCTCCATAAACAAAGTCTCTCTGTAAAGTTTGAGCAATAACAAATCTCCAAACCCATTAAAACTTTGTGTTTTAGCCTACCAATTTACAAGTTTGACCTCCAGATGTTTACCGAGAAACCCATTTTGTAAAAATTCATGGGGAACTTGTAAATGAATATGTGTGTACAGTTCTTGTGAAAGCCTGCACATCTTGCAGCCTCACGCTGCACAACACAATGGATATGCTTGAGCTCAAATACGGTGAACGTTAATGATGGCAGCTGAAGATTTAATGAAAGCTGTACTGTAGTAGATTGTCAGCATAAAAACAGAAATATTTGTGTTCATTATATAAATAAGCAACTGATGTCAATTTCTACATGCAATGTGATAGATCCATTGGTCTCCTCTGACAAATGTGTGCATGTATCCATATGCACAAACTGCTAAAAGTACTCTACAATCATCGTTTACGATCAGCATATCCTGTGGTGATGCACTGCATTATACAACATTTCTGGCATCAGTGAAATGAGTGAGAATGCCCATAAAGATGCTTGTGTAGGGTATGATAATGTTTTTTTCTTTTGTGTGTGTTAGGTGGTTTTTACCAGTGATCCTCACAACATCTACCTCCCTTTGGAAATTCAGTCTCTTAGTGAAGAAGAAATTCAACAAGGGGCAACTGAATCATTCATTGCGGTAAGCTGATACATGGTTTGTGTAAATCACACATTTTTTTTTTTTTTTATAAATGGTGAAGTTGGTGCTGCTGGCAGATCCAGAATATGGTTCACTTACAGAAGGAGTAGAGGTGTTTCACTTGGCAAAGTGTGCATTCTGTTAGTAAAGTGAGTTTAATTTGCACAGTGAATATTCATATTAAAAAAAAAAGAAAAAAAAAAGCAGCTAACCCCTGAATATCCAGTCACGTGCCAGGGGAAAGTATGATACTTGCTAGCATATGATTGGTTGATTAAAATGAGCACAAATTAATTGTATTTACTAGGCTCAGAGCACAAGTCACTTTGGTAAGTGAATGCTGTTTAAGCAAAAGATCCACATGGCAAATGTTAACTAATGAGTTTTTGAGAAGTGGTGAGTGGTCAGAGCTCCTGCGAGATTTTTATTACTGTCTGTGTTCCTGTTAGGGAGATTCACCCTCTCGAATTGTCATGATTACCAATGTCCCTGGAAATGAAAATGAGGGCAATTCCAAAATCTTGGATTGCCAACAGAACAGCGAAAGAAGGAAAAATCATCAGTGGGGACACTTGTTTCCATGACAACTGTTTTTAGAGAATTTCCCTTTTGCTTTCTGTTAAATTTACGGGACATGAAGAATACTCCCTAATGAGATACAAAAAGCACAAAAAAAGCTGACAGCTGTTTTAACCCCCCCTTACTCTATTAAGAATAGTTTGTTTTGCTTTAGATATACTTTAAAGGAAATGCATAGTGCCTTTTTTTTTTTGGTTTTAGATAATTATGTTATAGAGGTCAGCTTGATGATGATCTTAGAAATATGCATTAATGTTTTAAAAACCTTGTTCCTATGTAAAATTCCTTATCAAAATATACAACAGGGGGGGGCAACCATATTGGTTTATTACATACTTTAGCTTTGCTTATGGCTTTCCAGTGCTACGCAATGGTTTCACTTTGCTGCCCTTTTCACAGCGCAGGTCTGAGTCAGCCATATCTTTTTGAAAACCATGCACCCCACATGTAACTAATATCTTAACGCTGTTAGCAGTGAGAGACAGAGTAGGTGAGCCACTAAGAAACCTTTCTAGTTCTTAATCTACAGGTTGTAGTTTAACCTGTTCCCACCAGCTTTACACACATGCAGCCTCTCGGTGGGTGGGTTTTAACTCCAAGAGGCCGCATATATGCGTCCCAGGGTTCAATTTGCTGAGAGCATGGTTACCGGTGGAGACCAGAAAGCTCACAATGATATTTCTTGTAATTGGGAGCTTTCCAATCATGTGACTGCTGTGATAGCCAATCACAGCAGTCAAATGACTGGAATGCCGCCTCCCGACACTTGGAAATTTTTTAAAGGGTTGAGAGGCGGTGATGGGAAGGGGTTAAAAATAGGACATTTTTAAAGACGTTAAAGGCATACACAAATTGCGTTAAGATAAACCATGTGGTCCTAATTCAAAAATGTGTCTACAGAAAACACATCATACTATTAGTAGCTTTACATTTAAGTGTATTCTACAGTACATCACAAACATGCAGAGAGGTAGCATTCTGTACCTCTGGTTACCTGGGAGCCAGGGATACAATAGATACTCTTCTTCTTCTCCAGTTACATCCACTGGGTGGCACAGGAGACCTTTACTAATATTTGAGCCATTTATTTTCCCCTTTTTATGTTTTGAGGGTAAAAATGCACTGCAGTATGTTTAAGAAACGGATTAAAAGGTCATTCTGCCTGAGACCTATGGTGTTTGGTAGGTGAAATGTTAAACTATCTAACATGTTTTTATATCTGCTAGAAACTGCATTGGTGAGATTTGTGTTCGAATTCCTACATACCTGTTCTGACCAATTTGAGGGTTTCCTACTTTCCCTGTTGGATATTTTATTATTTGAATGACTGTTTAATGATGCTTGTATTTTTTTTATTGTTTATGTCCTATAATGGTAAATTGGAATTATACACTCTTTTGGTAAACATAAAAACGTTTCTGAAATATGTTGGCCGAATGCTGAAAATATAGTAGTTTAAAAGCTAACTGATGGAATGTTTGCAGACCTCCAGTTTATTGACTTTAACCTTCTGGCGCTCATTCTATCCAGTGACGTATTAGAGTCCACCTACAGTGAGGAAACATAAACGAGCTTTAGAGCCTAATTACTTGTCTCTCTTGCTCTGACATTTGAAAATAATATTCTTGAAAGCAATGTCATCATAAGTTTGCGTAGTTTGTGAAGACTGGTATGGTACTACTGGCAATGCCCTGTTGTAGTTGGCGATTTCTTATGCTATTTTTGTGTACTTTTAGGTTAATGGCACCAAGTATCCATTCAAGAAAACTGGTTTATTAGTCGTGGTCATCGATGCTTGCACTGGAACAGTTAAAGAAGACTTACACTTTCCACAAGAAAATTCTGAGCAACTGGAAAAATATTTAAGAAGCAAAGTTCCTCAAAGGTACTTGTCTGTAATGTTTCAGAACTGTTTTCTTTGAAACACAAAGGTTTTGAATAGTAATTTATGGTTAACAGAGAAGTTTGGGATTAAAAAAAGATACTCACCTAAGTGGATGCAGCATCGATCCCCCGCTTAGCTCTGCACTGTGAACTGAGCAATCGAAGACCGCTGATTGCTCAGTTCTCAGCATTCTGTGAGGCGAGAGCCGGGACTAAAACAGAGGTTGCATAACATTTGCAAATATATGTGGAAGTCACACTGCCTTGTCAAGGCTTCTGTGTAAACTGTGATCTAATCTTTCAAATTATCCATGTTGTATCGTATATAGCAATGGATAAATTAACCACTTCAATACCGGGCACTTAAACACCTTCCTGCCCAGACCAATTTTAAGCTTTCAGCGCTGTCGCATTTTGAATGACAATTGCGCGGTCATGCTATACTGTACCCAAATGAAATTTTTAGCATTTTTTTCCCACAAATAGAGCTTTCTTTTGGTGGTATTTGATCACCTCTGCGGTTTTTATTTTTTGCTAAACAAATAAAAAAATACCGAAAATTTTGAAAAAAAAAATGTTTTTTTTGTTTCAGTTTCAAAACTTTGTAAGTAAATTTTCTCCTTCACTGATGGGGATACACTGATGGGCAATGATAAGGCGGCACCGATGAGGTGGCACCAATGAAGTGGCACTGATGAGGTGGCATTGATGGACACTGATATGTGGCACTGATAGGCGGCACTGATGGGCACTGATAGGCGGCACTGATGGGCACTGATGGACACTGATATGTGGCACTGATAGGCGGCACTGATGGGCACTGATAGCTGGCATGGGTAGGCGGCACAGGTGGGCACTGATAGGCGGCACGGATGGGCACTGATAGGCGGCACGGATGGGCACTGATAGGCGGCACGGATGGGAACTGATAGGCGGCATTGTATTATAATATACTGTACTAATGGATGCCAATCAGTGCCAAACAATGCATGCCAGTGATGCCCATTGTGGGCACTGATTGGCATCCATTGTGGCACTGACTGGAATCCCTGGTGGTCTAGGGTGGCATACCTTATCCTGGGCATCCCTGGTGGTCTGGTGGTGTCCCTGGTGGTCCAGTGTGGGCATCCTTGGGGGGGCTGTGCTGATAATCGATCAGCACAGGCCCCCCCTGTCAGAGTGACGCGAGTGAGGAAAAGCCGATCACCGGCTCTTCCTATTTACACTGTGATCTGCCGTGATTGGACACGGCTGATCACGTGGTAAAGAGTCTCCGTTGGAGACTCTTTACCGAGATCGTAGTTGCAGGGTGTCAGACTGACACCCCGCAACAACGATCGCCGCGATGCGTGCCCCCGGGGGCGCGCAGCGGCTCATAATCCTGAGGACGTCATATGACGGCCGATCAGGATTATGAAACCACTTTGCCGCCGTCAATTTGTAATAGGGCGGGCGGCAAGTGGTTAAGAGCAGATATGTCTGGAGGCAGTCCATTCCCCCTTAAAGGCACGAAGACGCACCAGTAGCTCAGAAAAGCATAATGGCAGCTGAAGCCATCGAATTTGTCTCCGTTCCAAATCGAGCAAACAAAATGACAACCACCCCAATTTATAACTAGCCAATTCTAATTTTTCAGGTGTACCACTTGAGACGCCTACAATTATTTCCAGGAGAATGATCTCTTTACCCCGACATTTTCCTAGCAATATGTCAGAGGGGGTATTCCAGACATGGGACCTATTCGTGTCCAGATTCATTAACAAGGGGTCCGCTAGCAGGCGAAACAGACGCATTAGTCTTCCCAGGGGATCAGTTTTCACTGATCTATGCATTTCCTCCAGTTCTGCTACTTCCACGCAGGATTAAGCAGGAACAAAAGAAGGTGATTCTGGTGGCCCCAGCGGGTCCCAAAAGATCTTAATTTATCGAGATCATAAAGATGGCAGTAGGAGTCCTTCATGCTACCTTATGGACAAAGAGTTTAACAGGTTTGACTGTTGAATCCCACTCTATAAAAGATCGTGGGGGATCTCTTTCAGTAGTGTCTACTTTGACTAAGGCCAGGAAGCCGGCTTCCAGAATCACTTACTTTTGAATCTGGAAGGCATAGGTTTCTTGGTATGGATCCAGGGGTTGGCGCCCCAGGAAGTATGTCAATAGGCAGGATTCCTGCATATGGGATCTGAAATGAAGCTGGCCTTGACTTTTATCAAGAGCCAGATCCAGGCCGCATCAATGTCTTTTCCTAGGACCTCTTGCTTCCCACTCTTGGGGCGCAGCTTATTCAGGGGGTAACACGGTTTATTCCCCCTATCAAGGCACCTCTAAATCCTTGGGATTTAAAATTGGTCTTATCGGCTTTGCTAAATCAGCTGTTTGAACCTTACGAGAAATTCCCTTGGTTCTTTGACAAGAAAGATAATCTTTTCTGCTTGCCATTTCTTCTGCTAGAAGAGTATCGGAACGAACGGCTCTGTTTTGTGAGAGAAATATTTCATCTTGCATAAGGATGAGGTGGTTTTATATCCTCATCCTGAATTCTTACCAAAAGTGGTAACAGGTTTCATTTAAACCAAGATATTCTTCCTCCTTTTTCCCCAGAGCATTAATTTGGGGATGAGAGAGCACTAGATTCTCTTGATGTAGTAAGAGCAATCAGAGTCTATTTAAAGGCGAATGCTCAGGATCGCAAAACACAGGTTTTGTTAGTTCTGCCAGAGGGTCCAAGATATGGACAGGCAGCGTCAAGATCCACTATTTTCCAAATGGATTTGTCAAGTGATTGTTCAATTTTCAGCTTAAAGAAGAAAAATTTTCTTACTCCTATTATAAGAGCACACTCATCCAGAGCTGTTAGTGCCTCTTGGGTGGTGCATCATCGGGCCTCTATGGCTCGGATCTGTAAGCTTGCGACATGGTCTTCGGTTCATATGTTTATCCGATTTTATCAAATCGATATTAAAGGTCATGATGATGTTGTCTTTGGGCACAGCATTCACTGCAGGTTGCAGTATGAGTCCTCTGGCCTCCTGTTTCCTTGTTCTGTCTTCCCCCCCCCCCCCTTCAGATGCCACTGCTATGGGACATCCCACATAGATATTACTATGGCTCTGTGTCCCCTGATGTAAGAAAAGAAAATAGGATTTTTATAACCTGTAAAATCCTTTTCTTTGATGTACATCAGGGGACTCTTCACTCCACTCTTCAGCTTCCAACCAGCAAAATGTGGCAAACGTTGTATATGTACATGGTTCTTATCCAATAGCAGGACCTCTGAATTACAGGAGGTTTTCAGCGCCCTAATTATAAGACCAATTTTGAGCATAACCCTATCTGTTGCCGGAACAAAATTGAATTGGGCTGAGTGCTTCTTAGTCGTTCACAAGGAAGGCTGTGTATTTTTATAAATTATAGAAGGCTTCCTCTGGCTGAGGAGTAGATTGCAATGTTATCCCCCCACCTCTCCACCTCCTGTCGGTCAGAGGAAATCTTGTATTCATTGGTAAAAATACAAGGTTTCCTGTAAAAAGGATGAGAAGCACTCAGGCCGAATCCATTTTGTTCTATCAGCCGATGAGATGTCCCTGTACCCCTGCTAGAACACAGTGCAGTATAATATATGTAGATGATGCTATATACAGTTTATAGATTGCTGGCAGCAGCTAGTAAAGGAAATTTGTTTTGTTTAAGCCAGCTTGGCCCATATGATCTACTCAAAGTGAAAGTAAACCTGGAGTTTGGCTTAAGTTAAATTCAGCAGCTGATTTTAATCACTTAACTGAGTATGTAGCTACCCTAACTACTAATGCCAGCCATACACGGTTCGAATTTCGAAAAGTTTCTAAAATCGTATGTACGAAAATTCGTACGAATTTCTCACCATTAGTGGGCTGCAGCAATAGCTAATTTTCATGCAGCACTCAAATTTCAGGAATCGGACATGTTTGAAATCTTTTGAAAAACAAACGATTTTCTAATCGATGATGGGGGAATCATGTGAGAAATGTAATAAGAAAAAAAAAATACGCATGTGCAAGAAAAGAAAATTTACGGAGAGAAAAGAAGCTTCCCGGCCACAAATTCTTTTCTGTAGCAACATGAGGTCAAATTGAAGGCTTGGCTGGCCGAATTTCAAAAAATCAATGATGGCACCGTCGGATCACAAATAAACAAACTTTCTGATTTTGAAAATAAAATTTGTTCGAAATTCGACCATGTTTGGCCTGCATAATCCTTACCTATGCTCCAGTTTAAAGTGGTGCCATGACTGATGCCCCAGGTTTCCTTTATCAGGAAGGCTCCTTTCTCTTACTGCATCCTATGAAGTTGCCCTTGCTTGCAGGGGCTAGGGTTGCCTCCCTACACTTTGTATATCAATAGAAACACACAGCCCCATAGAAAATCAGGGAGTCAATTATGCAAGCAAGAAATTACATTTCTGGGGGATGTTTTGTACACCATCTGTGTACAGAACTTCCCCAGGTAGTCATATTGCATTGCATTTTACAGAAAATGACAGCCCTGTAGATTGAAGAGGAAAAAGTAATTTTTTAATAAGTCAATTACAATATGGCTTGTGTAGAAATGATATATGCTATATTTTTGTATTTGCTTTTTTTTCCCATAAAAGTGGAGTTGCCCTTTAAACTCCTGTAATTAAAGGCAATGATGTTAAGGTTTTTTCTTAGTGTGTGAACATATTTTTTCATATGTGTTTCGTTTTTCTAATTCCATTTTATAGATCAGTAGTTGTTTTGGCATCAAGGGGAAAGGTTTCAGATTTCAAAAATCTTGCACAGCAATTGCATGTTCTTGGAACAGCCAAACCACCACTTCTTCAGATCAAAGGTGAGTTGTGCTGATCCGAGCAGGGCTCTAAAGTTTTTTTAAAACGAATATCAGTTAAAACTACCGCAATGAAAAGGGGCCTGTTTGTAACATTACTAGTTATAAAATACCAAACACACATGTAGAAAGGCCTCAGCTGTTGTTCAAGAGCTTTAGATTGGACCATATGCGCCAGCCTTTCATGATAAAGATTTGGGCAACAAATTAGCCCACGCAGTGGGATTGTAAGTGTTAGGTGCCAAACCAGGTTAACTTTAAAACTTCCCTTTCTTATTGTGCCACAAGAGCAATCTTACTAGGTATTATCATATGCCATGAGAAATATCTGAAAAGTGAGCTGTGCTTCAAAAAGCATGTAGAAACATGTAGCAGGTGGCCATTTCCACATTACCAGCTGCTAATGATTATTCTTGTCTCTGGCCGCAAGATTATCACAGTAGGATATTTCTGCTTCCATCTTTTCAGGAAAATGTAAAATTATCTTCAGGGGCATGGTGCCTAAGCCTTTAGCTTGAATTTGTATTTTGAACACGTTAATTAAAAATGTCAGTACCTCAACCCAGTACTGTTGAAATATTTAAATGCACATTGCTGAAATTTAATCTGCCTGAAACCTGCCTTTGTCTTGCTGTATTCAGGTTGGTACGTTCTTGTCCCTGTACCTATAGAGAGCGTAGAAAATTTGAGGAACTGACTGCACAGTACTTTAGTGAAGAGTCAGTTTACCCAAAACTAAATTTTCAGTTTTTGGTAGATGCTGACGCATTAAACAGCCTGTGGACTCGTTTACACTCTATGCAGTCTAATGCGTCTTTAAACACCGTATGAACGCAAAGGCTAACAGAGGTAATTTATTTCAATGAACTTTGGATATACCATTGCTTTCACATGCACTTAAAATACAGCATACTGCTTTTTTTTCACACTGGAATGCACATAAACCTTGCAAACTCATGTAAATACTATTGTTTTTTGGTGTAAATGAGTCCTGAAAGTTTCCTAAATCTCCCCAGCACTCTAGTTTGAGATTTCTGCACTTGAATTCCTAAGGTCTGCACAGCTGCTGTGATCATTAAAAGGAGTTCTGCTCCTCCTACTCTTCATGCTGCTTTCTTTTTATTTGTATTTTAAGGGAATGCAGTTGCAGAAACTGGAACATGCAAAGGTGTACAGGAACATTTAAAAATCCCAGGCGGGCAGGAAAAGACTAAAATCTTCATTCCAATGCTCCAGATTGTTTCTGTATCCAAGAGCTACAAAATGCTAACAGTTGACAGATTCCGACTTCACCTTTAACATTTTGAGGCCAGGTGTTCGAATTGGTGCACATTTGTCTCAGGTGATACTGAGAATAGCCTGTGTACCAACTAAGAGTCCATTCACACAGGGGCAACACGACTTGTAGGCGACTTGAGTGAGGCAACTTGTACACGACTTGAGTTAAGATCACAGCGCGACTTGGGACGACTTCAACACGACTTGGGACGACTTACAAGTCGCCCCAGGCCAGGCGACTTTTGCCGTGGCCAAGCAGAGAATGAGCTCAAGGAGGAACTCCACGCCAAATTTCTGAAAAAAATTTGGCGTGGGTTCCCCCTCCGAGAGCATACCAGGCCCTTAGGTCTGGTATGGATTCCAAGGAGAACCCCCTACGCCGAAAAAACGGCGTGGGGGTCCCCCCCAGATCCACACCAGACCCTTATCCGAGCACGCTGCCTGGCCGGCCAGGAAAGGGGGTGGGGACGAGCGGGCACCCCCCCCCTCCTGAGCCGGACCAGGCCGCGTGCCCTCAACATGGGGGGGTGCCTTGGGGGAGAGGGGGCATGCGCCCCCCCACCCCAAAGCACCTTGTCCCCATGTTGATGAGGACAAGGGCCTCTTCCCGACAACCCTGGCCGTTGGTTGTCGGGGTCTGCGGGCGGGGGGCTTATCGGAATCCGCGAGCCCCCTTTAATAAGGGGGCCCCCGGATACCGGCCCCCCACCCTATGTGAATGAGTATGGGGTACAATGTACCCCTACCCATTCACCTGTGAAAAAAAGTACAAAAAAAAACACAACACAGGGAAAAAATATTTTATTGCACAGCTCCGGGGGTCTTCCGTCTTCGGGGGTCTTCTCGCCGGACTCCTCCGCTATCTTCTTGTAGCTCTTTTGCTAGCGGAGGAGTCCGGCTTTCTTCCTCGCCGCCAGCCTCTTCTCCCGACTTCGGGGGTCTTGTCCCCCTCTTCGGTTCTTCTGCCGGGCCACCGCGCCTTCTTATAGCTCTTTTACAGGCGGTGGCCCGGTCTTCTGTCGCCGCCTTCTGTTCTTCTCCTTCTTCTTCTCCTGGAGATGTTGACTCGACGAGCTCTCTGGCCGCAATGCCAGGGACGCGCTGAGCTGCCACTTATATAGGGACAATGGGGCGGTGTCACATGGGTTGATGTCACATGGGTTGGTCACATGGGTTGATGTCACATGGTAAGGGGGCGGGGTCACCACGTGACATCAACCCATGTGACCAACCCATGTGACATCAACCCATGTGACACCGCCCCATTGTCCCTATATAAGTGTCAGCTCAGCGCGTCCCTGGCATTGCGGCCGGAGAGCTCGTCGAGTCAACATCTCCAGGAGAAGGAGAAGAACGGAAGGCGGCGACGGCGGCGACAGAAGACCGGGCCACCGCCTGTAAAAGAGCTATAAGAAGGCGCGGTGGCCCGGCAGAAGAACCGAAGAGGGGGACAAGACCCCCGAAGTCGGGAGAAGAGGCCGACGGCGAGGAAGAAAGCCGGACTCCTCCGCTAGCAAAAGAGCTACAAGAAGATAGCGGAGGAGTCCGGCGAGAAGACCCCCGAAGACGGAAGACCCCCGGAGCTGTGCAATAAAATATTTTTTCCCTGTGTTGTGTTTTTTTTTGTACTTTTTTTCACAGGTGAATGGGTAGGGGTACATTGTACCCCATACTCATTCACATAGGGTGGGGGGCCGGTATCCGGGGGCCCCCTTATTAAAGGGGGCTCGCGGATTCCGATAAGCCCCCTGCCCGCAGACCCCGACAACCAACGGCCAGGGTTGTCGGGAAGAGGCCCTTGTCCTCATCAACATGGGGACAAGGTGCTTTGGGGTGGGGGGCGCATGCCCCCTCTCCCCCAAGGCACCCCCCCATGTTGAGGGCACGCGGCCTGGTACGGCTCAGGAGGGGGGGGGCCGCCTGCTCGTCCCCACCCCCTTTCCTGGCCGGCCGGGTAGCGTGCTCGGATAAGGGTCTGGTGTGGATCTGGGGGGGACCCCCACGGCGTAGGGGGTTCCCACGCCAATTTTTTTTCAGAAATTTGGCGTGGAGTTCCCTCTTGAGAGCTGATAATTCTGTCAGAGTCGCCTCCGTATAGACGGAGATCCGACTTGGAGGCGATCTCCATTGAAATCAATGGGTACCGGTCGCCTACAAGTCGGATAGAAGTAGTACAGGAACCTTTTCTGAAGTCGGAGCGACTTCAGTAGTGTGCATTAAGACGGCTCTCATTCACTTACATTGCTTTTTAAATGTTGTCCGACCTGAGGCGACCTGAGGCGACTAGGGGCGACCTGAAGTCGGATCAGGAGTTGCCCCTGTGTGAATGGACTCTAAGAGAGGTTTGCAGTGGCATACCTTGAATTATCATGACAGGGTTGCATAAAAAACAAAAAAATAAGTTACATAGACCTCTTTTTTGGAATATTTATGATTTTCTAGTTTGTTGTTCATTCTGTGCGCCCATAGAGACTACCTATAATCAGACCAGTCCAAAACTCATTCTCAAAACTCTGCCCATCCTTTGCAACCCCTCTCCCCTATTCATAGAAGCTGTACTGTGTAGCAGGGCTTTTTTTCTCAGAGAATAGATGCAGGAACTCCCTCCTTCTGAGTTACCCTTCGTTTCTGCTCCTTACCTACCACTGAGTGTTGTCCCTTGGTACCACCTCCCACCCACCTCCCAGTGCCAACCCTCTTAGAGAATACAGAACCAAGTATCATCTTGTGCTACTAAGTGATTTGCATGGAATTTGTTAACGATAACAAGAACAACAGTGAAATAGAGTGCAGTAAGCAACAATAGACCCCACCCTAACAGCAGACCCCGCAGTAACAATAGACCCCACCCCAGCAACAATAGATTGCCCACACAACAATAGACTTCCCCGACCCCCCCAGAAACAGTGGAACCCTGCAACAATATACCACCCCAGTAACAATAGATCCCCAGCAGCCGGCATCAATAAACCCTCCAAGAACCAGCAACAACAAACCTACCCAGCAACAATAGAACTCCATACAATAATGGATTCCCCAACAGCCAGTATCCATAAACCCTCCAGCACATCCCAGCACTCCTTGCCATTACTTGCATTCATTGCTGGAGGTGTCAGAACTGTGTTCCCCCACGTTCCCCCTGAAAAAAGCCCTGCTGTGTAGCTTCCATTAATGAAACGCAATCCATCAAGAAAGGAGCATTTAATGTAATTAACGTTCATTCCAGTCCAAGCGCCGCATCCCATCTTACTGGTTCATAAACAAATATACATCCTACAGGCTTTTTTAAGGGATTACAATTAACCCCATTACTCAAAAATACAAACCTAAAAAAAAGCTCATTGTTTATTATTAATTTATTAAAACGGGATTGAATAAAAAATATACAAATCAGCTTTGTGTAACGCATCAGATCTACCACACACCGCCTGTGTGGTAGATCTGATGTACAAGCATTTCTTTCTTTGGAAATGGCTATATGGTTTAGCAATGGCTGGGAAAGGGCTGTTGAGCCTGTTAATATAGGTGTTTTTTTTTTTTTTTTCATCTAAAAATAAGTACATTTTTCCTATACGCCAATTTGAGGAGCCTGTATATTTTTGTTTTACATGGTGATAATTTTACAAATAATAAACAATTCCAATTGTTATGATTTGTATTTTTGAGTAATGAGATTAATTGTGACACCTAAAAAGAAGTATTTGTCTATGGACCTCTATGAATTAAAGAGGCAAACCTCTCCTTCATTCGCCCATCCTCTGTTCATAGATGATTTTTCATTCATTGGAAGATGACTGCTGTGCCTACTTTTTAGTTTAACTAAAAGTAGTCTTTATATAAGTTTACCCCAGCATCTAAAGAAAAAAAAAAAAAGAAAAAGAAAACCTTTTTAGATAAATGTGCAAGGTCCCCTTTGCTCTATGGCATGCCATTACTAGTCAACCAGTGCAAATGAACAGACAAAAAAAGAAGTTGCACCCCACAACAGAAAGTAGTGTATTTACAGTAAGTTGTGCTGCATCACAGATGCATTGCCTTATTTTGTTGAGGTGAAATTCAAATGATTAAAACTGCAAGGTGCTAATGCAGTAACGTATGTTTACAATAACGCAATGGAATGGAGAAGAGTAAATGGCTTTAAGTTTTGGATTTTATTTTGTTTGCTGGTAGAAGTTAGAGCAAGAGACCTTTTTGTTTTTAAAGTTTCAGATATGATTAATTTCTGCTCACTTTCTGTCCCAATAATCACATAAAGCAAAAGGAAAACGCCCTATGAGGTATACAGACAACAGAAAACAAACATTGCTTCTAACCATTATATTTAAAAATACTTTTTTCTTTTTATTTTTCATCATTGTTCCTGTCACCAAAAGATTTCCCCTCACCTCTAGGCCCAATTGACCATGCTAGACTTTAGAAGAAATCTGCTCCCAGGAGGCACGCTGACAGCAAAAAAGAAACGTGACGGATTCTAACTCTTCCCAACACCATTAAAAAAAGATGTTTTTTGTTGCTTACACTTTAAAGAGGTATTCAACCCAAAAGGGAAAAATTTACCAAATTTCGGAGTACCCATTCTCAGACGTAGTGTCTGAATTACATTTTCTTTTTTAGGCTTTTTTCCCCTTTTCACTCGTGATCCAGTAAACCTGATATAGTTCTACTTATTTTAAATAGAGCAGGCTGTCCAGAAAAAGTATAAGAGGGCTGAGACAAATCATTTACCACTGACAGAGGTGCTTACAGTGGTTGACTTTTTTCATTTATGTAAAACTTTTATGCAAAAAGGAAAAAAAAAAAACTGTTGCTGTCCATTTAAATCTCCTAGTCTAATGCCCCATACAGACGGTCAGATTTTCCGACGGAAAATGTGCGATCGGATCATGTTGGAAAATCCGACTGTGTGTGGGCTCCATCTGACTTTTTCTGTTGAAATTTCCGACGCACAAAGTTTGAGAGCAGGATCTAAAATTTTCTGACAACAAAAGCCGATCGTTTAAATTCCGATCTTGTGTAGACAATTCCGACGGACAAAGTGCCACACGTGCTCAGAATAAATTACGAGACAAAAGCTATTGGCCTCTTTATAGTCCCGTCAATTGTATTTTACGTCACCTCGTTCTGAATGATCGGATTTTCCGACAACTTTGTCCGACCGTGTGTATGCAAGAGAATTTTGGGCCAAAATCCGTTGGAAAAAATCTGACGGAATTTGTCGTCTGCATGTCCGACCTGTGTGTACAGGGCATAACACTAAGCTCCCCCGAGACTGACCATGCTGCTGCCAGTGCATCGAAGGATTTGTAAACTGCAATATATTACATTTTTGTTTTGGGGTTTAATACTGCTTTTAGTTACCTTAAGCCTACTTTTGTGTTTTAGGTAGCATTGCCTTCTTGGGATTCAATGGAAAGTTTAAACCATCCTGGACAAGACTATTCAAGAGTCCTGCAGGACAGGGCTTGGGACTAATAGAGAGCTATATCCCTCTACAGCAGGAAGCATATGAGTGTCGAAGAGTCAGCACAAGTAAAAGAAAAGATGTGGACCTCTTGAAAAAAGCTTTAAACGCACATTAAATTAATATATGCCTTAAGGATTAAACAAAAAATGTGAACTAACTTATTTAATTTATGGCAATTACACTGTTATCCAGCGTAAATCAAATTACTGTTTTATCACAGAAGGGAAGCCTAAAATCAAAGCCCTAATGCCAATGCACCTTTTAGTTGTATATAGTCATGATAGGTTTTACAGTTGTGATTTTTTTTTTTTTTTTTTTTGGGTGGTTTTGTATGTGCTGTAAACTGTATTTGTTTTTTTTTTTTTATACTTTTATATCACTGATATTTTATAGTGTTTATAATTATGGATCTGACTGGAAGCGTTTTTAAAAGTGTGTTTCTTTGCACCATGGTTTACTTGAAAGATGTTTTCATTAAAATCTTTCTGCAAGTTACTAGTGTGTTTTTGTTTTTTACATTTTCTTAATTAACCCAATTAAGCAAAAGTACATCTGTTGAATGACAGTGATGTAAAAAAAAAAAAATGTCCAATTATGGAAACAGTTAAAGTGGTTGTATACTCAAATTTTTAACTTTTACCTACAGGAAAGCCTATACTAAGGCTTACCTGTAGGTAAAAAAAATATCTCCTAAACCTGTACGGTTTGGGAGATATTCCCCTCGGTATGCGCCGCTGACTGCAGCGGCGTATGCGCACAAGGGGATTCTCGGCCTGAAAATCCGGCAGTGGCCGGCTGGGCCGGAATGAAATCTCCCACGCGCATGCGCGGGAGTGACGATATCGCGGCTCCGGCCACTCAGTGCCGGAGCCGCGATACTGGGAAGAAACGCCGACGGAGCATGTCAGCTCCCTAGGCGTGGATCGGGCCAGATGTCGGGGCCTCGTTCTAAGGTAAGTATTTCATAATGAGCTAGTATGCGGTGCATACTAGCTCATTATGCCTTTTGCTTTGCAGGTTTAAAAAAATAAAAAATAAAATTGCAGGTTTACTACCGCTTTAAGCATGTCATAAGAAAACGTTATTTTGGCCTGTACTCATATGTCCATGTATACTTGATAGTGTATGTTGTGCTCAGCATGTCCATAGAAGAGTGACTCTCTTGTTTGCAGCATAGCCTTATGTATGCACCTTGGGTCTTCATCAAGAGCCTAAAGATCAGGGCCCTGGGATTGATTTACTAAGAGCAGACAGACTGTTCACTTTGCAAGGGAATTTTCCCCAGAACTTAGCTAATGTTGTGAGATTTTACTTTGTGAGAATACCCAATACATGGTAAAGTATAAATAAAATAATATAAAAAAAACCTCTTAATTGTACAGTACAGGACACAGGCTGAGTATTCATCGATCCCTGAGTTAAAGACTGGAATTCTCAGGTGATTGGACACTGACAAATCTCAGTTTTTCCCTAAGGTCATAATTTTGTAACCTCTCTTCATTTCTATGCAGGTACTCGGGTGCTTCCTCCTTCTCTTTTCGCCACAAGGGATTGCTACAGGATGGTCTGCACCATAAACCAAATTTAACACACCTGCTACCCATTCATACCTGAGACCCTGTAACACTAACGAGTCACATGACACTGGGTAGGGAAAATGTCTAATTGGGCCCAATGTGGACATTTTCACTTAGGGGTGTACTCACTTTTGTTGCCAGAAGTTTAGACATTAATGGCTGTGTGTTGAGTTATTTTGAGGGGACAGCAAATTTACACTTGTACAAGCTGTAGAATCACTATTTTGTAGCAAAGTGTAATTTCTTTAGTGTTGTCACATGAAAAGATAGGCTAAAATGATTATAAAAATGTGAGGGCTTCTGTGACTGTATATGTGTGTGTGTGTATATATATATGTATGTATGTATGTATGTATGTATGTATGTATGTATGTATGTATGTATGTATGTATATATATAAATTAGTGGGGACGGAAAGTATTCAGACCCCCTTAAATTTTGTTATATTGCAGCCATTTTCTAAAATCAATTAAGTAAATTTTTTTTCCTCATTAATTTGCACACAGCACCCCATATTGACAGAAAAACACAGAATTGTTGACATTTTTGCAGATTTATTAAAAAAGACAAACTGAAATATCACAGGGTCCTAAGTATTCAGATCCTTTGCTCAGTATTTAGTAGAAGCACCCTTTTGGTCTAATACAGCCATGAGTCTTTTTGGGAAAGATGCAGCAAGTTTTTCACACCTGTATTTGGGGATCCTCTGCCATTCCTCCCTGCATATCCTCTCCAATTCTGTCAGGCTGGATGGTAAACATTGGTGGACAGCCATTTTTAGGTCTCTCCAGAGATGCTCAATTAGGTTTAAGTCAGGGCTCTGGCTGGGCCATTCAACAGTCACTGAGCTGTTGTGAAGCCACTCCTTCTTTATTTTAACTGTGTGCTTAGGGTCATTGTCTTGTTGGAGGGTAAACCTTCGGCACAGTCTGAGGTCCTGAGCACTCTGGAGAAGGTTTTCCTCCAGGATATCCCTGTACTTGGCCGCATTCATCTTTCCCTCAATTGCAACCAGTTGTCCTGTCCCTGCAGCTGAAAAACACCCCCACAGCATGATGCTGCCACCACCATGCTTCACTGTTGGGACTGTATTGTACAGGTGATGAGCAGTGCCTGGTTTTCTCCACACATGCCGCTTAAAATTAAGGCCAAAAAGTTCTATCTTGGTCTCCTCAGACCAGAGAATCTTATTTCTCACCATCTTGGAGTCCTTCAGGTGTGTTTTTTTTTTTTTTTAAAGCAAACTCCATGCGTGCTTTCATGTGTCTTGCACTGAGGAGAAGCTTCCCTCGGACCACTCTGCCATAAAGCCCTGACTGGCGGAGGGCTGCAGTGATGGTTGACTTTCTACAACTTTCTCCCATCTCCCGACTGCATCTCTGGAGCTCAGCCACAGTGATCTTTGGGTTCTTCTTTACCTCTCTCACCAAGGCCCTTCTCCCCGATAGCTCAGTTTGGCCGGACGGCCACCTCTAGGAAGGGTTCTGGTTGTCCCAAACATCTTCCATTTAAGGATTATGGAGGCCACTGTGCTCTTAAGAACCTTAAGTGCAGCAGAATTTTTTTGTAACCTTGGCCAGATCTGTGCCTTGCCACAATTCTGTCTCTGAGCTCTTCAGGCAGTTCCTTTTGACCTCGTGATTTTCATTTGCTCTGACATGCACTGTGAGCTGTAAGGTCTTGTATAGACAGGTGTGTGGCTTTCCTAATCAAATCCAATCAGTATAATCAAACACAGCTGGACTCAAATGAAGGCGTAAAACCATCTCAAGGACGATCAGAAGAAATGCACAGCACCTGAGTTAAATAGGAGTGTCACAGCAAAGGGTCTGAATACTTAGGACCATATGATATTTCAGTTTTTCTTTTTTTTTTTTTTTATCTGCAAAAATGTCAACAATTCTGTGTTTGTTGTCAATATGGGAGGCTGTGTGTACATTAGGAAAAAAATTAACCTAAATGATTTTAGCAAATGGCTGCAATATAACAGAGTGAAACATTTAAGGGGGTCGGAATACTTTCCGTCCCCACTGTATATATAATGTGTGAGGGGTGTACTCACTTTTGTCAGATAATGTACCTTGCCGTATATTCTGCACCCTGAGAGTACTCCACAAGCAAATACTCTTATCCATAGTTATGGTGTAAACCAGGCGAAATGGAGCCACTTCAATGCTCAGGCAAACATTCACTCTGCGATAGGCCTGCACAACATTCAACCTCAGAGTGAATATGCTTCACTTTCATCGAAGCAAGACTGGTCTCTACATCTATCTCAGGCACTCTACAAGCAGCCTACCTGTCAAAAGCTGACTTTTCTACAACTATGTCACAATTCATCAGACAATTGTTGGCTTTAATACGACCAGCGCGCTAAAATGTCAGGCTCCTTCTCCAGCTCCACTGTGTCTTCTAGCGCAGGTAAATCGGGAGCTGACTCAAGTAGAGGCAGACATAGAAGGGAATGAAAAGGACCCTGAGGTAGTAGTGTTGGAGGTCACAGAAGATTTCTCATCCAAAGTTCATATACACCTGATAGGGCTTCACACAATGTTTGTCAATGTGGATATGCAAACTAATGCAAAATGTACTTGTTGCACTGGAATCTCCCCAGTCTCATCATGTCCCTTTGGGTATGAAGAGACCTGCTGAATCTCACACATTTCTCATTCATGACCAAATAAAATGGGCAAATGATTACAATTAGGTTGATCTAGAAATATTTTTACCTCCTGAAAATCATTGCTGAGCTCTAGATTTTACTAAAAAGTGATCTGTTCTGGTAGTAGATCCTGTCATCTTGACCTTAAACATATTCGTGTACCATCTGAAGATGTTCGTTCATTCGAAGATTCTTCAGATAGGAAGTTTGAGATGCTCTTAAAGGCTCCTTTTACACTTGCAGGTTCAGCTCTGCAACCAGCTATTATTGCAATGTATGCTAACTGGACTAGGGCAATGAACAACCAACACAATCCTGTATTCCAGCAAGCTATAACATCATGGTTCAAATTCCCATTCACATGCACACAACCTTGTGGCTCAAAGCCTGGTCAGCTGAACCTGCATGTAAAAGACACTTCACCCATACTTGCTTTGAGGGAAGATGTCTCCTTGGTGTGAGGCACTTGACAAATTCAGGATATCGCAGAAGAGGTTCTTCTTCCTCAATGGAAAGTTCAAAAATTCCCTTCCTCAGGAGTCTCTCCCTTCTCAAAACACAGAGCGCCTCAATGCTCTACCCAGGCTTTAAAGTCAAAAGGTTTAACCCTACCTTTTGGCATAAGTTAGACCCACAAAGTCTTCCCCAAAAGCCCTCTTCCCAAATGAACCACTTGCCGACTGCCGCATGATGATGTACATAGGCAGAATTTTTTTTACTGATTACTGCAGTGGTGTCATTTGTGACTGTTATAAGTGGTAGGCCCCTTTAGGTCTAGGGTAGCCCCCTAATAAAGGTTTTAACCCCTTAATCACCCCCATCACCAGTGTCACTAAGCAATAATTTTTCTGATCGCCGTATTAGTGTAACGGGTGACGCTAGTTGGGTAGGTAAGTATTTAGGTTTGCTGTCAGCTTGTTATAGCGTCGGGTACCCCCATATACTACCTAATAAAGGTTTTAACCCCCTGATGGCCCCCTAGTTAACCCTTTAACCTGTAATCACCGTATAACTGTTACGAGTGATGCTGGTTAGTTAGTTATTTTTTTATAGCGTCAGGGCAACCACCGTTTATTACCTAATAAAGGTTAGGTTTTAGTGTCAGAGTCTGCATCGCCCCAGGCAGCGTCAGGTTAGTGCCAGTACTGCTAACAACCACGCACACGCTCCATACACCTCACCTAGTGGTATAGTGTCTGAACGGATCGATATCTGATCTGATCAAATTTATACTAGTGTCCCCAGCAGTTTAGGGTCCCCTAACACGCAGTGTTAGCGGGATCAGCCCAGATACCTGCTAGCACCTGCGTTTTTCCCCTCTGCACAGCCCAGCCCACCCAAGTGCAGTATCGATTGAGCACTGTCCCTTAGAAAACACTAAACGCACATAACTGCAGCGTTCAGAGTCAGGCCCGATCGCTAACCGTTTTTTTGGTAGTGTTTGTTACATTTGCTGACAGGAGTTTTTTTTATCTAAGTCTCACTACTGTACCAGTAAATGTAGAGCACAAAATGGCAAATTGAAGGTACAGTAGTGAAGAGGCCTACACGTTTCTGAGCAAGACAGATGGTGAAGAGGAAGTCACTCATCTGTCAGATTCAGGCTCAGAATACAATCCTGTAGACGGCAGCGGCTCCATGACAGATAGCTCTGACGACGGATTTGTGGTCCCTGCCAAGGTCAGACATACCAGATCCCCCAATCTTCTGCAGGTGTTGAGGTGCAAGAACCGCAGGGCTCTCATATGGAGCAGAGAAGTACTAGTGCCACTATTGCTTCTGGTGAACTGGCAAGCACCAGCAGCCTAGCACACCCTGGTCGTACATCCAGTACTGCAGTAACACTTGGTGATGTGGTGAATCCCAGAAGTGCAGTTCAAGCTGGCGAGGTGGCAAGCACAAGTAGTGTCCCGCTGCCACCAAGAAGACTAAAACAGGCCCGTCATATCCTTCCTGCAGAATTCGCTAATCCAAATTGGGACCTCACCACTTCTGCAACACCCGTACTTCTCCCATTCACTGGCCAACCCGGCATTCAGGTGGAAACACTTTATTTTACGTCACTTGATTTTTATTCGCTGTTTTTCACCGAAGATCTATAGATCTATTGTGGACCAGAGCAATTTGCATGCTGGTCAATTCATTGCCACTAATCCCCAATCCTCCATTGACAGAGATTGGAGACCAATTATTGTCTCAGAATTTAAGACCTTTCTGGGCCTATCCCTCAACATGGGCATAGTTAAAATGGTTATGTTGCGGTCATATTGGTCCACTGACCCAATGTACCATATGCCCGTGTTCTCTGCTTTCATGGCCAGGGCATGATACAAGCAGCTTTTGCGGTTCATGGATACAATCGGCTCTACAAAATTCAGCCCTTCGTAAACCACTTCAACCAACGTTTTGCAGACTTGTTTACTCCCCATCAAGTTGTCTGCATTGATGAGTCCCTGATTAAGTTTTCTGTCTGTTTGTCATTCAAACAGTATCTTCCCAGCAAGCGTGCCAGATACGGGGTCAAGATGTATAAGCTCTGTAACAGGGCCACAGGCTATACATGTAGTTTTATGGTTTACAAGGGAAGAGATAGTCGCATAGAGCTGACAAACTGCCCTGACTACATAGGAAGTGCTGGCAAGATTGTATGGCACATTTATATGTGGACAATCATTACACGAGCGTGCTACTTTTTAGTCACTTGTTTGATCAGCAGATTGGAGCATGTGGCACTGTGCGATCGAATTGCCGGGGCTTTCCCCAGTGGCTTGAAGTTTGCCATCTTAGGCTAGGGGAGAGAGGCTGCTTGAAGTGTAATAACTTGCTCGCTATGAAGTGGAGGGATAATAAGAATGTTTTCATTCTTACCTCCATTCATGCAGACATGACGGTCCAAATTACTACGACGACTGGTGTTGTGGAGAAACCCCTGTGTCCATGGATATAACCAAAATATGGGAGGGGTGGACCTCAACGGTCAGTTGTTGGCGCCGTACCTAGTTGCCCGTAAGGCCAGACGCTGGTACAAAAAAGTGTCTGTTTATTTCAATTGGCTTTGCTGAACACTCATGTGCTATACAGAGCTTCAGGACGGACTGGATCCTTCCTTAAATTCTAGGAAGAGATCGTCATAGCCCTTCTGTTTCCAGACGGTGGTCCACCTCACCATCCTCAACCAAATGCAGTAAGCCGGCTGCATGAGAGGCATTTTCCGTATGTCCTCCTGAGTACCCCTATCCAATGAGCCCAACAAAGAAAATGTTGAGTCTACAGAAAGCGCGGTTATAGGCATGACACCCGTTATTATTGTCCCCGCTGTCCTGGCAATCCTGGTCTTTGCATTGGTGAATGTTTTGAATGCTACCATACACTGGTGGAGTTTTAGCGTAGGGTACAGCATTGCACAGACTAAGCACACTTTCGCAGGGTCTGCAAAGATGCCATTGCATTTTGAGAGACCCGAACTGTTACAGTTACAATTAAAAGTGTAAAAATAAAAGTAAATAATAAAAAAAAACACTTTTTTTATTGTTCTCTCTATTGTTCTGCTCTTTTTTTTTATTGTATTCTATTCTGCAATGTTTTATTGTGTTTTATTGTTAACCGCGAAGGTCAGATTAAGGGCAGTCATTTTAGCAGTAGACCTCTTCCATAAATCTAAAGTGGTAACTTGTAAGCATTTAAAGGCTTTTAAAAATGTATGTATGGCCTTCGAAACTGTGATGGGTAGCGAGGAGTGAAATCAAAAATTTAAATCCTTAGAAATCCTGAAGGTGGTGCTTGGTTTTTGGGGCCCCGTACATGGCTAGGCTCCCAAAAAGTCCCACACATGTGGTATCTCCGTACTCAGGATAAGCAGCAGAATGTATTTTGGGGTGTAATTCATGCAATATATCAGTATATCAATATATCATTTAGTGACAACTTTGTGCAAAAAAAATAAAAAGTTTGTAATTTCCCCGCAACTTGTGGCAAAATATAAAATATTCCATGGACTCAACATGCCTCTCAGCAAATAGCTTAGGGTGTCTACTTTCCAAAATGGGGTCATTGGGGGGGGGTGCTGTGCCATCTTGGCATTTTATGGCCTTCAAAACTGTGATAGGTAGTGAGGAGTGAAATCAAAAATTTACGCCCTTAGAAATCCTGAAGGTGGTGATTGGTTTTCGGGGCCCTGTGCGCTGCTAGGCTCCTGAAAAGTCCCACACATGTGGTATCCCCGTACTTGGGAGAAGCAGCAGAATGTATTTTGTGGTGTAATGCCACATAAGCCCATGGCATGTTTGAGCAATATATCATTTAGTGACAACTTTTTGTAAAAAAATAAAAAAAATTTGTTTTGGCATTATTCAATCACTTGAGACAAAACAATATTCAATTGGCTCAACATGCCTCAAAGAAATTTCCTTAGGGTGTCTACTTTCCAAAATGGGGTCATTTGGGTGGGTTTTGTACTGCCCTGCCATTTTAGAACCTCAAGAAATGGAGGCAGTCATAAACTAAAAGCTGTGCAAATTCCAGAAAATGTACCCTAGTTTGTAGATGCTAAAACTTTTGCACAAACCAATAAAAATATGCTTATTGACATTTTTTTTTTTTACCAAAGACATGTGGCTGAATTCATTTCGGCCTAAATGTATGACTGAAATTGAGTTTTATTGGATTTTTCTTATAACAAAATTAGAAATTATCATTTTTTTTTTTCAAATTTTTTGAGATTTTTCTGTTTTATATCACAAAAAAAAAAAATCTCACAGGCAAATGCCATCAAAAGAAAGCCAAATTGTAAAACGTCCTTTAGGGGCTTAAGTGGTTAAGTATTGAAATTTAAATGAAGAATTTAACAGCAAGGGTGGAATTTCATTGATCCCCATAGGAATACACCTAATGAAATTGGGGCATAGTGTCCCCTCTATAACGTTTTAAAAAAAACAATCTCTATGACAATTATAAAAAAAAGATTGCAAAGCAGACCCGGCAAACAAACTTTGTTTAGAACTGTCTGTCCAGTTACTTCTTAAAATATTCTCTCTTGCAGAGCAGAACCTGCTTGCATAGTTTTCAACATCCCATACACGTCTGAGTTTATCAGATGCCCTGCCATGCACTTTGGTCCTTTTCTCTTGTTCATGTGTCTCTAAAAGACACAATTCACATGCTAAGGTTGGTCTTAAACCAATTCTGAGCTCTTCTGTAGTAAGCAGACTTTTGGGCTAATAGTAGACCAAAATTTGATATGGATAGATTTATCAAATGGAATTTTTAAAAATATGATCATCTAACATTCTCTTACTTGAATACCAAAAACTACACTTGCAGCTTATTCTAAATTGCTATGAACACCTACTAAGGTTACTGGATGTTCTATTGCCCTGGCTTTCTCATGCCATTTTCATGAGTAAAGCCCTCTGAAGAGAACTTTAAAATTCAATGTTTTCTTTATAACTTCTGCCTCAAGCACAGTGTTGGGGAAGAGGATCATTCATTTTGTTAGTTTAGGCTCAGTATTTTAGTGCCTCGCAGCAATTTTAATGGTGTAAAATCTTCATAGAAGATGGCACCTTATTAATCTATGCCAAATGAATCATCTAAACATAGACAAATATGGAGTATTTGTATCCAACATGAAAACACTGAACAATGAAGGTTGTTATAGAGGATACAATTATGAGTTATGGAATTGCCAAGTGATAATCATGACATTTTAAATACTTATTGTTCTCTGTTGCACTGCTTTTTGCTGTAAAAAAAATAAAAATACTGATGCATGCAAATGCTTTTTTTGCTCTTTCCCTGACAATGGCCAAGTAAACGCACACCATTCAGAAGCGTTTACTTCCACACCAGGGGCATTCTTCTCGCACTGGTGTGTATATCAATACAGCACATTGTCTCCCCATCTGTTGTCAGGTCACTAAACACTGTCTGTGGTCTTGTATAGCAGGTATCACTAAAGGACAGAGCGCAATACCTATCTGGATCGAGTGACAGTCCTATCTGGACTGAGGCACCCACTCCACTTAGCAGCTTTGGTATCCTCTCCTAGGTCTCCCACCCCCCAGCCTCACAGCCATTGCTGTTGTTTTAAGAGCGGAGCAGAGGGCAGAAGGCAGAGAAGGTCTGGGCAGAGTGTAGGAGCTGCCCAACTTTTGAAGTTCACAAACAAGCGATTGCCATTTGAGTCATCAATAAACAGTTCACAGACCAATACTAAAATAATCTCCATGGGAGGGGTCCAAAAAGAGTTACATGATGATGCAGGAATATTTATGTAGAGGGGAAGATCCACTACAAATCAAATTCCAAACAGTTTCCATTATGAATGGATAAAGGTACTGTATATATTCATATACTGCTGCAATTATACCTACGAAGAAATAGGTACAACAGCTAAAATCCAAGTAGGCATGTATTCATTCTGCTGTATGGATGAGAACCACCAGGTAAGAAACATGATATCTGGACTTAAGACTGTGTGAATTTCACTTGTGGTTGGCCCTGTTTGCGTCTTCTGCTCCACTTCCTTCATTTGAAAAATCAAAGTAGCCAGGTGGACAGTTATCTGCCAAACAATGGCTGCATCTAATCAGATGAATCCACTGTTCAGGTATTCTTTACTCCAACAGAGAAACTTGTCTGCTCTGTTTATTGCCAGCCTTTGGCCTCATGCACAAGGGCGTTTAAGCCCCTCTGAGCAGCAGAAATCCTGGCAGAAAAAAGCTTCTTAAAAATGAGGTAAAAGCCACATATTGCACACGTGTAAGGCACGTCTAGCATTTGACCACTAATTGTCAGGCAATGCAGAAGAGCCGCCATGCTGCCGGAGCCAGTACTTGGAGCGTAAGTACCCAGATGTGACGTCAGGGAGGGTGGTGACGCATTTCAGAGCAGGCACACTAGCTCCTTCTTCAGGAGCCTGTATTCATATCACCTCTTGTAAGTGTTTTTTAACTGTTTTGGGCAATTTAAGTCTTGTTTTTACTGCACTTAGAATCGCTTTTTTTGTGTTCTACACATACAGTATGTGTACAATTGTCACAGAATATAAAAGAGAAACATTTTAAAGCCTTCCAATGCAATTTTTTTTCTAGCTGACCAGTTTAAAGTGTATGTACAGCTAAAAAAAAATTTAAAATTTTTTACACATAGAGTAGGGCAGGATTCGAATGCCAAGTTATTTTTTCGGATGACCATTATAGCCACAGCTGAAAGTGATGAGAAGCCAGAATTTAAAAGTTGTCACCAGAACAGGCTAGGGGAGCATCTGTTTTGGTGACTACTGGCTAAGAGGGAAACTCCCCTCAAATAGTAGAGATTTCCTCTCACTTTCTGTTGGAAGAGAAGGGAAATATTGTCTGTGGTGTGCAAAAAGAAAAAAAAAATAGACAGGGGGTTTAAAACCTTTCCAGGCTCCATCCCAAGCAAAAAAAAATTGGCTACACATACACTTTACTTTGTGAAGACCCCTCTTCTAGTAACCAGAAATCCTATATCAGTCATCAGGTATGTGGTTTTAGTTGGCAACCAGGAAATTTCGGAAAAGCTTAGATCCATAGATTGAGGTAGTCATTGGTCTCTTATTTACATATGTATTTTTAAAGTACTTCATAAAATGTTTGCTTTTAATATGTGGTTTTGGAATGAATGAGCTTTCCCTGAACAAAAACCACAATCATTTGTTTGTTCTCTGTTGAAAATGGATGTGATTTGACCCCACTAACCATTAAAAAAAAATCAAAAGAATATTCTTAAAACAAAAATTTGGGATTGAAATTCTATTATCGTATGACCAGGTTTACTTGCTTTGTTTGAAAAATCATTATATCTTTTTATACATTCAACATTTTGTCCTGTGTCCACTCATTTTGTTACACAACCTAATGCTAATAGAAGACTGGACATTCCTGAATTTATACTATTTCCATAAGGACATGTAAATAAATACTCCTGTATTTTATTATAACATATGGCAGACATTTTACCACCCCCCTGAAGTGAAACAAAGATACATCAGTGTCTCTAGGTGAAACTTAAAGTGCAATTTTATGTTGAGGGATTTCCTCTTACCTTCAGCAGAAGAGTTTAGTTTATGACAAGGCTATCTGAAAAGATCATTATATTTGTCTCTGGGTAGCTCCAAGAATTAGTATGTGAATGTATGCCTCAAACCAGATGGGTGAACCTTTCCTAGGTCTTTTGACATTTACATTGGTAAACCTGTTTCAGCCTCTGAGTATAGAGTTAATAAATTTCCTAGTATACATTTTGAAAGTCTTCTGGGAAACAGAGTTTTGTGAAAAATACCATCCGATTTATTGTGTGTGGAAATTAAGGAGGTCATACTATCAGGAAAATTATGATGGATATTGTCATTATATCTTTTAAATCTTTAGTGCCATGTTTTTATTTTTACATGACATATTTCTTTCAAGGGCAGATTCAGAAAAATAACTCTCTAGATTGGTATTGCCAGCTAACTTTTCTTTTTTTTTTTTCTTGTACTAGAACATACAATTTTATTTTTAGAGCAATTTTCCTGTAGTTGATCAGTGTATGTTCTGCAACCAGTGGATTTTAAATAGCCTGGGCAGTAGCAACAGTTAAATGATAATCATCAGTTATTGGGGGTTATTTACGAAAGGCAAATCCACTTTTCACTACAAGTGCACTGCACTTGAAAGTACACTTGGAAATGCAGTCGCTTTAAATATGAGGGGTAGATCTGAAATGAGGGGAAGCTCTTCTGATTTTATCATCCAATCATGTGCAAGCTAAAATGCTGTTTTTTATTTTCCTTGCATGTCCCCCTCGGATCTACAGTGACTGCACGTTCAAGTGCACTTGTAGTGCAAAGTGGATTTGCCTTTAGTAAATAACCCCCCCCCCCCCCCATTGCGTCTGATCACTATAAGAGTGCTTCTATCGCTCAGTAAAAAAAAAAAAAAGTGTTAGTTACACATACGTATTGTCATGTTTTATTAAGGGCTTGTCTGCTTTACTTATAAATGTATTTACTATCACCAAGGTAGAAGATAAATGACTAAGTCACTGCAGGACTGGTTTTGGGGTACCACTAAATTCTTTTAAGGTAAAACATGTTATTTTGTTGTCTCCCTATTCTACCCATATACCTTTGAGTCTGTATAGCGATTAAAGAAACCCTGTTGCCAGACCATTAAGGCCCCTTTCACACCAGCAGACCGATCGGGTCGGCCTGTCCATTTTTCAGGCGGACCTGATTGGACCAGCATCAGATCTGCTAAAAAGAGACAGATGGGGATACGTTCGCCATCCTTCCATCGGATCAGAGGACAAATGGATGGAAAAGGACATGCAGTCCGTCACCATCCGACCACCCCATAGAGAACAGTGGGCCGTGTCTGCTCCGCATAGTGGACATGGACCTGTCATCTGCCTGCTCAGTGGGGATCAGCGGAGAAATACCCCGCTGAGCAGACGGATCCGCTTGGAAGTATTCCGCTCTGCCTGAAAGGGGCCTAAATGATAGATTATATGTTAATTTAAAGGAAATCTATAGTCACAGCATATACTTTCATTTTATAACATCAGTATTGTAATACCACAAACAATAGTTATACTGTATTTGACAATCCATTATAAGTTTACTTGAAAATCTCCTTTCATGTTGTGAGTTCTGCCTGTTTTCCGGTCATCTCTTCCCGGGTTCCCTTCATGGTTTTCAGCTTCTCCTCCGCTGTTTACTTTCAATTTCTAAGGACTACATATCCCATGGCGCCTCTGTAGTTTAGAAGGAAGGCTCCGTGAAGTGTGTGACACAGCAGTGCCTACTCACACAGCATAGTGAATACATGTTACAGAATTCAAGAATATAAGTAAGTGTGTGTGTGTGTGTGTGTGTGTGTGTGTGTGTGTGGGGGGGGGGGGGTCTTCCCAAATTACAGTAAGTTTACAAACTTCAAGATAGCTCAGATTATTGGGAGTATGCTCAAAATAATTGAAACACAATGTGGAAATGGCTGGATGATTTTACATTTTGACTATATATAGGACCTCAAAAAAGTGAGTACACCCCTCACATTTTTGTAAATATTTTATTATATGTTTCATGTGACTGCACTGAAGAAATTATACTTTGCTACAATGTAAAGTAGTGAGTTTACACCTTGTATAACAGTGTATATTTGCTGTCCTCTCAAAATAACTCAACACACAGCCATTAATGTCTAAACTGCTGGCAACAAAAGTGAGTACACCCCTAAGTGAAAATGTCCAAATTGGGCCCAAAGTGTCAATATTTTGTGTGGTCACCATTATTTTCCAGCACTACCTTAACCCTTTTGGGCATGGAGTTCACCAGAGCTTCACAGATTGTCACTGGAGTCCTCTTCCACTCCTCCATGATGACATCACGGAGCTGGTGGATGTTAGAGACCTTGCTGTCCTCCACATTCCATTTGAGGATGCCCAACAGATGCTCAATAGGGTTTAGGTCTGGAGACATGCTTGGCCAGTCCATCACCTTTACCATCAGCTTCTTTAGCAAGGCAGTGGTCGTCTTGAAGGTGTGTTTGAGGTCGTTGTCATGTTGAAATACTGCCCTGTGGCCCAGTCTCCAAATGGAGGGGATCATGCTCTGCTTCAGTATGTCACCGTACATGTTGGTATTCATGGTTCCCTCAATGAACTGTAGCTCCCCAGTGCCGGCAGCACTCATGCGTCCCCAGACCATGACACTCCCACCACCATGCTTGACTGTAGACAAGATACATTTGCCTTTGTACTTCTCACCTGGTTGCCTCCACACACGCTTAATGCCATCTGAACCAAATTAAGTTTATCTTGGGTATTATACCACAGGACGTGATTCCAGTAATCCAAGTCCTTACTCTGCTTGTCTTCATCAAACTGTTTGCAGGCTTTCTTGTGCATCATCTTTAGTAGAGGCCTCCTTCTGGGGCGACAGCCATGCAGACCAATTTGAGGCAGTATGCAGCATATGGCCTGAACACTGACAGGCTGACCCTTCAACCTCTGCAGCAATGTTGGTAGCACTCATACATCTATTTCCCAAAGACAACCTCTTGATATGATGCTGAGCACATGCACTCAACTTGTTTGGTTGACCATGGCAAGGCCTGTTCTGAGTGAAACTTGCCCTGTTTAACCGCTGTATGGTCTTGGCCACCATGCTGCAGCTCAGTTTCAGGGTCTTGCCAATTTTCTTATAGCCTAGGCCATCTTTATGTGGAGCAACAATTCTTTTTTTTTTTAGATCCTCAGAGAGTTCTCTGCCATGAGGTGCCATGTTGAACTTCCAGTGACCAGAATGAGAGCGATAACACCAAATTTAATACACCTTCTCCCCATTCACACCTGAGACCTTGTAACACTAACGAGTCACATGACACCAGAGAGGCAAAATGGCTAATTGGGCCCAATTTGGACATTTTCACTTAGGGTTGTGCTCACTTTTGTTGCCAGCGGTTTAGACATTAACTGTGTGTTGAGGTATTTTGAGGGAACAGCAAATTTACACTGTAATACAAGCTGTACACGCACTACTTTGTAGCAAAGTGTCATTTTCAGTGTTGTCACATGAAAAGATATAATAAAATATTTAAAAAAAATATGTGGGGTGTACGTACGTGTGTGTGTGTGTATATATATATATATATATATATATATATATATATATATATATATATATATATATATATGTGTGTGTGTGTGTGTGTGTGTGTGTGTGTGTGTGTGTGTGTTTCATGCATGTTATTTACCTGTGCAAGCCTTCTTTGAATAAGAATACTGCTACTAGGTGCTGCCATCTTGGATGTAATGTCAGCCGCTCTAGTAGACTCAGAGCTATCACTCCGGTGACGCTCTATTGTGTTCTCCTTTCCTTCTCCTCTAGCATATACATAATAAGGAGGCATTGCTAGAAGTGGGGATGCTGGGCCAGAACAGACAGTAAAGAGACACTCCCAGAAGAGGAGAGAACTATAGCATGTAAGGAAGTAGATGGATTTGATGGAACTGGCTGTTCTGAAGTAGTCACATTTTCTTGCAAGTTCAAGTCACATTGCAGGTGAAAAGAAAATTATTGCAAAGAAAAAACACTAAGCATTTAAAATAACATTTTTTTCTGTGCTTCTACTTGAACATTTTTATGCTGATTACAGGATCTTTCTGACATAGTTAAGCACAGCAATCATTTATCATTGATTTAATTTCTCTAAGAGCTTACCCAGGCTAAGATGTGTCCTTGATATCTTTAAAATGTCTCATGCTTTTAGAAGAATAAGATCATGTGGGACAAGCTTGCCCTAGCTCAAGGCAGCATATATATGGGGACCCTGGTGTGTAAAACATATTATTATAGCTTCAATTACTTTAAAATCAATACAGTATACGTGCAACACAACAAACTATAAACTAAAATCCCTCTTTGAAACATCACCCAGTGCTCACCATACAAGTCACCTTACTACTTATGTTGGAAAATGTTAGGCTTTTACAGGTAAAGCATAATCTAAAAACAATTACAAATGCAGTCAACAAGCGATATTTTAGACTAGCAAAGTGTGTGTGTGCACGCTGGATAGGGAGGATAGGTATGGAAAGAAAATGATAAGGCAGAGGTCTGCAACTAGTCGATTGTGATCTACCCATCAATGCAGGCATGTAAAGGGTAGATGCTGGTGTCACAAACCCATCCAGCCAATTGTCTTTCTTACCCGCTGTATAACAAGCAACTACCGTATATTTAGGCATATAACACGCACCTTAATTTTAAGAGGGAAGTTTCAGGAAAAAAAACATTTTAAATAAAGAACTTGAAGCAAACAAGGATCAGTGCCCATCAATGCAGCCTTTTCAGTGGCCATTTGCAGCCTCACCAATGCCCATCAATGCAGCCTGATCAGAGCCCATCTGTAGCCTCACCATTGCCCATTAATGCAGCCTGATCAGTACCCATCTGCAGCCTCACCATGGCCATTAATGCCGCCTGATCAGTGCCCATCTGCAGCCTCACCATTGCAACCTGACCAGTGCCCATCTGCAGCCTTACCATTGCAGCCTGATCAGTGCCCATCTGCAGCTTCGCCAGTGCTGCCTGATCAGTGCCCATCTGCAGCCTCGCGCTTGCAGCCTAATCAGTGCCCATCTGCAGCCTTAGCATTGCCCATCAATGCAGCCCAATCAATGCCCGTCTGCATCCTCACCATTGTCCATTAATGCAGCCTTATCAGTGCCCATCTGCAGCTTCACCGTTGCCGAATAATGCAGCCTGATCAATGCCCATCTGCAGCCTCACTATTGCAGCCTGATCAGTGCCCGTCTGCAGCCTCACCATTGCAGCCAAATCAGTGCCCATCTGCAGCCTCACCATTGCCCATTAATGCAGCCTGCTCAGTGCCCATCTGCAGTCTTGCCTTTTCCCATCAATGCAGCCTCACCAGTGCTGCATTACACAGAGCTCGGATCTCCTGTGTACTCGGCTCAGCTTGACGTCACTCACAGTCCCGCCTCCTGACCCGGCTCCTATGATAGACATAACACCGGTCCAATGCCAAGACATACAACGTGTCATGTACCTAGTGGAAGAGCCCGACTTGCAGGGAGAGACCTCTCTTGTGGCTCCGACTCAAGGGTCCTGGTAGAGTATACAGGGAGCACAAGTGCCTGGCAGGATCAACAGCAGCGGATGGATCTGGAACCCAGGAAGCACTGTGTAGCGGAACCTCCGATAGGATCAGGAGACAGGCTGGGACCAAGAAGGAGCTTGATCAGCAGGCAGGTGCAGCTGGCTGGAACAGAGCAGCAGGTAGGCAGCAGGAACCAGGAACCAGGACTCTGGAGCAGGAACACAGGCTGAAGCTGGACTGCAGGCAGGAGCTGGACCAACAACTGGAAGCTGGACAGCAGACAGGCACCAAGAACCAGGATGCTGAGAGCAGGGTAGTCAGACAAGCCGGGTCGGTGATCAGGCGGGCAGCAGAGGTACCAAAGGAACAAGCAGGAGGGTAATCGTACAAGCCGGGTCAGTAATCAGGCGGACAGCAGAGGTACCAGAGGATCAAACAGAAGGATAGTCAGGCAGGCCGAGATCAGGTGCAGGCGGATAGCAGGGATGGTAAGTAGACAAGCCGGGTAAGAGATCACAGGAGACAGGTTCTCAGAGTCAGGATACTCACACGCTGTAGATCAGACAGCAAGATCTCAAATGTGGCAGACAGAACTAAATAGCCCGTCTAGCGCCAAGAGGCACACACGCACACTCGCGCGCACGCTGACGCACACAGGCACGCGAACGTGCTGCAGAAGTCCCTGACTGTCTGTCGCTGGCAGGATCTTCCTGACACGACATCAATACTAGGAGCCATCCAGGAGGCGGGACTGTGTGAGTTTGAGCTGAACCGAGTATACAGGAGATACGTCTCTGTGTAATCCGGTGGCACTTACCCCCTCCTTCCTCTCCAAGGCAGCCAGGTATCGGTGTATAACACGCTCCCCCTATTTTCAGGGGGAAAAGTGTGTGTTATATGCAGATTTATACTGTAACTCTCTTTAATGTAACTTAAAGAGTGACTCCACAAAAAACATTCCCCTTTGGGTGATCTATGTACATTGCACAATTTTAACAAACTTTGTTGCAGTTTCCAACCTTTTGTTATTCTGAAGAAATCCCTGTGTGTTTGTCTGTGTCAATTTTCATAGTGAATCTTTATGGGAGTGGTTTCATAATTCTCTATCAGCTGCTGCACCTGCATGACTCTAATGAGGAAAGTGACAGGGTCTGCAACGCTTTAGATGTGATTTCCTATTAGTATCTCACCAAAAATTACATTTTTTGTTGCAGGGATGCCTGAAATATGACTTGTATCTTAGTGCAGACTTCTGGGAAAATCTGTGAGCCAATCATACAAGCAGAAAAAAAAAATTCTGGGGGTTTTCTGAACACATTCTGTGTACAGAACACCTCCAGGTAGCCACAATGCAATGCATTTTACAGAAAATTACAGGGATGCAGCTTGAAAAGGAAAGGTCATCTTTTATAACATTCAATTATAATATGACTTGAGTCACAATTGTATTTGCTATTTTTTTCCCCATGAAAGTGGAGTTACCCTTTAAGTGAAGAGGGAAATAGGGGTAAAAATGTCACCTCTCAATGGCCAGGGAGACCAGACACGGCCATAAATTACCTGATCCCACCCACCAGAAAAACATGGCTGTAATATCCTGCTTAGGGGTTGGTAACTGCTCGGCTGAAATCCCCCACCATCCCAATAGCTTTTGCCCCACCATCAGACTCTCAGACCTCAGATTAGAGTGGTATTTCAGAGCCAAGGGAAGTATTATGCCGCGTACACACGAGCGGACTTTTCAACATCCAAAGTCCGAAGGACCGAGTCCGTCAGACTATCCGATCATGTGTGGGCTGCAACGGACTTTTGATTCACCAAAGTCTGACGGACTTTAGAATATGGAACATGCTTCAAATTTTCCCGAAGGAACTCCGCCGGACCCGGTCCCCTTCGAAAACTCCGCTCGTGTGTATGCTACTCCGACGGACTAAAACTGACGCTAGGGCAGCTATTGGCTACTGGCTATGAACTTCCTTATTCGAGTCGGGTCGTACGTCATCACGTTCGAATCCGTCGGAGTTTAGTGTGATTGTGTGTGGCAAAGTCCGTTCGGCCGAAAAGTCTGTCAGAACTCCGTCGGAATTCCAGCAGAACTCCGACGGAACTCCTTTGGAAGTCTGTCGGACTTAAGTCCGCTCGTGTGTACGGGGCATAAGACTCTTCCCTGGCTCTGAAGTGTCATATGACACAGCTGAAGGGAGACCTCAGAGAACTTCCCTCACTCTGCTGGGCGACAATGAATCTGTGGCCTAGTGAGCAAATTTTACAGAGGGATAAGGGAGATTTGGGCTGTGGGCAATTTTAGCTTGGGATAAATGTTTGTGCTGGAAGGGGGTATATTTGTGCTTGGGGAGAAGATGCATTGCACTGCGTGTTACAGACACCTAACCTCCTCTGCACTGTGTGTTATGTACTAGTAAGCACTGCCCTCTGTATTACTTACACCTGATTCCTGAACTCTGCATTACATACTACTGACCCCTGAACTTTGCATTACTTACTCCTGACCCTGAACCCTGTGTTACATACTACTGAACTCTGCACTCTGCCCCTCCCCCTCCCAGTCACAGTGTCACTGATTGCAGTGATCATTTATTTACTGATCACTGCATTCAGTGTCAGTTGTGACAGTAAAAAGTGTCAGGGCAGTTAGTGTTAGGTCCAGGGTAGCCCCCTACGACCCCCCAATAAAGGTTTAACCCCCTGATTGCCCTTAGAGTTAACCCTTTCACCCTCTTTTGCCAGTGTCACTAAGCGATCGTTTTTTTGATCGCTGCATTAGTGTCACTGGTGCCGCTAAGTAGCTAGTTATTTTTTTAGGTTCACCGCCAGGTTTTTATAGCGCTAGGTACCCCCATATACTATTTATACCATTACATGACCATATCCACTGTCACTACCGAATAAATCCAAATAGTGGCAGTGGGCCCCTCTTAAAGAAATAAGTCCTTATGTCACTCATCAGAGTCTACAAGGCCGAAGCCGTAGCTAAGATATAGTCAGAAAAAAAGAAAGAAAAGAGACTTTTCCCCTGCTGTTGTGTCCCGCTTTTAACTTGCGTACCAACACCAGGAGAAAAGAAAAGTAGCTACCTTAGGTTTCGGTGAACACATAGGACATTTGATTAATATCAAAAATATTTTTTATTTCTTTCTATACATAAAACAATAAACCTTGATTGAATTGCATCAATCGATCCTAGATGTTTACACAACATTAACCAAAGATGACCCAAAGATCATCTTTATCTGCACAGTTCATACACCCTGACTTTCAACAAACAAAACCAGACATACTCATACATACAACAATAAAGCCTCATGCACACGAGACGCAGTTAAACGCGCGTTCAGATGCAGTTGGACAGTTTTTTCAACTGCACCTGAACTCATTCAATGTTATCCTATGTGTCCATGCACACAGTCTCGTTTTTTTCCGTTTATATGCAGTTGCGTTTAATCTCGTTTTTCCAGAAGCAAAAAAATGCGTTCAGAAACAAAAATTTCTGCGTTTCAGACGCAAAACGCGGCAAAACGCGGCAAAACGCCGCTACCGCGTTTAGCCGCGTTTGCGTTTATATGCGTTTTTAAAGGTGACCTTTTTTTTTACATTAAAAATCTCAAAAATGATTGCAAATGATGAAAAACCATTAGAAAAATATTTTAAACAATTGCAATTGCAAGTGGACAATCCACAACTTGTGGCAAGTGACGTGGCAAGTGGACAATCCACAACTTGTGGCAAGTGACATGGCAGGTGCCAAGTGATGTGGCAAGTGGACAATCCACAACTTGTGGCAAGTGACGTGGCAGGTGAAGTGGCAAGTGACGTGGAAAGTGGACAATAGACAACTTGTGGCAGGTGACGTGGCAAGTGACCTGGCAGGTGACGCGGCAAGTGACTTGGCAGGTGACGTGGCAAGTGGAAAATCAACAACTTGTCGCAGGTGACTGGCATGTGACGTGGCAAGTGGACAATCCATAACTTGTGGCAGGTGACGTGGCAAGTGACGTGGCAAGTGGACAATCCACTTGTGGCAGGGGACGTGGCAAGTGGACAATCCACAACTTGTGGCAGGTGATGTGGCAAGTTATGTGGCAGGTGATGTGACAAGTGGATAATCCACATCTTGTGGCAAGTGACGTGGCAGCTGACGTGGCAAGTGACGTGGCAGGTGACGTGGCAGGTGATGTGGCAAGTGACGTGGCAAGTGGACAATCCACAACTTGTGGCAGGTGACGTGGCAGGTGATGTGGCAAGTGACGTGGCAGCTGACGTGGCAAGTGGACAATCCAAAACTTGTGGCAGGTGACGTGGCAGGTGACGTGGCAAGTGATGTGGCAAGTGGACAATCCACAGCTTGTGGCAAGTGACGTGGCAAGTGGACAATCCACAACTTGTGGCAGGTGGCGTGGCAGGTGACGTGGCAGGTGAAGTGGCAAGTGACGCGGCAAGTAGACAATCCACAACTTGTGGCAGGTGATGTGGCAAGTGACGTGGCAGGTGATGTGGCAAGTCATGTGGCAAGTGGACAATCCACAACTTGTGGCAGGTGATGTGGCTGGTGACGTGTCAAGTGGACAATCCACAGCTTGTGGCAGGTGGCATGGCAGATGACGTGGAAAGTGGACAATCCACATCTCGTGGCAAGTGACGTGGCAGCTGACATGGCAAGTGACGTGGCAAGTGGACAATCCAAAACTTGTGGCAGGTGACGTGGCAGGTGACGTGGCAAGTGACGTGGCAGGTGACGTGGCAAGTGACGTGGCAAGTGACGTGGCAAGTGGACAATCCACAATTTGTGGCAGGTGACGTGGCAGGTGATGTGGCAAGTGGACAATCCACAACTTGTGGCAGGTGATGTGGCAAGTGATGTGGCAGGTGATGTGACAAGTGGACAATCCACATCTTGTGGCAAGTGACGTGGCAGCTGACGTGGCAAGTGACGTGGCAGGTGACGTGGCAGGTGACGTGGCAAGTGACATGGCAAGTGGACAATCCACATCTCGTGGCAAGTGACGTGGCAGGTGATGTGGCAAGTGACGTGGCAAGTGGACAATCCACAACTTGTGGCAGGTGACGTGGCAGGTGATGTGGCAAGTGACGTGGCAGCTGACGTGGCAAGTGGACAATCCAAAACTTGTGGCAGGTGACGTGGAAAGTGACGTGGCAGGTGACGTGGCAAGTGATGTGGCAAGTGGACAATCCACAGCATGTGGCAAGTGACATGGCAAGTGGACAATCCACAACTTGTGGCAGGTGACGTGGCAGGTGACGTGGCAAGTGAACAATCCACAACTTGTGGCAGGTGACGTGGCAAGTGACGTGGCAGGTGAAGTGGCAAGTGACGCGGCAAGTAGACAATCCACAACTTGTGGCAGGTGATGTGGCAAGTGACGTGGCAGGTGATGTGGCAAGTCACGTGGCAAGTGGACAATCCACAACTTGTGGCAGGTGATGTGGCTGGTGACGTGTCAAGTGGACAATCCACAGCTTGTGGCAGGTGGCATGGCAGATGACGTGGAAAGTGGACAATCCACATCTCGTGGCAAGTGACGTGGCAGCTGAGGTGGCAAGTGACGTGGCAAGTGGACAATCCAAAACTTGTGGCAGGTGACGTGGCAAGTGATGTGGCAGGTGACGTGGCAAGTGATGTGGCAAGTGGACAATCCACAGCTTGTGGCAAGTGACGTGGCAAGTGGACAATCCACAACTTGTGGCAGGTGACGTGGCAGGTGACGTGGCAAGTGAACAATCCACAACTTGTGGCAGGTGACGTGGCAGGTGATGTGGCAAGTGACGTGGCAGCTGACGTGGCAAGTGGACAATCCAAAACTTGTGGCAGGTGACGTGGAAAGTGACGTGGCAGGTGACGTGGCAAGTGATGTGGCAAGTGGACAATCCACAGCTTGTGGCAAGTGACGTGGCAAGTGGACAATCCACAACTTGTGGCAGGTGACGTGGCAGGTGACGTGGCAAGTGAACAATCCACAACTTGTGGCAGGTGACATGGCAAGTGACGTGGCAGGTGATGTGGCAAGTGACGCGGCAAGTAGACAATCCACAACTTGTGGCAGGTGATGTGGCTGGTGACGTGGCAAGTGGACAATCCACAGCTTGTGGCAGGTGGCATGGCAGATGACGTGGAAAGTGGACAATCCACATCTCGTGGCAAGTGACGTGGCAGGTGATGTGGCAAGTGACGTGGCAAGTGGACAATCCACAATTTGTGGCAGGTGACGTGGCAGGTGATGTGGCAAGTGGACAATCCCCAACTTGTGGCAAGTGACGTGGCAAGTGGACAATCCACAACTTGTGGCAGGTGCCGTGGCAAGTGACACGGCAAATGCAAGTGTACAACTGCTCTCTATGCTGCTGCTGCTCACTCTGATCAAAATAGCAGAAATAGTTAAAAAAAATGCTTTGAGAGCTTGGGGAGGGTCTACATGATGTTATCTTTATAAACGCGTCTAAACGCAAACGCGTCTAAACGCGTCTAAACGCGACATGCAAACGCGGCAAAACGCGCGTTTCTAAACGCGCGTTTCAGCTTTTTTTTAACAGAGGTTTCATCTGCGTCTCGTGTGCATGAGGCCTAAAACAGATAGAAGCGCCTCCTATGGCCATACATGTGGGGATATACCGAGTATGATCAAATTGTACCAATAATACGCTTCTATTTGGAAGCATGAGATAAAAATCTCTCGGAAATCTGCACATGTATGGTCATCAAAGTAGCAGTAATTGGAAATGGGGATGATTATGACCAGACAACGGTCCTAATTTCTCATTAGTACCTCCATTTAACCTACATAGCAATTCTCTTCGGTTGAAAATAGGAATATCTCAGGTTCGTGATTATAACAGTCTCATGAAGATCTCTCAGTTAGTTCAGTCAATTTATTATAACTCTGAGTCTCCTTCTACTTAATCACTTATAGCAAAGTGTAGCAAACCTGAAGCCTTCACTTTCAGCCTTTTGTAAGCAGTGGCATAAATGACAGACAATACTGAAAATTTAACAATCAATGGCAGTGAATTGAATATATTCAAATCCAGTTGTATTTAAAGTGCACTATTTGTCACACATGTCAGGCTTTCCTATGATACTGTGACTGAAAGTTCCATATATTCAGCGGTTCCAATATTACGCTTCTATTAGGAAGCATGAGATAAAAATCTCTCAGAAATCTGCACATGTATGGTCATCAAGGTAGCAGTAATTGGAGATGGGGATAATTATGAGCCGTCACCAGTCCTGATCTCTCACTAGTACCTCCATTAAACCTACATTGCAATTCTCTTTAATAGAAATAGGAATATCACAGGTAGGGATGAGCCGAACACCCCCCGGTTCGGTTCGCACCAGAACTTTCGAACGGACCCCAAATTCGAACGAACGTTAGAACCCCATTGAAGTCTATGGGACTCGAACGTTCGAAATGAAAAGTGCTACTTTTAACGGCTAATATGCAAGATACTATCCTAAAAAGGGTTTGGGGACCTGGCTCCTGCCCCAGGGGACATGGGTCAATGCCTAAAATGTTTTTAAAAATGGCCGTTTTGGCGGGAGCACTGATTTTAATGACGATTAAAGTGAAAAAAAAAAGTGAAATATTCCTTTAAATATGGTGCCTGGGGAGCGTCTGTTGTATGCCTGTGAAGTGCCACGTGTTTCCCGTGTTTAGAACAGTCCCTGCACAAAATGACATTAAACGGAAATAACACCATTTAAAACTGCTTGCGGTTTTAATGTTATATCTGGTTCCTGCAATATGGTTGAAAATCATTGAGAAAAATGGCATGGGTAGCCCTCCCTACCCATTACCAGCCCCTTTAGGTCTTGTACGCATATTAAGGGGAACCCCGTACCCATATTAAAAAAAGGAAATGCGTGTGGCCCCCAGGCCCTATATACTCAGAACAGCAGTATACAGGCGGTGCAAACAAGACAGGGACTGTGTAGGTTTGTTGTGTTAAGTTGAATCTGTTTGTAATTTTCAACTGGTACATTTTTTAAGTGTAGCTCCAGTCAAAAAATACTATTTTTAAGCTTTTTGGAAAACATAGGGAAGGGTTATCACCCCTGTATAATTTGTTTTGTCGTCCATCTTTTTTCATCTCACTTGCTGCTGTCTGATGTTTGTAAGTTGGATGTTAGTAAGTAGGGGCCTGCCCTATATGCTCTGCAGAAATGGCGGAACAAGGCGTTGGTTTTGCCACAACATTGTAAGCCCTCAAAGTGACTCTTGGTGGGCGCTGGAGCGCCCTGCTGTGAACGATTATATCAAGAATTGTAATTACATGCCATTGTTGAACAGTGGTAGAAAAATTGACCTTTGGTGGTTGTGGTGCTGGTGCCACAACACTATAAGTCCTCACCGTTACTCTGGGTGGGCACAGGAAGGGGCCCTCCTGTGAAATATTATATCAAGAATTGTAATTACATGTCCCTGTTAAACAGGGGCAGAAAAATTTGGCCTTAGGCACTGGTGCCATCACACTGCAACCTCTTCCATATACTCTAGTTTTATTGCAGGAATTAGCCCTGCTGCAAAGCATTGCATCAAAAATTGTACTTAAACGCCCCTGTTAAACAGGGGCAGAAAAATTGGGCTGATGGCATCAACCAGAACCAGAAATGTTCTTCCAACATATCAGCGGAGGAGGAAGAGGATAGACAATCAACATAACAGGACAGTCACTCAGCATCAGCATAGGCAGTCTTGAAGGGATGTGGTATTTCAAAAAAAATTATTCTGTTACATCAGCTTCAGGTGCTTGGTAGCTGTGGGTGATCCAAGACTGATTCATCTTGATGAAGGTCAGTCGATCAACTGATTCGGTGGACAGGCGCACCCTGTGATCGGTAACAAAGCCACTAGCAGCACTGAAGGTGCGTTCCGAAAGAACGCTGGATGCAGGACAGGCCAGTAGCTCAATTGCATACTGTGCAAGCTCTGGCCAGTGATCCATCCTCAAGACCCAGTAAGCCAGAGGATTTTCGGTGGGAAAGGTGTCCAAGTCTGACCTTGCCCCTAGGTATTCCTGCACCATGTAAATCAGACGCTGGCGATGGGTGCTGGAACCGATCATACCTTGGGGCTGCGGACTAAAAAATTGTCTGAAAGCATCAGTCAGACGGCCACCTTCTCCACCGCTCCTTCTGACCGATGCCTCAGCAACACGTTGTCCAGGACCAGGAGTTTGTAACCTCCCAGTCTCTGGGAACGCGTTGCACAGACCTTTCTGCAAGGCCTCCCGGAGATGTCTCATCCTCTGCTCCCTCTGCGATGGCAAGATAAGGTCAGCAACCTTACCCTTGTACCGTGGATCAAGGAGAGTGGCCAGCCAGTAATGGTCCCTCTCCTTGATCCGAAGAATACGAGGATCCTTCCGCAGGCTTTGCAGGATCAGGGAGGCCATGCAGCGTAGGTTAGCTGAGGCATTCGGTCCGGAGTCCTCTGGGTCACTAAGGACAACATGATCCGCAGCTACCTCCTCCCAGCCACATACAAGTCCACATGTTTCTTGGGACTGTAAATCATCCCTACAAGACTGCTGCTGCTGATGCTGAGTGCCAGCCTCCACCTCCATGCTGACACAATCATCCTCCTCCTCCTCTTCCTCCTCCTCATCCTCTTCCTGTGTGATGGGTGGCACAGCAGGAACACTGTCTGGATAAAGGGGGCCTTGAGAGGCAAGGAAGTCCTCCTCTTCCTGCCTCTGTTCTGCCTCAAGTGCCCTGTCCATTATTCCACGCAGCGTATGCTCCAAGAGGTGGACAAGAGGTACAGTGTCACTGATGCATGCACTGTCACTGCTCACCATCCTTGTGGCCTCCTCAAACGGTGACAGGACAGTGCATGCATCCCTGATCATGCCCCACTGGCGTGGTGAGAAAAAACCGAGCTCCCCTGGCCCTGTCCTGGTGCCGTAGTCGCACAGGTACTCATTGATGGCCCTCTGCTGCGTGTGCAGCCGCTGCAGCATGGCCAATGTTGAGTTCCATCTGGTGGGCATGTCACATATAAGGCGGTTCTTGGGCAGGTTCAACTCCTTTTGGAGCTCAGCCAGCCGAGCACAGGCATTAAATGATCGGCGGAAATGCACACAGACTTTGCTGGCCTGCTTCAGGACATCCTGTAAGCCGGGGTACCTGCCCAAGAACCGCTGCACCACCAGGTTAAGGACGTGAGCTACACAGGGCACATGGGTCAGTTGTCCCTGTCGGAGGGCGGAGAGGAGGTTGGTGCCATTGTCGCAAACCACCATTCCTGGCTTAAGCTGGCGTGGCGTCAACCACCTTTCGGCCTGCCCCTGCAGAGCTGACAAAACATCCGCCTCAGTGTGGCTCCTGTCCCCCAAACAAACCAGCGCAAGCACGGCATGGCATCGTTTTGCCTGCGTACTTGCGTAGCCCCTGGAAAGCCTACGGAGCACCGCTGGTTCTGAGGACAGAGCACTGGAAGAGGCCATGGAGGAAGAAGAAGAGGAGGGGGTGGAGGAGAGAGGTGTGTCACAACCAATAGTAGCATTTTGGAGGCGTGGTGGCGGAACAACCTCCAACACTACTGCACCTTGTCCTGCATCCTTCCCAGCTGCCAGAAGAGTGACCCAATGGGCCGTGAAAGACAGGTAACGTCCCTGTCCATGCCTGCTGGACCATGAGTCAGCGGTAATATGCACCTTACCGCTGACCGCCCTGTCCAGCGAGGCAAGGACATTGCCTTCCACATGCCGGTAGAGAGCCGGAATCGCCTTCTGTGAGAAAAAGTGGCGTTTGGGGACCTGCCACTGAGGAACCGCACATTGTACAAACTCACGGAAGGGGGCCGAGTCTACCAACTGAAAAGGCAGCAGTTGAAGTGCTAGCAATTTAGCCAAGCTAGCATTCAACCGCTGGGCATGTGGATGGCTGGGAGTGAACTTCTTCCGCCGGTCCAGCAGCTGGGGCAGGGACATTTGCCTGCTATAATCGGACGTGGGTGTACCGCTAGCAGAGTTCCCGGAAGCACTTGGCTGTGACACACCTAATTCTACACCTTCATTCCTCTCAGAGCAGGTTTCAGAGAGGACTGAAGGTCTAGTGGGGTTGGAGATGCCAGCTGATGAGGAGCAAGGAGAGGTCCGCTTTGTTCTTTGGTGTGGGTCTTTGAGGTACGCTTGCCAACGAGCTGCATGGCAGGTCAACATATGTCTGGTCAAGCATGTGGTGCCCAAGCGGCTGATGTTTTGGCCACGTGAGATACGCTTGAGACATATGTTGCAAATAGCAGCGGTGCGATCTGATGCACTCGTCTCAAAAAAGGCCCACACCAAAGAACTTTTAGAATAACGCGCAGAGGCAGCGCTCTGCACAGGCGGAGCTCTGCGGTGTGATTCAGTCGGTGTGCTGCCCCTAAGCTGGCCCCCGGAGGGCATCCTGCCTCGTTGGACATGTGCCTCCTCCTCCTCCTCCTCCTCCTCCTCCCTCCTTCCAGGCACCCACGTGGAGTCAGTGCCCTCATCATCCCCTCCCTCTTCATCGCTGTAGCAAACCTGGCAGTATGCTGCAGCTTGTGGAACATGACTGCCAGATTGCTGTCCTTCTTGAGCATCCCCTCTGTCTGCGCTCACGCTACTGCCTTCCTCTAGCTGAGTGTCATCATCAGAGCCCACAAAACACTGGGCATCCTCCTGGAGCATGTACCCAACACTGTGCTCAAAGAGTTCAGGAGACTCCTCAGGAGGACGTGGTGGGTCTAGGGAAGGAGTCACTGATGATGACATTGAGAGGAGGGAAGACGATGCGTTGGCAGCTGCTTTGCTACTACCCTGAGACTGGGTGAGAGAGGATGAGGAGGATGAAGAGGGCTTGGTCATCCACTCTACCAAGTAGTTGGCATGTTGTGGTTCAACATGTCCAGCTGCCGAAAAGAAGGACAAGCATGTCCCATGGCCACGTGCTGATGACAATGCACCACGTCCACGACCAGCACTGTTGTCTCTAGGCACAGAGCCTGCTTGCCCTCTTTTATCGGCTCGCGCCTGTCTGCCTCTCCTTACTGGCCTTCCAGACATGGTAATGGCCTGAAGGGAGTTGGGTAAAACAGCAGTTGGGTAGTGTATATTGTGCTGGAGGCACACAACACCCACCAACTCCTGCAGATGCCTTTATTATAGAACACCAGAGATAAAGGGGTATATACAGATGTATACTGTGCTGTGCCTGAGGCACACACAACTTCCAATAACTCCTGCAGATGGCAAGTGGGCTCAAATAGAGAACAGCTATGTAGGTGGATATAGCGGTATGTACTGGGTACAGAGCACGCACTATCTCCTAACACTACTGGGTACAGAGCACGCACTATCTCCTAACACTACTGACTGCAAGCTCTATTATTAAAGATAGATCACTAGCTATATAGGTGAGGTGAATATAGCGGTGTATACTGCGGTCAGGGCACGCAGACAATAACCAGAGAACACCAGAGATAAAGGGGTATATACAGATGTATACTGTGCTGTGCTGGAGGCACACAAAACTTCCAATAACTCCTGCAGATGGCAAGTGGGCTCAAATAGAGAACAGCTATGTAGGTGGATATAGCGGTATGTACTGGGTACAGAGCATGCAGACAGCACGCACTATCTCCTAACACTACTGACTGCAAGCTCTATTATTAAAGATAGATCACTAGCTATATAGGTGAGGTGAATATAGCGGTGTATACTGCGGTCAGGGCACGCAGACAATAACCACTACACAACAGCAAGATAGAAAATCGGCCGAAAACGATCGGTGTGTACTGTGTTGAAGGTATACAGAACACCCACTGCTTCAGACGCCAACACACTACACGAGGCCGCCGCGATGGCGGCCTTATATAGTGTGGGGCGTGCACTGCACAGCCTGAGCTATGATTGGCCACAGGCATCCTGCCTGTGGCCAATCATGGCTCTCCTCGCTGCTGGCGCTGCGATTGGCCAAGCATGCGGGGTCACAGTGCATGCTTGGCCAATCATGAGCCAGCAATGCACTGCGCCATCGCAGTGCATTGTGGGCCTCGAGCGCCACGCGAATTTGTCGCGAACGGATCAAAATGTTCGGATTTCGCCGAACGGACGAACAGCCAATGTTCGAGTCGAACGTACGTTCGACTCGAACACGAAGCTCATCCCTAATCACAGGCTTGTGATTATAAAAGTCTCATGAAGATCTCTCAGTTAGTTCAGTCAATTATTATAGCTCTGAGTCTCCTTCTTAATCACTTGCAGCCGAGTATAGCAAACTTGAAACTGACATGTGAAGCCTTCACCTTCACTTTTAGCCTTTTGCAAGCAGCGGCATAAATGACAGTCAATACTGAAAATGTAACAATCAGTGGCAGTGAATTGATTATATTCAAACTTGGTCGCATTTAAAGTGCACTATTTGTCACACATGTCAGACTTTCCTATAATACTGTGACTGTTTTAAAGTTCCATATATCCAGCGGTTCCATAAAAAATGCCTTGCACCAAAAATGAATGGTTCTCAGACACACTGGCTTACCATACCCTGGGGATTTCACTCTGATTTGCTGTGTCAATATATGAGATTCTCAGGCAGTTCATCAGACAAGCTGAATACTTCGATGCAATCTTTCTCCACAAACGATTTTAGTTGATCAAAAGTCCAATAAATGTGTGTAGGATCTTTCACCACTTGTTTTATAACATCCAAGTCTCACCACCTCTGTTATACTGAATCCACTCCAGGGTCTTTTGCAATCAGCTGCGCCGGAAGCCTTTCAAACAGGTGTCTGTTCAGATGCTCACTCATTCAGATATTCCATATTTCCGATCCAAACTGCTAATACTTTGATTCATGCCCAGAAGGGCGCCTACTATCCACACAAACGTCAACGCGTTTCGCAACGTGGCATCACATAGCTTCAACTGGACGTATGGGAATTCAAATGACATTTCCTTTTTGTAGTCTCCTTATACGCCGTTCCTCCCATAGTGTGTTTAATTAGCATGTACCTGGTAGAGGGCGGTCAAAGACTTCATTTAAATTAACCCTTTCCTATTGTTATCAAAGACAGGGAGCATTCCATTTACGTAGCCCATAGATCATTGTGAGTGGAGAGGGAATATTTAAACTGCTACTTTTATTCTAAATAGACAGATATTGACAGGACAGACAGATATATACATCCATTCACATTTTACCACTAAAAAATCTTTAGGGAGAAGGGAAAGCAAATGGAAGAAAGATGGAGAAAAGGATACTACCCAATAACGGTTTTAACCCCCTGATTGCCACTAGTTAACCCTTTCACCCCCTTTTGCCAGTATCACTAAGCGATCATTTTTTTTGATCGCTGCATTAGTGTCACTGATGCTGCTAGGTAGCTAGTTATTTTTTTAGGTTCACCGCCAGGTTTTTATAGCGCTAGGTACCCCGTAATACTACCCAATAATGGTTTTAACCCCCTGATTGCCCCTAGTTAACCCTTTCACCAGCGATCACCGTATAAGTGTCACTGGTGACGCTGGTTAGCCAGTTAGTTTTTTAGGTTCCCCGTTTTTATATAGCGCTAGGGACCCCCATATACTACCTAATAAAAATTTGAACCCCCTGATTGCCCCTAGTTAACCCTTTCACCGGTGATCACCGTATAAAGCCACGTACACACGTAGCCGTCTGTCCGACGGACTTAGTCTGTCCGACGGACTTAGTCTGGCGGACTTCCCGTCAGACTGTCCGTCAGACTTTCCGAACGGGCTACTTGCCCACACACGGCACTTTTTCAGCGGACTAATACGGCGTACTAAGTCCGCCGTACTATCCACCCTACTTTTGAAATGAATGGACTCGCCCACACACGCGGAGGATAGTCCGCTCATTTCGAGCGCGTCTCCAGGTAGGCGGGGCCCGCAAAGGAGACGTCGCTGGCCCCGCCACCTGGTATGGACTTAAAGGGGAACCCCAACGCCGAAAAAAATCGGCGTGGGGGTCCCCCCAAGTCCACATCAGACCCTTGTCCGAGCATGCTACCCGGCCAGCCAAGAAAGGGGGGATGAGCGAGCGCCCCCCCTCCTGAGCCGTACCAGGCCGTGTGGCCCCCCCACCCCAAAACACCTTGTCCCCATGTTGATGAGGACAAGGGCCTCTTCCCGACAACCCTGGCCGTTGGTTGTCGGGGTCTGCGGGCGAGGGGCTTATCGGAATCCGGGAGCCCCCTTTAATAAGGGGGCCCCCGGATACCGGCCCCCCACCCTATGTGGATGAGTATGGGGTACAATGTACCCCTACCCATTCACCTGTAAAATAAAGTACAAAAAAACACAACACACAAGATAAAATAGTTTATTGCACAGCTCCGGGGGTCTTCCATCTTCGGGGGTCTTCTCACCGGACTCCTCCGCTATCTTCTTGTAGCTCTTTTACTAGCGGAGGAGTCCGGCTTTCTTCCTCGCCGCCGCCCTCTTCTTCCGACTTCGGGGGTCTTGTCCCCCCTCTTCGGTTCTTCTGCCGGGCCACGGCACCTTCTTATAGCTCTTTTACAGGCGGTGGCCCGGTCTTCTGTTGCCGCTGTCGCCGCCGCCTTCTGTCCTGTTCTTCTCTTCTTCTTCTTCTTCAGATGTTGCCTCGTCGAGTCCTCCGCTCACAATGGCTCTGACCGGGCACGCGGCGACTTATATAGGGACATCGCCGGATGATGTCCCCACCCATTATGGTGTCACAGTCCCAGAGGATGCTTTATATTACAGGTGAATGGGTAGGGGTACATTGTACCCCATACTCATTCACATAGGGTGGGGGGCCGGTATCCGGGGGCCCCCTTATTAAAGGGGGCTCCCGGATTCCGATAAGCCCCTCGCCCGCAAACCCTGACAACCAACGGCCCTTGTCCTCATCAACATGGGGACAAGGTGCTTTGGGGTGGGGGGGCCGCGCTGCCCCCCCTTCCCCAAGGCACCCCCCAAAAAAAATAAGCCTATATTGATTGCTTTGCGCAAAAGTCATAGCGTCTACAAAATAGGGGATAGTTTTATAGCATTTTTATTATAAAATTTTTTTTTTACTAGTACTGGCGGCGATCTGCGATTTTTAGCCGGACTGCAACATTATGGCAGAGAAATCGGACAATTTTGACACATTTTTGGGACCATTGGCATTAATACAGCGATCAATGTTATAAAAATGCATTGATTACTGTAAAAATGGCACTGGCAGTAAAGGGGTTAACCACTAGGGGCGATCAAGGGGTTAATGTGTTCACTATTGCTGGCCTCGCTGTAACTTAATTTGTTTACTTTGTTAAGGTACACCACTATTGTGAATCTACATATTTCTTTGTATAGCGCACCACTATTCTTATACCATTTTCTTTCCTAGGTTCAGACATTTCCCCTCAGTGAGTACAGCAGTACCCCAGCCCAATAATATAATATCCTTTCCCATTTTGGTGCAGGAATATACTTTTTCTGATTATTTCCTCAGTCTTTAATGATTGATTTTCAGTTCATGCTGTCTTGCCATGGATCTCCCCCCCCCCCCCCCCCCCCGTGGCCAACCCTTGCGCTGCAGGTAGGATTTTGTTATTTTCTTTTCGTTATGCTTGGGTTGAATCATTCAGGAGCTCTTAACCCTTTTCTTTTCCACTCAGCCCTTCTAGGTCTGAGCACCAAAGCTAGGACAAGAACCGTCCTAGGTTTCAACGTCGTCACTCCTCTTCAAGCTCCAGACATCATAGATCACCCTCCAGATCTAGGCACCACAGAGAGGAGTCTAAAACCACCTCTGGGCATCACTGTCACTCCAGCCGCTCTGAGAGGAAAGCTAGCTGGGGATGCGGGGCCCAGGTCCCCAAAGGCAAGTCGCTCTGTGAGCGATGCTTTTCTAAAGCTGCAAGAGAAAGTGAGTGTAGAGACCAACAAGTGGAAATACTGGTCAAAAAGGTGGTCTGTGAGTCCCTGAGTAAAGTGGATTCTGATCGTACCCACAACCCTGCTGACGACACCATGTCAGTCCCTATTGGGGATGATCTCGAGGCTCCAGGCCCTTCACAGCTGAGCCATTCCTCAATTGAAGCTTCAGACAGTGAGATGAAGGTAGATCACCCTGGTCCAGGTTTTAAATTTGCCTTAGTACCACAGCTGGTCAAAGCTGTAAAAGAAGCTTTGATATGGGAAGAGCCATTGGAGGCACCCTCAAAACATAGGAAATATTTTAAACATCTCAAAAAAGAATGCCCTCATTTCCCCTTTTTTGGGGGGAATTCTGCTAAATATTTATTGATGAATGGGGTGGTGTTGAAAGGAAGAATTCCCTGTTAATCTGGAGTTGGCTCCTCTCATTGACGCAGCCCTAATGAGATTGGTAAGGCATGTCACACTCTCACTGGAGGATACTGTATCCTTTAGGGATGGCCTGAAGAGGAAAATTGATACCGACCTCAAGCGGATCTACATTACAGCAGGTAAGACCTGCAAACCAGCTCTAGCTCTCATGATGGAAAAGCAATGCAAGCCTGGACGGATGAAGTAGATGCTGCTCTGAGGAGCATCATGGAAGAAATGGCCAGGAGCTCACCTGTTCATGAACTAAGGTTGGCGGCAGCTTTTCTGGGGAAGGCTAGACTATCTGACTATCCGTTACAGTTCCTGAATTCTGGCTATGTTTTGACTACATTTGTTCTATTTACTTTTATTATTTAACCACTTCAGCCCCGGACCAATTAACAGCCTAAGGACCAGAGGTCTTTTTACAATTTCGCACTGCACTGCTTTAACTGGTAATTGCGCGGTCATGCAATGTTGTACCCAAACAAAATGTGCGTCCTTTTCTTCCCACAAATAGAGCTTTCTTTTGATGGTATTTGATTGCCTCTGCGATTTTTATTTTTTGCGATATAAATGGAAAAAGACCGAAAATTTTGAGAAAAAATTATATTTTCTACTTTTTGTTATAAGAAAAATCGAATAAACTCAATTTTAGTCATACATTTAGGGCAAAATTTATTCAGCCACATGTCTTTAGTAAAAAAAATTTCAATAAGCGTATATTTATTGGTTTGCGCAAAAGTTATAGCGTCTACAAACTAGAGTACATTTTCTGGAATTTACACAGCTTTTAATTTACGACTGCCTATCTCATTTCTTGAGGTGCTAAAATGGCAGGGCAGTACAAACCCCCCCCAAATGACCCCATTTTGGAAAGTAGACACCCCAAGGAAGTTGTGGAGAGGCATGTTGAGCCCATTGAATATTTTTTTTTTGTCCCAAGTGATTGAATAATGACAAAAAAAAAAAAAGTTTACAAAAAGTTGTCACTAAATGATATATTGCTCACACATGCCATAGTTATATGTGGAATTGCACCCCAAAATATATTTTGCTGCTTCTCCTGAGTATGGGGATACCACATATGTGGGACTTTTTGGGAGTCTAGCCGCGTACGGCACCCCGAAAACCAATCACTGCCTTCAGGATTTCTAAGGGTGCAAATTTTTGATTTCACTCCTCACTACCTATCACAGTTTCGAAGGCCATAAAATGCCAAAATAACACAAAACCCCCCCAAATGACCCCATTTTGGAAAGTAGACACCCCAAGGAAGTTGTGGAGAGGCATGTTGAGCCCATTGAATATTTTTTTTTTGTCCCAAGTGATTGAATAATGACACCAAAAAAAAAAAAGTTTACAAACAGTTTTCACTAAATGATATATTGCTCACACATGCCATAGTTATATGTGGAATTGCACCCCAAAATATATTCTGCTGCTTCTCCTGAGTACGAGGATACCACATATGTGGGACTTTTTGGGAGTCTAGCTGCGTACGGCACCCCAAAAACCAATCACTGCCTTCCGGATTTAAATATAAAATGCTACCAAAAAAAATGTTAGCGATCGCAAGGATCAGGCCTGACTCTGCGATCGCTGCAGTTATGTGTTTAGTGTTTTGTAAGTGACAGTGATCGATCAATACTGCACTTGGGTGGGCTGGGCAGAGGGGCAAAACGCAGGTGCCAGCAGGTATCTGGGCTGATCCCGCTAACAATGCGTTTTTTTGGAACCCTAAACTGCTGGGGATGCTAGTATAGATCTGATCAGATCAGATATTGATCTGTTCAGATTCTATACCACTACGGGAGGTGTATGCTTTGCGTGTGGGTGTTAGCGGTACTGGCACTAACCTAGCGTTGCCTGGGGCGACGCAGACCCTGACCCTAAAACCTAATTGATATCACCCGCCGGGTGATCAGGGGGTTAAACCTTTATTGGGTAATAAATGGTGGGTGCCCTGATGCTATAAAAAGCAAACTAACCAGAGTCACCCGTAACACTTATACGGTGATCACTGGTGAAAGAATTAACTAGGGGCAATCAGGGGGTTCAAATTTTTATTAGGTAGTATATGGGGGTCCCTGGCGCTATATAAAAACCTGACGGGGAACCTAAATAACTAACTGGCTAACCAGCGTCTCCAGTGACACTTATACGGTGATCGCTGGTGAAAGGGTTAACTAGGGGCAATCAGGGGGTTAAAACCATTATTGGGTAGTATATGGGGGTACCTAGCGCTATAAAAACCTGGCGGTGAACCTAAAAAAATAACTAGCTACCTAGCGACACTAGTGACACTAATGCAGCGATCAGAAAAATGATCGCTTAGTGACACTGGCAAAAGGGGGTGAAAGGGTTAACTAGGGGCAATCGGGGTTAAAAACATTATTGGGTAGTATATCAGGGTACCTAGCGCTATAAAAACCTGGTGGTGAACCTAAAAAAATAACTAGCTACCTAGCGACACTAGCGACACTAATGCAGCGATCAGAAAAATGATCACTTAGTGACACTGGCAAAAGGGGGTGAAAGGGTTAACTAGGGGCAATCGGGGGGTTAAAACCATTATTGGGTAGTATATCGGGGTACCTAGCGCTATAAAAACCTGGCGGTGAACCTAAAAAAAGAACTAGCTACCTAGCGACACTAGCGACACTAATGCAGCGATCAGAAAAATGATCGCTTAGTGACACTGGCAAAAGGGGGTGAAAGGGTTAACTCTAGGGGCAATCAGGGGGTTAAACCTTTATTGGGGGGTGGTAGGGGGCTACCCTGGACCTAACACTAACTGCCCTGACAGTTTTTACTTTTACAACTGACACTGAATGCAGTGATCAGTAAATAAATGATCACTGCAATCAGTGACACTGTGACTGGGGGGGAGAGGGGGCGATCGGGGGGGGGGATCGGGGGGGGGGGGGTTTGTATGCCTGTGTGTGCCTACATGTCAGTGTAGTGTTGGTGCACACTTACTTTCTGTCTTCTCCTCGTAGTCCGGTCAAAAAGACCGCCCCGAGGAGAATGACATCACTTCCTCCCTGCCTGTGTATACAATACACAGTGGGAGGAAGCCTCTCATTCGCCAGGAGCGATCGAGAGGGGATGGCCAGAAACCAACGGCCATCCCCTCATCCCCGATCGCTCCTGAAGCGAAACGGACCGCCGTATCCAGTGGGAGGGGGCCCGATCGGACCCCCCACCCGCTGGAAGCCAAGCACGTACATGTACGTGCTTGTGCCTGTACGTGCCATTGCAATGACGTACATTGGCAATACGGCGGTCCTTAAGTGGTTAACAACCGGCCCATAGCCGAATGACAGCTACAGGGCGGTTGTTTAACTCTGGGAGGCCATCATATGACGTCCTCCCAGAATTCCGCTCTCGCGCGCCCCCTGGAGCATCCGTGACCGCCGGGTCCACAGGACCCGGCGCATCACGGATCACTCATCGCGGCCGTTTACCACGTGATCGCTCCGTCAAATGTACCGATAGGTACAGCGGAGGGGGAAGAGATCGCTGTCAGCAGCGCTGTGGGCTGCATCTGCAGTGCCCACATCGCTGCTCACCGAAATGTAACCCCTCAATTCCCTGCCATTACTCTGCAATACTCTGAAATACCCTGCAATACCCTGCAACACTCTGCAATACCCTGCAACACTCTGCAATGCTCTGCAACACCCGCCAATACCCTGCAACACTCTGCAATGCTCTGCAACACCCGCCAATACCCTGCAACACTCTGCAATGCTCTGCAACACCCGCCAATACCCTGCAACACTCTGCAATGCTCTGCAACACCCGCCAATACCCTGCAACACTCTGCAATGCTCTGCAACACTCTGCAATACCCTGCAACACTCTGCAACACCCGCCAATACCCTGCAACACTCTGCAATGCTCTGCAACACCCGCCAATACCCTGCAACACTCTGCAATGCTCTGCAACACCCGCCAATACCCTGCAACACTCTGCAATGCTCTGCAACACTCTGCAATACCCTGCAACACTCTGCAATACCCTGCAACACTCTGCAATGCTCTGCAACACCCGCCAATACCCTGCAACACTCTGCAATGCTCTGCAACACCCGCCAATACCCTGCAACACTCTGCAATGCTCTGCAACACCCGCCAATACCCTGCAATGCTCTGCAACACAATACTCTGCAACGCCATACTCTGAGATACCCAGCCATACTCTGAGATACCCAGCCATACTCTGAGATACCCAGCCATACCCAGCCATAGTCAGTGATACCCTGCAATACCCAGCCATAGACATCCCCCCCTCCCGCCGCCCTCCGGTGCTTCTACAGACTCGCCAATACGATCAAAGCCAGAATTTTTTTTTTTCAGGCTTCCCAGCTCAGAGGTGAGATGCGGGGTCTTATTGACTCCATATCTCACTGTAAAGAGGACCTGTCATGCCATATTCCTATTACAAGGGATGTTTACATTCCTTGTAATAGGAATAAAAGTGATCAAAAAATTTATTTTTGGGGAAAAAAATGTCAAACTAAAATAAATAAAGTAAAATGAACAATAAAATTTTTTTTTTTTTTAAAGTGCCCACATATGAAAACGGTGTTCAAACCACACATGCGAGGTATCGCCTCTGTAACTCAAAACATATAACCAGTAAAAAAAAAATTAAATCGTCGCCTATGGGGATTTTTAAGTAGCGACGTTTGGCGCCATTCCACGAGCGTGTGCAATTTTGAAGAGTGACCTGTTAGGTATCTATTTACTCAGCGTAACTTCATCTTTCACATTATGCAAAAATTGGGCTAACTTTACTGTATTTTTTTTTTTTTTTTAAGCACAAAACTGTTTTTTTTCCAAAAAAAAGCATTCGAAAAATTTCTGCGCAAATACCGTGTAAGATAAAAAGTTGCAACGACCACCATTGTATTCTCCAGGGTGTTTGCTAAAAAAAAACATATATAATGTTTTGGGATTCTATGTAATTTTCTAGCAAATAAATTATGATTTTTACATGTAGGAGAGAAATGTCAGAATTGTCCTGGGTGCTCTAGAACGCCTGATGGCGCTCCCTGCATGTTGGGCCTCTGTATGTGGCCACACTGTGTAAAAGTCTCACACATGTGGTATCACGGTACTCGGGAGTAATAGCAGAATGTGTTTTGGGGTGTAATTTGTGGTATGCATATGCTGTGTGTGAGAAATAAACTGATAATATGACAATTTTGTGAAAAAAAAAAAGTAAAAAAAAATCTTGATTTTGCAAAGAATTGTGGGAAAAAATAACAACTTCAAAAAACTCATCATGCCTCTTACTAAATACCTTGGAATGTCTTCTTTCCAAAAAGGGGTCATTTGGGGGGTATTTGTACTTTTCTGGCATGTTAGGGTCTCAAGAATTGAAATAGGCCGTCAGTACTTCAGGTGTGATCAATTTTCAGATATTGGCACCATAGCTTGTGGACTCTATAACTTTCACAAGACCAAATAATATCCACCAATTTGTACTTATTTTCACCAAAGATATGTAGTAGTATAAATTTTGGCCAAAATTTATGAAGAAAAAATGACTAATCTGCTAAATTTTATAACAGAAACAAAGAAAAATTCATTTTTTTTTACAGAATTTTCTGTATTTTTTCTTTTATAGCACAAAAAATAAAAAACCGAGCGGTAATTAAATACCACCAAAAGAAAGCTCCATTTGTGTGAAAAAAGGACAAAAATTTCATATAGGTCCAGTGTTGCATGACTGAGTAATTGTCATTCAAAATGTGAGAGCACCGAAAGCTGAAAATTGGTCTGGTTAAGGGTGTTTAAGTGCCCAGTGGTCAAGTGGTTAAACAAGTGTGATTTAATTGTACTTCTGTCTCGGGCTGATTTCCTGGTTTCTGATAGATCTGGAGCCAGAAGGGATGTCAGCCAAGCAAATCTTGAAACAGGATCGCAGGAGATAGTCTCTGTAATGTTGACCAAGATGAAGGCAGAGATCCTCTGGGCTGGATGGCTTAAGTAGGCAGGACTGACGAGCAGGATATCCTCAAGAGGTGCGTGGCTGTGGAGAGACAGCAGCTGGCAATTAGCCGACAGCTGAGCGGCCAGCTCAGAGAAGGAAGGGCTTAGCCCAGTCCTGACAGTACCCCCTTCTCAATGACCCCTTCCCCTCAGAGAACCACCAGGCTTGAGGGGAAAACATCTATGGAAATCACAGAGGAGGACAGAGACATGTATGTCTGAGGATGAGACCCAAGAGCGTACTTCCGGACCATATCCCTTCCAATGCACCAGGTATTGTATGCACCCACGGAACCTACGGGAGTCAGTAATGGACTGTACTTCATACTCCTCATGGTTTTCAACATGTACAGGGTGAGGTCGTGGCACAGAGGTGGTAAAGCGGTGCAGACCAAAGGTTTTAATAAGGAGACATGAAATACATTCAAAATACGCATATTAGAAGGAAGGTCTAATGCGTAAGCCACTGGGTTAATCCTGCGAGGAATACGGAGAAAGGCCCAATAAACTGAGGTACAAACTTCAGTGAGGGAACACAAAGTCGAAGGTTGCGAAATGACAGCCAGACCCCGTCTCCAACCTGGTAGGAAGGCGCAGGCAGGCGTCTGTGGTCAGCATGGACTCTGTAACTAACATTAGCATGTCGCAAAGCCTCCTGGATTTGTGCCCAAGTGGAACAAAGACCACAGAGATGCTCCTCTAATGCAGGAATACTCTGTGGAACAAATGAGTCAGGCAGCATGGAAGGTTGGAAACCATAGTTCGCCATAAATGGTCACAATCGGGAAGCAGAATTCAAGGCACTGTTGTGAGCAAACTCTGCCCATTGTAATAGGTCTGACCAGTTGTTATGATGGTCAGTAATATAGCAACATAGGAATTGCTCCATGGACTGATTGGCTCGTTCTGTGCCCCATTAGACTGTGGGTGAACAAAAGCAAGTTGAATTCCCAACTGTGCACAAAAGGCTCACCCGAACCATGACACAAACTGACTACCCCTGTCTGAGACAATCACCTTGGGTAGCCCATGTAAGCAAAAGATCTCCCAAGCAAAAATGGAAGCCAGTTCCTTAGAAGTGGGCAAGTGGAGTACAATGAGACATTTTTGAGAAGCGGTCAAGCATCATAAGGATAACTGTGTTTCCCTGGGAGTTGGGTAACTCCACAATGAAATCCATAGACAGGTGGGTCCAGGACCTCTCTCCATTGGCTATGGGTTGTAGGAGACCCACTGGAAGATGACGTGGAGTCTTATGCCCCGTACACACGGTCTGACATTCCGACCACAAAATCCGTCAGATTTTTTCCGAAGGATTTTGTCCGAAAATGGTGTTGCATACACATGGTCGGATAAAGTTGTCAAAAATCTGATAGTTGGGAACATGATGACGTTTGTTCTTTACGACGGGACTATGTTCAGGCAATAGCTTTGGTCTTGTAATTTGATCTGAGCATACGTGGCACTTTGTCCGATCGGAATTCTCTACAAACGATCGGAAAGAGTCTGATTACATTTGTTTGTAAAATTTGAGATCCTGCTCTCAAATTTTTACTGTCGGAATTTCCGACCATGTGTACAGGGCATTACTCTGAGCACACAGGGAACAGGCAGCCACGAAGGTGGTTACGTCAGCATGTAGACTAGGCCACCAGAATTGTTGGGAAATGGCCCAAAATAGTTGATTCTTCCCAGGGTGGTCAGCAGCCTTGGGAAAATGGTAAATCTGGAGCACGGCAGTACAGAGACTCTCGGGGACAAAGCAGCGTTCACAAGGTTTCTCAGGAGGAACATGGACCTGAGCAGCAAGAATTTTGTCACCCAAAGGAGAAGTGAGACTGATGTGAACCGTAGCAACCAACAGACTCCAGCTTGGAAGTGGAGGAAAATTGTCATGACAAAGCGTCAGTCCTTACATTCTTAGTACCGGTTAAGAATGAGACAATTGAATTGAATCTTGACAAGAAAAGAGCCCAACACGCCCTTCTGGCAGAGAGACATTTAGCCTCAGACAAGAATGTGAGATTCTTATGGTCAGTAAGAATGAGAACCAGCACAGTGGTACCTTCGAGGAGATGTCTCCGTTCATTCAGGGCTAAATAGCTCGCCAACAGCTCTCTGTCACCATTCTTGTAATTGCACTACACAGGTGCCAAATTCTAGGAAAAGTAGCCATAAGAATGCATAGCACTCTCAGAGGTAGGACGTTGAGACAGGTGGGTGCCAACACCAGTCTCAGAAGCATCAACCTCAAGGATAAAAGGTAAAGTAGGATCAGGATGTGCCAACACAGGAGCAGAAACAAAGGCAGCCTTGAGACTCTCACAGACTCTGGCGACCAACTCTGTGGGTTACCGTCCTTTCTTGTCATATCAGTCAGGGGCTTGACCAGAGATGAGAAGTTATGAATACATTTCCGATAATAGTTGTCAAAGCCCAGGAAACGCTGCAGAGGATGTAAATCCATGGTTCGGGGCCACTGTAGGACTGCCCAAAAGTTTCTCTGGGTCCATCAAAAACCCAGCAGTGAAAATGACATGAGCCCAGGAATTTAACCTGTTTACGATGGAACTCGCATTTCTCCAGTTTACAATAGAGATTGCTCTCTCTTATTTTCTGAAGCACCATTTGTGTGGTGGCTCTCCAGGAACTTGGAAAATATGAGGATATCATCGAAATAAACCACCACACATAACTGCAACAAATCTTGGAGGACATTGTTAATAAATTCCCGGAAAACTGCCGGCGCGTTACAAAGGCCAAAAGGCATTACGAGGTACTCATAATGGCCTGTTCTGGTATTAAACACAGTTTTCCACTCGTCGCCCTCCTTAATCCTCACGAGATTGTATGTCACTCTCAAATCAAGCTACTTGTAAACTGTTGCTCCCTTGAGGTGGTCAAATAACTATTAACAGAATCAGATAGGCATTCTTAATTGTGAAATGATTGAGACCCCTATAATCAATACAAGGTCTCAGTCCACCACACTTCTTCTTCACAAAGAAGAAACCAGAGCCAGCAGGAGACGAGGATTTGCGGATGAAACCTCTAGAAAGTGCATCTGCAACATACTCCTCCATGGCTTTATCCTCTAAGACCGACAAAGGGTAAACCTGGCCACAAGGGGTATGGCACCAGGTTGAATGTCAATAGCGCAATCATACGACCGGTGTGGAGGAAAACTACTGGCTTGAGCTTTGTCAAAGACATTGCTAAAATCGCAGTACTCCTCCAGCAGGGAGGAGAGTGAAGAGGTGCACAGGACCTTGGCTACCTTCTGGAAGCATGTCTTACTGCATTATGGCGACCAGGAGAGAACCTCAGCATGGAGCCAATCAAAAGAGGGGTTGTGCCTCTGTAACCAAGGATAACCAATAACCAATGGAAACTTAGGTGAGGAAATAACTTGGAATTGCATTATCTTATGGTGAAGAGCTCATACAGCCAAGTACAATGGAACCATTTCCTGAGTTACATGGGCAGGCTGTAGAGGTCTCCCATCAAGAGCCTCAATGGCAAGTGGAGTGTCACGCAGCTGCAGCAGAATCGAGTGCTTCGGTACAAAGGCAGCATCAATGAACAGGCCTGCAGCCCCAGAGTCAATTAGATCCTGTATCTCGACGGACGACTCAGCCCAAGAAAGGGTGACCAAAACCAGAGGCTTATCCTTCTGTATAACTGGTGTTAAAACAACGCCACCTAAGGTCTGTCCGTAACAGGACCTTGAGGTTCGGGCATTTCCTGGACGGTAGGACAAGACTTCAAAAAGTGACCTGCCTGGCTACAATAAAGGCACAATCTCTCCCTCCTCCTAAAGGCTCTCTCATCCGCAGAGAGAAGCATGAAACTCAAGTACATGGGTTCACCTTCACTGACTGACTCGGTACCAGGAGGCATGGGAGGTGAGGGAGGCACGGTGGGACTGCAAAGCTTAGAGACAAACATATAGGAGGCTTCCGCAAGCACTCCTTAAAAGAGAGTCTTTCTCTGAGTCTGGAGTCAATGAGGATGGCAAATGTGATCAACCTCTCCAGCTCAGTGGGTATATCTCAGGCTGCTATCTCATTCCTGATGGTATTCGAGAGACCATGAGAAAAAACAGCCACAAGGGCTTCATTGTTTCACGCAACTTGCCAGAGTACGGAATTCAATGGCGTAGTTGGTAACAGTTCTTGTACACTGTTCGATGGACATGTGACACTTGACAGCAGAAGCGGAGCATGTGGGAATGTAAAATACCCTTTTAGACAAAGCTAAACTCAGGGTAACTCAAGACAACAGGTTTTTACGTCTACCATAGAGGGTTTGCCCAGGCCAAGGCTCGCTCAGAAAGCAAATATAACACGAAACCTACTTTGCTTCTGTCTGTGGGAAATGCCTGGGGCAGCATCTCAAAGTATATCTCAACTTGGTTGAGAAACCTTCTGCATTGGACTAGATCACCCCCAAATTGCTGGGGAAGCAGAGTGGAACCAGACATACCTCTTATAGAGGTAATACTCAAGGCAGGTGCCTGCACAGAGACTGGAGCAGCAGCAGGGATGGCCTGCAGCATAGGTTGTACCGGGGCGGCCACAGTGGGAGATACCAGGTGAGCTGTGCGGCTCAGGAGCATGTGTAATGGTCCAAGCCAAAGACCAAGCAGGCCAGTGGGGTGATGCTTGAGGAATATCCGTGAGTGCCAAGCTAGGGACCCAGCAGGGACGCGATGGTGATGCTTGGGGAAGATACTGAGTGAGAAGATTGGAAGCGCTCGGAAGATCCAGTGGTGAGTGGATTTGTTAGTCTAGTGAAATACTGGGAGCTCAGTGAAGTGAAGTTCTACAATAGGAAATTGTAGGAGAAGTGAAGAAGTTCATTGCAACCTTTGTTAGAAACTGTTACAAGACTATTCCCATAAGAGACCGCGTTCCTACTCATGCAGTTGTGGTGTCTGGTTAGATACATTTCCCTGTATAGCTATCTGCCTATAGATGTCTTGAGTCTGCCAATCAACATTGCATCTACTTAAGGGTGTCCTGGCCTCAACCCTCTCTCCCACAGTTCTGTTTAAGAGACAGTAAATCAGTTTGAATTCAAGAAGTGTCTGGCGCCTATCAATCTACCTTGCATTACACCCACCATACCTTGTAAGCCACTCTACACAGAATCATGTCAGCTGTTCCTAACTCTGGAGGTCATCATTGGGCTTCAGCGGCCCCGGGACTTGGCTACATGTAATAAAAAATAAAAGAAAAACACCACGCTAATTCAATAATAAATACAAAAAATAGTGAAACTGCAATATTCCTGTGAACAACACAGCCAAGCTGCTAGCACACAAACAAACTAAGTTCAAATTACCATATATAAATATGTGCAGCGCTTAAAGGCACTATATCTATAAGGGAAAATATGCATTTAAAGAAAACAAACAGATGGTATTGGTAAAAAAGTCCACTAAAATCCAAAATGAGTATAAACAGTCCCAAAATTAATCTCTATGGATCTCAAAGTGGTGCATCTGTGACTTTTTGAAGTTGTCAGATGGCATTCATGGCAGAATAACTGGCAACCTTCTCAGATCTCAGAACCTCTTGAGAGTGGATTATAAGCAGATTAAAGAAGGTAGGTACTCTTACCAGATGGGTTGGACACATACACCTTATAGTAGTGTGTCATACGAGCTTATGGGGGGGCTCCAGCCACACGCCACCGTACACCAGCCAAATGATGTTTTCCCCTCGGGATTCCTTGCGATTTCCAGATGGAAAAGGTGGATGACGTTTCTGAACCGTGAATCGCTGTAGGACTTGGTGCCAGAAATCTCATAAGGATTCACCATAGGGGGGACAAAGCATAAAAAATGCCTCGCATGGTGAAATACAACCAATGATGGTTTATTGAAAATATTCAAATTAAAACAGGACTAGTAGTCTATAAAAATCACGTGATACATAAAAACAAAATATTTGCAATGTGGGGAGCAAAAAAATACTGTCCCTACGTGTTTTGACCTCTAAGTCATCAACAGGGGCATACTAGCTCATTATGCCTTTGTCTTGCAGAGTGTTTATTATTTTTTTTTTCCAGAGGGTTTACTTCCTCTTCAAAGACTAGTACCCAAGCTGTTAAGCTAGTATGGTCCAGTGTTATCACTATCAGCAAAACCTGCCCTGAGGAATGCCATGCAGCTATCACTAAAGTGCATGCAGAAAGCAAGTAGCTGCAAAGAATCTGCATGAAATTGGCAAAGGTAGTAAAAATGGGTATTTTAGCAAGCTAAATATCCTGATGTTAGGGCTCATATTTATTTAATTTATATGTACGTGTGTTTTTTAGCATGTGTTTTCTTTGTGTTTTGTTTCTAGAGACATGTAGAGAGTTATGCTCACTTCCGATGGGAAATGTTCGATTTGAGCTTGTTGCCAGAAAGTCAGACCGTGTGTATGCTCCATGGAAAATTTGCTGTCGGAATTTCTGCCAGCAAATGTTTGATAGCAGGTTCTCAAATTTTCTACCAACAAAACTTGTTGTCGGAAAGTCCGATCGTGTGTACACAAGTTCATTGCACAAAAGTCCACGCATGCTCGGAATCAAGCAGAAGGAGCCGCATTGGCTATTGAACTTCCTTTTTCTCGACTCGTCATATGTGTTGTACGTCACCGCGTTCTCAAGTTCTGAATTTTTGGCAAACATTTGTGTAACCGTGTGTATGAAAGACAACCTTCAAACAAAAATCCATGGTTTTGTTGTCGGAAAATCCGATCGTGTGTACGGGGCATAAGTCTGGAGCAAAACTACTGCCTAAATGCAGATTTCTCATGACTGCGGTCTTCACCTGCTCAAACAGGGATTAGCAAGCTAAATTCAACAGTGTCCCTGATTGCCCACACAGACATAACCTGGACACTGTTCACATGTAACGATTCACAAGAGCGATTTCATGTGAACAGCAGTGGTGCCAACCATTGATTCTCATCATGTGTACTAGGCATAACATATATGTACTTGGATTTTGTGTTTATTTGTTTGCCAACACTGACAGTTTAATGGCAGGGTTTTATATCTTCCTAGTAGACATTGGATTATTGTTTTAATCTTCCTGGCAAGCAATGATAAACAGATACACTTTTGTCACGGTGATCAAGCCTGGCAGGCCACATGTTATAGTCTATCTGATTCACTTTTGCCTGCCATGTAGTGCGTCTCCTGCAGACACCAGGGTTGATTTGCTAAAAGAAAATAGTTACAGTCGTCCAAACTAAAACAAAGTAACTATGTAAAATGTACCATGCCTGGAACTTATCTTTAAGATTTTGAAAACTGCCAAAAACGGAATCATCATTCCGAGTGGACTAAACCCTATGTTAAAAACATATTTAATGTGGCCTCTTTCCCCTTTCACTACAAAATCACATCAGTATGAAACTTTGCAAGTTGAAATAAAATCATCTTGCAGTCATAAGTTAGAGTGGAATTCTGTAATTAAAAAATAATAATTTGTGAGCAGACCGTTTTTTTTTAATGCAGAAGAGACATAGTACATCTGCATTAAAATGTCTTACCATGCTTTCCACAATGTTCACTGAGCAGAGCGATTTTGGCATCTGCCAAGATGAATGAACTCTGTTCATACACAGCAATGATGTCATCTTTGCCTGGGCAATGAAAACGGCTCAAGATCAATAACTGGAAAAAGACCTGTCAAACATGTCAGCGGCATGTAAGGTAGCTCTTGGACACCACACTGCTGGAGTAGAGGGGAATATAGTTCCGCTTGCTGGCTGCCTCACATTGGAGTCCAGTAGCAGATTGGTTCATCTGTGCCGCATCACATATGTAGTACAGGATCCGGCACTTGTGGGTAGGGGGCACACGCGCTCAAGCTGTGCTGTGTTTAGTCACAGCACAAGCCAATCAGCAGGTGCCGCCCAATGATTGACCACCAGCACACACTCATCGAGGAGCAGAACAGGGAAGTACTTTGTCAATTGAAACAATACAGAGCTTTGTCCTGTCAGCGGGGATGTGCCTGCATATTCCTTAGTAAAAGCAGCTCACAGTACACACATAAACACTGGTCAGGCACACATTTAACTCTTTGATCGCCTTAGATGTTAACTCCTTCCCAGCCAGTGTCATTAGTACAGTGATAGTGTATATTTTTAGCACCATCACTGTATTAGTGTCATTGGTTCCTACAAAGTATCAAAAGTGTCAGTTAGTGTCAGATTGCTCGCCATGCTATCACAGTCCTCCTACAATTTGCTGATCGCTGCCATTACTAGTATAAAAAAAAGTTACCTAATATTTAAAAATTTCAGTATATTCAGTTGTACTCATAAGTACTCTTACCCTGGCAAGAATGTATGATTTGTTGGCCATTTTTCAGAGAATATGATTAATAACACAAAAACTTTTCTTTCACTCATGGTTAATGTTTGGCTGAAGCCATTTATTATCAATCAACTGTGTTTACTCTTTTTAAATCATAATGGCAACAGAAACTGTTTGTGAGCACAACTGTATACCACAGTTTGTAGATACTATAAGTTTCACGCAAACCAATCAATATTTGTTTACCAAAAATATGTAGCAGAATACATATTGTATTATGTAGCGGAATATATATTGGCCTAAATTTATGAAGAAATGTGATCTTTTACTTTTTTTATTAGATATGTTTTAGAGCGCAAAGTAAAAAAAATATATATATATATATATATATATATATATATATATATATATATATATATATATATATATTTTGTTTAAATTTTTTTATTTATAGCACAAAAAAACAGTACGGTATTGATCTATTTGTGTGAAAAAAATTATATAAATTTAATTTATGTACAGTGTTGCATGACCACACAATTGTCAGTTAAAGTAAAGCAGTGCCGTATCGCAAAAAAATGTCCTGGTCAGAAAGGGGGTTAAATCTTCCAGAGGTCAAGGGGTTAAGCAAACCTTTTTTGCTTCTACTTACCATTACTGATTTTCCACTTCCTGGTTGAGTAACCCTGGCCTCATAGATGCAGCTTGGGAGAGTTACATCATGAATGCCTCCCCTCTCAAAAAGGCAAACACTGTCATAAGTTCCAGTAGCAGGCCCAGATTTCCAGGGAGAGTTCCAGGAAGTAAAGGGAGATGGATTCATCTGCCCTTAGTAAAAATGGCAGCCATGCGAGAATATGAAAAAAAAAAAAATATGAAAAAAACATACTCCCCTGCTACCTTTATACACTTATCCCAGCATTTAACGAATTCCTGGAAAGGTTCAGCATAGAAAGATTTGTCAGTGTGCCTGAACCCTCCTAGGACAGCCTGCTTCACTTTGTCATCAGGGCTGAAATGCTGACCTCCGAGGAACTCTTTTACGGGTCCAAACAGGTGGAAATTACTCAGAGTGAGGCCAGGGCTGTAAGGGGGATGTGACAATGCCTCACAGATGAGTTGCTGTAATGTGCATGTAGTGCACTGAGCAGTATGAGCTTGTGTGTTGTCCTGGAGAAACAGGACATCCTTAATGATCAAACCAAGCTGTTTTTTATGCAGACACATATGCACATCACTCAGAACACAAGTAATATTCATTGTTGATGGGGGCACCATGGAGTAGAAAACCCACATGAATAATGCCACATTTGTCCCAGAAAACACTTGCTATCACTTACCCTGCAGACGCAATTGTTCAAAAATGGTGTGTGGTGAGTCTATGGTGGAGCTGTTCCATGCACTCACTAACATTGTTGTCTGCCATCTTGATTAACGGTCTCTGGACTGGCCTGTGACATGTGCACCACCAATCAGTAATAGGGTGCACTTGCAACTTACTACTGCGTGTAGTAACGCCATGCTAGCATCCCTTTTTATGCCTGTAAAATGAAAAGACCCAGTTTAACTTGAACACCTTGTATCTGTTTGTAGATTGCCATTACTAAATATTTCTAAAGATGCCTTTGTTGTATTTTTTAACATAAGGATGAAGTTCCTCTTTAAGATAAAGTATAAATGATATTAACAGAAATTACATATGGACATCGTGAACTTTGTTTTCATGTCCTTGGTTCCACCTTGTACCTACTTAAAGAAGATGTGAATTACAGACATTAGGAATAGTCTGATTTTAAACGTGTCTCATACTTTCCACTTATTTTCAAGGCTCTTTCCAGATGTGTAATAAACATGGTGACAGCAGGAAGAGATCTGGTTGTGCCAACACATGCAATCTAGAAGTCCTCACTCATCAAGCAAACGCCATCTGCAGAAGTCACAGCTTCATGGAATATAACAGCTAAAGCCATGGAATATAACAGGGAAAGCATTGAACCATGTGAAAAAACATGACAGTAGTTTAAAATAAAGTGAAGATACCTACAAATATGTTTCCTTGATATGACTGCTTCATTTAAAACACACGCACATAAAGGAACTTCAAAGTACGGTAACTTTGAATAAAAGGAAACGTAAGGGGAAATTAATAAAACATTTTTAAGATCTCATGACAAAGCACGGTCTGCTATTTTTCTAGTGCCAGAAAGAAGGGTGACATTATTTTTTTTTTGGGTGGGAGCTCTGCAAGGTGGCAAAAGAATTCCTTTGTACAGGAACTGAATCCATCTCCAGGAAAGGGATTGACTGTAAACATCAACTAAGAACACATGTAACAGAACTTCGCAGTAGCAGCAACTTGTAATAACAAGCTTAGTAGGACCAGATGAATCTGTTTCCTTCCTTTCCACTGTCACAGCAAAATTTGTTTCAAATCTGCTTAATATCAAAGGCTTGTTAAAACCTGAATCTTACACTGTGAACCGGGGATATTACTTTCAAAGTATGCATTTACGAACATGGGCAAACCATTCTTTAAATAATCACATGCAAAAATCAGTGAAACAAAAATAATCGCATATTTTCTGCTCTACACTATTTTTCATGTACCATAATTCGATTTTGACGCTAGTCCGTTCTATCACAGTGGTGATGGGTAGATAGAAACAGTCCAGATTTGTGGAGACTGCCATTGCCATTTGCAGATCAGGACATATGGCTTCACTGGCCTGTGCCATGTCAGTGATTTAGGAAGTGGTTAAACCAAGGACCAGAGGCGGCTCTTTAATTAGGCAAATTAGGCGATTGCCTTAGGCCTCGCCCACAGGAAGGGCCTCGCCATCGAGCGATTGCCTAATTTGTCTCTGAGGTGTTGTGCTGCACTGTCTGCTGCTGTGTGGAGTGTCTCTCAAACGGCGGGGTGAGCGAGCGGCGGGCGCGCTGCACACAGCTGCAGACAGAGTGAGCTCCGCGGCGGTGGATGAGGGGGGTGATAAGAGTATGTCCGACTGTCTAATATGCATGGCTTAGGCTGCCTGTGTGTCCAATAGCAGCAGCGCTGTCCTCCGAGTCCTAGCCCTTCCTTCCCCTAACGGCGGCCCCATTGCATGCCGGGAATTGTAGTTCTCCCACAGAGCACAGGCACATAGACTTTAACATGGCCGTCTGGTGCCTGTGCTCTGCAGAGACTACAACTCCCAGATTGCACTGCAGGGCAGAGCTAGAACATCATGTGTTGCTTCTCCAACTGAGTCCTGCTGCCTTTACAAATTTGTCACCAAGGCGAGGAGCAGGATCATCAGGTACAGTTTATATATAGGTTTTTCATATATATATATATATATATATATATATATATATATATATATATATATATATATATATATATATATATATATATATATATATATATGAAAAACCTAACAACAATGCACCCCCACCAAATCTAAGAGTCCAAAGGCCATATTAACTCTGCATTGACAAGACAGTTTTATTTTCACACATTCTAAAAATAACTTTTCATCTGCTTTACTGAGGATGCTTTACAGTGGCTGTGTTTGATGGCATGGTGGCTGCAATTGATGGCACAGTGGCTGGGTTTAATGGCACAGTGGCTGCAATTATTGAGCACAGTGGCTGCGTTTGATGGCACAGTGGCTGCATTTGATGGGCACGGTGGCTGTGTTTGATGGCACAGTGGCTGCGTTTGATGGCACAGTGGCTGAGTTTGATGGGCACAGTGGCTGCGTTTGCTGGCACAGTGGCTGCATTTGATGGCGCAGTGACTGCATTTGATGGGCACAGTGGCTGAGTTTGATGGCACGGTGGCTGCAATTGATGGCACAGTGGCTGCATTTGATGGGCACAGTGGCTGAGTTTGATGACACGGTGGCTGCATTTGATGGGCACGGTGGCTGTGTTTGATGGCACAGTGGCTGCAATTGATGGGCACAGTGGCTGCGTTTGATGGCACAGTGGCGGCGTTTGATGGCACAGTGGCTGCGTTTGATGGCGCAATGACTGCATTTGATGGGTACAGTGGCTGAGTTTGATGGCACGGTGGCTGCAATTGATGGGCACAGTGGCTGAGTTTGATGGCACGGTGGCTGCAATTGATGGGCACAGTGGCTGAGTTTGATGGCACGGTGGCTGCAATTGATGGGCACGGTGGCTGCAATTGATGGGCACAGTGGCTGCATTTGATGGGCACGGTGGCTGTGTTTGATGGCACAGTGGCTGCGTTTGATGGCACAGTGGCTGCATTTGATGGCACAGTGGCTGCGTTTGATGGGCACAGTGGCTACGTTTGATGGCGCAGTGACTGCATTTGATGGGCACAGTGGCTGAGTTTGATGGCACGGTGGCTGCAATTGATGGCGCAGTGGCTGCATTTGATGGGCACGGTGGCTGCATTTGATGGGCACAGTGGCTGAGTTTGATGGCACAGTGGCTGCAATTGATGGGCACAGTGGCTGTGTTTGATGGCACGGTGGCTGCTTTTGTTGGCACGGTGGCTGCGTTTGATGTCGCAGTGGCTGCGTTTGATGGGCACAGTGGCTGCGTTTGATGGGCACAGTGGCTGCGTTTGATGGCACAGTGGCTGTGTTTGATGGCACGGTGGCTGCTTTTGTTGGCACGGTGGCTGCGTTTGATGTCGCAGTGGCTGCGTTTGATGGGCACAGTGGCTGCGTTTGATGGCACAGTGGATGCGTTTGATGGCACAGTGGCTGTGTTTGATGGCGCAGTGGCTGCATTTGATGGGCACAGTGGCTGAGTTTGATGGCATGGTGGTTGCAATTGATGGTGCAGTGGCTGCATTTGATGGGCACAGTGGCTGAGTTTGATGGCACAGTGGCTGCAATTGATGGGCACAGTGGCTGTGTTTGATGGCACGGTGGCTGCGTTTGATGAGCACAGTGGCTACGTTTGATGGCGCAGTGACTGCATTTGATGGGCACAGTGGCTGAGTTTGATGGCACGGTGGCTGCAATTGATGGCGCAGTGGCTGCATTTGATGGGCACGGTGGCTGCATTTGATGGGCACAGTGGCTGAGTTTGATGGCACAGTGGCTGCAATTGATGGGCACAGTGGCTGTGTTTGATGGCACGGTGGCTGCTTTTGTTGGCACGGTGGCTGCGTTTGATGTCGCAGTGGCTGCGTTTGATGGGCACAGTGGCTGCGTTTGATGGGCACAGTGGCTGCGTTTGATGGCACAGTGGCTGTGTTTGATGGCACGGTGGCTGCTTTTGTTGGCACGGTGGCTGCGTTTGATGTCGCAGTGGCTGCGTTTGATGGGCACAGTGGCTGCGTTTGATGGCACAGTGGATGCGTTTGATGGCGCAGTGGCTGCATTTGATGGGCACAGTGGCTGCAATTGATGGGCACAGTGGCTGCGTTTGAGGGCACAGTCGCTGCGTTTGAGGGCACAGTGGCTGCGTTTAAGGGCACAGTGGCTGCGTTTGATGGCACAGTGGTTGCGTTTGATGGCACAGTGGCTGCGTTTGATGGCGCAGTGGCTGCATTTGATGGGCACAGTGGCTGAGTTTGATGGGCACAGTGGCTGCAATTGATGGGCACAGTGGCTGCGTTTTGGCACAGTGGCTGCGTTTGAGGGCACAGTGGCTGCGTTTGATGACACAGTGGCTGTGTTTGATGACACAGTGGCTGCGATTACTGGCACGGTGGCTGCTTTTGATGGCACAGTGGCTCCTGTATCATTGTCCGCCCACAGTCTCTGACCATTTCCTGTATCATTATCTGCGCACAGTATCTGACCATCTCCTGCATCTTTGTGGCATGATTGTCTGTCAGCACCCTGTCAGTGGCTCCAACTTTTCATACCGTGTTAGCCAGGTAAGAGTTTGCTTGTTATTACCATAATAAAACCGTCTCCTGTATCATTGTCTCTGCAAGTCTCTGACCGTCTCCTGTATCCTTGTCCACACACAGTCTCTGACCGTCTCCTGTATCCTTGTCCACACACAGTCTCTGACCGTCTCCTGTATCATTGTCCACACACAGTCTCTGACCGTCTCCTGTATCATTGTCCACACACAGTCTCTGGCCATCTCCTTATTCATTGTCCACACACAGTCTCTGACCATCTCCTGATTCATTGTCCACACACAGTCTCTGACCATCTCCTGTATAATTTTCCGCAGTCTATGACCATCTCCTGCATGATTGTCTGTCAGCACCCTGTCAGTGGCTCCAACGTTTGATACCATGTTAGCCAGGTAAGAGTTTGCTTGTCATTACCATAATAAAACCATCTCCTGTATCATTGTCCACAGTCTCTGACCCTTGCCTGTATCATTGTCTGCACAGTCTCTGACCGTCTCCTGTATAATTGTCTGCATAGACTCTGACCATCTCCTGTATCATTGTCCACACACAGTCTCTGACCATCTCCTGTATCATTGTCCACACACAGTCTCTGACCATCTCCTGTATTATTGCCCGTACACAGTCTCTGACCATCTCTTGTATCATGGATGTGAGGTCGGTGACTGTCCTTTAGCTGGATTGGACTGTCTCTTAGCTGGGCTGTCTCTTATCTGGGACTGTCCCTTAGCTGGATTGGATGGGTCGGACTATGTCTATCAGCTGGGTTGGACTATGACTATATCCCTCAGCTGGGACTGCTCCTTAGCTGGATTGGACTTGTTGCATTAAACAGGTTATGTTTTAGAATATGTTGTAAAATTACTTTTTTTTTTGTTTTATACTTTGTTGACAAATTAATTTCACATTTATGAGACAGCACAAAGGATAATGAGTAGGCAGCTGCACAATTTGATCTATATCTGTGTGCGTGTAACATATATACCCACCCACCCTATGTTTAATGATATTTGATTAAAGAATAATTGGCTAGAGAAATTTATAGAAACGGTGAATTCATAGTTCATAGGAATTAAGTTAATATATGCATTCATACAGTTAATTTTTATCATTTTTATAATATTTTTCCCATTATGGGCGTGAGTGGGGCCTCATGTCTAAGTTTTGCCTAAGGCCTCAGAAAGTCTAGAGCCGCCTCTGCCAAGGACAAACTGGCAACTAGCAGTAGTAGCCTCCATACCTGTCTCAGGACATTTTCCTTTAATTTTTGAAGTGGAACATCAGTGGTTTAGGTGCCTTTTATTTCAGTCTTTGAAAATTTGCAGAGAGTTGATTATGATTTTTATAGCATTTGAGATCTCCACCTTGTTTATGTCTGGACACTGCAAATGTGTTCTCAACAGCATGCACTGTGAATTATTTATTACACTGTAAAAGACATAACGAAAATATTCTATTTGAATTTTCAAACTGCCAGGTATATAGGACTTACCGTATTTGCTGTGACTGATTATTTTTACAGTGTGTTTCGAAGTTTGTGGATATCTCTCCAAATTGCAGAGTTCATGTGCTCAAAGCCATTCTAAAACATAGGGTTTGATGAGTTTGCTGTAGAGGAACTCAAGTTACCTGCCCAGAGCTCTGACTTCAACCTTATGAAAGAAAACAACATTTGATGTGAAATGGAAAGCTGATTTTAAACTAGGTCTATAGCATAGTGCCCATTTATTTACCATGTTCAGATGCAGGCACGGGCCCCTTCAGCTCTATTTCCCACAAACTGCCTTACAGAATGCAGTTTCTCTGGAACACACAGCTACTTCAGTAAGCACCTCCCCAATTGCTAGCAGAGCACTGCAGCTACAGTGGTGTGGCCCTTTGTCCTTAGGCCTGGGATCATGGGCGTCCGCAGGTAAGGGCAAGGGGGGTCAAGTGCCCCCCTTGGAATCAGTGATCGGATCTTAAATTCAGCATAGTTGCATCGCTATCGGGGTGTGGGCAGCACGCATCTGGGTGCCATCCACCAGTGGGGTGTCACCATTAAGGTACTGTCAAGCCTCTCCATCAGTGTAGTGTGACTTTGGGCTCTTTTCCCTGCTCAGTCCAGCAGAGAACTCAGTGGCACTGTGACAGGAGAAAGGCGAGCTGCGGGCTATCAGAGGTTTCCCCCACTCACCCCCCCCCTTCTCCGGTCAGGGAAAAGAGATGGAGGCTCTCACCATGTTCCCTGCCCAGCTTCCTGCCTGCTCCATTCCTTCCCTATTAGCCATAACTGAGGGCCAATCAATGGAGACTAGGAGAGGAGAGCAACATGGGACATGTAGTCCCAAAAATTGGATGCCCCATTTTTCCACAGGGAGGAGGCTACAGCTCGATCAAGAGAGAGATTGAGAGATTCCAGCCTGGAAAATAGCCAAGGGAGAGAGCACTACAGGGCAAATAATAAGGAGTGTGCTGGGTGGAAGCCATACAGAGAGCCATGCTGCCCAGCGCCACCAGAGAGAGCCACGCTGCCCAGCACCACCAGAGAGAGAGACTGAGCCACTACCAAGGTACAGACATGCTACACTACTGACCAGAGTCGCCCCCGGGGAACCCAAAGTGAGCAATTGTCCAGCCGGAGGGATCACTGCTGTAGTTTCGATGGGTCTGTTGGCCATTATCCATTACTTATCCTAGGGACGGTACTACGTCTCTGACCATGATAATGTGATAATTACATTGTCGAAAAGGGGCGGTGCATGGGTGACCCTAAAATGATGCCCACCCCCCGAAAAAAGTTCTGTGGACGCCCATGCCTGGGATGCTTCCAACTTGTAAAATCCAGTAAAGGAAGACAGCACTCCAAATCCTTTAAAAAAAAAAATGTATTGGTACAAGTTAAGAGGACAAGGGGCTAGCGCTTTTCGGCAAACCACCCTTGGGGACAAAGGCAGTTTGACAAAAAGCGATAGCCCCTTGTACTCTTTAACTTCTACCAATAAATCGTTTTCAAAGGATTTGGAGTGCCAACTTCCTTTACTGGATTTTGCTGCTTGCTTGTTGGGAGGACATCGAAGCCAAAGCACCCTAGTGTGGGCTCAATACTGATCCTCAGGACATTCTCTTGTTCAGAGCACTGCACTTTTGTCTGTATGCTCCCAACTTGTATTATGTCAACTACTGTAGACTTCATTGTGGGGGATGCTGTTAAAGAGTGTGGTACTGGCAGCCCCTTTAACCTGCCAAGCAGAACATTCTTGTCTTCTTTAGCTCATTGCTCCCTACCTGCTATGGGTGGATAGTGCAGTGTGGAAATAGGGTCCCCAAATCAGAAGGAGCAGCAGCCATTTGTTGGAGACCAAGAGTGATAGGAATAATTGTGATTGACTGTCACCACAGCCTAGGAGGAAGATCACCCCTAGCAACTACAGAGGAGGATCCCGAAGGGCTGCTGATTGACTGGGACTGTAACCCCACCCAAGGACTTGTAAGGGGTAGGGTAGGAGAGCCAGCTCAGGACTCAGAATGACAGGGAGCCATGTGGAGGTCAGCAGGAGGGACTGTAATGCTGAATGCTGTACTGGGCTGCAAGAGAAAGGGGCTACATCTCCCAGTGTACCCAGGGATGCCATATTGTCACTGAGGAAACCTGCAGAGATCTGCTGCCTGGACCAGTGGGCAGAGACAATGTTCTTTCCTTATACTGCTGTGGGGACAACTGACATAGTAAACTAGTTAAATACTCTGCTGCTATGGAGAAAGTGCTGGACTGTGCCTGCCAGAAACTACTGCAGGAACGGTGTTGTAATGCTGCTGAAGACTCTAAAATGGACCAACTGGGAACCAGAGAGGCCTTTTAATCACTTGTTACAGTTGTTCTGGTCTAACATAACTCCTTGTGAAGAGTTGGCTTTGCATCTTGGGATTATAAATACTACCCATTAGGAGTAAATGCTAGGAAATCCAGGGCCCCCAAGCTAGCTAATTTCAATCACTGCTCATTGGTCAGTGGTTTAGATAGGACCCTGTACTTAGTGAAGCCACCTAGTTATTCTGCTGTTCTTTACCATTGTACAAATATACCATTTGTTGAATTTGTGTGCCGTCACCACCACTTTATTGTGTTATATTACTACTTTCTGCCCATTTGCTTGGCTACAAGGATTCCACCCTTACAGTAAAGTTCTGTTAAAGGTTTTCTTGTCCAAGTACCGTAATTACACAGTCTCATTTGGCTGAATGGTTTCCTATTCCCATGGAAACATTCAAATATTGTGGATAGCTTTTCCAGGAGAGTGTAGACTGCTTTAGCTGCAGCTCTCCTACAAGAATGAGTTAGTGCCAGTTGTCCATCCCTCCTTTCCCACTGGCCTTTCAAAGAATGCTTTGTATTCTTTGAAACATTCACAGAATACACAGAGTTCTGTGAATGGCCAAAGGGAAAGAAGGGGTGGATAAACGGCACTACCTCTTCGATGTATGAGAGATGCAGCTCTCATATGTGTAGTGAACAGAAATACAGCATATACAAATTGTGCCAGCTTGAGGCCCTCCCACTGTGTAAAAGTAGGGAAAAGGGACACAGGGTTCACATGTATGCAGAGTGCATGGCTCCGATATATCAATTGGAGAAAACATTTTTTTTGTTTTCTCCAGATATGGGTATAGCTGGATTGGGTTCCAGAGTTTTGGGAGAGAAGAAATCTCCACGGTGTCTTGCAGAAGACCAGCTGGCTGCAAATGCAGGTGCACACAACCCTTATAATGAAGGATTTGGGCATTCCATTAGGATACAGGTGTGTTCTACTCAAGAAATAGCACTCCATGCTAGAGGAGAGATTCCTTGGCCATAGAACTGAGGGAGTGAAGATGGCTAGGCGAGTCTGTAGGACTGAAAGAGTTGAGATGACTCGGAGCATCCATGGGACCAAGGAAATCTGGAGATTTCAGAGGAGTGAAGGCTGCCAGGCATAGGCGTGCACAGCCTATAGCATTAGGGTGTGCACCCCAAAGCTCAAACACACATACGTATATATATATATATATATATATATATATATACACACACACACACACACACACACACACACACACACACACACACACACACACACACACACACACACACACACACATTATATTGTCAAAAGTATTGGGATGCCTGCCTTTACACACACATGAAATTTAGTGGGATCCCAGTCTTAGCCCTTGTACACACGGTCGGACATTCCAACAATAAAATCTGCCGAATAAATTCTGACGGATTTAGTCAGGAAGTGGTCCGGAAGTGGTGTTGCATACACATGGTCGGACAAAGTTGTTAGAATCTCCGGTTGCCAAGAACGCGGTGACGTAAGCCGCGTAAAACGGGACTAGAAAAGGGAAGTTCAGCACCACGTCCGGCACCCTTTGGGCTCCTTCTGCTGATCTCGTGTTTATTGCATGTTAGTAGAAGTTTGGTTAGAGACGATTCGCTCTTTTCAGATTTGTGCTTCAGATCCTTACTGCTCTTCAGTTAGTGCTTGTGGGTGCGTATCTGCTTATCAGTGCGTGTAGTCAGTTCGCATTTGTTGGTCATTTGTTGGTCATTGTGGACTATATCTTGGTATATAGTACGCTTTGACTTTCAGTGCTTATTGTCTGCTCGTTTCTGGTTTACAGTTCGTTCTTTCAGGCCTTGCTGTTTATCAGTGCTTTCTGTTGTCCGTTCTGACCAGCCGACCATTTTAAGCCATGTTTCGTGTATGTACTCATTGTAGAGTTCGTGCTGTGCAAGGGCTTGGTGTTGGGCTTTTAGCTTTGACACAAGCCCGGTCCATGAACAGGGCGAGGAGGAGTTCGTGGACCAAGAATTGGTTGCTCCAGTGTGACCAGTTCTCGCACATGCCTTTGCTTCATGAGATCCGGGAGAATAATCCTGATGATTTCAGGAATTATCTCCGGATGATGGACCCCGTTTTTCACCGTCTGCTGGCTTTTCTGTCCCCTTATATCAGCAGGCAGGATACCTCTTCAGGTACTGTCTTCAGGACCTCAAGTTCTCGACAGGCATCTCACCCCAGGCTCTGGAATTCATTATTCCAGAGACCTGTTCTGCATCATACAGGTCCTGCAGAAGGACTATATTAAGGTAAGTTTTCTCCTTTTAACATCACATTCTATGTCTTTAATGTTTTCTAATGTCTTGTATGTCTTTTATCATTCCCTAATTATCATGATTGCAATATGTTGTAATTGATATGCTGTGCCCCTTTGTCCTCATGCATGCTGGAAGCTTTTCAAGTTCCTTTTTTGTCCTTCATGCATATTTGCCTTCAGTAACTTCCCCAGCATGCTCTTCTGGGCCCCTAAACCTATAGCCTAGTCACTTAGCAATGTATTTTGTTAGGTCCATAGTATTGCTTCCCCTAAACACCCCCTAAAATGTGTACAAATGTTATGTGTGTGCTTAAATTCATGCAGAGTGCCAGATTTTTTTTTTTGGTGGGCCAAACTCATTAGGAACCCCCTCCCCCAACTGCTAGGTCAGCTGATAGAAATCCTCTATCTGCTGACTTTGCAAAACCCAATACACACTATACCTACCTTTTTTCTGGTCAGATTTATGGATGAATTCACCAAAGCGTGTAGTGCAAGGGCCTGCCTCAATACTTTAAAATGCTACAGTTTACAGTTTTTTTCTCCTATTATTATCTTGATAGGTAATAGCAGAATGTCAAAATGTGCTTCCATTTGTTCCTTTTTTTTTTGTATTATGACACTTCTTACCTGTCCGGTGGGCTGCCAATAGTGTAAGTAAGGAGGGGCTGGCCAAAGTATCACACATTATTTATGCATTCAGCTCTCAATGATGTGGTGAGGGTTACCTGTCCAAAACACCCCCCCCCCCTAATTTTTTTCAATGGGCCATCAGATGGAGTGGGGGGGGGGGGGGTGAGGAATCTGATAAGGGGACCTTATACTTTTGGCTTTAAATACAAATTTCCCAAAATGTTATACTGATCTTGGCCAAAAATGTTTGTGTCTAATCTACTTGCAATGTTGATGTGCAAAATGACTATTTTTTTTCTTATTTGACTCCACAGTTTCCTTCGCCACAGGAATTGCAGACTGTGGTCTTCCACTTTGCCAGCCTTTGCGACTTTCCCAATTGTGGAGGTGCAATTGATGGAAAACACGTCCGTATCGTCCCACCCCCCAACTCAGGGTCCTATTATTATAATTACAAGGGGTATAATAGTATTGTGAGGTTGGCGGTGGTGTCAGTGACGTATGACTTCCTGTATGTGGACATGGGGAAAAAATGGCCGTATGTCGGATGGTGGAGTGTTCGCGCGGCTGGAGTTCTACTGGTGTCTCCAGAGTGGCAGTCTGGGCTTGCCACCTCCAGAGGAGAATGTCAAAGGACTCCCCTTCGTTTTCGCCGCAGATGAGGCGTTTGCTCTGGAAAATCATCTGATGCGGCCTTTCCCGATGAGGACATTGTGCTTGCCTGCTGCGTTCTGCACAATTTTTTGAAAAAACATTCAGAAAACTATGTGGTCTCAGTTGGCCCTGATGCAGAGTTGCCAGAAAATGTGAACCTCACGGCCCTTGAAGCTGCTCGTCCTGGCTTGCCCCCCCCAAAGCACCCGCGAGGTCAGATCCAGATATGTACAGTACTTTGTGGGTAGGGGGGCCATTGATATGCCAGACAATGTCTGAGAGGCATTTTTTTAATACATTTTTCTTTGAAACTCCAATAGTCTTTGTTTTCATTTACTGCTTGGCTTTGTTTTAGGTGTCTCCTAGGTTTTATTTGTGTTTTTTTTTGGCCTTTTTCTACTACAATGCAAACCCAATTTCAGAGCGAGATGAGGTGACAGTCTCTTCTTCAGATAATCTTATTATGTTGTGGGTCACACACCTTGTTTTTGTTGATAATGTATGTAGTGCATTACTGACAAAAATATTGATCATTTTCAGCACCATGGCAGAAATATGTGGGGTCATGAAAATGGCGTGATTGGGGAAATTTAAACATCACTGTGGGTGTTATTTACTTAAGGCAAATCCACTATGCACTACAAGTGCACTGCAAAAGTGCACCTGAAACTGCACTTGGAGTGCAAAGTGGATTTGCCTTTAGTAAATAACACCCATTGTCACAGAAAACAACAACTTTACTACAAATACTGCTTTTGCACATTGAAAAAGGAAGCCACACATTGTTGATAATTTAACTTTTTACTCAAAGCACATTCACATGTGCGTTTAGAAAAGGGTTTTACAACAAACCAACATATTTGGTGTATATAAAACATTATTTTTGGTAACATTTTTCTAACTTGGCATTTTTGTGTAAACAGGCATGTATCAAAGTGTAACATACAGAACACAGGAACTTACAAAGTTCAACTTTGAAAAGTGAAGACAATATCAGACATGAGTATGTACAAACTGTGCTGATATTGCCTTCATCAGATGGGGTGTCACCCCTGGTAAAGCCAAGTTTGGAAGATGCCCACAAATTGTGAATCAAAAAATGCCCAGTTTTCTCCTGATCCCATGTCTAATGTCAACATGTGCTATCTCCCATCATGGGGTATCAATGTACGTGTTTTGGGGGTGCAACCCCTTCACCTCAGCCACTTTAGTAGCAAGGAAGGGGTTGCACCCACAAAACGTGTACATTGATCCCCCATGATGGGAGATAGCACATGTTGACACACTATGTGCATCTTCCAAATTTGGCTTTTCTAAAAATATAAAAATGTTTTGAAAATTTAAAATGGATACTAGCTAGTTTTGGGGTGTTTCAGACTCTCCTTAAAACATCAATGATGTTCTTCATTTTTTGTTGAACATCACTGATGTTTTTGTGGATATTCTCTAAATCGTGATTGTACCCCATTATCTCCCCAATGAGGATCGGGGCACTTTCACTGGTAAAATGTGATTCTTCTTCCACAACATCCACATCACCTTAAAAAAAAAACACATCATGTATTATAAATATGCAGGCATACATTGATTAGCTTACCTGAAGCTGTGGTCTCCAACACTCACCTGTTGTGGTGACAATTTCGCCAATCTCTACAATCTCTCCTTCCTCCTCTTGTGCTTTTGGTATTTCCCCTTCCTTGGGAGGTGTGGGATCCCTGGTGTCCTCAGACGTCCCGAGTCTTCTCTCCCCTATGAGAATGTAAAAAAGGAATACTTAGCACACAGATAATTGAGGGCAGAAATAGGAATATGAAACATTGCTTGGAAGTGTCGTGCAATTGTGTTTTTTGGCAGAGTTCAAAGGTGAAAACATTATTTTTGACACTTTCTAAAGCTGAAATACTTACCTGTTGTGTGAACAAATGTAGTCAAGTGCAACTTGGCAAAACATCATTTTGGAGTGGGCTAATGAACGATGTTTATTACGAATGAATGAACCCATGAACATGAAAGTGGCCATTTTAAACTGTACAACATTAAATCAAAGCACATGGAGCAGTATGCAAGCAATAATAATAATATGAACACACGACAACTACTTACTTTTTTGAAGAATTCGCTTGAACCTTCTGTACTGATCGTGCTCCCTCAGTTTTAGGTCTGACCAGCGTTTTCTTAGTTGATCATTGGATCGTCGTACCCCAAAATTCTTCTGAAGACTCTTCACAACTTTAATCATGATCTTGGCCTTTCTGATATTTGGGTTTGGGTAAGGTCCATACTTCCCATCATAGTCGTTCCTCTTCAATATGTCCACCATCTCCAACATCTCTCCAAAAGACATATTTGAGGCCTTAAATCTTCTCTTCTGGGATCGGGATGTTTCAGGTTCCGGGCTTTCCTCGTCCTCCTCCTTGTTAGTGAATTAGCATGCCCCTGCTGTGTCTCCGCCATGTGCACTCCCCACTGCACCAAAAGAGAAGGGGGCGGAGAATAGTCTAGAAAGAACGTCAGGCGTGGGTGGAGTTTCACGCATGCGCACTGTATATAAAACGCAACACGTGTGTGTCGTACGTACGATCTGTCATGCAAACGAAGGTACAATTTTTAACTTGGTACATCACTAGCCTATACTGCTTCTAGATTGAGGCCTGTATTGGGACAAGATTTAGGAGAGTTTAGCCTGACATTAGGGTTTGTCTTGTGTTGTCTTGCAGAGGATATGGAGGGGTTTAATGACCATAGTTTCCTCCCCCTGTTCATCGATAAGTACAGGGAGCTGCCCTGTCTGTGGCAAGCTACACATCCACACTACAATAACAAATTAAAGAGGCAGGAAGCGAGGGAGAAACTGGTGGAGTTTGTGAAGCCGGTGGTCCCCAGGGCAGACATCAACCATTTAACCACCTCAATACCAGGCACTTAAACGCCTTCCTGCCCAGACCAATTTTGAGCTTTCAGCGCTGTCGCACTATGAATGACAATTGCGCTGTCATGCTACACTGTACCCAAATGAAATTTTCATCATTTTTTCCCACAAATAGAGCTTTATTTTGGTGCTATTTGATCACCTCTACGGTTTTTATTTTTTGCTAAATAAATTTTAAAAAGACCGAAAATTTTGAAAAAGAATATGTTTTTTTTGTTTCAGTTTCAAAACTTTGTAAATAAGTATGTTTTCTCCTTCACTGATGAGCACTGATGGGGCTGCACTGATGGGCACTGATGAGGTGGCACCAATGAAGTGGCACTGATGAGGTGGCATTGATGGGCACTGATAGGTGGCACTGATGGGTGACACGGATGGACTCTGATATGTGGCACAAATTGGCAGTGATAGCTGGCACGGATTGGCATGGATAGGCGGCACAGATGGGCATGGATAGGCGGCACAGATGGGCATGGATGGGCACTGATAGTTGGCATGGATGGGCACTGATAGGTGGCATGGATGGGCACTGATAGGTGGCACGGGTGGACACTGATAGGCGACATTGTATTGTATTATTTTGTGCTGATGGATGCCAATCAGTGCCAAACAATAATGCATGCCAATCAGTGATGCCCATTGTGGGCACTGATTGCCTTCCATTGTGGGCACTGATTGGCATCCATTGTGGGCACTGACTGGCATCCCTGGTGATCTAGGGGGGCATACCTGGTGCTGGGCATCCCTGGTGGTCTGGTGGCGTCCCTGGTGGTCCAGTGTGGGCATCCTCGGGGGGGCTGTGCTGATAATCGATCAGCACAGACCCCCCTGTCAGAGGAACAGCAGAGCGGCTCTCCTCTACTCGCGTCTGACGATCACCGGCTCTTCCTATTTACACTGTGATCAGCCATGATTGGACACGGCTGATCACGTGGTAAAGAGTCTCCATCGCGGGGCGTGCAGCGGCCAAAATACTGAGGAAGTCCTATGACGTCCGGTCAGGATTTTGAAACCACTTTGCAGCCGTCATTTGCCTATAGGGCGGGCGACAAGTGGTTAAAAGTGAAAATTGGTGGCCTAAGGAGTGCATATCTGAGGAAGGTGCTGGAGTCCATGCAAACTGGAGCAGTAACAGATGAAGTTTATGTCCCCAGGCTGTGGTATTATGAGAGGATGCATTTTCTATCAGACCAGGCTTAGGTCAGGGAATCCCTCTCTACCCTTCCTTCCACGCGTCCTTCTACGCTTTATTCCCCCCCTGCTGAGTCTTCCGATGCCCAACCTGGCCCTTCCAGACAGGAAGGTGTGGAGGAGCCCAGCTTGAGCCAGGTATAGTATTGTTCTACATATTTTTGGAGTAAAAATGAATGATGTTAACTTGATTGTTGCTCACTAATTGCTGATTTCAGAAAGTGTTTCACATATCAATAGACTGTAGTGGCCAAAACATTTGGGCCAAGAATGAGAAATGCTGGGCGCAGAATGGTAGTCTTTTCTATTTGTTAACAATTTGCAACAGTCAAGAGGCAAGGGTAAGCGGCAGCCAAGAGGTGGGCAGGCATAGGAGCCTGACTCAGTCACAGGTCCCTCCCCTCCGCCTTCCACCCAAAAGGGCCAGAAAGGGGGGAAATGTGGAGGAGTTGGCTCTAAAGTTCATTGGGGAGGCTTCAGCGGCCCTCAAAGCCACCCCCACATATTAAGAGGCCTTTGTCACCTTGGCTGCCTGCAAAATCCAGCAAATGGAGGAGGGGCAACACATCTTGTGTGAGGAGCTCATTATCCACACACTCAACAAGGGGTTCTTGGGCCAAATCACACAAACAACACACTTGTGTGATTTGGACCATGCTCCTCCTCCTCCTTCTGCCACACCTCCAGCACCACAGCCACAGCCTGGAAGGAAGCATGGAAGGAAGACCAGAGAGTGATGGTCTGGGTTCAGTCTGGTCTGACAGAAGATGCAGCCTCTTGTAGGACCACAGCCTGGGAACATAGATGTCATCTGCTGCTGTTCCGGGTTTCTTGAACTTCAGGACCAGACTGCTCTCCCTCAAATATGTACTCCTCAGACCACCAATTTTTGCGTTTAAATTGTTGATGTGTGTCCTGGGGGCCAAAGGCTTCCCTAATCTCCCCAGTTTCTCCAGCGCTGCCTCCCTCTTTATATGTTACTGACACCTAAATAAAGTTTTTTTTGGTTCAAGAAATACTTGCGTATGTGTTTTACTTAAAAAAGGACAGTTTATTTGTGAGTAGGCAGGTACATTTCAAAAATACAAAGTCAAATTAATAACAAGGGGCACCAACACCAAACAACCTCCTCTAGATTAAAAAAGAAAACAATAAAATAAAAAGATAATAATGGTGTTGTGGTAAGTTGACACACAAAACACACCAAAAAAAATCCAAAGATGAGCAAACTGTCATAAAAAGGAGATCTTGATTAAAAAAAAACAACCACAAAATAAAAAATAAAAAAAATGATTGGGGAGATGTGATGAATTAAAATGTTGTATTGATGAAATGAGTAAAAAGAATAAAGAAATAAGTTTGGGAGAAGTGTGTGTGAATATGAGCAGCAAAACAACTTCATTCTTGTAGCATTGTAAAGAAAAAGAGAATGCGCTGCATTACATTTTTTTTAACATTGCAGCGTGACTGTATCTGTATGTGCTATATCGATTACGAGCGTTCTATCGGGTTGAGGCCAGGACTCTGTTCAGGCCAATCAAGTTCCTCTACCTTAAACTCACTTATCCATGTCTTTATTGTCCTTGCTTTGGGCACTGGTTCAAATCAATTGGTGGAGGGGGGGGGGGGGTTATGGTGTTGTTTTTCAGGGGTTGGGCTGCACCCCTTCCAGTGAAGGGAACACTTAGAACATCAGCATGCCAAGACATTTTGGAAATTTCATGCTCCCAACTTTGTGGGAAAGGCCTGTTTCACAGGCAGCCGGGGGGCTACACACTCTCTTGAATGCAACATTTTGGGGCAGATCTTGGGAGACAGCACGGATGATTAGGTTGTGCCGAGGCACACTCGGCACACCCCAATGCGCACGCCTATGGTGCCAGGTAAACCCTTATTGAGCGGCCAGGGAGTGAGCTCATGCAGCAGGGTACTGCAATTAAAAGACTAAGCCCTTGTACACATGGTCGGAGATTCCGACGGAATGTGTCCGATCGGACCATTTTGTCGGATATTCCGACTGTGTGTGGTCTACATTGGACTGTTTCCGTCGGAGTATCCGACGGACCAAGTTTTCCAACTTGTTGGTAAAATTTTCCAACAAAATGCTCCGATCGGACATACTTCGATCATGTGTAGAGAATTCCGATCGGACAAAGTGCCACGCATGCACAGATCAAATTCCTACACCAAAGCAATTGGCTACTAGCGTGAATGTAGTCCTGTCGTAACGAAATAACGTCATCACATCGGATTTTCCGACAACTTTGTCCGACCGTGTGTATACAACAGTTTCGGACAAAATCCGATGGATTTGGTTGTCGGAATCTCCGACCGTGTGTACAAGGGCTAAGAGAGCCAGGAGAACTGAGTGAGATGCTCTGAGGGACCAGTGGATAGCCCAACTTGTAGCCTAAGCAGTGACACTGCTGAAGAGAGAGCCAGGTGGCTTGGCATTGCTTTTGTTACATGTTTTTATGGTGAAAATCCCCTGTTTGGGCAACTATTTCTGTTAAAATGTAACTTTTGTTTATTTAACCACTTCAGCCCCGGACCAATAAACAGCCTAAGGACCAGAGGTCTTTTTACAATTTCGCACTGCACTGCTTTAACTGGTAATTGCGCGGTCATGCAATGTTGTACCCAAACAAAATTTGCGTCCTTTTCTTCCCACAAATAGAGCTTTCTTTTGATGGTATTTGATTGCCTCTGCGATTTTTATTTTTTGCGATATAAATGGAAAAAGACCGAAAATTTTGAGAAAAAATGATATTTTCTACTTTTTGTTATAAGAAAAATCGAATAAACTCAATTTTAGTCAAACATTTAGGGCAAAATTTATTCAGCCACATGTCTTTAGTAAAAAAAATGTCAATAAGCGTATATTTATTGGTTTGCGCAAAAGTTATAGCGTCTACAAACTAGAGTACATTTTCTGGAATTTACACAGCTTTTAATTTACGACTGCCTATCTCATTTCTTGAGGTGCTAAAATGGCAGGGCAGTACAACCCCCCCCCCCAAATGACCCCATTTTGGAAAGTAGACACCCCAAGGAAGTTGTGGAGAGGCATGTTGAGCCCATTGAATATTTTTTTTTTTTGTCCCAAGTGATTGAATAATGACACAAAAAAAAAAAAAGTTTACAAAAAGTTGTCACTAAATGATATATTGCTCACACATGCCATAGTTATATGTGGAATTGCACCCCAAAATTTATTCTGCTGCTTCTCCTGAGTACGAGGATACCACATATGTGGGACTTTTTGGGAGTCTAGCTGCGTACGACACCCCGAAAACCAATCACTGCCTTAAGGGTGCAAATTTTTGATTTCACTCCTCACTACCTATCACAGTTTCGAAGGCCATAAAATGCCAAAATAGCACAAAACCCCCCCAAATGACCCCATTTTGGAAAGTAGACACCCCAAGCTATTTACTGAGAGGCATGTTGAGTCCATGAAATATTTTATATTTTGCCACAAGTTGCAGGAATTTTACAATTTTTTTTTTTTGCACAAAGTTGTCACTAAATGATATATTGCTCACACATGCTATGGGCATAAGTCAAATTACACCCCAAAATAAATTCTGCTGCTTCTCCCGAGTACGGGGATACCACATGTGGGGGACTTTTTGGGAGCCTAGCCACGTACGGGACCCCGAAAACCAAGCACTGCCTTCCGGATTTAAATATAAAATGCTACCAAAAAAACTGTTAGCGATCGCAGGGATCAGGCCTGACTCTGCGATTGCTGCAGTTATGTGTTTAGTGTTTTGTAAGTGACAGTGATCGATCGATACTGCACTTGGGTGGGCTGGGCAGAGGGGCAAAACGCAGGTGCCAGCAGGTATCTGGGCTGATCCCGCTAACAATGCGTTTTTTTGGAACCCTAAACTGCTGGGGATGCTAGTATAGATCTGATCAGATCAGATATTGATCTGTTCAGATTCTATACCACTACGGGAGGTTTATGTTTTGCGTGTGGGTGTTAGCGGTACTGGCACTAACCTAGCGCTGCCTGGGGCGACGCAGACCCTGACCCTAAAACCTAATTGATATCACCCGCCGGGTGATCAGGGGGTTAAACCTTTATTGGGTAATAAATGGTGGGTGCCCTGATGCTATAAAAAGCAAACTAACCAGAGTCACCCGTAACACTTATACAGTGATCAGTGGTGAAAGGGTTAACTAGGGGCAATCAGGGGGTTCAAATTTGTATTAGGTAGTATATGGGGGTCCCTGGCGCTATATAAAAACCTGACGGGGAACCTAAATAACTAACTGGCTAACCAGCGTCACCAGTGACACTTATACTGTGATCGCTGGTGAAAGGGTTAACTAGGGGCAATCAGTGGGTTAAAACCATTATTGGGTAGTATATGGGGGTACCTAATGCTATAAAAACCTGGCGGTGAACCTAAAAAAATAACTAGCTACCTAACGACACTAGTGACACTAATGCAGCGATCAGAAAAATGATCGCTTAGTGACACTGGCAAAAGGGGGTGAAAGGGTTAACTAGGGGCAATCAGGGGGTTAAAACCATTATTGGGTAGTATATCGGGGTACCTAGCGCTATAAAAACCTGGCGGTGAACCTAAAAAAAAAACTAGCTACCTAGCGACACTAATGCAGCGATAGGTTTGTGTACCTATGTGTACCTATGTGTTAGAGTAGTGTTTTGGTGCACTTACTTTCTGTCTTCTCCTCGTAGTCCGGTCAAAAAGACCGCCCCGAGGAGAATGACATCACTTCCTCCTGGGAGGAAGCTCTCATTGGCCAGGAGCGATCCAGAGGGGGTGGCCAGAAACCAACGGCCATCCCCTCTTTACGGATCACTCCTGCAGCGAACCGGACTGCCGTATCCAGCGGGAGGGGGTCCGATCGGACCCCCCACCCGCTGGAAGGCAGGCACGTACATGTACGTGCTTGTGCCTGCCTGTGCCATTGTAATGACGTACATTGGCAATACGGCGGTCCTTAAGTGGTTAAAATGGGCTGACAAGACTTAAAACCACAGTTGGGACTGGCAAGACTCACGGAAATGGCTACTATAACAATATCATAAAATAAATACATTTTGCAGTAAATAGGATTGATCTGTACGCTTGACACACCTTAATAGAGTTAACATTTTCCCTTAAGAATGTATAAAGATATAGCTAGAGATTTTCTTTAACAATTCTCATTTACTACATATGGATTTGTAAAGTTGGACATGTTAGGACTCTTTGTTGCTCTGAATCACCAAACTCGCCTAAACTGTGTACAAAAATGCTCTATATGAGTGTATTTTTTCTGGGAACAGGAGTTTTTTGTATTTTTTCAAGCCCAGTGTGCATGGAGCCTTAATGTGTACCAAAACCATGTAGCCTGGGGCAAAGTGCAACATAAAAATGTTCCTTAATAAAATAAATTAACATGGTAGATAGCAGCTAATTCCTGCTGCAGTTTCCTTTAATGTCAAGTGTTGTTGTTTTCACAGAGATAGTCATGGCAAGTGGAAACTACATTTAAAAAGAAAACAAGGTATCTCTCTTGTTAATTGTTACTTACTCTCTGGTGACTTCTGTCTGTAACTACTTCTACGTTAACATTGACCAAACCAGCTGCTTATCACTATGCTGCTTTCACTATGGCTAAAATTTTAGATAACCTATTACTTTCCAGACATACAGCAACTGAATTTCAAAAGTTTCCCAGCCACTGACTGGAGGTCCAGTATAGTGCATTTACTGTATGTATTTAGTACAATATCAGTAATGTAATTTTGAATGCAAGCAGTATAAATACCTAAACTTTTATTCAGGGGCGGATCCGGAGGGGGGGGGGGCAACGGGGCAATTACCTCCCCTGAGAATGCAGGTGAGTGGGTGGGTGGGGGGCTCCATGGGTGAGAAAGCAGGCAGCTCCGTGGGCACGTGGCTTCACGGGCGAGAGAGTGGGCAGCTCCATGGGTGAGAGAGCGGGTGGCTCCATGGGTGGACTGGGCTGCCGGCCAGCTCGGTTGGTGAGCGGGTGGGAGGCTCAGCGGGTGGGTGAGAGAGCGGGCGAGCAGCTGGGTGGCTCGGTGGTTGAGCGGATGGCTGGCCAATCAGGAAGCTGGCGCATCCCTGCAGTGCAGTTCCACCCTCACTGTGCAGTCAGCCACGGGAAGCAGAGAGATGACATCATCTCCCTGCTGCCTGATTGGCAATCTGCTGCCTGACACTGGGACATAGCAGGAAAGTGAGATGGCAAGAGACAATCCGCAATGTGTGGCAAGCGACGTGACAAGTGACAATCTGCATCTGGTGACATGCGATTTGGCAAGTGACAATCCGCAATGTGTGGCAGGTGACATGGAAAATGACAGTCTGCATCTGGTGAAAGGTGACATGGCAAGTGACAATCCGAAATGTGTGGCAGGTGACATGGCAAGTGACAATATGCATCTGGTGGCAGGTGATGTGGCAAGTGGCAATCTGCAACATGTGGCAGGTGACATGGCAAGTGGCAATCTGCATCTGGTGGCAGGCGACATGGCAAGTGACAATTTGCATCTGGTGGCAAGCGACATGACAAGTGACAATCCGCATCTGGTGACAGGTGACGTGGCAAATGACAAGCTGCATCCGGTGGCAGGTGACCTGGCAAGTGACAATCCGCATCTGGTGGCAGGCGACATGGGAAGTGACAATCCGCATCTGGTGACAGGTGACGTGGCAAGTGAGAATCCGCATCTGGTGGCAGGCGATGTGGCAAGTGACAAGCTGCATCTGGTGGCAGGTGACAGTGGCAAGTGACCCGCTCGGGGCTCCCACTGATTCTGCATTATGGTGAGTTGAACTATTTCAGTTTATATAACAATGTAATAATAGAAATAATGCTCTTCAATCATCCTGACACCATATCAACCATGGTGCCATGATGATTGAAACGCCAACACCAGCCATTTCTCTGATAAATTGCCCCCAAAAAAAATTCTGGCAGTGCCCCTCCCGAGACTAGACTCTGGATCAGCCCCTGCTTGTATTGGCTTCCTGTAAACCTTTGAACTGCAGGGTTTAGTCTTAAATGCCCAGTACTGTTGATCTAGTCTTGGAACTTGCTAATAGGAGTAGAAAACAGGGTCGGCAAAGTGATGACTAATCTGTGTACTTCTGTGTATTCATTGTTCACCCAGTGGACTGGGGATGTCTGACAGCAGTGGAGACCCAGGATCTGTTATCTGATAGACATAGGCATGCACAGGGGGTGTTATAAGTATGCCTGGGCATAATCACAATGGGCGGTGCCGATACTCCCTACTGCCTGGGCTGCTGGCTTCCCTCCTCTCCTCTACCCCCAGCTGCTGCGGGGGATGTTTCAGGATGGAAAGCGGGGGAAGGGGCTAGTAAATATGTAATTTGCCGACTCCTTCCTTTTCTAAATTAACACAGAGAGCACGCTCACTCACTTTGTTCATTCGTAACTGAAGCATAGTAAACTTTGTTCACTATGCTTCCGTTTGTAAATGAACACGAAGCCACTTAGCACAGAGCAATACCTATTCATTCACTGTTCCATGCAGCTGAGACATGTGTGTTTGGGCTATGGGCTGCACTCCCTAATGCAGTAGGCTGTGCACACCTATGCTGGTAGAAGTGTCTGAATGACAAGACTGTCTAAGCAGAAAAGCAAATTTTCTTAGCAAGATAGTTTAACCACTTAAGGATTGGAAGGATTTGCCCCCTTAATGACAGGCCATTTTTTGAGATACGGCACTGTATCGCTTTAATTGACAATTGCACGTTCGTGCGATGTTGTAGCCAAACACCCTTTTTCTTCCCCACAAATAGAGCTTTCTTTTGGTGGTATTTGATCACCTCTGCGGTTTTTATTTTTTGTGCTATAAACAGAAAAAGAGCGACAATTTTGAAAAAATGAAACAAACATTTTTACTTTTAGCTATAATAAATATCCCCAAAAACAAAAAAAGAAACCCATTTCTTCATCAGTTTAGACTGATATGTGTTCTTCTACATATTTTTGTTAAAAAAATTGCAATAAGCGTATATTGATTGGTTTGCACAAATGTTATAGTGTCTACAAAATAGAGGATAGATTTATGGGATTTTTATTATAATTTTCTTTTTACTAGTAATGGTGGCGATCAGCGATTTTTATCAGGACTGCAACATTGCGGCGGACAGATCAGACACTTTTGACACTTTTTTGGGACTATTGACATTTATTCATGCCCTTGTTGAAAATCCATTGGTCAAAACGCGTAGGTTTTTTGGCTTATCGCTCTCCCCATTGCCCAGCATTTTAACTCTGTGATCACATTTTTACCTCTATATACTGTTTTTTAAGAAATAAAATTACCACTTTTTTTGATCTGCACTACGTGGAAGCATTTTCCTTTTCCACATACTACCTTGCTGAGAGTGGCTCCGGAGTCTTGTTGATCCTACTACCAGATCCAGTTCTGATGTTCCTAGGATTGGAGGTCCTTTTAGAGATTTCCCACTTCTTCCTTGGATTCAATCCCAGAAGTCCTGGACCCCTTGGAGTTCCATACATCGGCCATTAGTGGCACCATGTCTGTATGATTCCATGTCGTTGACACTGGAGTCCACCAGTTCTGGTAAGGGCGCATGCTTTTCTTTTTATTCCTGATTATGTTACATCCTCCATACCCGACAGTGTCCTATATTTTGATTTCTTCACCACCCCATGTTGTTTGACCAATTTTATGTTGGACTATACCTCACATAATTTTTCACTGGTTTGATTCCTATTTTTCTAGTGTTCACGGTTTTTGGGTTTGTTCTAACCCACACAGCTTTCTTTATACATTGGACACTTTGTATATCAGATTTGTATTGTTATTTTTTATCACTTATATCATCATATTTGTGCCATACTGGTTAGCGCTACATTATTTATTACTTACATTTATACAGTGATCAGAGCTAAAAATAGCCACTGATTACTGTAAAATTAAAGTAAAATTAATTAAATGTCACTGGCAGGGAAGGCGTTAACACTAGGGAGCGAACAAGGGGTTAAATGTGTTCCCTCATGTGTGTTCTAACTGTGGAGGATGGGACTGTCTGGAGGAGGAGACCAATCTTTGTTCCTAATATTTAGGAGCAGCAGATCTGTCTCTCCTCCCTTGACAGAATGGAGATCTGTCTGTTTATATTGACAGATCTCCATTCTGTTTCTGTCAGGAGAGATTTCAGGTGGCCCGTGGGCATTGCAACCGCCGGCCACGTGCATCGGCTCCAGCATCAAGCCACGGGCATGTGTACGCACCCCCTAGAGTTCTTAAAGCAGCTGACGTACCATGATGGTGATTCGCCCAGGGGAGCGAATCTGCCACAGTATAACTGCGGCAGCTGGTCCTTATGTTTTTTAACTTTGTATTGCATCCTTCCCAGAGTTCAGCTTTAAGTGTAATAACTTGCGCTATACCATTTCAAGTGTGATTCTAAGACCTTAGAATCTAAGACCACATATAGGCAGGTGCCTACTAATGGTGTGCTGATGTTTTAGTTAGTTACTGAGCTGCCCAGATGGGGAAGCAATTAATGCCGGTTCTGCATTTTATTTGGCTTTTCTGTTCTCTGCCCTCCAACCTGTGGTAAATATAAAAAGGGGGAAGGCTGGGCTCAAGGGAAGTTGTACAATGCATGGGAAAGAAGCAAAAATGCCCACCGGTGTGTATGTAGCCAACAGCAACCTGTGAACTGCTTACACGAGAATCTACCTCACCAAGGATTCTGCCTATAATGGACTAATACCCGGAAAGGTATGCCTGGGCAGCATAAAGTTAGTTAGGGAGAATCGGTGTTCTGCATGGTTGAGACTGTGTACTGAGACTGTTTCAGTGAAGGTCATTAACTGTTTTGTGCCTGGTCTGAAGTTATTCAAAGGGGTGAATAACAGAAGAAGTACATGGCATAGCAGAAGAAAAGGGCCTGTAAAGCACACACGGGGTTGAAAAGGAAGGAAGGGAAGGCTACTACAAAGGGTTAATTCACCAGGAGAATAGAGAAAGTGTGTTGTTAGTATGAGTGACCATAGACTGTTGGGAATGTATAGCAGCCGGTCAATGAAGGGTAGTACTTGGCGTAGGTGAGAAGTCCTCCAGTAATGAGGGGTCGGTCACGGTGTCTGGCTACCGCCCTAGCAATCAGATCCCCCAACATTGTTGGGACTGAACCCATGTTACAGAGGAGTTACGATCATGGCCGCACTGTACAGGAGAGCTAAAGGAGTTAATTATGTGCACGCATGAGGTCCACGCTAGTGCTCAGTGGGACCCCATTCTGTCACTTTGAATGAGTGGCAGAAGTTTGCTGGACTGGTAGAGAAGGGCACAGGCTTAGTGGTGTCCCTCCCAAATGCTACATTCATAGAATAAAGGGGTGCAGTGACATGGGACAGGACATCACTGGTGGGTGCACACACAAGAGAAGATACCCCCCCCCCCTCATGTACAGGGCGAGTTGGCCTGCCCCACACACAGAATGTTTGCCATATCATCATAGTTTGATAAACAAAATAATCCTTTCTTAGCTTTACACCACTATGAACACATTGATAACTTTACAAAGTGATTAATAATTATAATTACAACTTCAAAGGCTCAGGAATAGACAAATGTGTTGTCAGAGTGTAACTGGCAGGAGATGAAAAGGAAAGGAGTAAAGCTCCTTGCTTAGAAACAATCATTTTTCATTATTACATTTTAGAACTGTAATACTTACTGTTTAACACATAAGAAGCAGTCAAGTTAAAGATATAAATATATATATATATATGTTATACAGTGTACGTCAGGTAATAAATGTTGTCAAGTAAAATATGTCAACTTTTTACCCAGATGTTTTATGATTTAATACATTTCACTAGAAATAAATGTTGAATTTTTCTTGTAATTAAAGACAGAAATCTATGGAGCAAAAAAAAAAAAGACTCATCATTAAACAGATTTACATACTTTATAGATTAATGCAGAAAACTGTAGGTAGTTTTTGGCACACCACTTGGAAAATGTCAGCAGTTCTGACTGGTCAGAATAGTAGATACATTCAATGCCTTGAAAATGTATTCATACCCCTTTGAAAATTTTCACATTTTGTCACGTTACAACCAAAAACATAAATTAATTTAATTGGGATGTTTATGTTTATGTGATAGACCAAGACAAAGTGGCACAAAATTGTGAAATGGAAGCAAAATGATAATTGGTTTTCAATTTTGTTTTTACAAATAAATAACTGAAAAGTGTGGCGTGCATTTGTATTCAGCCCCCTTTACTCTGATACCCCTTACTAAAATCTAGTGGAATTTAATCTCAGTATAAATACAGCTGTTCTGCAAAGCCCTCAGAGGTTTGTTGGAAAACCTTAGTGAATTAACAGCATCATGAAGGCCAAGGAACACAGCAGACAGGTCAGAGATAAAGTCGTGGAGAAGTTTAAAGCAGGGTTAGGTTATAAAAAAAAACCCCAAGCTTTGAATATCTCACGGAGCACTGTTCAATCCATCATCCAAAAATGGAAAGAGTATGGCACAACTGCAAACCTACTAAGCCATGGCCGCCCATCTAAACTGACAGGCCGAGCAAAGAGAGCATTAATCAGAGAAACAGCCAAGAGCTCCATGGTAACTGAGGAGGAGCTGCAGAGATCCACAGTTCTGAATATGCCCACAGGACAACTATTAGTCATGCTCTCCACAAATCTGACCTTTATGGAAGAGTGGCAAGAAAAAAGTCATTGTCGAAAGAAAGCCATAAGAAGTTTGCAGTTTGTGAAAAGCCATGTGGGGGACACAGCAAAAATGTGGAAGAAGGTGCTGTGGTCAGTTGAGTCCAAAAGTTTATTTTTTGGCCTAAAAGCAAAACGATATGTGTCGGTGAAAACTAACACTTCACATTACCCTGAATACACCATCTCCACTATGACACATGGTGGTGGTAGCATCATGTTGTGGGGATGCTTTTCTTCAGCAGGGACAGGGAAGCTGGTCAGATTTGATGGTAAGATGGGTGGAGCCAAATACAGGGCAATCTAACAGACCAGACTTTCCAGCAGAATAGGCCGACGGAATCAGTCCTTCAAACAATCCAATCGTGTGTGGGCTAATCCAATCGTTTTTCATTTAAAAAATCCGATGGGCCTAGAAATAGAACATGTTTCAAATGTGTCCGACAGACTCAATTCCTATCAGCAAATCCATTCGTCTGTATGCTGGTCCGACGGGCCAAATACGACGCAAAGGAAGCTATTGGCTACTGGCTATTGAACTTCCTTTTTTAGTCCCGTCTTACGTCATCACATTCCAAACAAACAGACTTTCGAACGGACTTAGTTTGTTCGTGTGTGGCCAAGTCCGTTTGTTTGGAAAGTCTGTCGGAACTCTGCCAAAAGTCCATCGGGAAGACGGTTGGACCTAGTCTGCCAAAAAGTCCGGTTGTGTGTACGCGGCATTAGAAGAAAACCTGTTAGAGTCTGCAAAAGACTTGAGACTGGGACGGAGGTTTACCTTCCAGCAGGAGAATGACACTAAACATACAACCAGAGCTACAATGGAATGGTTTAGATCAAAGCATATTCATATGTTAGAATGGCCCAGTCAAAGCCCAGACCTAAATTCAATCGAGAATCTGATCTGTGGCAATACTTGAAAATTGCTGTTGCCAGATGCTCTCCATCCAATCTGACAGAGCTTGAGCTATTTTGCAAAGAAGGGTGGGCTAAAAAGTCACTCTCTAGATGTGCAAAGCTGGTAGAGACATCCCCAAAAAGATTTGCAGCTGTAATTGCAGGGAAAGGTGGTTCTACAAAGTATTGACTCCGGGGGGCTGAATACAAATGCACGCCACACTTTTCACATATTTATTTGTAAAAAATTTGGAAAACCATTTATAATTTTCCTTAAATTTCACAGTTATGTGCCACTTTGTGTTGGTCTATCACATAAATTACCAACAAAATACATTCACGTTTTTGGTTGTAACATGATAAAATGTGGAAAATTTCAAAGGGTATGAATACTCGTTCAAGGCATTGTAGAAGACCTGTTCTGGTGTAACAGAAAAGAATAGGCAAAGCTTTCTTGTTACAGTATCAATAATTTGAAAACAAGGTAGCAGGGGAAGTTCTACATAAACAGCATGTTACACAAAGGCTAATCATGTACAATTACATTTAACCTTTCAGAAAAAGGGTTCCCCCATAGTCGCTCTTACTTGACCCGTGAAAGTAACACTAGTATCATGAATCAATAATAACTCAAACCATCAAACATGAACAAAAAAGAAAAACAGTCAGTAGTTCAAATATCAACCTTTTCTCTTTAAATGAGGTTCTATCTACAGTGGTGTGAAAAAGTGTTTACCCCCTTCCTCATTTCCTGTTCCTTTGCATGTTTGTCACACTTAAGTGTTTCGGAACATCAAACCAATTTAAACAATAGTCAAGGACAACACAAGTAAACACAAAATGCAATTTGTAAATGAAGGTGTTTATTATTAAAGGTGAAAAAAAATCCAAACCATCATGGCCCTGTGTGAAAAAGTGATTGCCCCCTAAACCTAATAACTGGTTGGGCCACCCTTAGCAGCAACAACTGCAACCAAGCGTTTGCGATAACGTGCAATGAGGCTTTTACAGCGTCCTGGAGGAATTTTGGCCCACTCATCTTTGCAGAATTGTCCTAATTTAGTTACATTAGAGGGTTTTCGAGCATGAACTGCCTTTTTAAGGTCATACCACAACATCTCAATAGGATTCAGGTCAGGACTTTGGCTAGGCCACTCCAAAGTCTTCATTTTGTTTTTCTTCAGCCATTCGGTGGTGGACTTGCTGGTGTGTTTAGGATCATTGTCCTGCTGCAGAACCCAAGTTCGTTTCAGCTTGAGTACACGAACAGATGGTCGGACATTCTCCTTCAGGATCTCTTGGTAGACAGCAGAATTCATAGTTCCTTTTATCACGGCAAGTCTTCCAGGTCCTGAAGCAGCAAAACAGCCCCAGACCATCACACTACCACCACCATATTTTACTGTTGGTATAATGTTCTTTTTATGAAATGCAGTGTTCCTTCTACGCCAGATATACTTGGACACACACCTTCCAAAGAGTTCCACTTTTGTCTCATCGGTCCACAGAATGTTGTCCCAAAAGTCTTGGGGATCATCAAGATGTGTTGTGGAGAAATTGAGACGAGCTTTGATGTTCTTTTTGCTCAGCAGTGGTTTTCTCCTTGGAACTCTGCCATGCAGGCCATTTTTGCCCAGTCTTTTCCTGATGGTGGAGGAATGAACGCTGACCTTAACTGAGGCAAGTGAGGCCTGCAGTTCCTTGGACGTTGTTGTGGGGTCTTTTGTGACCTCTTGGATGAGTCGTCGCTGCGCTCTTGGGGTAATTTTGGGCGGCCGGCCACTCCTGGGAAGGTTCACCACTGTTCCATGTCTTCGCCATTTGTGGATAATGGCTCTCACTGTGGTTCGCTGGATTCCCAAAGCTTTGGAAATGGCTTTATAACCCTTTCCAGACTGATAGATCTCAATTACTTTCTTTCTCAATTGTTCCTGAATTTCTTTGGGTCTCGGCATGATGTGTAGCTTTTAAGGATCTTCTGGTGGACCTTACTGTGTCAAGCAGCTCCTATTTAAGTGATGCCTTGATTGTGAACAGGTGTGGCAATAATCAGGCCTGGGTGTGGCTAGAGAAATTGAACTCAGGTGTGGACAACCACAGTTATAGTATGTTTTAACAAGGGGGGCAATCACTTTTTCACACAGGGCCATGATGGTTTGGATTTTTTTTCACCTTTAATAATAAACACCTTCATTTACAAATTGCATTTTGTGTTTACTTGTGTTGTCCTTGACTATGTTTTAAATTGGTTTGATGTTCCGAAACACTTAAGTGTGACAAACATGCAAAGGAACAGGAAATGAGGAAGGGGGCAAACACTTTTTCACACCACTGTATGTGGCTCTATTGTGCTTTTTACTATTAGGTTAAGTTTCTTTTGCGATTATCCCTGATGTTTCGCTCGCACTCCTTTAAGATGCGGCCTTCAAGGTCAGGTCGGGTGGAGGGAGGGAGAAGGGAAAAAAAGATGGGGGTTATATACGGGGGATATGTGGTTGGGAAAAGGCGTTCAAAGTCGAACATGGAGCAAGTAGAGCATACATTTTTTGCATGTAAAGGAAGCGAGACCAACTGAACCCTCCCTCCCCCCTTTCAGGGAGTTGTCTGGAACGTATAGCTTTATCATTAAGTTGAGGAGTTCTGACTTGCCTCAGTTCTTGTTTGTGATCGATCCGGTCATGTTGTCCCTGTGTAAGCTCTTTAAAAAGCTGAGACTTCTTGAATGTCATCCAGGGCTCCCAAATTTTAAAGTATTTCTCGATTCTATCTAAGGTAATGTAGATCAGCTCCTCCATCTCAGCTACCCGGTTTACTCGCTGTATCCACTCTAATATTGACGGAGGGGAGGTCGATCTCCAATGGACTGGCACGCACATCCTGGCTGCATTAACTAGGTGCATTACCACTGATTTAAAGTAGTGTTTCTTAGGGAGTTTGGTCAGGTGTAAGAGATACTGCTCTGGCGAAATGTCTATTTTTAGGCTGGAAATTTTCCCTATTATTTCGTGAACTTTCAGGCAATATGGTTGCAGGTCCGGGCAATCCCACCAGACATGTAGGAACATACCCGTTTCCCTGCTGCATCTCCTGCACTGACCAGATACTGCGGGATAGTATTTATGAAGTAAGTCTGGGGTTCTATACCAGCGTGAACATTTATAACGTTTATACCCGTTCTCTTGTTGTGAAACATTTAGCGACCCCTTATGAATATAGAGGTTTATGCGATCCCAATCATCCTCATTTGTCTCCATTCCCAAGGCTGTGTCCCAGTATGCACGGTCTGCACGTAACAAAACCTCAGAGTTTTCAAATAAGGAGGCGTAAATGCCAGAGATAACATGAGTCCGGGGATCAGTACGGGAGCATAGAGATTCAAACACGGTTGCAGGCTTGGTGAATTTATCTCTCCTGACTGGGGCATCAAGGGAATGCTTAAGTTGCATGTACAACCAGAAGGGCAATGATCCTGTTTTGGATATTTCAGCCAGTACTTTTTATGATGCAGAGGATTATTAGGATTTGAATTTTGTGCTTAAAAAAATTGTATCAAATGAAGACTGAGGACAGTAGCAAAAAGCCCACGAGTCAAATTCGGTGATTCCCGATTGTTCCCCTTCTAAATGTTGTAATTTGATAGGGAAGATATATGTAGCACTCTCAGTGTACAGAGTAGGTAAATTGAGTTTGGCTCATCTTAAGGCAGAGAAGCGGGGGTTAATTTGTTTGTGTAAGTGTACAATGTGAATATCATAATACATAAATAATCAACAAAATAAAATAGTGATTCTTAATGCGATTAACAGAAAATCGCATAAACAGTGTCAGTGCTTAACGTTGAATAAAACTATAAAAATGTCTACTACACCATAAAATAAAAACCAATATACATACAAAAAGTCACTAAAAACCAGGATTATGTAAAAAGAACTTAATAGTGACTAAGAAATCGCATACAGTGCCAGTGCCAAGAATTATTGTAGATAAATGCGTATAAATGTCTTTATACCATATGCTGAATCGTGTGGGTGCGGTTAACTTATATAAACGTGCGACATAAAACAAAGGATAAAACGTGTAAAAAACCACAAAGAGATAAGATCTCTTAAAAAAAAAAAAAAAAAAAAAAAAATCGCAGTGAATGTGCACAGTGATTTAAAACTATATCAACCAATAAATATAGTTAAAGGGGTTGCACAATCACATATATCAGGTTAGTGTCCATTCAAGATGTGCAACAACTGGTGGCGATTATATCCAAAATCGCATGCAACAGAAACGCATATGGTGCTGGTATTCGTTTTTTTTTGTGCACTATAAGATAACGATGCAATCGGTGATTGTGTTGGTGATGGTGACTATATCCCACGTTGTCCTGTGTGCTCAGGGTATGGATGTCCCCTTACCTTACAGCTGTAAGGTAACAGCGTTTGACATATGTATCCTCAGGGTTCCTGGTAATCCTTATCCCTCTAGGTCCTATTCTTGTGGCCCCAAAGACCTGACGTCTCCTGCCTATTGCGCCGTGTTGATCTCCTCAAATGGACGCTCAGCGATACTCAGCATGGGGGGGGGTTGTTAGGTTGCCTCAGCGGTAGATTTATGTGAGGGTTAAGCAGATAAGGAAGAGGGGAGCCCCATAGTGTAGTAGGTTTGAACAAAGTTTGAATTTTATTTAAATACTGAATAAAATACTCACAAACATATAGAGCTTTTTTGCAAGGTATAAACGAGCCTCGAGCTCGATTGCGTCACTGGGACGCTACCGGAAGTGACGCAATCGAGCTCGAGGCTCGTTTATACCTTGCAAAAAAGCTCTATATGTTTGTGAGTATTTTATTCAGTATTTAAATAAAATTCAAACTTTGTTCAAACCTACTTCACTATGGGGCTCCCCTCTTCCTTATCTGCTTAACCCTCACATAAATCTACCGCTGAGGCAACCTAACAACCCCCCCCATGCTGAGTATCGCTGAGCGTCCATTTGAGGAGATCAACACGGCGCAATAGGCAGGAGACGTCAGGTCTTTGGGGCCACAAGAATAGGACCTCGAGGGATAAGGATTACCAGGAACCCTGAGGATACATATGTCAAACGCTGTTACCTTACAGCTGTAAGGTAAGGGGACATCCATACCCTGAGCACACAGGACAACGTGGGATATAGTCACCATCACCAACACAATCACCGATTGCATCGTTATCTTATAGTGCACAAAAAAAAAACGAATACCAGCACCATATGCGTTTCTGTTGCATGCGATTTTGGATATAATCGCCACCAGTTGTTGCACATCTTGAATGGACACTAACCTGATATATGTGATTGTGCAACCCCTTTAACTATATTTATTGGTTGATATAGTTTTAAATCACTGTGCACATTCACTGCGATTTTATTTTTTTAAATTTTTTTAAGAGATTTTATCTCTTTGTGGTTTTTTACACGTTTTATCCTTTGTTTTATGTCACACGTTTATATAAGTTAACCGCACCCACACGATTCAGCATATGGTATAAAGACATTTATACGCATTTATCTACAATAATTCTTGGCACTGGCACTGTATGCGATTTCTTAGTCACTATTAAGTTCTTTTTACATAATCCTGGTTTTTAGTGACTTTTTGTATGTATATTGGTTTTTATTTTATGGTGTAGTAGACATTTTTATAGTTTTATTCAACGTTAAGCACTGACACTGTTTATGCGATTTTCTGTTAATCGCATTAAGAATCACTATTTTATTTTGTTGATTATTTATGTATTATGATATTCACATTGTACACTTACACAGATTTATTCACACTTTAGCATCATTTTTTATGTCACTTTGCCAATTCTGGCCTCCTATATATCACCCTTTCTAGTCTGGGTGACAGCACACCTATTCTTTTAATTACTGTGATGCGGACATAATCTATTACATTTTCAAGTTAATATCTACCTATCCAGTACTGCGCAACACTACTTTCCATATATTTTTTCATCCTGTAAAAGGGGTTCAAGTACCCCATTTTCAGTGTATGCAGCGGTACAATAATTAGATTGTCGTTCCCTTTCCTGATTAGGCGCAGGAATAACCCCCTAACACTTAATTTGTTTGTGTTTAGCTGTGCAGAGCACCAGGACTGGGTCTCTGTTACCTCCCCCTTGCTTCTAGAACTTGCTGGATACTTTTGGAACTTAGAGGGTGGAGGAACAGAGGCTAAAACCTGAATATTTATGGAGTCTTCACCAATCCCTGGATAGGCAAGGCTCAGAAGGAGGGAAGATAGGCTATATATGTTCAAGAGCCTGGCAGTGGAGAAAGCAAGGTCCAGGGTCCAGTTGCCTGGAATGGACCCCATGTGCTGGGGGGCTCTGACCCTGGGCACAAGAAAGCAAAGGAGAGAGCCAATAGAAGAGAGAAGGATCAGAAAGTCTGTGCAGCAGCCCCTTGGACTTCAGGATTCACCGAAGAGTGACTGAGTGAGTAACTTCTCTTCATCCTACCCCAAGCCTGGATAGAGGGGGGCAGCAAGGTGCAATATTTTGCATGTCCACAACCAAGAAACTGCTTATTGCTAGCTCATAGCCATCAACGCCATCCTATACCTCTAGCTTCAGTTCAAAGCAGCCAGGTGCATTAGCAGTTCTCTAAGAAATAGCACCTGCATTCATCAGTTGGATTTTTTAAAATATTTTATTATATCTTTTAATGTGACAACACTGAAAAAATGACACTCTGCTACAATGTAAAGTAACGAGTGTACAGCTTGTATAACAGTGTGCATTTGTTTGTTGCCCCCTCTGTGATGGCAGACAATAGGCGGAAGGCCAATTGGGGGGGGGGGGGCACAATGCTCAGGCAGGTGTAAAATCCTGTCCCAATTGATATAATTTCCTCTAAGAGAGTGCAGCAGACATGAAGAGGGGTGCCGCCTATCTATTTTTGCAATTCTCATATGCATTGGCAGAAACATTTGTGCAGAAAGTATATGAACTATCCAATTTGGACATGGGGTGGTTCTCTTTCGCTGACATGGTACAGTCAAGACCATGATGAGGAAGATGACAGAGCCCTCCCTCGTCACTCAGGGGGGCCACACTCATTCAGGATGGCTCCACTCTGCTAGTCCCAGTTGGTCTCTGCCTTTACTAAGACACTGTGAGCTGCCGGGTGAGAGGCCATGGGTGGGATCAGTACATATAATGGATGGTGCACCCGACAAATCAGAGCGTGTGGCTTCCTCCCTCAATCTCTCTATCCCCAACACAACAAAATAAATTTGAACTTGAGCAGCCAGTGAAGGAGGCTGTCACTAGAGGGGTAGGATCAGCCAGCATGTTAAGTGGATGTGCAGCATTTACTTGAGATTCTGTGACAGTTGTGAGGGAAGAGCCTGAGTGAGCCCCACCCACAATGCATTGCATACTGTGTACCTTTTTAAACACTTTGTGGAACTCATTCTGCAACTATGGCAAACCCAGATATCCCCTGTTAACCCTAAGGGGCCCAGACACAGAAAAAGAGTACTGCCTGTACCACCTTCTTAGTGGCCTGGTCTAGGATCACTCTTTTCTTCTTCTATCTACACCCATGTGCCATAATTTTTTTTACATCAATAAATGCCTACTTACATCCCCTTCTGCGATCATTCTCCTTCATTGCCACCAGTTCCCACTCTCCTTCCCTCTATGATCATGTTCCTCTATTTATATCACTGCCCATTCATTGCTTTCTGTGATAATTTTACTCCACTCCCCTCACTATGTATTTTTCTCTCTGGACATTTACCTTCACTTCTACCTATGCCCATTCTCTTCCCTCTATGAGAATTCTCTTCTTCCATTGAAGCCTGCTGCCCTCCCTCCATTTACATCGATGCCTGCTCTCCTTTCAAATATTTTTTATCCACCTCCGGTAATGCTCACTTTCCTATTTAGTGCTTTTCCTCCACTTCTATGGTCAAGGACTTACCTATCTTTGTGATCATTTCTCTCCATTTCAATCAAGGGCTGTTTTTCTTCTTGGTTATTCCACTTCTCTTCCACCAGTGCCCATTCTCTTTCTACTGTGATCATTCACTTCTACTGCTGTCCTTTAACATTCTCCTTACTTTCATCCATGCCCCTGCTTTTTTTCCATTTTCCACCACTTTCACCCACTTCTGCTCTCCTCCGTTCTGTGGTCAATTTTCCTATACCATCTTAGCCTATTCCCTCTCATCATCTTCTCTCTGACCATTCTTTCCCATTTGCATTCTCAATCTTCTTTTTCTTCATGATCATTTTCCGCCTTTTCCATCCATGCTCACTTATTTGTTTACCTCTGTGATCATTTACATCCATGCCTTCTTCCTTGTCTGAGGGAATCTGAGATAGAAGTGCCACATCAAATTGTAGTTGTCTGGATATAGATTTATTCTGCTAGCCCTAAGACTCCAGGTATCCTATTCAAATACCTTTTCATACCCCTCCCATCGCAAAAGGTTAGGATGACCATAAGGTTATAGCATTATCCTTTCAAATTTCTCCCCTTTCTGGGTATTCTCTCTAATCCATGCCCTCTCTTCTTCTCTCCGTGGTGATTATTAAACCTCTGGTTCTGCCACATCTGGAGGATTTTGTCCAGTTTTGGTCACCAATCCTTAGAAAGGATGTACTGGAATTGGAGAGAGTCAGAGGAAGGGCAACAAAAAATGAATAAGGGAACTAGAGTACCTCAGTTACGAGGAACGGCTACAAGCATTAAACTATTTTACATAGAGAAGAGATGTTTGATAGGAGATATGATAGTGATATATAAATACCTCAGTGACGGTGTCGCAGGAAGTATTGATAGTTTTTAAAAAAATCTTGGATATGCATCTTAGTGAACACAGTATACAGAGATGTGGGAAATGATTATCGACATGATCAAAAACACATCCACACGGGTTGAACTGGATGGAATAGTGCCTTTATTCAACCTTACTAACCATGAAACTAAATTATCTTTAGCCTCCATTCACATAATTGCATCTTCTTTGTGGTCAGTTTTCTTCTGGGCATAGCAAATATATAATATAGTACAGAAAGAAAACAATATAACTTGCATTAATCACTTACATGTACTGTGTCAGGGCAGCCCTTAAGCACAAAATCGTGTACCTACACGTAATTACTGTTGCCTCTGGGGCACCCACGCGCACCGCTGAAGACATGCTCCCGCTGTGATTGGACACATCAGAAGCCAAACAGTGGGTCTGGGCGCCGGGACCCGCCAGACGTTCACTGGGGAGGGAGAATGGTGGTCTGCCTTTGTAAACAAGATAGACCACTGTTCTGTTAGAGAGGAAGAGAGAGATCATGTCTTCTTGCTAATCAGGAACAGAGATCTCTCTCTTCCTTCAGTTAAACCATTCCCCACACAGTAAGAAATCACTTCCCTAGGAGCACACTTAACCCTTTGATTGCCCCTGATGTTAACCCCTTCCCTGTTAGTGTAATTTTACAGTGACAGTGCATTTTTTATAGCGCTGATTACTGTATTGGTGTCACTGGTCCCCAAAAAGTGTCAGATTTGTCCTCCAGAATGTCGCAGTCTCGCTAAAAATTGCTGATCGCCGCCATTACTAGTAAAAACAATAATAAAATAAAAAGTCCATAAATATATCCCATAGTTTATAAATGTAAATAATGTGGCGCTTACTCAGTATATAGTGCAAAAACTTTCAAAGTGACAATGCAATAATAAAGTGACAATGTAGTAATCAATACTACAATAGATGATAATAATTCCAAACAACGTGATAAAATATGTAAAAAAATCCAAAAAACAAAAAAACAGTTCATAAAGTGCTTGTGCAAAAAACAATCCAAATCAAAATGTGAAATCAGTGTGAGAATTAAGTTCATAAAGTGATATGCTTCCACCATCCATAGTACACCAATGATGTGCCCCAGCCTCTCACCTCAATTTAAGACCCCTACAGGTCTAGTAGCGCTTCTGTTATAAATATCTCAGATATCCAAAGCAACAGGCTCTTTTCCCTGGAACATCCAGCCAGATCGAATATATTTCAATGATGGAAAGGACACTCCACTGCATGTGTTATTCTCCTTAATATTCTCCATTCCATTTGGTTTGCCCATTAGTTATTTTTATTATTAATATCTCATAGTTTGTAGACACTATAACTTTTGCGCAAACCAATCAATATATGCTTATTGGGATTTTGTTTACCAAAAATATGTAGCAGAATACTTATTGGCATAAATTGATGAAGAAATTCGATTTTTTACATTTTTTATTGGATATGTGTTATAGCAGAAAGTAAAAAATATAGCTTTTTTTTTCAAAAATGTCACTCTTTATTTTCTCGTTTTTTTTTCTTGTTTATAGCGCAAAAAATTAAAACCGCAAATCAAATTCGACCAAAAGAAAGCTCTATTTGTAGGAAAAAAGGACATCAATTTCATTTGGGTACAGCATCGCACAACCACGCAATTGTCAGTTAAAGTAAAGCAGTGCCATATTGCAAAAAATGGCCTGGTCATTAAGGGGGTAAAATTACACAATAGCAATATGACTGCACAACAAATTGTATTCATCCCCAAAATGACACCATTTGTGTATGATTTATAGTAATATGTTCTAATGTCAATCCATGAAGGACTAATGGGAAGTTAAAATGATAGTAAAGCTTCATATATTTTTTTAAAATTAAAATAATAAACATGCCATACTTACCTGCTCTGTGCAATGATACTGCACAGAGCAGCCCCAATCCTTTTCTTCTGGTTCCTCCTCTTTGGCAAGTGCCTACCTTGATAGGCCACTATCTATAGGGGCATTAGAGCAGGCTTGCTCCCAAGCTATCCTGTTTGCATCTATAGACAGAGACAGTGCAGCTTGGTCCTGCCTCCCACTCCCTCATCACAGGATTTGATTGACCACAGCGTAAGCCAATGGAGGATCCTCTGGCACAGGTGTGTTTTTTTTTTTTTTACCTTAGGGAATAGAATGCATTAAGATAAAAAAAAAAAACCCTTAGGCTGGGTTCACACTATTGTTAATTAGATGCAGGTTTCCCCGCATTAAATTCGCATGTCAGGAGTCTGTGACCGGTTTTCAATGGAGCTGGTTCACATAACTCCAGGACAGCTGCGGAGCGAATTGCATAGGGGTCCTGTGTGTCTTCTGGTCCATTTCAGTTCTGAATTTAGCCAAACATTTAGCCAAACATTACTTGAAACGGGGGAACAGGGATGCACCGGACCCCTGCTGTGAGCCGCTCCTCACGGATGTGTGAACCCAACCTTCAGGCTTTACAACCACTTTAACCACATCATAGTATTTGCACTCACAGGACACCAACATGGTCTTCAACCACAATGATGACACAAGGTAACACTGTAAAATGTCTTAGACATAACCAGGTGATTTTGCTAAATATTTCTTGAGGTTATGTATTTTGTTTATTTACTAAATTATATGGCAAGTTAAGTATTGCTAGACGTATTCATCTTTTCTGTTTGATTTATTGTGAGTTGCCTAGAGAATTGTATATGGTGCTTTTTTAACTGTACTTATAGCAATTATTTCTAGAAAATATGCTCATTGTTTTGCAGTTTTAATTGCTTAATCCATATAAGAATATTACTCATCTTTTTTGTGAAAGTTTAATAAATGATAACATTATTAGTTGCTTTATATTTGATGTATGCACACCTCTAAGGCCGCGTACACACGCGGGGACTGTTCGCTCAACCTTGTTCGTCAAACAGTTTCAGCGGACAGTCCGCTCAAAATTAGCATGGACGGACTTGCACACACACGACGAACGAACAGTCCGCTGAAACCGTGCGCGATGACGTGAACGGCACGTACGACGGGACTAGAAAACGACGTCCTATACACTGCAATGCAAACTTCGGCGTGTAAATCCTTTCTGAGCATGCGCGGAACTTAGTTTGACGAACAAGCCTACACACGAGGGGACTGTCCGCTCAAACAAAGTTTCAGCGGACAGTTTTTCGGAAATTCTGAAAAACTTTGTTCAGCAGACTGTTCGCTGAAACTGTCCGCTGAAAGCCCACACACGAGCGGACTGTCCGCCGAAACACTGTTCAGCGGACAAAGTTGGGCGAACAGTCTCCGCGTGTGTACGCGGCCTAAGAAAATAAAAATCTGCCCACAGATTATCTCCTCTGTGTCACACCTTTGACTGCCCTGTTGCTGCAGGTTTTTGAGCATCACAACTGTCATAGGTATGGATGAATGGTTCAGCCTGAGCATAAGTTCCAGCCAAACTTTTGCTGAGCAAATAGGTTGTTCGACAGTTTGTTCGCCCACAATGTATTGGGGCGCTGAACAGTGCATTGCAAGCCCCGATTGGCTGAAGCAGTGAAAGCTTCAGCCAATCAGGGCACAGAGCACTCTCAGAGTCATGACTGGACACTGCCATCATGATTTTATCCAATCATGGCTCATTCCCGCCCCACAGTATGAAAGTAGTCTTTTCAATGGCAGCCATTTGCAGTGTGATTTTGGCAGGGAGAGAGATAGAGCAGGGCTCTGTTCAGTGCTATTAGTTAGTGAATGTGCTATACTGTACTGTTTTACTTCAGTTGTCAGTGTAGAATATTAGTTTAGTGTCAGTCTAGGGATAGTGTGAGTATAGTGAGGAGGACCATCATTCAGCTTTGCATAGTGTGCAGCTAGAGTAGGGACAGCTCAGATAGTTTCACTGTAGTGAAGTGAGACCGTGTCATTCATACATACATTAGTGTAGAGTAGGGACAGCTCAGATAGTTTCAGTGTAGTGTAGTGAGACCGTGTCAGTAATCTTTACATTAGTGTGTATAGCTAGAGTAGGGACAGTTTAGACAGCATCAGTGTAGTGACGGTTGAACACTGTCTATTTGATTGCCTTACTGCCAGTTTAACTCTATTTACTTCTGTGTGCGTTACTGCCAGTTTAACGCCTTATAGTTTTATGTGCGTTGCTGCCAATTTAACTCCATATAGTTCTGTGTGTGTTTACTGCCAGTTTAACACCATATAGTTTTGTGCGTTCCTGCCAGTTTAACACCATATAGTTTAGTGTACGTTACTGCCAATTTAACGCCATATAGTTCTGTGTGCGTTACTGCCAGTTTAACGCCATATAGTTCTGTGTGTGTTACTGCCAGTTTAATGCTATATAGTTTTGTGTGTTACTGCCAGTTTAACACCATTTACTTTTGTGTGCGTTACTGCCAGCTTAACACCATATAGTTCTGTGCATCACTGTATGTTTGGTGCATTATATTGCAGTATATATAATGTATACGTGGAGTGTGTCTGTGTGGTGTGAGTACGCAAAATTAAAGTGCACCAAACACCTCTTTACATTGATTAAAGTGAATTCACGTACAGATTTCAACTTCTCCTTTACATTTGCTTAAAAACACCGCCCCCTCCCTCTCAATAATGTCTGGGAGGACAACAAGGAGAGGCAGAGGTCCCCTTGGCACTATAGGGGGGCCAGCAACAAATATGTCCACAAACAAAGGTGGACGTGGTGGTCAGTCATCAGCCAGGGCATCATTTCCTCTGTTTAGCCAGCCACAGCATGCAGAGGAGGTGGTGGACTGGCTTACTAAACCCTCCTTATCCTCTGTCACACAAGCAGAGACAAGTGCGCAGTCCCCTGCAGTTGCCAGAGTGGATAAACCTGCCTCCTTGTCCATATCTATTCCTGCCATAGCCCCAACATCAGCCATTGAGAAGTCAGCTGAGTTATTTGACCACAGCGTCAGCCACTTGTGCCTTGATGATGCCCAGCCATTACTGGATTTAGATGTTGGTTTTGAGGTTGAGGATGACAGGAACATAAGCCCAGAGTGAGGGAGGAACACTGGTAGACAAATTGGCATTCATGTTCCCCAAGCCGCAGTGTAGTTCCAAGTTTTCTCCAGTGGTAATGGTGAAGATGGAGGAGATGGAGAATGATGACGATGAGGATGAGGTCACTGATGCAACTTGGGTGCCAGGTAGAGCAGAGGAGGAAACTGAAGGTGAGGCGGCACAACCCCAAGGAGGCCGACATACAACAAAGAGTAGAGACCAGCCACCCTATTCCATCACATTCTGCAGCTGTTATCTCCCAGCCCACTCCCCAAAGCTCAGTTGTCTGGGCCTTTTTCAGCACATCTGCAGTAGATCGCCCTGTTGCTATCTGCAAACTGTGTCTCAGGCCCATTAAACGTGGCAAAAACACCAACCATAAACTTATCATTGCATTTTTTTGCCCTCATCAAGAGCACCTCTATAGGGTTACAGTGGGAAGGCGCCCCGGACACCCAAAAAGTAATTTTTCTGCACCTGTTTGGTACATATATTTCCAATTGTTTAAAGGCCAATTGTTGCTTTTATCAAGAGTAATACCCCGTACACACGATCGGAAATTCCCCCAGCAAAAGTCCAATGTGATCTTTTGGTCAGAAATACCTACCATATGTATGCTCCATCTGACTTTTGCTGGCAGAATTCCTACCAGCAAAAGATTGAGAGCAGGTTCTCTATTTTTCGGTCGGAAAAAATTCCGATTGGAAATTCCAATCATCTGTACAAATTCTGACGCGCAAAATTCCTACACATGCTCGGAAACAATTCAACGCATGCTCGGAAGCATTGAACTTAATTTTCTTGGATCGTCGTAGTGTTGTACGTCACAGCGTTCTTCACGGTCGAAAGTTCCGAGAACTTTTGTGTGACCGTGTGTATGCAAGCCAAGTTTTTTTTACGTTTTTTCCAATGGAAAATCTGTGTACAGGGCATACCTCTGTAGCGGCCACAACCTTTGCTGTGCGGCCTTGACTTGTTGGAGCTTACCATTTACCTTCTCTCGGCCTGCTCTTCCACGTCTAGGGGTTCCCAGGGTTGATACCCAATGACTTAAACACTGACACAGATGAAGTCCTCTTTAAAAAGTTTTATTTTGCGGTAATAACTTCCAGACAACACAGTCTCTTAGGGAACAGAGGGCACAGGTGAAGAACTCAGGCAACTTGAACTGCAGGTCTAGCAAAGTCTCTAATTCCACCCAGAGAGTAGCCACTCGCAGCTGGGCGCTTAAAGGCTGAACAGATTTCTAGCCAGAGATCGTGGCAGTCAGCACATTGACTCAAAAACTTGAAACAGTCCCGTGAATGTGGACAAGTTGTAACTAAAGGTGAACAGGAACCTTTTCCTCAATCCCCGGAACGTTTTCTGTCTCCTCAATGGTACTAGAAAAGCGTGAATTCATCAATGTCCTTCAAAGCTCAGTAACCAGGCACTTCCCAGGATGCCACTTGCCAGTCCTCCTCCAAAGAGTCCTTCCCCGGTCACTTCCACGAACTGTGGTGCCTCTCCAAGCCAAGAGCACACCCGGACACCTTGAATCCTCCCTCAGTTACTGCACCTCGGACCATCCGGGTCCGAGACTCGGGAACAGACGGATTCCTACCCCAGACCAGACGGGTCTATCAGGGGCCTTCCACAGGAACATGTTACAGGGTATTGAACACCCCGTGACCAGGACCCCTCACGGGGATACCCCGATCCTGGAACTAGACCAGACCCCACGGGTCTCATAAACTCCTCTCCCCCTAACACGTGACCCACACCCCTTAAGTACCCCTTCCCAGACTCCTCAGCGGGCCCCGGCACTCCCACTGATTGGTTTTGAGAAGGCTGATACCCAAACATCCAACCAGACCTGGTTCTGGCCTGTCATGTGCACCTCACCGTTCACATGATCAGGCAGAACTTCCAAACACAGCCTGACCAGACTGGTGTTAAGGCTCACCTACTTAATTAACCCTCAGAACCCCTACTGTTCTGAGGAAAAAAAACTAAACTTACATGCGTATGACATTTTATCCAAAATGTCATCCGCTACACCTTTATAGGGTTATGGTGGGAAGGCGCCACTGACACTCAAAGACCAATTTTTACGCACCCATTACTTCTATACAAAATCAAAGTGACACCAGAATGTATACAAAAAAAACTCTAATCTTGTTTCCAGTGCACTACATTGTAGCTTTATCATACACACAGGCTCCCCAGCTGTTGCTGAGCAAAATAAATGCAGCTTGCAGGGAAAATTAAATTTTTTTGGGCTTTATAAATGCAATTATTTATGCAGCAGATTCTAGACATGGTACCGATCTGCCACTTTACAGGTAGACTAAGGAGAAACCCCAGGCACTATATTGGAAGGAATTTTTCATTTTTAGGTTTTCACTTCAAAAATCAAAGAATCACTGCTCATTTAAAAATTACGTTTTCACAATCTTTTTTTTTTTATTATTGATACACGCCTCACAGGACAGGACCCGGACCCCTATAACCATTGTATGCCCAATTACTTGCATATAAACCTTCAAAATGGGCAATTTTGATTTTTGACATTCGGGTCCCATTGATTTTAATGGGGTTCATTATTCGGGTCTTAACTTTTCGGAAGTTCTGGTGCGAACTGAACAGGGGTCTGTTCAGCCCATTCCTAACCTGTCATTAGGCCCATAACTATAGCCACACAAGAAAACGGTACATAGTACAGCATAAGTATCTTTTTTTCCAAATTGTCTCCATGCTTATATTTTAGTAACATGGTCTTTACACTGATTCTGTCATTTGACTGCTTTAGTTATTTTGATGGCTGGAAATTGGTAGTTGCTAATTTCAGAATGTTTGGGGAAAAATGCTTTTTTTATTTTCACATGAGAGCTTTAAAACTACTAGGTCAGCATAACAGCCAGTCAACTAGCAATTAAAAAAAGCAGATCAATAAAGGCACAGGTTTTCCTATTTGCATATATATAGGAACAGGCAGGGCCGCTGATAGGCCAGTACATCTGGCCCTGCTGTACCGGGCCTGACCAGCAGGGGGGCCCGGGCAACCTAACTGCCAAAAATTGTATGTATTAAAAAAAAAAAAAAGTTCCTCCTCCAGCACACCGCCACCCGTCCCACAACTAACCCGTGCGCAACCCCCCCCCCCGTCGGTACAGTTTTTTTTTTTCCAGTATGTTTTCTACGTATGCGGCTGCCTGTAGTGGGGGGGACTCTTTCTTCTTTTTCGGGCGCGGAGGAATACATCTTCTGCACCCGCTCCGCACATCGCACAACGCACAGCATTAACATAGAAAGGTTATGCTGCGGAGTGATATGCCCAATCCTCTCTCTCTCTCTCTCTACACATGACTAACCAGAAGCAGAGAGAGCAGGGGCCGGGCGATCGAGGTGAGAAGTTGGGGACAAGGTGAGGTGTCTGTGTATTCTTGATCTTGAGGCATAAAAGATAAAATAATTGTTTTGTCGATGTGGTAAAAAGTAAAAAGCAACAAATAAAAAGTGCCATCCGCCCCCAGCAGTGCCATCCGCCCCCAGCAGTGCCATCTGCCCCAGTGCCATCTGCCCCAGTGCCATCTGCCCCAGTGCCATCTGCCCCAGTGCCATCCACCCCAGTGCTACCTGCCCCCAGTGCCATCCACCCCAGTGCTACCTGCCCCCAGTGCCACCTGTCGTCAGTGCCACCTGCCCCCAGTGCCACCTGTCGTCAGTGCCACCTGTCGTCAGTGTCACGTGTCATCAGTGCCACATAGTGCCATCTGTCATCAGTGCCACGTATCAGTGCCATTTGTCATCAGTGCCACCTGTCAGTGTCACGTGCCATCTGTTGTCAGTGTCACGTGTCATCAATGCCACTTATCAGTGCCATCTGTCATCAGTGTCACGTGTCATCGGTGCCATGTATTAGTGCCATCTGTCATCGGTGGCACGTATTAGTGCCACGTATTAGTGCCATCTGTCATCAGTGCCACGTGTCTTCAGTACCACGTATAAGTGCCACGTGTCATCAGTGCCACGTATAAGTGCCACGTGTCATCAGTGCCACATATTAGTGCCATCTGTCATCAGTGCCACCTGTCATCAGTGCCACGTATAAGTGTCATCATTGCCACGTATCAGTGCCATCTGTCATCAGTGTCACGTGTCATTGTCCTGGTGCTTCAAAAGTGTAATAAGTAGTCAACAAGTTAGATGTGTAATTTATGTTCCTAGAACACATGATGGCGCTACCTGCATGTTGGGCCTCTCTATGTGGCCAGGCTGTGAAAAAGTCCCACACATGTGCTATTGTAATACTCAGGAGGAGTAGCAGAATTTTTTGGGGGGTGTCATTTGTGGTATACACATGCCATGTGAGAGAAATAACCTATTACAATGACAATTTTGTGGAGAAAAAAAAATGAAAAATCTTAATTTTGCAAAGAATTGTGGGAAAAATATGACATCAAAAAACTCACTATGCCTCTTACTAAATACCTTGGAATGTCTACTTTCCAAAAAGGGGTCATTTGGGGGGTATTTTTACTTTCCTGACTTGTTCGGGTCACAAGAAGCGAGATAGGCCACCAGTACATCAGATGTGATCAATTTTGTGCGATTCGCACCACACCTTGTAGACTCTCTAACTTTCACAAAGACCAAATAATATCCACTAATTTGGGTTATTTTTACCAAAGATATGTAGCAGTATAAATTGTGGCCAAAATTTATGAAGAAAAATTAATAATTTGCATAATTCTGTCACAGAAACAAAGAAATATGCGTTTTTTTTCAAAATTTTCGGTCTTTTTTCATTTATAGCGCAAAAAATAAAAACCCCAGAGGTGATCAAATACCACCAAAAGAAATCTCTATTTGTGGGAAAAAAAGGACAAAAAATTCATTTGGGTACAGTGTTGCATGACTGAGTAATTGTCATTCAAAGTGTGAGAGAACCGAAAGCTGAAAATTGGTCTGGGCAGGAAGGGTGTTTAAGTGCCCAGTAAGCAAGTGGTTAATGAATTCTAGCACATGTAAACACAAAAGAATACCCTTTTTTTTTTTTTGTTAAATATAAAAGATGTTGCACCGAGTAAATAGATACCAAACATACCATGCTTTAAAACGATGCCCACCTGTGGAATGGCAGAACACTACGGTAAATTTATATTATCCATAGACGGCGCTTTAAAAGCCTTTAGGCTGGGTCCACACCGCTGCGGCAGCGAGAACCGGATGTGATTCGCACCGCACTGCAGTTTCAGTGTTTCAAGGCGGGGTCTGGGGAGGGGCAATGGGTGGGGCCAGGGGTGGGGCTGGAGGAGGGACTAGGGGCGGGGCCAGGGTGGAGCTGAAGGGGGGCCCCGTCAGGTAGGCTGTACGGGGCCCCATGATTTCTATCAGCGGCCCTGGGAACAGGGTCTGGTCCACCGTCCAAGTATCACTTTGACAATACTTCATCCGATTTTATAACAAAAACGTGAGCAGTAGAGTTACCCTTCAGAAGGTCCATTAAACCAGAATGAGTACTGGTGTCAAGAGAAAAAAAAGGCAAACAATTAAGTGTTAAATATTAAACTTGGGTTCTATATTGAAAAGTGTTTATGAAAGCAAACCATAATAATAGGACAATGGATGGACTGCATTTCATTAAGAAAAATAGTGCCTATATTATATTTCTACTCATTACAAAACAATAATTTTCATCCCTGAAGCTTTATTAAATGCCCTAGCAGAGTGAGCTGCCAATTTACTAGTTATTATAATCCAGACAATGAGCTTGTAATTAATGCTAGATATGGATGTATTAAAATTAAAATTGTGAGCATAATAGCAAACAATATACAAATGAATAAAGGCATACACAAAATTAAAAGAGTAATGTTAATATTATTTTAGTGTTATTTGATTTTTTATATATATATATATATATATATATATATATATTAAGGAGTTAAGCTTTATGGGACAGTTTGAATCATGACACTGTGCAAGTGAATCTGAAGAGATTTTAAACCACATAAGTGGACTGGATACAACCTTATCTTAAAGATGACTTATGGTTAGTTAAAAAAAAATCAGCAGCTAGACATACTGTAGCTGCTAATTTGTATTAAATAGGTACTCACCAGACCAGTACAATGCCAACTGGCTGCCCTGCTTATAAGGGAGACTACGATTGGGCAGGTGTTGGCACCATTCTGTACAAGGGCCAGCCCCGATTCTCGAATAGGACAACCACCCACCTGTTGTTGAGAAGCTCCCCACCATCTTGTTTCATTTTCCTGTCTTGACACCCGCTCACAACATCCCCAGCCGAATGCCTTAATATTTGAAAATGCTCACACACAAATGCATTTTCTGCCCTTAACTTTTCTGTGACTTATCACAGTGACATCTTTAAGCCATCTTCCCTTTACACTTCCCTGTGTTTACTAAGTTGACAGCATTAAGCATCCATCACCAAGTCACAGAAACCTCACCTGCGGGTTGGGTGGGTTCAAGGGTGCTTTCTTTAATATACCATCTTCTTGCTCATATCCAACGGGAGACTACATCTTGAGCAGCTCTGGGGTAACTCACTCCAATACCCCACCTATCTGGACTGCACCCACCCTGGCATTTACATGGGAACTATCTACACCCTCTAAGCAGGGACTTTTCTAAAAGGGGAGCTAACACCTAATTACATTTGGGAACAGAGCCATCTAGTGGCAGGCAAGCTAACTGCACCTGCCAATATGCTGCACTGTGAACACAGAAGGTCTCCTGCTTGGCACAGGTGCCATTCAGAGAATGCTTTGCAAATCATTCTCAAATTGGACAAGATGGAAAGCATGGCATCACAACCCCACCTCTCCACCTTATCCAAATCAAAGAACGTTTTGCATCCAATGACAAGATGCAAAGCAATCTATGAATGCCACTCCAAACGTAAGGCCGGCCATGCACGATTCAAATCCCAGCCGGTTCAGCAGGAGCCAGCTGAGATTCGAACTGTTAATGGTCAGGTTGAATGTACCAAGTCGATCGATCGATCAGCTTGAGTACAACCAGCCTGCCAGATTCTCTTGCGATTATTGCTAGCGGCTGCTATAGCTGCTAGCCATAATCACTGTCTTCTTCCAGCGGGGATGGCTTACCCCACCCCTTTTCCTGACGGGAAAAGACAATTGCTGATTTGCCTGTCAGCACTGTCTGTGTTGATGGGGGAATCATGCGCCCTGGTAGGTGACACCGATAGGCAGCACTGATTGGTAGCACTGATGAGCAATGATAGGTGGCACTGGTAGGTGGCACTGGTGGGCACTGCTTAGCAGCAGTGGGTCTGGAGTGTGCAGGACTGATGTCCCGTTTATACAAGATGATAATCTGCTTTTTTTATTCTCACGCTGTCAGCATGAGTGGAAAAAAAAGCCAATTACCTGCTTCTGTTTACATCACGTGATCCGCTGTCATTGGCTGACAGCTGATTACGTGGTAACGGGCCAGGATCTGCCCCTTACTCCGATCTGTGATCAGCCAATCTCATGGACTCACTGATCACAGAGCGTGCCGTGCAACCCCACAGGGTTGCACGGGCAATCAATTAAAAAATAAAAGCACATTTTCAAATGATATTTACATGTTTGAGTTTATATGAAATTTTAGTGTTTACATTTATATCTACTTTAACTACACAGGAGCAATTCAGTTAGTAAGACTGCTCATTTTACACTATGTTTAAGCTCTCCTTTCAAACAAAAAAAGAAAGACATTTTTTAGCTTTAACAGACATTACAGATTGAACAAGAAAGGGGCACAGACTTTGATTAGGCAATGATCAATCAACTTTTCTGCAGGGCTCACTGCAATTTACTTGGACTTCAATCAACAGGTCAATGACTTTTGTAATGTCTGTACAGACCTTTAACACTACTAGAGGATAATTATATTACATAACTTAAAGTGATTTTTCCAAAGTAAAATGATTGGCACTCTGTGTACTAGTTTCCTATAAATGGTGCAAGCTCTTTTGACAGTGTAAGGTTGTCAAAAAATGTTTTCTTTACAATTACTGCAATAGCAAGTATGCAGCCAGTTTTGTGATTATTAACTTGCACAATTATTTCTGATAATTAAGTAAATGAGGATACAGATGACAGCCCCTGACCACCATATTGGCTGAAACAGCTCCAAATTCTTTCCTAGTAGTCTTTACAGTGCTTTTACGGCTACTAATTAGGGATGGGTGAACTGTTCAGCCCGAACATAAGTTTGGGCCGAACTTTCGCTGTTCGGGTGTTCTACCATTTGTTCGGCCCCCCGAACCGACCACAATGCATTGCGGTGCTGAAAAGTGCATTGAAAGCTTCAGCCAATTGGGGCACAGAGCACTGTCAGAGTCATGATTGGGCACTGTCATCATGACTTTATCCAATCATGGCTCATTCCTGCCCCACAGTATAAAAGTATTTCAATGGCTGCCATTTTTAGTGTGATTTTGGCATGGAGAGAGATAGAACAGGGCTCTGTTCAGTGCTATTAGTTAGTTAGTGTGCTATACTGTGCTATTTTGCTTCAATTGTCAGTGTAGAATATTAGTTTTGTTTCAGTCTAGGGATAGTGTGGGTGTAGCAAAGAGGAGGACCATTATTCAACTTTGCATAGTGTGCAGTTAGAGTAGGGACAGCTCAGATAGTTTCACTGTAGTGTAGTGAGACAGTGTGTCAGTAATCTTTACATTAGTGTATAGCTAGAGTAGGGACAGTTCAGATAGCGTCAGTGTAGTGATGGTTGAACACCATCTATTTGATTATGTTACTGCCACTTTATTGCCATTTACTTCTGTATGCGTTACTGTCAGTTTAACGCCATATAGTATTGTGCCTTACTGCCAGTTTATTGCCATATTTATTTTTGCCTTAATGCCAGTTTAACGCCATATCGTTTTTTGCACGTTACTGCCAGCTTAATGCCATATAGTTCTGTGTGCATTACTGCCAATTTAACACCATTTACTTTTGTGTGTGTTACTGCCAGTTTAACGCCGTATAGTTTTGTGTGTGTTACACCATATTGTTTTTTGTGCATTACTGTCAATTTAACGCCATATAGTTCTGTGCGTCACTGTACGTTTGGCACATTATATTGCAGTATATTATAGTGTAACCATGGAGTGTGTCTGTGCAGTATGAGTACTCGAATTAAAATGCACCAAACACCACTTTATATTGATTAAAGTGCATCTATGTACAGATTTCCACTTCTTCTTTACATTTGCATATAAGCACCGCTCCCTCCCTCCCAATAATTTCTGGGAGGACAACAAGGAGAGGCAGATGTTCCCTTGGCACTGTAAGGGTGCCAGTAACAAATGTGTCCAGAGACAAAGGTGGACAACTGGACGTGGTGATCAGTCCTCAGGCAGGGCATAATTTCCACAGTTTAGTGAGTTTGGCCATGCTATCCAGCCACAGCATGCAGAGGAGGTGGTGGACTGGCTTACTGAACCTTTCTCATCCTCCTCATCTTCTGTCATGCAAGCAGAGGCAAGTGTGCAGTCCCTGCAGTTGCCAGAGTGAATAAACCTGCCTCCTTGTCCTCATCTATTCCTGCCATAGCCCCAACATCAGCCATGGAGGGGTCAGCTGAGTTATTTGACCACAACGTCACTCACTTGCTCCTTGATGATGTCCAGCCATTACTGGATTCAGATGTTGTTTTTGAGGTGGAGGATGGCAGGAACATGAGCCTAGAGAGAGGGGCGAACACTGGTAGACAAATTGGCGTACAGTTTCTAATACAGTGCAGGCGGTGTTCACAATATTTAATACAGTGTGTACAGTTTCTACTACACTTCTGGTGGTGTACACAGTATAAAATACAGTGCAATCATTATATAGTTTCTAATACAGTTCCGGCATGTACACATTATCTAATACGGTGTATACAGTTTCTAGTACACTTCAGGTGGCGTACACAGTATATAATACAGTGTAGTGCAGTGTTGCAAAACAAAAAATACATTATGTCCGGAAGGCCACCAAGGAGAGGCAGAAGCTCACAGACCACTAAAAGAGAGCAAGCAGCCTCTGTGCCTATAGTCAACAGTGATGGTCGTGGACATGGTACATCCTTTGCAGGTGGCCGTGGGTCATGCTTGTCCTTTTTTTCTGCTGCTGGCTGTGTTATTGAGCCACAACATGCAGAAGAGTTGGTGTAGTGGATAACAAAGCCGTCCTCATCCTCCTCATCCTCCAGGCTCTGAGTAGTTTGCCTTCCAAGCAGCTGCCAAAGCGGCCTATTCCACCGGCTCCTTGTCCACAATCACTCATTCCGTAGCCCCACCATCATGCACGGAGGAGTCCCCAGAATTATTCGACCACAGTGTTGGGTACATGCTGCTGGAGGATGTGCAGCGATTTGAAGGCTCCGATGATGTTGGTTCCCAGGTTGAGGAAGGGAGTATTGTGAGCCTAGAGAGAGGGGGTGCCCAAGAAGGACAAAAACTGGCAGTCATGTTCCCCCAGCTTCAGCATACTGCCAAGTTTTCTCCAGTGATGAGAAAGGAGTGGATGATGAGGTCACACTGACTGTACTTGGGTGCCTGGGAGAAGAGAGGAGGAGGAAAAGACACAACTCCAACGAGGCAGGATGTCCTCTAGGGGGCAGCTTAAGGGCAGCCACCCTATTGCATCACACCACAGAGCTCCGCAGGTGTAGGGAGCTACTGACTGCCTGACTTTTAACAGTTCCTTGGTGTGGGCCTTTTTCAAAACATGTGCAGCAGATCACACTGTTGCTGTTTGCAACCTATGTCTGAAGCGGCTCAAGCATGGCTAGAACAGCAGCCGCTTGGGCACCACATGCTTGACCAGACATATGACGACCTGCCATTCAGGCCATTGGCAACAGCACTAGAAAGACCCACATCAAAAAAAGGCAAATTTCTACTTGCTCCTCATCTGGGATCTCCAACCCTACTATGCCTCCAGTCCTCTCAAAAACCTGCACTGAGAGGAATGAAGGTATAGAAATAGGTGTCCCAAGTACTTGCAGCCAATCTGCTAGCAGCATACCACCAATTGATTTTAGCAGGGAAATTTCCCTAACCCAGTTGCTGAACCGTAAAAGAAATTCGGTCCCAGCCATCCACATGCTCAGCATCTAAATGCTAGCTCGGCCAAATTGCTAGCACTGCAACTGCTGCCTTTTCAATTGGTAGACTCTGCCCCCTTTCGTGAATTTGTGGAATGTGCTGTACCTCAGCGGCAGGTTCCAAAACGCCATTTCTTTTCATGGAAGGCAATGTTTTGGCCTTGTTGGGCAGGGTGGTCAGCAGTAAGGTTCATATTACCACTGACTCATGGTCCAGCAGGCATGGGCAGTTACGTTACCTTTCCTTCATGGCGCATTGAGTAACTCTGCTGGCAGCTGGGAAGGATGCTGGACAGGGTTCAGTGTTGCTGGAGCTTGTTCCACCACCATGCCTCCAAAATGCTAGTGGTGATTCTGCCACAGCTCTCTCCTCCACCCCCTCCTCTTCTTCTTCCTTTATGGCCTCTTCTGTAGATTTGTCCTCCGTTCAAGGGGCTATGCAAGCAGTCAGGCTTAAAGATGCCATGCGGTGCTTCAGTTGGTCTGCCTAGGGGACAGGAGCCGCACTGGGGCAGAGATTCTGTCAGCTCTGCAGGGGTAGGCTCAGAGGTGGATTACGCCATGCCAGATTCAGCCAGGAATGGTTGTATGCGACAATGGCACCAACCGTCTCTCCGCCCTCCGACAGGGACACTTGACCCATGTTTGGCACACGTCCTGAATTAGGTAGCGCAATGGTTTTGAACAGGTTCCCAGGCTTACAGGATCACCTGAGGAAGGCCAGCAAAGTCTGTGGTCATTCCAGCTGGTCATACAGTGCCTGCAAAAGGACCCTGAATTTGTGGTATCAAGGAGAGGGATCATTACTAGCTGGCAACCCGCTACAAGGGTAAAGTTGCAGAACTCATCCTGCCTTCACAGAGGGAGTAGAGAATAAAACATCTTCAGGAGGCCTTGAAGAAAGGTTTGTGCCATGCATTTCCAGATCCTGGGAGGTAACAATTTCCTGGTGCTGGACAATGTGTTGCTGAGGCTTTGTTCAGTCAAAGGAAGAGCGGTGGAGAAGGTGGCTGGCTGACTGATGCCTTTAAACAATTTTTCAGTCCTCAGCTCCAAGGTCTGATCAGTTCAAGCAACCATCGCCAGTGTCTGCATTACATGGTGCAGGGATATCTAGGGGCAAGAGCAGACTTGGAGACCTTTCCAACAGAGCATCCACTTGGTTACTGGGTCTTATGGACCACTGGCCAGAACTTGCTCAATATGCAATTGAGCTTACTGGCCTGTCCTGCATCCAGCATGCTTTCTGAATGCACATTCAGTGCTGCTGAAGGGTTTGTAACGGATCAAAGAGTACACCTGTCCACAGACTCTGTTGATAGGCTCACATTCATACAAATGAATCAGTCTTGGATCAGCAGCTATCAAGCGCCTGATTTAACTGCTTAAATTTGCTATGGTTGTGAATCCCTTGAAGATTGTCTATGTTGACTATCCAATTCCTAGCTAGCATCATCAAGATTCCTCTTCAATCTTGATGATGCTAGCTTCCAACAATATTTTTGGTTTAGGGCACCACCACCTCCCAAGGCCCAATTTTTCTGCCCCTGTTGGCATGTAATTACAATTTTTTATATAATATTTCAATGCAGGGTCCGTTCCTGTGCCCAACAAGAGTAACTGTGAGGGCTTACAGTGTTCTGGCACCACCAAAACCAAAGGTCCAATTTTTCTTCCCCTGTTTAACAGGGTCATATAATTACAATTTTTGATATAATATTCCACAGCAGGGCCCATTGCTGCGCCCAACAAGAGTAACTGTGAAAGCGTCAGAGAAATAGTGTCAGGGAATAGGCCATGGAAGTACTGGCAATCTTGCCAGTAGAAGAAATGGGTGCCATAGGTGCATCATGTGACAAATGGCTCCCCTTGCTGGCCTATATAAGGCTGTTTCTGTTTGTCCCAAGTTGCTGGATTGTCTTCAGCTCTTACCTGTTCCTGAACCCGTGTTATACTTCAAAGTGATTCCTGTTGTGACCTCCGCTTGCCTCCTGACCTGCTCTGATCTGACCCCCGGCTTGACTCACAAACTTTGCTATACTTGCACCTGTTTGATTACCTCCTCGGGGAGGATCATGTGACCCGGGTCTCCTAGCAATGTCTAGAGTTTGTGGTGGGCGGGATCTGACTGCAAGGAGCTTTGCTCTGGAGGGAAGAGGGGGAAGCCAGGTGGAAGCCCTTACTGTGACAACGTATCACTGACCCTTTTGGACACAGATGCAGGCATACACCATCTTATCTGCAGGGGTCCTGGGTGGAGAGTCAGTTGTGGTATATGGTTGTGTCATGCATATATGAGCTCACCCTGTAGCTCTATTTATGCACCTAGCACTTTTTGTTATTTATGCATGGAGCACTTTTATTGTTACCCATTAGTGTATATTCCTAGTATCATTCACTATTCACCAGTGAATATCCACCAGTGAATATCCACCCCAGAGGTTACCCTTGGGGGTGCTACATTCTCTTAGCACTGCATTTTTTTTATCACTTATCCTTTATACATTTGTCACATTGCTGATGCTGGCTGCTATTTTGTTGTTTGTTTATAGTAGTAGCCCAACTTTTGTCCATATATATATATATATATATATATATATATATATAATCTCCACTGTAACCAGTTTAGCTATATCTGACTGCAATCTGTTCCTGGTGTACTTTTTATAATATACTTCAGGCAGGCAGGTGATTCAGTTAGCTACAGTGTATTTAATATATATCCCGTGAACACGTCCGTCTAGTGACGAAACGCGTAGGGAAGTACGGCGTGCTGACGTCACCGCGTTCTACGCCAGACCCGGAAGTGCGGGCGGTAATCGAGAGCTGGCTGGCTCGTTTTCTGTGATACGCATTGTTTTTTCTTCATTCATGTGAGTGCACTGATTTTATTTAAAATTGAATAAATAAGGGTTTTTATGCTATGCGAGTTCCTTTATATTTTTCCATATGAACTGTGATACCATCGCTTTACCATTGGGGAATAATACTGGGGAGAGTCTGGTGTGGTCCTGTGACGGTTCATCCAGATCATCCATATACATGCCCTTTTGATCTCACGTAACACTGAGATCTTAAGTTCTGGTAAGCGCCCCTCCTTTTTTTCTTCACTGGTGGAGGTGGCTTTTTGGACTCCTGTACACACGAAGTGACGTGGGTGTCATTTCTTATCTTCACTCTGAACGAATATCTTCACTTGCTGATTGATATTTTTCTTGGGACTTTAAGTGACTATATATTTTTTTTGTTTCAATTATTTTTCACATTTATTGGAATTTATTTATTAACTTATTTACATTTTTTTCACTTTTGAGTTTATTTGTCTGTATTATGAGGGATACATACATTTTGTGTTGTTCATTTTATCTTATTTGAATTTTTTTTTTTGATTGGCCTAAGTAGATTGGGTCTCTTCATGCGATCTGACACACAATTTTTTATTTTTTTTTCCCTGTTTTTTTGGGTTCTTTGCCCCTTTTTTTTACTTATGTACTAATGATTTAATCTATTCACACACTTTGTAATAATTTTTATAACATTATTTATTATAGTATTTACTATTCAATGTTCACTGTCATTCTATTTGGGTTGTTGATCCATTGTATGAATTAATGGAGATTCATTTATTTTTTATCTAGCCTAGGATATTGTATTTTGATTATTTCACTTTTATAGGAGTTATTTTTTAGCACCATTTTTTGTTTTTATAGTGCAGCCCTTCTTGATCCATGTTACAAGGGTAAGGTTGCGGAACTTATCCAGCCTTCGCAGAGGGAGCAGCGGATGAAACATCTTTGGGAGGCCTTGCAGAAAGGTTAGTGCAATGCGTTTCCAGAGCCTGGGAGGGTACAATTTCCTGGTCCTCCTGGACAATGTGTTGCTGAGGTTTCGGTCAGTCACAGAAGGAGCGGTGGAGAAGGTGGCCGTCTGACCGCTGCGGTCAGACAATTCTTTAGTCCACAGCCCCAAGGTCTGATCGTTTCAGCAACCATCGCCAGCATCTGATTTACATGGTACAGGAATTCCCAGGGGCAAGATCAGACTTGGAGACCTTTCCAACTGAAAATCCACTGGGTTACTGGGTCTTGAGGATGGATCACTGGCCAGAGCTTGCACAATATGCAATTGAGCTACTAGCCTGTCCTGCATCCAGCGTTCTTTCTGAATGCACATTTGGTGCTGCTGGAGGCTTTGTAATCGATCGCAGATTGCGCCTGTCCACAGACTCAGTTGATTGGCTCACCTTTATAAAAATGAATCAGTCTTGGATCACCAGCTACCAAGCACCTGATGCTGATGTAACCGATTCATTTTTTTTATGAATGTGAGATCCCTTCAAGACTACCTATGCTGAGTGACTATCCTGTTATGCTGAGTGACTATCCTATTCCTCCTCAATGTTCATGTTGATAGCTTCTAAGAACATTGCTGTTTCAGGACACCACCACCAGTGCCTAAGGCCCAATTTTTCTGCCCCTGTTTAACAGGGGCATGTAATTACAATTTTTGCTGTAATATTTCACAGCAGGGCTCGTTCCTGTGCTCAAATAGAGCATCTGTGAGGAGTTGCAGTGCTGTGGCACCACCACAAGTGCGTAAGGCCCAATTTTTCTGCCCGTTTAACAGGGGTATGTAATTACAATATTTGCTCTAATATTTTACAGCAATAGTATCTGTTAGGCTTTACAGTGTTGTGCCACCACCACCATCGTCTTAGCCCTTGTACACACGGTTGGACATTCCGACAACAAAATCCGTCTGATTTTGTCCAAAACTTGTGTTGCATACACACGATCAGACAAAGTTGTCAGAAAATCCGATCGTACGTAACGTGACAACGTTATTTTGTTACGACGGGACTACGTTCAGGCTAGTAGCCAATAGCTTTGGTCTAGGAATTTGATCTGAGCAGCCGTGGCACTTTGTCCGATCGGAATTCTCTACACACAATCCGACAAAGTCCGATCGGATCATGTTGTTGGAAAGTTTTACAGCCCAGCTCTAAAACGTTGTCCATCGGATATTCTGATGGAAACAGTCCGATGGAGCCCACACACAGTCGGATTATGTGACAACATGGTCCAATCGGACATTTTCCGTCGGAATGTCCGACCGTGTGTACAAGGGCTAAGGCCCAAGGGGCATGTAATTAAAATATTTTTTCCAATATTTCACAGCAGGGTTAGTTCCTGTTCAACAACAGAATCTGTGAGGGGTTACGGTGTTGTAACACCACTACCACTGCCTAAGGCCCAATTTTACAATTACAATTCTTGATGAAATATTTCACAGCAGGGCCCGTTCCAGCGCCCACCAAGAGTAACTGTGAGGGCTTACAATGTTGTGGCACCACCACAACCAAAGGCCCAATTTTTCTGCCCCTGGTCAACAGGGGCATGTAATTACAATTCTTGATATAATATTTCACAGCAGGGCCTGTTCCAGCGCCCACCAAGAGTAACTGTGAGGGCTTACAGTGTTCTGGTACCACCCAATTCTCCACAGAGTGTATAGGGCAAGCCGTAGAGTATATACAGGTGGTCCCCTACTTTCAAACATCCGACTTACAAACGACTCCTACTTACAAATGGAGGGAGACAACAGGAAGTGAGAGGAAATCTACCCATAGGAAGGGTCAATATGGGAAAAAGGTGTCTCCACTGATGCTTTATCACCAATCCTTGTTTCCCTAATAACCACATTTTCAAAATCCAATTGTCATTGGGACAGAAAGTGAGGTTAAATCTTCTGAAGAGGGGCACAGACAGTGAAATAAATGTTACAGGGGGGATGATAACCCTTCCCTGTGTTATCCAAAAAGCTGAAAAGTTATTTTTTTGTCTGGAGCTATACTTACAAAATGTACCTGTTCCAAATTACAAAATATTCAACTTAAGAACAAACCTACAGTCCCTGTCTTGTTTGGACCGCCTGTATACTGCTGTTCAGCGTATATAGGGTCTTTCTTTTTTTAATTTGGGTGCGGGGTTCCCCTTAATATTCATACAAAACTAAAGTGCCTGGTAATGGGCTGAGGGGTGGGGGTACCCATGCCATTTTTCTCAATAATTTTCATCCATATTGCCATGACCCGACATTACATTAGAGCCACAAGCAGTTTTAAATTACTTTTATTCCTTTAGAAATGTAATTTTGTGCAGGTACGGTTATAAACAAGAGAAACACGTGGCACTTTACAGGCATACTATAGTCACCTCCCAGGTATGATATTTAAAGGAATATTTCACTTTTATTTTTTCACTTTAAGCATTATTAAAATCACTGCTCCTGAAAAAACAGCCGTTTTTTAAAACTTTTTTTGCATTCATACATGTCCCCTGGGGCAGGACCCGGGTCCCCAAACACTTTTTAGGACAATAACTTGCATATTAGCCTTTAAAATTTGCACTTTTGATTTTTCATGTTCGGGTCCCATAGACTTTAACGGTGTTCGAATGTTCGCACAAACTTTCGGTCTGTTCGCATGTTCTGCCACAAACCAAACCGGGGGTGTTCGGCTCATCCCTAGTAAACAGTGCTCAGAATGGGCAGAGTTGGGTCCCCAGGGGTTCTGTGCTGGCACCAATCCTATTTATTTTGTTCATAAATAACCTGGAGGATGGGGTAAACGGCTCAATCTCTGTATTTGCGGATGATACTAAGCTAAGCAGGGCAATAACTTCTCCGTAGGATGTGGAAATCTTGCAAAAAGATCTGAACAAATGAATGTGGCAGGCAACTACATGGCAAATGAGGTTTAATGTAGAAAAATGTAAAATAATGCATTTGGGTAGCAAAAATATGAATGCGAATCTATACACTGGGGGGAGAACCTCTGAGGGAATCTAGGATGGAAAAGGACCTGGGGTCCTAGTAGATGATAAGCTCAGCAATGGCATGCAATGCCAAGCTGCTACTAACAAAGCAAACAGAATATTGGCATGCATTAAAAAGGGGATTAACTCCAGAGATAAACCGATAATTCTCCCGCTCTATAAGACTCTGGTCTCGCTGCACCTAGAGTATTCTGTCCATTTCTGGGCACCAGTCCTCAGGAAAGATGTACTGGAAATGGAGCGAGTACAAAGAAGAGCAATTAAGATAATCAAGGGTCTGGCGGCTATTAGTTACGAGTAAAGGTTGCAAGCACTGAATTTATTCTCTCTGAAGTAGAGACGCTTGAGAGGGGATATGATTTCAGTTTATAAATACTGTACTGGTGACCCCACAATAGGGATAAAACCTTTTACCCAGAAGGGAGTTTAACAAGACACATGGCCACTCATTAAAATTTGAAGAAAAGAGATTTAACCATAAACTATGTAGAAGTTCTTTACTGTAAGAGCGGCAAGGATGTGGAATTCCTTTTCACAAGCGGTGGTCTCAAAAAACTATTAGATAAGCACCTGAACGACCGCAACATACAGAGATATACAGTGTAATACTGACATATAATCACACACATAGGTTGAACTTGATGAACTTGTGTCTTTTTTCAACCATACCTACTATGTAACTATGATTTAGTCAAGAGCATCTACGGATTTTTTAAAGCATATTCAATTTTATATTATACATTATTTAATATATATTGCAATGACAATTTTGTTTTCTGTAAGTGATCCTCTTCCATTGCGTTAAATGATCTTCTTGCTTTGAGTATTGTGTGAAGGCTGATTTTGTGTTTGCTAGCACACCATTTATTATACATCACCAGAATATTTATAACCTGGGTTCTACCCAATAAAGTATTATGCTGCTCAACAAAGAGTATTTTTTCTAATTCATATTGTACCATTTGTTTTTTTTACCAGAGGAAAAACTGTTAGTGGGTAGATGTTCTTTCAAAATGTTGCTATAGGACCATGTGACTTGTAGTTATTCCTCTGAGCACCATGGTGGCTTGGCAATATCTGCAAAAAATGTTGTATCTGTATAGCCATAGATCTTCTCCAGATTCTTTCCAGAATGCAGATACATATTATTAGATGTAAAAAGTTCCACCAAAGCTTAAACATATTTCTATAGATGTGTGGTGTGTATATGAATGTGGTAAAAAAAAGGGACAACAATCTCGCAGACCTTCTGTTAAATGCAGCTATCTTCTAAAGCAATATCTGTTTAATGTGACTTTAATCATGCAGTTCCTTTAGAAAGGAAAATAAATAATAAAATCAAAACACGTGAAAATGAGCAGTGGATAACAATTATCATGTGGGAACCACAAGCACAGCTGTACTGAGCCCTGTGATATTGTTTTGTTTGGAAAATGTAGGATGTGATGTTCTTAGAGCCAGGTGGAACTGGGATTAGGAAAGGCACTGTTTTTAATGTTTGGCCAGGACACTGTCCAAAAAAAAAATCAGTTTACTGTGTTTTGTCTTGTTCAACCATCTGTGTGCATTTGCACTTATAGGACGTATATGTGTGTTGTAGATATGTACAGTACATAAATAGAAATGAAAACTGCAACAAGCAAACGGCATTAAAAAATGTGTTCAAACAAATAAATATATACCATATTAAGCACTGAGAATTAACAATTGGCTTACAAGTGTGTTAGTTATTTGAAACGATCTTAATACAAGTATTTAACTAAACTCAATGAGTGAAATAGACATTTCTGGCAGTGTACACTATACTTTTAAAATGCACTTTGACTGTATAATTAACTGCACCTTTTAGGTAAAAAAATAAATAGTGTAGACATCAGATGGCAACTTCACCCAAGACTTACTACCACAGATTTTTTTTGAGTAGGGTTACTGTCATTCTATTGTGTAACTGTATTTTAGTAATTCCCCCTTGGGAATTAAAGTATTTTGAATCTGAATTGAAATTGAAAAAAATGGCATATGGTCGTTTACCCCTGAAGAGAAATTCTGCTTCCAGAAAATTTACCTGGAGCCTTCTAGGTCTAAGTACATCCTGCTGTGCTCTAAAATATCTGCTGCAAGGAGAATGGTTCCTCGTTTGGATTTGATACACATGTAGGTCTCTTGTATCCAATAGTGGTGGCTTCTGGCTAGGAACAGCTTGTTTACAACTGATGTCGATGGAAGCGCTGAGCTAGGCCATGCTGTTGGACACAGGATTTATATTCACAAAAGGCAACTCGTCGATTTGGCATTTTATATAGGGAACAAAAAACATTTCTTTAACTTCTTTGAAAGTGCAGTAATATTTTATGTTTATATTTTAGTTCTGCAGGTTCATAGGTACTATATATTTTCACTGTGTTCCTTCAATTCTACAACTACCTAAATACAATTGGTTTATATATAATCACCCTCCGTATAATATATATACACACACTTGCAAATTCTTAAATACAAACCGTTTTATTTGAATAGAACATTTTTTGGTGAGATGATAGTCATACCCAGATGGGTTTAAAATGTCACAGTTGCTATGAATTTCATCAAACACGTTTTTAAAATAATCACTCACCTCGCCATTTCCTATATGTATTTTTATTAAAGTGTTTGTTAACCCAAAAAAAAAAAAAAAATAGAGATCCTGTTTCCTTAAAGCAAATTAAACAGGTCCCCTGTAAACTGTAAAAAATTCTGCCTGTTCCTGCCGCTTGCTGTATCCCCCTCTCTGCACTGACCATGATAATCAGGGCTGCTGAGTCCTGACCACTGTGGTCAGCATATGTCCCTCCCTCATCTGCAGCCCTGCTCTGCTCTCTCTCACCCCTCCTCCCTGCCTGTCAGATCTGTGTTCTGTGTCTCTGTCTCCACCCCCCGGCTGGTTTCCAGGGCTAATGCAGTAGTCATGTATCGGAGCTGTACAGCAGCCGCGAGTCACATGACCGGCCTGAAGATCACTCTAAATTGGTATTTACTAGCCTCGTTTTTATAAAAGACTAATACAGTGCGCTATGCCTGTCTACAATAGAGGGGCTGGCAGTGACATACATATATTTGGGTTAACAAACACTTTAAGCCTACTTTCACACTGGGCAGCAAGGGCTCTTTACCATCCTTTTAGCAGCAGTTTTCGGCCACTAGCGTGACACTTTTAACCCCCGCTAGTGGCCGATGAAAGGGTTAATAGTGCCCATGTAGCGGTGCTGCCAAATCGCTTTGCAGTTGCTTTGCAGGTGCTTCGGCAGTGCTGCCCATGCATTCCAATTGGCAGGGGTGGCGGAGGAGCGGTGTATAAACCACTCATTCATCGTCCCAAAGATGCTGCTTGCAGGACTTTTTTAATGACCCGCAAGCGCACCGCTCCAGTTTGAAAGCACTCAGGTTTTCACACTCGAGTGACAGGAGAGGCACTTTACAGGCACTTTGCAGGTGCTATTTGTAGCGCTAAGACGCCTGTAAACCACCTCAGTGTGAAAGTGGCCTAACAATTACATCACTAACTTCTGCTGTGACTCTGCACCCTCTACTGTTGTTGAAATAAGAAAAGATGCTTAGCTTAAGACCTGTACATGTTTCTGAATCACAACTTAAATCAGAGATTGTCTATAAACCCTTCCACGCTAATGAATATAAAAAATTGTGAGTAAATTATATCACAAAACCATGAACCAGATTCTTATTCTTCTACCAATAACCAGCTGCTATAAATAAATATAAACCACTAAGTGATATAACAAAATGATAATGACAGCACTGATTCAAAGATATAAATAATTCTTTGTGATAATGTATGCACAACAAATCATTCTATAAATATTGTGATTAAAAAAAGACCTCCAAATAATACATGAAAATATTTTTAACCAAAATTAATATTCAATTAAATAAGTTCAAATAAAACCATCCAACGATGTAATGACTAAAGTTCCCATCACTAATATGATTCTTCTAAGTGTAGAAAAATCTTTGATCCAAAGTGACCACCACCACTAATACAGGAAAACGCAAGTACCAGAAGTACATGCCTATCTCATTATAATATTAGCAAACATAGCTTGTATTAATTCCAAAGATCTTCCAAACAGTTGCAGTCCATGTTAAGGCTTGACCTCCATTACCGTCCTGTGTCCATTCAGTGGTTAGATTTCATAGCCAGCATAAAAAAAAAAAAAGTGTAGTGTGTTAAACATCCAAATTTATGTGACACGGGTAATCAAGGTACTCACAAAAGCTGTTTAAGCATAAGCTTAGAATCAAGCATAGATGTGTTGGCAAAGATATATAGAGAAACCACTGACCGCCATCCATTCCAATCCTTCCCAGTTCACAAAAACAGCACAAATGACAGGACATTCCCCCCCTTTGATCATGATCCCCTTTAATGAAGTCAGAACAGACTAAACATGTAGGGTGAATCTGATGCTGGGAGTGAGTAGGAACTGTGTCCTGTCATTTTTGCTGTTATTGCACGTGTCTTTGTATTAATAGCAGCAGTCCCCAAACTGGCACATTAGTTGCCACAGACTGGCCTCTGCAATGAGAAGGCCCTGTATGCAGGGCTTCCTTATTGCAAGTCCGGCAGAATGATCGCCATAGGCAGAGTGGCAGCAGATGCTGGAATGCAGAGTGTTCCTGCACAATGTAACAGGCAGGAGGAGTGATCTCCATACTGATGATGCCTGTATATTCCCTCCCTCTAACACCACTAAGAGGATCAGCACAGGGCATGGAGCCTGCAAAGTAAGTGACCACTGAACACTAATAAAGAGGCACCATTCCTCCCACTGACAAAAGGGCACAATTCCTCCTCCAATGACATAGGGGCATCATTCTGACCACTGACACCGGCATTTATTTCTCCTGCTGACTACTAACACCAAGACATTTATCCTACTGACTGCTGTTGCAACAGCATTTTTAACTTTCACTGCCCCAGGGGAGTTTTTTACTCCCACTAACCACTGGCTCCAGGGCATGCTTTACTTCCACTGACCCTGGTACTAAGGCTTTTATTATGCCTGCTAACCACAGATGTCTAGGTTTGTCTTACTCCCATTGATCACTGACATAGGTGCATTTTTACTCTGACACAGGAGCAGTTATTACTCCCACAGGAGCAGTTAATACTCCCACTGACCAACAATGTATCTGCTTTCTTTTACTCCCATTGATGCAGGAGCATTTGTTAATCCCACTGACCAGCTACATAGAGCCATTTTTACTCCCCTTGATCACAGGTGTAGCAGCATCTTGTACTCCCACTGAACAGCAATGCAGGTAAATGGTATACTCCCATTGACATAAAGGCACTTTCTACTCCCATTGACTGCCGATGTACAGGCTTATTTTTTTTACTCCCACTGACCACAGTTTGGCCCCCAAACAGTGTAATGGACAATGAACTGGCCCTTTGTTAAAATAATTTGGGGGACGCTGGTCAAAAGCCGCCATCTGCATCACCCCTAATGCATCCCTTTGCCATCATTCCACCACTTATGTTTTTTCTCGGATCACTCCTACATCTCTGCTCTTCTTATATCTCAAAAAATAGTGGGTGGGTCACAAAGGGCTTAAAGTATTCCAGCTAAGAGGGCCCTGATAGGATTTGTGACCATGGCCCCAATTTATGTAAAACCAGTCTTGCTCCTGTGAATTTCACTGTTAATCCATTCCCTATCCCCTTGTATACTCAAACATTCACTGGTAACCCATCCACTAAATGCACACTTCCTACCTTCTACTTCTGACACCATTTATTGGTAATTATATCATTATATATACAGTACACTGTACTCCACTGGTAGCCTCATGCACTCACTGTGTTCTATCCACTGGTAGCCTCATGCACTCACTGTGTTCTATCCACTGGTAGCCTCATGCTCTCACTGTGTTCTATATGCCATTTACTTGTAAACCCAAGCAATAGCTGTATTTATCAGGTGATGCATTGCATGCCCTCCTTTACTATATTATATTATTTGTCTGTTCTTAACCATTTGTGGACACTAAACATACTACCCACACCCGCAAAAGCGTCATGAAAGTACACATGGTGTCTGTACTACATTCAGTCCTTCTGTCTCTCATCCACTCCCCATCTCACACTTGCCAGCAATACCCAACTATCAGAATTACATTTGATTAATTACAATTGATTATTTGTTGTACACAAAATTTGACACAAAATTAACTGCAATTGTGAAGAAACAAACATAATCTCTCCTATAATACCACACATAAAATTGCAATGTGAATTCCAAAGCAATAATAACAATCTCACGTGCAGGAAAATATATATGACACATCTTCTCACTCAGTGCAACACCCCTAGTGGTACACTCTAGTCCTCCTCCATCCCAAAGTGCTTCACTCAACATGTGCTCTCACCTCAGAAACACGACCTGCACATTCTAGACTTCATTAAAAGCCTTTTTCCCATTCCTGGGGTCTAGATGTTTCAGATGATATCTACTGCCCCATAGTCACTCAAGGCAAGCAAAGACATACTCTATAGTGTTTTACCATAAAAAACAAAACAAAAAAACAACATTTATTAAAACCTTTTAAAAACACATTCATATTCATTAGTGCACTCCGCAATGGTAAACAAGCATCACCATTTGATATACAGCTTGTATCAGCACCTAAAAATTTAATCCTGGCTGTTTTCTGGTTTTCTGGTTTGTTCATGATGCTGTCACCAAGCCCTGCAAGATATTGCTGCAACAATAGGTCCATAATGGCAATGTAAAAATTGTTCTGGGGCATTGGTGGTACACAGGTGTGGGAGCTAAAGTGGTTAATGAGAGCATAATACTATATCCTTTCTCAGTATTTTAGATAAGCCAGACTATATTTAATGATTTTATTCCAGTCACCTCATATTTTGTAAATGCATTCTTTTATTTGAGCATTATACCATTGTCTAAATACAGGTTACTATAACCAGATATTTTTTGGTTGCATCTCCCACCATAATGCCCTGTACACACGATAGGATTTTCCGACAACAAAATCCATGGGATTCCGATGTTGGCTCAAACTTGTCTTGCATACACACGGTCACACAAAATTGATTCCGAGCATGTGTGGCACTTTGTGCATTGGAATTGTGTACACACAATCAGAATCAGATCTCAAATTTTGTATAATGGAAATTCCTATGGAAAATGTGTGATGGAGCCTACACACGGTCGGAATTTGCGACAACAAGGTCCTATCAAACATTTTCAATTGGAAATCTTATCGTGTGTACAGGGCATAAGGGTAGTAAAGTGGAGTTACACCCAAAAGAGGAAGTTCCACTTGTCTGCCTTCTCCCCCCTCTGCTGCCAAATTTGGCACCTTTTGGGGGGGGGGGGGGGAAGCAGGTACCTGGCTTTGACAGGTATCCGCTCCCACTTCTGGATCGGTGAACTGAGCCGGAGGTTTGGCCCATCTCCCCTATCCCCTGCAGCCTTCTGGGACACTTCACAGGTCGAAGAAGACTGCAGCCTATTCACAAATCACATCAAGCTTCACGCATCCGCAGTAGCAAACCGGCTGTAAGACCGCAAGGCTTCACTACCAGTTTCCCTTAGTAAAGATGGTGGCGCCAACACCCGATAGCTCAGTTTGGGTGAGGACACCGCTAAATGCCTGGACAGATAAGTGCCCTAATATTAAAAGTCAGCAGCTCCAGTATTTGGAGTTGCTGACTTAAAATTTTTTGGTGGTGCCTGGTGCTCCTCTTGGATTATTTATTAGACAAAAATTAAGAAACACTTTTAAATAAGTAATCAGCATAGTGAAAGGTAATACATAATTAAAAGGAATTTTACATGACAAGCTTTCCACAACCGTGGATATGATTTTGTCTTCTAGTCAAGGAAAGCACTGAAATATTTTTACTTAGGTGTGTGCAATAATACATTTCAGTGATCATTTTATGCAGCAAAACCAAACTTAAATACGATAGATAATGCTGCAGATAGATCTATCAGATCTATCTATCTGATCTATCAGATCAGAGCTATCAGAGAAGCTCTCAGATATAGGTTCATAACTGTATGGCGCTTAAATGCTATTTTACTTTTAAGTGTAGCTTTATTTTATACAGAAAAATACATATTACAGACTACAGTATATATTTTATCATACTGTAGTTTGTTCCTAATGATACAGATTATGCTTATTAAAAATTAAAGATTACAATTTCTCCCTATATAATAAGGCTGCTCACTGATGTTCAATGTCAATGGCAGTCTTTTAGTAAAGGCACATTTAGTAAAATTCTAATTATACAATAAATTTAAAGACTTTCTTTCCTGAGAGACACAAAGACGCTGCCTGTAACATAGAACCTGATGCCGAGGTCAGGAACTACAGCTGGTTGAGGTTCCTTCAGCCTATGGCTGCCTCCGTTCCCTTAAGGCAAGCATGTCTACTGGTACTTGGTTTCCCCTGGGTCTTAGAACACAATGTGGGAGATTTACTAAAACTATAGCAAATCATTTTTTTTTTCATTTTGGATAAGGGTTTTAACCCCTGTCAGAATTTTTTTTTTTGCCATCTGTGTCCCATTGCGGAGATTTACCTTCACTTTCTATCCCATAGCCACACAGGAAGAGAGAGAAAATCCCTACAAATTAAGGGAATTCCTCTGGGACCTCCAGGTCTCCAGATCTAGCGTCCCCATTGGAAGATTTCCCCTATACGGTATTACTTTTCTGGTGACAACTCAAAATTTGGAGCTTTATTTTACGTTCACTTTCAATGATCATAGTAAATAGGACAAATAAAAAGGGTGAATCTCCTTAACAGGGGCACAGACAGCAATAAAAATAGATAAACGTTCTAATCCCTCTCCACTATCTTTTACACTTTAACCACAAATTTCAGCTTTCAGCTCTGTCGCACTTTACATGGCAATTGCACGGTCATGCTACACTGTACCCATATGCGATTTTTATCATTTTTTTTTTTCACACAAATAGAACTTTCTTTTGGTGGTATTTAACCACTTCAATACAGGGCACTTTCACCCCCTTCCTTCCCAGCCCAATTTTCAGCTTTCAGCGCTCTAGCGCTTTCAGTGACAATTGCGCGGTCATGCTACACTGTACCCAAATGAAATTGTTATCATTTTGTTTGCACAAATAGAGCTTTATTTTGGTGTTATTTATTCACGACTCCGTTTTTTTTTTTTTTGCGATATAAGCGCAAAAAAAGCGGAAATTTGGGAAAAAAACAATATTTTCTTTTTTCTATTTGAAAAGAAATCCAATAAAATCAAATTTTGTCATAAATTTAAGCCAAAATGTATTCTGCTACATGTTTTTGGTAAAAAAAATTCCGTTAAGTGTATAATAATTGGTTTGTGTGATCACGGACATATGTACGCAAATGATCATGTACATATGTGTGCAGGTGATCACGTACATATGTGTGCAGATAATCATTGGGACATGTGATTTTAGTGGGACATATGTGGGGGACATGTTTTTATTATTAGGGACATGTGTTTTTATTATTTGGGGACATGTATGTTTTGGGGACATGTATGTTTTGGGGACATGTGTGGGGACTGTGTTTTCACTGTGTGGTGTGTTGTGTGTTTACACTACACTGATGATCAGTGAGTAAAAAGCTGTGAAAAGCAGCCCATACTCACTGATCATCAGCCGGCTGCAGCGTTCTGCTCTCCTCTTCTCAGCGGTGACTTCCGTGTGAGGAGAGGAGAGCCGATTGCCTAGCAACCGGCTGTTTGTTTACATCACATGACGGCCGTGATTGGACACGGCCGTCATGTGATCAGGAGGGCCAATCACAGAGCCCTCCTGCCGATCTGAGATGTGCCGTGTCCGGGTGACACGAGCACATCGGGATCGCGCCGCTGCGCGGGCGCGCGCGCGCGCGATCCCGCTGCTCCTGAATGACGTTCCTGAACGTCCTATCAGGAGCAGGCGGCTCCCACCCGGCCGTATATATACATTGGCCGGGTGGGAAGTGGTTAATCACCACTGGGTTTTTTATTTTTTGCTAAACAAATGAAAAAAGACCAGAAATTTTGAAAAAAACTTTTTTTCTCATGGTTTGTTCGAAAAAATTTCAAACAGGTACAGTAATTTTTCTCCTTCACTGATGTTGGTTTATAAAGCTGCACTGATGGACACTGATGAGGTGGCACTGATGGGCACTGATAGGTGGCACTGATTGGCACTAATAGGCAACACTGATAGGTGACACTGATGAGGAGGCACTGAATGGCAGCACTGCTTGACACAGATTGGCAGCACTACTGGGCACAGATTGGCAGCACTGGAAAGCACTGTTGGAACTGCACTGATAATCAGGACACTGATAATCAGTGCCCTAATTACCAATGCCAATGTCCCTTTAACACAAGCCAGTTTTCGGGCTCTCTTCTTATCTCCTATTAGTGTGAGGAAATAAAAGCCAATAACCATCTTGTGTTTACATCCGTGATCAGCTGTGATTGGGCACAGCTGATCATGTGGTAAAGGGTCACTGTGATTGGCCCTTTCCCCCCGATCTGTGATCAGCTGAGTTTGAAGGACTCAGCAATCACAGAGTGCACAGAGGGTACCGAGAGACAGGAGGAACATAAGTGTCGGCAGATGTTGATAGGAGAGTTTGCGGCAGGAGATGTGGTCCCAGGCAGACTGACAGAACATCAGTTCAGTAACAGTAGCTGTGCACAGAGATTCAGTTGAGGTTAAAGGGGCATGCCACATGCACTGCAGGTCTTTGGCATGTTGCTTTTTAATGATTTCAGCAGACTGAAGGCTGGAACACACCGGTGAGCAAAGCTGGAACAGATGACAACCAGGAAGGCAACCAAACTGGATGTGAGAACAGAATCCAGAGGAGAAGTGTGGTCACAGGAAAAGCCAAGGTTAGCAGCAGGCAGGCAGCAAGGTACAGAATAATAGGCAAAGACATGGTCAGGAACAGAGCTAGGGTCAACAACTAGACAACTAGGCAGAAGCAGGATCCAGGGTTATGTCAGAGGCAAGTCACGTCAGCAGCAAGAGAACATGCAGAGTAGTATCCGTGGGGATTGGATCCAGGCAAACCTTAGACCCCTACTCAGCATCAGGTTGTGCAGTTTAAGCATATATATTATTGTGAGACTTTAAGCACAACAGTGATTGCACTTGTACTAGTACCTCTGCTTTGTAGCTTAGGACTATGTCTCCTCATAAGAGGGTCTCAGGGGGAGGTAGCAAAGGCACTGGTAAATCACCGCCTAGGTCCAGGGGTTCCAAAAGTGCCTGTAAGTTACCATCCCCCCCTGCAAGACTGGAGCCAGCCTCTCAAGACGAGTCAGTGCCCCTGTCAGGTTTTGCAGCCTCTCCTAATGTCGCAGCCCCGGTTTATGTCACTGAGGACTCCCTTAGGGCTACATTGGAGGGTTTTGAAGGGAGAATCATGAATTTTATTTCTGCTTCCCTGAAAGATAGCATTAAAAGGGGTAGATCCCCTCCCTCTGCTGAAATCCCTCTCTCAGATGATTCTTCTGAAAATGAGGAAGGATCCCTATCTTGGGATAGGGATCATGAGCAGTCGGATGAGTCAGAGGAAGAGGAGATAGTCCCCTCTTCCCAGGCACTCAGAAAGCAGGTGCAGTATTATACTGAATTGGTGCGTACCACATTCAGAATGCCTGCTGCTGAAGTCGCTACATCCTCTGTTTCTTCCCTGGGAGTCAGGAAAGCCCCACAGACTGCCTATTCCTTCCCAATTCATCCCTTAATGGATGAATTGATGTATGAGGATTGGGGACATCCCGATAAACTGTTTGCTCCTCCTAAAAGGTTTTCTATGCATTATCCTGTGGAGGAAAGTTTCACCAAGAAGTGGGGGGTCCCATCTGTCGATGCGGCTGTTTCTTGTGTGAATAAAAACCTGACTTGTCCATTGGATAATGCACAGGTATTCAAGGATCCAACTGATAAAAAGCTGGAAACCTTAATAAAAGCCTCCTTTTCCATGGCTGGCACTGTGGTGCAACCTACAGTCGCAGCCGTGGGGTTGTGTCAGTTCCTCAAGGAACAGGTTAAGCAGATGCTTGGGCTCCTTCCCAGTGAGGAAGTAGAAAATTATGCAGAATTGCCTCACATTCTGTGTTTCATAATTGATGCGATTTTGGATTCCGTCCAACAAGCATCACGTTTGTCTCTCATGTTGGTTCACATGCGAAGGGCCCTATGGCTAAAGAATTGGGCAGCTGAGCTGTCATGCAAGAAGCATTTGATTGGGTTCCCGTTTAAAGGGGAACATTTGTTTGGAGAAGAATTAGATAAATTCGTCCAAAATATTTCAGGGGGTAAATCTACTCTCCTTCCAGTCAAAAGGAGCAAGCGTCCTTCATTCAGGCGTGCTCTCTCTCCCGAAGCATCTAGCTCTAAGCAGTGGCGACGGCCTTCTCAGTCCTCCTCTACTAGAAAAAGACTTGGGGGCGAAAGCCTGCCAAGCAGAGCCCAAAAGCTTTCTTGTGAAGGGGCGCCCCCGCTCGGCAGAGTGGGGGGAAGGCTCTTGCAGTTTGCAGGAGCCTGGCGGGAAGAGATCCAGGACAAGTGGGTGATCTCTTCAGTATCTCTGGGCTACAAGCTAGAGTTTCAGGAGATTCCACCTTCTCGTTTCCTAAGGTCAAGGATCCCCAGGGATCCAGTAAAGCAAAAACCGCTATTTCTGGCCTTAGATCAGTTACTATCCCAGGGGGTGATAGTAGAAGTGAACCCGAAAGAACAGGGTTCGGGGTTTTATTCAAATCTCTTCACCGTTCCAAAACCAAATGGAAGTGTCAGACCTATCCTGGATCTGAAGGATCTGAACCGGTTTTTACACATCCGGTCCTTCCGAATGCAGTCAATCCGCACTGTGGTCTCCTCCCTGCAAGGGGGAGAATTCATGGCATCAATAGATATCAAGGATGCATATCTCCATGTGCCAATTTTTTCCGCACACCAAAAATTTCTAAGGTTTGCGGTAGAGCGGCGCCATTTTCAATTTGTGGCCTTGCCGTTCGGGCTTGCTACGGCCCCTCGAGTCTTCACAAAGATTGTGGACCCTCTCTTAGCAAACCTAAGAGCTCAGGGCATAGCCGTCATGGCTTATCTAGACGACTTGCTTCTCATGGAGAAAACAGCAGCGTTCCTAAGTCACAGCGTCACCAAAACGCTAGAACACCTAGAACGCCTAGGTTGGATCATAAACCTAGAAAAGTCGTCCCTACAACCGGCCACCAGGTTGGAATACCTGGGTATGATCATCGACACCGCTCAGGGCAGGGTGTTTCTTCCAAGGCTAAAAGCCTTGGCCATTGGGGATCTGGTGCGCCTGATTCTGGGCAGAAGATCTTCCCCCATTCGGTTGTGCATGAGACTGTTAGGGAAAATGGTCGCCTCCTTTGAGGCCGTCCCATTCGCCCAGTTCCACTCAAGGCCTCTGCAAAGATGCATCCTTGCGGCTTGGAACAGGAAGACCCAATCCTTGGATCCTCCTATGCGTCTATCCCCAGGGACACGCAAGAGTCTTGTCTGGTGGTTACAAACCAAGAATTTGCTGAAGGGCAAAACTTTTCTTCCTCTTCCATGGAAGATTATCACAACAGATGCCAGCCTGACAGGCTGGGGAGCTGTATTGGAGGAAACATGCTGGCAGGGGAAATGGTCTGCGACCAAGAAACTACTGCCCATAAATATCTTGGAGATCCGGGCAGTTTACAGGGCGCTCATAGAGTGGTCTTACAGGCTGCGAGGTTTCCCGGTTCGGGTTCAGTCCGACAATGCCACAGCAGTGGCTTATATCAATCACCAGGGCGGTACCAGAAGTCTGGTGGCCCAAAAAGAGGTGAATCGCATACTTGTCTGGGCAGAAAAGCATGTTTCGTGTCTTTCTGCAGTCTTCATTCCAGGAGTGGAAAATTGGCAGGCGGATTTTCTCAGCCGCCAGCAGTTGTGCCCAGGAGAATGGGCTCTGCCCAAAAAGAGCGAAAATTTTGAAAAAAAAAAAGATATTTTCTTCTTTTTGTTATAAGAAAAATCGAATAAACTAAATTTTAGTCATACATTGAGGGCAAAATTTATTCAGCCACATGTCTTTAGTAAAAAAAATGTCAATAAGCGTATATTTTTTGGTTTGCGCAAAAGTTATAGCGTCTACAAACTAGAGTACATTTTCTGGAATTTACACAGCTTTTAATTTATGACTGCCTATCTCATTTCTTGAGGTGCTAAAATGGCAGGGCAGTACAACCCCCCCCCCAAATTACCCCATTTTGGAAAGTAGACACCCCAAGGAAATTGCTGATGGGTATGTTGAGCCCATTGAATATTTATTTTTTTTGTCCTAAGGGATTGAATAATGACAAAAAAAATTTTTTTTTTACAAAAAGTTGTCACTAAATGATATATTGCTCACACATGCTATGGTTATATGTGGAATTGCACCCCAAAATATATTCCGCTACTTCTCCCGAGTATGGGGATACCACATGTGTGGGACTTTTTGGGAGTCTAGTCGCGCACGGCACCCCGAAAACCAATCACCACCTTCAGGATTTCTAAGGGTGCAAATTTTTGATTTAACTCCTCACTACCTATCACAGTTTCGAAGGCCATAAAATGCCAAAATAGCACAAAACCCCCCAAAATGACCCCATTTTGGAAAGAAGACACCCCAAGCTATTTACTGAGAGGCATGTTGAGTCCATGGAATATTTTATATTTTGCCACAAGTTGCCGGAATATTACAAACTTTTTTTTTTTGCACAAAATTGTCACTAAATGATATATTGCTCACACATGCTATGGGCATATGTGAAATGACACCCCAAAATACATTCTGCTGCTTCTCCTGAGTACGGGGATACCACATGTGTTGGACTTTTTGGGAGCCTAGCCGCGTACGGGACCCCGAAATCCAAGCACCGCCTTCAGGATTTCTAAGGGCATACATTTTTTATTTTACTCCTCACTACCTATCACTACCTATCACAGTTTTGAAGGCCATAAAATGCCAAGATGGCACAAAACCCCCCCAAATGACCCCATTTTGGAAAGTAGACACCCCAAGCTATTTGCTGAGGGCCATGTTGAGACCATTGAATATTTTTTTTTTGTCCCAAGGGATTGAATAATGACAAAAAATAAAAAAACATTTTTTTTTTTACAAAAAGTTGTCACTAAATGATATATTGCTCACACATGCCATGGTTATATGTGGAATTGCACCCCAAAATATATTCCGCTACTTCTCCCGAGTATGGGGATACCACATGTGTGGGACTTTTTGGGAGTCTAGTCGCGCACGGCACCCCGAAAACCAATCACCACCTTCAGGATTTCTAAGGGTGCAAATTTTTGATTTAACTCCTCACTACCTATCACAGTTTCATATAGTTACATAGTTACATAGTTAGTAAGGTTGAATAAAGACATCAGTCCATCCAGTTCAACCTGAGTGAGTCTCTACAATTGTCCCTATCTCTTTACATTGCACACTCACATTGGTCCCTACCCTCAAGGAGCCACAATCCAAGATCCCCAGTTGTATACTAGGGCCAATTTTAGACAGAAGCCAATTAACCTACCTGCATGTCTTTTGTTTCGAAGGCCATAAAATGCCAAAATAGCACAAACCCCCCAAAATGACCCCATTTTGGAAAGTAGACACCCCAAGCTATTTACTGAGAGGCATGTTGAGTCCATGGAATATTTTATATTTTGCCAAAAGTTGCGGGAATATTACAAACTTTTTTTTTTTGCACAAAGTTGTCACTAAATGATATATTGCTCACACATGCTATGGGCAGAAGTCAAATTACACCACAAAATAAATTCTGCTGCTTCTCCCGAGTACGGGGATACCACATGTGGGGGACTTTTTGGGAGCCTAGCCACGTACGGGACCCCGAAAACCAAGCACTGCCTTCCGGATTTAAATATAAAATGCTACCAAAAAAACTGATAGCGATCGCAGGGATCAGGCCTGACTCTGCGATCGTTACAGTTATGTGTTTAGTGTTTTGTAAGTGACAGTGATCGATCGATACTGCACTTGGGTGGGCTGGGCAGAGGGGCAAAATGCAGGTGCTAGCAGGTATCTGGGCTGATCCCGCTAACAATGCGTTTTTTTGGAACCCTGAACTGCTGGGGACGCTAGTATAGATGTGATCAGATCAGATATTGATCTGTGAAGATTCTATACCACTACGGGAGGTGTATGCTTTGCGCGTGGGTGTTAGCGGTACTGGCACTAACCTAGCGCTGCCTGGGGCGACGCAGACCCTGAGCCTAAAACCTAATTGATATCACCCGCCGGGTGATCAGGGGGTTAAACCTTTATTGGGTAATAAATGGTGGGTGCCCTGATGCTATAAAAAGCAAACTAACCAGAGTCACCCGTAACACTTATACGGTGATCAGTGGTGAAAGGGTTAACTAGGGGCAATCAGGGGGTTCAAATTTTTATTAGGTAGTATATGGGGGTCCCTGGCGCTATATAAAAACCTGACGGGGAACCTAAATAACTAATTGGCTAACCAGCGTCACCAGTGACACATACTGTGATCGCTGGTTAAAGGGTTAACTAGGGGCAATCAGGGGGTTAAAACCATTATTGGGTAGTATATCGGGGTACCTAGCGCTATAAAAACCTGGCGGTGAACCTAAAAAAATAACTAGCTACCTAGCGACAGTAGCGACACTGATGCAGCGATCAGAAAAATTATCGCTTAGTGACACTGGCAAAAGGGGTTGAAAGGGTTAACTAGGGGCAATCAGGATGTTAAAACCATTATTGGGTAGTATATCGGGGTACCTAGCGATATAAAAACCTGGCGGTGAATCTAAAAAAATAACTAGCTACCTAGCGACAGTAGCGACACTGATGCAGCGATCAGAAAAATGATCGCTTAGTGACACTGGCAAAAGGGGGTGAAAGGGTTAACTAGGGGCAATCAGGATGTTAAAACCATTATTGGGTAGTATATCGGGGTACCTAGCGCTATAAAAACCTGGCGGTGAACCTAAAAAAATAACTAGCTACCTAGCGACAGTAGCGACACTGATGCAGCGATCAGAAAAATTATCGCTTAGTGACACTGGCAAAAGGGGGTGAAAGGGTTAACTAGGGGCAATCAGGATGTTAAAACCATTATTGGGTAGTATATCGGGGTACCTAGCGCTATAAAAACCTGGCGGTGAACCTAAAAAAATAACTAGCTACCTATCGACAGTAGCGACACTGATGCAGCGATCAGAAAAATGATCGCTTAGTGACACTGGCAAAAGGGGGTGAAAGGGTTAACTAGGGGCAATCAGGATGTTAAAACCATTATTGGGTAGTATATCGGGGTACCTAGCGATATAAAAACCTGGCGGTGAACCTAAAAAATAACTAGCTACCTAGCGACAGTAGCGACACTAATGCAGCGATCAGAAAAATGATCGCTTAGTGACACTGGCAAAAGGGGGTGAAAGGGTTAACTAGGGGCAATCAGGATGTTAAAACCATTATTGGGTAGTATATCGGGGTACCTAGCGATATAAAAACCTGGTGGTGAACCTAAAAAAATAACTAGCTACCTAGCGACACTAGCGACACTGATGCAGCGATCAGAAAAATGATCGCTTAGTGACACTGGCAAAAGGGGGTGAAAGGGTTAACTAGCGGCAATCAGGGGGTTAAAACCATTATTGGGTAGTAAATCGGGGTACCTAGCGCTATAAAAACCTGGCGGTGAACCTAAAAAAATAACTAGCTACCTAGCGACAGTAGCGACACTAATGCAGCGATCAGAAAAACGATTGCTTAGTGACACTGGCAAAAGGGGGTGAAAGGGTTAACTAGCGGCAATCGGGGGTTAAAACCATTATTGGGTAGTATATCGGGGTACCTAGCGATATAAAAACCTGGCGGTGAACCTAAAAAAATAACTAGCTACCTAGCGACACTAGCGACACTGATGCAGCGATCAGAAAAATGATCGCTTAGTGACACTGGCAAAAGGGGGTGAAAGGGTTAACTCTAGGGGCAATCAGGGGGTTAAATCTTTATTGGGGGGTGATAGGGGGCTACCCTGGACCTAACACTAACTGCCCTGACAGTTTTTACTTTTACAACTGACACTGAATGCATTGATCAGTAAAGAAATGATCAATGCAATCAGTGACACTGTGACTGGGGGGGGAGGGGGGGCGGGGGGGATCGGGGGGCGATGGGGGGGGGGATCGGGGGGGGGGGGTTTGTGCACCTGTGTGTACCTACATGTCAGTGTAGTGTTGGTGCACACTTACTTTTAGTCTTCTCCTCGTAGTCCGGTCAAAAAGACCGCCCCGAGGAGAATGACATCACTTCCTCCTTCCTGTGTAAACAATACACAGTGGGAGGAAGTTCGTCATTGGCCAGGAGCGATCCAGAGGGGGTGGCCAGAAACCAACGGCCATCCCCTCATCACGGATCACTGCTGGAGGGAAACGGACCGCCGTATCCAGCGAGAGGGGGTCCGATCGGACCCCCCACCCGCTGGAAGGCAGGCACGTACATCTACGTGCTTGTGCCTGCCTGTGCCATTCTGATGACGTATAATGGCAATACAGCGGTCCTTAAGTGGTTAATCAGAACTAATATGCGACATTCTCCGCATTGCAAGGCCAGTGATTTTAACCGTTTCCCGACCAGCTGCCGCAGCCGTTGTAGCTGTACGTTGGCTCACGGGGTTGGGATAGTAGGTGCACGTGCGATGATCGTGGCCGACAGTCATGATGACCACCAGCCACGAGAGATCATGAGCAGGAGACATGGAACATGGATGAGTGTATGTAAACACACACTTCCCTGTTCTGTTCTGAGAGGAGTGACAGATCGTGTGTTCCTATTAGCTAGGAACCACAATCTGTCACTTCCTCTAGTCAGTCCCCTCCCCCTTCAGTTAGAATCACCTCCCAGGGAAGACAGTTAACCCCTCAATCACCCCTAGTGTTAACCCCTTCACTGTCAGTGACATTTTTACAGTAATCAATGCATTTGTATAGCATTGATCGCTGTATTAATACCAATGGTCCCAAAAATGTGTAAAAATTGTCCGATGTGTCCGCCATAATGTCGCAGTCACGATAAAAATCGTAGATTGCCACCATTACTAGTAAAAAAAAGAAAATAATAAAAATGTTATTAATCTATCCCCTATTTTGTAGAAGCTATAACTTTTGCACAAACCAATTAATATACATGTATTGCAATTTTTTTTTTATATAGAAGAATATATGTAGAAGAATACATATCGGCCTAAACTGAGGAAAAACAATGTTTTTTATATATTTTTGGAGAATATTTATTATAGCAAAAAGGATAAAATAATGCTTTTTTCCCAAAATTGTCGCTATGCTTTTGTTTATAGCACAAAAAATAAAAAACGCAGAGGTGATCAAATACCACCAAAAGAAAGCTCTATTTGTGGGACATCAATTTTGTTTGGGTACAACGTTGCACGACCGCACAATTGTCAGTTAAAGTGACGTAGTCCCGAATCGCAAAAAGTTCTCTGGTCAGGAAGGGGGTAAATCCTGGAGCTGAAGTGGTTAATAACAATGCAACTGAAAATATATTGTATAGTCTCCATCTGTGTTTTTTTGTTGACTTTTCATATCAGAAACATAACAAAATGTAAGTTTGTAGCAGGACTGGGTTATTCATCTGTGATTACACATTGCCATTGTAGCTGGTTGACAATAGTACACAGATATTAAAACAGTGATTTGCTTATTCATACAGATCTTGACTGTAAACTGAATGACAATAATTCTATGATAGTTGAGATACAGAAAAGTGGTACAATTGCCTTTTATTTCAACAATTTCCTACAAAGAAGCATTTGCTCCCGTTCTCATTCAAACTATTTTTTTTGTCAGCTGGAAAATATAATGCTATTGATTTGTTCTGTACCATTTGGGTTTATATACACAGCAGTTTTCCCAGAGGCCAATATTTAAAAGTGCATTTCAGTCAGAAGTGAAAATCAAACTGTGATATAAATACAGGGAAAACAGATTACCTGCTGAGTTCTCCTGTTTTCTATCCAAACATTGCTTACTGCACTAAACCACCCCATTACCTTTTGTTTGTAACTTGGTGATCCTGGAAATCATCTGCTGGTGATGGTGGAACACCAACTCAAGGCTTACACACCTAGCCTGATGTTAAAATACCAAACACTTCCCAATGCCACCAATTAAAACCTGCCTTAAGCCGGCCATAGATGGATCAAAATGTGTTTGGTTCAGCAAGAACCGGCCAAAATGCAATCTGTCTGTGGGTAGACTGGTTGTACTGAAGTCGATCCATTGAACAACTTCAGTGCAACCAGCCCTTTGGGTTTTTTCAGTATTAAAACTGGTGTCAGGGTCTTTCCCACACGAAATGGGCAAATGGGCAAGCCAGGCATCGGCGCGGGTGCGTGTGCAAGCACGGATCCCAGGCGCACGCGCGTGCGTGCGCACAGGTGTGCGCGTTAGCGCTGTTTGGTGCTAGTGGCCCTACTTAAGGAGGGCTGCTGCACTTGCTCAGTGCTGTTTGTCTGCAGCTCTGTATCTGAGTCTCCCTTAATCCGCCTGCTGATTGTATTCTTGACCCTGCTTTCGATTGACCTTTCTGGCCTCTCCTGCCCTAACCCCAGCCTGCTTGACCTTGCTTTGGATTGAACTTCTGTTACCAAACCCCTGCCTGCCTGTACCTCGCTTCTGTCTGCTGAACGTATCCGATTGCTTTATCTGTTGTGACCCGGCCTGCCTGACTATCCCTCTGTCGTTCAAGTGTGCTGCACCTTGGTCTTGCTGCTGTTGCTCCTGTGTCTGCTGACCACTGACTGCTTATCCATCATCTACCCTGCAGTTCCAGTCTCCGGAGAACCCAGCTGCTGCTTCCAGTCAGACACTCCTACCCCGCTGAGCTCACAGGACCACTGTCTCCATTCCAGTGGCCCCTGAACCAGACCTGTAAGAGAGGTCTTCTTCCGTCAAGTCAGGCTCACCCCCAGGTACCTAACAAGTGGATATTAGCACATTAGAGCTAAATCATGTACAACAGGGATATGCAATTAGCGTACCTCCAGCTGTTGCAGAATTACAAATCCCATGAGGCATAACAAGACTCTGACAGCCACAAGCATGATACCCAGAGGCATGATGGGACTTGTAGTTTTGCAACAGCTGGAGGTCCGCTAATTGCATATCCCTGATCTACAATGATCCCAGTAGCTGAATACAATCTGCCAGCCTCAGCAGAAGTAAATCAACGTTAGAACCAAACCAGCGCTTATAACAAAGTATTATCCCCCCAAAAAATGTACATTGAAGTGTTCCTTCAATACATCACTTAGTAACCTTTATGTCTAATAAAGTACATAAGTGAACCTGGTGCTGCTGAATTCCTAAAAATGCAAGAACATCTTTTAATAGGAAACCAGTACTAATAAATGGGTTAAAACAGGGAAAATCAACACTTGATTAAATTAGAAGTGAAGTGAAAATTCACTGACTCACCCCTATTGAGGATGGTCATGCCCCAGTTGAAATCCGTTGGAACGAAACACGTCGGACTTGCTTTGCTTGCTCCCCACGTTGCTTTTATATTTTATAACTTGTGATTACCAACTATTTTTTTGTACTCATCTATTAATGATGTATTGTACTTTTTAAGAATACATCTCTGTTTTTGACCTGCACCATATGGAGCCTCTCCATTTTTTTCTCATTTTCACTTTGGTTTGACCAAGCCTATCCTTTTATCTACCACCGGCCTTCAGACAGCTCTCCCATTGGGTGGTAGTCCCATTCCTTCCTGGAGAGTTATCCGAATCCTGGATCTTGGGCTAAAATCTTACTGCTGACAAACAGATCTACCCCGTTTGGAGGGATCACTCTGAGGCGTTCAGCCTACATGAGCCTGATTGACCCACTGCCGCTAGCAAGTGGGTCCACCTTATCCGGTAAGAGTACCCATTCACATCTTTTTAACAGAACGTCTCCCTGTTTCAACAGTCTCATAGCTAGACCTACATTGTTGCACCATCACCAACTCCATTAAGGGCTCACTTAAGTCATATATTAGATGGACACACCCCTTTGGAAGTTCATTTATTTGATGTATTCTTATTTGATTTTTATTTGAATTTCATGTTCACTGATTTGTCCTTTTTACACATGTGAATATTGGATTTGCACTTTGTATGTTTACATTACATGTTTATATGTTTCACATATTAACTATTTCAATGTATTGCTGTTGTATTGTTATATTTAGCACTGCACTTTGTTTTCTTCACATTTGGTTGGGACTTTGTTTAAATGTCAGCAGCTTTTTTGTCATATTTAGTTTAGCGCAGTAATTTCCCCAATTTTCCCAACTTTAGAACCAAACCAGCACTTATAGAAAATTATTAACCCCCCAAAAAATGTACATTGAAGTGTCCCTTCAATAGTGATGGCCGAACGGTTCGCCCGGCGGTCGTTTCGCGGCGAATTTCCGACTTTCGCCGTCCGCGGGTTCGAACGCCTTTTTCCGTCGTTCGCCCCGGCGGACTTACGTGTTTAATGTATACAAGAACTTTAACCTTTCGTGACACGTTTATCATGTGTTACAGGACAACCAATTGAGACATGACAGCTCATGGACACTTGGACATTCCCCCTAACCTATAAATACACCCGATCCGGTGGCCATTTTACATTCTTTCTTCTGTCACTGTAGGGAAAGGATCCTGTGTGGAGTAGGGACAGAGAAAACGCTAGCTATTTGGTACACAAAAGTTCTTTTCAGGACTGGTATAGGTGTTAGGTCAGCAGCCTGAGTTTCTTTTGTCAGTTTAGATAAAGGGACAGAGCGCTGTATGCTGCTATTTTAGGGACAGCTCAGCCAGATTAGTCTTTCTTCATCATCATCATCATCATCATCATTAGCTGTTACTATCAGGTCCACAAAAGAGCTGTTCCAGCTAATCGTTCCAGCCTACTCTTTTTTGCCAATTTGTATAGGGACAGGCAGGAAGCAGTGTGTCAGGCAGTGAGGATAATTTTAAAGACTTGCTGTTACTATTAGTTCCACAAAGGTTCTTTTCAGGACTGGTATCAGTGGTACGGTAATAGGCTTGTACACGTATAATATTCTTTCTTCCAAATATAGAAAGAATATTATACTTGACTGCTGCCCTTCTGCTGCAGTCTGCTAATCATTCACAACTCACTTGTTCCACAAAAGTTCTTATAAGGACTGGTAACTTGGTCTGTCTAGGGTGCTACGGTACATAGGCTTGGGTGCGGTACAGTCTGCTGTTCTGTAAGGACCGCTATCGGTCCACAATAGATAGGGTTGCCGTGCACTACTGCTGACCGCTGCCCTATACTGCAGCAGTCCTTCAGCGGTATAGGGACTGACGCACAGTCTGCTAAACACTAATACACAACCTGCTTGGTCCACAAAAGTTCTTATAAGGACTGGTAACTTGGTATAGGGTGCTACGGTACATAGGCCTGAGTGCGTTACAGTCTGCTGTTCTGTAAGGACCGCTATCGGTCCACAATACATAGGGTTGCCGTGCACTACTGCTGACCGCTGCCCTATACTGCAGCAGTCCTTCATTGGTATAGGGACTGACGTACAGTCTGCTAATCACTAACACACAACCTGCTTGGTCCACAAAAGTTCTTATAAGGACTGGTAACTTGGTATAGGGTGCTACGGTACATAGGCCTGAGTGCGTTACAGTCTGCTGTTCTGTAAGGACCGCTATCGGTCCACAATACATAGGGTTGCCGTGCACTACTGCTGACCGCTGCCCTATACTGCAGCAGTCCTTCATTGGTATAGGGACTGACGTACAGTCTGCTAATCACTAACACACAACCTGCTTGGTCCACAAAAGTTCTTATAAGGACTGGTAACTTGGTATAGGGTGCTACGGTACATAGGCCTGAGTGCAGTACAGTCTGCTGTTCTGTAAGGACCGCTATCGGTCCACAATACATAGGGTTGACGTGCACTACTGCTGACCGCTGCCCTATACTGCAGCAGTCCTTCATTGGTATAGGGACTGACGTACAGTCTGCTAATCACTAACACACAACCTGCTTGGTCCACAAAAGTTCTTATAAGGACTGGTAACTTGGTATAGGGTGCTACGGTACATAGGCCTGAGTGCAGTACAGTCTGCTGTTCTGTAAGGACCGCTATCGGTCCACAATACATAGGGTTGCCGTGCACTACTGCTGACCGCTGCCCTATACTGCAGCAGTCCTTCAGCGGTATAGGGACTGACGCACAGTCTGCTAAACACTAACACACAACCTGCTTGGTCCACAAAAGTTCTTATAAGGACTGGTAACTTGGTATAGGGTGCTACGGTACATAGGCCTGAGTGCGTTACAGTCTGCTGTTCTGTAAGGACCGCTATCGGTCCACAATACATAGGGTTGCCGTGCACTACTGCTGACCGCTGCCCTATACTGCAGCAGTCCTTCATTGGTATAGGGACTGACGTACAGTCTGCTAATCACTAACACACAACCTGCTTGGTCCACAAAAGTTCTTATAAGGACTGGTAACTTGGTATAGGGTGCTACGGTACATAGGCCTGAGTGCGTTACAGTCTGCTGTTCTGTAAGGACCGCTATCGGTCCACAATACATAGGGTTGCCGTGCACTACTGCTGACCGCTGCCCTATACTGCAGCAGTCCTTCATTGGTATAGGGACTGACGTACAGTCTGCTAATCACTAACACACAACCTGCTTGGTCCACAAAAGTTCTTATAAGGACTGGTAACTTGGTATAGGGTGCTACGGTACATAGGCCTGAGTGCGTTACAGTCTGCTGTTCTGTAAGGACCGCTATCGGTCCACAATACATAGGGTTGCCGTGCACTACTGCTGACCGCTGCCCTATACTGCAGCAGTCCTTCATTGGTATAGGGACTGACGTACAGTCTGCTAATCACTAACACACAACCTGCTTGGTCCACAAAAGTTCTTATAAGGACTGGTAACTTGGTATAGGGTGCTACGGTACATAGGCCTGAGTGCGTTACAGTCTGCTGTTCTGTAAGGACCGCTATCGGTCCACAATACATAGGGTTGCCGTGCACTACTGCTGACCGCTGCCCTATACTGCAGCAGTCCTTCATTGGTATAGGGACTGACGTACAGTCTGCTAATCACTAACACACAACCTGCTTGGTCCACAAAAGTTCTTATAAGGACTGGTAACTTGGTATAGGGTGCTACGGTACATAGGCCTGAGTGCGTTACAGTCTGCTGTTCTGTAAGGACCGCTATCGGTCCACAATACATAGGGTTGCCGTGCACTACTGCTGACCGCTGCCCTATACTGCAGCAGTCCTTCATTGGTATAGGGACTGACGTACAGTCTGCTAATCACTAACACACAACCTGCTTGGTCCACAAAAGTTTTTATAAGGACTGGTAACTTGGTATAGGGTGCTACGGTACATAGGCCTGAGTGCAGTACAGTCTGCTGTTCTGTAAGGACCGCTATCGGTCCACAATACATAGGGTTGACGTGCACTACTGCTGACCGCTGCCCTATACTGCAGCAGTCCTTCATTGGTATAGGGACTGACGTACAGTCTGCTAATCACTAACACACAACCTGCTTGGTCCACAAAAGTTCTTATAAGGACTGGTAACTTGGTATAGGGTGCTACGGTACATAGGCCTGAGTGCGTTACAGTCTGCTGTTCTGTAAGGACCGCTATCGGTCCACAATACATAGGGTTGCCGTGCACTACTGCTGACCGCTGCCCTATACTGCAGCAGTCCTTCATTGGTATAGGGACTGACGTACAGTCTGCTAATCACTAACACACAACCTGCTTGGTCCACAAAAGTTCTTATAAGGACTGGTAACTTGGTATAGGGTGCTACGGTACATAGGCCTGAGTGCGTTACAGTCTGCTGTTCTGTAAGGACCGCTATCGGTCCACAATACATAGGGTTGCCGTGCACTACTGCTGACCGCTGCCCTATACTGCAGCAGTCCTTCATTGGTATAGGGACTGACGTACAGTCTGCTAATCACTAACACACAACCTGCTTGGTCCACAAAAGTTCTTATAAGGACTGGTAACTTGGTATAGGGTGCTACGGTACATAGGCCTGAGTGCAGTACAGTCTGCTGTTCTGTAAGGACCGCTATCGGTCCACAATACATAGGGTTGACGTGCACTACTGCTGACCGCTGCCCTATACTGCAGCAGTCCTTCATTGGTATAGGGACTGACGTACAGTCTGCTAATCACTAACACACAACCTGCTTGGTCCACAAAAGTTCTTATAAGGACTGGTAACTTGGTATAGGGTGCTACGGTACATAGGCCTGAGTGCGTTACAGTCTGCTGTTCTGTAAGGACCGCTATCGGTCCACAATACATAGGGTTGCCGTGCACTACTGCTGACCGCTGCCCTATACTGCAGCAGTCCTTCAGCGGTATAGGGACTGACGCACAGTCTGCTAAACACTAACACACAACCTGCTTGGTCCACAAAAGTTCTTATAAGGACTGGTAACTTGGTATAGGGTGCTACGGTACATAGGCCTGAGTGCAGTACAGTCTGCTGTTCTGTAAGGACCGCTATCGGTCCACAATACATAGGGTTGCCGTGCACTACTGCTGACCGCTGCCCTATACTGCAGCAGTCCTTCATTGGTATAGGGACTGACGTACAGTCTGCTAATCACTAACACACAACCTGCTTGGTCCACAAAAGTTTTTATAAGGACTGGTAACTTGGTATAGGGTGCTACGGTACATAGGCCTGAGTGCAGTACAGTCTGCTGTTCTGTAAGGACCGCTATCGGTCCACAATACATAGGGTTGACGTGCACTACTGCTGACCGCTGCCCTATACTGCAGCAGTCCTTCAGCGGTATAGGGACTAAGAGTTTTGTCACAGGGTGATTTAAAAAATGACAGGCAGAGGAAGAGGCAGGCCCTTCCGCAGGGGTGGTAGGGGTAGGGCAGGAGCAACAGCCTTGAGCCAAAGTGGGAAGTTGCAGAAGGTGCGTTCAATTACTTTAAAGGACGCACCAGACTTGGTTGAGTGGCTCACTCAGCCTTATTCTTCTGCACCCTCCTCATCCTCTCGATCTGCACCCTCTTCTTCACTCTCTGCTATGTGCACCCCCAAAGACACTACCACCAACAACACCACCACCACCACATACCTTCCGCTTGAGTGCAAATGGGGGCCTTCATGCTCCAGTGTTTTAATAGGGACCCCCGTATAAAAAGCATGAGGGTCAAGGACCAGTACTGGGTGGCAACGTACTTAGATCCCCGGTACAAACACAAAATGGCGGAAATGTTACCGCCGTCGCAGAGGGCTGTCAGAATGCAGCACTTCCAGGCCTTGCTTCGAGAAATGCTGCATTCTGCTTTTGCGTGCGCTGGCAGAGGAGCAATTCCCACTCCCAGAGAAGGATTTGCGGGTACCAATCCAACAGCGCCTGCAAGAAGAGGCCGGTTTGAAGATGTGTTGGTGACTTCGGATATGAGGTCATTCTTTCAGCCGACCCATCGACAGGTGTCATCCGGATCCAGCATCAGGGAACGCCTAGACCGTCAGGTGTCCGACTACATTGGGTTAACGGCCGATGTGGACGCTCTGAGGAGTGATGAACCCCTAGACTACTGGGTGGGCAGGCTTGACCTCTGGCCAGAGCTTGCCCAATTTGCAATCGAACTGTTGGCTTGCCCCTCATCCAGTGTCCTGTCCGAAAGGACGTTCAGCGCAGCAGGGGGGATTGTGACCGATAAGCGTACTCGCCTAGCTCACGACAGTGTTAACTACCTCACATTTCTAAAAATGAATGAGGCATGGATCTCGGGGGAATTCAACACATGTGATCAGTAGACCATGTATATGTCTATAAACAATTTTTGGAATCAAGCACACAGACCTTCTTAATTCATTTGGCTCACTTCCCTGACCCAAAAAAGCACACCGTACTATATGCCCCTACCCTCCTCTTTGAAGAGGTTGAGCGGTGTCATATTTCTACTGGGGCTGCTTATTATGAGGGGTTCCCACCATCCCTGTGCTGTGCTGACTTCCTCCTGGGTGTTCTTATTATGAGGGGCTCCCACCATCCCTGTGCTGTGCTGACTTCCTCCTGGGGGTTCTTATTATGAGGGGCTCCCACCATCCCTGTGCTGTGCTGACTTCCTCCTGGGGGTTCTTATTATGAGGGGATCACACCATCCCTGTGCTGTGCTGACTTCCTCCTGGGGCTGCTTACGGTGCTGCTGTCAGCGCTGTATGTCACGGAGCTGCTGTCAGCGCTGTATGTCACGGAGCTGCTGTCAGCGCTGTATGTCACGGAGCTGCTGTCAGCGCTGTATGTCACGGAGCTGCTGTCAGCGCTGTATGTCACGGAGCTGCTGTCAGCGCTGTATGTCACGGAGCTGCTGTCAGCGCTGTATGTCACGGTGCTGCTGTCAGCGCTGTATGTCACGGAGCTGCTGTCAGCGCTGTATGTCACGGAGCTGCTGTCAGTGCTGTATGTCACGGAGCTGCTGTCAGCGCTGTATGTCACGGAGCTGCTGTCAGCGCTGTATGTCACGGAGCTGCTGTCAGCGCTGTATGTCACGGTGCTGCTGTCAGCGCTGTATGTCACGGAGCTGCTGTCAGCGCTGTATGTCACGGAGCTGCTGTCAGTGCTGTATGTCACGGAGCTGCTGTCAGCGCTGTATGTCACGGAGCTGCTGTCAGCGCTGTATGTCACGGAGCTGCTGTCAGCGCTGTATGTCACGGTGCTGCTGTCAGCGCTGTATGTCACGGAGCTGCTGTCAGCGCTGTATGTCACGGAGCTGCTGTCAGCGCTGTATGTCACGGAGCTGCTGTCAGCGCTGTATGTCACGGAGCTGCTGTCAGCGCTGTATGTCACGGAGCTGCTGTCAGCGCTGTATGTCACGGTGCTGATGTCAGTGCTCTGTATTACGGTGCTGCTGTCAGTGCTCTGTATCTCCTGCACCCTCTTGTTTGCCTACCCTGGTCCCTGACCTTCCCTCTCCTCCATTGCCTTCATTAGCTCCATAGTCCTGAATTGTCAGAACAATTTCCCAAATAAAAAAAAAATGCTTGTAGTTATCGATCCCAAATTCACCTCATACATGTATTATGCTATTGTCCAGGTGGTGGGACTACGTGCTACCCCCTAATAATTACCCCGTGGCCGCAAATTCGACCTAAAGGTTTGCGAAATTCGCCTCCCATTGAAGTCAATGGAGCCCGCGGCGAACGGTCGTTTTCGCGAACGTTTGTGCCCGTTCGCGTTTCGCGTTCGCGAAACGTCCCGTCGGAAGTTCGTCCATCACTACCCTTCAATACATCACTTAGTATCCTTTGTGTCTAATAAAGTAAATAAGTGAACCTGGTGCTGCTGAACTCCTAAAAATGCAAGAACATCTTTTAATAGGAAATCAAAACTAATAAATGGGTAAAAACAGGGAAAAACCAACACTTGATTAAATTAGAAGTGAAGTGAAAATTCACTGACTCGCCCCTATTGAGGGGTGGGGAATCCCAGAGTTCAGTAACAGGCTGAAAAGGAGGGGACAACTTGGAAACAGAAATATATACCAAGAGAGAGTAACTACAATTCCCATGAGGCATAGCAAGACTCTGATAGCCACAAGCATGGCACCCATTGGCATGATGGGACCTGTAGTTTTGCAACAGCTGGAGGTCTGCTAATTGCTTATCCCTGATCTACAATGATCTTAGTAGCTCAATACAATCTGCCACAGTGCCACAATCTGCCAGCAGAAGGAAATCAACTTTAGAACCAAACCAGCGCTTATAGAAAAATATTCACCCCCCAGAAAATGTACTTTGAAGTGTTCCTTCAATACATCACTTAGTAACCTTTGTGTCTAACAAAATCCATATGTTCAGATCACAGGTGTCTCTTGCTCTTTTTGATTTTTATTCAGAAAGTGGAGTTCCAATTTGCAGGCTGATGCTCTCTTCCAAACGTGGTACTCTCCAAGAAAAACAAAGCAAAAAACCTATATAATGTAATACATTCTGCTTAACCACTGGACAATTGGGCACTTAAACCCCCCTCGTGACCAGACCAATTTTCAGCTTTCAGTGCTCTCACACTTTGAATGACAATTACTCAGTCATGCAACACTGTACCCAAATTAATTTTTTGTTCTTTTTTTCATACAAATAGAGCTTTCTTTTGGTGGTATTTGATCACCTCTGGGTTTTTATTTTTTGCACTATAAATGAAAAATTTTGAAAAAAAAAAAAAACGCATTTTTCTTTGTTTCTGTGATAAAATTTTGCAAATTATTAATTTTTCTTCATAAATTTTGGCCATAATTTATACTGCTACATATATTTGGTAAAAATAAACCAAATTAGTGGATATTATTTGGTCTTTGTGAAAGTTAGAGAATCTACAAGCTGTGGTCCAAATCATAAATAATTGATCACACCTGATGTACTGGTGTCCTATCTCATTTCTTGTGACCCAAACAAGCCAGAAAAGAATAAATACCCCCCAAATAACCCTTTTTTGGAAACAAGACATTCCAAGGTATTTAGTAAGAGGCATGGTTATGTTTTTGATGTTGTCATTTTTTCCCACAATTCTTTGCAAAATGAAGATTTTTTTTTCCCCACAAAATTATTATTGTGATTTCTCTCACATGGCATGTGTATACTACAACTGACACCCCAAAATACATTCTGCTACTCCTCCTGAGTATTACAATACCACATGTGTGGGACTTTTCCACAGTCTAGCCACTCAGAGAGGCCCAAAATGCAGGGAGTGCCATCACTAGGAGCATAAATTACACATCTAACTTGTTGACTACCTATTACAGTTTTGAAGGCCCTGGAGCACCAGGACAATGACACGTGACACTGACGTGGCACTGACGTGGCACTGATGACAGATGGCACTGATACGTGGCACTGATGACACGTGACACTGATGAAAGATGGCACTAATATGTGGCACTGGTGACACGTGGCACTGAGGACACGTGGCACTTATACGTGGCACCGATGACATGTGGCACCAATACGTGGCACTGATGACAGATGGCACTAATATGTGACCCTGGTGACAGAGGGCACTAATACGTGGCACTGATTACATGTGACTGATGACAGATGGCACTGATATGTGGCACTGAGGACACGTGACACTGATAACAGATGTCACGTGACACTGACAGATGGCACTGATGACAGATGGCACTGATACGTGGCACTGATGACAGATGGCACTAATATGTGGCACTGATGACATGTGACACTGATGTGGCACTGATGACAGATGACACTATGTGGCACTGATGACAAGTGGCACTGATGTGGCACTGATGACAGATGGCACTTATATGTGGCACTGGGGATAGATGGCACTGACAGGTGGCACTGGGGACAGATGGCACTGACGACAGGTGGCACTTGGCACAGATGGCACTGACAGGTGGCACTGGGGACAGATGGCGCTGACAGGTGGCACTGACAACAGGTGGCACTGACAACAGGTGGCACTGACGACAGGTGGCACTGGGGACAGGTGGCACTGGGGACAGATGGCAGTGACATTGTGGGCACTTTATTTTCATTTTTTTTACTCACTGCCGCTTGCAGCGTTCATCTCTCCCTCCTCACACGCTGTCTGTATGAGGAGGGAGAGCCGGCGATGAGAGATGATCTCATATGTTTACATATGAGATCATCTCTCATTGGACACGCCGATCGCACTGTAAACGACAGCTGTGATTGGCCATTTACAGCGATCTGTGACTGGCTGTGTCCAAGGGACACGGGCAGCACAGAATTTCGCTGGAGCGGGCAGAGCGGAAGTAAACAGGAGGACATCCAGGGACGTCCTCCCGGCAATTGGCGTACATGCTGCAGCCATCTTTCGGCTATAGTGCAGACGCCTAGTGGTTAAAAATGCTCCTTCCAGTAATATTGTACATGCTCGCATTTAAATAAATGTGATGAATTACTCTTTTTGCCTTCTCACATCATTCCTTTCTATATACTCTTAACCTCCAATTTCATGGGCGGAACGCAATATACATTACTGCAGCATCCTCTTACTTTTCAGAACCTCTCTGCTGTGTATTCCTCTTATGCCGCGTACACACGACCGGACTTTTCAACAGCAAATGTCCGACGGAACAAATCCATCGGACAATTCGATCGTGTGAGGGCTCCATCGGATCTTTGCTGTCCTAAAATCTAACGGACTTTAGAAATAGAACATGTTTCACATTTTTCAGCTGGAACTCCGCTGGAACCAGTTCCTATCGAGAAATCAGTTTGTGTGTATGCTAGTCCGACGGACAAAAACCGACGCTAGGGCAGCTATTGGCTACTGGTTATGAACTTCCTTATTCTAGTCTGGTCGTACGTCATCACGTTCGAATCCGTCGGACTTTGGTGTGATTGTGTGTGGCCAAGTCTGTTCATTTGGAAAGTCCATCAGAACTCCGCCTAAAGTCTGTCGGGAAGACCGCTGGACCTTAAACTAATACAAAAGAAAAACACTGCGCTAATTAAATGGTGAATTCGCACAATAGTGAAGCTGCAATATTCCTGTGACAAACACAGCCAAGCTGGTAGCACACAAACAAACCAAGTTTAAATTCAAATCTACAAATAAGTGCAGTGCTTAAAGACACCTATATCAATAAGTGTAAGTATGCATTTAAAGTGACCAAACAAATGGTATTGACAAAAAAGTCCACTAAAATCCAAAATGGGTATAGGCGGTCTCAAAGTCAATCTCCATGGATCTCAAAATGTTGTGTCTGGGACTTTTAAAGTTGTCAGATGGCATTCATAGCAGAATAACTTGCAACCTTCTCAGACCTCAGAACCTCTTGAGAGTGGATTGTAAGAAGATTAAAGAAGGTAGGTACTCTGAGGCCGCGTACACACGGGCGGACTGTTCGCTCAACTTTGTCCGCTGAACAGTGTTTCAGCGGACAGTCCGCTCGTGTGTGGGGCTTCAGCGGACAGTTTCAGCGGACAGTTTGACGAACAAAGTTTTTCGGAAATTCCGAAAAACTGTCCGCTGAAACTTGGTTTGAGCGGACAGTCCGCCCGTGTGTAGGCCACTTTCGAAATGAGCAAACTGTTCCCGCTCGGAGGAAAGTCTGCTCATTTCGAGCGCGTCTCCAGGTAGGCGGGGCCCGCGACGGAGACGTCGCGGGCTCCGCCGCCTGGTATGGACTTAAAGGGGAACCCCAACGCCGAAAAAAATCGGCGTGGGGGTCCCCCCGAAGTCCACAACAGACCCTTGTCCGAGCACGCTACCCGGCCGGCCAGGAAAGGGGGGCGAGCGAGCGCGCCCCCCCTCCCGAGCCGTACCAGGCCGCGTGCCCTCAACATGGGGGGTGCCTTGGGGAAGGGGGGGCCGCGCGGCCCCCCCACCCCAAAGCACCTTGTCCCCATGTTGATGAGGACAAGGGCCTCTTCCCGACAACCCTGGCCGTTGGTTGTCGGGGTCTGCGGGCGGGGGGCTTATCGGAATCCGGGAGCCCCCTTTAATAAGGGGGCCCCCGGATACCGGCCCCCCACCCTATGTGAATGAGTATGGGGTACAATGTACCCCTACCCATTCACCTGTAAAATAAAAGTACCCAAAAAAAAAACACAACACACGAGATAAAATATTTTATTGCACAGCTCCGGGGGTCTTCCGTCTTCGGGGGTCTTCTCGCCGGACTCCTCTGCTATCTTCTTGTAGCTCTTTTGCTAGCGGAGGAGTCCGGCTTTCTTCCTCCCCGCCGCCGGCCTCTTCTCCCGACTTCGGGGGTCTTGTCCCCCTCTTCGGTTCTTCTGCCGGGCCACCGCGCCTTCTTATAGCTCTTTTAGAGGCGGTGGCCCTGTCTTCTGTCGCCGCTGTCGCCTTCCAGTCGCCTTCCGTTCTTCTTCTTGTTCTTCTTCTTCTTCTTCTCCAGGAGATGTTGACACGTCGCTCTCTCCGGCCGGAATGCCAGAGCCGCGCTGTGCGGCCACTTATATAGTGACAATGGGGCGGTGTCACATGGTATATGTCACATGGGTTGGTGTTACATGGTGACCCCGCCCCCTTACGATGTCATAGTCCCCATGTGACAACAACCCATGTGACCAACCCCCTTCCCCAAGGCACCCCCCATGTTGAGGGCACGCGGCCTGGTACGGCTCGGGAGGGGGGGGCGCGCTTGCTCGCCCCCCTTTCCTGGCCGGCCGGGTAGCGTGCTCGGACAAGGGTCTGTTGTGGACTTTGGGGGGACCCCACGCCGATTTTTTTCGGCGTTGGGGTTCCCCTTTAAGTACATTCCAAGCGGCGGAGCCCGTGACGTCTCCGTCGCGGGCCCCGCCTACCTGCACACGCGCTCGAAATGAGCCGACTGTTGCCTCGTGTGTGGGCGAGTCCGTTCATTTCAAAAGTTGCGCGGACTTAGTACGACGAACAAAGTTTGCCGTATTTGTCCGCTCAAAAAGTGCCGTGTGTGGGCGTGTTCGTTCATTCAAAAGTTTGAGCGGACTGTTTGACGAACTTAGTTTCGGCAGACAGTCCCCGCGTGTGTACGCGGCCTTACCAGATGAGTTGGACACATCCACCTTATAGTAGTGTGTCATACGAGCTTATGGGGGGGCTCCAGCCACACGCCCTAATGCAACCAGCCGGATGGTGTTTCACCTCGGAATTCCTTGTAGTCTCCAGCTGGAAGAGGTAGATGAAGTTTCCGAGCCGTGGATCGCTGTAGGACTAGGCACCAGAAATCTCATAAGGATTCACCATAGGGGGGACAAAGCATAAAAAAACGCCTCGCATGGTGAAATACAACCAATGATGGTTTATTGAAAATATTCAAATTAAAACAAAACTAATAGTCAATAAAAATTATTGATATAGGTGTATTTAACCACTTACAGACCGGACCATTTTGCTGGTCAAAGACCAGACCACTTTTTGCGATTCGGCACTGCGTTGCTTTAACTGACAATTGCGCGTCATGCGACGTGGCTCCCAAACAAAATTGACGTCATTTTTTTCCCACAAATAGAGCTTTATTTTGGTGGTATTTGATCACCCCTGCGGTTTTTATTTTTTGCGCTATAAACAAAAATAGAGTGACAATTTTGAAAAAAAATCATTATTTTTTACTTTTTGTTATAATAAATATCCCCCAAAAATATCTAAAAAAAACATTTTTTCCCTCAGTTTAGGCCGATACGTATTCTTCTACATATTTTTGGTAAAAAAAATCGCAATAAGCGATTATTGATTGGTTTGCGCAAAAGTTATAGCGTTTACAAAATAGGGATAGTTTTATAGCATTTTTATTAATAATTTTTTATTATTTTTTTTTTTACTAGTAATGGCGGCGATCAGCGATTTTTGTTGTGACTGCGACATTGTGGGGGACCCATCGGACATTTTTGACACATTTTTGGGACCATTGTCATTTATACAGTAATCACTGCTATATAAATGCAGTGATTCCTGTGTAAATGACACTGGCAGTGAAGGGGTTAACCAGTGGGTGGCAGTGTAGGGGTTAAGTGTTCCTAGGGGTGTGTTACTAACTGTGGGGGGTTGGGCTTTCATTTAGTGAACACTGATCTCTGCTCCAATCAGCGCTGTTTAAGCGCTGCACTTATTTGTAGACCGTCGGACCTTGTCCGTCGAAAAATCCAGTCGTGTGTACGCGGCATTCGAAATATCCTTCCTCACTCACTCCAAAATGAATGTTGGAAATGCCCCAAAAGCAAAAAATCCTCTTATAGTGTAATTCTGCTTTAAATAATTACCAAAACATACTTAACTACTTACATTGAGGTAAACCACAATGTGCATTTCCCGTAAGCCTAATCAGGATTCCATCATGTGCAATGTGTCCAACCAGTTCACTCTATACAGCTTACCAAACTTCCAAGGTTCATGTGTTTATCAGTCAATCACTTCTGAGAAATATTCCCCCCACTTGACTCCTTTATAATTGATTCAACAATCCCCAAAAGACAATAATATAGTCTAATACTGCTTTTAAATATCAGTCACTTATGTGATAAAACCACCTACATTTAGACGTGTCCCTTAAGCACTGTATTGTGTGAACCAAATCCGTGTGCCCAGCAAAAAGTTACTCCATGCACCTTACCAAACATATATTAGTATAACACTTTTCTCTCCACTTTCTTCAAAAAGGCCACAATCATCCACTCCAACGTTGGTCCAGCTCCCCCATGTAACAATATCATAAAAGCTCCATAGTGCAGTACTTTCCTATAAAAACAACTACTTATTAAGTCACAAATGCATTTACAAACAAATCTATAGTAAAATGTGCTCTCAAACTACTCTGAAGATGGCCACCGTGGCACGTTCAGCGTGCAGATGATGTCACTTCAGACATCTGACGTCACTGGGAAACTATTGGAATGTCAGTAATGGGTTTTGCACTATTCAAGGTGGAGTGTTTCACAAAAACATTGCAAAAAGAGTACAGTATTTTTTGGCACAAGTAGAAGAAAATAGTAATGGACACACACATTGATAACTGAAGGAATTTTATTTCATAACTATTGATTTTGTGTATATGATTTGTGGTATTATATAAGTAAATTATTTATTTATTTTATCTGATACTGTGCGGCACTATTTAATATATTGTTTGCATGTCACATGTGGGAACACATAGGGTGTATGCAGCAGTATCTGGGTGTATAATTAGATATACATCTTGTTTGAGGCAATTGCCCATTCATACTCTTAAAAAAAATTTCATTAATTTTGGTGTCACTACACTCACACCATAGTGATTGTGCTGAGGTTTTTTTAGTATCTTTGGTCACTCTGCTAGGGAATTTGTTCAAAGCTTAGCGAATGAGGTTAAACTCTGCTGACTTCTATTATCCAATCATGTGTGAGCAAAAATGTTATTTTTTTTTTTTTTTTTTTCCTTCCAAGTGATTGGGTATTCTTTGCAGAGTGAAACTTCACCACATTTACTAAGCTCTTGCAAAGTACAAATATTGCCTTTAGGAGATCAACCCCAATGTCTCAAAAGGGGTCAGTGTTCATGTCAAAGAGGCTGGATTCTTTAATACATTAGGGAAATTATGAAGCTAGACATACCTATCATAGTAGAGTGTGTCAAGTGATTCCTTAGCTTCAATAGCTGGGGGAAATCTGGATTCCCTGTAATTGACACTAGGAGCCTACAGTATGTACTTGATATTGTGGAGGCTTTTATTACGAAAGAATTCCATATATTCAGCAATGGGGGAGATTAAAACAGATTAGCTGCTTTAGGCCATATAGAGGGTTGGAGCCACAGAAGGAGGTATTATAAAAGGGGAAAATGTATTTTGCTAATGTACTGTAACTCATAATTTATGCAGCTCAGCAGGGCTTTTTTTGAGCTGGAAAGTGGCAGACCTCTGTTTCACCATCTCCAGCACTGGCCCTGTGTTCATCGCTATCCACTATCACTTGTAAACACAGAAGCATGGCTTTTATGTTTAAAAGAGACAGTGCAGCTCCCCACCAGCTCTCATACAACCTTCCTACACACAGGGTGGGACAGCTGCCCGGGCCCGATGTGTTCATGTGTAGGAGGGGGGGTCATTGCGTGCTGAGCTGGTGCCCAGGTACTGACACCCCTGCTCAATGATCCCGCTTCTGCTGCTGCTGACCAGTAATGAGAGGTGCACTGTGTGGGGCGTACATCTTTGCGCATTTTGCAGAGGTAAGGGGATTCAATTGAATTCAGAGGTCAGATCTGAGGAGTGATGTATAAAAAAGGAGCTTTGGAAGAAGACTTCAAAGCTTAACTGCTGCTGGGAGTGGGGGGTGGTTTGCGGCGATAAGCTGTAGAAGAAGGGTGCAGAGGTGAGCTCTGCACTGAGGTTAGCTATGGCTTGTGGTGCAGAGGTAGACTGTGGAAGGGGGGAATGTGTGTGCGATTCCAGAATTGGGGTAAGGGCTGAGGCAATTGTTTTATAAAAAGAACTAGTGTAACCATCTGGGCTAGGTCTCTTGCCCAGAAGTAAAGTTTTGTCTGAATTATTTCCTGTTGAGCGAATGGTGCTGTCAAACAATCAATGGCAGAGGCATTTAAATAGGAAGAACCGTAGCAGTTCTATACAAAGCAATACAAAGCAAGGTCTAGGCCTTCTACTGATGAAGGGGCAGAATGTTTCTCTTAAAATATGTGATATAGGTCTGAGTACTAAGCATAGAAGAACTAGACTATTTTTGCAGATTTGGTGTACTGTTTGCCAACAGGCGGTTTTGACCTTAGGGATGTAAGTAAGTGTCTGTTTCATTATAGATTAGTGAGGCAAGGCAGTTACACACATATCCCCATGCTCATAAAAAAGTTATTGTAGTGTGCCTCTATGTCTTAGAGAGCTTTGGTCTAATATGGATAAAAGTTCAGAGCGTTTCTGAAGTACTTATTGTAGGACAGCCCCATCTTGTGTTGGTTTTTGAGAGTGTTCTAGGATAAGGATTTTCCTGAGTAGTCAAATAATATGTGCTGATTTTTATTTTTTGATTCTGGGCCCACTAGCTATGAGAATATTTCTAAGGTGAGCGTTTCCCATTTAATTGGGTAAGGGGTAGGGTCTAGAGATGGACGAACTTCAGACGGGATGTTTTGCGATTGTGAACCGCGAACGCGACCAAAAGTTTGCGAATCGCAAAGTTCACGGCGGGCCCCATTGACTTCAATGGCAGGCGAACCTTAAAATCCTACAGGTCATATTTTCAGCCACAAAATACTTACTAGCTGTGCACACATAGTCCCATCACATGGCCACTGACATAACACATGTATGAAGTGAATCTGGGATCGTCAAACTACAAGCATTCTTTTTTTATCTGTGAAATTTTGACAATTCAGGACTCAGGAGCGCATGAAGGCAATGGAGGAGAGGAAAGGTCAGGGTAGGCTATGAAGAGGGTGCAGGAAATGATCACCAGCACCGTGATAGAGAGCACTGACACCAGCACCATGATAGAGTGCACTGACACCAGCACCGTGATAGAGTGCACTGACACCAGCACCGTGATAGAGTGCACTGACACCAGCACCATGATATAGAGCACTGACACCAGCACTGTGATATAGAACACTGACACCAGCACCGAGATATAGAGCACTGACACCAGCACTGATAGAGAGCACTGACACCAGCACGGTGATAGAGAGCACTGACACCAGCACCATGATATAGAGCACTGACACCAGCACCGTGATATAGAGCACTGACACCAGCACTGTGATAGAGAGCACTGACACCAGCACCGTGATATAGAGCACTGACACCAGCACTGTGATAGAGTGCACTGACACCAGCACCGTGTTAGAGTGCACTGACACCAGCACCGTGATAGAGTGCACTGACACCAGCACCGTGATAGAGAGCACTGACACCAGCACCGAGATAGAGAGCACTGACACCAGCACCGTGATATAGAGCACTGACACCAGCACCGAGATAGAGAGCATTGACACCAGCACCGAGATAGAGAGCACTGACACCAGCACTGTGATATAGAACACTGACACCAGCACCGAGATATAGAGCACTGACACCAGCACTGATAGAGAGCACTGACACCAGCACGGTGATAGAGAGCACTGACACCAGCACCATGATATAGAGCACTGACACCAGCACCGTGATATAGAGCACTGACACCAGCACTGTGATAGAGAGCACTGACACCAGCACCGTGATATAGAGCACTGACACCAGCACTGTGATAGAGTGCACTGACACCAGCACCGTGTTAGAGTGCACTGACACCAGCACCGTGATAGAGTGCACTGACACCAGCACCGTGATAGAGAGCACTGACACCAGCACCGAGATAGAGAGCACTGACACCAGCACCGTGATATAGAGCACTGACACCAGCACCGAGATAGAGAGCATTGACACCAGCACCGAGATAGAGAGCACTGACACCAGCACTGAGATAGAGAGCACTGACACCAGCACTGTGATATAGAGCACTGACACCAGCGCTGACATTTCTTATATTAGGAGGGCGGGGCCACTCGTCACCTGACCCCGCCCCTCTGACGCTGGTGAAGGGAGCCAGGGGTTCCCCAGTGACGTGTGGGTGACCCCGCCCCCTCTGATGTAACGGAAACCTGCGTTACATCAGAGGGGGCGGGGTCACCCACACGTCACTGGGGAACCCCTGGCTTCCCTCTCCAGCGTCAGAGGGGCGGGGTCAGGTGACAGGTGGCCCCGCCCTCCTAATATAAGAAACGTCAGCGCTGGGATCTCCGCAGTCTCCGCAGTGGAGACAGAAGAAGGATGTATGGACAGCGCTGGACTGAGAGATCCCCGTCGCTGGATATGATCATCCATCGCTGGACCCCGGAGATCCGTCGCTGGATAGCAAGAGTGGATTAGCACCGCTGGAATCTTTTTTTTATTTTTTAATAAAGGCATTTTTCAAAAGTGTGTTTGTCTTATTTAACCATTTTGACACTTTCTTTGTGAAATGGTAGGGGTACTTTTGTACTCCCTTACCATTTCAAACGGGGGGGCGGGATCTGGGGGTCCCCTTGTTAAAGGGGGCTTCCAGATTCTGATAAGCCCCCCGCCCGCAGACCCTCACAACCACCGGCCAGGGTTGTGAGGATGAGGCCCTTGTCCTCATCAACATGGGGACAAGGTGCTTTGAGGGGTCACAGACCCCCAAAGCATCCTCCCAATGTTGAGGGTATGTGGCCTGGTACGGTTCAGGTGGGAGGGGGGCCGCTCTCTCGTCCCCCCCTCTTTTCCTGCGGCCTGCCAGGTTGCGTGCTCGGATAAAGGGTCTGGTATGGATTTTTAGGGGGACCCCACGGCAATTTTTTTTTAAATTTGATGCGGGGTTCCCCTTAATATCCATATCAGACCTGAATGGTCTGGTATGGATATTTAGGGGGGCCCCCATGTCAATTTTTTTTTAATTTGACACGGGGTTCCCCTTAATATCCATGTCAGACCTGAAGGGCCTGGTAATTGAATTTAGGAGAACCCCCACGCTTTTTTTTTTTTTTTTTTAATCAATGAATGAATGAATTATCGGCTAATACAGAGAACACTCATTGAGTGTTCTCTGTATTACGGGGAGCCGACAATTTAGCTGCAAGTGATTTTAAAAGACTTTTTTTCCTGCACATATGACACTTTGTGCAGGGACAGTTCTAAGCACCAGAAACATGCGCCCCTTCACAGGCATACTATAGATACCCCCCAGCTACGAAATTTAAAGGAATATTACACTTTTATTGTTTCACTTTAATCATTATTAAAATCACTGCTCCTGAAAAAACGGCCGTTTTTAAAACTTTTTTTTGCATTGATCCATGTCCCCTGGGGCAGAACCCGGGTCCCCAAACACTTTTTAGGACAGTAACCTGCATATTACCCTTTAAAATGAGCACTTTAGATTTCTCCCATAGACTTGTATAGGGTGTTCCGGCTTTTCGAATTTGCTGCGAACAGCCCAAATTGTTCACTGTTCGCTGAACAGGCGAACAGGCAATGTTCGAGTCGAACATGAGTTCGACTCGAACTCGAAGCTCATCCCTAGCGGTGACCAACCTCCTCCTTGGGCTGATCTGGGTACTGTCGTCGGACTGCTGAGTGGCGGTTGTTGCTACCTCCTCTTCCTGATCCAATGCCAAGAGTGACTGCGCATCGGAAATGTCTTGATATGGATCGGAAAATAATTCCTGTGACTCAAGCGGAAGGCATATGGTGGTGGTGGTGGTGTTGGTGGTAGTGTCTTTGGGGGTGCACACAGCAGAGAGTGAAGAAGAGGGTGCTGATCGAGAGGGTGAGGAGGGTGCAGAAGAGTAAGGCTGAGTGAGCCACTCAACCAAGCCTGGTGCGTCCTTTGACGCAATCGCACGCACCTTCTGCAATTTGCTACTTTGGCTCAAGCCTATTGCTCCTGCCCTACCACCCCTGCAGAGAGGCCTGCCTCTTCCTCTGCCTGTCATTTTTTAAATGACCCTGTGACAAAAGTCTCTAGAGAAGTGCAGTATGTATGTGGAAGAAGGTATATAACACCCCGCTTCAATCTGTCGTTTTTGGGGGCCGCTGGTTTATCACATCAGTTATAATACTTTTTTTTTATTGCGTTTGTCACTCTTTGTAGTATCGCTGCAGAAACGCTCAGCAGTCACAATGCTGCACAGTGGAAATGCACTATACTATGCTTTCTATATGTGCAAGTATTTTATATGTGTATTACACACCTATATACTGCACACCAAATAGTACACCTATACCAGTCCTTAAAAGGACTTTTGTGGACCTAGTAGCTACTGATTTGCAGACTGTCCCTCAGTCCCTACACTGATAAAAGACTGCTGCAAAAACCAGCAGTAATCTGCAGCACAGCCCTGCAACAGCACCCTATATAGTGTACACCTATACCAGTCCTTAAAAAGGACCTTTGTGGACCTAGTAGCTAGTGATTTTCAGACTGTCCCTCAGTCCCTACACTGATAAAAGACAGCTGCAGAAACCAGCAGTAATCTGCAACACAGCCCTGCACCAGCACCCTATATATTGTACACCTATTCCAGTCCTTAAAAGGACCTTTGTGGACCTAGTAGCTAGTGATTTGCATACTGTCCCTCAGTCCCTACACTGATAAAAGACTGCTGCAGAAACCAGCAGTAATCTGCAGCACAGCCCTGCACCAGCACCCTATATATTGTACACCTATACCAGTCCTTAAAAAGACCTTTGTGGACCTAGTAGCTACTGATTTGCAGACTGTCTCTCAGTCCCTACACTGATAAAAGACAGCTGCAGAAACCAGCAGTAATCTGCAGCACAGCAATGCACCAGCACCCTATATATTGTACACCTATACTAGTCCTTAAAAGGACCTTTGTGGACCTAATAGTAATAGCTAGCTAGTGATTAAACTGACTGTCCCTGCTGCACACAGCATCCTGTCCCTACACTGACAAAAGACAGCTGCAATCCCCAGCACAGCAGTGCACTGAACCCTATATACTGTACTACACCTATACCAGTCCTTAAAAGGACTTTTGTGGACCTAATAGCTAGCGATTTGTGTCACTACAATCTGTCCCTGCTCCACACAGCAACCTCTCCCTGCACTGACATAAGACAGAATGTAAAATGGCCGCCAGATCAGGTCTATTTATAAGTTAGGGGGTATGTCCAATTGTCCATGTACTGAAATGTCTCAATTGGCTGTCCTGTACCCCATGATGCATGTGTCATCATGGGTCAAAGTTCTTTCACACTGTAAATGCATATGTCCGCTGGGCAAACAGCGGCAATAGTCCACCCGTTTGGCGAATCGCGAACACGCAAAATTCGCCACGAACCGACCGCCGGGCAAACAGTTCGGCCATCCCTAGTAGGGTCTGATGAGTGATAAATTAAAGATAACAGTGGTGTCACTAACCTTTTTTTTGACACAGTGACCTTTGAGAAGTGTTTTATTTACTCACCGACATGAAGATGACTTATAATTGTGAGGTATCTTGAGAGTAATAAATAGTGAAAAATGATCAGGCCAGAACCTAGGCTATATCTAGCTAGGTACCAATTGAGCAGGTAATGAGAGATGAAAACGTAATCAATTCTAGTATACGTACCATGAATAGCTGAGTAGCATGTGCAATCCCGGGTAGATGGATGCAAGGTGTGCATTGGGTCAGCCAACTAAAAATGGCAAAGACATTTACCAATTTTGTTTAATTGAGAGAGGGCTAGATTGAGACTTGTGTGATTTTGTATAGTTTTCCCTTCATAAAGGATTAGAGCTTAGAGAAAATGAATAGAAATGATGATAGTTGGTTATGATTAGGCACATAAATAATTTAAAGTGTAAACTCGTGGTCATATATTTTTGCCTTTCATTCCTAAAGAGTTGTGAAAGGGAGAGTAATGTGTACACAAATTTCTACCCTCTTTAGATTTTTGTACAGGGTTAGGACGGCCATATACACAATTTGAGTCTCGGCCGGTTCAGCAGGAACTTGCCAAGATTTGAACCGTTAATGGGCAGGCTGAATGCATGAAGCTGATCAATCAATCAAATTAGGTACAAGCAGTATGCTGGGTTCTCTTGCGATTATTGCTAGGGGCTACTATAGCCGCTAGCGATAACCACTGTCTTCTCCAGGCGGGGATGGCTTCCCCCCCCATCAGCTGGAAGAAGACAATGGCTCGGCAGGAGGGATTCCCACATCAACATTGTATGCGTTGATGGGGGAATCAAGGTAATTTATTTCCTGCAAAGAAAGAAAGAAATTTGCTCAGTATATAGTCAACCTTAATACTTGGAAGAAAGGGGATGTTTAGACTTTCTTATTGAGGCATGCGCCTCTTTAAAGTGAATTTCCCAGAGACAAATTTTACATCTTTACCACTCTATAAAAAAAAAAGCAAAACAAAAAGCTTGGCTGGACTACACAAATATTTTTGCAAATGACTTAAGCCTGGAAATGTCATCTACATATGTAGAAATCTGAATCTAAAGTCTTGTACACATGATCAGATTTTCCGCACACAAAACCTCGGACTTTTGTCCAAAGGGCGTTGGCCAGGAACTTGTCTTACATACAAACGGAATTGTCAGCCAACAAACATAAACATAGTGACGTATTATGTGTTTTTTCAGCTCTTTAGCACCACCTTTTGGGCTTCTTCTGCTAATTTCGTGTTAGTAGAAGTTTGGAGAGTGAGTCACGCTGTCACGTACCTGGTGGTAGAGCCCGACTTGCAGGAGGAGACCTCTCTTGCGGCTCCGACTCAAGGGCCCTGGTAGTGTATACAGGTAACACAAGAGTCAAGAGGGGCACGAGTGTCTGGCAGGATCAACAGCTGGATCAGGGAATGACTGGAATCGGAGGGAAACAGGATCAGCAGGCAGGTGCAGGAAGCTGAAGCAGAGCGGCAGGCAGAGAGGCTGGACCAGGACACCAATGCAGGAACTCTGGCAGAGGCAGGACTTCAGGCAGGTGCTGGAACCACTACTGGAGGTAGAGCAGCAGACGGCACCGGAACAGGAGGCTGGAAGCAGAGCAGTCAGACAAGCTGGGTCGGAGGTCAGACAGTCAGCAAAGGTACCAAGGATCAAGCAGGTGGATGGTCGGACGAGCCGGGTCGGTAAACGGGCAGGCAGCAAGGCACCGAAGGATCAAGCAGAGGGGAGGTCAGGCAGGCCGGGGTCAGATGCAGGCGGATAGCAGGAGCAGTAAGTAAACAAGCCGGGTCAACAGGTCACAGAAGGCAGGTTCTCAGAATCAGGGTACTCGCACGCTGTAGATCAGACAGCAAGAACTGGATGTGACCAACTGAGTTAAATAGCCCGCCTGGCGCCAACGAGCGCACACACGCGCGCATGACTGCGCGCGCATGGACGCGCACGCGCGCAGGCGAGCACCCGCAGACGTGCGGCGGAAGGTCCGGACTGACCACTGCTGCCAGGATCCTCGTGACATTGCCCCCCCTCAAGGGGCAGCCTCCGGATGCCCAACCGGGCCCATCTTTCAGGGTGCAATCTCCTGAAAGCTTGGATTAAAGTCTTTGCATGGATATTCTCCACAGGCTCCCAAGAATTCTCCTCCGGGCCATAGCCTTTCCATTTAATTAAAAATTGAGCTTGGTTATTCCTTTTCCTACAATCCAGGATAGCTTCAACTTAAAATTCCTCCTCCCCATTCACTATTACAGGATCCGGAGGATTCACATTCCGGTCAGGAAAAGGATTGGGGACAAAGGGTTTCAACAGGGAGACGTGAAAAACAGGGTGGATTTTGAGTGAATCCGGGAGCTCCAGCTCATAAGCCACCTCGTTAATTCTCCTCTTTACAGGGAAAGGGCCCAGGAATTTGGGACCCAATTTCCTGGAAGGACAAGACAATCTAAGGTTCGCAGAGGATAACCATACACGGTCACCTGGTTCGAGCAACAATTCACCCCGCTTCTTCCTGTCGAACACTTCCTTATCCTGCTCCTGGGATCTTGCCATGGTCTTCTGTAATAATTGGTTGTTCGAGGAGAAAAAATGTATAGTTTCCAAGACTGCTGGCACAGAACATTTGGGAATGGAATTAGGAAGGAAAGCTGGATGAAAACCATAATTAGCAAAAAACGGACTTTGCTTGGTAGCAGAATGCATGGAATTGTTATAAGCAAATTCGGCCAACGGAAGCAGTGTGATCCAGTCATCTTGAGAAAAGGATGAAAAACAACGCAGGTATTGCTCGAGGGTCTGATTGGTCCTCTCGGTCTGACCATTCGTCTGAGGATGGTAAGCGGTGGAGAATGATAGCGTAATTCCCAGGACTTTACACAACGCTTTCCAAAACCGCGAGGTAAATTGCACTCCGCGGTCAGAAACTATATTGGTCGGGATTCCATGAAGTCTAATTATTTCCCTGATAAACATCTGGGCAGTCTCGGAAGCAGAGGGGGTACCCTTCATCGGAATGAAATGGGCCATTTTAGACAGCCGATCTACCACCACAAAGATGGCAGTATGCCCAGCTGCAGGGGGTAGATCGACAATGAAGTCCATAGACAACATCTTCCAAGGCTTGTCTGGAATGGGCAGAGGTTTCAGTAACCCCCAGGCTCTGGACCTACGGGTTTTGCTCCGAGCACAGGTGGTGCAGGACTCCACGTAACTCCTACACCCTTAAGTACTTGGGGCCACCAGAAAGTATGCTGGACAAGATCAGCAGTCTTGTAGGCACCAAAGTGCCCTGCTAGTGCATGATCATGGCAAAGTTAGAGAATGGCCACCCGTAAGCATTCGGGTACAAAGATTTTGCTGCCGTACCAAAACAGTCTATCCCTGACCTATCCCTGAGCTGTAACTCAGTTCCCACGGTGGGTGATGACCCCATGGAAGCTTGTTTCAACCGCAAGAGAAGATCTTCCTGTAGCAGAACAAAGTTCCCTGGGGCCAGGATAGTGTCAGGGGGCGAAGTTTCTTCGGATTTGTGAAACATCCTAGAGAGGGCATCGGGTTTCATGTTCTTGGAGCTGGGCCGGTAAGTAACATGGAATGAGAACCTGGAAAAGAACAAGGCCCACCTAGCGGTCGCGGTCTCAGCCTCTTTGCAGACTTCAGGTATTCCAGGTTCTTGTGATCTGTGTAGATCAGGATAGGATGAGCAGCTCCTTCTAACAGGTATCGCCATTCTTCCAGGGCAGATTTTATGGCCAGTTCGCGATCACCTATGTCATAATTTCTCTCCGCGGGGGACAGCTTTCGGGAAAAGAAGGCAACTGGAAAAAGTGAAGCTTTGGTACCTTGTCGTTGGGAGAGGACAGCTCCAACAGCGATTTCAGGCGTCTACTTCCAGGACAAATGGTAGAGAAGAATCGGGATGTTTTAAGACATCCGTGGAGGTAAACAGTCTCTTGAGGGACTCGAAAGCGACTTGAGCTTCCGAGGACCAATGAAAACGCACCCCTTGCTTGGTTAGTTGAGTGATTGGGCAGATGATAGCGGAGAACCCCTTGATAAATCTCCTGTAAAAATTGGCGAAGCCAACAAAACGTTGGACCCCTTTCTTGTCAGTGGGAGCTGGCCAGTCAAGAATTGCAGAAATCTTTTGTGGATCCATCCTTATTCCTTCTACAGAAATAACTAGGCCCAGAAATGAGATACTTTCTTGTTCAAAAGCACATTTTTCAGCCTTAGCATACAGCCCGTGTTGCCGGAGCTGGTCCAGGACACATTTAACATGTTTGCGATGAGAGTCCAGAGAAGGGGAAAAATTAGGATATCGTCAAGGTAGACAATGACAAACAAGTCTAAATAGTCCCGGAAGACATCATTAATGAAATACTGGAAGGTAGCGGGAGCATTGCACAATCCGAAGGGCATCACCAGATATTCGAAATGCCCAAAGCGTAAAAGCCCAAAGATATTGGAAATGCCCGCCTGGCGCCAACGAGCGCACACACGCGCGCATGACCGCGCGCGCGCACCCGTGCGCACGCGCACACGCACGGACGCACAGGCGCGCACCCGCGGACGCGCGGCGGAGGGTCCAGACTGACCACTGCTGCCAGGATTCTTGTGACACACGCTTTTTATTTTGAGCTTTTTAGCTTGCTCTTTTCCGTTCATCAACCAGCCATGTTGCGGAATATAACGTGTTATTTATTATTGGCCTTGGAGTTATTGCTTTGACCCAAGTCCAGTCCAGGAACAGGAGGAGGAGGATTTATTGGACCAAAAATTGGTTGCTTTATTAATCGTGACAAATTATGTCATATACCTTTGCTACAGGAGCTCCAGGAGAATAATCCGGGTGATTTTTGGAATTATCTCCGGATGACGGACCCCTGCTTTCACCAACTCTTGGCATTGTTGACCCCTATATTAAGAAGCAGGACACATGCATGAGGCTTTTATTTTATTTTTTTGGTTGAATAATGATTTGATTTGGCATACTTTCTATATTTTTAGATGCATGCACTGCACTTTTTGGTTAAGTTCTATTGGCAGATAGCATGTCTAATTTTATTTGTTTTCTTTTTTTAATGCACAATAAAAAAATGTGGAGAATAATACTTGGCTATGTGTTTTACTTCAAAGGACAGTTTGGGAGTAGGCAGTTACATTTAAAAAAATACAAAGTAAAATTAACAAGGGACACCAACATAGTTGTATCTTTGATCTTAAAAACTACAGGATAATGATGTTGTGGTAACTTGCCAAAAAAAAAAAAAACCCCAAAAAAACAAGCATAATAATATTATATTGATTGATATCACTAGAAAAAAAAAAGGCTTTGCAAATACGTTTGGCTTAACTCCATCAGTATCACCAGCAAAGCAGCTTCATTATTATCAGATTAAAGAAGAAGAGAATTGTGCGCTGTATTTCGAGATTTCATAATATGCCGCGTCACGAATGTTAATTCTCCATTACAAACGCTAGTTTACAAGACTGACCGCTTCTGACTCGTCCTTGCTTCCGAGCATGTGTGTTTGTACTTTGAACTTTTGTCCAACGGACTTGTGTACACACACTCGGAAAATCCGACAACAGACATTTGTCCACGGGAAATTTATAAACCAGCCATCCAACATTTGTCCGCGGAAAGTTGGCCAACAATTGCCTGATGGAGTGTACAAACGGTCGGATTTTCCGCCAGCAGCCTGTCATCACACAGTTCCCGTCGGAAAATCCAATCGTGTGTACGAGGCTTTAGTGCATGTGTACAGCACACCTCAATATACTCTGACTGCTTAGACTTGAATTAAAACCATTTCCAATGATAATGTAGTAGCGTCATTATTTGATTTATGCTTATTTTTCTGTAAAGAAGGATGGTGTATTTAAGGAATTGTATATGAAATATTTTTATTCTGTAAGGCAAGCAGGGAAACATTTTAATTTTTTATACTTGAGAATATAAAATAGCTCTTTAAATTTAGAAAATACATTTATTATTAGATGTGTTTTGATTGGGTTGTTGTGGCTCCTTTAGTGTTATGTACTGTATTAGTAAGTGTATGGCGTGAACCCACATAGATAACGACTACCAAAAATACTACAGCACATTTTACATTTACAAGTCAATGTCAGAGACTGGCAGGCAGTTGTGCAAAATGCTTACAATAAGTCGTTTCTGGCAAAGGGGGTAATACCAGCCTCTGAGGCCAAAGGTGTACTTACTTTTTCCACAATGCATAATTACATCAATTGATATTTTTGTTCAATAAATTACTGAATTGGCAAATGTTTCTTGTGTTTTTATTTGAGGATTTATCTTAAGGCACTGTTTGAAAGACGATCTAATATTTGCCATATCACATTAAAAAAAAGTCAACTTTCAACTCTCTTATACAGAGTGTGTCTCATAGTGAATTGATGTGGGTTGATTATACCTCTGTTTCAGATTAAGGTATAAATTAAAACCACCTTCTACTGGAAACCTTATCCTGACCTAAGCATATGCAACATCTAGATAGAATTCTTGCTGCTACTTCGTAGAAGTATACATTTGGGGAAGGCAGCAATATATAAAATATAATTAAAATAACCAAAGAATGAAATAGCAAAAAATCAAAATATTTAAACATTTTATATATATATATATATATATATATATATATATATATATATATATATATATATACATACAGTGGGGTAAAAAAGAATTTAGTCAGCCACCAATTGTGCAAGTTCTCCCACTTAAAAAGATGAGAGAGGCCTGTAATTGTCATCATAGGTATACCTCAACTATGAGAGACAAAATGGGGAAACAAATCCAGACAATCACATTTTCTGATTTTTGAAAAAAAATATTTGCAAATTATGGTGGAAAATAAATATTTGGTCAATATCAAAAGTTCAACTCAATACTTTGTTATATATCCTTTGTTGGCAATGACAGAGGTCAAATGTTTTCTGTAAGTCTTCACAAGGTTGTCACACACTGTTTCTGGTATGTTGACCCATTCCTCCATGCAGATCTCCTCTAGAGTAGTGATATTTTGGGGCTGTCGCTGGGCAACATGGACTTTCAACTCCCTCCAAAAGTTTTCTATGGGGTTGAGATCTGGAGACTGGCTAGGCCACTCCAGGACCTTGAAATGAATAATTTGCAAATAAATTATTTAAAAAATAAGACAATGTGATTGTCTGGATTTGTTTCCACATTTTGTCTCTCATAGTTGAGGTATACCTATGATGACAATTACAGGCCTCCCTCATCTTTTTAAGTTGGAAAACTTTCACAATTCCTACATAATGCATAATTCCTTCCTCCTACAACTGCAGGCTAGCCTCTGGCCAGCCTTCTTACTTGTATTTAGAGACTTTACTTGTAAATGCGATACCCTAACTACCGAGGCCTGAGGTGTGCCTTGGCCTAGCTGGTCAGTATGCCTAAAAGAGGGCAAAAAAAACACGAAAGTAGGTGTGATAACTAAGCTTGATGAATCAGTCTAGCAAAATAGTGAACACCTGGATGGCTTAAGTATACGGATCCGGTATGTATCAGCTAAAACAAGAGGAATTCCAGCGTCCCATGAATTTGATGATATGAAGGGACCAACTGTTTGGAACTTACGAAACTGCCTAGATCCCAAACAAAATGTCCCGTAATGATATGGACTGAGTCTAATTTCTGAGTAAACACAGTCATGAGAACGAACCGCTTGTGAGAGGATACGTTTGGGAAAGGGAACAAGGGCTGACCCGAGCAGCCCCTGCAAAATAATTTGCAGAGAAGAACGAGCATTTCAAAACAGACACCAGTTAAGTAGTAGTGTAAAATTCCCACAAACCTCTGGCCTGTCTGTCTATTCTTGGTGAGGGAAGTTTGAGAGGGTGAGCAACAAAAAAGGACATACTTCAGGAGTTTGCAGGAGTCTGAAGTGCTGGATACCCGATAGATATGATCGATAGTGTTGACGGATAAGGCCAATATGCTGTCCAATGCATGGACAGCCAGAGTTAGGAACCTGAGAAATCTTCTACCCCCCCCCCCCCCCCCCGATCCAAAGAGTAAACACTAAGCTCCCTGACCAACCGGTCCTCAAGGGACAGCAACTGCCAGATATAGGGCAAATAACAAATAGGGCAAATAACAAAAAAGCGCCAACAGAGCAGACGAAAAACTTCCGGGGGCCAGCCACTCATGTCTCAAGATGGCCAAAACCAACTAAGTCCATGGCGACTGAAACCCTCCGAGAGCCCTGCTCATGGCTGTGGAACAAACATGGAGAAACCATACCAGACACACAGAAAAATGGCCTCACATGATTTGAGTCGGGTCGTGCTTCTGCTTGTAATCTGACAACTGTAGTCAGAGTCCTGAAGCAGGGAATAAGGGCCAGACTCCATCCTGAGGAATAATTCCCATAGCATGATTCAACCTACTCAAAGTGATTGTAAGCCCCCTTTGGAACAGGCTGGGAATCAGACAAAAGATGAATGGTCTGACATATCTGACCAGTACTCCAGGCAACATCACAATCAAGAGATTAGAGCTGAGAGAGAACCCAGAATAAATAATTATGTTTGGCTTGAACCTACCACTTTGTGGGCTGTCAAGGGGACTTTGGTTCAGCACACACTGAGAGAGAATGCAGACCCTGGGCCATAACCAGGGTGTGCAAGCAAAAGGAAATCAACAAAATGAATTTTCACCTGACCCCCTGCAGGTACCCAAGATCCAATGGAGTGCTTGGCAAAGGTTCCAAAGCAAGGACTGCTTTTGATCCAAAGGTTAAACCAGTGGAAAAATGACATGCTCCATTTATCATGCCCTACCAACGGGCAGGTCTGATGCTTGAAAACATTGGTGAGATCAGCTTGGATAGCCAATACACCCCATCTGTAGAAAGTAAAGAATCGCCAGATCCACAAACGAGTACTTCAATGAAAATACTTCCACTGGAAAGAGGACAGCCAAAATATAACAAACAATATTGGCACTGGACACCCTGGTGAAGAACCAGACCAAGTACCCCTGGAAATTACTGCCACCAGTGACTTGATAATGAAAGCATGACTGTCTTCTGAAGCCAAGTTACTACATACAAAAGACTCAGACGAGATAATGATGAGGCCCGCGTGCAGGCTTGAAAATCCCCCCACAAAGGGCTGTCTGAAGACCGGGGATGGGAGATTCAAACACAGCCCCTGACAAGGAACATTACTTGGCTCAGACATTGTCATGAAGATCCTGCCAGAAATCTGCGCTCCATCCTCTCTGGCGCACATTCGCGTGCGCCATCGCGCATGCGCGGGAGCGTGCACTCGCGCACGGGAACACGCGCATCCGCCTCTGTTGGCTCCAGGTGGGCTATTTAAGCCTGTCTGTCACAGACGGTCCCCGCTGTCTGCTCTACAGCGTTGTGTGCCAAAAAACCTGATCTGAAGACTTGCCTGTGGTAGACCCGGCTTACCTGTGACCTACCTGTTTACTGCCTGCACCTGACCTGACACCTGACTCTCCTGCCTGCCTCTCTGTACCTCTGCTGCCACCCTGATACCTGACCAAAATTGAATATACGCTGCGCTGGAATGGCTATGCACTGAATAATCTGTATCTTAATCTATAGTTATAGATCCACAAAAATATAATAATGTGCATAAAATAGTAAACATAAAACTGGTGTAAAGTGCAAGTGCAAAATATAGAAAAACAAATAATGTGCACAAAATCTGTAAACGCGCAACTAAAACACACAATATAAAGTGCACAAGTGGCAATAAAACTCTGTGAGGTTATATGGACACGTTAGGCCGCGTACACACGCGGGGACTGTTCGCTCAACTTTGTCCGCTGAACAGTGTTTTGGCGGACAGTCCGCTCGTGTGTGGGCTTCAGCGGACAGTTTCAGCGGACAGTCTGACGAACAAAGTTTTTCGGAAATTCCGAAAAACTGTCCGCTGAAACTTGGTTTGAGCGGACAGTCCGCCCGTGTGTAGGCTTGTTCGTCAAACTAAGTCTCGCGCATGCTCAGAAAGAATTTACACGCCGAAGGTTGCATTGCAGTGTATAGGACGCCGTTTTCTAGTCCCGTCGTATGTGCCGTTCACGTCATCGCGCACGGTTTCAGCGGACTGTTCGTTCGTCGTGTGTGGGCAAGTCCGTCCATGCTAATTTTGAGCGGACTGTCCGCTGAAACTGTTTGACGAACAAAGTTGAGCGAACAGTCCCCGCGTGTGTACGCGGCCTTAGAGTTACAAGGTGCCATGCACAATAATACACCAGGAAATAAAATATCAATAATAATAATAGATGAAAAAAGTGCTAAATGCATACATATGTGATAGAAAACATGTATAAATAAAAGACTTATAAAAAAAGGTGCAAGTGCATAAACCATACAAGTGTCTCTATATTATTAAAAAACAGTTCTTTGTGGCAGCCTGTCTTGGGCTGTGATAAGAAACACAAAATGTTGATTGATGTGAGACTAACTGCAGGTGACGTGATCTCCAGTGATCATTCTATTGACATGCTTGTTACATCCAACCGTGGTTCTGAATCATGCATAGGTGAAATCCTGGAACCCCTTATGGTAATAGGCTCACCTCAGAGTTTGTGACCAGCTTTTACACTGAGTCAAAACACGCATATGAATCACTATAGGGTTCTCAGCTGTTACACTGGATCAATAGCATCCTCAATGCAATGATCTCAGAAGCGCATGAAAAAAATAAAAAGACTAATAGTGAAATACCGTTTTTCAAAATTGAATAGACAAGTTAAAAAACATTCCCCCACCAGGGTACTCACATGTATAAGGTGCGTCAGTGCACTGTACTTCATAAGGCTCAATAGAATACTGTAAACAGTATAGGTATGGTTTGTATGGTATGGTGTACTGTCTCTTGCTCCGTCCTGGCCCCTCCCCTACGCGTGTCGATACTCAGGGTGTGGTGTATCTTCCTCAGGGGGTTCATACCTGACCCCGGCCTGTTTGTGACTACTCTCCTGCCTGCCTCTCTGTACCTCTGCTGCCAGCCTGATACCTGACCCAGCCTGTTTGTGACTACTCTCCTGCCTGCCTCTGTACCTCTGCTGCCAGCCTGATACCTGACCCGGCCTGTTTGTGACTACTCTCCTGCCTGCCTCTCTGTACCTCTGCTGCCAGCCTGATACCTGACCCAGCCTGTTTGACGATCCTGTCTGCTGAGCTGATCCAGTCTGCACTGATCCTGTCTGCTGAGCTGATCCAGTCTGCACTGATCCTGTCTGCTGAGCTGATCCAGTCTGCACTGATCCTGTCTGCTGAGCTGATCCAGTCTGCAATGATCCTGTCCGCTGAGCTGACCCAGTCTGCACTGATCCTGTCTGCTGAGCTGAGCCAGTCTGTTTATCCAATCCGGTCTGTTGATCCTGCCAGGCACCCGTGCCCCTCCTTACTCCTATGTCTTCTGTTACCTTACCAGGGGACCAAGAGTGGGAGCCGTAAGGGAGGCCTTCCTCTGCAATTCGGGCTCAAAACCATCAGGTACATGACAGTAGCAGACAGCCATGTCTGAGCCCGATCAGGGAGCCTCCCCTATGGAAAAACTGTGTCAACTGTGCCTAGCTTACCAGTGCCCTTACACACACTGACCTATCTACCTGACACATACACTGACCTACCTGACATGCACTGTTCTACCTACCTGACCTGACATACACTGACCTACCTGACACATACACTGACCTACTTGACACATATACTGAACTACCTACTTGACATACACTGACCTACCTGACATACATTGACCTACCTGACCAGGAGACAGACTTCACGTGTCCTGCCTGCAGCAGCAGCTCAGCTCAACCATGGTGTGCGAGGCAGCCAGAGAAGAGGAGGAGAGCCGCCCGCCCTAGCGGGGATCAATGTGGCACCATGGTTGCATTGTAATTCCCACCTTCTGGAGCCTATAGGGCCTATGATGGACTTCCCACAGTCCCGCCATTGGACCAGTGGGTCGTCCATAATAGGCGCTGCAGGCTCCAGAAGGCGGGACCTGCTATGTGACTCGACTGCACTCGACGGCACTCAGGATACGATCGGTCCCCGCTCGGTGGCAGGCGGCGGTGTTCGGTGCTATTATTAATAGAACAGTGCCCACCTGAGACCCGGGGCTTTTTGGGGCCCCACTCAGGGCTTCAGCCATTGTCAGCCCCCACCGCCAATGCCACTGGGTACAGTAAATATCTACTAAACATGTACGGTTTAGGAGATAATTACTCTGTACTGTGCTGTGTTTCTATTGTAGGCACTCATATTAGTTTCCAAAATTGCCAAATGTATGACCAATATTGGAGTGGATTATTTAAAATAATATCAGCAAAAAAAGGCATCACTGCTTATATTCCACATTGTTTGAATATTGGAGTTACTAGCATAATATTATTCTTTTACCCTTAAAAATTCCACTAATTTCTCAAATCATTTTTCAATGCCATCTGGATTTACTAATTACAAACACATTGATGCAGCATGAGGCTAAGGAAGCTCAATCCCTTCACAGGCCTCAGGAACTGGGAAAAGAGGTGAAAAAATAAGTGAAAAGTACAGTTAAACCACTTTAGGCAAATTCATATTACAAACTTTTTTTTGTGAGATCTAAAGCCATCCACTGGATCCATAAAAGTATATGCTTACTTCTTCCAGTGACATAGGTCTCCAGGGGTATGCTGCTGCAGTCTCAGTTTTCCAATGGAATGCTCGAGAATTAAATTAGGTAACTGATACAAACCCCCTTTTAAAATGTTGTCTAATTTCTTGTACTTTCAAAATGCTCACATTAAAAAAATGAAAAAATAGCTGATATGTCTAAGTTCCAAGAGAAGGTAACATGTTGGTCATAGCAACAGGCTCTTGTTTTACTACCATATTTTATAAAATTAGTTGGTCATGTTCGACTCGAACATTGCCTGTTCGCCCGTTCCCTGAACAGCGAACAATTTGGGGTGTTCGCTGCAAATTCAAAAAGCCGTGGTAAAAAAGTCTATGGGAGAAATTTTTTTTTCTCTATGGGAGAAATTTAATTTTAAAGGCTTATATGCAAATTATTGTCATAAAAAGTGTTTGGGGACCTGGGTCCTGCCCCATGGGACATGTATCAATGCAAAAAAAGTTTTAAAAACTGCATTTTTTTCGGGAGCAGTGATTTTAATAATGCTTAAAGTGAAACAATAAAAGTGTAATATTCCTTTAAATTTCATACCTGGGGGTGTGTATAGTATGTGTATAGTATGCCTGTAAAGGGGCACATGTTTCCCGTGCTTAAAACTCTCCCTGCACAAAGTGTAATTTCTGAAGGAAAAAAAGTAATTTAAAAGCACTCACGGCTATAATGAATTGTCGGCTCCTGGTAATACAGAGAACAGTCATTGAAAGCCATTGCTATAAAAAAAAAATTAAATTACCAGGCCCTTCAGGTCTGGTATGGATATTAAGAGGAACCCTACATCAAATAAAAAAATAAATGACGTGGGGTTCCCCCCAAGTATCCATACCAGGTCTGGTATGGATTTTAAGGGGAACTCCACACCAAATAAAGAAAAAAGGGCGTGGAGTTCCCCCCAAAAATCCATATCAGACCCTTTATCCGAGCACGCAACCTTGCAGGCCGCAGGAAAAGAGGGGGGAGAGAGCACCCCCCCTCCTGAACCATACCAGGCCACATGCCCTCAACATTGAGAGGGTGCTTTGGAGGTAGCCCCCCCAAAGCACCTTGTCCCCATGTTGATGGGGACAAGGGTCTGTGGGCAGGGGGCTTATCAGAATCTGGAAGCCTTCTTTAACAATGGGACCCCCAGATCCCGGCCCCCTCCTGTTTGAAATGGTAACTGGTACATTGTACCATTTCACAAAGAAAGTGTAAAAAATTGTAAAAAAAAAAAAAAAACACAGACACCGTTGGGATAAGTCCTTTATTAAAAAAAAAAAAAAAAAAAGATTCCAGCAGTGGTAAGCCACTTTCTGGGGTCCAGTGATGGATGATCTCTCCTCTCCAGGTCCAGGGTCCAATGATGATGTCCAGCGCAGCGCATCCTGTCTCCACCAGAGGCACCGTGGGAATCCTGGCAGCCTGACAGGTCTCTTAGCTGAGGAGGACAGGGCCACCTGTCACGTGACCTCGCCCCCCCCTCTGAAACCCGGGCTTCCCAAGTGACATGCGGGTAACCCCGTTCCCCTCTGATGTAACAGAAACCTGCATATAACTTGCATATAAGCCTTTAAAATTATCACTATAGATTTTTCATGTTTGAATCCCATAGAATTTAACGGTGAACAAATTTATTGCCTGTTCGCATGTTCTGATGCAAACCGAACTGGGGGGTGTTTGGCTCATCCCTAGTTGCTATAGAAGGCACTTCCACTTTTTTTTTTTTCAAAAACATTTATAATCAGTGCTTCATTGCAGTGGGTTTCACTGCAACCTCCCTCTCATGTTCCATTGAGTTAAGATAAGGCTGGAATGAGATTAGAAAAGGTATGTATGGCATCATGTCTCACTGTATACAGTTTACTATAAACTGGAAATTAAAGCGGATCTACACTGCATCTGAGCACCACAAACCAAAAACACAATTTAATACATTTTTAATACTCAAAGCAAACTCCCCATCCATGTCTCCATGCTTTATTTTGTTGAGAAATCACTTTGAAAAACACCCTCCTAGCATTTCTGTGGCCATCTTGAATAAGGGCAAACAGGTCATGTAGCATATATTTCCTGCAATCTATCTGCCGTTAGCTCAAGAATGCATGCACACGAGTAGGGATGAGCCGAACACCCCCCGGTTCGGTTCGCACCAGAACTTTAGAACGGACCCCAAATTCGTACGAACGTTAGAACCCCATTGAAGTCTATGGGACTCGAACATTCGAAATTAAAAGTGATAATTTTAACGGCTAATATGCAAGATACTGTCCTAAAAAGGGTTTGGGGACCTGGCTCCTGCCCCAGGGGACATGGGTCAATGCAAAAAAAAGTTTTAAAAACGGGCGTTTTGGCGGGAGCACTGATTTTAATGACGATTAAAGTGGAAAAAAAAAGTGAAATATTCCTTTAAATATGGTGCCTGGGGGGTGTCTGTAGTATGCCTGTGAAGTGCCACGTGTTTCCTGTGTTTAGAACAGTCCCTGCACAAAATGACATTTAACGGAAATAACGTCATTTAAAGCTGCTTGCGGTTTTAATGTTATATCTGGTTCCTGCAATATGGTTGAAAATCATTCAGAAAAATGGCATGGGTAGCCCTCCCTGCCCATTACCAGCCCCTTTGGGTCTTGTACGCATATTAAGGGGAACCCCGTACCCATATTAAAAAAAGGAAATGCGTGTGGCCCCCAGGCCCTATATACTCAGAACAGCAGTATACAGGCGGTGCAAACAAGACAGGGACTGTGTAGGTTTGTTGTGTTAAGTTGAATCTGTTTGTAATTTTCAACTGGTACATTTTTAAAGTGTAGCTCCAGTCAAAAAAACTATTTTTAAGCTTTTTGGAAAACATAGGGAAGGGTTATCACACCTGTATAATTTGTTTTGTCGTCCATCTTTTTTCATCTCACTTGCTGTTGTCTCCTTCCGTTTCCAAGTAGGAGATGTTTGTAAGTTGGATGTTTGAAAGTAGGGGCCTGCCCTATATGCTCCGCAGAAATGGCGGAACAAGGTGTTGGTTTTGCCACAACATTGTAAGCCCTCAAAGTGACTCTTGGTGGGCACTGGAGCACCCTGCTGTGAACGATTATATCAAGAATTGTAATTACATGCCATTGTTGAACAGTGGTAGAAAAATTGACCTTTGGTGGTTGTGGTGCTGGTGCCACAACACTATAAGTCCTCACAGTTACTCTGGGTGGGCACAGGAACGGGCCCTCCTGTGAAATATTATATCAAGAATTGTAATTACATGTCCCTGTTAAACAGGGGCAGAAAAATTGGGCCTTAGGCACTGGTGCTGGTGCCACGACACTGCAACCTCTCCCATATACTCTTGTTTTATTGCAGGAATTAGCCCTGCTGCAAAGCATTGCATCAAAAATTGTAATTAAACGCCCCTGTTAAACAGAGGCAGAAAAATTGGCCTTAGGCACTGGTGCTGGTGCCACGACACTGCATCCTCTCCCATATACTCTTGTTTTATTGCAGGAATTAGCCCTGCTGCAAAGCATTGCATCAAAAATTGTACTTAAACGCCCCTGTTAAACAGGGGCAGAAAAATTGGGCCTTAGGCACTGGTGCCACCACACTGCAACCTCTCCCATATACTCTTGTTTTATTGCAGGAATTAGCCCTGCTGCAAAGCATTGCATCAAAAATTGTACTTAAACGCCCCTGTTAAACAGGGGCAGAAAAATTGGGCTGATGGCATCACCCAGAACCAGAAATGTTCTTCCAACATATCATCGGAGGAGGAAGAGGATAGACAATCAACATAACAGGACAGTCACTCAGCATCAGCATAGGCAGTCTTGAAGGGATGTGATATTTTAAAAAAAATCATTCGGTTACATCAGCTTCAGGTGCTTGGTAGCTGTGGGTGATCCAAGACTGATTCATCTTGATGAAGGTCAGTCGATCAACTGATTCGGTAGAACGCCGCACCCTGTGATCGGTAACAAAGCCACCAGCAGCACTGAAGGTGCGTTCCGAAAGAACGCTGGATGCAGGACAGGCCAGTAGCTCAATTGCATACTGTGCAAGCTCTGGCCAGTGATCCATCCTCAAGACCCAGTAAGCCAGAGGTTTTTCGGTGGGAAAGGTGTCCAAGTCTGACCTTGCCCCTAGGTATTCCTGCACCATGTAAATCAGACGCTGGCGATGGTTGCTGGAACCGATCATACCTTGGGGCTGCGGACTAAAAAATTGTCTGAAAGCATCAGTCAGACGGCCACCTTCTCCACCGCTCCTTCTGACCGATGCCTCAGCAACACGTTGTCCAGGACCAGGAGTTTGTAACCTCCCAGTTTCTGCAAGGCCTCCCGGAGATGTCTCATCCTCTGCTCCCTCTGCGATGGCAAGATAAGGTCGGCAACCTTACCCTTGTACCGTGGATCAAGGAGAGTGGCCAGCCAGTAATAGTCCCTCTCCTTGATCCGAAGAATACGAGGATCCTTCCGCAGGCTTTGCAGGATCAGGGAGGCCATGCAGCGTAGGTTAGCTGAGGCATTCGGTCCGGAGTCCTCTGGGTCACTAAGGACAACATGATCCGCAGCTACCTCCTCCCAGCCACGTACAAGTCCACGTGTTTCTTGGGACTGTAAATCATCCCTACAAGACTGCTGCTGCTGCTGCTGCTGATGCTGAGTGCCAGCCTCCACCTCCATGCTGACACAATCATCCTCCTCCTCCTCTTCCTCCTCCTCCTCCTCTTCCTGTGTGATGGGTGGCACAGCAGGAACACTGTCTGGATAAAGGGGGCCTTGAGAGGCAAGGAAGTCCTTCTCTTCCTGCTTCTGTTCTGCCTCAAGTGCCCTGTCCATTATTCCACGCAGCGTATGCTCCAAGAGGTGGACAAGAGGTACAGTGTCACTGATGCATGCACTGTCACTGCTCACCATCCTTGTGGCCTCCTCAAACAGTGACAGGACAGTGCATGCATCCCTGATCATGCCCCACTGGCGTGGTGAGAAAAAAACTGAGCTCCCCTGACCCTGTCCTGGTGCCGTAGTCGCACAGGTACTCATTGATGGCCCTCTGCTGCGTGTGCAGCCGCTGCAGCATGGCCAACGTTGAGTTCCACCTGGTGGGCATGTCACATATAAGGCGGTTCTTGGGCAGGTTCAACTCCTTTTGGAGCTCAGCCAACCGAGCACAGGCATTAAATGATCGGCGGAAATGCACACAGACTTTCCTGGCCTGCTTCAGGACATCCTGTAAGCCGGGGTACCTGCCCAAGAACCGCTGCACCACCAGGTTAAGGATGTGAGCTACACAGGGCACATGGGTCAGTTGATCTGTCAGAGGGCAGAGAGGAGGTTGGTGCCATTGTCGCAAACCACCATTCCTGGCTTAAGCTGGCGTGGTGTCAACCACCTCTCGGCCTGCCCCTGCAGAGCTGACAAAACATCCGCCCCAGTGTGGCTCCTGTCCCCCAAACAAACCAGCGCAAGCACGGCATGGCATCGTTTTGCCTGCGTACTTGCGTAGCCCCTGGAACGCCTACGGAGTACCACTGGTTCTGAGGACAGAGCACTGGAAGAGGCCATGGAGGAAGAAGAAGAGGAGGGGGTGGAGGAGAGAGGTGTGTCACAACCAATAGTAGCATTTTGGAGGCGTGGTGGCGGAACAACCTCCAACACTACTGTACCTTGTCCTGCATCCTTCCCAGCTGCCAGAAGAGTGACCCAATGGGCCGTGAAAGACAGGTAACGTCCCTGTCCATGCCTGCTGGACCATGAGTCAGCGGTAATATGCACCTTACCATTGACCGCCCTGTCCAGCGAGGCAAGGACATTGCCTTCCACATGCCGGTAGAGAGCCGGAATCGCCTTCCGTGAGAAAAATTGGTGTTTGGGGACCTGCCACTGAGGAACCGCACATTGTACAAACTCACGGAAGGGGGCAGAGTCTACCAACTGAAAAGGCAGCAGTTGAAGTGCTAGCAATTTTGCCAAGCTAGCATTCAACCGCTGGGCATGTGGATGGCTGGGAGTGAACTTCTTTCGCCGGTCCAGCAGCTGGGGCAGGGACATTTGCCTGCTATAATCGGACGTGGGTGTACTGCTAGCAGAGTGCCCGGAAACACTTGGCTGTGACACACCTAATTCTACACCTTCATTCCTCTCAGAGCAGGTTTCAGAGAGGACTGAAGGTCTAGTGGGGTTGGAGATGCCAGCTGATGAGGAGCAAGGAGAGGGCCGCTTTGTTCTTTGGTGTGGGTCTTTGAGGTACGCTTGCCAACGAGCTGCATGGCAGGTCAACATATGTCTGGTCAAGCATGTGGTGCCCAAGCGGCTGATGTTTTGGCCACGCGAAATACGCTTGAGACATATGTTGCAAATAGCAGCGGTGCGATCTGATGCACTCGTCTCAAAAAAGGCCCACACCAAAGAACTTTTAGAATAACGTGCAGAGGCAGCGCCCTGCACAGGCGGAGCTCTGCGGTGTGATTCAGTCGGTGTGCTGCCCCTAAGCTGGCCCCCAGAGGGCATCCTGCCTCCTCCTCCTCCTCCTCATCATCCCCTCCCTCTTCATCGCTGTAGCAAACCTGGCAGTATGCTGCAGCTTGTGGAACATGACTACCAGATTGCTGTCCTTCTTGAGCATCCCCTCTCTCTGCATTCACGCTACTGCCTTCCTCTAGCTGAGTGTCATCATCAGAGGCTACAAAACACTGGGCATCCTCCTGGAGCATGTACCCAACACTGTGCTCAAAGAGTTCAGGAGACTCCTCAGGAGGATGTGGTGGGTCTAGGGAAGGAGTCACTGATGATGACATTGAGAGGAGGGAAGACGATGCGTTGGCAGCTGCTTTGCTAGTACCCTGAGACTGGGTGAGAGAGGATGAGGAGGATGAAGAGGGCTTGGTCATCCACTCTACCAAGTCATTGGCATGTTGCGGCTCAACATGTCCAGCTGCCGAAAAGAAGGACAAGTGTGTCCCATGGCCACGTGCTGATGACAATGCACCGCGCCCCTGACCAGCACTGTTGTCTCTAGACAGAGAGCCTGCTTGCCCTCTTTTATCGGCTCGCGCCTGTCTGCCTCTCCTTGCTGGCCTTCCAGACATGGTAATGGCCTGAAGGGAGTTGGGTAAAAAGCAGTTGGGTAGTGTATATTGTGCTAGAGACACACAACACCCACTAACTCCTGCAGATGCCTTTATTATAGAACACCAGAGATAAAGGGGTATATACAGATGTATACTGTGCTGTGCTGGAGGCACACACAACTTCCAATAACTCCTGCAGATGGCAAGTGGGCTCAAATAGAGAAGAGCTATGTAGGTGGATATAGCGGTATGTACTGGGTACAGAGCACGCAGACAGCACGCACAAGCTCCTAACACTACTGACTGCAAGCTCTATTATAAAAGATAGATCACTAGCTATATAGGTGAGGTGAATATAGCGGTGTATACTGCGGTCAGGGCACGCAGACAACAAGCACTACACAACAGCAAGTTCGAAAATCGACCGAAAACGATCGGTGTGTACTGTGTTGAAGGTACACAGAACACCCACTAACTGCTTCAGACGCCAACACACTACACAAGGCCGCTGCGCTGGCGGCCTTATATAGTGTGGGGCATGCACTACACAGCCTGAGCTATGATTGGCCACAGGCATCCTGCCTGTGGCCAATCATGGCTCTCCTCGCTGCTGGCGCTGCGATTGGCCAAGCAGGCGGGGTCACAGTGCATGCTTGGCCAATCATGAGCCAGCAATGCACTGCGCCATCGCAAGTGCATTGTGGGCCGTGAGCGCCACACGAATTTTGCGCGAACGGACCAAAACGTTCGGACTTCGCCGAACGGGCGAACAGCCGATGTTCGAGTCGAACGTATGTTCGACTCGAACACGAAGCTCATCCCTACACACGAGTGTGCTTAGATGAGAAAACCCCTCCTTCTCTCCTCCTCTTCTCCCCTTTTGAAGGCTCCTGAGATGTATGGCATAATTTGCCTAGGCCCGAAAACCAGGAAGTAACTGAGGAAAAGTAGAAAAATAAAGTTAATATGATATACTTTCCTATCTATTTACTAATGCTAGCAGCATGAGGATTAAAAATAATAAATGTTGATTGGGAGAGTGAAGTTCCACTTTAATTCCCTGCATGCTTTTACCCTCTCTTACCTATATTGCAGAGTTATCTTCAAAAGACATACTCACGGACAGTAAATTCAATGTTGCGATCCACTGTTCAGGGTACTTAGCCCGGGTCCCATGCCACCATCTTGGTCCTCTCCAGCCATGATGGGTACATGGTCTGCAGCTTCCTGGGAGATGCGATGTGAGTATCCCAGGAGGCAGCAGGACCAAGCACACATCATTTCTGGCCTAGAATGATGAAACTGAACAGAGGAGGGTAACATTTAAAAAACAAAATTACATTACAAAAAGACTGGCATTTGTGATTGCAGAAGGTTCAAATGGAACAATTTCCCTTTTGGGAGTTAAAAAAAGAACTACAGCTTTTCCTCCCCACTGTGCATGTAAATGAATCACAATCCCAGTGTAAGATTGTGTGTAACTTTCCCCCTTTTGTTGTATAAAGCAGATTTCTGTGTCTGTGATGTCACCCCTACTTCTGGCTGAATTTCACAGTTCTCTGACTTCCTGTTTCATTCCTTTATCAGTCCTGATACTACACATCCCATCATCCTTTGAGCTTCTGTAGTTTCAGGGCAGGCTATGGGATTCACTTGTACCAGTTCTGGGAGTAGATGTGGGTGGGTCTAGGGGTCACTGTGGGTGTTTCTGGGCCTTCATGTGGGTAGTGAAAATAGAGGAATGGAATTGTGTTATCACCCCCCACATGCCATTCCTCTCTGCAGTGAACAGAAGGAAGTGTAACCTTACAAACCATCTCTCGGGCAAGAAATGTGCTATTCTAACTATAAGGCCTCATGCACACTGGACGTTTTTGGACGTTTTTACAGCAGCTGTTTTTGGCAGTAGACTTTTTTATTTTTTACAGCCATTAAACTCTCCATCATGTTATCCTATGTGTCCATGCACACATAGGCTGTTATTAACAGTTTTGGGCAGTGGCGTTTTTGAGCAGTAAACGTAAAAACAAAACTAGTTGGTTTAGCTGAAAAAACGCTCTCGAACGCTGATAAACACTGATAAACGTTGATAAACGCTCAAAAAACGTCACTCCCCATCATTTAACATTTTTTATCCATTGGAAAAAAAACAAAAAAAATTGTTTTTTTCTTAAAAAAAAAAAAAAAGCTAGAAAACGATACAATATGCTAATAAACGCTAAAAACCGCTATTGCAAAACGTTGAAAAAAGCTGAAAAAAGTTGAAACTCACTGCAAAGCTACTGACATTTTTATAACGTTTTTAGAAGAAAAAGAGAACGTTGGGACTTTAAATGAGGCGGTGACCAGGTAAGGTCAGTTGCTTCCACCCCTATGAATAGAAGCAAACAGGATGACTGGGGGTTGGGATTTAAATGAAGCAGGCGGGTGTATAACATTCAAATTTATTGGAAAATCAGTGGTAAATTACATGAGGGTAATCATAAGAACACCAAGAAAACCAATATATTCCATTCAATGGATAAACATACAGCAATAACAATTGACCACTAAAAATACAAATCACATGTTACAAGTGATCAGTGAATAAGTAAAACATATAGTTGGCATAAAACATGGCATATAGTAGCTCTATGCATTTCGTGGATGCATCCACTCTTCAGGAGCATGCACGTGGAAAACTGAATGCTGTAATATAATAGTAACATAGGGATGGAGGCAACTAAACTTACTCGGTCACCGCCTCATTTAAAGTCCCAACGTTCTCTTTTTCTTCTAAAAAAATTAGGGATGGAAGTGTGCTTGTTTATATCACTTTAGGTCTGATTAATACCCAATTATGTCATGTAGTAATTAGATCACCTAATATAGGAATTCCCCCTCCTTCCACCGGGCTAATCGCCATGGGATGGGGCACTTTTTTACCTCCCACCCCCATTTTAAATAGGCTAATATCCCTGGCAGTTGCATGTGTCACATGTTTTAGATAGGAGCAGTCGCTCCATCACCTTGGGAGCTGCGAGGCATAGCGCGGGTCTTCCTCCTCCCCTCCCTATAGGGTGGGTGGACCGCCCTGCTCTACGCATCGACGCCACGCCTTATGTGATGGAACCCCTGCCCCATGTCTTTGGCGCCACTGCTTTCCATTGCTTTTTACATCTAGCAGCCAGGTGGAGGAACATTTTGCCACTGTTTTGTTTGGGGGCGGTTCCGGTCTGCTGCAGCTGCCTATCCTCCATAGTGCACGCCTACGTGACGTTGGTGGGTGTGGCAGACCAGCCCTTATAAGTCTTTCTGGGGAAGATTGACTCACATGGTGGTTCCAGCTTTTTATCTGCACACCTTGTGGATCACTCATGTCTGAAGTGTTTATTAAGTAAATTGATCTTACTTTTTCACCATTGATTTATGCTGCACTCTTGTTTTTTCTTACCTAACCTCTTTGGTTGATATGGTTTCTTAATATTTTTTACATTCTATGTGCTTTACCTTTTCAATCATTCTAACCCTCTATTCTCACTAACTTAACCTCACCTATACACTCACTAGCATCTCATTATCCTATCCTTTACCAAGTTTAGGACAGATGACCTATTGTATCACATAATATGAGTTTCCAACTAGGGATGGCCGAACGGTTCGCCCGACGGTCGTTTTGCGGCGAATTTCGGCTGTTCGCGGTCCGCCCAATCGGCTTACTATTGCCGCCGTTCGCCCGGCGGACTTCCGTGTTTACTGTGTAAAAAAACTTTGACCTATGATGACACATCCATCATGGGGTACAGGACAGCCAATCGAGACATTACAGCACATGGACACTTGGACATTCCCCCAAACGTATAAAAAGACCCGATCCGGCGGCCATTTTACATTCTTTCGTATGTCACTATAGGGAGAGGTTGCTGTGTGGAGCAGGGAGAGACTGCAGTGACCCAAATCGCTAGCTATTAGGTCCACAAAAGTTCTTTTCAGGACTGGTATGGTATAGGTGTTAGGTGTAGTTCAGGATATAGGTTTGAGGCACTGCTGTGCTAGTGATTGTTGCAGCAGCCTGTCTTTTGTCAGTGTAGAGAGAGGGACAGGACGCTGTGTGCAGCAGGGACAGTCAGTTTAATCATTAGCTGTTACTATTAGGTCCACAAAAGTCCTTTTCAGGACTGGTATGGTAAAGTAGTACAGGATATAGTTTTGAGTGCTATTCAAGTTATTGTTCCAGCAGCCTGTGTTTTATCAGTTTAAATAGGGACAGGCAGGAAGCTGTGTGTGGCAGTGAGGGACAGTCAGTTTAATCAGTAGCTGTTACTATTAGGTCCACAAAGGTTCTTTTCAAGACTGGTATGGTAATAGGCTTGTACATGTATAATATTCTTTCTTCCAAATATAGAAAGAATATTATACTTGACTGCTGCCCTTCTGCTGCAGTAGTCCTTTATGAGTATAGGGACTGAGGTACAGTCTGCTAATCATTCACAACCTACTAGTTCCACAAAGGTCCTTATAAGGACTGGTAAGGTATAGGGTACTACAGTACATAGGGTGGAGTGAGGTACAGTCTGCTATTCCTTAAGGACTGGTATAGGTCCACAATATATAGGGTTGAGGTGCACTACTGCTGACTGCTGCCCTTCTGCTGCAGTAGTCCTTTATCAGTATAGTGACTGAGGTACAGTCTGCTAATCATTCACAACCTACTAGTTCCACAAAGGTCCTTATAAGGACTGGTAAGGTATAGGGTACTACAGTACATAGGGTTGAGTGAGGTACAGTCTGCTATTCCTTAAGGACTGGTATAGGTCCACAATATATAGGGTTGAGGTGCACTACTGCTGACTGCTGCCCTATACTGCAGCAGTCTTTATGAGTATAGGGACTGAGGTACAGTCTGCTAATCATTCACAACCTACTAGTTCCACAAAGATCCTTATAAGGACTGGTAAGGTATAGGGTGCTACAGTACATAGGGTTGAGTGAGGTACAGTCTGCTGTTCCTTAAGGACTGGTATAGGTCCACAATATATAGGGTTGAGGTGCACTACGGCTGACTGCTGCCCTATACTGCAGCAGTCTTTATCAGTATAGGGACTGAGGTACAGTCTGCTAATCATTCACAACCTACTAATTCAACAAAGGTCCTTATAAGGACTGGTAAGGTATAGGGTACTACAGTACATAGGGTTGAGTGAGGTACAGTCTGCTATTCCTTAAGGACTGGTATAGGTCCACAATATATAGGGTTGAGGTGCACTACTGCTGACTGCTGCCCTTCTGCTACAGCAGTCCTTTATGAGTATAGGGACTGAGGTACAGTCTGCTAATCATTCACAACCTACTAGTTCCACAAAGGTCCTTATAAGGACTGGTAAGGTATAGGGTACTACAGTACATAGGGTGGAGTGAGGTACAGTCTGCTATTCCTTAAGGACTGGTATAGGTCCACAATATATAGGGTTGAGGTGCACTACTGCTGACTGCTGCCCTTCTGCTGCAGTAGTCCTTTATCAGTATAGTGACTGAGGTACAGTCTGCTAATCATTCACAACCTACTAGTTCCACAAAGGTCCTTATAAGGACTGGTAAGGTATAGGGTACTACAGTACATAGGGTTGAGTGAGGTACAGTCTGCTATTTCTTAAGGACTGGTATAGGTCCACAATATATAGGGTTGAGGTGCACTACTGCTGACTGCTGCCCTTCTGCTGCAGCAGTCCTTTATCAGTATAGGGACTGAAGTACAGTCTGCTAATCATTCACGACCTACTAGTTCCACAAAGGTCCTTATAAGGACTGGTAAGGTATAGGGTACTACAGTACATAGGGTTGAGTGAGGTACAGTCTGCTATTCCTTAAGGACTGGTATAGGTCCACAATATATAGGGTTGAGGTGCACTACTGCTGACTGCTGCCCTATACTGCAGCAGTCTTTATGAGTATAGGGACTGAGGTACAGTCTGCTAATCATTCACAACCTACTAGTTCCACAAAGGTCCTTATAAGGACTGGTAAGGTATAGGGTACTACAGTATATAGGGTTGAGTGAGGTACAGTCTGCTATTCCTTAAGGACTGGTATAGGTCCACAATATATAGGGTTGAGGTGCACTACTGCTGACTGCTGCCCTTCTGCTGCAGCAGTCCTTTATCAGTATAGGGACTGAGGTACAGTCTGCTAATCATTCACAACTTACTAGTTCCACAAAGGTCCTTATAAGGACTGGTAAGGTATAGGGTACTACAGTACATAGGGTTGAGTGAGGTACAGTCTGCTATTCCTTAAGGACTGGTATAGGTCCACAATATATAGGGTTGGGGTGCACTACTGCTGACTGCTGCCCTTCTGCTGCAGTAGTCCTTTATCAGTATAGGGACTGAGGTACAATCTGCTAATCATTCACAACCTACTAGTTACACAAAGGTCCTTATAAGGACTGGTAAGGTATAGGGTACTACAGTGCATAGGGTTGAGTGAGGTACAGTCTGCTATTCCTTAAGGACTGGTATAGGTCCACAATATATAGGGTTGAGGTGCACTACGGCTGACTGCTGCCCTATTCTGCAGCAGTCCTTTATCAGTATAGGGACTGGGAGTTTTGTCACAGGGTCATTTAAAAAAATGACAGGCAGAGGAAGAGGCAGGCCCTTTCGCAGGGATGGTAGGGGTAGGGCAGGAGCAACAGGCTTGAGCCAAAGTGGGAAGTTGCAGAAGGTGCGTTCAATTACTTTAAAGGACGCACCAGACTTGGTTGAGTGGATCACTCAACCTTACTCTTCTGCACCCTCCTCATCCTCTCGATCTGCACCCTCTTCTTCACTCTCTGCTATGTGCACCCCCAAAGACACTACCACCAACAACACTACCACCACCACCACCACCACATACCTTCCGCTTGAGTCACAGGAATTATTTTCCGATCCATATCAAGACATTTCTGATGCGCAGCCACTCTTGGCATTGGATCAGGAAGAGGGGGTAGCAACAAGCGACACTCAGCAGTCTGAAGACAGTACCCAGATCAGCCCAAGGAGGAGGTTGGTTCCCGGTGTTGCTGCCTACTCTGAGATCTCTACTTATAGTGGTGGGGAAGGTGACGTCGATGATGACGTGTCTAGTGATGTCACGCGGGTGCCCACAAGAGAGGAGGGGAGTTCAGAGGGAGATCTGGACCAGCAGATAGGGAGGAGAAGCAGGAATAACTTACATTGCACAGGAGGGACAAAGCAGACTGCTAATGTATCAGGAGCGAGTCATCGACCATGTACGGTCACATCTGGCACTCCCAGGACGCCGGCACATGGCTCCCCAGTGTGGGCTTTTTTTAACGTGTCCGCTGCTGACAATAGTGTTGCCATCTGCAATCTTTGCAATCAACGCATTAGTCGCGGTAAGCCCAACACTCACCTAGGGACGACCGCCTTAAGAAAGCAGCCATCACCGAGCCCAGTGGGAGCACCGGAACACACAAAGCCACACTCCAGGCTCTCACCGTCCAGCCTCGTCTTCTACTTCTCCTTCTCCTCTCTCCTCACAAATGTCCTTCACTCCACCTTCCATCACGCCAAGCTCACGTTTTTCTGCAAAAAGGCAGACTTCCGTGGGCCTAATGTTCGAGCGTAAAAAAATGATGACGCCGGATAACCCTCTTGCCCAACAGTTGACGGCTGGCTTGTCAGAACGCATAGCCCGCCAACCACTGCCATATAAACTGGTGGACTCGGAAGCCTTTCGAAAATTTGTGGCCATTGGAACACCACAAAGCAAGGTCCCAGGAAGGAATTTTTTCTCAGAGAAGGGCATCCCAGAGCTATATGGCCATGTTCAGTGGCAAGTGAATGTATCCCTGGCACACAGTGTCGGTGCCAAGATACATCTGACCACAGACACGTGGTCTAGCAAACACGGGCAGGGAAGGTATATCACTTTTACTGCCCACTGGGTGAACCTTCTGATGGCCGTCAAGCATGTAACCCGTGGCACCCGTGTAGATTTGGTTTTACCGCCACGGATTGCATGCAGGCCTGGCTCTTCTTCTCCTCCTCCTTCTCCTACTCCATCCTCCTCCCTCTCCTCCTTGGCTGACTCCTCCTTTTCCGCTGCTAGCGTCTCTTCCGCTGCGCCGTCCAAGCTCCCCAGAACCTATTCGACATGCCAGGTGAGACGTTGCCATGCCGTGCTGCGTCTGTTGTGCCTGGAAGCCAAGAGCCACACTGGCCTGGTACTTCTTTAAGCTTTGCGTTCACAGGCAGATCAGTGGCTAACACCGCTCAATTTGACAGTTGGTAAAGTGGTGTGTGACAACGGTGCCAATCTGCTTAGTGCATTGAAGCAGGGCAAAATTACGCACGTGCCATGCATGGCACACGTCTTAAACTTGGTTGTGCAGCGATTCGTTGTCAAATACCCTGGGGTCCAGGACATCTTGCGGCAGGCAAAGAAAATCTCGGCCCATTTTAGAAGATCTTACACGGCCATGGCTCGCCTTGCTGACATTCAGCGGCGACACAATCTGCCGGTCAGACGCCTTATTTGTGATTGCCCGACGCGATGGAACTCAACCTTCTATATGCTTGATAGGCTGCTCCAGCAGAAACGTGCAGTTAATGTCTACCTGTATGACCTCTGCGGCAGAACAGATTCTGGGGAGCTGGGTTTTTTTTTACCACGCCAGTGGCTGCTCATGCGCGATGCATGCAGACTTCTGCACCCATTTGAGGAGTTTACCAAACTGGTCAGTCGCAGCCATGGTGCCATCAGTGACATGGTACCTTATGCTTTCTTTATGGAGCGTGCATTGCGTCGTGTCATTGATCAAGCTGTGGAGGAGCAGGAGCGGGAAGATGAGGAAGTCGCAATGCTGGATGAATTCCCAAGGGGGGCTAATCTATCTGAGACAAGTGAACAACAGGAGTCTGAAGAGGAGTCAGAGGAGGATGGTGCCGGGGTGGATGAGGAGGAGCAAGAAGAGCATGCTTTAAACCTTTCTGGGATCCCTGTTGTTGTGCGTGGATGGGGAGAGGAGAATGAAGAGGACGACATTATCCTGGATGATGAGCAGGAGCCAGGCCACCACACCGCTTCCAGTTTAGTGCAAATGGGGGCCTTCATGCTCCAGTGTTTTAACAGGGACCCCCGTATAAAAAGCATAAGGGTCAAGGACCAGTACTGGGTGGCAACATACTTAGACCCCCCGGTACAAACACAAAATGGCAGAAATGTTACCGCCGTCACAGAGGGCTGTCAGAATGGAGCACTTCTAGGCCTTGCTTCGACAACTGCTGCATTCTGCTTTTGCGTGCGCTGGCAGAGGAGCAATTCCCACTCCCAGAGAAGGAGTTGCGGGTACCAATCCAACAGCGCCTGCAAGAAGAGGGCAGTTTGAAGATGTGTTGGTGACTTCGGATATGAGGTCATTCTTTCAGCCGACCCATCGACAGGTGTCATCCGGATCCAGCATCAGGGAATGCCTAGACCGTCAGGTGTACGACTACATCAGGTTAACGGTCGATGTGGACGCTCTGAGGAGTGATGAACCCCTGGACTACTGGGTGGGCAGGCTTGACCTCTGGCCAGAGCTTGCCCAATTTGCATTCGAACTATTGGCTTGCCCCTCGTCCAGTGTCCTGTCTGAAAGGACGTTCAGCGCAGCAGGGGGGATCGTAACCGATAAGTGTACTCGCCTAGCTCACGACAGTGTTAACTACCTCACATTTCTAAAAATTTATGAGGCATGGATGTCGGAGGAATTCAACACATGTGACCAGTAGACCCTGTATATGTCTATAAACAATTTTTTTTAATCGAGCACACAAAAAGAGCACACCGTACTATATGCCCGTACCCTCCTCTTTGAAGAGGTTGAGCGGTGTCATATTTCTACTGGGGCTGCTTATTATGAGGGGCTCCCACCATCCCTGTGCTGTGCTGACTTCCTCCTGGGGCTGTACCTCTGCTGTGCATATTATGAGGGGCTCCCACCATTCCTGTGCTATGCTCATTATGAGGGGCTCCCACCATCCCTGTGCTATGCTCATTATGAGGGGCTCCCACCATCCCTGTGCTGTGCTGACTTCCTCCTGGGGCTGTTTATTATGAGGGGCTCCCACCATCCCTGTGCTATGCTGACATCCTCCTGGGGCTGCTTATTATGAGGGGCTCCCACCATCCCTGTGCTGTGCTGACTTCCTCCTGGGGCTGTACCTCTGCTGTGCATATTATGAGGGGCTCCCACCATCCCTGTGCTATGCTCATTATGAGGGGCTCCCACCATCCTTGTGCTATGCTGACTTCCTCCTGGGGCTGCTTACGATGCAGGTGTCAGTGCTGTATATCACGGTGCTGGTGTCAGTGCTCTCTATCACGGTGCTGGTGTCAGATCACTCTATCACGGTGCTGGTGTCAGATCACTCTATCCCGGTGCAGGTGTCATTGCTGTATGTCACGCTGCTGATGTCAGTGCTGTGTATCACGGTGCTGGTGTCAGTGCTTTATGTCACGCTGCTAATGTCAGTGCTCTCTATCACGGTGCTGGTGTCAGATCACTCTATCACGGTGCAGGTGTCATTGCTGTATGTCACGCTGCTGATGTCAGTGCTGTATATCACGGTGCTGATGTCAGTGCTGTATATCACGGTGCTGATGTCAGTGCTTTATGTCACGCTGCTGATGTCAGTGCTCTCTATCACGGTGCTGGTGTCAGATCACTCTATCACGGTGCAGGTGTCATTGCTGTATGTCACGCTGCTGATGTCAGTGCTCTCTATCACGGTGCTGGTGTCAGATCACTCTATCACGGTGCAGGTGTCATTGCTGTATGTCACGCTGCTGGTGATCATCTCCTGCACCCTCTTCTTTGCCTACCCTGACCTTCCCTCTCCTCCATTGCCTTCATGCGCTCCACAGTCCTGAATTGTCACAATTTCACATATAAAAAAAGAATGCTTGTAGTTGTCGATCCCAGATTCACCTCATACATGTGTTATGTCATTTACCATGTGGTGGGACTATGTTTGCACAGCTAGTAATTATTTTGTGGCTGAAAATTTGACCTGTAGGTTTGCAAAGTTCGCCTCCCATTGAAGTCAATGGGGCCCGCCACGAACGTTACGGTTCGCGGACTATCAGCCGCGTTCGTGGTCCGCGTTCGCGAAATGTCCCGTCGGAAGTTCGTCCATCACTATTTCCAACCCATTTTACAATCTCTCTTTTGTTTCTAGCACGTATGGTCATTGTTGACCATTATTACTTTTTAATTTCCTTTTTTGGAAACCATCCTTGTCCAGTCCTAGTCTGCCTTAACCACCTCAGCTCCCACCAGTGATACCCCTATAGGGTTATTCTGATTCTTGTTGGCACATTGCTACTGCATAGATACAGATAATGTAAGTACTTTTTGAGAGTGGTTTTGGGGGGTTTATCCTAAGCAATATTACTTCTAATTACTTTATTTTAATCTCCTCTTTTCCGTGACAGGGTCAGGCCTTACAGATATTCTTGTTACTATTAAATTACAGCATTCAGTTTTCCACGTGCATGCTCCTGAAGAGTGGATGAATCCACGAAATGCATATGCCATATTTTATGCCAACTATATGTTTTACTTATTCAATGATCACTTGTAACATGTGTTTGGATTTTTAGTGGTCAATTGTTATTGCTGTATGTTTATCCATTGAATGGAATATATTGGTTTTCTTGGTGTTCTCATGATTACCCTCATACAACTTACCACTGATTTTCCAATAAATTTAAATGCTTTACACCCGCCTGCTTCATTTAAAGTCCCAACCCCCAGTCATCCTGTTTTTATAATGTTATTTTAACGTCCAGTGTGCATAAGCCCTTAAGGGCACACAAATATAAAACTGATCACATGATCATAGTTTTTTCTGCTCTGATCTTTTTAACCGAGAAACAGCAAATTGACCGTTGAAGGAATGATTTCTAATGTGTATATAGTGTTTGCACACACAAAAAACTATATTTAGTCACACACAAATCTTTGGTTGTTGTAAAGTGTATGTGTAGTCACCAAACACATAACATGCTTGTGAGCAGAGACTCCTTCTACACAAAGTGTGAATGCGGCCTTGGATGCAAGAGATCACTACCATACTAGAATCATTGCAGTCTTAGCCCTTGGTCGGAGAATCCGTCGGAATGTGTCCTATCGGACCGTTTTGTCGGATAATCCGACTGTGTGTGGTATGCATCGGACTGTTTCCGTCGGAATATCCGTCGGACCAAATTTTCCAACTTGCTGGAAATATTTTCCGACAAACTGGTCCGATCGGACATACTCCGATCATGTGTAGCCTACTCCGACGGACAAGGTGCCACACATGCTCACATTCAAGGTAAAACTACTGCTCGTAAGTGATATAGCACATTCGTCACGCTGCAATGTTAAAAATTCTTTCATGAAGCGCATTCTCTTGTTCTTTACAATGCTGCAAGAAGGAACTTTTTTGATGCGCATAGTCACACACAGTTCTCCCGAACGTATTTCCTGACTCTTTTTTAACCATTTCAGCAATACAATTTTTGATTTTGTCACATCTACACAATTTTAGATTTAGTTTATTCTTTTTTGGATGCATTTTTTATTTTTCCTAAACATCTCCTTTTTTGTCAGTTTGCTCATTTCTACAATTTTTAGGGTGCTTTTTGTGTGTTAACTTACCATAACAACATTATTGTATTTTTGATATTTTGTTTATCTTTTTTAATCTACAGGAGGTTGTTTAGTGTTGGTACCCCTTGTTATTCATTTCACTTTGTTTTTTTGAAATGTACCTGCCTGCTCACAAATAAACTGGCCTTTTGGAAGTAAAACACATACGCAAGTATTTCTTCTTCAAACAAAAAATACCTTTATTTAGGTGTCAGTAACAGATAAAGAGAGAGGCAGCGATGTTGAAACTGGGGAGATTAGCGAAGCCTTTGGCCCCCAGGGCACACATCAACTATTTAAATGCAAAACTTGGTGGCCTGAGGAATACATATCTGAGGGAGAGAAGTCTGGTCCTGAAGTCCATGAAACCCGGAACAGCAGCAGATGACATCTATGTTCCCAGGCTGTGGTACTACAACAGGCTGCATCTTCTGTCAGACCAGACTGAACCCAGGTCATCACTCTCTGGTCTTCCTTCCAGGCTGTGACTGTGGTGCTGGAGGTGTGGCAGGAGGAGGAGGAGGAGGAGGAGCAGGGGCATGGGCCAAACCACACAAGTGTGTTTCTTGTGTCGTTTGGCCCAACAGATTCTTGTTGAGGGTGTGTATAATAACCTCCTCACACAAGAGCTGTTGCTCCCGCTCCATTTTATCAAGCTTGCATGCAACCAAGGTGGCAAAGGCCTCTTGGTAGGTGGGTTTTGCTTGGAGGGCCACAGAAGCCTCACCAATCAGCCTCATGGCCGACTCCTCCACATTCCCCCCCTTTCTCGCCCTTTTGCGTGGAAGGCGGAGGGAAGGGACCTGGCATTCAGTGAGGCCTGCCCACCGCCTGGCTGCCGCTTACCCCCACCTCCTCCTGGCTGCCACTTTCCGCAGCCACCTCCTGACTGCTGCATTCCACGCCCTCCTGTTCCTGGCTGAGTTCTTTCTGTGTATGAAAAAGGGACACAGTTTGAGTTTTTGGTTCATCAAACACACACAATTTTCACATCAACACTGTTTTTTTTTCACAATTAAAGTTTTTATTGAATTCAAAAGTTGTATACATTGATACAGTGTTATATTACATGAAAATGACAAAAATAAAAACTGGTACAGTTTGTGGTAGTACAGTATAAGTTGTTAAATAGAATTCTATGGAAAGCTTTAATATAAACAATGAGTGCAGTAGAAAGAGGGGAGTGGAGTGGGGTGGAGAAGAAAAATTAAAATTGCAAATTGTGATGATGAAGATGTAAAATTTATAAAAAAAAACAATGGGGGGGGGGGGGGTGAGGAAGAAGAGAGAAGAGAAATAAGGTTAGGGGGACGTTTGGGTAGGGGTATGTGTTTTTTAAAAACAAATAGCCTGTAAGGCCAGAGGGGGAGCAGAGTAAGTTTGAGTAACAAGACAAATGAGTAGTAAGTTGTGTGACAGGTATTGGTATATTGTTCAAACTTAGAGAGGGGGGGGAGACAATATGAAGGAAAAGCGGTGTATACAGAGTGAGTGGTACTAGGAGTATTCATTTATCACAAAAAGCCATTACACATCAAGTAAGAATGCGTTGATATTCAGTTGAGAGGGTAAAAAGAAACCAAGGTTGCCAAGTTTCATGGAATGTGTTACTACTTTCTCGCTTCATTGCTAAGATTTCTTCCATCTTGTATATATATTGTGATCTTTCGACCCATTCTTTAATGGTCGGAACTCTGGTCGTCTTCCAGTATAGGGGGATTAAGCTTTTAGCTGCCGTGAGTAAATGTCGGCTTAAGGACTTTTTGTATTTACTGGTCGTGAATTTAGTAATGTGTAGTAGACATGCCGCTGCATCTAAAGTCATTGTAGTGTTGGTGATTTGTTTGATCCAAATGGCGATTTCAGACCAGTAAGTGCGGATTGCAGTACACTCCCACCAAATATGTATAAAGGAGCCTATCGCATTCCCACAGCGCCAACATATGTCTGAAGCCGAAGGTAACCATTTCTTGGTGTTTAGGGGAGTGTGGTACCACTGCGTGAGGATTTTGTACGAGATTTCTTGGTATTTAGTGCTAAGTGAGCATTTGTGTGCAAAGATGCAGGCTTTCTCCCATTGTGTATCTTGTAGGGGAATATTTAGTGCCATCTCCCATTTTTCTTTGTGTTTATTTATTTCGTTGTGTGATGGCTGAGACAACCAGCTATATGCAGTAGATGTTGTTTTGGAAGTCTTGGCGCCCCTGTAACAAATGTCCTCAAGTGGCGTCAGTCGTTGGGTAAAGGAGGATTTATATGGGTTGTTGAGCAAGAAGTCTTTTATTTGGATGTAAAACCAAGGATTTATGAGAGAGTCGCTATATTCAGAGTTAAGGACGTTTAGTGACTTAAGTTTGTTTTTGTGGAAACAATGTGTAGCTAATAGCTTCTTGTCTTGACCTGGGGAGGGACCGGTTTTATGGTATAGTCCAGGGAGGAAGTCCGGGTTATTGGTCAGGGGAGTCAGCGGGCCTGGTATGGTGGCCAAGTTGTATTGTTGGGCGGTCTTATGCCAAATGGTTAATGTGTTGGCTACAAAGGGGTTCAACATGTGTCTTGTGGATTTGGAGTGCATTGTCCATGGGTAGAATAAGGCCTGTCTAGTGTTGTCGGTTAATTAGAGTCGTACCCAGTCCTTAACTTCAGCGTGGCAATGCCAGTCAATAAGTCTGGTGATGTGGGTAGCGTAACAATATTTTTTGAAATCTGGTAAGCCTAGTCCTCCTGCGTTTTTAGGCAGGGTAAGGGTCCGGAAATTAATTCTGGGTCTTTTATTAGCCCAGAGAAATTTTCTTTGCAATGATTGCAATTTGGAGAAGAAGGAGTTGGGTATCGCAATAGGCAATGCATTAAAGACATACAATAGTTTGGGGAGAATAGTCATTTTTAGGATGGCGGCTCTACCAAACCAAGAGAATGATTTGGGAGTCCATCGGGTGAGATCCTTGGCTATAAAGTTTAATAAGGGGACATAGTTTGCTGTAAAGAGGGATTCTATTGTGCGGGTAAGTTTGATTCCCAGGTATTTAAGTGTGTTCTGCTCCCATCTAAATTTATAATTCCCTTTAAGGCTATCGTAATCCGCTGTTGGTAGATTGATATTAAGGGGTTCCGATTTTGTGTAGTTAATCTTAAAATTTGAAATATAGCCAAATGTCTCAAAAATTTGAAAAAGGTTCGGAAGAGAAATATGTGGCTGTGTAATGAAAAAAAGGAGGTCATCTGCGTATGCTGCAAGTTTATATTCTCGTCTATGGACAGTAAGACCTTTGATATCTGGGGATAGATTGATTGTTCTGATCAGTGGTTCCAGGGTCAAAATAAATAGGATAGGGGATAGTGGGCATCCTTGGCGGGTACCGTTGCTGATCTGGATCGGGTGAGAGAAGATGTCATTAATTTTGATTTTAGCCTGTGGGGTCTGGTATAGGGCTCTGATCCAGCTCAACATGCCTCCACCTAGGCCTATATGAGCGCAAGTAGAAAACATATAGTCCCAAGAGACCCTATCGAAGGCCTTCTCGGCGTCTGTGGACACCAGAAGGCCTCCGATTTTAGAGCTCCTTCCGTAATGAAGCAAGTTCAGGGCTTTGACAATGTTGTCTCTTGCCTCTCTTCCAGGCATGAAACCTGCTTGTTCTGGGCCAATGATTTTTGGAAGTAGTGGCTTTAACCTATTTGCTATGATTTTTGCTAATAGTTTCACATCAATATTCAAGAGTGATATCGGCCTATAGTTGGCACAATGGGAAGGGTCTTTATCTGGTTTTGGAATGACCGCAATATGCGCCATAAGGAAGGAATAGGAGTTATTTTCCTGGTTTGCCAGGTGATTAAAAGCCTTCAGGAGGGGTTTAGAAAGTAAATGTGAATATATTTTGTAATATTGGGACGTGAACCCATCTGGCCCAGGGCTTTTACCAGATTTCAGGTCTTGTATTGCGTTTTGTATTTCAGTTATGTTAATCGGGTCATTTAGTTGTGTAGCGTCAGAGGGGGGAAGAGAAGGGATTCCGCTATCTAAAAGGAACTGTCTTATCATCTCCTCTCGTGTGTGTGGTATGTGGGTAGGTCTGTGTTGCGGGGGAATCTTGTATAGTTTAGAGTAAAACTCTTGAAAAAGGTCAGCTATTTTCTCAGGTGTGTGTTCTAGAAAGCCCTTGTCATTTCGTATTGCAGGTATATGGTTAGACATCTTTGCATCCCTTAGGGCTCTAGCGAGTTGTTTTCCGCTCTTATCGCTATGTTCATAAAATATGTTTTTACGGAAAAAAAGAGCTTTCTGAGTTTGAATTTGTAGCATTTGTAATAAAGAGTGCCTGCACTGTGCAAGTTCTTCCGCTGCTGAAGCCGTAAGGGATTGCTTATGCTGGGCTTCTAATTTGGTGATTCTATTGGCTAGTTCCATTATGGCAGCTGTTCGTTCCTTTTTCCTTTTGGCTCCCCATTTTATAAATTCTCCCCTGACAACGCTTTTGTGAGCTTCCCAATTGGTAAGTGGGTTGGTGTCGGAATCTGTGTTGTTGAGAAAGTAAGTGTTAATAGAATCATGAATATCATCACTTATGATCTGGTCAGTCAGTAAGGCGGCATTCAGTTTCCAGTTATAGAATTTTTTTTTGTTCGGGGATAGTTTAAGAGTGATAGCAGTGGGGGCATGGTCTGAGATAGTAATAATACCAATATTCACCCTTTCCAAGTTAATGAGGTCTCTCTGGGAGATAAAAATTAAATCAATCCTGGAATATTTTTTGTGTGGTGCTGAATAGAAAGTATAGTCTTTCCCTGTTGGGTGCATGGATCTCCATGAGTCCACCAGGGAAATAGAGCTCAGTAGGACCTTGATTCTTTTAAGAATTTTATAGGCAATGTGAGTATGTCCCGTGGAAGAGTCTTGGAGTGGGGATAAGGGTATGTTGAAGTCCCCTCCTAAAATAGTGCAACCCTCAGCGAACCATTTCAATTCGTTAACAATTACATTGCAAAAGGTGATATGAGCCTTATTCGGAAAATAAACATTCGCCAATGTAACTGGAGAACCTTCCCAAGTGCCTTTCAGGAAGATATAGCGGCCCTCTGGATCAATTAGTTGGTTGGTCAGTTCAAATGGTGCGTGTTTGTGTAGTAGAATGGAAACACCTTTAGTCTTTGCAAGTGGATTCGTGGCATGAAAAGACTTGGAATATTGATTATCAGTAAGTTTGGGGATATTATGACCCTTGAAGTGTGTTTCTTGTACAAATACTATAGATGGTTTCGTTTTCTTAATCTCTTTTAGAAATTTGGTTCTCTTCTCGGGGATATTTAGCCCGTTAATGTTGTGTGAGATTAAAGTTGGGGATTTGCCTAGGAAAGAGTAGGCCATAATAGAGGGGGGAGTAAGGGGTACACACAACGAGAAAAAAAAAAAAAAGGGGGGGGGAGAAAGGAGGAGAGGGTTAAGGTAGGGGTTGCGTGGGGTGTAGGTTAAATAGATAGTAGAGACCAGTTGGAGGTTTAGTGAAGTGGGTAGAGAGTGTCTCTCAGGAGTCAGAATGTCGAACCACGTCAACAGCTGACGTGGTGTCAATGAAAGGTGTGGCCCGCCAAACACCTGTGGCGACTCTTGGGGGGTGAGTGGGAGGCGGACCGGTGGATGGAATAGGGGAGTTTCACTAACGAAACTACCTGGGTATGGAGTGGATGACCCGTGGGGATTCGGGAAGTGATTATTTGAAAGAAATAGCTAAGTCACTTGGACTCTTTTTTGAAGACCGGTGTAGATTTGGCTATGGTAATACAAATGTACACTGTGTGGATAAGGTGGAGTTAATCCAGCAAGTCTATGTTCAAATTCGTCCAACAGCGTGATAGCGATGCGCTGGGCCAATGGAGGGACATGAACAATAAGATACATAAGGCAATGCATAAAATAAACAGGTAAACAGTTAAACAGTTCCTAGAGACAATTTCAAAAATAACAAAACCTTTAGGTAAACTAGAAACTTCTGGTAGTGTAGCCCTCAGGGTGATAACATAACAGCATTATGTGAACTGGATTAGTTGAGGGTACATTACACTCTTAGTCGGTCGTCGTTAGCCGCTGAGGCATGAAGTCTCATGAGGTCTATGCGTTTGGGATGTGGAACTTTCTCTTCGTTGTCACGAACGACGGTATAGTGCGTAAGTGGCAGAACGCGTTTTACCTTCGGAGAGTGTGGACGGCTTCGCGAACGTGTGAATATTGTTCCGACCGGTAGAGGCAGGGTTGTATGAAAATGAACTTAAATCCGGACAGATTATTGGGTACCTTCAAACGTAGCGAGATGTACAGTTTATCTTTAAGGAGAGAAGCGTACCTTACGAAGCGAAGATCATCCAATCGTGATGGGAGAAGTCGGTTGCAGTAGGTATAGCCCAGGGGACTGTTATCATTAAACTGCAAATGGGGACCTGCGTAGAGTGTATTTATTACTCTCCGGGAGTGAAGAAACTGTTCGTTACAAACAAAGTTAGTAGAAAAAATTTGGAAAGAAAAAATGAAAAGGAAAAAAGGGTGAAAACGTAAACGACCAAAGGCTTAGTAGTGAGCCCTAATCTCGTAAGACAAAGCAAGGGAAATGAAAACCTTATTTTCCACAGTGAGTGATCTTCATTCGGGGAAAATCCGTGAAATCATTAGGAAAGGTGAGGTCAGGCTGATCTCGGTGAATGCCATTCAATCGGTAAGGAACAGCCGCATAACCGCTGGTGTATCATAGTCTGGGGTTGCTGGCGTATGGAGAACCATGATTGGTTCTATTCACGTTGCTTCTTTTCCTCCCAAGGTGGTAAGGGGATTGCGCAGGTGAAGGTCCTGGCAAAGAGGGGCAATTGTTGACCGGAGGGGGCAGTTTATATTCTGCGTACCAATCCGGGAGATTGACAGGAGCTATCTGTAGGTGTTCACAGAAAGAGAGCAAGTCCTCAGGGATTCTAAGCATGTGCTGTTTGCCATTATAGGTAGCCTGTAGTGCAAACGGAAACTTCCATCTATATGCGATCCCTTTTTCCTTGAGAACTTCTAGTAATGGTCTCAAAGCTCTTCTGTTCTTCAGAGTTATAGGGGAAAGGTCCTGGAAGAGCTGTACATTAACACCATTGAAGGTTATCTGCTCGTTTGCTCTGGCCTTCAGAAGTATTTCCTCCTTCAAAGGGTGAGTCGTCAGGCCGTTCTATGAGTCTGTTGAAAATGGCGGACAGGGCCGGTTTGATTTGTTCAGGAGTAATAGATTCAGGTACACCTCTCACTCTGATATTATGTCTCCTTCCTCTGTTATCAAGGTCTTCGATCTGCCTGTTTACTTCAACCATCTGTTGGGAGTGAGTTGTGGTAATGTCATCTAGTCTCACTAGTGCTCTATCTCTCCTCTTGCCAGCCCTGTCAGCAACCGCCATTTGTTCAGACAGTCTAAGCAGTTCAGATTTGATGTCTGTGATAGCTGCTGAAAAGGAGTTCTTAATGTCTGCAGCGATTTCAGTAATTATTGCATATGTCAGAGGGGGGTCATTGGTATCAGTACCTCTGAAGGAATCCTCCGACGCTGGAATGGATATATCGTCGTCCTCCCTGTCATCTCTGCATTCCCCTTCCGCGGGTCTGTGTGCCGGCGCCATCTTGGGACTGCAGCTCCCGTCGTTGTACCGGTATTTACTCAGGTTTGCCGGTGATGGCTTACTCTTCGGTGTTCCCGATGAGCGGAGGGGACGCATGTGTGTCCCTTTCTTTATGTGGTTTGGCATTATCGCTCCGTTTAACGGTCCGTTTTCGAGCCAAATCCCCAGTGTCCTCGGAGCTCCTCTATTCAGCGTCCATCCACGCTGCGCGCCAAGCCACGCCCCCCGTCTTTCTTGCAAATTGTTAACCACTAGAAAAGACTATCATTCTGTGCCCAACATTTTTCTTTCTTGTCCCAAAGGTTTTGGCCACTACTGTCTATTGATATGTGAAACACTTTCAAAACTCAGCAATTAGTGAGCAAAAATCAAGTTAACATCATTCATTTTTACTCAAAAATATGTACAACAATACTATACCTGGCTCAAGCTGGGCTCCCACAGTTCTTTCTGAGTGGAAGGCCCAGGTTTGGCATCGGAAGACTCATCGGGTGTGGAATGGAGCATAGAAGGACAGGTGGAAGGAAGAGTAGAGAGGGATTCTCTGACCTCAGCCTGGTCTGACAGAAAATTCATCCTGTCATAATACCACAGGGTGGGGACATAAACGTCATCTGCTGCAGCTCCAGATTGCATGGACTTCAGCACCTTGTTCCTCTCCCTCATATATGTACTCCTGAGGCTACCAATTTTCTTTAAATAGTTGACGTCTGCCTTGGGGACCACCGGCTTCACAAACTCAACCAGTTGCAACATTGCTGCCTGCCTCTTGTGTCTGTTACTATATTGTGGCTGTGTTGCTTGCCACAGGAAGGGCATGCCTCTGTATTTATCGATGAACAAAGGGAGGAAGCTATGATCGTTGAACCCGTCCATAATGTCTGCAAGACACAACACAAGACAAACCCTAATGTCTGGCTAAACTCCACTAATGCAGGCCTCAATCTAGAAGCAGTATAGCCTAGTGATGTACCAAGTTCAAAATTTTACCTTTGTTTGCACGTTTGTCACGTCAGCTTCTCCCTCTGTTCACCAATCGTACGGACGACACGTGTTGCGTTTTATATACAGTGCGCATGCGTGAAACTACGCCTGCCCATGACGTTCTTTCTAGACTATTCCCCGCCCCTTCGCTTCCAGCGCAGTGGGGAGAGCACATGGCGGAGAGAACGCAGGTGCGCACTAATAATAGTTCCAGTAACGAGGAGGAGGGTGAGGAAAGCCCGGAGCCTGAAACGTCCCGATCCAGGAAGAGAAGATTTAAGGCCTCAAATATGTCTTTTGGAGAGATGTTGGAGATGGTGGACATATTGAACAGGACCGACTATGATGGGAAGTATGGACCTTACCCAAACTCAAATATCAGAAAGGCCAAGATCATGAATAAAGTTGTAAAGAGTCTTCATAAGAATTTTGGGGAACGCCAACCCAAGGATCAACTGAGAAAACGCTGGTCAGACCTGAAACTGAGGGAGCACGAGCAGTACATAAGGATCAAGCGTGTTCTTGACAAAAGTAAGTAGTTGTCGTGTGTTCATATGATTATTATTGCTTGCATCCTGCTCCATGTGCTTTGACTTCATGTTGTGCAGTTTAAAATGGCCACTTTCAAGTTCATGCTTTCATTTGTTCATAGGAAACATCGTTTTGCAGGGAAGTATTCCAGCTGAACACAGTGTCCCCAGACTCCCCAATAATGTTCTGACCTTGAAGCTCTGCCAAAAGAAACAATTGTACAGCACTACCAAACAATGTTTCATATTCCTAATTCTGCCCTCTGTGTGCTAATTATTCTTTTTTTACTATTCTCATAGGGGAGGAAAGACTCGGCAAGTATGGGGACACCAGGGACCACACCCCTCCCAAAGAAGGGCAACTTTGAAAACCAGAAACAGAGGAGCAGGAGGAGAAAGGAGAGATTGTCGAGGTTGGGTAAATTGTCACCACAACAGGTGAGTGTCGGAGAACACAGCTTCCGGTAAGCTCATCAATGTATGTCGCCATATTTTTATTACATGGTGTGTTTTTTTGCTTTGTTTTGTAGGTGATGTGGAAGAAGATTCCCATTTTACCAGTGAAAGTGCCCAGATCCTGATTGGGGAGATAATGGGGTGCAATCGGGATTTGGAAAATATACAGCAAAACATCAATGATGTTAAAAATAAAATGAAGAACATCATTGATGTTTTGAGGAGAGTGTGAAACAGAAAAAACTAGATAGGGTTTTATTTTTGATATTTTAAAACACCACTTTTGTATTTATCCAAATTACAAATTTGGAAGATGCACAGAGTGTGTAAACATGCGCTATCTACCCTCATGGGGGATCAATGTACGTGTTTTGTGTAAAGTGGCTGAGATGAAGGGGTTGCAGCCCCAAAGCATGTACATTGATCCCCCATGATGGGAGATAGCACATGTTGACACACTGTGTGCATCTTCCAAATTTAGATTTTTCAGGAGTCACACCCCATGTGATGAAGGCAATATCAGCCCAGTTTGTACATACTCATGTCTGATATTGTCTTCACTTTTCAAAGTTGAACTTTGTAAGTTCCTGTGTTCTTTATTTTACGGTTTGATACATGCCTGTTTACTCAAAAACACCAAGTAAACCAAATTTTGATTAAACTCTGTTTTTGATACACACAATTGGTTGGTTTGTTGTAAATACTTTTTCTAAACGCACATGTGAATGTGCTTGGATTAAAAACTTTAATTATCAACAATGTGTGGCTTCCTTTTTCATTGCGCAAAAAAATGTATTTGTAGTCAAACTTTAGTTTGTGCTGAGAAGGAGTGTGATTTACTAAAGGAAACTCCACTTTGCACTCCAAGTGCAGTTTCAGCTGTACTTTTGCAGTGCACTTGTAGTGCATAGTGGATATGCCTTTAGTAAAAAAACACCCACAGTGAGGTGTAAATTTGGACAATCATGCCATTTTCCTGCCATGGTGCTGAAAATGAGCACAATTTTGGTCAGTAATGCACTACATACATTAGTTACAAAAACAAGGTGTGTGTGTGTGTGTAGCAGACCCACAACATAATAAGCTTATCTGAAGAAGAGACTGTCCCCTCACCTCACTCTGAACTTGGGTTTGCACGGTTGTTGAAAAAGGCACAACTTAAAAAAACATAAATATACCTAGGAGACACCTAAAACCAAGCCAAGCAGTAAATGAAGGAGTTTCATAGAAAAATGTATTATTAAAATGCCGCTCAGACATTGTCTGGCATATCAATGGCCCCCCTATCCACAAAGTAGTCCATGTATTGGGTTCTAACATCACGGGCGCTTTGGGGGGGGCAAGCCAGGATGAGCAGGTTCAAGGCCCGTGAGGTTATCTTCATTTTCCAGCAAGTCTGCTTCTTGTTGGCCAACTGAGACTGCATAGTTCACAGAAAGTTTAAGAAAATTGTGCAGAACACAGCACGCCAGCACTATGTGATTCAGTTTGTATTCCGCCATGTGAATAGGCGTAAGAAAAAGGCGGAACCGGCTGGCTAGTATACCAAAAGTGTTCTCCACCACTCTTCGGGCTCTGGACAGGCGGAAATTAAAAATCCTCTGCTCTGGGGTGAGGGTCCTCATCGGGAAAGGCCGCATCAGATGGTTCGCCAGGGCAAACGGGTCATCCGCAACAAAGACGAATAGGAATCCTTCCTGATTCTCCTCTGGGGGTGGCAAGCCCAGACTGCCACTCTGGAGATGCCAGTAGAACTCCATCCGTGCGAAGACTCCACCATCCGACATCCGTCCATTTTGCCCAATGTCCACATACAAAAACTCATATGTCGCAGACACCATCGCCAACATCACGATACTATGAAACCCATTGTAGTTAAAATAGTAGGACCCCGAGTTGGGTGGTGGGATGATGTGGACGTGCTTCCCATCTATTGCTCCTCCACAATGGGGAAAGTCCCAACGACTGGCAAAGTGGGAGGCCACAGTCTGCCATTCCTGTGGTGTTGAAGGACACTGTGTAGTGAAACAAGAACAAAAATTAGTAATTTGACAAATCAACATTGCAAGCAGATTAGAAACCAACATTTTGGTCCAAAATAGTATAACATTTTGGGAACTGAGTATTTAAAGCCTAAAGTATAAAGGTCCCCTTATGAGAGTCACCCCCCCCATCCCTCCCCCACCACCCCCCCCATCTGATGGGCCCTTGTTAAAAAATGAGGGGGGGGGGGTGTGTGTTTTGGACAGGTAACCCTCTCCACTTGATTGAGAGCTAAATAATGTGTGATACTTTGGGAAGCCCCTCCTTAGTTACACTATTGGCAGCCCACCGGACAGGTAAGAAGTGTCATAATCCCAAAAAGAAAACAAAATGGAAGCACATTTTGACATGCTGCTATTACATATCCAGATAATTAATAGGTTAAAAAACAAAATAAAACTAGCATTTGAAAGTATTGAGGCAGGCCCTTGCACTACATGCTTAGGTGAATTCATCCATAAATGTGATCATCAAAAAGGTAGGTATAGTGTGTATTGGGTTTGGTAAAGTCATCAGATAGAGGATTGCTATCAGCTGAGCTAGCATTTGGGGGGGAGGGGGGTTCCTAATGAGTTTGGCACAACCCCAAAAATTAAAAAAAAAATTCACTCTGCATGAATTGAAGCACACACATCACATTTGTAGACATTATAGGGGGTGTTTAGGGGAAAACAATACTATGGAGCTCACAAAAGACATTGGTAAGTGACTAGACTATAGTTTGATGGGCCAAGAAGAGCATGGTGGGGAAGTTAGTGAGGCAAATATGCATGAGGACAAAGGGGCAGAGCATATGAATTAGAGCATATTGCAATGATGTTAATTAGGGAATGAGGAATGAAATGCAAGACATTAGCAATCATGAAATACATAGAATGTGATGTTAAAGGATAAAACTTACCTTCATATAGTCCTTCTGCTGGACCTGAATGATGGCAGAACAGGTCTCTGGAATAATGATCCCCAGAGCCTGGGGGGAGATGCCTGTCGAGAACTTGAGGTCCTGAAGGCTTCTCCCTGTCGCCAAGTAGCGCAACGTGGCGATGAGCCTCTGCTCCGGAGTGATGGCTTGCCACATGCAGGTATCCTGCCTGGTGATATAAGGGGTCAACAAAGCCAGCAGACGGTGAAAAACGGGGTCTGTCATCCGGAGATAATTCCTGGATTCATCAGGATTATTCTCCCGGATCAAAGGCATGTGCGAGAACTGGTCACGCTGGCGCAACCAATTCTTGGTCCACAAACGCCTCCTCTCCCTGTTCATGGACCGGGCTTGTGTCAAAGTAACAACCCCAACACATAGCCCCTGGACAGCACAAACTCTACGACAAGTACGTAGACGAAACATGGTTTCAAAATGGTCGGCTCGTCAGAACGGACACCAGAAAGCACCGATAAACAGCAAGGCCTGAAAAAGAACAACCTGAATAGCAGAAGCAAGCAGACAATAAGAAATGCCTTTCAAAGCGTACTATACCAAGATATAGTCCACAATGAGAAACAAATACTTACTGACTGCACACACTGATTATCAGATACGCACACACAAGCACAAACAGTAGCGATCTGAATCACTAATCTGAAAAGCGCGAATCGTCTCTCACCAAACTTCTACTAACACGAGATCAGCAGAAGGAGCCCAAAGGGTGCCGGACATGGTGCTGAACTTCCCTTTTCTAGTGCCGCCGTACACGGCTTACGTCACCGCGTTCTTGGCAACCGCAAATTCCGACAACTTGGTCCGACCAGTTTCAGACACAATCAGTCAGACCAAATCCGTCGGACAAAATCCTGACGGATTTGGTTGTTGAAATGTCCGACCATGTCTACAAGGGCTTTGCCCTTGTAGACATGGTCGGACATTCCAACAACAAAATGCGTTGGATTTTGTCCGAAACTTGTGTTCCATATACACGGTCGGACAAAGTTGTCAGAAAATCCGATCGTACGTAACGTGATGACGTTATTTCGTTACGACGGGACTACATTCAGGCTAGTAGCCAATAGCTTTGATCTAGGAATTTGATCTGAGCATGCATGGCACTTTGTCCGAACGGAATTCTCTACACACAATCGGACAAAGTCAGATCGGATCATGTTGTCGGAAAGTTTTATAGCCCAGCTCTAAAATGTTGTCCGTCGGATATTTTCAGTCCGATGGAGCCCACACACAATCAGCTTATTGAATGTCCGACCGTGTGTACAAGGGCTTAGGGTTTGCTTAATTGAATAGTGTAAAAATCCAGCACAGCCACAAGGTTTTACCGCTCCCCTTTAGCTGAAGGGGCAATGGCTGGGAGTTTAACACATGCCATGACTAGGATAGACATGGGTGCCGTCAAAAAATTAGTTTAATTTCGTTCCATTTCGTATTAAAAAAAAAAAATTGTATTTTGTAATTCGTGACGAATTTCAATTCAGATTTGTATGAAATATGAATTTTTGTTAGATTCGTAAACTTTTAGTTAAAATAACGAACGTTCGTTATGATGAATTTATCATTATGAGGGGCTCCCACCATCCCTGTGCTGTGCTGACTTCCTGAGTTTTTAACCTTTAGTTTAGTTAACTTTTCGTAAAAATAACTGTAGCGCGTGTTCTTCAGGAGCCGGCGCTATGTGTTTTTTTTGTTTTTTTCTATTTAAAGTTCCTAAAACCACAGTTGTGTTTTAGGGTCAATTATACCAAATTATGGTTTCAGTACCAGTCTAGCTGGATTGCCCTGTGTTTTGCTTGGCCACAGGGGGCGCTGTCACCATTGGCAAGTGTGAGAACGCAGTTTAGCTAGGCGCATTTAGTGCCATTCTTTCTCGGAACCAGCCCAGTGGGAGTGTCATCTTGCTGCGCATTGTGGGAGAGGGTACTTAAGGTACTGACATCACGTGCTTATGGGTTCCCAGTCCAGGAGATCTTTCTGTCTGTTTGGTCCTGGTCCTCCTGACCAGCCCCCGTGGCCCTCAAGGCCTGGGGTGTGGATTCATCCAATTCCGAGTCTCGGGGCTGGCTAGCCCGAGGCAAAGTAACTGGAAGGAGGATTCAAAGGTGGTCCGGTGCCGTCTCATCTGTGGAGAGGCCCAGTAACTGGAGAAGAAACCAGGGGAGGACTCTTCGGGAGAAGGCCACGCTGAAGGCTTGCTTCTCAGAAAGAGCCTGGAGGCTCAGTTGGAAGACACCAAGCGAATCTACACTCATATGGTATCGCCGGATCGGCTGTGAGATACTGGTACCATCTGATGGCTCTCTAAAATTATCTACATCCTTCAGTTACGATCAAGTGTTCTACATTCAAGTCTATGGCAGAGACTTTGTTCAAGTGTTCTATACGCAAGTCTGTGGTAGAGGCTTCGCTTTATTCAAACACTCTGCTAGACCTAGTGAGAGGAGGTCTATCCGGTAGCTGTGAGAATCCAGTTGTGAGCAGCAAATCAAATGGATTTCTATAGTGAGAGACTTCCTATCTTTTGCAGTTCCAAGAGTACCTGAACTTCCTAACTAACCTTCTACCCTTCATTGAGAGACTGTTCTGTCTACTTGTTGTCCAATAAATATACTCAAAGTGGATCCAGTGTCAGTTTCTGCAGAAACTCCTAGACATACACAAGGTCAAGAAGGTAAGCCCAACAAAACCAGCCGCTCCTTTGGGGGTCAGTGCTACATAACGAATGTTCGTTATGATGAATTTATCATTATGCGGGGTTCCCACCATCCCTGTGCTGTGCTGACTTTCTGGGTTTTTAACTTTTAGGTTTGTTAACTTATTCAAGCCCACCCACCATCAGAGCTGTGAAGGAAGTTACATAATTTGAACACCCTCAAAGACTACAGAGGGGTGTGTTTTAGGTTAGAGATAAAACAGGAAGTGGCTGTAAGGCCCTCAGTCTACATCAGATGTTACAGAGTGATAGATGACACAAAGCCACAACTAAACCCAGAATATCAGGTGATCTACAGACAACTGAGCAACATGGTGCACAGGTATGATCTCCACTGGGAGATTTTAGCTCCACTCTAAGGAAATGGTTTATTTCTGAATCTATTGCAAAGCTTCTTACTTGAAGATTTTGGCAGTAACAGAACTTTCTGTGGTAGTCTGACAATGCTAAGGACTCTTTCACACGAACGATCCATCCAGGTCCACCTGTCAGTTTTTAGGCGGACCTGAATGGACTCTCCATAGACCTCTATGGAGCGTCGGATGTCAGCGGTGACATGTCCGCTGACATCTGACCCGGTCCGATCCTAAAAAGTGTGACGGAGGAAAAACCTACTTTTCCATCTGTCTGAGAATTGGATCGGGTGACGATGGACTCTGCGGTCCGTCGTCATCCGATCCCCCATAGGAGAGAGCGGCGCTCTGACAGGTCCATTCCTGCACAGTGTGCAGAGATGGACCTGTCATCTTCCTGCTCAGCGAGGATCGACGGAGCGATCCCCCACTGAGCAGAGCACGCTCCGTACACGGACATGTCCGTGTGAAGGAGCCCTAAGTCAGTTCCCCACAATTAGCAGCAGCATTGTAATATAATTGGGCTACCTTTAAGGTCTATTAGACAGCCCAATAGCCAACTAAAAGAGGCCACAAAGCAGGCTACTAATGCCGTTAAATATTATGAGCGCTGTCAGCCTGCAACAGAAAGTGCTGCTATTGGCAGGATCTCCAGGTTAAAAAAAAATGCAACATGTTCACAAAAAAAATTATTTGCTTTGCCAAACAGTATGTAGTGAGGCATTAATACTAAAAATAGATTTAGGGTATAAATACACTTTATGTGTGTGTCTTTATTTGTATTGCATGTGTTGTGCTATAGTGCAGAACTTTAACTCATACATACTTAGAACTGGATGGTTAAACAAAAATTGTGTGCTATCTCATGTTGACCTCAGCATGTATTGATACAATAGGAGAGGTCAGTTTAATTACTGAGCTAATGTGCAGTCCTAAATTAAAAGTTAAATGGAGGGAATTAGAATAACCTTTGTTAGCTGAACTGAATTAATAGCTTGCAGTTCTCATTTCTTGGAGCGGCATATTTCATAGTAATATGCCTAGCTGTGTTGCCATGGTCACACGTGCCAAAATTTAAAACGTAGAAAATCCTGAGACTCTATAGAATGTGCACAATGTAAATTACTTTTTAAGTTAAAAAATGTTTAGAGATATGGTATCGGAGCCAGGACCCAGATTAGAACTACAGATTTATTAAAAAAACATTTGATTCTGCTTTAAATTGAGCATCTTTTGTAATCCAGCATCACATTGACAGACAGCACATTTGCACAAAGCAGGGCAGGGAAAGCTCCCACTACATGATGGGTGTTGGGTGCTTATTTGCTTAGATCTACCCCAGATATGACATATAAAGATGGAATATGCAATGGAAATTATATACTTTTTTTCACATATTCACAATTACACAACAGTGAAAGAAACACCATAAACCAGTTTTTTTTTTTCCTTTAAGATTTTTGTCTATTTCCTAGTTATGAGAAGCTATGTGAATATTGCCATCTGTTTGTGTGGCATTTCACGGGTCTGCTTTTTTGTAAATCTTTTTTTTGTGAGGAAATACAACCAAATAGATTACTTTTTATCTCAGAATGCAATTGTAGTAAATGATAACAACCCTAAAGATAAACTGTTTGATCTTGCTTTGATCTCGATCAGTACGCCTAATGGTTGCTTTGGGTCATCATAACACATTTTTATTGCTTTTTGCTCTTTCTGCATTTGCAGGGATTGCCAAAATGAATAAATTTTATTATAATAACATAGCATATATTTCCAGTTATCCCTTTAGTAATAGGTGTGTTTTATTTTGCATATACTGGTACTCAGAATTCAGCAGAGGGCAGTCTGGTCTTAGGCTGTTTGGTATGCTGAAGAAACCACAAGAAAATGCATCTTGTATTGGCCTTCTTTCAGAGAACATGCCATCTCTATAAAACTCATATATATTTTATAAAACTTATATTTTATTGAAAAGTGGAAAGTATGCTTATGAATAGAATAATGTGAAGGGGATGCAGCTTACAAGAATGTAGACTGAGAAATAGTTCAAAACTAAATGTAAAAATGGTACTGTTTTGTCTGTTACTGCTTTGGGTCTCCTTTCCTTTAGTTGTTGCTGTTAACTCAAAATATATCATATATAACAATTCACCTGCCATGACCCTGTCAAAATGCAGTACTAATAGATCCAACAGTCTCAAACCAAGCCTTAGAGAAGAACTTCAGTTGTAGGACATGACCAACAAATTCACATGGTCAGGTGAAAGAAAGTGAAAGTATGAAGTCATCATTATCATAAATTTTTACCAAATTTTTCCTCTGAAGTTCTTTTGCTCTACACATACACACTACTGCATCTATAATATACTTTTAGAATTTATTTTGGAACAAAATTTTACCTGTGGATTAAATTCTTATTTATTTATTTTTATTAGTTTTGGCCATGTTATCTTTGAGACCCATATATTATTGCGGCTTTGTTACATTGGATTACATTTAGGCCTGGATCAAACAAACACAAAGGAGATTTTTTTTTTTTTTTTTTTTTTATTCAATAATTCACTTTCCTAAGTATTGGATTACCTCTATACAGCTTAATTGGGACTACAACATAAGATGTTGTGAAAGCAGAAAGGGGTTTGGTGTTCTGCGATTACCCTGGCTCTCAGTCCTGGCACTGCTGAAGCAAAAAGTCAGAGCACCAACAGCTCCGTGATAAGGGATTAGTGCAGAAAAGCAAAAATGCTCCTATAAGAAGCAATACAGCAGAGGTGGGATGGGGGTAAGAAAATACTTCATCCACTTTTCTTCATGGCAAGCTACAAGCCCTAGACTATATCAGTCTATTATCAGCCTATATTATTATATGAGATAATAAGGGCGTTTGACTAAATAGAACCATTTCTTGACTGTTGTGGGTCTATTAGACCCTTATGGATTTAAAGCAGATTTTAAATCTTCTTGGAAAAAAAAAATTATACAATAATGGACATTCTACATGTTGTATAAACCCTCCATCGCAGGTTTTCAGTGCTCCAGCTGATCACAGAGGTGGGAAAAAAATTGGTGTATTTAAGGAATGTGTAAGCATCCCCCCCACCCCACATCTTTTACTAATGTGATGCAAAATGCCACATCCATATAGCAGAGGGTCTAAACACGTGAAGGCATTTCAGATAAAGTTGTATCAGAAGGAAGCTATGTTAGAAATTGGTGGTTGTATGGGTTGATTTACTAAAGGCAAATAGGCCGTTTACTTTTTACTAAGCTCTGTGCAAAATCTCCCTTGCAAAATATACAGCCTATTTGCCTTCGAGAAATCAACCCCATCTCCTCTTCTGTATGATAAATGAAGCAAGGAAAAAATTGGACTAAAATTGAGTCATTACAATGGAGTCACTACAATCATTTAATATTCATTTCTGAAAAATGAAAAAAGGAATCGTATTGTTTCCCCATCTTTCACTCAAGGTCTTTTTTTAGTCTTTATATGTCAGCCCCATAGTATTCATTATGCTAGACATGTGGCATTGTATATTGGAAGTGTGGAAAATGGAGAAATTACTGCGCTGATCCCAAGTGCATATGTGAAAGAAAAAAAAAAAAGCAGCTACATAAAAATGTGACCAACACAAAACAGACATAAATAGAAAAAATGCAGTGCTAAAACACTATATAACAATATCATGATATGTTAAAATTGTGTCAATGCTAATAAAATATAAACGGCTCCAAAAGTCCATCTATAATGAAATGTGGACAAACAATGGAAATATATGGAAATGTGAATGCTCTTACCGGAAAAGATGGACTCCAATGTCAGCGACACAGAGTTTAGCAGGCAATGTGTCACAAATGACAGGTGCTCATGGTGGTCCCGGTTCCTGAAGCAGGGTCCAAGGAGAACAAGGGAAAACCTCCAGGTCGGCCTCAAAAGGTATCCATCTCAACTGGGACTCGATGGTAAGTTCCAGGATGAACACCACACACATTCACATCCGGATAATATGTGGAAAAAAAAGAAAAAGCTTCCACATGATATAAATCAAAATGGGGATTTATTTCTAAAAACTGATATTACAAATGAAGTGATCACTGATAAATAAAAACAAGGCAATGAGGAAAGAGAATGAATGCCACGTTCATTCTCTTCCCATTTGCATTTGTGTATTTATGCAATGTGATCATATACCACTTTAATTGCCTTTTTTCTAGGGTGAATACTTCCAGTTAATAAATTTTCCTCATATCTGAGGTTGTAAATGTTCCTTATTAATTTAGTTGTCCTTCTCTGTATTCTTTCCAGTTACACAGCATCCTTTTTGAACTTTTACCCAAAACTGAACTGAATATTCATGACAATATGTTATTGTTTTATCAAGGAACAAGAAAATGTGTCTTTCAATTCTCTGTCTTATGTTAAAGATTTCTTTTTAACTTTAAAATTATAGACAATATCTTGCTCTGCAAACTTCTCAGTGACTGGGCCTCCTCTCCTGTTATCAGCAGTAATAAATTGTAACAGTCAGATGGCAAACACATGTGCTGCCAGAAGCCAACAGTGTACAGTATTGCATATTAAACTGATATTAAAATAGTTTGACTGACAGCAGCAGAAGCCTATGGGGTTGATTTACTAAAGGCAAATAGACTGTGCACTTCACAAAATGTAATTGTTCCAGAGCTTAGTAAATGAGGTAAACCTTCACTTTGTAAAGAACACCCAATCATGTGCTAGGAATATAAAAAAAAAAAAATCTTGCACATGATTGGATGATGGAAATTAACAGAGCTTCTGCTCATTTACTAAGCTCTGGAGCAACTGCATAGCCTATTTGCTTTTAGTAAATCCATCCGATGGCTCCAGCTGCCCTTAGTGCAGGGATCCTCAAACTACGGCCCTCCAGCTGTTGTGAAACTACACATCCCATGATGCATTGTAAAACTCTGACATTCACAGACATGACTAGGCATGATGGGAATTGTAGTTTCTGAACAACTGGAGGGCCATAGTTTGAAGACCCATGCCTTAGTGTCTTCTGTGAGATCAGGAATTGAGGGGAGCTGTGCTGCAGCTGAGACAGCACTGCAGTGCTTACAGGAGTCAGGTAAGTATTTAGGGATGGGGTGGGTAAGACAAGAAGTTGGGAATTTTTTAACTTAATGCAGAAAATGTAAGGCATAAAAAAAAAAAAAAAAAAAAAAAAAAAAAACACAGACTTTAGAACTGTGCCATTTACATGTAGCCTGTTCAATCTGTTTCAAACCTGCTTTTAATTTTCAGTTATAAATAAAATGTTTGATCTCCTTGACTGTCATAAGGATAAAAATAACAAAAGTTTTGGTAAATAACATATTCATTTGTGCTTAGCAAATTAAACCCATTGTTAGATTAAAAACAGATAACATTTATTATTTACTCTGGTACAGCCTCAAAAACAAAAGGTTTTACTTCAGGTTACTTTGGCGAGCTTGTAGTAAGAATCAATACAGACATCTCATTTGTCCCAAGTGTACCAGCACTTTGCCAGTTCAGGAAAAAGTAACAGGTTCAATTTGATAGCCTGCCCTCTTCTTGCGGTTAATACTAACCTTTCTATTGCAGTCGTTTTATTTTAATCTTCACATGGGAGAGAACAGGAATGTTTCCCACACGGGGGCTAAACAAAACGGGGCTAGATAGGCAAGCCTTGACTTATGGGACTAGCCATGTATCAAGGTTCTAAAGTTAAGCTAGGAACAAGGAAGAAAGAAAGAAGAGTAGAAAAAGGGGGGAAATGATGTGATAAAAAGGTGAACAATAAGGCAAGGTGCGGGGGGGGGGGGGGCTCAGTTACAAATATTATATGAGTATCTATAGGTAGCTAAGAGTAGCCGGATCCAGGGTAGGCAGAGTATAATTGTACCCAAACTTTAACAAATTCTTTGTGGGAACAGTAAGAATGCTAGAATTTGTTTATTGACAAATACCACAATCATGCATATTTTAACATCAGTTAAATTTACTCTAGGCGTCTTTTATATGTTGGTATTGAACTGTTTGACTGCATTAAATAAAAAAAAAAAAAAAAAAAAAAAAAAACAACCAATTGATTTTTGCTTGAGACCCTGGAATGAGTGGTGTAAAAGGTTAAAAATATATTTGGCCCACCCTTTGCAGCTAGAACAGCTTCTGGGGAGGCTAGGATGGCTGTCCAGAAGGTTTAGTGTGTTTATGGGAATGTTTGACCATTCTTCCAGAAGTGCATTTGTGAGGTCAGGCACTGATGTTGAATGAGATGGCCTGGCTCGCAGTTCAGCCAAAAGATGTTCTAACAGGTTGGGGTCAGGCCAATCAAGTTCCTCCATCCCAAACTCCCTCATCCATGTCTTTATGGACCTTGCTTTGTGCACTGGTATGCAGTCATGTTGGAACAGGAAGGGGCCATCCCCAAACTTTTCCCACGAAGTTGGGAGCATGAACTTGGAAATGGAGTGAGTACAAAGAAGGGCAACAAAGCTAATAAAGTGTCTGGAGGATATTAGTTATGAGGAAAGGTTGCGGGCACTGAACTTATTCTCTCTGGAAAAGAGACGCTTGAGATGGGATATGATTTCAATTTACAAATACCATACTGGTGACCCCACAATAGGGATAAAACTTTTTTGTGGAAGGGAGTTTAACAAGACACGTGGCCACTTATTAAAATTAGAAGACATTTAAACTATGTAGAGGGTTCTTTACTGTAAGAGTGGCAAGGATGTGGAATTAGTTTTGGACTTTATATTGGAAGCTCATTGCAGCCAGGGACTGATGTTAATGTTTGTTAGCACTAATCATGCCCAGAGACTTGGACATTTGAAATTTACACTGCGCAGGCACATATGCATAGAAATCTGTTGCTTTGTTTATGTGCATGCAAATGGACTTCGATCTTTGGCCTGTAGTTGGAGATTTGATGCACATAGCCAAGGGCAAATAGTATTATGTGTTCCTGCTCATTAGGTGCAATCACTTTAGAAATGTTATTCTAGAAAATTTGAATATTTTCTTGCAATGCTAGCCCGATTTTTATTTTTTTGAGGGGAAATATTTTCTTTTTTTTCATAAATGCTTTACAAAATAAATGTCCCAAACAGACATTCTTATGGTATAATCAAGGATATAATATACAATATGATCGTAACAGAAGAAGGCTATAAGAACAAAAGGTAGACATATCTAAATAGTCGTGTATTTTAGCAAAAGGAGCTTCTAACTTGCCCAAAAGTCAAACTGTTATGCCGCGTACACACGATCAGACTATCTGGCGGACTTAGTCTGACAGACAAACCGCTGGACTTTCCGAACGAGCGGACCTGCCCACACACGATCGGACTTTTCCGGCGGACTATGGCGGGAGTCCGCCGTACTTTTGAAATTAACAGACTTGCCCACACACAGAGGAAAGTCTGTTCATTTTGAACGCGGCTCCAGGTATCCAGGACTAGCGAAGGAAGTCAATGTCGCCACCTTCGGCAGCCAGATTGACATGTCGCTGGCCCCATCACCTGGTATGGACTTAAAGGGGAAGCCCTAAGCCTAAAAAACGGCGCGGGGGTCCCCCCCAAGGTCCATATGAGACCCTTATCCGAGCACGCAGCCCGGCCGGGAAAGGGGGTGGGGGATGAGCAAGCACCCCCCCTCCTGAGCCGTACCAGGCCGCGTGCCCTCAACATGGGGGGGGTGCTTTGGGGAAGGGGGGGCCGCGTGCACGTTGGCATCAATAACAAAAATTAGAGGAAGATGGAGTGTCTTAAAAAACGATTTTAGGGACTTCGGAGCTAGATTGAGGAAAAGGACCTCCAATGTAGTATTCTCATAAATACTACCGGTATCTTGAGCCACACGAGAAAGGCAGATGGAGATTAGGGAAGTAAATAAGTGGCTGAGGAGCTGGTGTAGAAAGGAGGGGTTTGGGTCCCTGGAGAACTGGGGCAACTTCTCAGTTGGTTACAAGCTCTATAGAAGGGACGGACTGCACCTAAATGAGGAGGGTGCAGATCTGCTGGGAGTGAAGATAGCTAAAAAAGTTAGAGGAGCTTTTAAACTAGGCGACAGGGGCCGGCGGGTCCAGAGGTAGAGATAGTCAGCACGGAACATATTCCAGAGTATAGTATTGGGGACATTAGTGGTAGGTTGACTAGAGCACCTAAACCCGTGGTAAGTATAGCAACCCCAGAGCACCCAATAAGGAGATAGTATGCGACCGTTTTAAACTACGTGGCATGTTCACCAATGCCAGGAGTCTGGGGGACAAGATGGAAGAACTAGAGCTACTGTTGTACGAGTAGGATTTCAATTTTGAAGGAATTACAGAGACTTGATTCAACAGCTCTCATGATTGGCTGGCAACCATTCAAGGGTATTCCCTATATCACAGGTATAGAGAGGGTAAAAAAAAAAAAGGGGGGAGGGTAATGCCTGTATATCAAAAAAAATGTACACGTGAATGTGAGAGGTATCACTAAGGCAGCAAGGGAGGAGGTGGAATCCTTATGGGTAGAGCTACAAAGGGAGGAAACTAAAGGGGAAATAAATACTGGGATTATGCTATAGGCCCCCTAACCAGAGGGAGGAGGTGGAGGCAGACCTGCTATCACAATATGGATTAGCATCTAGAATGGGAAGTGTCATTATAATGGGGGATTTTAAATATCCAGACATAGACTGGGTGGAAGGAACCGCTCATTGATCTAAGGCTCACCAATTCATAAATGTCTTGCAGGACAATTTCATGAGCCAGATGATAAACGCACCAACTAGAAACAATGCTTTACTAGACCTACTGATTACCAACAATACAGACCTGATCACGGATGTGGAAATACGGGGCAATTTAGGAAACAGCGATCACAGGTCAATTAGTTTCAGTATAAATCACACAATTTGGAAACATAAGGGGAATACAAGGACACTTAATTTCAAAAGATCCAACTTCCCTAAACTACAATCCTTGATAGAAGATACTAATTGGCATAAAATCTTAGGAACAAAGAACATGGAGGAAAAATGAGTATGCGTGCATCCCAATGGGAAATACATTTAAAAGAGCTAATAAGTCCTGGGTGGGTTAGCTCCAACAGTACAATGCATATAAAATCAGAGAAGAAGACCTTCAAAAAATATAAGGCTGAGGGATCATCATAAGCATTCCAAAGAATGCAACAAGAAATGTAAGGGTGCAATCAGGGCGGCTAAAACAGAACATGAAAGGCACATAGCGGAGGAGAGTAAAAAAAATCCCAATAAATTCTTTAAAAACATAAATAGTAAGAAAGGGAGGTCAGATCATACTGGTCCTATAAAGAATGATGAAGGAATCTGGTTACTAAGGATGGAGAGATGGCGAAGGTATTGAATTTAATCTTCTCAGTCTTCATGGGGGAATTGGGGGGGCTTCATTAACCAAAACTGCAATGTTTATCCTCATGACATGTCACAGGAAGCACCCTCATGGCCAACAGAGGACAGAATTAGAAATAGACTTGAAAAACGTAAAATGAATAGGTCACCAGGACCAGCTGGCCTGCACCCGAGGGTCCTTAAGGAACTCAGTCAAGTAAGTGCCAGACCATTGTTCCTAATTTTTAAGGCCACCGATGTAAGGGGGGCACTGACTGGAATGGTACTGGCTGATTGGAGAAAAGCACCAATTTTTAAAAAGGGACCAAGATACATCCCTGGGAATTATAGACTAGTTATGCCGCGTACACACGATCAAACAATCCGGTGGAAAAGTCCGGCAAACTCAAGTCCGCCGGACAATCCCCCCGCGTGTAGCCTCCGGCAGACTTTTTTTACCCAAAAGTACAGCGGACTTAGAAACTAGTTTTGCACTCCAATCTTACCGCCAGACTCGCATTTCGGCGGACAATCCGGCCGTGCGTATGCCAGTCCGCCGTACTTTTGAAATGAATGGACTTTTCCCGCCCGGAGAAAAGTACGCTCATTTTGAGCGTGTCTCCAGGTAGGCGGGGCCCACGAAGGAGGCCTCGCTGGCCCCGCCACCTGGTATGGACTTAAAGGGGAACCCCAACGCCGAAAATAAATCGGTGTGGGGGTCCCCCAAGGCCCACATCAGACCCTTGTCCGAGCACGCTACCCGGCCGGCCAGGAAAGGGAGGGGATGAGCGAACGCCTCCCCCCTTCTGAGTCGTACCAGGCCACGTTCCCTCAACATGGGGGGTGCCTTGTTCCCCATGTTGTCCCCAAAGCACCTTGTCCCCATGTTGATGAGGACAAGGGCCTCTTCCCGACAACCATGGCCGTTGGTTGTCGGGGTCTGCGGGCGGGGGGCTTATCGGAATACCGGCCCCCCACCCTATGTGAATGAGTATGGGGTACAATGTACCCCTACCCATTCACCTGTGGAAAAAAGTAAAAATAAAAACAAACACACAAGGGTTGAAAAAAGTTTATTGCACAGCTCCGGGGTCTTCCGTCTTCGGGGATCTTCTCGCCGGACTCCTCCGCTATCTTCTGCTAACTCTTTTGCTAGCGGAGGAGCCCGGCTTTCTTCTTCGCCGCCGCCCTCTTCTTCCGACTTCGGGGGTCTTGTCCCCCTCTTCGGTTCTTCTTGCCGGGCCACCGCGCCTTCTTCTAGCTCTTTTACAGGCGGTGGCCTGGTCTTCTGTCGCCGCTATCGCTGCCTTTTGTTCTTCTCTTCAGATGTTGCCTCGTCGCTCTCTCTGCTCACAATGAGGGGGACAAGGCGCGCAGCGACTTATATAGGGACATCACCGGATGATGTCCCCGCCCAGTATGATGTCACAGTGCCAGAGGATGCTGGGACATCATAATAGGCGGGGACATCATCTGGTGATGTCCCTATATAAGTCGCCGCACGCCTTGTCCCCGTCATTGTGAGCAGAGAGCGACGAGGCAACATCTGAAGAGAAGAAGAGAAGGAGGCGACAGAAGACCGGGCAAGAAGAACCGAAGAGGGGGACAGTACCCCCGAAGTCGGAAGAAGAGGGCGGCGGCGAAGAAGAAAGCCGGGCTCCTCCGCTAGCAAAAGATAGCGGAGGAGTCCGGCGAGAAGACCCCCGAAGTCGGAAGACCCCCAGAGCTGTGCAATAAACTTTTTTAACCCTTGTGTGTTGTGTTTTATTTTTACTTTTTTCCCACAGGTGAATGGGTAGGGGTACATTGTACCCCATACTCATTCACATAGGGTGGGGGGCCGGTATCCGGGGGCCCCCTTATTAAAGGGGGCTCCCTGATTCCGATAAGCCCCCTGACCGACAACCAACGGGCAGGCTTGTCGGGAAGAGGCTCAGAAGGGGGGGGCGCTCACTCGCCCCCCCTTTCCTGGCCGGCCAGTGTGCTCAGACAAGGCTCTGATGTGGACCTGGGGGGGACCCCCACGCCGATTTTTTCAGCGTTGGGGGTTCCTCTTTAAGTCCATACCAGGTGGCGGGGCCAGCAAGGCCTCCTTTGCGGGCCCCGCCTACCTGGAGACGCGCTCAAAATGAGCGGACTTTCCTCCGCGTGTGTGGGCGAGTCCGTTCATTTCAAAAGTACGGCGGATAGTCCGGCGGACTTAGTACGCCATATTAGTCCGCTGAAAAAGTGCCGTGTGTGGGCAAGTAGCCCGTTCGGAAAGTCCGGCGAGAAGTCAGGTAAGTCGGGTAAGCGGCACTAGTCTAACAGCAATTGTATGCAAGCTCTTGGAGGGGATGATAAGGGACTATATATAAGATTTTAGTAATGACAATGATATCATTGGCAGTAATCAGCATAGATTCATGAAGAATCGTTCTTGCCAAACCAATCTATTAACCTTCTATGAAGAGGTGAGCTGCCATCTAGATAAAGGAAGACCTGTAGACATGGTGTATCTAGATTTTTCAAAAGCATTTGACACAGTTCCCCATAAAAGTTTACTGTACAAAATAAGGTCTGTTGGCATGGACCATAGGGTGAGTAAATGGATTGAAAACTGGTTTCAGGGGCGAGTTAAGAGGGTGGTGATAAATGGGGAGTACTCTGAATGGTTTGGGGTGGAAAGTGGGGTCCCCCAGGCTTCTGTCCTAGGACCAATCCTACTAAATTTATTCATAAATGACCTGGAGGATGGGATAAACAGCTCAATCTCTGTATTTGCGGACGATACTAAGCTAAGCAGGTCAATAACTTCTTCGCAGGATATGCAAACCTTGCAAGAAGATCTGAACAAATCAATGGGGTGGGTAACTACATGGCAAATGAGGTTTAATGTAGATAAATGTAAAATAATGCATTTGGGTGGCAAAATTATGAATGCAATCTACTCACTAGGTGGAAAAACTCTGGGGGAATCTAGGATATAAGAGGACCTGGGGATTCTAGCAGATGACAGGCTCAGCAATGACGTGCAATGTCAAGCTGCTGCAAGCAAAGCAAACAGAATATTGGCATACATTAAAGTGGTTGTAAACACTCCCTAGTGACTTTTAACTATAGATAAGTCTAGAATAAGTCTTACCTATAGGTAGCGAAAATATCTCCTAAACGTGCACCGATGATGTAATTGGCATATGAAGAAACAGACCCTGTGACGTTTCTTCCCCCAACGTGTGCTGTTACTGACGGCTCCCGTGCACATGCGCGGGAGTGATGTCACTCGGCTCCGGGGAGTCACAGAGCCAGCCCCCTGGGAGGAAGAGGAGTGAAGATGGACGCAGCCTGCACAGGGGACAGCAATGGATTTGTTTGCAGGTAACTGTAACATAATGGGCTAGTATGTGATGCACTAGCTTTTAATGTGCAGGCTTTGGAGGGAGCAAAAGTGGAAGTAAAACCCATCAGGGTTTACTTCCTCTTTAAAAATGGGATTAACTCCAGAGATAAAATGATAATTCTCCCACTCTACAAGAGTCTGGTGCGGCTGCACCTGGAGTATACTGTCCAGTTCTGGACACCAGTCCTCAGGAAGGATGTGCCGGAACTGGAGAGACCCCAGAGAAGGCTAACAAAACTAATAAAAGGACTGGAGGACCTTAGTTATGAGGAAAGGTTTCGAGCACTGAACTTGCTCTCTCTGGAGAGGAGATGCTTGAGAGGGGATATGATTTCAATGTACAAATACCCTACTGGTGACCCCACAATAGGGGTAAAACTTTTTTGCAAAAGGAAATTTAATAAGACGCGGCCATTCACTAAAATGGGAAGAAAAGCAGTTTACCGTTAAACTGCGTAGAGGGCCCTCTACTGTAAGAGCGGTTAAGATGTGAAATTTTATTCCACAGGTGGTGGTTTCAGCAGGGAGCATCGATAAAAAAAAAAAAAAAAAAAAAAACTTTTGGATAAACACCTGAACAACCACAACATACAGGGATATACAATGTAATACTAACATAAAATCACACACATAGCTTGGACTCGATGGACTTGTGTCTTTTTCCAACCTTGTCTACTATCTATCTATGTACCAGCATCTGGCCTTATGGGCAACTAAGTACGATCCCATCATCTGGTCATTGAGGTCCACCCCTCCCATTTTACGGTTGTAGTCGTGGACACAGAGGGGCTTCTCAACAACACCAGTCGCCGTGGTAATTTGGACTGCCATATCTGCGTGAATGGAAGACACATGTTCCGTTTGTCCTTCCATCTCACTGCAAGCAATTCATTAAACCTCAAGCAGGCTCACTCCTCCTGACTAAGTAGGGCATTTACAAGCTGTTGGGGGAAGCCTCTTCGATTAGATCGCACGGTGCCACATGCGCCAATTCTTAATTTAAAGAGGTGTCTAAAAAGTGGCAAAGGGAGCAGTTGGGGGGGCTCCAATCTATACATTTTGACCCCATATCTGGCATGCTTGCTGGGGAGAAATTGTTTGAAAACAAGGCAGCCAGAAAAGGAACTCCTCAACGCAGACATCTTGTTTGGGGATATAAAAGGCTGCAAATTTTTAATTGAAGTGGTTTACGATGGACCACATTTTATGAAGCCAATCATGTTCATGGTCACACCGAGAATGACAGAGTTCACATTCATTGAAATGCATGAACCGCAATATCTGCTCGTATCTAGCACGGGCATAGGATGAATTGAGTCAGTGGACCAATATAACTGCAACTCCATTCTTTTTAGTAATGCCCAAACTGTAGGTCAGGGTGCCTAGAATACATTTTTGATGCATTTAATACATAAGCATAGCCATGTGAAAAAAAGGGTCTCTCTTTTGTATACTAGCTAAATATATTGGAATAACATGCTATCTGCTAAACTTCTATATAATAACCCACACCAGAAAAATAAAGAAACAACATATTTGACTCAAATGTTATTTTCATCATGGTATGTTTAAAGCCAACTCACACTGGATCCCCTCCCATCGCACCCAATCCCGCTGACCTGGAGTCCTGTGATCACCCACTCCGACACATCAAATAGCTGCTTTACCGGTCCAGGGATTTGAAATCCCTGTGGCTTTCTCTCCTCTTCTCCAGTGCTGACAGGACAGGCTATGCAGGTTCTGATTGGTCGGCACCGCCAATGTGATCGCACTGACCAATTAGAATTCCTCCTGTACGTACCTTTACGAGGTATGTTTAGGAGTTTAAGCCGAGGGGATTTTGAATCCCCTGACTGGTAATGCGGCTATCCAAAGTGTCAGAGAAGGTTTTTGATGAACTTCAGGTCAGCGGGACCGGGTGCGATGGCGAGGGGGTCCAGTGTAAGTTCACCTTACAGATTTCTCTTTAAAAAGGTGAACTTACCCTTTAAAGTGTATATTGTAGCAAAAAATATGCAGCACATCACTGCAGTATATGCTCAGTTCTCCATGTTTTATCCTTTTAAAAATGCTGCAAGTATAGAAAAATACCTGTTGATCTTTCATAAGTCCAGTGTGCTCTTAACGTCCTGAGTTAGCTGACAGATAGGCCTGTGCTGGACTGAAATCCCATGCAGTATTATCAACCCTGTCTCTTCCACTGGACTACAGGATACCACCTTCTTATATTATGGAAATAAGGAAAGAGGAAATCGTCTGTAGTCCAACAGGAAAGACTGGGCAGGGTTGATTACACGTCATGGGAAATCAGTGCAGTAGCGCTTTGCTGTTAGCTCAAACAGGAGATTAGGAGCTCATTTGATATATTATCATATTGCCCAGACTTTCTATCATGAGAGAATATGGTGGTCATTTCTGAACTTTCTTTGAGAATGCTAGTTTCCTGGTTATTACATTGCTTTGGCTTTTATGCTGAGTTAATGAAAGAGAAAAAAATAAAATAAAAAAAAATCTAGAAATAATAAATGAGGACTTATTTTCTGACAATCATTTAAAGCATAGTTGTTTTATGTCTGTGACTCTAAAGATAAGACACAGCCAGGCATTGTCAAAAAGGGGGTCAGCAATAGCAGCCTTGGAACTTAACTCATGAAAGAGTCACTTCAAAACCCAAAACTTCGGAAACAGGTCATTTAAAACATGCTCATTTTGTGTCTTTGGCTTAAAACGGTCAGTCAGGCAACTAGCATTGTCAAAAGAATGCCAGCAATAACAGCCTCAGTACTTCTCTTTTGAAAGAGTCATTTTAAGCCCCAATCCATAAAATGGGGCTCAGGTCTCCAGTTTCCCTTTGAGATTTAAGGTAAAAATTAATATGACACCCCCATAGTGCCAAATTACTTTGCTGTTCACTTTGTCTCACTTCCATTGGTGGTCAGTGGAAGAACTGTCAATTACATGTTACATAGTTAGTAAGGTTGAATAAAGACACCAGTCCATCCTGAGTGAGTGTCTACAATTGTCCCTATCCCTGTACATTGCACAATCACATCAGTCCCTACCATCAAGGAGCCCACAATCCAAGGTCCCTGTTCATATACTAGGGTCAATTTTGGACAGAAGCCAATTAACCTACCTGCACGTCTTTGGAGTGTGGGAGGAAACCAGAGTACCCGGTGGAAACCCACACAGGCACAGGGAGAACATGCAAACTCCAGGCAGGTAGTATTGGAGTTTGGGATTTGAACCTGTGAACCTTCTTACTGCTAACCACTACACCACTGTGCTGACCACTGTTCTGCCCTGTTCTGTGGGGGAAGCAAAGGCAGTGATATAAGGATCTATGACAAGGAAGGAAGGGAGGACCCTTAAAGTGTAAGCAAACCCCCCTATCCTTTTTAAGACAAGAAAGCTGCCATCTTTGCCTCTGTTTAATCTACAACTGCCATGATGCTGCACATGTGATCAGTTATGACATCAGCCATTGGATGATTTGACAGTTTAGTTGAGAGCACAACCAATGGGAGTGTTACATTTCCGCCACGTGCTGTAAATGAAATTTCTTGATGGCTGGGTTTACTTCTGCTTTAAATGTAAACACAAGCATGGTTAAAATTGTGATTGCTACAATTGGCCATCGCAACAATTACATGGCACAGAGCCACTCCAATTGGCTCAGGGCTTTTGCTTATGATTTGCGCTTCCTTAGGAGTGTGTAATGCATGGCCGTCAGGAGTGCAACATGAGAGGACAGGAGTGAGTGACATACAGAGTGTAGAGGACAGGAGTGAGTGACATACAGGAGTGTAGAGGACAGGAGTGAGTGACATACAGGAGTGTAGAGGACAGGAGTGAGTGACATACAGGAGTGTAGAGGACAGGAGTGAGTGACATACAGGAGTGTAGAGGACAGGAGTGAGTGACATACATGAGTGTAGAGGACAGGAGTGAGTGTGTCACGATCAGAGGTCAGGCTCGAAGACCAATTGCTATAGCAGTTGCAGGACTACCACTAAACAGCAGGATAGGAACACAGGCAGTCACCCTGGCAGATGACACAGGCTCACCTGAGGTGCAGAGTCTAAGTACTAACCGGTTTTCACCAGAGCTCCAGATGGTAGAGATGGATTTAGCTGCATGTTAGTACCAGGTCGCGGTCCTCAGGATCGCCCCACCAGGAGGTGAGCAAGCCGGGGTTCAGTAGCGGATGAGCAGGTAAGGATCAAACAGAAGCGTGGTCAGTAAGCAAGCCAAAAGGTTGGTAACGAGTTGTTGCAGATTGGGATCAGGCAGAAGCGTAGTCGTGGAACAAGCCAAGGGTCGATAACGAGCAGTAGTAAATATAAGCGGCAGCAGAGAAGATGGGAGCGAGATACAGGCTGGAGATAGCACAATATTCTGGCAAGGAGGAAGTGCAGAGACATGGCTTAAATCAGGAAGTTCATGGGAGGAGCAAAGAGTTCAAGGTTCAGCTGAAATCAAGGTACAAAGCAGGGTTGTCAAAAGGATCTGACAAGGAACTGTCCAGCATCTCAGATAGCTCAGAGAGAAGATTTACTGCCAGACACAGCTGAGGTCCCAGGTTCAAGTCCAGGTCCTGACAGTACTCCCCTCCTCCCAGGATGTCCACTGGACATCTTAGGGCCCGGTTTGTGAGGGAACCTCTGGTGGAATTCTCTTGTTAATCTAGAAGCATGAACATTCTGCTCAGGCCCCCAAGAATTTTCTTCTGGCCCATATCCTTCCCATTGAACCAGATATTGCAATTTGTTCCTATAGATCCTGGAATCAAGAATTTTCTTCACCCTGTACCTTAACAGGTGGAGGGGGTGGAAGAATTCTTCCCGAAAAAGTATTTTTGTGAAAAGGTTTGAGTAGCGATATGTGAAACACAGGGTGAATCTTCATACTGGCTGGAAGTTTTAGGCGAAAGGCGACTGGGTTGATCTGGGCCAAGATCTGGAGAGGTCCCACAAACTTTTGTCCCAACTTTGCAGATGGAACATGAACCTTCAGATTTTTAGTAGATAACCAAACTTGATCACCCACATGAAAGGTAGGAAGTGCTCTGCGATGTCTATCTGCAGCCTTTTTGTAACTTTCCTGAGCTTCCCTCAAAGTCTCGATCAATTTATCCTGGATCTCCTGTAAAGCAGTTAATCTGTTGGTAACAGCAGGAATCGGAGTTGAGATAGGGAGATCAGGGATAAAAGCTGGATGATGCCCAGTATTTAGGAAAAAAGGGGTCTGAGAGGTGGAGCTATGTTTAGAATTGTTATAAGCAAACTCCGCTGTAGGAAGATAGTCCACCCAGTCATCCTGAAGATAATTAACAAAACATCGAAGGTACTGCTCTAACGTTTGATTGGTCCACTCGGTCTGACCATTAGACTAAGGATGAAAAGCAGAAGATAGATTAATTGTTACTCCTAGAGCTGAGCAAAAGCTTTTCCAAAAATTTGAAGTGAATTGCACTCCTCTGTCAGAAACTACATCTTCTGGAATTCCATGTAGTCTAAAGATTTTTTGAACCATCAACTCCGAAGTTTGTTCTGCAGAGGGTACCCCCTTGACCGGTATAAAGTGAGCCATCTTCATGAAGCGATCAATAACAACCAAGATGGTGGTCATTTCTTTAGAGGGGGGTAAATCGACTACAAAGTCCATAGAAATTGATCCCCATGGTCTTGATGGGACAGGGAGTGGCTGGAGCAACCCCAAAGGAGAAGCTCAGGGTGTCTTATTGCGAGCACAGACCAGGCACGAGTCTACATAACCTTTGACATCTCTTTTGTACCCAGGCCACCAAAAGGAACGGGATAAAAGTTCCTCTGTCTTAGAAACTCCAAAATGTCCAGCAAGTTTGGAGTCATGAACCAACTTGAGGACTTCAACCCGAGCAACTTTAGGTACATAGAGGCGATGTGCTTGAGTCCAGAAGCCATTTTTGTACTCAAGGATGATGTCCATAGGAGGATTTTTGAGGAGTCGGTCATTCTCATACCCTTCCTTGAGGAGACTCAAGAGTGCTTTAGAACTTGTGGCACCTAGAAAGTTCTTTTGAGGCAGGACTGTGTATTCAGAGTTGTTTTCCTGGAGAGGTCCAGACAACATTCGTGATAAGGCATCAGCCTTAAGCCCCGTACACACAAGCGGACTTAAGTCCGAAGGAGTTTCCGCCGGAGCTCGGCCGGAGTTCCGCCGGAGTTCCGACAGAGTTATGACAGAGTTCCGTGGAAACGGACTTGCCTACACACGATCCCACAAAAGTCCGCCCGTCTGGTACACGGTGACGTACACCAGGTCCGACGAGACTGTAAAACGGAAGTTCAATACCAAGTGCGCCACCCTTTGGGCTCCTTCTGCTAATTTCGTGTTTATCTCGTGTTAGTAGAAGTTTGGTGAGAGACGATTCGCGTTTTTCAGACTCGTATTTTTCAGAACGTTTTTCTCTGCTTTTCAGTTTGTGTTTGTGAGGTTTGTATCTGTTTTTTAGTGCGTGTAGTCAGTTCGTCTCTGTATTTTGCAGTACGATCTACTGCGCTCGCTGACTTTCAGCTCGCTCTTCACAGGCCTTGCTGTTCTTCAGTGACTTCTGTTAAGTTCGTTCTGACAAGCCGACCGTTTTGAAGCCATGTTGCGTGTACATACTCGTCGTCAAGTTCGTGCTTTGCTTGTGCTTGGTGTTGTAGTTCTTTCTTCAACCCAAGAACAGTCCGTGGACGGGGTGTTGAGGAGTTCATGGACGAAGAATTGGTTGCTCCAGCGTGACCAGTTCTCGCACATGCCTTTGCTTCGTGAGATCCGGGAGAATAATCCTGATGATTTCAGGAATTATCTCCGGATGATGGACCCCATTTTTCACCGTCTGCTGGCTTTGCTGACCCCTTATATCAGCAGGCAGGATACCTGCATGCGGCAAGCCATCACTCTGGAGCAGAGGCTCATCGCCACATTGCGCTACTTGGCGACAGGGAGAAGCCTTCAGGACCTCAAGTTCTCGACAGGCATCTCCCCCCAGGCTCTGGGGATCATTATCCCAGAGACCTGTTCTGCCATCATACAGGTCCTGCAGGAGGACTATATTAAGGTAAGATTTATCATTTAACATCACATTTTATTGTCTTTAATGTTTGCTAATGCCTTGTATTTCTTTCCTCAATCTCTAATTACCATGATTGCAATATGCTGTGAATGTCCCCTTTGTCCTCATGCATGCTGTAATCTTTTAATGCTCCTTTTTTGTCTTTCCTGCATATTTGCCTTCATTAAACCTCACCAACAAGCTATGGTAGGCCCATATCCACCTAGTCTAGTCACTTAAAATGTCTTTTGTCAGCTCCATTCTATTGCTTTATCCTAAAACCAAACATTTAAAGATTATTCCAAATGGTCTGTGTCCCCTTACCTGAATCCCCCCCCCCCCCCCCACTTAATATAATTCCAACTAGTCTGTGTGTCCTTAAATTAATGTTGAATTATATATTGTATTTTTAACCCACTTCAACCCTGGAATGATTTTCCCCCTGCCTGACCTTCAGCACTTTTTTGGGTGATTTGGCAGTGCGTTGTTTGAATTGACAATTGTGCGTCCTTGTAACATGGCTCCTCCTAGTAAATTATCTTCATTTTATTAGCACAAATAGATGTTTTATTTGGTTGTCTTTGATCACCTCTGCTTTTTGATTTTTGGTGATTAACCACCAACAAACCCAAAATGCATTTTTCAAAATATGCATTATTTTTCACTTTTCGCTCTAAGAAATATAGGCCCAAAAATATATCACCCTGATTTTTTTTTACATCATTTTATGCTGATACGTATTCTTAGTAAACAAATTTGTTCAAATGAATCGCAATAAGCGTTTATTGATTGTTTTGTGCAAAAGTTCTATCGTTTCGTAAACATGGTCTATTTTGCTGGCATTTGTAAAATCTTGCCATTTTTTAAAATAGTAATGGCGGTGCTAACCGTTTTTTTGTTTTTTCTTGTGACTGCCACATTATGGCGTACACATTGGCCAATTTCCATACATTTTTGGGACCATTGTCATTAATACAGTGATCAATGCTGTAAAAAATTGTATTGATTACTGTAAAAATGTCACATGCAGTGAAGGTGTTATTAGGCACAAGGGGGCCGAGGAATGGTTTAAAGTGTGTTCTGGGTGAGTGTTTATTAACTGTCTGGGGGATGGGCTAGCAGTGACCTGACCCTGATCACTGCTCCCGATGACAGGGAGCAGACGATCGGTGTCCTGTCACTAGGCAGAAGCGGGAAAGAAAGTTTGTGTTGTAATGTACAATGTTTAATGTGCAAAAGTACTTATTTTAGTTTTTTCTGCTTTGCCTCCCCAGTTTCCTTCATCGCCACAGGAATGGCAGACTGTGGCATCCCATTTTGCCACCCGTTGGGACTTTCCGAACTGCGGTGGTGCGATAGATGGGAAGCACGTCCACATTGTGCCACCACCCCATTCGGGGTCATACTATTATAACTACAAGGGGTTTCACAGTATTGTGTTAATGGCGGTGGTGTCGGCACAGTATGAATTTCTGTATGTGGACGTGGGGAAGAATGGCCGTATGTCTGATGGAGGAGTCTTCGCCCAGACGGAGTTCTACCGCCGTCTACAGACAGGTGGACTGGGATTGCCACCTGATTCCGAGAATGTTGAGGAACTCCCCTTCGTGTTCGTAGCTTTCGCTCTGGACGACCACGTCATGAGGCCATTCCCCCAAAGAACCCTCACCCCGGAGAGGAGGGTTTTCAACTACCGGCTGGCCAGAGCGAGAAGAGTTGTGGAAAATGCGTTTGGAATAATGGCCAGCCGGTTTTTCTGACTCCTATTAACCTAGCCGAATACAAAGTGAACCATGTAGTACTTACGTGCTGCATTTTGCACAACTTTTTAAATAAAAACTCTACAAATTATTTGTCAACAATAGTGCCTGAGGCTGGACTTGTTCCTGAATCTCTGACAGGCCTTGATACTGGCCGTACTGGCTTGGCCCCCCAAAGTGCCCGTGAAGTTCGTCAAAGATATGTCACTTATTTTAATGGTAGGGGGGCCATTGCAATGGCACAGAATCTTTAATTTTTAAAACCATTAAAATAATAAAAGAACATCAAATCTGAATTTTGTTTTCTTGCTTGCTTTTGGTTTGTGCTGTCTCCTATGTTATCCTAGTGCACTTGTAGTGCCAAGTGTATTTTCATTAATTAAATAAGGCCCATTGTCACTGGATACACAAAATCACTTTTCCCAAACTGGTATTGAGCATTGAAAGAATACGCCACACATTGTTGATTGTTCAAAATTTTAATTTGGCCACATTCACATGTGCCATTGAATATTTATATATTTTTTTGTATTTTTGGGTTAATTGAACTTTCTTTGAAAAACATTTTTTCTTTTCCTTTTTTTTAGAATTTTTTTTAACCACTTCCCACCCGGCCAATGCATATATACGGCCGGGTGGGAGCCGTCTACTCCTGATAGGACGTTCAGGAACGTCCTTCAGGAGTGTGCTCGTGTCACCCGGACACGGCCCATCTCAGATCGGCAGGAGGGCTCTGTGATTGGCCCTCCTGATCACATGACGGCCGTGTCCAATCACGGCCGTCATGTGATGTAAACAAACAGCCGGTTGCTAGGCAATCGGCTCTCCTCTCCTCACACGGAAGTCACCGCTGAGGAGAGGAGAGCAGAACGCTGCAGCCGGCTGATGATCAGTGAGTATGGGCTGCTTTTTACAGCTTTTTACTCACTGATCATCAGTGTAGTGTAAACACACAACACACCACACAGTACAAACACAGTCCCCACATATGTCCCCAAAACACACCTGTCCCCAAAACATACATGTCCCCAAATAATAAAAACACATGTCCCTAATAATAAAAACATGTCCCCCACATATGTCCCACTAAAATCACATGTCCCAAAGATTATCTGCACACATATGTACGTGATCACCTGCACACATATGTACATGATCATTTGTGTACATATGTCCGTGATCACACAAACCAATTATTATACACTTAACGGAATTTTTTTTACCAAAAACATGTAGCAGAATACATTTTGGCTTAAATTTATGACAAAATTTGATTTTATTTGATTTTTTTTTAAATAGAAAAAAGAAAATATTGTTTTTTTTCCAAATTTCCGCTTTTTTTGCGCTTATATCGCAAAAAAAAAAAAAAAACAGAGTCGTGAATAAATAACACCAAAATAAAGCTCTATTTGTGCGAACAAAATGATAACAATTTCATTTGGGTACAGTGTAGCATGACCGCGCAATTGTCACTGAAAGCGCTAGAGCGCTGAAAGCTGAAAATTGGGCTGGGAAGGAAGGGGGTGAAAGTACCCTGTATTGTAGTGGTTACATTTTATTTATTTTTATTTATTTTTTTAAGTTTTGTTTTCTTTTTCTTAAAAAAATATGAAAAATGTAACAACAATCAGCCACAATATTGATAATTTAGGAAGTAACAATCTTTGAAGTAAAACAAGGGAAATGAAGAACATGATCGATATTATGGAGAAACGGATTATATTCTCCCCAAAATATCGATCATGTTCTTCATTTCCTGCTGCATATTGTCAATCCGATTCTTTAGGAGATCCAGGCTAGTTCGCATGGCATCTATTTCCCCATTCCAGCACATTATCTGGCCAATCAGCCTTTGTGCGCTGTCACTGGAAAACGGGGCCCTTTCCCCAACCAGAACATCACCTACAATAGATGGTAAAAATTGGGTCAAAAAATATGCAGTCATACATGGATTTCACCAAGATAGGGTGTCAGACACTCACCTGGTGGGGTGCCCATCTCCCCTACTTCCTCCACCTCTCCTTCCTCAACCTCTCCTTCCTCCACATCCTCGGGGGGGGCACTGGTGCTTGGAAATGTGTCGCTTTCCACAACCAGAACATCACCTAAAATAGATGTAAAAACATGTGTTTTGAAATATGCAGGTATACATCGATTACCTGAAGCTGTGGTGTCAGACACTCACCTGGTGGGGTGCCCATCTCCTCTCCTTCCTCCACCTCTCCTTCCTCCACATGCACATCCACGGGGGGGATGGGGCTAACCTCACATTCATGCTGGCAAGGGTGGCGGTCCCTGGGATCCTGCTTTGTGAGTCTTTTCTCCCCTATGAGAAATTAACAAACAAAAAGGTATACTTTAGCACACAGATATTTAAGGCCAGAACTAGGAAGATGAAACCTTGATTAGAAGTCTTGTACAATTGTCGGTTTATGAAGAGATGCAAAATGTGAAGACATGATAAATCAATTCACTTTGCCAAAAACTACAATAATTTGCTTTTTGGCCCAAGTTTCACACCTGCCCAACCCCCCCCCCCCCCAAGTATACCAAGGAACCCCGTGTGGTTTGCCCTAATAAATGTTCTCTGGTGTCCCACACTTTTGCTCATGAGTGCAGATGTGTTTTTAGCCAGCTGCCAAGTGTCCTCTCCTTCAATTACACTGAATGTTCTTTTCTAGTCATTGTATTTTGAAACACATCTAAACCACAATGTCCTATTCTTTTTTTGGTTCCTAAAAATTACACAGCAAAAAAATGAGGATTAAACCCTGTATCATAAACGAGGTTTGCCACGAACAACTTACGAGGGTTTGTTAATAACGATACGATTATTACTGTATCCAACATGAAAGCAGCAATTTTTTACATTGTACAAAGGTAAAGCATATGGATCAGTATGCAATAATCATAAAATAGGAACACACGACAAGTACTTACTTTTTTTAAGAACTTTCTTGATCCTTCTGTACTGATCCGGCTCCCTCAATTTAAGGTCGGACCACCGTTTCCTCAATTGGTCTTTTGACCGTCGTACCCCAAAACGACTGTGCAGGGTCTTAACTACTTTGGCCATGATTCTGGCCTTGCGCAAGTTCGGATGGGTGTATGGTCCATGCTTGCCATCATAATCCTTACTTCGCAAGATTGCCACCATCTCCACCATCTCTTCAAATGCCATATTTGAGGCCTTAAATCTCCTCTTTCCGGATTGGGACGTTTGTGGCTCCGGGGATTCGTGACTACTGGAGTCGTTAATATCAAGCACCTGTTGTGTTTCCGCCATGTTTCTCCTACTGCGCACCGTAGAGAAAAGGGGGCGGGAAATATTCTTGGAAAAGAACGTCATGGGCGGGCAACGCAGGCGTGGTTCTACGCGTACGCACTGGATCTTACGCCAAAATGCACATGTCGTACGTACGTTATGTGCGCAGAAAAGGGCGGGAAAACAAGAACTTGACTAAAAGAATGTCATGGGCAGGCAACGCAGGCGTAGTTTTACGCGTGCGCACTGTATATAACGACAAAATGCACATGTCGTACGTACGTTATGTGCGCAGAAAAGGGCGGGAAAACAAGAACTTGACTAAAAGAACGTCATGGGCAGGCAACGCAGGCGTAGTTTTACGCGTGCGCACTGTATATAACGACAAAATGCACATGTCGTACGTACGTTATGTGCGCAGAAAAGGGCGGGAAAACAAGAACTTGACTAAAAGAACGTCATGGGCGGGCAACGCAGGCGTAGTTTTACGCGTACGCACTGTATATAACGACAAAATGCACATGTCGTATGTTCTTTTGCGAAAATAGGAACGGAAGTTGGGAGCAAGCAAAACGAAGGTAAGTTTAAGCAAATTCCCCAAATAAGTGGCAGATCCTGGGGTCTATATTGGGCTAAGATTAGGAGAGTCTGAGCTAACATTATTGTTTTTGGCTTGTGTATTGTCTTTCAGAAAAATGAATCAGAAGTTTAAGGATCCTGAATTTTTAAGTCTATTTATAGACAAATACAAAGAGCTGACAAATCTGTGGCATTCCAAGCACATTGATTATTATAATAAACCAGTAAGGAGGGCAACACTGGAGAAATTTGTGACATTTCTGCAGCCTTGGATCCCAGAGGCAGACGTGGACTTTGTGGAAAAGAAAATTCAATTATTGCAAAATATGTACCGAAAGGAGAATAAGAAAATCGAGAAATCCAAAACATCAGGAGCAGCACCAGGTGCTGTGTATGTACCCAGGCTGTGGTACTTTGACAAACTACGGTTTATTGGCGACCAGTGTAAAGCCAGGGAGTCGCTTTTAACTCTTCCCTCCACCCTTCCCTGCAGCATTCCCTCCACCTCAGCAGAGGCTGATGAGCAAGCGGAGCCTTCCATCCTGGAAGAAGCGGATGCACCCAGCTGGAGCCAGGTATTTTGTTACAAAAAATAGTGATATTCATATTAATGATGTTAACTAGATGTTATAATTTAAACGCTATTATTGATGTTAAAAAATCCTAAAAATTTTGACATATCAATTTACAGTAGTAGCCACAAATGTTTGTCACCAGCAGAAACAAGAAATAGTGGTGTCATAATGATACTCTTTTATATGTATTAACAGAATTTTGAAGTCAGGAGCTGAAAAATGTTTATGATTGATGAACAAAAAACTAAAACAATGTCCCTTTTTAATACACAGGATGAGCTCAGCCAGGAGGAAGGTGTGGAAAGTGGCAGGCAGGAGGAGGCTGGGCCCACTGTCAGCCAGGAGGTGGCCGGGCCCACTGTCAGCCAGGAGGTGGCCGGGCCCACTGTCAGCCAGGAGGTGGCCGGGCCCAGTAGAAGACTGACACAATCACAGGTGCCTCCCCTCCGTCTTCCAGCAAAAAGGCAAAAGAAAATGACAGTAACACAGGAGGAATCCCTGCGCCTCATTCGAGAGGCTACTAATGTGTTAAAGAGCCCCCCTGAAGCTGAAGAGGCCTATGGCTGCTACATCGCCAGCCGTCTACAGCAATTGGAGATGGGCCAACACCTCCAGTGTGAGAGACTAATTTTCTTGGCCTTGCAGAAGGGGCTGAGTGGCGAATTAACTGCCACCAGCGATATTCTGGAGCAAGTTCCTCCTGTTCCTCCTCCTCCTCCTCCTCCTGCCACAAGTACACCACCGGAGACACAGCCTCCCAGGAAGGCTACAGGGAAGTCTGCAGGGAAGGATGCAGTGAAGGGTGGAGCGAAGAGAAGAAAGTGATGACCTGGCTTCACTCTGGTCTGACCAAAGACGCAGCCTGTTGTACCACAGCCTGGGGACATATATACCATCTGCTGCTGCTCTTGATGTCTGGGATTCTGGGACCATATTGTATTTCGGAATATTTGAATTTTCTTTTCCACAGAGTTTAATGTTTGCCCTGGGGCCAAAAGGCTACACAAATGTCACAAGTTTCTCCAGTGTTGCCTTCATTTTTTTTTGTTGAACCAGAATAAATGGCTATTTTTTGTTGAAAATCTAATTGCCTATGTGTTTTTTGGTCAAATACATTTCTAAAAGACAATGTGAAATTAACAAGGGACACTAACCTCCTTGAGGTTACAAAAAAAATAAAAATGTTATTGTGGTAACTTGTTACCAGAATAAAAATAAAAAGGTTATTGTGGTAATGAAAAACACAAAAAAAATAAAGGTTTTTGGGGTTAACTTGACAGAATAATTAAATATGGAGATCACAAGAAAAAAATTGGTAAAGAATTCTACAAAAAATATGGAGGAAAAAATTCAAAAAAACAAAAAACAAAAAAACAAAAAAAAAACAACATTATTAATGAGATGGGGCTTTAAAATAAAAACAAGATCATTCATGAGATGAGGAGAAATAAGACAGAAATGTGTTTTGTGAGAACTCTGTGAGTGAATATGAGCAGCAAAGCAACTTCGTTCTTCTAGCATTATAAATAAAGACTTCGTTCTTCTAGCATTATAAAGAAGATGCTCTACATTTAAACGAGCACAGAATTTGCAGCATGACAAATGTGCTACTTCCAATACGAACTGGAGTTTTACAAGACCGAGCACTTCTGTCTCGTACTTGCTTCAGAGCATGCGTCGTTTTAGGTCTGTCGGAACAGCATACAGACGAGCGAACTTCTACATCGGAACTGGGTCCGACGGAGTTCCGTCGGAAAAATTTGAAGCATGTTCCATATTCTAAAGTCCGTCAGACTTTGGTGAATCAAAAGTCCGTTGCAGTCCACACACGATCGAGTAGTCTGACGGACTCAGTCCGTCGGACTTTGGATGTTGAAAAGTCCGCTCGTGTGTACGCGGCATTACCATTCCTTGACCCAGGTCGATATGAGATAATAAAATTGAACCTGGAAAAGAACAATGACCAACGTGCTTGTCTAGAAGACAATCTCTTGGCAGAACGAATGAATTCCAGATTCTTATGATCTGTGAGAACGGTCACAGGATGCTTAGCACCTTCCAGCAAATGCCTCCATTCAAAAAATGCTTCCTTAATTGCCAGTAACTCCTTATTCCCAATATCATAATTTCTTTCGGCTGAAGACATTAAACGAGAGAAGTAAGCGCAAGGATGAAGCTGCATCTTTTCACCACGTCGTTGAGAGAGGATAGCTCCCACGGCAGAGTCCGAAGCATCCACTTCCACTATAAACGGTAATTCAGGATTGGGATGTACCAATACTGGTGAAGAAGTAAAAAGAGTTTTTAACTGTGCCTCAGATGACCACACAAAGGGCACCCCTTTCTTTGTTAGTTGGGTAATTGGAGCTATCACCTTAGAGAAGTTCCTTATGAATTTTCTGTAAAAGTTGGCAAACCCGACAAATCGTTGGATTTCCTTAATGTTTCCAGGGGCAGGCCAATCTACCACTGCTTTAATCTTCTCGGGGTCCATGCTCACTCCATCTGGAGAAATAATATACCCTAAGAACTGGATCTGTGCTTGTTCAAACTCACACTTCTCCAGTTTGATATAAAGTCGATTCTGCCTTAATCTTTCAAAGACAGTGCAAACATGCCTGCGGTGCTCTTCCAGGTTATCGGAAAAGATAAGGATGTCATCCAGATAAGCAATGACAAATTGGTCCAACAGATCTCGAAAAACATCATTTATGAAGTGTTGAAAGGTTGCAGGGGCATTGCAGAGACCAAAGGGCATGGCCAAGGACTCAAAATGTCCATATCTGGTTCTAAAGGCGGTTTTCCATTCGTCTCCTGGACGAAGACGGACCAGGTTATATGCCCCCCGTAGGTCAAGTTTTGTAAACACTTTGGCAGAACAAAGTCTTTCCAACATTTCCGAGATCAAAGGGAGTGGATAACGGTTTTTAATAGTGACCTTATTTATGTGGCTGTAATCAATGCATGGACGCAAGGTGGAGTCTTTCTTTTCAACAAAGAATAGGGCTGCTCCTGCAGGAGATGTTGAGTGTCTAATAAAACCCTTCTCTAAATTTTCATCAAGCCACTCCCTGAGCACTTTTAATTCAGGTTCTGACAGATTAAAAAGGCGGCGGAAAGGTATTTCAGCCCCTGGGAGCAGCTCAATGGGGCAATCGTATGGGCGGTGAGGAGGTAATTTATCTGCATTTTTCTTATCACAGACATCCCGGGAACGCATGGTATTGTGGAGGCAAGTTGTGATATGACTGGGTAGTTACCACACCGACTTGCAATTCCTTGACCAGCGGAGAACTTGTTTGGTAAGATTCCCTACAGTGTTCCTTTCAGTGGGAAGATGTGAAATCTATGGTCCGTGTTCCCCAGTTGATAGAGGGATTGTGAGTGGAGAACCAAGGAATGCCCAAAATGACAGGAAATTTGGGTGATGTAATCAACTGAAAGCTGATGGTCTCACGATGATCAGCCTCAAACTGGGTTAACAGAGGAACTGTTTTATGGGTAACAGGTCCTGAGGATAAGGGTGAACCATCAACCGTCTCCATCTCAATAGGAGCAGATGTATTTCTGGCTGGAATGTTATTGCGGTGGGCAAACTCTATGTCCATAAAGTTTCCTCCAGCCCCAGAGTCCAGCAGAGCAGGCGATTTCACGGCCCTCAGAAATAAGTTTAATAGGGATGACAAAATGAGACAGTGGAGAATTTATTTTCTTCAAGAATCAATGGGGAGATAGACTGGGTAATAGAGTTGATTTGTTCAGGCAGGATCACATCAGTAGCCGCAATTGTTCTTCTAACCTTGTTAGGACAGTTAACTGCGTAATGCCCAGAGTCTCCACAATATAGACAGAGATTCTCCGAACGTCTTCTTTCTTTCTCCTGAAAAGAAATGGATCTCTTAATTGCATCAACCTGCATAGGTTCAGCTGTGTCAGAATCTGGAGAAACTCTTGGATCCTTCTGAACAAATTGACTAGCAGGGAAACGCATGCCACCATTACTTCCAAACATTCCCAGCCTCTCCTTCCTCCTTTCTGTAAGCCTCTGATCAACTTGGATACATAGTTGGATGAAGGCTTCAAGATCATTAGGAGTCTCTACTCTGGCAAGCTCATCTTTTACCTGTTCAGAAAGGCCTTGGCGGAACTGACTTTTTTGCGCTGCTGGGTTCCAAGTGGTATCTGCCATCCAGCGTCTGAATTCAGCTGTGTATTCAGCAACAGAGCATTTACCCTGCCGTAAACTATGCAACTTTGCTTCAGCCGTAGCGCAGCGGTTGGGATCATCAAAAACTTGATTCATTGCATCCTCGAAAGTCTGGAAATTATTCAGCATGGCACTGTCTTGTTCGATATAGGGGGAGGCCCAGGCTAGAGCTTCCCCAGTCAGGAGGTTGATAACAAACATTACCTTCTGTCTTTCAGAAATGAATGCAGTGGGTCGCATTTGGAAATAGATGCGACACTGGTTAAGAAAACCTCTGTAATAGTGGCGGTCGCCATTAAACTTGGGTGGGTGAGGCAAATGTGCGTTAGTATCATCTCGGGAACGTAGATCCAGCAATTGTTTTGTTAGAGCACGGATCTCTTCATGCTGTTCCTTCACCACACCTTCCAGTACGGAGAATTTTTCTTGGTAAGTGACGCCGAACTCCTGCAGCTCTGCACTGAACGGAGCCACGGCATTTGCTATAGCGGCCTCCATGTTTTGGGCCAGAATATTCTGTCACGATCAGGGGTCAGGCTCGAAGACCAATTGCTATAGCAGTTGCAGGACTACCACTAACCAGCAGGATAGGAACACAGGCAGTCACCCTGGCAGATGACACAGGCTCACCTGAGGTGCGGAGTCTAAGTACTAACCGGTTTTCACCAGAGCTCCAGATGGTAGAGATGGATTTAGCTGCGTGTTAGTACCAGGTCGCGGTCCTCAGGATCGCCCCACCAGGAGGTGAGCAAGCCGGGGGTTCAGTAGCGGATGAGCAGGTAAGGATCAAACAGAAGCGTGGTCAGTAAGCAAGCCAAAAGGTTGGTAACGAGTTGTTGCAGATTGGGATCAGGCAGAAGCGTAGTCATGGAACAAGCCAAGGGTCAATAACGAGCAGTAGTAAATATAAGCGGCAGCAGAGAAGACGGGAGCGAGATACAGGCTGGAGATAGCACAATATTCTGGCAAGGAGGAAGTGCAGAGACATGGCTTATATCAGGAAGTTCAAGGTAAATCAAGGGAAAATCAAGGTACAAAGCAGGGTTGTCAAAAGGATCTGACAAGGAACTGTCCAGCATCTCAGATAGCTCAGAGAGAAGATTCACTGCCAGACACAGCTGAGGTCCCAGGTTCAAGTCCAGGTCCTGATAGAGTGACATATAGAGTGTAGTGGTCAGGAGTGAGTGACATACAGAGTGTAAGGGTCAGTAGTGAGTGACATACAGAGTGTAGGGGTCAGGCGTGAGTGACATACAGAGTGTAGAAGTCAGGAGTGAGTGACATACAGAGCGTAGAGGTCAGGAGTGAGTGACATACAGAGCGTAGAGGTCAGGAGTGAGTGACATAAAGAGCGTAGAGGTCAGGAGTGAGTGATATCCAGAGCGTAGAGGTCAGGAGTGAGAGACATACAGAGTGTAAGGGTCAGGAGTGAGTGACATACAGAGTGTAAGGGTCAGTAGCGAGTGACATACAGAGTGTAGGGGTCAGGAGTGAGTGACATACAGAGCATAGAGGTCAGGAGTGAGTGATATATAGAGCGTAGAGGGCAGGAGTGAGTGACATACAGAGTGTAGGGGTCAGGAGTGAGCAACATACAGAGTGTAGAAGTCAGGAGTAAGTGACATACAGAGTGTAGAGATCAGGAGTGAGTGACATACAGAAGTAAATGACACAGAGTGAAAGGGTCACAAGTATCACACAGAGAGTAGAGGTCAGGAGTAAATATTATAGAGAGAAGAGAGGTCAACAATAAGTAACACATGGAAAGCAGAGGTCACCCGTAAGTATAACATGGACAGCTGAGGTCAAAAGTAAATATGATAAGGGTAGGTAACAATAAAAATTAGTGATACTTTACCCATCCCATAACTCCACCCAAAGTAGGGATCCTTCCTCACACTCTTCGTCCCCAACCATGAACTGATGCAGTGTAAACATTACACTACACAAGCACCTTGTCCAGCCCAAGATGGCACTGTTGAATGCTGTAACCAGAAAAGGAAAGCTGGCTTGCCACAAATGCACAATTGACTGCAGAAGCTAGCAGTGACATTTACAAGTAACTTATGAGCCTGTGTAGTTAAATGTTTACACTGCACTGCCTGACAGCCAGGGGTGCTTGTTTCCCAGGAACAGACCCATAAAAAGGTGATTGTATCCAGGAAACTGGGACAAATGGCAATCTTACCAGGAGCAGGATATGCAGGGCAAATGCCCTGTGTGCCTGATGCTAATTATGACCCTTTTCAAGTGACACAATCGATAGCTTGCAGCAATAAATGTTTAAACTTGTTGATAATTTTGTACAAGTTACAAGTAAACGGATGAATACAAACTGTTCTGAACACATAACAGTAGTTCACCTTCCCTGACACCGTTTCTGTGTGATGTGCTTTTAAAACTCTGAGCCTCTATAGTTCCCACTTCAGGTCATTTAGCAATGTGTTCTGTTCAGCAGTGAGTGGTGTTGAAAGGGCTGTATTCGAATTTAATAGAGGATGCCTTTCAGCTTCTTCTTTTGGAGGATTGCACCTTTTGGCACATGGAAATATCACCGAGCAGTGATAACAGCTTAATGATATGAGTCATCATTGAATAGCACAATTTGTTTAATCTAATGAACTTGTGTAACCCATCAAAGTTGTTTTCTTTTCATATTTGGACCTGAGCATTCACATCTGTTATGCAAATAGCAGTAATTTATAATAATAATAAATTGAGGTTGTTATTCTGTGTTATGTCGTAAAGAATTTCTCTCCTGTAGACCAGTAAAATCATAAAAGAAGTAATGCAGGAAGAATAAAAAAGCTTACGCTTACAATAAAGTACAAAAATGATAAAAGTATAAAATGATGAAAATGATAAAAAAAATAATAAAAAAGGGCATTATAAGGTTAAAATTACATGCTCTTGACTATATGTCGAATCATATAATCCAAATTACGGCATATGATATTATTTAGAATATGAATATATATATATATATATATATATATATATATATATATATATATATATATATATATATATACAAGAATATATCACAGTGGTTTTTCAAGGGTTGGTAGTCCATTCTAGCATAATTGATTTTGTGTATTCTATTCATTTAATCCTAACACTTGTATCTTGGTTGACCTGCATGCTGTTGGTATAGATAAAGAAGGAGGTGGGTATGCAACAGAATAAAGGTTAGTTAAAGAGATCTGAGCACCACAAACTAAAATCACTGTTTGATTAATTTTTTACATTCAAAGCAAATTCCCCCATCCATCAATGTCTCTATGTTTTATTTTGTTGAGAAATCACTTTGAAAAACACCCCTTAGCATTTCTGGCTGTGGCCATCCTGGGTAAGGACAAATGAGTCATGGAGCATTTACTTTCTGCAATCCATCTGCCCTTAGCTCAAGCATGCATGCAGGAGTGTGCTTGGATAAGAAAACCCCTCTTCTTCTCCTCCCCTCCTGAAGACTCCTGGAATGTATGACATCATTTACCTAGGCAACAAGCTGGGAAGTAAATACAAAAAAATGTAAAAGAAAAAGTGTTAAATATGATATACTTTCCTATCTATTTATTAATGCTAGCAGCATGTTAATGTTAGGGTTTAAATTACAGGTTGGGTTAATGTGTCAAGTGTTAAGTGACACTTTATTATAGGGTTTACTTTGAGGGTTTAATACAATTCAATTTGTAATAGAAGACATGTCTTAATCTATTGTTTGAAATGTGCTGAATGGGCTGGTATACATACTGTACATAAATTGAGGGTCCTGGATATGAAAATGAATTTGCGAAGATACTTTTGCTTGCTTTGTTAATGTAAAGGACATTCTTTTCATTTGAATTCATGACCATACTGCATTTGTGCCTGTCTTCATACATCATTGTGATAATAATGATAGTTGTAGTGTTGTGACAGGATTTGTGAGAAGCTTTCCAAGGTTTTACCAGTTATGGAATTAAAAGTCTGATATTTGATTTGCAAAAGAAAGCTTTTCTTTTAAAAATGAGTATGACTGAATTCACATTTATTATTAAAATTGCAAAGTTTTTAGCAGACCTTCATTTGGTAACTGACCACAAGCATCCTCCATTTCTTGGCAATAATTGGACTGTAAGCTATCTGAACCTAGAAGTAACCTAATAATAAAATGTTTTTTTTTTTTGATCAGGATCCATGGATTTTTAAAAGTGATTTTTACATTTTTCAAATTTTCAATTTTTATTATTATATATGTATTTTTTGATAAATGCTATTGCCATCTACATCTATTACTGTGCTGCATGCTATTGCTACAGTATCTACATCAATTATTGTGCAGTCAGATAGTCCAGGGCCCGTGGCAGCAGTCAGAGGGTCTGCTATGGCTATGCCTACACACTTGGCCATAAGTGTTAGCATATTTTAAATATGCTTTTCTTTATCAGCGGTTATTATCATGTGGACCAGTCCCAAAAGCCAGTTGACTAGAAATAATTACTGGTGTGTGCCCATGTTCTGGTTTGCTCATGATATAAATTTCCCTGTTGGCATTTAAAGGTAATTAGATGTGAGCAGCAGGGCTAAGCAACTACTATCATTGGTAGATAATCCAATCTATTAAGAAACCCTCTTGCTTTCTTCCTTAATTAACAGAGCGTGAAAAAGTGCACACACAGCACTTGTTTTATTGCAGTTTTATTATAGTGTGGCTTTCTTTTCTATGAACTCTGTGAATATTTATTTTTATAAATAATTATACATTTTGAATATATATTACAACAATTTTAATTGAAGAGCTTTTGTTTTATTTAGAGGTGTTTTTACATTTTCTATTTTTTCACGTACTTTCTGATACAAATTAATAGTGCTCTACCTGAGCAGAGTATTAAAGAGCAAGATATAAAACCTAACCAGAGCTGGCATAATCATACCCTGGCCCACTCTTATCTCCCAAAAGCAAGCATCGCACATCTAGTACTTACCTTCACTTTACTCCCCTGCCACACACCATCAGAAATGAGAAGAAAACTGTATAAGCTTTGACTTACTCAACCCCCATGTGATGCCAAATGCTTGCAAAACCAACTGCAAAGTAGCAAAGTAGCTGTGCTGTCATATGAGAAGAAGGGGAGTAGATGACATTATCCATAAGCCCCCATTTGCACTACTGTAGCTCAATGGCAGGTGTCGGTCATATGTGTATTTTCCACAGGTCTCACTTTAGGGCAGCCCATTCATTTTAATAGGCTGACATACAACCAACAAACGCAGCAAAGAAGCCCAAGTTTTTTTTGCGCTTTGAGCTCTGCCATTAACAATGAATGCCATCACAAGTGCACCACATTTTATGTGCGTTTTCGCAAACTCATGCAGAATTGTGTGGTTATGCACACATTACACAAGTGTAAAAGCTAAAGTTAATCTTTCTATATTTGTATTTCAACTGTGTGTAGCACTAACCCCCGAAGGAGCTGCTGATTTTATTTGGGCTTACCGTTACCTTCTTGACCTCGTGTACGTCTAGGGGTTTCCCGAGGTTGATGGCCCAAAAATTGCCAAGACTGACACCAGATCCGCTTGAGGGATTTTTATTTGAAAAAAAGGAAATAAACAACACAGTCTCTCAATAAGGGTTAGAGGGTTTCAGGTAGAAATTTCAGGTACTCTTGGAACTTATTCAACACAGGTAGTCTCTCAATATAACAATCCAGAGAATAGCCATTCACAGCTGGATCCTCACCCTTATCGGATAGACCTCCTCTCACTAAGCCTAGCAGCTGATAGAGTGCTCAGATAAAGCAAAGCCTCTGCCACAGACTTGCATATAGAACGGTTGAGTAAAGTCTCTGCCATAGACTTGTTGTAGAAAACTTGTAGTAAAGTATCTGTCACAGAATTGTTGTAGAACACTTGTAGTAACTGAAGGATGTAGACCAATTTAGAGAGCTCCCATACAATACCAGTATCTTGCAGCCCGACCGGCGATACCGTACGAGTGAAGATTCACTTGGGGTCTTTCAACTAAGCCTCCAGGCTCTTTCTGAGAAGCCAGCCTTCAGCGCGGCCCTCTCCCGAAGAGCCCCCCCCTGGTTGCCTCTTCAGTTGCTGGGCCTCTCCACAAATTGAGACAGCACCGGACCACCTCCAAATCCTCCCTCCAGTTACTTGGCCTCAGGCCAGCCAGCCCAGGACTCAGAATTGGATGGATCCACACCCCAGGCCATGAAAGACCTGAGGGCTGGTCAGGAGGACCAGGACCAAGCACAGACAGAAAGCACTTCTGGACCGGAACCCCGAATCACATGATGTCAGTACCTTAAGTGCCCTCTCCCAGAATGCACCGCAGGACGACACGTCCACTGAGTTGGTCCAGAGAAGAATGGCACTCAATGCACCTAGCTGAACTGCATTCTCACACCTGCCAGAGATGACAGCGCCACCTATGGCCAAGCAGAACACAGTTCAATCCAACCAGACTGGTACTGAAACCATAATTTGGTGTAATTAAACCCAAAACCAAACTGTTGTTCCAGGAATGTTAAATGAAAAAAACACATACTCTCCCTTCCATTTTAGACAATGTCCTCATCATCTGGAAAGGAAAAAACAAAAAACCCTACTTTTAATCCTAACAAAATTGAGTACCTGAACTTTAGGGTTGGAATGGGGAAAGGGAAATAAAAAACAACAAAGAACTCTGAGCAATATAAAACATTTAACGGCAAACACACAATCAAGTTACACATCATGCAACCCAGTTCCTATCTATCTATACCACCCACTCTCTGGTAGTTTGATAGATGTTCTCCTGTATAAAAAAAACACATATGAAACAACAAACACACATTATTCCTAGAAGGCAAGTCCTCATCATGTAAAAGATGAGTCCCTCTCTTCTAAAACTTAAGAATTTGCTAGCGAGCCAGAAGACTTGAAATGTTTTTTGTTTTTTTTGCAAACTCACACCACCTAGTGGCAAGAGTCATAAATGCCAGTCCTTCCCTTTAAACAAGTGCTGTGGTACGTAGAAATCTTGACACATAGTTTCTTTGAGAACCTAACACCTAACTATCTACCCACAGTCCTTGAATCCAAGTAAAAAGGGAAACAAATTTTTTTCCAAAAGAGACAGTTCTGGTAGCTCATCTATCAGTAAAACCTGGGGTCTGGTAGAGTCAATGATTTCCCCTGAGGATCCACGGTGGTTATAAAATATACCACATTGTCCCTTCCTGGTCTACAGATGACAACCTTGTCCGCATAGATGTGCCTTCCGTAGCTCCAGTGTTGAAGGCACACAGTGAAGCATTCATACATGTCCAAGGAAAATATTTTCTTCCTGAATGGTTTTGGAACTTTTAGGTAGTTCCAGACATCCTCTGCGTACCATTCTTCACGGTTTTGTTCGGTCACATCCATGATCTCTTTGGCACGTAGGGGAGCTCAAACCCATATTCAGTGGCTACCCACTTATTAAGCAGCCGCTGAGACCGTGCAAGTTTTGGCAGAGCTCTGGACTTCCCATCCCCGGGAGGTACACAAGAGTTAGGAACCTTGCGCACCAGGGTATCAGAGCTTTTCTTGAGTATGGGTAAGTTCACGGGTTTGGGTAGAGTTAAATCTATAGTGGTCGGGGTTTCCGCCCATGGCGTTACACTCCCCAAATTCAGAGCCAATCATCTGGAGATACTGCAGGTTGCAGCAACATCATCCGCGTTAGCCCAAAGCATCTTTTTTTGCGACATTGTCTCAAAGAGGTCATCATCTCCAGCGTCAGAGAGAGTCCAACTCCGAATCTCTGAGCTCCTCTGCTGGGAGATAATTTCTCACAGTCCCGACCAACACAATGGCCCCAGATTTCTCACCATCGGTGTTGGTAGACCTCTCTGATGCGATCTCCTTCCTCTGATCTAGTTGAGGGGAAATCCTGGGTGGTCCTCGACTGCGGCCGCAGGAGGACCTAGTTCACCCCACTTTCTCCAAAGCGGGCATGGTCGTAGCTGTTATGGTGGACGATACGGTGTCCATGGCCTCCGGAGTATTTCCTCTGACAATGGCAGTAGTAGTAGTAATAGTGGTGGTAGTCACATCTCCTTCCGGAATGTTAATGGCAACAGGCATCGCAGCTGTGGTAGGCCTCACTGAAGGAGTATAGATGGCAGACTCCCCAGTGACCACGGCCATGGCCCAGTCCACGCGGTAAGCCTTCGGCGGCACGATGGGCTGTTCTACTTTAAACAAATATTCTCCACAGCCGGGACAGCGGGAGAATGATCGGAGACTTGTGGCCAGTCCTACACACTTGCCACATAGCATCCCGAGAGCCTCGATGTCTCCCGAAGTATATAAGAGGAAACGTCTTTGAGGTGCCAGGCGAATCCCCATATCGATCAGTACAGTCCCTGGAAGTCTCACACTCACAGAGATCCCCACAGACGGCATCCTGGGTCTCATGATAGCTGACGTTTCCCGGAACTCCAAACATTCTTTTCACTTTTGCTTCCGCAACAAAGTACAAGCTCCCTCTTCTCTCTCCTGCGACACTCTCACGCGGTGCCTCGTGCAGAGCAAAGAGAAAGGCAAAGCTCCTCCCACTGGTTCCTCTGGTCATGGAACTTGCAGGCTTTTTCCATCTTCGCTCACAGTCTACGCGCCAACAGTGGATTTCAATCATTTTGTTCACAAAATGGTGCAGTCCAAAAATTCAACCCTCTACCCTGTAGTGGCCACGTGTACAGTTCTTTCGTTGCGAGAGATAACGGCAAATCACGGACTCGAGCCCCCACATGTAGCACTAAACCCCGAAGGAGCTGCTGATTTTATTTGGGCTTACCGTTACCTTCTTGACCTTGTGTACGTTTCCCGAGGTTGATGGCCCAAAAATTGCAGAGAGTGACACCAGATCCGCTTGAGGGATTTTTTTTTGCAAAAAAGGAAATAAACAACACAGTCTCTCAATAAAGGTTAGAGGGTTTCAGGTAGAAAATTCAGGTACTCTTGGAACTTATTCAACACAGGTAATCTCTCACTATAACAATCCAGAGAATAGCCATTCACAGCTGGATCCTCACCCTTATTGGATAGATCTCCTCTCACTAGGCCTATCAGCCGACAGAGTGCTCAGATAAAGCAAAGCCTCTGCCACAGACTTGCATATAGAACGGTTGAGTAAAGTCTCTGCCACAGACTTGTTGTAGAACACTTGTAGTAAAGTCTCTGCCACAGACTTGTTGTAGAACACTTGTAGTAACTGAGGGATGTAGACCAATTTAGAGAGCTCTCATACAATACCAGTATCTTGCAGCCCGACCGGCGATACCGTACGAGTGAAGATTCACTTGGGGTCTTTCAACTAAGCCTCCAGGCTCTTTCTGAGAAGCCAACCTTCAGCATGGCTCTCTCCCAAAGAGTCCTCCCCTGGTTGCCCTTTTCAGTTGTTGGGCCTCTCCACAAATTGAGACGGCACCAGACCACCTCCGAATCCTCCCTCCAGTTACTTGGCCTCGGGCCAGCCAGCCCCGAGACTCAGAATTGGATGGATCCGCTCCCCAGGCCATGAGAGCCCTGGGGGCTGGTCAGGAGGACCAGGACCAAGCAGACAGAAAGCACTTCTGGACCGGAACCCCGAATCACATGATGTCAGTACCTTAAGTACCATCTCCCAGAATGCACAGCAGGACGACACGCCCACTGAGTTGGTTCCGAGAAGAATGGAACTCAATGCACCTAGCTGAACTGCGTTCTCACACCTGCCAGAGATGACAGCGACACCTATGGCCACCTATGCCCAAGCGAACACAGCAATCCAGCCAAATAATTTGGTGTTATTAAACCCAAAACCAAACTACGTTTTCAGGAATGTTAAATGAAAAAAAACACATAGCACGTGCTCTTCAGGAGCCGGCGCTACATGTGCATTTATCTATTTGCCTAAACTTCAATACTGCTTTTCTCCATGTAACATTTTATAGCTGGTTCCTCAAATATTCTGAGTACATATGATTTTTATTCAGGCTTCCTATTGCACAATGCAAAGCTTCAGAAATACATTTGGCTTATCTATATGTGTGGTTTGCTTTGCAGCATTCTCAGACCACAGAGCCAGAAATGTTGTAGTATCCTAAATTATGATTGTAGATGATACTTGCAGTATTTTCCATTTTAAATCTATCTAATTTGTTATGCATAATGAACCACCTACTGCTACAGAATACACATAAATACTATTAATTGGCCTAAAATTAAATAATATAGTGAAGCTTTATTTCTTCTCCCTTATTTCCTTGTTCTTTAGTCTTCATAATTCTCAGGGTATTGCCTTGTTAGTTTTCCACTTAGGCCGCGTACACACGGGCGGACTGTTCGCCCAACTTTGTCCGCTGAACAGTGTTTGGGCGGACAGTCCGCTCGTGTGTGGGCTTTCAGCGGACAGTTTCAGCGGACAGTTGGACGGACAAGGTTTTTCGGATATTCCGAAAAACTGTCCGCTGAAACCTTGTTTCAGCGAACAGGCCGCTCGTGTGTAGGCTTGTTCGTCAAACAAAGTTGCGCGCATGCTCAGAAAGGATTTTCACGCCGAAAGCTATAATGCAGTGTATAGGACGTCGTATTTTTCGTCCCGTCGTACGTGCTGTTCACGTCATCGCGCACGGTTTCAGCAAACTGTTCGTTCGTCGTGTGTGGGCATGTCCGTCCATGCTAATTTTGAGCGGACTGTTTGCTGAAACTGTTGGACGGACAAAGTTGGGCGAACAGTCCGCGCGTGTGTACGCGGCCTTAGGTTCCAATACCACATTCAGACTTCTATGTTTGGTCAAAGACTGCTTGTACACAGAGATGTAAACCTACATCAATAAATAAATATATATATATATATATATAAATATATATATATATATATATATATATATATATATATATATATATATATATATATATATATATATATATAAAATATATAATATATCATTTCACAGAAGTGAGTACACTTTTATTATATCTTTTCATGATGTCACAACACTAAAGAAATGACACTTTGCTACAATATAGTAGTGAGTGTACAGCATGTCTAACAGTGTAAATTTGCTGTCCCCTCAAAATAACTCACCACACTGCCATTAATGTCTAAACCGCTGGCAACAAAAGAGAGTACACACATAAGTGAAAATGTCCTAATTGAACCCAAAGTGTCAATATTTTGTGTGGCCACCATTATTCTTCAGCACTGCATTAACCCTCTTGGGCATGGAGTTTACCAGAGCTTCACAGGGTGCCACTGGAGTCCTCTTCCACTCCTCCATGATGAAATCACGGAGCTGGTGGATGTTAGAGACCTTGTGTTCCTCCACTTTCGGTTTGAGGATGCCCCACAGATGGTCAATAGGGTTTAGGCCTGGAGACATACTTGGCCAGTCCATCACCTTTACCCTCAACTTCTTTAGCAAGGCAGTGGTCGTCTTGGAGGTGTATTGGGGTAGTTTTCATGTTGGAATACTGCTCTGCGGCCCAGTTCCTGAAGGGGGGGACCATGATCTGCTTCAGTAAATCACAGTACATGTTGGCATTCATGGTTCCCTCAATGAACTGTAGCTCCCCAGTGGCAGCAGCACTCATGCAGCTCCAGACCATGACACTCCCTCCACCATGCTTGACTGTAGGAAAGACACAATTGTCTTTGTACTTCTCACCTGGTTGCCGCCACACACGCTTGACACCATTGGAACCAAATAAGTTTATCTTGATCTCATCAGACCACAGGATATGGTTCCAGTAATCCATGTCCTTAGTCTGCTTGTCATCAGCAAACTGTTTGAGGGCTTTCTTGTGCATCATCTTTAGAAGAGGCTTCCTTCGGGAACGACAGCCATGCAGAACATTTTGATTTAGTGTGTGGCGTATGGTCTGAGCACTAACAGGCTGACCACCCACCCCTTCAACCTCTGTAGCAATGCTGGCAGCCCTCATACATCTTTTTCCCAAAGACAACCTCTAGATATGACGCTGGGCATGTGCACTCAACTTCTTTGGTTGACCATGGGGAGGCATGTTCTGAGTGGAACCTGTCCTGGTAAACCGCTGTATGGTCCTGGCCACCGTGCTGCAGCTCAGTTTCAGGGTCTTGGCAAACTTCTTATAGCCTAGGCCATCTTTATGTAGAACAACAATTCTTCCCTTATCTGTATCCTAATGATCTGGAACCCTTATCCACAGTTGATGCATTTGTAAGCTCTTTGCATTATGCATCCAGAAAGAGGCACCTTCAAAGTACACTTTAGATGGTACACTCTTCTACTTGTATGTCTTAGGCAACCAAGAACTGCTGTCAAGGCGTGCAGCTTCTTCCCTACTTTACATAGGATATTTGGAAAGAACCCGCTCTCTGGAATATATCCAAATTCTTTATTCAATGATCACCAAGTACAAAGTAACTGCTAACATGTTTCGGTGAAGAGTCTTATTTACAGCACAGTAAACGTAGCCCTACAGCGCCATGATGTCATCAATGAGATGGCTGACATCTTCCCCTAGTCTTTCTTCCAGGTTTGCTGCCTCCGGCTACATGAGTGACCAGGGGCGTGATGATGTCACTCCCACACATGCACATGGGAGCCGGGTTTCTGGGACGGGCACTGAATGTCCAGTACTGTAAGCCGGAACTTCGAAGCGAATGTGCCGATGATGTAATCGGCTGTATGAACTCTGAATATCTCCTAAACTCTGCAAGTTTAGGAGATATTCACAGTATCTACAGGTAAGCTTTATTATAGGCTTGTCCAGTCCTTCAGAGGAAGGATCGATAAACGTAATTTTAACCATCAACGTCATCCAACTCCATCTAATTATCACCAATATCCCACTTCAATGGCGCCCCCTCCACCCTGGCGATCCAGAGGTGGTAAATCTTTCTCTCAGGGAAACAAATCCCTCTTTCAGGGTAGAGGTGGCAGCAGGGATAGGAGACCTCCTCCGGATGTAAGAGATTTGGGATCCAATTACAGGGTTGAGACCTTTAATAGATATGGCCCCCTTGGAGAAGATAGGAGTGGGCATTCTGAAGCCCCTAGGGGTCAGGGCGGTTTTCGGCCATCATATATTCAACCCTCAGTTGGCAGTTATTACCAACAGGGTTTTCAGGAGGGCACTCGGGGGGGACACAAGAGAAACGGAGACACAAGAGAGGGTGCAGAGGGGGGAAACGTCTTCACACCAAAAAGAAGAAGGACTTAGATATCAGTGGTGTCATTAACTTAAGTAATAAACAGCTATCTAATGAAGAATTGCAGACTCTCGGAAAGGGTCTCAAGTTTGTGCCCCCTCAGAATTTAAATAAATTTCAGACATTTATAGATATCCAAAAGTTTACACGCAAGTTGAACATTAAGAGATATATCATGAGCAACCCCTCCCGCCAATTAGTTAGGGATTCAACAATTATACATTCTGGTTTATCGAATGCCTCCTTGTTCAATCCTCCTGGTAATACAGCACCCAACATCAACATCTTCCGTGATCTGGTATTAAAGGATCTCAATGGTTTGAAATTGAGACCAGCTCAACCCACACGGGAATTTAGGGCAGGGCTAGACTCACTGCTTAATAGGAAAGACATAGTAGTTCGGTCGGCTGACAAAGGCGGTGCCATTGTAATACTTGACAAAACCGCATATTCCAGATGAGATGACTAGGATTCTGTCAGACTCTGAGACCTACTCTCCATTACTTTTAGACCCCACCACCCAATTCAAAGGTGAACTAAAAGAGTTGGTTGAGAAGGGGTTCAACATGGGTATTTTAAATAAAAAAGAAAGGGACTTTCTGGTACCTTTGGCGCCGCGCTTACCGGTTATGTACTCTCTACCCAAGATACACAAATCTTTAGAAAATCCACCAGGGCGGCCCATCATCAGTGGAATTGACTCTGTAACCTCGCGTATAGGGAAATACATTGATAAATATCTGCAACCACTGGTGATGGGCACGCCATCCTTTTTGAGAGATACCAAGCATGTTATCAACATTCTGCAATTGATTGAATGGAAACCCACCTATCTCCTAATTACCGCGGATGTTGCTTCACTGTACACCGCTATCTCCCATCAATTGGGCTATGAAGCAGTCCATCACTTTCTGGCCCAGGATGGTAGTATTTCGGTGACTCAGCGTAACTATATTCTTGAATTACTTCTGTTTGCCATGACGCACAATCACTTTTGGCATGACGGGACCCATTTTTTGCAAGTGAAGGGAGTGGCCATGGGAGCTAAATTTGCTCCCAGTATGGCCAATCTCTTCATGGAAAAATGGGAGGAGGACATAGTCTTTAGTGACAAACCCCCGGAACTAGTCACCTGGAAAAGATTTATCGATGACATCTTGTTTATCTGGGATGGTGACAGTTCATCAGCAGAGCTCTTCCTGTCCCATTTAAACAATAACAACCGTGGGATAGTTCTCAGCTATGTTTCCAGCCCCACTAATATCCAATTTTTGGATTTGAATATTTCCATCCGGGATAATAACATAACTACCACAACGTTTTTTAAGAAAACTGACAGGAATAGCTATATTCCACTCGACTCCTGCCATCATAGGTCATGGCTCTCAGCGGTCCCTAAGGGCCAGTTTCTCCGCTTAAAACGCAATTGCACTTTTAATGAGGATTTTCTTAAGGAGGCACTAATCTTAAAAGAGAGATTCTTAGCTAAAGGTTACAACAGTGAGTCCCTTGATTCCACTATAATGGAGGTCAATAGTAGGGAACGTCAAACATTGTTAGCTGAGAGACCACCCAGGACTGGCAACATGGACAACTATGGAGTTTCTTTACTCACGACGTTTTCCAGTCAGCATTGGGCTGTGAAAAGAATTTTACAGAAACATTGGTCGGTTATCAAAAATGACCGAATCTTGGGCCCCGAACTTCCTGATAGACCAAATGTGATCTTTAGGGGTGCAACCAACCTGCGAAATATGATTGCTCCAAATGTCCCGGACCCCCCAACCAGACCCACTTTTTTTGGTGATTTGAAGGGCTTCTACCCCTGCGGGAAATGTAGAGCTTGTAAGCTAAATGCTCTACGAGGCAGGAGATTTACTGAGTTCACCTCGTCTAGCAATGGACTTACTTACCCCATACGAACATTCATCACATGCACCACTAAGTGCGTTGTGTACTTACTTAGATGTCCATGTGGTTTGGAGTATGTGGGACGCACAGTACGCATGCTACATGTGCGCCTGGGGGAACATATCACTAACATTTGTAAAGGATTTGACAAACATAACGTTAGTAAACATTACGATCTAAAACACAATCGGGACCCAAGAGGCACCACCTTTCTGGCTTTAGAAAAATATACCCCACATTGGCGCGGCAGTAACGCTAAGCGCACTATTTCCAGGGCAGAAACAAACTGGATCCATAAATTAGGGACACATATTCCTGGGGGGCTTAACGTCGAATGGGACATTAATTGTTTTATTAACAACAGCTGATTTAACATTCCCTTCTTCCCCCCCTTTTTTCTGCACTGATTTTGTATTCAGTCTGGGTCTCATACACCATTTTCACTATCATTATTTGTATTTTTTGTAGCAACGTTTGCTAGGTAGTTTATATAATTTTTTATGTAAACTATATACATCTTATGAGAATAGAGTGATTGTAATGTTCTTTCTAAACCCGTTGGTTATGTCTCATCCATGAAATTTTTATAACTGGACTATGGGTAATGTTGGGTAGCTAATGCTGTTTAGGCCCCCACCTCAATATTATGGTCACTTTTCTTCTTTTTTATGGTAATCTATACGTATGTATTGTATATATATGCATTCTGTATATATATATTTTTTTTGAACCAAGTCACCAAAATTTTTTTGGGACATACATACAGTAAGATAGCCATCATTATTGCATATGGCCATCTGTCAAACAAAGGGGATTTATCATAGGACTCATTGTTTGTATTTTTCACTGGTCACCTTTATTAGTCTATTTTATGTTTGAGTTCCACCATTAAGTTATGATGGAACTCGAGTTTTATTTGAACTAACTGGTCGTCGACCGCTTTTTCCTTTTTCTTCTTTTCTATATGTGGTAACCAATCCGAAGGGACTGGTCATCTGTGGGTTAATCCCATTATGCACGGACGTTTTGGTCTGCACCTATGGCAGGGCTCCCTACCTCACCCATAGGCTATTTAAACCTTTAGCACGAGGGTGTGGGCGTACCCCTGATGACGTCAATCTGTGACGAAACGATCGTCGGGTAGATACGTCTACATCTCGTGCTATTTTTATCTGCTTGATTTTATATTTTTGCTAGCAATTTTCTTCGTTCAATTTTATACGACTCCATCGAGTCGTCTGTATCTTTCAACGTCTATTTGGTTGGAAAATAAAGTACACGTGTTTTAGACTTTATCACACGATTGGGCGCTTTTTTTTCCTTTTTCATCTATTTGGTGATACGCCAACTTGAACATTTTCGAACGGACCGGAACTGACGACGATCAAGGAACACCCGAAGGTATGGGTCATCCTTTACCTTCCTATCCGCAAAGGTGATTCGAGTCATCCATTCATACGAGGAGTGTCGGAGGAACGATCTTGTCCGATCCCAATCGTTGGGGAGTTCGTATCTGCGCACACTAAAGGTGGCTCTGGTAAGCCTTTACTACTTACTTAAACTGTACAGTGAAAGAATTTACGTGGTCAAGCACCTACACCAGTGATACCTGGGACCAACTTTAAAGTTTCATTCACGTTCAACTATAAAGTTTCATTCACGTTCCACTTAATGAACTTTTATCTTCACATATATGGGGCCTTGTAAATCACTTCATTTATCCTAAGCATGGGATTTGTTTTGATTTGTTTTTCAATTTTGTTGTTCATTTTTCTCACCTAATCACAAGTTTGTGCTTCACAGCATCAAGCTGTAGTCCAAACAACTATTTGTCCTTCTAAAAGTGGCTTTTTGACCATTTTTTGGTTTAATAACCCTTTTTTTTGTTTATTGCACAATATGCACATGTGTATTGTTTATCATTGATGTTTTACTTTTTGGAAACATTATCTTTGAAAGTTTTCCCCTGATTTATTGTTTCACTATATTCAGTCACATGCTATATATTAAGCGCTGCACTGTTTTCCACATTTTTATTATAGGCTTGCCTGTAGGTACAAGTAATAGTACAGAGTTTACTATCACTTTAACCACTTGCCGACCGCCGCACGCCGATGTACGTCGGCAGAATGGCACGGGCAGGCATAAGGGCTTACATGTACGTCCTTGCCTGCCCGTCGGTCGGGGGCCCGATCGGGCCCCCGCCCGGTGCCTGCGGCGGTCGGTATTCGTTCGGGAGCGATCCCGGACGAGGGGACGGCCATTCATTCATGGCCACCCACTCGCGATCGCTCCCGGCGAATGAAAATGTCCGCTGACATCACTTCCTCTCCTGTAATGTAAACACAGGAGAGGAAGTGATGTATTCTCTCCTCCGTGTCGGTAGTTTTCGTTCCGGCACCGAGGAGAGAGGTTCGGTGAGTTGCACCAACACACCCCACATACAGTAGAACATGCCAGGCACACTCACACCCCCCCTTTACCCCCCGATCACCCCCCAATTACCCCTGCCCCCCCAGTCACAGTGACACCAATTGCTTTTTTTTTTTTTTTTTTTTTGCATTGGTGTCATTTGTGACTGTAGTAACTGTTAGGGCAGTTAGGGTTAGCCCCCTTTAGTTCTAATGTGCCCCCCTAACCCCCCCAATAAAGGTTTAACCCCGTGATCACCCCCCGTCGCCATAGTCACTAAGGCTGGGTTCACATTGCAGCGGTTTATGAGAACGAATGTGATTCGCACCGCACTGCAGTGCAAATCACATCCGATCTCTGTGCGATTCGAGTTCAGCCATACAGATAGTATGGCTGAATTCGTGTCGCACCCGCCGCACCCGCCGCAAATTCGCACGGGACCCTTTTTTTGGCCCGCAGCAGAATCAGATCGCATGGGTGTTCACACCATGCGATCCGAGTTTGCAGATCGCACTGCGATATGCGAACTGATCTGGGGGTGTCATTAACATTTCACTGACACTCCCAGCAGTTCGTATAGGGCAGTGTAAACTGCCGCCGGGAGGTATGCGATGCGGGAACCCGCCGCGGATTCATGGCGTTCCCGCATCGCTCCAGTGTGAACCCAGCCTAATAAGCGATAGTTTTTCTGATCGCTGTATTAGTGTCACAGGTGACGCTAGTTAGGCAGGTAGGTATTTAGGTTCGCCGCAGCTTTTTATAGCGCCAGGGACCCCCATATACTACCGCATAAAGCCCCCTGATTGCCCCCTAGTTAACCCTTTCACCAGTGATCACCATATAACTGTTACAGGTGACGCTGGTTGGTTAGTTATTTTTTTTATAGTTTCAGGGCACCCGCCATTTATTACCTAGTCTCACTAGTGTACCCCTAAATTTAGGGGTGTCTACTTTCCAAAATGGGGTCATTTGGGGGGGGGTTTGTGCCATCTTGGTATTTTATGGCCTTCAAAACTGTAACGCCCTTAGAAAGCCTGAAGGCGGTGCTTGGTTTTCGGGGCCCCGTACGCGGCTAGGCTCCCAAAAAGTCCCACATATGTGGTATCCCCGTACTCAGGAGAAGCAGCAGAATTTATTTTGGGGTGTCATTTCACATATGCCCATGGCATGCGTGAGCAATATATGATTTAGTGACAACTTTGTGAAAAAAAAAAAAAAAAAGTTTGTAATTTTCCCGCAACTTGTGGCAAAATATAAAATATTCCATGGACTCAATATGCCTCTCAGCAAATAGCTTGGGGTGTCTACTTTCTAAAATGGGGTCATTTGTGGGGGTTTTGTGCAATCTTGGCATTTTATGGCCTTCAAAACTGTAATAGGTAGTGAGGAGTGAAGTCAAATATTTACGCCCTTAGAAAACCTGAAGGCGGTTCTTGGCTTTCGGGGCCCCGTACGCGGCTAGGCTCCCAAAAAGTCCCACATATGTGGTATCCCCGTACTCAGGAGAAGCAGCAGAATTTATTTTGGGGTGTCATTTCACATATGCCCATAGCATGTGTGAGCAATATATCATTTAGTGACAACTTTGTGAAAAAAAAAAAAAAAAATTAAAGTTTGTAATTTTCCCGCAACTTGTGGCAAAATATTAAATATTCCATGGACTCAAAATGCCTCTCAGCAAATAGCTTGGGGTGTCTACTTTCTAAAATGGGGTCATTTGTGGGGGTTTTGTGCCATCTTGGCATTTTATGGCCTTCAAAACTGTAATAGGTAGTGAGAAGTGAAATCAATTATTTACGCCCTTAGAAAGCCTGAAGGCGGTGCTTGGTTTTCGGGGCCCCGTACGCGGCTAGGCTCCCAAAAAGTCCCACATATGTGGTATCCCCGTACTCAGGAGAAGCAGCAGAATTTATTTTGGGGTGTCATTTCACATATGCCCATAGCATGTGTGAGCAATATATCATTTAGTGACAACTTTGTGTAAAAAAAAAAATAAAAATTTTTTTTGTCATTATTCAATCGCTTGAGGCAAAAAAATAAAATATTCAATGGGCTCAACATGCCACTTATCAATTTCCTTAGGATGTCTACTTTCCAAAATGGGGTCATTTGGGGGGGGTTTTGTACTGCCCTGCCATTTTAGCACCTCAAGAAATGAGATAGGCAGTCGTAAACTAAAAGCTGCGTAAATTCCAGAAAACGTACCTTAGTTTGTAGATGTGACAACTTTTGCGCAAACCAATAAATATACAATTATTGACTTTTTTTTTACCAAATACATGTGGCTGAATACATTTTGGCCTAAATGTATGACTAAAATTGAGTTTATTGGATTTTTCTAATAACAAAAAGTAGAAAATATCATTTTTTTTCAAAATTTGTGGTCTTTTTACGTTTATATCGCAAAAAATAAAAATCGCAGAGGCAATCAAATACCATCAAAAGAAAGCTCTATTTGTGGGAAGAAAAGGACGCAAATTTTGTTTGGGTACAACATTGCATGACCGCGCAATTACCAGTTAAAGCAGCGCAGTGCCAAATTGTAAAAAGACCTCTGGTCATTTACCAGCAAAATGGTCCGGTCTGAAGGTGGTTAAGTCACACATATATGAATGGTTATCATTGGAAAACATGGGATACAACTTGTCATGCAACTTTGATATCAAAAGTCACTTGAAAAGTTGCACAAGTGTGAATGGGGTTTAACAGGACAGCAGTGAAGAGTATACTGCCTGACTCATATAACTGTTTAAAGTTTGCACCCAGACATACATATAAAGTATATACAGATATATGCATCAATAAATGCAGCAATGAGGGTGAGAAGAAAAGTACTCTAAACCAACTTATTTACTTTTCATCAGTTTAGAAGGGTCTGAGGACTGAAAGATAACTGCTGCATATTTTTCTATAGGTTAAAGCACTTTTCATATTACTTTGAAGGAGGCCAGAAATGGTGGCCTCTATATTTGTTGTGACTTTTGTGCTTTAAATCTTAGTTATCCACCACTTTAACCATGTAAGCAAAATAGATAGTTGCCTTTGGACTGCTGGCCTTGTTGGCCCACCAGACCCAGGACTATTTCCAGCCTTGGATTAGCTGATTTTAGCCCATAGGTGCTAGGTTTCTGAGGTCGAGAAAAACATTTGTTTGGTATTTATTTGGTACAATATTCAGCTATACAGCTTTTTGGTGCCTCCTTTCATAATGAAGGACAACTTTTTTTTTTTCTCACTGTAAATTGTGATGCTTAAGAGATGTAAAAGTGGCTGGTTTTACATGAATGTCTGTATATTGGATTACCGAGATCTGAGGTCTGCTAAAGTGGTGGATAGTGATGGACGAACTTCCGACGGGACGTTTCGCGAACGCGAAATGCGAACGGACCCAAACGTTCGCAAAACCGAACGTTCGCCGCGGGCCCCATTGACTTCAATGGGAGGCGAACTTTGCAAACCTTCATGTCGAATTTGCGGCCACGTGGTAATTATTAGGGGGTAAAACGTAGTCCCACCATCTGGACAATGACATAATACATGTATGAGGTGAATTTGGGATCGATAACTACAAGCATTTTTATTTTATTTGGGAAATTGTTCTAACAATTCAGGACTATGGAGCTAATGAAGGCAATGGAGGAGAGGGAAGGTCAGGGACCAGGGTAGGCAAAGAAGAGGGTGCAGGAGATGATCACCAGCAGCGTGACATACCGGAATGACACATGCACCGTGATAGAGGCATCTGACAGCAGCACCGTAATACAGAGCACTGACAGCAGCACCGTGACATACAGCGCTGACAGCAGCACCGTGACATACAGCGCTGACAGCAGCACCGTGACATACAGCGCTGACAGCAGCACCGTGACATACAGCGCTGACAGCAGCACCGTGACATACAGCGCTGACAGCAGCACCGTGACATACAGCGCTGACAGCAGCACCGTGACATACAGCGCTGACAGCAGCACCGTGACATACAGCGCTGACAGCAGCACCGTGACATACAGCGCTGACAGCAGCACCGTGACATACAGCGCTGACAGCAGCACCGTGACATACAGCACTGACAGCAGCACCGTAAGCAGCCCCAGGAGGAAGTCAGCACAGCACAGGGATGGTGTGATCCCCTCATAATAAGAACCCCCAGGAGGAAGTCAGCACAGCACAGGGATAGTGTGATCCCTTCATAATAAGAACCCCCAGGAGGAAGTCAGCACAGCACAGGGATATCATAAGCAGCCCCAGTAGAAATATGACACCGCTCAACCTCTTCAAAGAGGAGGGTAGGGGCATATAGTACGGTGTGCTTTTTTGGGTCAAGGAAGTGAGCCAAATGAATTAAGAAGGTCTGTGTGCTTGATTAAAAAAATAGTTTATAGACATATACATGGTCTACTGGTCACATGTGTTGAATTCCTCCGAGATCCATGCCTCATTCATTTTTAGAAATGTGAGGTAGTTAACACTGTGGTGAGCTAGGCGAGTACGCTTATCGGTCACAATCCCCCCTGCTGCGCTGAACGTCCTTTCGGACAGGACACTGGATGAGGGGCAAGCCAACAGTTCGATTGCAAATTGGGCAAGCTCTGGCCAGAGGTCAAGCCTGCCCACCCAGTAGTCTAGGGGTTCATCACTCCTCAGAGCGTCCACATCGGCCGTTAACCCAATGTAGTCGGACACCTGACGGTCTAGGCGTTCCCTGATGCTGGATCCGGATGACACCTGTCGATGGGTCGGCTGAAAGAATGACCTCATATCCGAAGTCACCAACACATCTTCAAACCGGCCTCTTCTTGCAGGCGCTGTTGGATTGGTACCCGCAAATCCTTCTCTGGGAGTGGGAATTGCTCCTCTGCCAGCGCACGCAAAAGCAGAATGCAGCATTTCTCGAAGCAAGGCCTGGAAGTGCTGCATTCTGACAGCCCTCTGCGACGGCGGTAACATTTCCGCCATTTTGTGTTTGTACCGGGGGTCTAAGTACGTTGCCACCCAGTACTGGTCCTTGACCCTCATGCTTTTTATACGGGGGTCCCTATTAAAACACTGGAGCATGAAGGCCCCCATTTGCACTAAAGTGGAAGCGGTGTGGTGGCCTGGCTCCTGCTCATCATCCAGGATAATGTCGTCCTCTTCATTCTCCTCTCCCCATCCTCGCACAACAGGGATCCCAGAAAGGTTTAAAGCATGCTCTTCTTGCTCCTGCTCATCCGCCCCGGCACCATCCTCCTCTGACTCCTCATCAGACTCCTGTTGTTGACTTGTCTCAGATAGAGTAGCCCCCCCTGGGAATTCATCCAGCATTGCGACTTCCTCATCTTCCCGCTCCTGCTCCTCCACAGCCTGATCAATGACACGACGCAATGCACGCTCCAGAAAGAAGGCATAAGGTACCATGTCACTGATGGCGCCATGGCTGCGACTGACCAGTTTGGTGATCTCCTCAAATGGCCGCAGAAGTCTGCATGTGTCGCGCATGAGCAGCCACTGGCGCGGTGAAAAAAAACCCAGCTCCCCAGAACCGTTTCTTTCGCAGAGTTCATACAGGTAGACGTTAACTGCACGTTTCTGCTGGAGCAGCCTATCAAGCATATAGAAGGTTGAGTTCCATCGCGTCGGGCAATCGCAAATAAGACGTCTGACCGGCAGATGGTGTCGCCGCTGAATGTCAGCAAGGCGAGCCATGGCCGTGTAAGATCTTCTGAAATGGGCCGAGATTTTCCTTGCCTGCCGCAAGATGTCCTGGACCCCAGGGTATTTGACAAGGAATCGCTGCACGACCAAGTTTAAGACGTGTGCCATGCACGGCACGTGCGTGATTTTGCCCTGTTTCAATGCGCTAAGCAGATTGGCACCGTTGTCACACACCACTTTACCAACTGTCAAATTGAGCGGTGTTAGCCACTCATCTGCCTGTGAACGCAAAGCTGAAAGGAGTGCCGGGCCAGTGTGGCTCTTTGCTTCCAGGCACAACAGACGCAGCACGGCATGGCAACGTCTCACCTGGCATGTGGAATAGGTTCTGGGGAGCTTGGGCGGTGCAGTGGAAGAGACGCTAGCAGCGGAAAAGGAGGAGGCAGCTGAGGAGGAGAGGGAGGAGGATGGAGTAGGAGGAGGAGAAGAAGAGTCAGGCCTGCATGCAATCCGTGGCGGTAAAACCAAATCTACACGGGTGCCACGGGTTACATGCTTGACGGCCGTCAGAAGGTTCACCCAGTGGGCAGTAAAACTGATATACCTTCCCTGCCCGTGTTTGCTAGACCACGTGTCTGTGGTCAGATGTATCTTGGCACCGACACTGTGTGCCAGAGATACATTCACTTGCCGCTGAACATGGCCATATAGCTCTGGGATGCCCTTCTCTGAGAAATACTTCCTTCCTGGGACCTTCCATTGTGGTGTTCCAATGGCCACAAATTTGCGAAAGGCCTCCGAGTCCACCAGTTTATATGGCAGTAGTTGGCGGGCTATGAGTTCTGACAAGCCAGCCGCCAACCGTTGGGCAAGAGGGTTATCCGGCATCATCATTTTTTTACGCTCAAACATTAGGCCCACGGAAGCCTGCCTTTTTGCAGAAAAATGTGAGCTTGGCGTGATGGAAGGTGGAGTGGAGGACAATTGTGAGGAGAGAGGAGAAGGAGAAGTAGAAGACGAGGCTGGACGGTGAGAGCCTGCAGTGTGGCTTTGTGTGTTCCGTTGCTCCCACTGGGCTCGGTGATGGCTGCTCATGTGCCTTCTTAAGGCGGTCGTCCCTAGGTGAGTATTGGGCTTACCGCGACTAACGCGTTGACTGCAAAGATTGCAGATGGCAACGCTATTGTCAGCAGCGGACACGTTAAAAAAAGCCCACACTGCGGAGCCATGTGCCGGTGTCCTGGGAGCGCCAGATGTGACCGTACATGGTCGATGACTCGCTCCTGATACATTTGCAGTCTGCTTTGTCCCTGCTGTGCAATGTAAGTCATTGCTGCTTCTCCTCCCTATCTGCTGGTCCATATCTCCCTCTGAACTCCCCTCCTCTTCCTCTCTTGTGGGCACCCACGTGACATCACTAGACACGTCATCATCAACGTCACCTTCCCCACCGCTATAAGTAGAGATCTCGGAGTAGGCAGCAACACCGGGGACCAACCTCCTCCTTGGGCTGATCTGGGTACTGGCGTCAGACTGCTGAGTAGCGCTTGTTGCTACCTCCTCTTCCTGATCCAATACCAAGAGTGGCTGCGCATCAGAAATGTCCTCTTGATATGGATCGGAAAATAATTCCAGTGACTCAAGCGGAAGGTATGTGGTGGTGGTGGTGGTGGTCGTGTTGTTGGTGGTAGTGTCTTTGGGGGTGCACATAGCAGAGAGTGAAGAAGAGGGTGCAGATCGAGAGGATGAGGAGGGTGCAGAAGAGTAAGGCTGAGCGAGCCACTCAACCAAGTCTGGTGCATCCTTTAAAGTAATTGAACGCACCTTCTGCAACTTCCCACTTTGGCTCAAGCCTGTTGCTCCTGCCCTACCCCTACCACCCCTGCGGAAGGGCCTGCCTCTTCCTCTGCCTGTCATTTTTTAAATGACCCTGTGACAAAACTCTTAGTCCCTATACCGCTGAAGGACTGCTGCAGTATAGGTGAGCGGTCAGCAGTGGTGCACGTCAACCCTATCTATTGTGGACCTATAGCGGTCCTTACAGAACAGCAGACTGTACCGCACTCAAGCCTATGTACCGTAGCACCCTATACCAAGTGACCAGTCCTTATAAGAACTTTTGTGGACCAAGCAGGTTGTGTATTAGTGTTTAGCAGACTGTACGTCAGTCCCTATACCGCTGAAGGACTGCTGCAGTATAGGGCAGCGGTCAGCAGTGGTGCACGTCAACCCTATCTATTGTGGACCGATAGCGGTCCTTACAGAACAGCAGACTGTACCGCACTCAAGCCTATGTACCGTAGCACCCTATACCAAGTTACCAGTCCTTATAAGAACTTTTGTGGACCAAGCAGGTTGTGTATTAGTGTTTAGCAGACTGTACGTCAGTCCCTATACCGCTGAAGGACTGCTGCAGTATAGGGCAGCGGTCAGCAGTGGTGCACGTCAACCCTATCTATTGTGGACCGATAGCGGTCCTTACAGAACAGCAGACTGTACCGCACTCAAGCCTATGTACCGTAGCACCCTATACCAAGTTACCAGTCCTTATAAGAACTTTTGTGGAACAAGCAGGTTGTGTGTTAGTGATTAGCAGACTGTACGTCAGTCCCTATACCGCTGAAGGACTGCTGCAGTATAGGTGAGCGGTCAGCAGTGGTGCACGTCAACCCTATCTATTGTGGACCGATAGCGGTCCTTACAGAACAGCAGACTGTACCGCACTCAAGCCTATGTACCGTAGCACCCTATACCAAGTTACCAGTCCTTATAAGAACTTTTGTGGACCAAGCAGGTTGTGTATTAGTGTTTAGCAGACTGTACGTCAGTCCCTATACCGCTGAAGGACTGCTGCAGTATAGGGCAGCGGTCAGCAGTGGTGCACGTCAACCCTATCTATTGTGGACCGATAGCGGTCCTTACAGAACAGCAGACTGTACCGCACTCAAGCCTATGTACCGTAGCACCCTATACCAAGTTACCAGTCCTTATAAGAACTTTTGTGGAACAAGCAGGTTGTGTGTTAGTGATTAGCAGACTGTACGTCAGTCCCTATACCGCTGAAGGACTGCTGCAGTATAGGTGAGCGGTCAGCAGTGGTGCACGTCAACCCTATCTATTGTGGACCGATAGCGGTCCTTACAGAACAGCAGACTGTACCGCACTCAAGCCTATGTACCGTAGCACCCTATACCAAGTTACCAGTCCTTATAAGAACTTTTGTGGACCAAGCAGGTTGTGTATTAGTGTTTAGCAGACTGTACGTCAGTCCCTATACCGCTGAAGGACTGCTGCAGTATAGGGCAGCGGTCAGCAGTGGTGCACGTCAACCCTATCTATTGTGGACCGATAGCGGTCCTTACAGAACAGCAGACTGTACCGCACTCAAGCCTATGTACCGTAGCACCCTATACCAAGTTACCAGTCCTTATAAGAACTTTTGTGGAACAAGCAGGTTGTGTGTTAGTGATTAGCAGACTGTACGTCAGTCCCTATACCGCTGAAGGACTGCTGCAGTATAGGTGAGCGGTCAGCAGTGGTGCACGTCAACCCTATCTATTGTGGACCGATAGCGGTCCTTACAGAACAGCAGACTGTACCGCACTCAAGCCTATGTACCGTAGCACCCTATACCAAGTTACCAGTCCTTATAAGAACTTTTGTGGACCAAGCAGGTTGTGTATTAGTGTTTAGCAGACTGTACGTCAGTCCCTATACCGCTGAAGGACTGCTGCAGTATAGGGCAGCGGTCAGCAGTGGTGCACGTCAACCCTATCTATTGTGGACCGATAGCGGTCCTTACAGAACAGCAGACTGTACCGCACTCAAGCCTATGTACCGTAGCACCCTATACCAAGTTACCAGTCCTTATAAGAACTTTTGTGGAACAAGCAGGTTGTGTGTTAGTGATTAGCAGACTGTACGTCAGTCCCTATACCGCTGAAGGACTGCTGCAGTATAGGGCAGCGGTCAGCAGTGGTGCACGTCAACCCTATCTATTGTGGACCGATAGCGGTCCTTACAGAACAGCAGACTGTACCGCACTCAAGCCTATGTACCGTAGCACCCTATACCAAGTTACCAGTCCTTATAAGAACTTTTGTGGAACAAGTGAGTTGTGAATGTTTAGCAGACTGCAGCAGAAGGGCAGCAGTCAAGTATAATATCCTTTCTATATTTGGAAGAAAGAATATTATACATGTACAAGCCTATTACTGTACCACTGATACCAGTCCTGAAAAGAACCTTTGTGGAACTAATAATAACAGCAAGTCTTTAAAATTACCCTCACTGCCTGACAACACTGCTTCCTTCCTGTCCCTATACAAATTGGCAAAAAAAGAGAACGATTAGTGGTTACTGGAACAGCTCTTTTGTGGACCTTGATAGTAACAGCTAATGATGATGATGATGATGATGATGATGAAAGACTAATCTGGCTGTCCCTGTAGCATACACCGTCCTTTCCCTTTCTCTAAACTAACAAAAGACACTCAGGCTGCTGCAAGAATCAGCAGCACAGCAAACCTATCAACACCTAACACCTATACCAGTCCTGAAAAGAACTTTTGTGTACCAAATAGCTAGTGGTTTATCTCTCCCTACTCCACACAGGAACCTGTCCCTATCGTAACAGAAGAAAGAATGTAAAATGGCCACCGGATCGGGTGTATTTATAGGTTAGGGGGAATGTACAAGTGTCCATGTGCTGTCATGTCTCAATTGGCTGTCCTGTATCACATGATAAACGTGTCACCAAAGGTTAAAGTTCTTGTATACATTAAACACGTAAGTCCGCCGCGGCGAACGACGGAAAAAGGCGTTCGAACGTGCGGACCGCGAATGTCGGAAATTCGCCGCGAAACGACCGCCGGGCGAAACGTTCGTCCATCACTAGTGGTGGATTACACCCATAAGTTTTTTTTGCTAAGGGGCTCTATTGTCATAAGAATCTCCTGCATCACCCAAATAGAAAAATGTGCTCATAGGTCATTAAATTTAGTCCTCATTTCTTTGAGAAATGTAGTCCCCGATATTAATGGCAACTGCACCCAGCCTATTATGATGTCTGTATTAAGTGTCCAGTGGAAAAGCTATCAAGCCAAGTATTATCATGTTATAGAGCATAGCATGGATTTAAGATCATTCAATATTTTGTGCATAGCTTTAACTATTTCAAACAATGAAAGCTTCATAGTAGGCGATAGCAGGAAATGTTTTAGGATGAAGTGAGGTGTAGTGTCACATTTTGCTGCCTATCACAGGATGCTGCGGAAGTGACGTTGCCGCCAGAAATTGCATACTGCGCATGCGCGATGCGTTCCAAACACTCGCGCCGTGCGTTCCAACATAGTTTCGGCAATACCGTTCAGCGAAACCATCACATAATGTTACAGAAGTGATGTTACACACAACACAAACACTGGGCCGTTCGTTACAACACTAATACTTCCCTTGTTACCTAGTAGGTTTTGCATTGCTGGGACTTGTAGTGCCTATCCTGAGCTACATGCTTCAATGTTCAGTGTCCTCATCCCTATCCGCGAGTTTCAATGAACATTGAAGCATGTAGCTCAGGATAGGCACTACAAGTCCCAGCAATGCAAAACCTACTAGGTAACAAGGGAAGTATTAGTGTTGTAACGAACGGCCCAGTGTTTGTGTTGTGTGTAACATCACTTCCGTAACATTATGTGATGGTTTCGCTGAACGGTATTGCCGAAACTATGTTGGAACGCACGGCGCGAGTGTTTGGAACGCATCGTGCATGCGCAGTACGCAATATCTGGCGGCAACGTCACTTCCGCAGCATCCTGTGATAGGCAGCAAAATGTGACACTACAGAGGCAGCACTATTTCTAAAGGGATATTCTGCATTTGAAATTAGATATTTTTACTCCCAGGTACCCAAAGTGGGAGAACAAATGGTATTCATTTTTTATTATAAAGGACCTGCCTGAGCTGTGTACCCACTAAACTATAATACAGTGTGTGTGTCAAACAAATCCTTGTGTTATCTGTTTTTGCAATATAATTTGCAAGTATTTCTAGCTGTTACACAATTACCAAGTTTTTTCCTATTTTCTTTCAAACTATTGCTGTTGGCAAGCAGCCACACATGTCAGAGTTCTTACAGCCCATTTTATTGGCAGAAACATTTTCCTTTGTTCAGTTATCAGTGCCATAGAAGATAGAGTACTGCCCAACATTCCAAAGAAAGGAATTGGAATACTGACAATATATATCTGGTCTTTCTGTTCTCATGAGGCTTTAACCCAGCCTATCTGAAAGGGAGCAATACTGTTAACTATAAATGTGATCATACATTGACACTTGCCTTGCAAACTGGAGCTTTTCACTACAGACTAATCAGATGCATAGAAGTAACTATCGCTTCTCTATGCTTGCATAATGTAATGCTGATTTACTGTACTTTTGGCTTGTGCCTGAGAACTTGTTGAATTTCATGCTGCAAAAATGATAGAAAACAGATGTGCTTTTTGAGGAATAGTCACACAAACCTCTTATTCCCTAACATATGTTGTAGGCATCTGGAAAAACTACAATGAAGGCATGGCCGTTTTGTGCATAGAGGAAAGATAGGGTATGTGAATGTTGAATGCTATTAATTATGGCAATTATGTTCACGGGGAGGGCTGTAAATCTATGGTTTTACAGTTTATGAACGTGTCTACTTTGAAAACTTAAGGTGAAACTCTACTTTTGGTCATGCAAAAATAAAGTAGTGAATCTCTAGCGCTTGCCTGGTGTCAATAGTGGAAAACTATAGGGACCGTATGTCAATAACTAAAGCACAAAATAAATATATAAAGGTTGAATATATATCCAGGATCCATTCTGGCTATATATGTTTGGACTTCCAATTTTGAACATTCAGCACTTTGCACTTTTTTTTTTTGTGTTTTAATATTTTGGAGCATTATGTGTTCGCTTTCTCTTTAATGCATTTCGTGTTTATTTGCTATTTACATCATCACTTTAGAGGTTGGGCTTATCATTATTTTGCTTATCTACTTTTAGTCAGCATCAAAAAATGTATTCGCTATTAGGGACACCTAGAGGTCAGGTGGGCTTGCATTTCACCCATGGGTGGAGTGTTTGTGTCAGTTTCTCACCAGGGGCCGAAGTGCTGAGAGCGGCTTCCCTTGCAACTGGGTACACAGTACCCCTGAGGGTGGAACAGCGGGTACAGGGCACAAAGGGGCACGGGTTGCCGGCAGGTGACTGGTATACAGGAAGTCTTCTGAAGGAAGAGATGCCCTTGCAGATGGCCTTGGGATATACTCGAAGAGAACACCCGGCAGTGGTTCTAACTCCTGACTTGTGTGAAGGTCTGGAAGAGGGCTCGTGCAGGATGGACCAAACCAGAAGATAAGTAGCAAGCCAGTCTGTAAAACAGGTAAGGGAAGTATAGAAACAGGCCGAGGGTCAAACACAAGTAATCAGTCCAGGAGCCAGCAAGGCTGAATGTAGAGGATAATCCAGAGGCAGGCTGAGGGTCAAACACAGGTATCAGTCCAGGAGCCAGCGAGGCTAAGAGCAGGAAGTCCATTAAACAAGCCAGGGGTCAGGTCAGGAGAGAATCAGTGTAGTCTTCAGGCAATCCGGGTCACAACAGGAAGTGGTAAACAGGAACAGGAAGCAAAGGAACACAGGTGAGCTGAGGAGACAAACCAGCAAAACAAATGGTTACCTTTTATAGGCCTGCCAGAGTGATCAGGTGATGTGCAAACCCACCGTATCGCGCGCCTGTATGCGCCTCTGCGCTGGTCTACCCCGCAGGCGCACAGGGAAGCACCGATGTTGAAGTCTGTTGATCCTCTCACAGTGCCCCCACCCAAGGGGCAGCCTCCGAATGCCCAATCTGGCTGGTAACTCAGGGTGTCTACAGTGGATATCCCGTATTAAGCGAGGAGCATGAATATTACTGGAGGGTTCCCAAGAATTGTCTTCAGGAGGATACCCTTTCCACTTTACCAGGTATTGAGTCTGTGTCCCCCTCTTTCGACAATCCACTATGGCCTCCACCTTGAATTCTTCTTCGCCTTTGACTTTGACTGGTGGAGGTGGTGCCACTTCTCTTCCGGGAATGGAGCTTGGGATCACTGGTTTCAATAGGGATGCATGAAACACTGGGTGGATCTTGTATGAACTAGCAGCTCCGAGGTACTCCAGGTTCCTGTGGTCTGTAAAGATCATGATGGGTTGAGACACACCCTCCAGCAGGTACCTCCATTCTTCCAGCGCAAACTTTATAGCGAGAAGTTCTCAATCTCCGACATCGTAATTCCTCTCCGGAGGACTGAGTTTCCAGGAAGCGAAGGCGACTGGATGAAGGAGAGCCTTCGGCCCACTTCTTTGGGAGAGGATAGCACCTAATGTGGATTCAGAGGCGTCCACCTCCAACACATAGGGAAGGCTTGGATCTGGATGTAGGAGGATAGGAGCTGATATAAAGAGTCTCTTTAATTCATCGAAGGCTTCCTGTGCTTGTGGAGACCATTGGAATTTGACCTGCTGGTGGTTCAGTTGGGTGATGGGGGAAATAATCGCGGAGCACCCTTGGATAAACCTGCGATAAAAACTGGCGAAGCCAGAAAATCGCTGGACAGACCTTTTGTCTGAAGGTGTCGGCCACTCCTGGATGGCTTTGATCTTTTGTGGATCCATTGAGATTCCTCCTGTGGTGATGATAATTTCAAGGAACTGGATGGTGTCTCTCTCAAATTCACACTTTTCTCCTTTTAGGTAGAGCCCATGTTCTCTGAGGATGAGGAGGACCTTCCTGACGTGGGTACGGTGCAGTTCTAATGAATTGGAAAAAATCTGAATATCATCAAGATATACTATTACGAAGTTGTCTAGATACTCACGGAATATATCGTTGACCAGATGCTGGAATGTGGCCGGGGCATTGCAGAGCCCGAAGGGCATTACTAGATATTCAGGATGCCCGAATCTAGACCTGAAAGTCGTCTTCCACTCATCCCCATCGCGGATTCGGACTAAGTTATATGCTCCCCGAAGATCTACTTTAGTAAATATCTTGGCACTTCTTAGGCGTTGAAAAAGTTCAGGGATGAGAGGAAGCGGGTACCTGTTCTTATTGGTAATTTTATTAAGTTCCCTGTAGTCCACGCAAGGCCTGAGAGAACCGTCCTTTTTTTCAACAAAAAAGATGCCTGCACCAGCTGGAGAAGAGGATGGTCGGATGAATCCCTTTTCCAGGTTTTCATCTATATAAGAGCGTAGGGCTTCTAGTTCAGTCTCTGATAATGGAAAGATCTGACCAAACGCAATTTCGGAACCGGGTAGCAAGTCTATCGGGCAATCATAAGGCCGATGGGGTGGCAGAGTATCAGCCTTCTTCTTCGTCAAAGATGTCCAAAAAATTATGATAGGCTGAAGGGACATGTTGCAGGTTATCAGGAATAGTCTGTATGGTTAAGCAGGAGGTGGACTTGTGGGAGGTCGGCAGGTGACAGTGCTGTGAACAGTAGGCAGATGAAAAGAGTACTTCTTTCTTGTTCCAGTTGATCTGTGGGTCGTGGGCTTGTAACCAAGGGAAACCAAGAATGATTAGAAACAGGAGAATGGATAACGACAAAGCGAAGAAATTCGCAGTGACCAGAGTCTGTGGATGTCAAGATTGGTTCTGTTTCCTGGGTCACAGGGTAGGGAGCCATCAGCCAGATGAATCTGAAGGTGTTGTTTTTTAGAGCAGAGGGCAGGCTCTGAGCTAGGGTTATGTTATGTTGTGTCTATAAAGCAACTGCAGGCCCCAGAGTCAATGATGGCGCCCAGCCGAACCTCCTCTTCCGCCACCTGTAATGAAACCGGGAGGACAAGGTGAGACCGGGTGGAAAAACCGCAATCTGAGAATTCACAGCAACACGAGGTCGGCACTTACTGGGTCTCACAGGGCAGCTGTGTAGGAAATGGCCCGCTTCACCACAATATAGACAAAGGTTGGCTTGACGCCGACGGAGTCTCTCATCAGGGGTGAGTGGAGCCCGGACCAAGCCCAGCTGCATGGGTTCGCCATCAGTAGAGGAGGTGGGAGCTGGAACAGGCGCGGGTACCGGGGGTACCCGGGGTAGCATCCACATGGGTCTAGGTGACTGGAAGCGTTCGGAGCGACACTCCCCTAGACGTTGATCAAGTTTGGTAGCCAACTGGACCAGATCTTCCAAGGATGTAGGAGTGTCTACTCGGGCTAGTTCGTCTTTTAAGGTCTCAGAAAGGCCCACACGGAACTGATACTTAAGGGCAGCCTCATTCCAGTTAGTGTCCCCAGACCATTTCCGAAACTCCACAATGTAGTCCTCTACTGGCCTCTTTCCCTGGGTTAGGGAATGCAGGAGGGCTTCGGCCGTAGCGCTGCGCTGGGGATCGTCATACAGTTGTGACATAGCTTCAAAAAAAGTCTCTACAGAATCAAGGAGGGGACTCTTCTGTTCTAGGAGGTTATGGGCCAAGGACTCTGGCTCATCGGATAGCAGAGAAATTATGAAACCCACCTTTACTGATTCAGAATGGAAGGTCCTGGGCTGCAAAGCCAAGTACAGGAGGCATGCATTCTTAAATGCCCTAAATTTCTTCCAGCTGCCCAAAAAATGCTCAGGAGTAGGGACCCTGGGTTACGGAAGGGTCATGACTACCACAGGTGTGGCACCGCCTTGGGCTTGCGAAGCGGAAGGGCTGCTGGCTGTGGACAGTGAAGAATCCGGTGGACTGGGAGAGATTGCCAAGTGCTGAAGGCGGCCCTCAATCTGGAAGTATCAATCTTGGAGTCGCTGCACCGCCTGGGTGAGGGCTGCAACCTGCTGGCAGAGAGCCTCCAAAGGTGAGCCAGCTCTGTCGGCCTCTGACATGGCTGGTTTATACTGTCAGGTACTCACCAGGGGCTGAAGTGCTGAGAGCGGCTTCCCTTGCATTTGGGTGCACAGTACACCTGAGGGTGGAACAGCGGGTACAGGGCACGAAGAGGCACGGGTTGCCAGCAGGTGACTGGTATGCAGGAAGTCTTCTGAAGGAAGAGATGACCGTGCAGATGGCCTTGGGATATACTTGAAGAGAACGCCCAGCAGGGGTTCTAACACCTGACTTGTGTGAAGGTCTGGAAGAGGGCTCGTGCAGGATGGACCGGACCAGAAGGTAAGTAGCAAGCCAGTCTGTAAAACAGGTAAGGGAAGTCTAGAAACAGGCCGAGGGTCAAACACAAGTAATCAGTCCAGGAGCCAGCAAGGCTGAATGTAGAGGATAATCCAGAGGCAGGCTGAGGGTCAAACACAGGTATCAGTCCAGGAGCCAGCAAGGCTAAGAGCAGGAAGTCCATTAAACAAGCCAGGGGTCAGGTCAGGAGAGAATCAGTGTAGTCTTCAGGCAATCCGGGTCACAACAGGAAGTGGTAAACAGGAACAGGAAGCAAAGGAACACAGGAACACAAAGACCAAATAATATACACTAATGTAGGTTATTTTTACCAAAGATATGTAGCAGTATAAATTTTGGCCAAAATGCATGAAGAAAAATTACTAATCTGCTAAGTTTTATAACAGAAACGAAGAAAAGATAATTTTTTTACAGAATTTTCGGTCTTTTTTCTTTTATAGCACAAAAAATAAAAAACCGAGCGGTGATTAAATACCACCAAAAGAAAGCTCTATTTGTGTGAAAAAAAGGACAAAAATTTAATATAGGTCCAGTGTTGCATGACTGAGTAATTGTCATTCAAAATGTGAGAGCACCGAAAGCTGAAAATTGGTCTGGTCATTAAGGGTGTTTAAGTGCCCAGTGGTCAAGTGGTTAAGGCAATTTAACAGAGTTTATTAACCACCTCAATACAGTGCACATACACCCCCTTCCTGACCAGACCAATTTTCAGCTTTCAGCGCTCACAGTTTGAATGACAATTACTCAGTCATGCAACACTGTACCCATGTGAAACTTGCGTCCTTTTTTCCACACAAATAGAGCGTTCTTTTAGTGGTATTTAATCACTAGTGGGTTTTTTATTTTTTGTGCTATAAATAAACAAAATGTAAATTTTGTGAAAAAAATTCCTTTTTCTTTGTTTCTGTCATAAAATTTTGCTAATTAGTAATTTTTCTTCATAAATTTTGGCAAAAATTTATACTGCTACATATCTTTGGTAAAAATAACCTACATTAGTGTATATTATTTGGTCTTTGTGAAAGTTATAGAGTCTACAAACTATGGTGCCAATCACTGAAAATTGATCACATCTGATCAGCCCTTCAGTACATCAGGTGTATCTCATTTCCTGAGACACTAAAGCAGGCCATACACCTATAGATTATCTGCAGATTTTCTGTGGTTAGATGGAAAAAGTGCAACAGACTTCTCCATGTTCGCTAAACTGTGTAGATGGAGGAATCTCCCACTTTTTCCATCTAACCATAGAAAATCTGCAGATAATCTATAGGTGTATGGCCAGCTTAACAAGTCAGGAAAGTACAAATACCCCTCAAATGACCCCTTTTTAGAAAGTAGAGATTCCAAGGTATTAAGTAAGTAGCATGGTGAGTTTTTTTAAGTTGTCATTTTTTACCACAATTCTTTGCAAAATTATTATCTTTTTTTTACAAAATTGTCATATTATCAGGTTATTTCTCACACACAGCATATGCATACAGCAAATTACACCCCAAAATACATTCTGCTACTCTTCCCGAGTATGGCGATACCACATGTGTGAGACTTTTACACAGCATGGCCACATACAGAGAACCAACATTGAAGTGGCACTTTCAGACGTTCTACGAGCAAAAATTACACATCTTATTTCACAGCCACCTATTACACTTTTGAAGGCCCTGGAGTACCAGGACAATGGAATTGCCCATAAAATTACCCCATTTTGGAAAGCTAACACCACAACGTATAATCTGTGAGGCATAATGAGTCTTTTGAACAGTTAATTTTTTTCCAGAGGATTTTGGAAAATATGGCAAAAAATGAAAATGCATTTTTTTTTACACAAAGTTGTCAATTTATAAGATATTTCTAACACATAGCTTGTATATAGCAAAAATTACACCCCAAAACACATTCTGCTACTCCTCCCGAGTATGGCGATAACACATGTGTAGGACTTTTACACAGCCTGGCCACATACAGAGGCCGAACATTGAAGTAGTACCTTCAGGCGTTCTAGGAGCATAAATTACACATCTCATTTTATTCCTACCTATCACACTTTTGAAGGTCCTGGAGCACCAGGACAATGGAATTACCCACAAAATGGCCCCATTTTGGAAAGCAAACACCCCAACGTATATTCTATGAGGCATGGGCTGCAAATAGGTACTCGGGTACTCTGATGGGCTGCAGATAGGTACTCTGGTACTCTGATGGCCTGGTGACAGGTACTCGGGTACGCTGATGGCCTGGTGACAGGTACTCGGGTACTCTGATAGCCTGGTGACAGGTACTCTGGTACTCTGATGGCCTGGTGACAGGTACTCGGGTACTTTGAAGGCCTGGTGACAGGTTCTCTGATGGCCTGGTGACTAGTATTTGGGTACTCTGAAGGACAGTGATAGGTACTCAGGTACTCATATGGACTGTGACAGGTACTCGGGTACTCGGATGGACTGTGACAGGTACTCGGGCACTCTGATGGCCTGGTGACAGGTACCCGGGTACTCTGATGGGCTGTGACAGGTACTCGGGCACTCTGATGGCCTGGTGACAGGTACCCGGGTACTCTGATGGGCTGTGACAGGTACTCGGGTACTTTGATGGGTTGTAACAGGTACTTGGGTACTCTGATGGTCTGTGACAGGTACTCGGGTACTCTGATGGGCTGTGACAGGTACTCGGTACTCTTATGGGCTGTGACAGGTACTCGGGTACTCAGATGGACTGTGGCGGGTACTCGGGCACTCGGATGGACTGTGACGGGTACTCGGGTACTCGGATTGACTGTGACAGGTACTCGGATGGACTTAGACAGGTACTCGGGTACTTTGATGGGCTGTGACAGGTACTCGGGTACTCAGATGGACTGTGACGGGTACTCTGATGGACTGTGACAGGTTCTCGGGTACTTTGATGGACTGTGACAGGTACTCGGATACTCTGATTGGACTGTGACAGGTACTTGGTTACTCTGATGGACTGTGAGTGACAGGTACTCTGATGGACTGTGAGTGACAGGTACTATGATGGGTGGTGACAAGTCCTCTTTATTGGGGGGGCAATCAGTGTGATTTGTGTGTACACTGTAAGCGGTAACGAGATGTTACCGCAATCTCCTCCTCACACACGATCGGTGTGTGAGGAGGAGAACCCGGTAACATCTTGTCACTGCAGTTTGTTTACATTTAGTGATCGGCTGTGAAAAGATCACAGCCAATCACGTGGGTAAACAGCCAGTCAATGGCTGTTTACCTAGCGTCGGTGACGAGCAGTGTTCCCAGGTACACACCGCCACCGACGCGCAGCGCGCGAATGCGCCACGCACAGTGGGGTGTAACCTTATCACGGCCGATCACGTGGTAAACAGCCATGCCCAAAGGAACAGGGATGCGCATGTACGATTGTGCACATTCCCTGTTTAAACGGGAGGACATCATATGACGCCCTCCCGCCACAATAGGTGCGCCGCCTGGCTCTTTTTACATCCTGGCTGTATATATATCTATATATATATCTATCTATATATATATATATCTATATATATATATATCTATATATATAGATATATATATATAGATATATATATATATATATATATATATATATATATATTTATATATATATATTTATATTGCACAGGACGCCGTGGCTGGGTCCTGGAAGGATGCTATGTTTCCCCTCTGTTTGGACTGTGGTCCCTTTAATGGAACAAAAGTGGTTAACTCACCTGTCAGAGGAAGTGTGTTTAAAAACAAGACAGGAAGTGGTAGATGGGTGTGGAGGAGTGTAGAGGACATGGTGGATGGTGTTTGGTGTTTGTTCTGGGTTGCAGCAACAGAAGCGGACAGCAGTGTCCTGCCTGGAAGCCTCCTGGCAGGGGAAGCTACCTGCCATAAAAGATCAAGTACTGTTTGATTGAGACAGCTATTCTGGACTTTGCAAGTCGGTGAGACTAAAAACCTTTTCCTTTTGTTTTTGGGCTGCTGTAAAGCTGTTTAAGTTTAATAAACCCCTTGTTGTGTGAAAAGCCTGTGTCCTGCGATCTTGCTGGTCCCCCCGAACATTACAAGTGGTGCTCGAATGCGGGCAGGTCAAAGTAACAGGCGTTTTTCTTGCCATTTTTTTTTTTTTGCATTGGATTTAAACTGACATTTAAAGGGACAGTACAGTGAATTTATGTCCTGGGTTAAAGCTGCACAACTGTTGAAAGCTGAAACAATGGAGGAGCTAATTAAACAGCTGTCCTTGGCTAATATGCAAGCGCAGACTCGCCATGAGGAAGCTAATCAGCGCTTAGCAACCCAGCTGGAAGTACAAAAAACGCACCACAGCGAGGCGCTGGCTCTGCAGCAAGAAAATACTCACCTGTTGGTGGCCCAGTTAGCAGCCCAGCAAGCGACCCAACAAGGGGTTATGCAGGCTCAGATGGCTGCCTTAAAAGAAGCAGTGCAACAGCTTTCTCAGGGCCGTGAACAAGTGGCTGTTGCCCCTGGCAACCAGGGGACCATAAGGGCAAGCCATTTTCTGCAGAAATTGTCCCTGAGTGATGATGTAGAGGCATTTCTGGCTACATTTGAGAGGACGGCAGAGAAAGAAGGGTGGCCCCAGGACCAGTGGGCCAGCTTAATTGCTCCTTTCCTCACCGGAGATCCTCAAAAAGCCTATTTCGACCTACCACCAGAAGACGCTAAAGATTATCAAAAATTAAAGGCAGAAATACTGGCTCGGTTGGGGGTGACTAGGGCTGTCTGGGCCCAATGAGTGCACCAATGGAAGTATCGTCCAGATCGGCCACCGCGGTCTCAAATGCATGACCTGGTGCAACTAGTAAAAAAATGGCTGCAGCCCGAAGTGTTGTCTGGTCCCCAAATTGTGGAGCGGGTCGTGCTGGACCGATACTTAAGGTCACTGCCAGACGATCTTCAACGGTGGGTCAGCCATGGAGACCCCAAAATGGTGAACCTCCTTGTCGAGATGGTGGAACGATATACAGTGGTGGAGGATCTGCTTGGCCCTACCAAGCGTCAAGGGCCCAGTCTGCCACGGCCTTTCCGACCAACTGCCGTCCTTCGAAAGGATGTCCCCAGGAGCCCTGGAACCAACACCCCGGAAAGGCCAAGAGTCACACCCGTTACCCCCTCAGCGACCTGTTCCTGTTCGGAGAGAGGAGGGGGATATACAATGTTGGCGATGTCATGCCTGGGGCCATACCCGGGCCCACTGCCCATTGCAGGAAGAGCCCATGGAATGCGGGGTTCTTCGAAGGGGAGTCTTTTTATGCCCATAAAGCCTGTACAACACATCTTGACCTTGGAGAGGGAAAATTTGAGTGTGAAGTCCAAGTGAACAACCACCCTGCACGGGCTTTGCTGGACTCTGGAAGCATGGTGACCCTGGTTCACCCTAGAGTAATTGGGAAGATCGGTCCCGTAAGCAAAATATTAGGGGTTGTCTGCATTCATGGGGACACTAGAGAGTACCCTCTCATCTCAGTGTCCATCTCAACAGCATGTGGCACTGGTACTCAAGAGGTGGGGGTGGTAAAGAACTTGGTACATGACATTATCATAGGACGAGACTGTCCGTTATTTGCAAAACTGTGGGGACAAGGAGAACTATCTGAAAGGTCCAGAGACTGGGAAGAAACTAGTCCCTCTGTTCCTGTTGTTGAGGGTAATAACCCTGAGATGCCGCATTATCGTAAAATGGACCCAGTTGATAAAAATGCCAAGGATTTGGTTAATGGTGATGAAAGTAGTGCTGATACTGTTAAGGATGTCAAAATGTGTGGTTCACAGACCTACCTGAACACTGAGGGGGGGAACCTTCCCCGCTTCAGGTAATGCTGGGGGAAGAGGATGAGGAAGTGGCCTCTACCCCTGCCTTGCCAGATTTGGGTGTTCCTCAGGGGGCATTTGGTACTGCCCAGATGCAGGACCCCACTTTGGCCAGGGCACGGGAACAGGTTGTAGTAATAAATGGGGAGCCCTAAGAGCCAGGTGCTAATGAGCGGTGGCCACATTTTGCAATATGTAATGAATTGCTTTATCGGGTTACTAAAGTGAGAGAAAATGTGGTAGAACAATTATTGGTACCCCAACAGTATAGACGCAAGGTCCTGGACCTGGCCCATGATGATGTTTTAGGGGGACACCTGGGAAGGGAAAGGCGGAGGCACGGATCGCCGACCGGTTTTATTGGCCAGGCTTAAAAGCAGAGGTAAGGAGATACTGTACCTCTTGTCCCACCTGTCAGTTGACCGCTCCAGCGACCCATTTCCGGAGCCCGTTGGTCCCTCTGCCCATAATTGAGGTCCCATTCGAGAGGATAGCCATGGATATAGTGGGTCCCTTGGTAAAGTCGACTCGAGGTAATTCTTACATACTGGTGATCCTCGACTATGCCACTCGATATCCTGAGGCCGCTACCCCTGTGGAATACCTCCTCTAAGGCTATTGCCCGGGAACTATTCCAGTTGTTTACAAGGACAGGTTTTCCCAAGGAAATACTCACAGACCAGGGCACCCCGTTTATGTTGAAGGTTATGGCTGATGTATGCAAACTGTTCCGGATTAAACAGCTGCGCACATCGGTCTACCATCCCCAAACAGATGGATTGGTAGAACGTTTTAATAAGACCCTTAAGTCTATGCTCAAGAGAGTGGTACAAAGGGATGGGAAAGACTGGTACTGCTTGTTACCAGCTCTCCTGTTTGCTATCTGAGAAGTGCCCCAGGCCTCCACTGGGTTTTCGCCCTTTGAATTGGTATGTGGGCGGAGACCTCGCAGACTACTGGACTTTGTTAAAGAAGAATGGGAAAGTGAACCAATTCAGCATAAAAGTGTTCTTGAATATGTCTCTCAAATGCTGGAGAGGATCCGAACTGTGACACCACTAGTTAAGGAACATTTACAAAAAGCCCAGGAGGCTCAACGACGGGTCTATAATAGAGCAACCAAAATTAGGAACTTCCAAGTGGGGGATCGAGTAGCAGTGTTGATTCCCACTGTGGAAAGTAAATTCTTGGCCAGATGGCAAGGCCCTTTCGAGGTTGTAGAAAAAGAGGGAGAGGTAAATTATAGAGTCCACCAGCCAGGCAAGAGGAAACCCTATCCGATATATCATGTAAACGTGTTAAAGCCCTGGACAGACAGGGAACCAGTGACGTCCCTGGCTAGTACAAAACTTGAGCCTCGGGTTGGGGTGGAGAGTGTCCAAGTAGCAAATACCCTGTCTAAAACCCAAAGTCAACAGGCAAAGGAGTTCTTGCAGGGAAATAAAGAAAAATTTTCAGACTTGCCAGGGCTCACTAGTGTCATAGAGCATGATTTTATCACAGAACCAGGAGTCAAAGTTTTTGTCCGGCCCTACCGCATCCCAGAGGCTCAAAGGAAGGCCGTTTCAGAGGAAGTAAAGAAGATGTTAGACCTAGGGATTATTGAAGAATCGCAGTGGGATATGTCGAGCCCGATTGTGTTGGTACCGAAGCCCAACGGGACTCTGCGATTCTGCAATGATTTCCGGAAACTTAATGAAGTTTCCCAGTTTGATGCCTACCCCATGCCCCGGGTAGATGAGCTTATTGAGAGACTAGGCCCAGCCAGGTATATCACTACATTAGACCTTACCAAGGGGTATTGGCAAATCCCGTTGACTAAGGCCACTAGAGAGAAAACTGCTTTTTCTACCCCAGAGGGGAGTTTTCAGTACAAAAGGATGCCTTTTGGATTGCAAACTGCTCCAGCCACGTTCCAGAGGGCAATGGATAGGATTTTACGACCTCACCGGAAGTATGCCTCAGTGTACTTGGACGATATAGTAATTTTTAGCAAAGACTGGGAATCACATTTGCCCAAAGTTCAGGCAGTGCTGGACTCTCTTTGGAAGGAGGGGTTTACAATAAACCCTGAAAAATGTGCTTTGGGAATGGAGGAGGTGAAATACCTGGGTTATATCATGGGTAGAGGGGTAGTGAAACCTCAGGTCAACAAGATAGAGGCTATACAGAATTGGCCCCACCCCCTCACAAAAAAGCAGGTACGTGCATTCCTAGGCATGGTGGGATACTACAGGAGGTTTGTACCCAACTTTGCCACGTTGGCGGCTCCGTTGACTGATCTGACTAAGGGCCAGAAATCGGTCATGGTGGAGTGGAATGCAGATGCTGAGAAGGCTTTTTTGGAGCTCAAGTCAGCACTGTGCCAACACCCTGTCCTGGTAGCACCTAATTTTTCAAAAGAGTTTGTTGTCCAGACTGATGCTTCCGATGTAGGATTGGGAGCGGTGTTGTCACAGGTTATTCATGGCAAGGAACACCCGATAGTCTTCCTCAGCAGGAAGTTAACACCAGCGGAGAAAAACTACGCCATAATTGAACAAGAGTGTCTGGCCATTAAGTGGGCTCTGGAATCCCTCAGGTATTACTTTTTGGGGAGGAAGTTTAGGTTGATTTCTGATCATGCCCCTTTAACATGGCTGAGACAAGGAAAAGGGACTAATGCCAGGGTTACTCGGTGGTTCCTGGCACTCCAGGAATTTAAGTTTGTAGTGGAGAATAGGCCCGGGAGACTGCATCAAAATGCAGATGCCCTCTCCTGAGTCCATTGTTTGAGCTCCACTGTTGCCTCCACCTCCTTGGGGTTGGGGCACAGGGGGGGGGGATATGTACAGGACGCCGTGGCTGGGTCCTGGAAGGACGCTATGTTTCCCCTCTGTTTGGACTGTGGTCCCTTTAATGGAACAAAAGTGGTTAACTCACCTGTCAGAGGAAGTGTGTTTAAAAACAAGACAGGAAGTGGTAGATGGGTGTGGAGGAGTGTAGAGGACATGGTGGATGGTGTTTGGTGTTTGTTCTGGGTTGCAGCAATAGAAGCGGACAGCAGTGTCCTGCCTGGAAGCCTCCTGGCAGGGGAAGCTACCTGCCATAAAAGATCAAGTACTGTTTGATTGAGACAGCTATTCTGGACTTTGCAAGTCGGTGAGACTAAAAACCTTTTCCTTTTGTTTTTGGGCTGCTGTAAAGCTGTTTAAGTTTAATAAACCCCTTGTTGTGTGAAAAGCCTGTGTCCTGCGATCTTGCTGGTCCTCCCGAACATTACAATATGTATATATATATATATATATATATATATATATATATATATATATATATATATATATATATAAAAAGAACTATTTTTTTTTTTTTTTGGTTAAACATTGAGGACACCATTGATCCTGACCAAATCTCCAACTCCATTTGCAAAAATTCAGCCCCATATTTGCAGAAATCCACAATGCTTTACTGGAGCATGCAGGCACTCATTACTGTACGCTCTCCAGCCCTTTCTGAACACACTGGAGGTTATTCACTTTGCACTAAAAGTGCACTTGGAAGTGCAGATGCTGTAAATCTGAGGGGAAGATCTCAAATGAAAGGAAGCTCTGCTGATTTTATCATCCAATCACGTGCAAGCTAAAATGCTGTTTTTATATTGCTTGCATGTCACCCTCAGATCTACAGCGACTGCATTTTCAAGTGTACTTTCAGTGCACTTGTAGTGCAAAATGGATTTGGCTTTCATAAATAACCCCCAATGCCTCCTTCTACAGCCAAATATTTCACATTTTGACTCATCAGTCCTGAGCAACTGCTGACATTTTTCTGCACTCCAGTTCCTATGTTTTCCTGCATGGGATGCGGAAACAAGACTAAGCGATTCAACTATGCATGAAAGCATAATTAAGATAAAGATATGTTGGGTAAGTTAGGGTAGGTTACAATTGGTCCATTTTGGAGGATTTTGACAGGGAAGTGATAATAATGGGTGAGAGGTTCCTAAAGCGAGTCTGTACTAGGCTCACTGTAATGAGGGTTTATGCAGCAGCTAGAGATACTTTGAGGGAGGCTCTTAAGAAGGAGCATACAGTGCCTTGAAAAAGTATTCATACCCCTTGAAATTTTCCACATTTTGTCATGTTACAACCAAAAATGTAAATGTGGCACATAAGTGTGAAGTGGTAGGAAAATAATAAAAGTTTTTCTCATTTTTTTACAAATTAATATGAGAAAAGTGTGGCGTGCATTTGTATTCAACCCCCTTTACTCTGATATCCCTAACTAAAATCTAGTGGAACCAATTGCCTTCAGAAGTCAACTGATTAGTAAATATGGTCCACTTGTGTGTAATTTAATCTTAGTATAAATATCAGGATCAAGATCAGAAGAACACCAGCAACTGGGGTAGCTTTAAGTGCACACTGTGCAGATGGCATAATACACAGACTGTAATTACTGCAGCTGCCTGCCTGTGGTATATGATCAGCAGAACACCAGCAATTGGGGTAGCTTTAGGTGCACACTGTGCTGATGACACAATACACTGACTGTAATTACTGCAGCTGTCTGCCTGTGGTATAGGATCAGAAGAACACCAGCAATTGGGGTAGCTTTAGGTGTACACTGTGCTGATGACCCAATACACCGACTGTAATTACTGCAGCTGTCTGCCTGTGGTATAGGATCAGAAGAACACCAGCAATTGGGGTAGCTTTAAGTGCATACTGTGCAGATGACATAGTACACCACCTGTAATTACTGCAGCTGCCTGCGGGATAGGATCAGCTGAACACCAGCAATTGGGGTAGCTTTTGGTGCACACTGTGCTGATGACACAATACACTGACTGTAATTACTGCAGCTGCCTGCCTCTGGTATAGGATCAGAAGAACACCAGACATTGGGGCAGCTTTAAGTGCTCATTGTGCAGATGGCACAGTACACCGATTGTAATTGCTGCAGCTGCCTGTCTGTGGTATAAGATCAGAAGAACACCAGCAATTGGGGTAGCTTTAGGTGTGCACTGTGCTGTTGACACAATACACCGACTATAATTACTGCACCTGCCTGCCTATGGTATAAGATCAGAAGAACACCAGCAATTGGGGTAGCTTTAAGTGCACACTGTGCAGATGACATAATACACCACCTGTAATCACTGCAGCTGCCTGCGGTATAGAATCAGCAGAACACCAGCAATTTTGATAGCTTTAGGTGCATAATGTGTAGATGGCACAATACACCGACTATAATTACTGCAGCTGCCTGCCTGTGGTATAGGATCAGCAGAACACCAGCAATTGGGGTAGCTTTAGGTGCACACTGTGCAGATGGCACAATACACCAACTGTAAGTACTGCAGCTGCCTGCCTATGGTATAGGATCAGAATAGCACCAGCAATTGGGGTAGCTTTAGGTGCACACAATGCTGATGACACAATACACCGACTGTAATTACTGCAGCTGCCTGCCTATGGTATAGGATCAGAAGAACACCAGCAATTGGGGCAGCTTTATGTGCACACTGTGCAGATGGCACAATACACTGACTGTAATTACTGCAGCTGCCTGCATTATAGGATCAGCAGAACACCAGCAATTGGGTTAGCTGTAGGTGCACACTGTGCAGATGGCACAGTACACCGGCTGTAAGTGCTGTAGCTGCCTGTGGTATAGGATCAGCAGAACACCAGCAATAGGGGTAGCTTTATGTGCACACTGTGCAGATGGCACAATACACTGACTGTAATTACTGCAGCTGCCTGCATTATAGGATCAGCAGAACACCAGCAATTGGGTTAGCTGTAGGTGCACACTGTGCAGATGGCACAATACACTGACTGTAATTACTGCAGCTGCCTGCCTGTGGTATAGGGTCTGAAGAACACAAGCAATTGGGGTAGCTTTAGGTGCACACTGTGCTGATGACACAATACACCGACTGTAATTACTGCAGCTGCCTGCCTGTGGTATAGGATCAGAAGAACCCAAGCAGTTGGGGTAGCTTTAGGTGCACACTGTGCTGATGACACAATACACTGACTGTAATTACTGCAGCTGGCTGCCTGTGGTTTAGGATCAGAAGAAAACCAGCAATTGGGGTAGCTTTAGGTGCACACTGTGCTGATGACACTATACACCGACTGTAATCACTGCAGCTGTCTGCCTGTGGCATAGGATCAGCAGGACACAAGCAATTGTGGTAGCTTTAAGCGCACACTTTGCAGATGGCACAATACACCGACTGTAATTACTGCAGCTGCCTGCCTGTGGTATAGGGTCTGAAGAACCCAAGTTGGGGTAGCTTTAGGTGCATGCTGTGCTGATGACACAATACACCGAGTGTAATTACTGCAGATGGATGCCTATGGTATAGGATCAGAACAACACCAGCAATCGGGGTACCTTTAAGTGCACACTGTGCAGATGGCATAGTACACCAACTGTAATTGCTGCAGCTGCCTTTGGTATAGGACCAGCAGAATAACAGCAATTAGGGTAGCTTTAGGTGTACACTCTGCAGGTGGCACAATACACTGACTGTAATTGCTACAGCGGCCTGTGGTATAGGACCAGCAGAACACCAGCAATTGGGGTAGCTTTAGATGTACACTGTGCAGGTGGCACAATACACCGACTGTAATTGCTGCAGCCGCTGCTTGTGATATAGGATCAGCAGAACACCAGCAATTGGGGTAGCTTTAGGTGCACACTGTGCAGATGGCACAATGCACCGACTGTAATTACTGCAGCTGCCTTTGGTATAGGACTAGCAGAACACCAGCAATTGGGGTAGCTTTAGGTGTACACTGTGCAGGTGGCACAGTACACCGACTGTAATTGCTGCAGCTCCCTGCAGTATAAGATCAGCAGAACACCAGTAATTGGGGTAGCTTTAGGTGTACACTGTGCAGGTGGCACAATACACCAACTGTAATTACTGCAGCTGCCTGCCTGTGGTATAGGATCAGAAGAACACCAGCAATTGGGGTAGCTTTAAGTGCACACTGTGCAGATGACATAGTACACCGCCTGTAATTACTGCAGCTGCCTTCGTAATAGGATTAGCAGAACACCAGCAATTGAGGTAGCTTTAGGTGCACATTGTGCAGATGGCACAATACACCAACTGTAATTACTGCAGCTGCCTGCCTGTGGTATAGGATCAGATAAACAACAGCATTTGGGGTAGCTTTAGGTGCACACTGTGCTGTTGACACAATACACTGACTGTAATTGGTGTAGCTGCCTGCTTGCGTTATAGAATCAGCAGAACACCAGCAATTGGGGTTGCCTTAAGTGTACACTGTGCAGATGACACAGTACACCGATTGTAATTACTGCAGCTGCCTGCATTATAGGATCAGCAGAACACCAAGAATTGGGGAAGCTTTAGGTGCACACTGTGCTGATGACACAATATACTGACTGTAAATACTGCAGCTGTCTGCCTGTGGTATAGGATCAGAAGAACACCAGCAATTAGGGTAGCTTTAGGTGTACACTGTGCAGGTGGCACAGTACACCGACTGTAATTGCTGCAGCTCCCTGCAGTATAAGATCAGCAGAACACCAGTAATTGGGGTAGCTTTAGGTGTACACTGTGCAGGTGGCACAATACGCCGACTGTAATTACTGCAGCTGCCTGCCTGTGGTATAGGGTCTGAAGAACACCAGCAATTGGGGTAGCTTTAAGTGCACACTGTGTAGATGGTACAGTACACCGACTGTAATTGCTGTAGCTGCCTGCCTGCGGTATAGGATCAGCAAAACACCAGCAATTGGGGTAGCTGTAGGTGCACACTGTGCAGATGGCACAATGCACTGACTGTCCAATCACGCTGATCACTGTGTAAAAAGAAGTGCCAGTGTTTGGCATTCCTCTACTCACACTGACAGCGTGTGAATAGAGGAGAGCCGATAAGCGGCTTTCCTGACAGGGGGGATCTGCACTGATAATCAATGCAGTGCAGATCCCCTGGTTGCTTATGGCCAGGGCGGATATTTGGATCAACTCATTATCCCCTGAAGCCTTGCACATAGGTATGCTCGGATACAGGGGGTGTGTAAGCAGGTGGTAGTGGTTGAGGGGGTTATTTATGTGGTTGGTTTGACCTGCGTTTATGCAATGTGTCAAAGTACAGCAGAAGGACACTTCGTTTCTAAAGAATTTAATGTTACAGTGCATTAACAAATTCTAACCCTTCAAGAGTGACTATATAAATTTTAGTCCTGCCTGGTTGATTTATAGTGTATTTGCTGATTTTTTTCCCCCTAAATGCAGCATTGCTGTTGTTTCTCTCTGCTGCCAGTAGGTGTCACTGAGGTATGAATATTTATGTTCTTTCTGGCCAACCAGTAGGAGGTTTATTGCCACTACTGCATGCTGGGTATCACGTACCAGGTGCTGGAGGCCAATGGAGAGAGGGCTTACTTTGCAGTTCCAGACTCCCTGAATGTGAGACATGATTTGTTGGGCACAAAGTAGCACAGGTCGCCTGTGAGGTTGCTTGCAGAAAGCTCAGGAATGCAGCTGTTGTGATGAACAGAGTCTGCAGGCAGGTTTCACCTGTGAGGTGAGACAGGTCTGTAAAGTCACTGAGATAATAGAGTAGTCAACACAAGCCAAGATCAACACCAGGTTTAAAGCAGAGCAGACAAAGTCAGGTGGAAGCCAGGTCAAACACGAGAAGCAGGCAGAGGATATCCGTGAGACGAGCCGAGGTCAGGAACTGGAGATAGACAGACAGGTCGGGAACAAGCCGGGTCAGAAACTAGGGAGCACACCTTATAAAGGCCCATGTGATGTGCTGCTAGTGACTCTAGGTCCTAGAGCCCTTCTGTTGTTGGTGCCCTAACAGATGCTGGGTCCTAAAGACCTTCTTCTGCTGTCAGCGCCCTGACACTGGGAGACACAATATTTGGCCTGTGACCTTGTGAGCTTTCTCTTTCCTCTGGCTGTAGCCTGAGGACGTGTGGGGTGTGCAACTGTGTGACTATGCCTGGGGTGTAGGAGGCCTTTGCATGTGCTTGGTGCAAATGCCTGTAAGCAGAAGACGCCTGTCTGTCAAAGTGTGGTCCAGCTGCTGGAGGTCATGGAGTCAGAGAGCTATACAGAGGACAGCAATCTGGAAGAAGTCCTGCCTGGAATGTAGTACCAGAGATGATTCTGCCACTGAACATCCTGAGAATGAAGTACTTGTGAGCATGGAAAACCACTAAATATCATGCTGCTTCTTCAGAAAAAAGGTACAGCTTGCTGGTTTTGGCTTAAATGCCCCTTTTGACAGTACAGAGGTCTATGTATGGAGTATGTGAGTCTGCAATCAGTAAGGGTATTCTAATTCCCTAACCCTCTGTCCCACATGTTACAGTAAGGAATAAAATATTTAAAAGTCCTTTAAAGTGACTGACCCAATTGTTTCACATACCCATCTTGAAGGCCTTGCTCACCCCGGGGAAAATGCTAGCGCACTCTGTCTCCATGCCTCTGGGGGTCTACACACTTCTACGAGATCTCCAACATACTATAATAATTAGTTACTGTTTTGTATACTTGAAATAATCCCTTTGTAGATATGATTGATTTTTATATGTAATTTATTAAAAAAAATCCTGTTCATTCTGCAGTGGAAAAACCAGCAACCCACACAATTTATTTTATTTTTTTAATTTTTTTTTTAATTTCTCAATTACAGACAAAACATACAAAGACATGACAAACCATCATACACAAGAAAATATAATAATACCTTTTCTGAAATCTGATATTTGAATTAATAATCCAAAATAAAAATAGAGAAATAAATAAGAAGCAAAACAAATTACAATAGACAATAATTCTCCCACCAATAGCCTCAGACATCTCTCACATAGGAGCATACATATCATACATCCTAGCCCCCATTGACGGTCTATGCTGTGTACGACTTGTCCAGCCACTTTGCCCACACTTTGTCGTACTTGCTAGGGCAACCCCTATTCATACAGGTATACAGTGGAAGGTTATTATTTACCAATTGCTTCCAATATGAAAGCGTGGGGGGGACGAGGTTTCTTCCAATGCAATGCTAAAGCTTTTCTTGCACAGAATAGTGCTATATTAGCAAAGGTTTGCTAGGACATTGTTGGAAAAATAGTCTCTACCAGACCCAATAGACAGACAGACATTGAAACCGGTAGAGGAGCGGAAGTGAGAGAGTTCAATAAATCCACCACTTCCTCCCAAAAAATAGCTATATAAGGACAAGTCCAAAACATATGTGTAAAATCCCCCTGTATTGCTCTGCATCGCCAACACTCTGAGGGGTAAAGAGGGTTTATCTTTTTAAGACTGTATGGCGTAATATACGTTCTATGTACCAGTTTATATTGGGTCATACGATCTCTCAAGGATATCAAAGAACTGAAAGGATTACCCCACACAGCCCTCCAATCCTCCTCATCTAAATCTGGTATATCTTGCACCCATTTGGCTCTACGATCCTCTAGTGACAGGATAGAAATGAATGTAACATGTGTGTATAGTCTCGATGTAGACTTAATCAGGCACTCAGATCTTAGCACTGATTCTAACACAGATTGTCTAATCACTAAACTATTCTGTGGGAATTGGGCATGAAAGGTATAGAGAAGCTGAAAATATCTAAATAGATGGGAGCCTGGAATATTAAAAGTCGAGGTAAGTGCAGAGAAAGTGGATAATTTCTGATCTTTAATCACTTGGGAGAGTAGTTTAATATTATATTTTGCCCATGCGATGGGCTCTGGTGCTTTAAAAAATTGAGGAAGAGTAGGATTACGCCATAGCGGAGCACTTGGAGAGAACGCATCCTTAGGATAGTGCTCACATCTAAGACCGGCCTCCCAAGCATGAATAGTAGTGGGCATTGAAGGATAGTGATGGACGAACTTCCGACGGGACATTTCGCGAACGCGAACCGCAAACGCGGCCAAAAGTTTGCGAACCGCAAAGTTCGTGGCCGGCCCCATTGACTTTAATGGTAGGCGAACCTTAAAAACCTACAGGTCATATTTTCAGCCAAAAAATACTTACTAGATGTGCACACATAGTCCCACCACATGGACATTGACATAACAAAAGTATTAAGTGAATCTGGGATCGACAACGACAAGCATTCTTTTTTTATTCTGTGAAATTTTGACAATTCAGGAGCGCATGAAGGCCATGGAGGAGAGGAAAGGTCAGGGCAGGCACTGACACCACACCAGCACCGTGATAGAGAGCACTGACACCAGCACCGAGTTAGAGAGCACTGACACCACACCAGCACCGTGATAGAGAGCACTGACACCAGCACCGTGATAGAGAGCACTGACACCAGCACCGTGATAGAGAGCACTGACATCAGCACTGTGATAGAGAGCACTGACACCAGCACCGAGATCGAGAGCACTGAGACCACACCAGCACCGAGATCGAGAGCACTGACACCACACCAGCACCGAGACAGAGAGAGAGCACTGACACCAGCACCGAGATAGAGAGCACTGACAGCAGCACTGATACCAGCAACTCGCTGCGGGACCCAAAAATATGACACTGCTCAATCTCCTCAAACAGGAGGGTATGGGCATATAGTACGGTGTGCTTTTTTTGTACAAGGAAGTGAGCCAAAGGTAGAAAAAAGGTCCGTGTGCTCGATTAAATAAATAATTGATAGAGTTATGCATATACATGGTCTACTGGTCACATGTGTTGAATTCCTCTGAAACGAGTGCGCTTATCAGTCATGATCCCCCTCTGCTGCGCTGAACGTCCTTTCAGACAGGACACTGGATGAGGGGCAAGCCAACAGTTCCATTGCAAATTGGGCAAGCTCTGGCCAGAGGTCAAGCCTGCCCACCCAGTAGTCCTGGGGTTCATCACTCCTCAGAGCGTCCACATCGGCCGTTAACCCCATGTAGTCGGACACCTGTCGGTCTAGGCGTTCCCTGATGCTGAATCCAGATGACACCTGTCGATGGGTCGGCTGAAAGAATGACCTCATATCAGAAGTCACCAACACATCTTCAAACTGCCCTCTTCTTGCAGGCGCTGTTGGATTGGTACCCGCAACTCTTTCTCTGGGAGTGGGAATTTCTCCTCTGCCAGCGCACGCGAAAGCAGAATGCAGCAGTTGTCGAAGCAAGGTCTGTAAGTGCTCCAGTCTGACAGCCCTCTGTGCCGGTGGTAACATTTCCGCCATTTTGTGTTTGTACCAGGAGTCTAAGTACGTTGCCACCCAGTACTGGTCCTTGACCCTTATGCTTTTTATACGGGGGTCCCTGTTAAAACACTGGAGCATGAAGGCCCCCATTTGCACTAAACTGGAAGCGGTGTGGTGGCCTGGCTCCTGCTCATCATCCAGGATAATGTCGTCCTCCTCATTCTCCTCTCCCCATCCATGCACAACAACAGGGATCCCAGAAAGGTTCTTCTTGCTCCTCCTCATCCGCCCCGGGACCATCCTCCTCTGACTCCTCTTCAAACTACTGTTGTTGACTTGTCTCAGAGTAGCCCCCCCGGGAATTCATCCAGCTTTGCGACTTCCTCGTCTTCCTGCTCCTCCACGGCTTGAGAAATGACACAACGCAATGCACGCTCCATAAAGAAGGCATAAGGTACCATGTCACTGATGGCGCCATGGCTGCGACTGACCAGTTTGGTGATCTCATCAAATGGCCGCAGAAGTCTGCATGTGTCGCGCATGAGCAGCCACTGGCGTGGTGAAAAAAAACCAAGCTCCCCAGAACCTGTTCTGCCTCAGAGTTCGTACAGGTAGTTGTTAACTGCACGTTTCTGCTGGAGCAGCCTATCAAGCATATAGAAGGTTGAGTTCCATTGCGTCGGGCAATCGCAAATAAGACGTCTGACCGGCAGATTGTGTCGCCGCTGAATGTCAGCAAGGCGAGCCATGGCCGTGTAAGATCTTCTGAAATGGGCCGAGATTTTCCTTGCCTGCCGCTAGATGCCCTGGACCCCCGGGTATTTGACAACGAATCGCTGCACAACCAAGTTTAAGACGTGTGCAATGCATGGCACATGCGTAATTTTGCCCTGTTTCAATGCACTAAGCAGATTGGCACCATTGTCACACACCACTTTACCAACTGTCAAATTGAGCGGTGTTAGCCACTGATCTGCCTGTGAATGCAAAGCTGAAAGGAGTGCAGGGCCAGTGTGGCTCTTGGCTTCCAGGCACAACAGACGCAGCACAGCATGGCAACGTCTCACCTGGCATGTCGAATAGGTTCTGGGGAGCTTGGGCGGTGCTAGCGGAAGAGACGCCAGCAGCAGAAAAGGAGGAGTCAGCTGAGGAGGAGAGGGAGGAGGATGGAGTAGGAGGAGGAGAAGAAGAGCCAAGCCTGCATGCAATGTAAAACCAAATCTACATGGGTGCCACGGGTTACATGCTTGACGGCCATCAGAAAGTTCACCCAGTGGGCAGTAAAAGTGATATACCTTCCCTGCCCGTGTTTGCTAGACCACGTGTCTGTGTTCAGATGTATCTTGGCACCGTCACTCTGCTCGAACATTTGGCCCACGGAAGCCTGCCTTTTTCCAGAATAACATGAGGATGGCATGATGGATGGTGGAGTGGAGGACAATTGTGAGAGAGGAGAAGGAGAAGTAGAAGACAAGGCTGGATGGTGAGAGCCCACTGGGCTCGGTGATGGCAGCTCATGTGCCTTCTTAAGGCGGTCGTCCCTAGGTGAGTGTTGGGCTTACCGTGACTTATGCGTTGACTGCAAAGATTGCAGATGGCAACACTATTGTCAGTAGCGGACAGTTTAAAAAAGCCCACACTGCCCACACTGCGGAGCCATGTGTCGGCGTCCTGGGAGCTCCAGATGTGACCGTACATGGTTGATGCCTCGTTCCTGATACATTAGCAGTCTGATTTGTCCCTCCTGTGCAATCTAAGTTCTGCCTGCTTCTTCTCCCTATCTGCTGGTCCATATCTCCCTCTGAACTCCCCTCCTCTTCCTCTCTTGTGGGCACCCACGTGACATCACTAGACACGTAATCATCGATGTCACCTTCCCCACCGCTATAATTAGAGATCTCGGAGTAGGCAGCAACAGCAGGGACCAACCTCCTCCTTGGGCTGATCTGGGTACTGTCGTCAGACTGCTGAGTGGCGGTTGTTGCTACCTCCTCGTCCTGATCCAATGCCAAGAGTGGCTGCACATCGGCAATGTCTTGTGATGGATCGGAAAATAATTCCTGTGACTCAAGCGGAAGGTATATGGTGGTGGGGGTGTTGGTGGTAGTGTCTTTGGGGGTGCACACAGCAGAGAGTGAAGAGGATGCAGATCGAGAGGATGAGGAGGGTGCAGAAGAGTAAGGCTGAGTGAGCCACTCAACCAAGTCTGGTGCGTCCTTTGACGTAATCGCACGCACCTTCTGCAATTTGCCACTTTGGCTCAAGTCTGTTGCTCCTGCCCTACCCCTACCACCCCTGCGGAAAGGCCTACCTCTTCCCCTGCCTGTCATTTTTTAAATGACCCTGGGACAAAAGTCTCTAGAGAAGTGCAGTATGTATATTGAAGAAGGTATATAACACCCCGCTTCAATCTGTCGTTTTTGGGGGCCGCTGGTCTATCACACCAGTTATAATACTTTTTTTTATTGCGTTTGTCACTCTTTGTAGTATCGCTGCAGAACCACTCAGCAGTCACAATGCTGCACAGTGGAAATGCACTATACTATGCTTTCTATATGTGCAAGTATTTTATACCTGTATTACACAACTATATGCTGCACGCCAATTAGTACACCTATACCAGTCCTTAAAAGGACCTTTGTGGACCTAGTAGCTAGTGATTTGCAGACTGTCCCTCAGTCCCTACACTGATAAAAGACAGCTGCAGAATCGGGCAGCAATCAGCAGCACAGCAGTCAGCAGCAGTGCACCACAACCCTATATACTATACACCTATACCAGTCTTTAAAAGGACCTTTGTGGACCTAGTAGCTAGTGCTTTGCAGACTGTCCCTCAGTCCCTACACTGACAAAAGACAGCTGCAGAATCGGGCAGCAGTGCACTCAGCAATCACCAGCACCCTATATACTGTACACCTGTACCAGTCCTTAAAAGGACCTTTGTGGACCTAATCATAATAGCTAGTGATTAAACTGACTGTCCCTGCTCCACACAGCGCCCTGTCCCTACATTGACAAAAGACAGCTGCAGAATCAGTCAGCAGTGCACTCAGCAATCACCAGCACAGCAGTGCACCAGAACCCTATATACTGTACACCTATACCAGTCCTTAAAAGGACCTTTGTGGACCTAGTAGCTAGTGATTTGCAGACTGTCCCTCAGTCCCTACACTGATAAAAGACAGCTGCAGAATCGGGCAGCAATCAGCAGCACAGCAGTCAGCAGTGCCCCACAACCTTATATACTATACACCTATACCAGTCCTTAAAAGGACCTTTGTGGACCCAGTAGCTAGTGATTTGCAGACTGTCCCTCAGTCCCTACACTGACAAAAGACAGCTGCAGAATCGGGCAGCAGTGCACTCAGCAATCACCAGCACCCTATATACTGTACACCTGTACCAGTCCTTAAAAGGACCTTTGTGGACCTAATAGTAATAGCTAGTGATTAAACTGACTGTCCCTGCTCCACACAGCATCCTGTCCCTACATTGACAAAAGACAGCTGCAGAATCAGTCAGCAGTGCACTCAGCAATCACCAGCACAGCAGTGCACCAGAACCCTATATACTGTACACCTATATCAGTCCTTAAAAGGACTTTTGTGGACCTAATAGCTAGCGATTTGTGTCATTACAGTCTGTCCCTGCTCCACACAGCAACCTCTCCCTACACTGACAAAAGACAGAATGTAAAATGGTCACCAGATCAGGTCTATTTATAAGGTGGGGGAATGTCCAATTGTCCATGTGCTGAAATGTCTCAATTGGCTGTCCTGTACCCCATGATGGATGTATCATTATGGGTCAAAATCTTTCACAATGTAAATGCATATGTCTGCCAGGCAAACAGCGCCAGAAGTCCACCGGTTTGGCGAATCGCGAACAACCAAAATTTGCTGCAAACCAACCGCCGGGCGAACCGCAAGGCCATCTCTATTGAAGGAGTCAGCTGATATGGGGCCTTACGGCACCCCTAAATAAAAGGCCCCTAAGAGCATCTATAGAAACTACTATTGCCGCTTCCAGCCAGGTTGAGGAATTATATATATTTCAGGATTCAGCTACCATGTGGATGTAAAAAGCTGAGTAGCTAGAAAATATTTATATAGGTCCGCAGGGCGCACAAGGGCGCATTAAAGTGGTTGATTTATATCTGGGGTTCTTTGAACCCCATAAAAAGGATGAAAAAAGTTGATTTATTTTTGTAAAGAAGGACATAGGGAGCCACTGAGGGGACTGTCTAAATAAGTACATACATTTTGGTATAATTTTCATTTTCAAAAGATTATTACGCCCCAATAAACACAGCGGTAAGGACTTCTATGCCTTCAATTTCAATCCGATATCTCCCAGAATCGGAGTCAAATTCAGGGGAATAAATTCAGAAACTTGACGGGAAATAACAACTCCTAAATATTTAAAATTCTCCACCCACTGCAATGGGATATCATTAGAAGCCATACTTTTGGCCTCTATATCTATTGGAAACAACAAAGATTTGCTCCAGTTTACCTTCAGCCCTGTGACCATTGAAAAAGAGTCCAATATCTTCAAAGTCCCTTGGAGAGAGGGTCCAGCATCATTTAAGAATAGTAAGAGGTCATCGGGGCACAGGGCCACCCTCTCCTCCAGCCAACCAATTCGCAATCCCTTAATATTAGGGGAAGTGCACAGAGCCTCCGCCACAGACTCCATGGCAATGGCAAAGAGTGTCGGAGAGAGAGGATAGCCCTGCTGAGTTCCCCTAGACAAAAAGAGAAAGCATTCGACAATCCACCCCCCATCTTTACTATAGCTGTTGGATTTCTATATAAGACTTGCAACCAGTTTATAAACACAGTTGGAAGGCCCATTCTACGGAGAACTTCCCACAGAAAGGGCCACTCCAGCATATCAAAGGCCTTCTCTACATCTAGTGAGCCAATTACCCTAGAGCCTGTATTAAGATGTGAGGCATGAATATTGGTATACAATCTCCTTAGATTTACATTGGTAGTCCTACCAGACATAAATCCCGTCCGATCTGAATCAATAATATTAGACAGCAAGGGTTGTATTCGCCTAGACATGAGCTTGGTCAAAATCTTGAAGTCTACAAAAGCAATAGGCCTATATGAAGCACAGACAGATGGATCTTTTGGGTGCTTGTGAATTAAAATTATATGGGCATGGCTCATTGATTCCGGTAGAGCTCCTTCCTTCAAACATTCAGAATAAAGAGAGGCCAACAGGGGTGCTAAAAGCACTCCATGAGCCTTACAAAATTCAATGGGAAGGCCATCTGGTTCCGGGGACTTCCCCAAAGGAAAGGAACCAATCACTGAAAGGACTGCATCAGCTGTTATTGAACGTACTAGCGTCTCCCTCTCACCATCCGACAGCCAGGCCAGTGCAACCGAATCCAGCCAAGCTGCCAATTCCATTGCCTGGAAATCTGGATGCAACTTAGATGTATACAGTGTCTGATAAAATTTCCGAAAAGTCTCCAAAATTTTAGGCTGTGTACTAACCATATCTCCAGAAGCAGTGCATATTTCTGATATCGGAACACTAGTTTGATCTTGTTTGGCCATCATGGCCAGAAAGCTACCATTTCGATCTCCTTGCTCATAGAACTTCTGTTTTACTTTGGTATAGATCCAACTGTGTAGTCCCCGCCATATGTAAGTTAAGTGCCCGTTTATCATGGAGTAAAGCTTTACCTCGGAGGGATCTGCAGCATATTGATTTATTTTTTCCTCTACTATACATTTTAAAGCCTCACTCCTTATGTGCCAAGCCTTATTGACCGCTTTAATAGCAGATATATGCTGTCCCCTTGAAGGCATCTCCTATCATTGCTAAAGTAGATGATCCTGCATTAATTTCCCAATACTTTTTAGAAGATTCCGAATTTTAACGGTCACATCTGGATGTGAAATCCAATAGGTTCCCAATCTCCATTGTGCTGCATCATGAAAATGGTGCATGCGGAGTATGAGCATAAGAGGAGCATGATCAGATAGCCCACTTGGCAGGTATTTGACATCCTCTATATCCGCCAATGTCGCTGATTTAACAAACCCTAAATCTATACGAGAGGCGTTCTTATATGAAGATGAAAAACCTGAATGTCCTCTAATGGATGCTTCCACCGCGAAGCTTCTACCAGATCTCCCATCTTAGCCCAGTTATTAAATTCTCCCGAAAAATATTTACGGGGATTTGTTTTATCCAAAACAGGATCAAGTATAGCATTAAAGTCTCCCATTATCAATAATTTAGCTGGACCATATAAGGATATCTTTTCCATAATACTATACAAAAGAGTCCCCACAAAAGGAGGCGGTATATATACACCAGCAACAATATATTTTTAATGATAATTAGTAATACATTTTGTCAGTGATAAAACAGAAACTGACTTATGAAAATATGAACACTTTTGTGCCTTGGCAAGCCATCTTGTAATCTAACCTTCAATAGCTTTGTATATTAGCACTCAAATGATTCAACATAATATAAATATATTGTATGTTTTTTTTTTTTTGTTGGACAAGTTATGTAATGATGCTATTCCATTATATGATATGAGATAATGTAATTACTAAGCTATCACAACGGAGCAGATGTACACAGTGTTTGTGATATATGATACATTTATATTATACATGTCTACCTGGTTTCCAGAGAGCATTAGCTCAAACTCTAATGAATGCTGATTTTATATATGGAATCTCATATACATGTTTATTTATAGATAAATGCTAAAAAGAAATGTTTTCATCCCTATACCTCATTTATTAAAATGAGAAAAAAGAATACAGGAACAGAACCCATAGAACCAATTCTAGAATGCTGCCATAAAAACAATTCTATACGTTCATGCTGACAAAATGTTGCCCAGAATGTTAATATGTATCCTTAAAACGAATAACAGCATGTCTTATACAGTGAAAAAATTGCAATAATACATACAACATCTGGCTCAATATAGCAATATAATTTCTCCTGTCATAAACAGTTTGGTCTTTTTGCACTGAGGCACCATCAAACACCAAGATTTTTCCGGGGCTCTGAGTTCATGTCCAAATTGAAATTATAGATTATTACTGGTGGTTAGAGCAGTACCGTTGGTGGTAGGCAATTCAGTTCTCTTAGTCTCAGCTGCGATTCAAACATTTGCACTAGATGTGCAATCTACATCAAGAAACCAATGTTCTCCTTATAACTAAAAAAGTTTTTGTGACTAATAGGGATAAGCTGCATACCGAAAAGACAAGGAGAGAGGCGCCTCTAGGTGCAGATGTATATAACATTTTAATAAACACTTGATACAGGCAACTCACATTTGTGAAGTAAATTCAGGCATGTAAAAATCCCAACAAGGGGAGATGGCATCAGTTAACACTCCAAGTCCGATGCCATCTCCCCTTGTTGGGATTGGGGATTCTATGAATCCTTTCCACTATGAGGTCCTGTGTGGTCAGCGTAGGAAACAGGGTGGAGAACAGAGCATGGGCATATGACAGGGATTGAGTGGCTGGGACTGACTCTAGGACCCCCCACAGCTTTATGTTGTTCCATCTGCTTCTGACCTCAAGGTCAGCGACCTTGTCCTTCAGCCACACTATATCCTCTCCCTGGGCCGCATAAGTGTCCACCATGGTGTTGTATGTGGATGAGTAATTATCCATCTGATGTTCTACTCGGTCCACTCTGACCCCTAAAGCCTGCACCTCTTTGTGGCATTGGTTGATCCCTTTTACCATGTCAGTTTGAAGGGAAGATCGGAGTGAGAGTAGCATCTCTTTGAGCATAGTATCAGATTTGGGCCTGTCTGCGGTTGGCAAGTCCTCTATGGGGTCAGTCATATGTGTAGCTTGTGCAGTATTGTGCTCCTGCAGCCTGCTGACCTCCATGTCATTGTTACCATGCAGCCTGTCAGGAGATTCCATACGCGGCTTTGATTTGGCTAGGCTTAGTGTGGTGGACGGTCTGGAGGTGCCCGGGGAATTCCCGAGGTGGATATTAGCTAGTGTAGGCTATTTGTGGGATCCGTTGTTTCCGTTGTTGTGAATCGTGGCCCTGTCCTCCGGCCGTTGCGTGTGGGAGCCACCGCCATTTTGTTGAAGCCTATGGGACTTCAGTGCGAAAAAGCTAGGCATCTTGCTCAGTTGCGGCAGATTTTTTCGGCACTGCAGCATTCCCAGACTGTTTGGCAGGCTAGTGAGGGTGGTTATTGCCGTGGGTAGGCTCGGTGTGCTCTGATGTTCATGGAGTCCATCTTGGAGCTCGGTTACCACACTTCCGGAATGCCTATATTTTGCGTTACAGTCTGGGATAAAGCTACAGCCAGCATTGGCAGAAATAAAAATGGTGTTTCATTTTCTAAACCACTGTATAGGTTTGAAGGGAATTGAGTGCTATGTGCACTGTGTTCTCTGTGGGATTCAACTTTTAAACATCATTTGTTGTATCCATCAGACGCCTGTGTGCCAATTGGCAACTAGCTCAATTGGGAGACAGGAACAGAGCACTGTCAGTTTTTAAAAGGAAGTGCCTGAACCTTTTAATGGTTAAGTTCTCTTTTCTCAACATGCTACACCCGTATTTAGGGTAACATGCTTAGCATCCCCCCTCTTTCTCCCCCAATCCTCCTTGTGACAGCGAATGAGGGGCCCCCTAAAGTAAAAGTATTTTATATTATCCTGATTGGGCCACTGGATGTCATCATAATTAATCCTGTAGTAAGAGTAAGTAGTGCAGTTGCCATTGGAGTCACTAGAGAGCCTCATATGTAAAATATGTGTGTTTAGATGGCTTACTTAGAGTTAACATCAGCCCACCCCCTGCTAGCATAGGGCATTCTGGGTAGAGGGGGGATTTGGCACCTCTCACTTGGTCATGAGAAGCAGTTTGAGTACCAGGGTATTAAAGATGTAATCTTTGAGGAGACATTTTTTAGAGCTCTCCCTGGGGGAAAAAATGTAGGCTGAGGTACAGGACTACGGAACTACTCACATCCTTGAGTTTTGAATGTAGGACTCTAGCAATCCCCTAAGTAAGGGTTACTCCTCGACTTGGCTCTCATCTCATTTCTCTCTTTTCACTTATCTAATGATTGTTTGCAACTAATAATGGTGACATATTCTCACTTATCTAATGATTGTTTGAAACTAAAAATTGTGGCATCAAGTTGAACCAGGATAACCGTAAAGTGTGTGTGCATTGATTTGACTGACTGCTTTAGTAAAGCATTGAAAAAACTATGTATATAAGCAAAGAGGGGGGAATTTTGGGACTTTAAATGAAGCACAATTAAGTACCTCCATCCCGGTAATTGATACGCACAAAAAAGGGGAAGTTTGGGACTTTAAATGAAGCACTTGGATAGTGAAAGAAAAAATATTTTTTTAAGCCATGTTTATTTGTTTTATTCAATGTTCAATAAAAAACTACTCATTATAAATAATTCCAATTCATAATATGTATAGACATTAATACAATAAAAACATGATATATAACATGATATATAGTATCCACATATAACTACACATGACAATAATAAATAAATTAATTGAGTAATGTGGCAGAACATCGACAAATATATGCACATGGTAAATATGCATCCAATAGATATAGAACAAAATTTGATTTGTAATAAATGGTCAAGAACTTCTAAGTGAGTGGTCAAGAACTTATAAGTGTGGTTTCGTATACAGTGTAGCTAGGACATCACATTAAAAATCTCGATGCGTTTTGTGGGTGTCTCCCCACTCATCAGGAGCTGATGCTACCACAAAGTTCCTATAGAATAAAATAAACATTATATGAATAATGTACTGACCAATGGATAGAAATAGATTCATGAGAATATAATATGAATAGGTAGTTTGGCCAGGGCGGACTCACCAGTCCGGACGACAGGTGCAGCGCACAGCGGTGGGCGCTTGGCGGGCCAGGGACACACTCCCTCCACGGGAACTGAGGCGGCAGACAGATGGATGCGATATCCGGCACAGAAAGAATACACCAGCATAAGAAGGTGTACCAAATGGTGGAGGGTGTGGTGATTGTAGAAACCAAAATATCTGAGAACAGATTGATAATTATAAGTATGCACAAAAATGGTGTTGATGCTAAAAAAAATGAATGTGAAAATAATCTACAACAGTGACCTAAAAGGGTGATGAACACAAAACAGTGTGATGCTGTGTGGTAAGTATGTAGGAATAACTGACATCTTGATAAAGAATGAGTGTGAGGGAGTGAATTAGATATGTGTATGAGAGTGTGAGTGCGTAAATATATCTATACATATTATGAATTGGATTTATTTATAATGAGTAGTTTATTGAACATTGAATAAAACAAATAAACATGGCTTAAAAAAATATTTTTTCTTTCACTATCCAAGTGCTTCATTTAAAGTCCCAAACTTCCCCTTTTTTGTGCGTATTGAAAACACTATGTTTCTGAACTATTTCTTCTAACCTCTGCTGGGAGTGCTACTTCTAACAGTATCATGCAAATACAGCAGGCTGTTGTGGAACTCTTTACTGCAAGGCCTGTAGTAGGTATGTGGAAGTGCAACTAGACAATACGAGCCGGGTTTCATGTCTCCGAAGGGATGAGCTCACATAAAAGGTTGAGCGATAGATGCTTTCATAGTACTCAGATACTACCAGGAGCCCCAGAACCAGTGTATCTCAATGTGTTTAGGGGAACCACTCTCAGTCTAGGCATGAATGGGTTAAGAGTTCATATGCTGATCATGAAGCCCAGCATAAGGCAGGCCACCATCACGCAGCACTACATCTGAAAAGATACATTATTCTATTAGTATTGGCTTCACAAAATGCTTCATACCATGTTCCTTTCCATTTAGTAATATAACTAGTTTTCTTGATTGAAGGAACTGGCAAAGGGAACATAACCTGCATTGACACAGGCCACGAGGCAATAAAACACATTTGTCATTATTATGTTCAGAAGGAAAGTGACTAGGAATTTAATAATTGTGTTAGGATGTGTTGTGTTTGTAGGTCAGGCTTACATGATCCTAAATTCTTCATCCTTGGACAGAATATTTCAGTATTTCTGAAAAAAATGTCTCAGATTTTTTTTCAGCCTGATTATAGCACTGTAAGATCATATGGACTTTATTGCTTTTGGTATTCACCATGATATAGCAGTAGATCACATGGACTGCTTTTGATATATTTGTGGGCCCTCTTTATAACTATACCCCCTCTTTAGGAGATGATTTCGCAAACTTTTTAACTCTGTCCCAAAATCTTAGTCATGTGTGCAATTACGTTTTATAGGTAAGTATAAAGTATAGTAAATGGTAGGGATGCCTTTGATTAAATTAGCTGGATGGAAGTTGGCTGCATGAAGCATTGTATTGCCTGCCACAGACTCTCTAAATAATTTAGTACCTAGCATATTTTCAGATCAAGACTGTGTCTTTTGAATATCATATGTCATTGTAAACTGAAGTACAGTATCTGTACATTGTACATTTTCACTTAGGGGTGTATTCACTTTTGTTGCCAGTGGTTTAGACATTAATGGCTGTGTGTTGAGTTATTTTGAGGGGACAGCAAATTTACACTGTTATACAAGCTGTACACTCACTGCTTTACATTGTAGCAAAGTGTCTTTTTTTTTGTCATCCATTTTTTTAATTTCCCATATTTTTTCTTCTTAACAACAATTAGGACGTTGGCACATATTTATCTGTGTATCCACAGTGTCACCCTGTGAGGATACATTAAAATTTTCATTTTTTGTCATATTTTCAGTGTTGTCACATGAAAAGATATAATAAAATATTTCACAAAAATGTGAGGGGTATAGTCACTTTTGTGAGATATTGTATCTATGGATTACTGCTAACATTATCATACACACTCCTGCAACAGGACCAAAAGGACCATTCCAGAGAGCAAAAATGTCATCTATATACCTGTGCCACACCAAGACATGGCACACATACCCTGACAGACAGTCATGGGGGTAAAGCCAATGGTCCCACGTTCCTAGATGTAGGTTTGTGTTTGACTGGGTACAGGTAGTACCATCACCATGCCCTGCACCTGAAGGTAGTGGGATCCATCAAAAACAAATATCTTATGTATCAAAATAAATTCCAAAGGTTGCAACACAAATGCATTATATGAATTAAGTTCTCCTTCAGAAATGATACTATAACTTTCAAGTGTTTCACTTGTGGTATACTTGTATAAAGGGTTTCAATTGGCACCAATAACATTTGGTCAGATAAACTTATCCTATGCAACACAGTAAACAAATGCATCATGTATTTAATAAAGAAAGGTAATCTTTACACTTTTGGGTGTAATTAATAGTGATGGCCGAACGGTTCGCACGGCGGTCGTTTTGTGGCGAATTTCGGCTGTTCGCGGTCCGCCTGTTCGGCAGACTATTGGTGCTGTTCGCCCGGCGGACTTCTGTGTTTACTGTGTAAAAGAACTTTGACCTATGATGACACATCCATCATGGGGTACAGGACAGCCAATTGAGACATTACAGCACATGGACACTTGGACATTCCCCCTAACTTCTAAATGCACCCGATCCGGCGGCCATTTTACATTCTTTCTTCTGTCACTATAGGGAGAGGTTGCTGTATGGAGCAGGGAGAGATTACAGTGACCCAAATCGCTAGCTATTTGGTACACAAAAGTTATTTTCAGGACTGGTATAGGTGTTAGGTGTAGTTCAGGATAGGCAGTGCTGTGCTAGTGATTGTTGCAGCAGCCTGAGTGTCTTTTGTCAGTTTAGAGAAAGGGACAGGACGGTGTGTGCTGCAGGGACAGCCAGTTTAGTCATTAGCTGTTACTATCAGGTCCACAAAAGTGCTATTTCAATTATTGTTCCAGTAGCCTCTGTTTTGTCAGTTTATATAGGGACAGGCAGGAAGCAGTGTGTGAGGCAGTGAGGGTCAGTTTAATCAGTAGCTGTTACTATTAGTTCCACAAAGGTTCTTTTCAGGACTGGTATCAGTGGTATGGTAATAAGCTTGTACACGTTGAAGGCTGGCCGCAAGCCTGTATTTGTAGGAGGAGCCTGAGAGGGCTATTTAAACCTCCTCCTCTGTCAGGGCCAGTGTCGGTAGGTTTTGTGGGTGGTAGCATGTCATTTCAGAGCTGCGGTCATGGTCCCCCCCCCCCTCATCCCTGGGTCCACACTGGCTTATGGAGGCCACCCTGCCGCCCCCCCCCCCCTTTATTTATTTATTTATTTATTTTCAGCCCATGTTCCAGCATGGAGGGGGGTGGCAAGCTGTCGGCAGTGGCTTCTCCCAGCGTTCAGGCAAGGGGGCGGGGACAGTCCATCTCTCCTGCTCTAAATCTCCCCACAGCTTCGTGGGGACAGCCTGCAGCCCTCCTGGTGAGAGGAGGTGGAGGTAGTCGGCCGCCGCTGGCTCCCCTTACAGGCACGGAGTGCCCGCTGTTCTCCTCGTGGGGGGGAGGTGATCGGCCGCGCTGGCTCCCCCCCATATGCAGTGCACCTAACCGATTCTCCTGGCGGGGGGGAGGGGGAGGTAATCGGCCGTGCTGGCTCTCCCTCACCACCCCCGAACACCATGCAGTGCACCTGCCGATTCTCCTGGTGGGGAAGGGGGGAGGTAATCGGCCGCTCTGGCTCCCCCCCGCTCGCGCTGGCTCCGCTCTCCATGCTTCATTCCCACAAGTGGGTCTCGGGTGCAGTGGGGGATGGAAGATTGGTGACTTGTGGGATGCAGCACTGGACGAGTTTTCTCCCGTTATGGGAAGAGGGAGGTCGGCTGGCTCCGCCCGCCGATTCTCCTGGTGAGGGGAGGTGGAGATAGTCGGCCGCGCCACCCCCCCTCCCCTCACTTATGCTGTACACCCGCCGATTCGGCCGTCCTTCGCCTACACTCTCCCCTCCCTCAGCTCTCCAGCAGGCAGTCCGCTCGGTATTCCTGCCGGGGAGAGGGGGGTGATCGGCCGTCCTTCGCCCACATTCTCCCCTCCCTCAGCTCTCCTGCGTGCAGTCCGCCCCTCCCCCCGGTTTTCCCATCTGGGGGAGGGGGTGGGCGGTCGTCCTCCGCCTTGCGATCTCCCCTCGGCTCCGGGTGGCCAGTGTGCAGCCGCCCGGCGCTCATGGGGGGGGGGGGGTTCGTCCGCCTCTTCGCACCTGCTTTCCTGGGCCCTTCTATACATCACAGTGCACATCCTTTCCCTTGAGCTGCCTACAATTGTATGTTTTTTAACTCTTTTCTACTTGACTTGTCTATTCATACCAGATGTGTTGGGACAACATTGAGTGGCTATTCCAATACAGTCTTTGCAAGACAAGGAGAAATGCCTGGTCTCTTATATGCCGGTTCACACCACCTGATTGGCTAACTGACATTGATTGACGCTGTCAGTCAATTAAGATAGATGACCAGAGCACCCCACCCCGATATATCAGATGTCAACAGCACCACACCATCAGATGGGTGCTCGTCGATTCTCCTGGCGGGGAGGAGGGGGAGGTATTCGGCCGCGCCGGCTCCCCCTCCCCCTCACATATGCAGGGTACCTGCCGATTCTCCTGGGGGGAGGGGGAGGTATTCGACCGCGCCGGCTCCCCCCTCACATATGCAGGGTACCCGCCGATTCTCCTGGATGGGGAGGTATTCGGCCGCGCCGGCTCCCCCTGCCCCCTCACATATGCAGGGTACCCGCCGTTACTCCTGGGGGGAGGGGGAGGTAGTCGCCGCCGCTGGCTCCCCCTCCCCCCTCACATAAGCGTTTTCATCCGGCCATATACAACTATCATATCATTGGAAACCGTGAGTGTGCCAATTGGGATTTCCTGTTCAATATAGATTGTGAGTCTTCACATACTGGGTAAAAATACCAATATTTAACAAGAGGTAAGTCGATAGTATGACTAGTAGTAATGTACAGCATTGCAGATCATTCCATCTTCCGGGTCTATTCTTATTGAAGTCCTGTGTATGTGGGGGCAATAAGGAAAAAAAAAAACGCAAGCAGTACATCTCTGCAAACATACACTTCCCCCATGTTTTATCCCGTAACCTCTTGCCGACGTTATACAGCGTATGTGCGGCAGCAAGAAAGTTGACTTTAATGCCCAGCCGCCACATACACTGTATTTCCAAAAGTGTTGGGACGCCTGCCTTTACATGCACATGAACTCTAATGACGTCTTGATCCGTGGGATTTGGTGTTGAGTTGGCCCGCCCTCTGCGGCTATGACGGCTTCGACTCTTCTGGGGGGGCCGTCCGCAGGGCCTGGGGGTGTGTCTGTGGAAGTGTTTGGCCATTCTTCCGGAGGCGCATTTGTGAGGTCAGGCATTGACGTTGCACAAGACTCTCGTCCAATCTCGAGATTCTCATTCTAAATCATACCAAAGGTGTTCTATCGGGTTAAAGTCAGGACTCTGTACAGGCCTCCCCCCCTGAGCTCCACGTGGTGGGCCTCCTGAGCTCCACGTGATGGGTCCCCCCCCCGAGGTCCACGTGGTGGGCCTCCTGAGCTCCGTGTGGCGGGTCTCTCCACCCTCCTGAGCTCCACGTGGCGGGTCTCTCCACCCTCCTGAGCTCCACGTGGCGGGTCTCTCCCCCCTCCTGAACTCCACGTGGCGGGTCTCTCCCCCCTCCTGAGCTCCACGTGGCGGGTCTCTCCCCCCTCCTGAGCTCCACGTGGCGGGTCTCTCCCCCCTCCTGAGCTCCACGTGGCGGGTCTCTCCCCCCTCCTGAGCTCCACGTGGCGGGTCTCTCCCCCCTCCTGAGCTCCACGTGGCGGGTCTCTCCCCCCTCCTGAGCTCCACGTGACGGGTCTCTCCCCCTCCTGAGCTCCACGTGGTGGGTCCTCCTCCCTCCTGAGCTCCACCTGGTGGGCCTTCTGAGCTCCACGTGGTGGGCCTCCCCCCCACCTGAGCTCCACGTGGCGGGTCTCCCTACCAGCCTGAGCTCCACGTGGCGGGTCTCCCTACCCACCTGAGCTCCAAATGGCGGGTCTCCCCACCCGCCTGAGCTCCACGTGGTGGGTTCCCCCCCCCCCCCCCCCGCCTGAGCTCCACGTGAAATTTCTGTCACATCGCTCAGTCTAGCATTTCTGTCACGCCGTTTCTGAACCAGGATTTTTGTCTTTGCATTTCTGGCTCTGCATTCAGTCTCGGCGTGTTTTCAGGCTTTGCATTTCTGGCCAGGATTCTGCTGTTGCGTCGCTGTCTCCGTTTTTCTGTTATAGCATTTCTGGCCCAGGATTTCTGCCATTTCATTTATGCCTCAGCGTTTCAGTCTTGGTTGTTGCTGTCATTGCGTTTTGCCTCTGGTTCTGTCACTACGTTTCTGCATCAGCATTAAGTTTCAGCATTTTCTGTCATGGTTTTCTTCATGGCATGTTGTGTTTCTGTCTCAGCGTTTTTCTGTCTCAGCGTTTTTCTGTCTCAGCGTCTTTCTGTCTCAGCGTTGCTGCCAGCATGCCTGTCATGGTATTTCTGACTTGGTGTTCAGTCTCAGAGTTTCTCAGAAGGGCGTTGTTCACTCATGGCATACTCCGGTAGTCGTTCGTCCTTGTTGATTGTCATGTCCCATCGTGTCTGTGTCATGTTTGTACCTGGGCTAGGTAGCTAGGGCTCACACGTCAGGATCTGTCACATCTATAGATCCATACGGGCTGAGGTTTAGTTTATTAATTGATTGCTGTCCACAATCTTCTCGCCCGTATATCATACGTCATACGTTGCATGTTCATTCATCACATCTATACGACTACCCACCATTGCCCGTGGGTACACTAGCCCTGAGTTTTCAGTTAATTACCTGTCTCTGCTGCAGGTTACTCAGGCTCACTTACCTTTTACATGTGGGGGGGGGGGGGGGTCCGTCCGTCAAGTTCTTTTACGCGCAGTGGTCTTGACTTTTCTGCTCTTATTTCATTCTTAGTTAGGCAGGGGGGTATTTTTGTTCTCATGTCTGGTTGTCTGTCATTCTCTAGTTTGTGTTTTCAGGTTGGGGCCGTCTTGGCATCCATACCGATATCATCCATGCTTGCTATCACGTCCTTCAGCCCGGCCGTTGTTGGGGCTAGTTGATTGGTGCTGATGTCTTGTCACCACTGGGCTCACCCTTGGGTCAGAAGCAGTCGTAAAAATTTTCCTTCAGTTGATGTCCTGTTGTGTTGAGGCCTGTTGTGTTGAGGCCCTGGTTGCTGCCCAGGGATGTATAGTCTCTCTCAGGGTGTTTGTTAAGCCACGTTCCCGTGACGGTCCTTGGGGGGTAGGTTGGGCTGATGTCATAATGGTTTGGATTCCACTCTTGGCTCTGTTCTTGTTTGAACTTATTGCCTGGAGTTCCACTTAAGGACATCAGTCCAGTCGTCTTTTTCGATCCCCAGCTTGTTCCAAGTAGGGGGGGTTTGGGTATGTCTGTATCAGGCCATGGGGACTATTTCCCCGGTTTGGCCCTCCTTGGTTCAGGATGCTGTCCCAGCTGTTGGGTTCAGGCTGTAGCATGACCCGATCGTATCTGGTGGGACCTGGCTCCTGTGTCCGGTATGGTTTCTCCAAGGTGGCAGTATTATTGCCATGGTGCATGGGCTTTAACCGCTTACTCCGTCACATCCATCAGGTCTCCAGCTTTTTACACTCCTGCTAGTGGTCTTTTTGCCACTCACCCTCTTGGGGGGTATGTCTCTGGGCTATTTCACTGGTGTTCATTGGGGTATTTCGCGATCTTTTGCAGGGGTTTCCTCGGGCCAGGCCTTGTTCCATTCCCCTCTCGTATCCTCTCATTTCACAAGCAGTTCATTCTCGGGTCTGGGTGTTACGGGCATCCGGCTCAATTCAATCTTTCAGGGGATGTTCAGTTGGGTTTAGGGTAGTGTCACAGGTTCGATAGGGGGTTCCTTCTCATCGCCAAGTCAGGAGTCGGTGTGTTCTTTTGCCATTGCAAGCACTTTCCAGTTACTTGCTGGATACGTACTGCTGCCGTCCGGGAGCACACCTTTATCCGTGATGGTTCTTTACCTTCCCTTCTACACCTCAGGCCTTGGTTCTTAGGAGTATCGCATTTCCCGCTTGAAGACTCTGACTACAAGTTGAAGGCTGGCCGCAGGCCAGCCTGTATTTGTAGGAGGAGCCTAAGAGGGCTATTTAAACCTCCTCCTCTGTCAGGGCCAGTGTCGGTAGGTTTTCTGGGTTCCCACCCACCCGTTCCCCATTTTTATACATTCTCATAGTATTTTGTTCTTATTCTTACATTCAGGGTATGCCCTCTTCTCAGGCATACTGACCAGCTAGGCCAAGGCACACCTCAGGCCTTGGTTCTTAGGAGTATCGCATTTCCCGCTTGAAGACTCTGACTGCAAGTATAATATTCTTTCTTCCAAATATAGAAAGAATATTATACTTGACTGCTGCCCTTCTGCTGCAGTCTGCTAATCATTCACAACCCACTTGTTCCACAAAGCTCCTTATAAGGACTGGTAACTTGGTCTGTCTAGGGTGCTACAGTACATAGGGTTGAGTGAGGTACAGTCTGCCATTCTATAAGGACTGGTATCGGTCCACAGTACATAGGGTTGAGGTGCACTACTGCTGATCGCTGCCCTATACTGCAGCAGTCCTTCATCGGTATAGGGACTGACGTACAGTCTGCTAATCACTCACACACAACCTACTTGGTCCACAAAAGTCCTTATAAGGACTGGTAAGGTATAGGGTGCTACAGTAAATAGGGTTGAGTGAGGTACAGTCTGCTACTCTATAAGGACTGGTATAGGTCCACAATACATAGGGTTGAGGTGCACTACTGCTGACCGCTGCCCTATACTGCAGCAGTCCTTCATCGGTATAGGGACTGACGTACAGTCTGCTAATCACTCACACACAACCTACTTGGTCCACAAAAGTCCTTATAAGGACTGGTAAGGTATAGGGTTCTACAGTACATAGGGTTGAGTGAAGTACAGTCTGCCATTCTATAAGGACTGGTATAGGTCCACAATACATAGGGTTGAGGTGCACTACTGCTGACCGCTGCCCTATACTGCAGCAGTCCTTCATCGGTATAGGGACTGAGAGTTTTGTCACAGGGTCATTTAAAAAATGACAGGCAGAGGAAGAGGCAGGCCCTTCCGCAGGGGTGGTAAGGGTAGGGCAGGAGCAACAGGCTTGATCCAAAGTGGGAAGTTGCAGAAGGTGCGTTCAATTACTTTAAAGGATGCACCAGACTTGGATGAGTGGCTCGCTCAGCCTTACTCTTCTGCACCCTCCTCATCCTCTCGATCTGCACCCTCTTCTTCACTCTCTGCTATGTGCACCCTCAAAGACACTACCACCAACAACACCACCACCACCACATACTTTCCGCTTGAGTCACAGGAATTATTTTCCGATCCATATCAAGACATTTCTGATGCGCAGCCACTCTTGGTATTGGATCAGGAAGAGGAGGCAGCAACAACCGCTACTCAGCAGTCTGACGACAGTACCCAGATCAGCTCAAGGAGGAGGTTGGTCCCCGGTGTTGCTGCCTACTCCGAGATCTCTACTTATAGCGGTGGGGAAGGTGACGTTGATGATGATGTGTCTAGTGATGTCACGTGGGTGCCCACAAGAGAGGAAGAGGAGGGGAGTTCAGAGGGAGATATGGACCAGCAGATAGGGAGGAGAAGCAGGAATAACTTACATTGCACAGGAGGGACAAAGCAGACTGCAAATGTATCAGGAGTGAGTCATCGACCATATACGGGCACATCTGGCGCTCCCAGGACACCGGCACATGGCTCCGCAGTGTGGGCTTTTTTTAACGTGTCCGCTGCTGACAATAGCGTTGCCATCTGCAATCTTTGCAGTCAACGCATTAGACGCGGTAAGCCCAACACTCACCTAGGGATGACCGCCTTAAGAAGGCACATGAGCAGCCATCACCGAGCCGAGTGGGAGCAACGGAACACACAAAGCCACACTGCAGGCTCTCACCGTCCAGCCTCGTCTTCTACTTCTCCTTCTCCTCTCTCCTCACAATTGTCCTCCACTCCACCTTCCATCACGCCAAGCTCACGTTTTTCTGCAAAAAGGCAGGCTTCCGTGGGCCTAATGTTCGAGCGTAAAAAAATGATGACGCCGGATAACACTCTTGCCCAATGGTTGACGGCTGGCTTGTCAGAACTGATAGCCCGCCAACTACTGCCATATAAACTGGTGGACTTGGAGGCCTTTCGCAAATTTGTGGCCATTGGAACACCACAATGGAAGGTCCCAGGAAGGAAGTATTTCTCACAGAAGGGCATCCCAGAGCTATATGGCCATGTTCAGCGGCAAGTGAATGTATCTCTGGCACACAGTGTCGGTGCCAAGATACATCTGACCACAGACACGTGGTCTAGCAAACGAGGGCAGGGAAGGTATATCACTTTTACTGCCCACTGGGTGAACCTTCTGACGGCCGTCAAGCATATAACCAGTGGCACCCGTGTAGATTTGGTTTTACCGCCACGGATTGCATGCAGGCCTGACTCTTCTTCTCCTCCTCCTCCTACTCCATCCTCCTCCCTCTCCTCCTCGGCTGACTCCTCCTTTTCTGCTGCTAGCGTCTCTTCCGCTGCGCCGCCCAAGCTCCCCAGAACCTATTCGACATGCCAGGTGAGACGTTGCCATGCCGTGCTGCGTCTGTTGTGCCTGGAAGCCAAGAGCCACACTGGCCCGGCACTCCTTTCAGCTTTGCATTCACAGGCAGATCAGTGGCTAACACTGCTCAATTTGACAGTTAGTAAAGTGGTGTGTGACAATGGTGCCAATCTGCTTAGCGCATTGAAACAGGGCAAAATCACACACGTGCCATGCATGGCACACGTCTTAAACTCGGTCGTGCAGCGATTCGTTGTCAAATACCCTGGGGTCCAGGACATCTTGCGGCAGGCAAGGAAAATCTCGGCCCATTTCAGAAGATCTTACACGGCCATGGCTCGCCTTGCTGACATTCAGCCGGTCAGACGTCTTATTTGCGATTGCCCGACGCGATGGAACTCAACCTTCTATATGCTTGATAGGCTGCTCCAGCAGAAACGTGCAGTTAACGTCTACCTGTATGAACTCTGCGGCAGAACCGGTTCTGGGGAGCTGGGTTTTTTTTCACCGCGCCAGTGGCTGCTCATGAGCGACACATACAGACTTCTGCGCCCATTTGAGGAGATCACCAAACTGGTCAGTCGCAGCCATGGCGCCATCAGTGACATGGTACCTTTATGCCTTCTTTATGGAGCGTGAATTGCGTAGTGTCATTGATCAAGCTGTGGGGGAGCAGGAGCGGGAAGATGAGGAAGTCGCAATGCTGGATGAATTCCCAGGGGGGGCTACTTTATCTGAGACAAGTCAACAACAGGAGTCTGAAGAGGAGTCAGAGGAGGATGGTGCCGGGGCGGATGAGGAAGAGCAAGAAGAGCATGCTTTAAACCTTTCTGGGATCCCTGTTGTGCATGGATGGGGAGAGGAGAATGAAGAGGACGACATTATCCTGGATGATGAGCAGGAGCCAGGCCACCACACCACTTCCACTTTAGTGCAAATGGGGCCCTTCATGCTCCAGTGTTTTAATAGGGCCCCCCGTATAAAAAGCATAAGGGTCAAGGACCAGTACTGGGTGGCAACGTACTTAGACCCCCCCAGTACAAACACAAAATGGCGGAAATGTTACCGCCGTCACAGAGGGCTGTCAGAATGCAGCACTTCCAGGCCTTGCTTCGAGAAATGCTGCATTCTGCTTTTGCGTGCGCTGGGAGAGGAGCAATTCCCACTCCCAGAGAAGGAGTTGCGGGTACCAATCCTGCAAGAAGAGGGCAGTTTGAAGATGTGTTGGTGACTTCGGATATGAGGTCATTCTTTCAGCCGACCCATCGACAGGTGTCATCCGGATCCAGCATCAGGGAACGCCTAGACCGTTAGGTGTACGACTACATCGGGTTAACGGTCGATGTGGACGCTCTGAGGAGTGATGAACCCCTGGACTACTGGGTGGGCAGGCTTGACCTCTGACCAGAGCTTGCCCAATTTGCAATCAAACTGTTGGCTTGCCCCTCATCCAGTGTCCTGTCCGAAAGGACGTTCAGCGCAGCAGGGGGGATCGTGACCGATAAGTGTACTCGCCTAGCTCACGACAGTGTTAACTACCTCACATTTCTAAAAATGAATGAGGCATGGATCTCGGAGGAATTCAACACATGTGACCAGTAGACCATGTATATGTCTATAAACAATTTTTTTAATCGAGCACAGAGACCTTCTTTCTTCATTTGGCTCACTTCCTTGTCCAAAAAAAGCACACCGTACTATATGCCCGTACCCTCCTCTTTGAAGAGGTTGAGCGGTGTCATATTTCTACTGGGGCTGCTTATGAGGGGCTCCCACCATCCCTGTGCTGTGCTGACATCCTCCTGGGGCTGTACCTCTGCTGTGCATATTATGAGGGGCTCCCACCATCCCTGTGCTGTGCTGACTTCCTCCTGGGGCTGTACCTCTGCTGTGCATATTATGAGGGGCTCCCACCATCCCTGTGCTGACATCCTCCTGGGGCTGTACCTCTGCTGTGCATATTATGAGGGGCTCCCACCATCCCTGTGCTGTGCTGACTTCCTCCTTGGGCTGTACCTCTGCTGTGCATATTTTGAGGTGCTCCCACCATCCCTGTGCTTTATGTCACGCTGCTGATGTCAGTGCTCTCTATCATGGTGATGGTGTCAGATCACTCTATCACGGTGCAGGTGTCATTGCTGTATGTCACGCTGCTGATGTCAGTGCTCTGTATCACGGTGCTGCTGTCAGTGCTGTATATCACGGTGCTGGTGTTAGTGCTTTATGTCACGCTGCTGATGTCAGTGCTCTCTATCACGGTGCTGCTGTCAGTGCTGTATATCACGGTGCTGGTGTGAGTGCTTTATGTCACGCTGCTGATGTCAGTGCTCTCTATCACGGTGCTGCTGTCAGTGCTGTATATCACGGTGCTGGTGTGAGTGCTTTATGTCACGCTGCTGATGTCAGTGCTCTCTATCACGGTGCTGCTGTCAGTGCTGTATATCACGGTGCTGGTGTTAGTGCTTTATGTCACGCTGCTGATGTCAGTGCTCTCTATCACGGTGCTGGTGTCAGATGACTCTATCACGGTGCAGGTGTCATTGCTGTATGTCACGCTGCTGATGTCAGTGCTCTCTATCACGGTGCTGTTGTCAGATGACTCTATCACGGTGCAGGTGTCATTGCTGTATGTCACGCTGCTGATGTCAGTGCTCTCTATCACAGTGCTGTTGTCAGATGACTCTATCACGGTGCAGGTGTCATTGCTGTATGTCACGCTGCTGATGTCAGTGCTCTCTATCACGGTGCTGTTGTCAGATGACTCTATCACGGTGCAGGTGTCATTGCTGTATGTCACGCTGCTGGTGATCATCTCCTGCACCCTCTTCTTTGCCTACCCTGGTCCCTGACCTTCCCTCTCCTCCATTGCCTTCATGCGCTCCACAGTCCTGAATTGTCACGACAATTTCCCATATAAAAAAAGAATGCTTGTAGTTGTCGATCCCAGATTCACCTCATACATGTGTTATGTCATTGGCCATGTGGTGGGACTATGTTTGCACAGCTATTAATTATTTTGTGGCTGCAAATTTGACCTGTAGGTTTGCGAAGTTCGCCTCCCATTGAAGTCAATGGGGCCCGCCGCGAACGTTCCTGTTTGCGATTTATCGGCCGCGTTCGCAGTCCGCGTTCGCGAAACGTCCCGTCGAAAGTTCGTCCATCACTAGTAATTAATCATCTATAACGTTACCTGCATTCTGAGTTAGACTATTTACCCCTAATATATCTAATACACAGCACTTATACACAATCATTATATAGTGCAATTGTGAGTAAAATACATATTAATGAGAATGTACATAGCCTTATAGGAACATAAAATGTCCTTATTCATAAGTGCATTATTAGAAAAAAAAGTCCTTTATATATCAAAAGTGCTTGTGCCAAATGTGCTTCTTGGCTAATGGTAAAATGTCCTTTTCATAGGTGCATTATCAGAAATAAAAATCTTCTATATATGTCAGTAGAAAATGTACTTTTTAATTAATAATGTCAATCTTCAGTGAATCACTCCACCACCATGCCTCCACCTTCACTCAGGAGAACTCACCAAAAGATCATGCCCCCCCGATTCAGTGTAGGTCAGTATGCACCTTATTTCCTCAGGGATCAACCATCCAGAGCTCCTTTTCTCCAGTAGTAGTACATATATATATATGGACCAAATGGAAACCAGAAGAAACAAGAATAGTATAAAACCTTTTATTAAAACTTTTCACACCACTAAACCAGCAATCTACTGTATATGCTTACATTAACACTATCAATAGTGGAGCCGAGATTGATACATGTTAAGGCATATGTACTCAAGTGGCGGTTCCACATTTTAATTTAGTTCCATTGTAGTTTAGTTCCATTGTAGTTATACTATAGTTCAGTGAGACTTTTTAGTGCATGATAGTCTTTAATAGTGAAAGTGCTGCGCAACAGCCATATGGCGAGCTCTGTAAATATCCAAAGAACCTGATATGCAGTGATAATATAATGTCAATGTGCCTATATACAAATTTCTTACATACCAACACAAAAAAACAATATGCTCATGAAAGGTTTCCACCGCCCATATCCTATGTATTTCTCCGTTTTTTATTACCAAATCAGTCTAAATAATCACAAAAAAATATGTGAAAACAAATATATTAACTGAAAATATCTATACTTATTTTATCCAGGCAAAAGTTGAAAAAAACAATGTACTCGTAAGGGGGTTCCATCACCCCTGTAATCTTGCAATATATATTCTTTGATTCCTGCCCTCATAAAATTATAATTTCTAACAAAATAAAATACAAGAAGAAAAGGCATGAACTTGAATATGAGAGTACCAAGAAAAAATTAACTTCAAGTGAAACACATATCCCTGGGAATTACAGGCCAGTTTGCCTAACATCAATAGTATGCAAGCTCTTGGAGGGGGATGATAAGGGACTATATACAAGATTTTAGTAACGAGAATGGTATTATTAGCAGTAATCAGCATTGATTCTTGAAGAATCATTAACCTTCTATGAGGCGGTGAGTTGCCATCTAGATAAAGGAAGGCCTGTAGAAATAGTGTATCTGGATTTTGCAAAAGCATTTGACACAGTTCTCCATAAACGTTTACTATACAAAATAAGGTCTATTGGCATGGACCATAGGGTGAGTACATGGATTTAAAACTGGCTACAAGTCTGAGTTCAGAGGTTGGTGATAAATGGGGAGAACTCGGAATGGTCAAAGGTGGGTAGTGGGGTCCCCTAGGGTTCTGTGCTGGGACCAATCCTATTTATTTTTTTCATAAACAACTTGGAGGATTGGGTAAACAGTTCAATCTCTGTATTTGCAGACGATACTAAGCTAAGCAGGGCAAAAACTTCTCTGCAGGATATGGGCAACTACATGGCAAATGAGGTTTAATGTAGAAAAATGTAAAATAATGCATTTGGGTGGCAAAAATATGAATGAAATCTATACACTGGGGAGAAAACTTCTGGGGGAATCTAGGCTGGAAAAGGACCCGGGGGTCCTAGTAGATGATAGGCCCGCAATGGCATGCAATGTCAAGCTGCTGCTAACAAAGCAAACAGAATATTGGCATGCATTAAAAAGGGATCAACTCCAGAGATAAAATTATAATTCTTCCGTTCTACAAGACTCTGGTCCGGCCGCACCTAGAGTATGCTGTCCAGTTCTGGGCACCAGTCCTCAGAAACAATGTACTGGAAATGGAGCGAGCACAAAGAAGGACAACTAAGCTAATAAAAGTCTGGAGGATATTAGTTATGAGGAAAGGTTGCGAGCACTGAACATATTCTCTCTGGAGAAGAGATGCTTGAGATTTGCTTGGGATATGATTTCAATTTATAAATACCGTACTGGTGACCCCATAATAGGGATAAAACATTTTTGCAGAAGGGAGTTTAACAAGACATGTGGCCACTCATTAAAATTAGAAGAAAAAAGGTTTAACCTTAAACTATGTAGAGGGTTCTTTACTGTGAGTGTGGCAAGAATGTGGAATTCCCTTCCACAGGTGATGGTCTCAACGGGGAGCATCAATAGTTTAAAAAAAACTATTAGATAAGCACCTGAATGACCACAACATACAGGGATATACAATGTAATACTGACATATAATCACACACACAGGCTGGACTTGATGGACTTGTGTCTTTTTTTAACCTCACCTACTATGTGACTATGCAATTATCACAAATTAGAAAATATTTATTAATGGAATTTCCGCAAAAAAGCAACCTTCACCACACCACAGTAAAACCATTTAAGACAACGTTGTCAAAAATCAAATTTTTTATTTGATTTTTTGACAGTGTTGTGTGTTTTTTGAAGGTTGCCTTTTTGTGGAAATTCAATTAATAAATATTTTCTGATTTGTGATAATTACACTGCTGTGTGTTTCCGTTTGGAGTTATTTTTTTATTGGTACTCTCATATCTAAGTCCATTCCTCTCCTTCTAGCCTGTTACTTAACTCCAGGATCCCCCACCCCTTAACAGGGGTAAGTCAGTGATTTTTCAATTTAAATAAATCAAGTGTTGATTATTCCTTTTTAAATTTACTCACACTCAAAATAAAATACAACCTACAAAGAAAGCCAAAATGAATAAATGGTACCCCATGTGTGTGCAGGAGGGTTCCACTACCCCTTCTATAATGTGTAAAAATGGTTCTTCAGTATACTATTTTTTATATACAAACATTCAATACAATCAGTGTAAGAACAAAATCTCCCACAAATAACCAAAATGGAAATGTGCTGATACGGGGGTTTCCACCAGCCCTGTGATGCTACTGTGTAACATCATGTTTTTTCAATAAAAAAATTATACATATTCCTATTGATAAATGATGTTTCAAAACCACAAAACATATGATTATTAAAGAATGTGTGAGAAGAAGTATTCCACCACCGCTACTATTTTGTATATGTAACACAATGTTCCAAAGTAAAAAACAGTTCTTTCAATATTGATGCAATATTCCACATGTATTCTTTTTGTTTTTATATTCACCACCATGACAACTCTTCAGTGTACACCACTAGTGATGAGCCGAACACCCCCCAGGTTTGGTTTGCACCAGAACCTGCGAACGGACCGAAAATTTGTATGAACTTTAGAACCCCATTAAAGTCTATGGGACTCAAATGTTTGAATTCAAAAGTGCTAATTTTAAACGCTAATATGCAAGTTATTGTCCTAAAAAGTGTTTGGGGACCTGGCTCCTGCCCCAGGGGACATTTATCAGTGCAAAAAAAAAGTTTTAAAAACTCCCTTTTTTCGGGAGCACTGATTTTAATGACGCTTTAAGTGAAAAAAATAAGTGAAATATTCCATTAAATATCGTGCCTGGGGGGTGTCTATAGTATGCCTGTGAAGTGCCACGTGCTTCCCATGTTTAGAACAGTCCCTGGACAAAAGGGGGGAGATACACATTTTGTCACAGGACATAGCAAATACATTCCATTCCTATTATAGCACCCTATATAAGATAAGGCATACAGATGGAGAGGAGGTAAAGCAGAGGGAAGAAATAAGGGAATACCTGTTGAATCTGGACCTCCCGAGGGGTGAGAAAGAAGAAATGGAGGCACTAGAAGCCCCCATATCAATAGAGGAAGTAGAGAGAGCAATTAAAAATACCTCCTCAGGAGGAAGTCCGGGTGTCGACGTGTACCCGTTTTCATATTACAAGAAGTTTTGCAAGCAGTTAGCGCCTAAACTACACAAATATTTTAATACGATAAGGAAAGGAAAAATGTTTTGAGGGGAGACACTTCTGCCACACATTACGTTGATCTTGAAAGAAGGAAAAGATCCTATGGCAGTCGAAAGCTATAGGCCAATTTCATTATTAAACTCAGACATTAAGCTTTTTGCAAAAATAATAGCAGAGAGATTGAAGTCATATCTGCCAAAATGGATCCATAACGATCAGATGGGGTTTATTCAGGGGAGGAAAGGGAGAGGTAATTCATTGAAATCTATAATGTTGATACAAGAAGTCATCAAGGAGGATACCCCCCACAGTCCTTATGTCAATTGATCCCGAAAAGGCTTTTGATAGGGTCAGTTGGGGGTTCCTTTTTGAGACATTGAGACACCGGGGATTGGGTGAGAAGATGATGGGGTGGATTGAAGCCCTCTACTCTCATTCAATGGCTACAATAAGAGTTAATGGCACCCTGTCTTGTCCCCTTGATTTATTTAATGGGACAAGACATGGCTACCCACTCTCCCCACTTTTGCTTATAATGACGTTGGAACCCTTATTGGCCACGATACGGAATAATCAAGACATTCAAGGAATACGGGTAGGAGAGATGGAGAACAAGGCGGCCGCATTTGCGGATGACTTGCTTCTCTATGTCTCCAGGCCCAGAATATCCATCACTGCAGTTCTGAAGGAGTTAAAACAATATGGTAAATAATCAAATTTTAAAGTAAATATGACTAAATCTGAGATATTAAACTTAACCTTATCAATGGAAGATCGGAGAGCAATTCAAACCAAACTACCATTCAAGTGGTGTAAGAGAGAACTGTGCTACCTAGGAATAAAGTTGACAGCAAAATTGGGTGACCTCTTCGAGGCTAATTATATTCCCCTTTTGAATAAAATTAAATAGGAATTAAGTGGGATGCAACATAAAGCACTTTCATGGATTGGAAAAATAAATGCAGTCAAAATGTTTATACTGCCAATATTTGGGCACGTAAACGCGTGCGGATTGCATACAATATAATAACTAGAGAAAAAAAACAGAGGGGGTCTAGCAGCACCATATTTAAAAAAATATTATGAGGCTATTGTGATATCTAGAATAATAGATTGCACTCATAATAAAAAGGATAAGAGCTGGGTCAAGCTAAAAATGAGGTTAAGTAGAACAAACATAGGGAAAATGATATGGATATCGTCACAATACCGAGATTTAGGACCAAACACAAATATATTGACAAAACATTCACTTAGGACTTGGGATGCAATAAATAAGAGACACAAATGGGACCACAATTCACCATTAATACTGCTGTTAGACACAAGCTTCTTTCGACTGGGGAAAGAGGAGTATATATATTTTAGTAGGTGGGCCAATAAGGAGAATATAAGATTGCAGGATATGATAGAAGGGGATAGATTATGCACATAAAAGGAAATCACACGGGAATGGGGTCAGAAACCACTAGACAAATGGAGATATATACAATTACAACACTTTGCACAGTCTTTACCACAGCCACTGTGAGGAAAGAGACAATTGAGACCCTTCGAGAAACTGCTGGAGTCCCCCCAAAGTAGAGTAGGGATGAGCCGAACACCCCCCGGTTCGGTTCGCACCAGAACTTTCGAACGGACCGAAAATTCGTGCGAACTTTAGAACCCCATTGAAGTCTATGGGACTCGAACGTTCGAAATAAAAAGTGCTAATTTTAATGGCTAATATGGAAGATACTGTCCTAAAAAGGGTTTGGGGACCTGGCTCCTGCCCCAGGGGACATGGGTCAATGCCTAAAATGTTTTTAAAAATGGCCGTTTTTGCAGGAGCACTGATTTTAATGACGATTAAAGTGAAAAAAAGTGAAATATTCCTTTAAATATCGTGCCTGGGGGGTGTCTATAGTATGCCTGTGAAGTGCCACATGTTTCCGGTGTTTGGAACAGTCCCTGCAAAAAATGAAATTTAACAGAAAAAAAGTCATTTAAACCTTTTGCGGTTTTAATGTAATATCTGGTTCCGGCAATAGTAGCAGATGTTTGTAAGTTGGATGTTTGAAAGTAGGGGCCTGCTCTATATGCTCTGCAGAAATGGCGGAACAAGGTGTTGGTGTTGCCACAACATTGTAAGCCCTCAAAGTGACTCTTGGTGGGCGCTGGAGTGCCCTGCTGTGAACGATTATATCAAGAATTGTAATGACATGCCATTGTAGAACAGTGGTAGAAAAATTGGGCCTTTGGTGGTTGTGGTGCTGGTGCCACAACACTATAAGTCTTCACAGTCACTCTCGGTGGGCACAGGAACGGGCCCTGCTGTGAAATATTATATCAAGAATTGTAATTACATGCCCCTGTTAAACAGGGGCTGAAAAATTGTGCCTTAGGAACTGGTGCTGGTGCCACGACACTGCAACCTCTCCCATATACTCTAGTTGTAGTGCAGGAATGAGCCCTGCTGCAAAGCATTGCATCAAAAATTGTAATTAAATGCCCCTGTTAAACAGGGGCTGAAAAATTGGGCCTTAGGCACTGGTGCTGGTGCCACGACACTGCAACCTCTCCCATATACTCTAGTTGCGGTGCAGGAATGAGCCCTGCTGCAAAGCATTGCATAAAAAATGGTAATTAAACACCCCTATTAAACAGGGGCTGGAAAATTGGGCCTTAGGCACTGGTGCTGGTGCCACGACACTGCAACCTCTCCCATATACTCTAGTTGTAGTGCAGGAATGAGCCCTGCTGCAAAGCATTGCATCAAAAATTGTAATTAAACGCCCCTGTTAAACAGGGGCTGAAAAATTGGGCTGGTGGCATCACCCAGAACCAAAAATGTTCTTCCAACCTATCAGCAGAGGAGGAAGAGGATAGACAATCAACATAACAGGACAGTCACTCAGCATCAGCATAGGCAGCCTTGAAGGGATGTGATATTTCAAAAAATTCAAAATTATTCGGTTACATCAGCTTCAGGTACTTGGTAGCTGTGGGTGATCCAAGACTGATTCATCTTTATGTAGGTCAGTCGATCAACCGAGTCGGCCACCAGCAGCACTAAAGGTGCGTTCCAAAAGAACGCTGGATGCAGGACAGGCCAGTAGCTCAATTGCATACTGTGCAAGTCCTGGCCAGTGATCCATCCTCAAGACCCAGTAAGCCAGAGGATTTTCGGTGGGAAAGGTGTCCAAGTCTGACCTTGCCCCTAGGTATTCCTGCATCATGTAAATCAGACGCTGGCGATGGTTGCTGGAACCGATCATACCTTGGAGCTGCGGACTAAAAAATTGTCTGAACGCATCGGTCAGACGGCCACCTTCTCCACCGCTCCTTCTGACCGATGCCTCAGCAACACGTTGTCCAGGACCAGGAGTTTGTAACCTCCCAGTCTCTGGGAACGCGTTGCACAGACCTTTCTGCAAGGCCTCCCGGAGATGTCTCATCCTCTGCTCCCTCTGCGATGGCAAGATAAGGTCGGCAACCTTACCCTTGTACTGTGGATCAAGGAGAGTGGCCAGCCAGTAATGGTCCCTCTCCTTAATCCGAAGAATACAAGAATCCTTCCGCAGGCTTTGCAGGATCAGGGAGGCCATGCAGCGTAGGTTAGCTGAGGCATTCGGTCAGGAGTCCTCTAAGTCACTAAGGAAAACATGATCCGCAGCTACCTCCTCCCAGCCACGTACAAGTCCACGGGTTTCTTGGGACTGTAAATCATCCCTACAAGACTGCTGCTGCTGCTGATGCTGAGTGTCAGCCTCCACCTCCATGCTGACACAATCATCCTCCTCCTCCTCCTCCTCCTCCTCCTCCTCTTCCTGTGTGATGGGTGGGACAGCAGGAACACTGGCTGGATAAAGGGGGCCTTGAGAGGCAAGGAAGTCCTCCTCTTCCTGCCTCTGTTCTGCCTCAAGTGCCCTGTCCATTATTCCACGCAGCGTATGCTTCAACAGGTGGAAAAGAGGTACAGTATCACTGATGCATGCACTGTCACTGCTCACCATCCTTGTGGCCTCCTCAAATGGTGACAGGACAGTGCATGCATCCCTGATCATGCCCCACTGGCGTGGTGAGAAAAAACCGAGCTCATCTGACCCTGTCCTGGTGCCGTAGTCGCACAGGTACTCATTGTTGGCCCTCTGCTGCATGTGCAGTCGCTGCAGCATGGCCAACGTTGAGTTCCACCTGGTGGGCATGTCACATATAAGGCGGTTCTTGGGTAGGTTCAACTCCTTTTGGAGCTCAGCCAGCCGAGCACAGGCATTAAATGATCAGCGGAAATGCACACAGACTTTCCTGGCCTGCTTAAGGACATTCTGTAAGCCCGGGTACCTGCCCAAGAACCACACCACAAGGTTAAGGACATGAGCCACACAGGGCACATGGGTCAGTTGTCCCTGTCGGAGGGCGGAGAGAAGGTTGGTGCCATTGTCGCAAACCACCATTCCTGGCTTAAACTGGCGTGGCATCAACCACCTCTCGGCCTGCCCCTGCAGAGCTGACAAAACATCTGACCCAGTGTGGCTCCTGTCCCCCAAACAAACCAGCGTAAGCACGGCATGGCATCGTTTTGCCTGCGTACTTGCGTAGCCCCTGGAACACCTACGGAGCACCGCTGGTTCTGAGGACAGAGCACTGGAAGAGGCCATGGAGGAAGAAGAAGAGGAGGGTGTGGAGGAGAGAGGTGTGTCACAACCAATAGTAGCATTTTGGAGGCGTGGTGGCGGAACAAACTCAAACACTACTGCACCTTGTCCTGCATCCTTCTCAGCTGCCGGAAGAGTGACCCAATGGGCCGTGAAAGACAGGTAACGTCCCTGTCCATGCCTGCTGGACCATGAGTCAGCGGTAATATGCACCTTACCACTGACCGCCCTGTCCAGCGAGGCAAGGACATTGCCTTCCACATGCTGGTAGAGAGCTGTAATCGCCTTCCGTGAGAAAAAGTGGCTTTTGGACACCTGCCACTGAGGAACCACACATTGTACAAACTCACGGAAGGGGGCCGAGTCTACCAACTGAAAAGGCAGCAGTTGAAGTGCTAGCAATTTAGCCAAGCTAGCATTCAACCGCTGGGCATGTGGATGGCTGGGAGTGAACTTCTTTAGACGGTCCAGCAGCTGGGGCAGGGAAATTTGCCTGCTATAATCGGACGTAGGTGTACTGCTAGCAGAGTGCCCGCAAGCACTTGGCTGTGACACACCTAAATCTACACCTTCATTCCTCTCAGAGCAGGTTTCAGAGAGGACTGAAGGTCTAGTGGGGTTGGAGATCCCAGCTGATGAGGAGCAGGGAGAGGTCCACTTTGTTCTTTGGTGTGGGTCTTTGAGGTACGCTTGCAAACGAGCTGCATGGCAGGTCAACATATGTCTGGTCAAGCATGTGGTGCCTAAGCGGCTGATGTTTTGGCCACGCGAGATACGCTTGAGACATATGTTGCAAATAGCAGTGGTGCAATCAGATGCACTGGTCTCAAAAAAGCCCACACCAAAGAACTTTTAGAATAACGCGCAGAGGCAGCGCCCTGCACAGGCGGAGCTCTGCGGTGTGATTCAGTCGGTGTGCTGCCCCTAAGCTGGCCCCCGGAGGGCATCCTGTCTCGTGTGACTTGTGCCTCCTCCTCCTCTCTCCTACCAGGCACCCACGTGGAGTCAATGCCCTCATCATTCCCTCCCTCTTGATCACTGGAGCAAACCTGGCAGTATGCTGCAGCGTGTGGAACATGACTGCCAGATTGCTGTCCTTCTTGAGCATCCCCTCTCTCTGCGCTAACGCTACTGCCTTCCTCTAGCTGAGTATCATTATCAGAATCTACAAAGCACTGGGCATCCTCCTGGAGCATGTACCCAACACTGTGCTCAAAGAGTTCAGGGGACTCCTCAGGCGGACGTGGTGGGTCTAGGGAAGGAGTCACTGATGATGACATTGAGACAAGGGAAGAGGATGCGTTGGCAGCTGCTTTGCTAGTACCCTGAGCCTGGGTGAGAGAGGATAAGGAGGATGAAGAGGGCTTGGTCATCCACTCTACCAAGTCTTCGGCATGATGTTGCTCAACACGTCCAGCTGCCGAAAATAAGAACAAGCGAGTCCCATGGCCACGTGCTGATGATGACGATGCACCGTGTCTACGACATGCACTGTTGTCTCTAGACACAGAGCCTGCTTGCCCTCTTTTATCGGCTCATGCCTGTCTACCTCTCCTTGTTGGCCTTCCAGACATGGTAATGGCCTGAAGAGAGATGGGAAAACCAGCAATTGGGTAGTGTATATTTTGCTGGAGGCACACAACACCCACTAACTCCTGCAGATGCCTTTATTATAGAACAGGAATTAAAGGGTAGATACCGGTGTATACTGTGCTGGAGGCACACAACACCAGCTAACTCCTGCAGATGGCAGATGGCTCAATTAGAGAAGAGCTATATAGGTGGATATAATGGTGTATACTGCGGTCAGGGCATGCAGACAACACCCCCAATCTCCTACAGCTGACTGAAAGCTCTATTACAAAATAGCAATATAGCTAGCTATATAGGTGGATATAATGGTGTATACTGCGGTCAGGGCACGCAGACAACACCCTTCAATCTCCTACAGCTGACTGAAAGCTCTATTACAGAAGAGCAATATAGCTAGCTATATAGGTGGATATAATGGTGTATACTGTGTTCAGGGCACGCAGACAACACCCGCAATCTCCTACAGCTGACTGAAAGCTCTATTACAGAAGAGCAATATAGCTAGCTATATAGGTGGATATAATGGTGTATACTGCGGTCAGGGCACGCAGACAATACCCACAATCTCCTACAGCTGACTGAAAGCTCTATTACAGAAGAGCAATATAGCTAGCTATATAGGTGGATATAATGGTGTATACTGCGGTCAGGGCACGCAGACAACACCCACAATCTCCTACAGCTGACTGAACGCTCTATTACAAAATAGCAATATAGCTAGCTATATAGGTGGATATAATGGTGTATACTGCGGTCAGGGCACGCAGACAACACCCACAATCTCCTACAACTGACTGAAAGCTCTATTACAGAAGAGCAATATAGCTAGCTATATAGGTGGATATAATGGTGTATACTTCGGTCAGGGAATGCAGACAACACCCACAATCTCCTACAACTGACTGAAAGCTCTATTACAGAAGAGCAATATAGCTAGCTATATAGGTGGATATAATGGTGTATACTGCAGTCAGGGCACACAGACAACACCCACAAACTCCTGCAGATTGCTAAAAGCTCAATTACAGAAGAGCAAGAACGCTAAATCGGCCGATAACGAACGGTGTATACTGTGTTGAAGGTACACAGAGAACACCCACTAACTCCTACAGACGACAACACACTACACAAGGCTGCCGCGCTGGTGGCCTTATATAGTGTGGGGCGTGTACTACACAGCCTGAGCTATGATTGGCCACAGGCATCCTGCTTGTGGCCAATCATGGCTCTCCTCGCTGCCGGCGCTGTTATTGGCCAAGCATGCGGGGTCACAGTGCATGCTTGGCCAATCATGAGCCAGCAATGCACTGCAATGGCGCAGTGCATTATGGGCTGTGAGCGCCACACGAATTTGGCGCGAATGGCCCATAACGTTCGGTATTTGCCGAACGTGTGAACAGCCGATGTTCGAGTCGAAAGTATTTTCGACTCGAGCATCAAGCTCATCTCTAGTCTAGAGAAAAGGATATCAAAAATATACAAAATATTGCTGCGTGAGGTGGACCACGAATATCCTTCTTACTTAGAAAAATGGGAAAGAGAGATAGGCCCCTTAAATAGCGACAAACAGAGGAATAAGATAATAAGGCTCGCTCACTCAGTAACAAAGGATATGCAAACAGTGGAAATGTAGTATAAGCTTTTAGCGAGGTAGTATGTAACCCCACAGAGAGCGAATAACTTTACAGGAGATAATCCCCCAACTTGTTGGAGAGGCTGCCCTGCACTGGGGACTTTCTCACATCTGTGGTGGGAATGCCCTAAAATACAAATCCATTGGGACGAAATAATAGAAGTAATTTTTAATTTAACAGGAGAAAGTATTAAAAAACAACCATGGGTATGCTTGTTTCATGATACAGAGGAGGGGGTGGGACAATATGGGCGTACCCTAATCCCTTACCTACTGAACTCAGCAAAGGCCTTAATCCCATGCCTGTGGAAATCCCAGGAAATCCCATTTATGAAAGAGTGGATCGAGAGGGTAGAGTGGATAAGAACTATTGAAGAGTCGATAAATAAGATAGAGGACACAGAGGAGAAACATCAAAGAATATGGCAGCAATGGCTAGTGTTTAGGAAAACAGAGAGTTATCTGATGTTACTGGAAAGAAACTGTTGATAGAGCGGGGACGAGCGAGACGGGGTAGGGTTTTCCTTTCTTGTGTTGTGTTCCCATTTTTTTTCCTTAGGGGGAGGGGGGTAGGGGAGAGTATGGGAAAAGGAGGTAACAATTGTAATGGTAATTATTAATGTAAAAGATTTAATGTTTGTAAATTTGAGAAAAACTTGAAAATAAAGAATATATAAAAAAAGAACAGTTCCTGCACAAAATGACATTTCTAACCGAAAAAAAATTATTTAAAACTGCTTGCAGTTTTAATGTAATGTCTGGTTCCAGCAATACGGATGAAAATCATTGATAAAAATGGCATGGGTAGCCCCCTGCCCATTACCAGCCCCTTTGGGTCTTGTATGGATATTAAAAGGAACCCCGTACCCAAATAAAAAAAAGGAAAGGCGTGGGGCCCCTAGGCCCTATATGCTCAGAGCAGCAGTATACAAGCGATGCAAACAAGACAGGGACTGTGTAGGTTTGTTGTGTTAAGTAGAATCTGTTTGTAATTTTGAACTCGTACATTTTTAAAGTGTAGCTCCAGTCAAAAAAATCTATTTTTAAGCTTTTTGGAAAACATAGGGAAGGGTTATCACCCCTGTATAATTTTTTTGGGCCGTCCATCTTTTTTCAATTCACTTCCTGTTGTCTCCTTCCGTTTGCAAGAAGGAGATGTTTGTCAGTTGGATGTTTGAAAGTAGGGGTCTGCCCTATATGCTCTGTAGAAATGTGGGCCTGAGGTGTTGGTGTTGCCACAACACTTTAAGCCCTCAAAGTGACTCTTGGTGGGCGCTGGAACGCCCTGCTGTGAACTATTATATCAAGAAGTGTAATTACATGCACCTGTTAAACAGGGACTCAAAAATTGGGCCTTAGGCACTGGTGCTGGTGCCACGACACTGCAACCCGTCACAGATACTCTAGTTGGAGTGCAGAAATGAGCCCTGCTGCAAAGTATTGCATCAAAAATTGTATTACACGCCCCTGTTAAACAGGGGCTGAAAAATTGGGCCTTAGCCACTGGTGGCGGCTCCCAGAACCAAAAATGTTCTTCCAAGCTATCAGCAGGATCATTGAGGAGGAAGAGGATAGTCAGTCAGCATAACAGGATAATCACTCAGCATAGACAGTCTTGAAGGGATGTGACATTTAAAAAAAAAAAATTTGGTTACATCAGTTTCAGGTGCTTGGTAGCTGGTGGTGATCCCAGACTGATTCATCTTTATGAAGGTCAGTCGATCAACCGAGTCAGTGGACAGGCGCACCCTGTGATTGGTTACAAAGCCTCCAGCAGCACTGAAGGTGCGTTCCGAAAGAACACTGGATGCAGGATAGGCAAGTAGCTCAATTGCATACTGTGTAAGCTCTGGCCAGTGATCCATCCTCAAGACCTAGTAACCCAGAGGATTTTCGGTGGGAAAGGTGTCCAAGTCTGACCTTGCCCCCTAGGTATTCCTGCACCATGTAAATCAGATGCTGGCGATGGTTGCTCGAACTGATCATACCTTGGGGCTGTGGACTAAAAAATTGTCTGAACGCATCGGTCAGACGGCCACCTTCTCCACCGCTCCTTCTGACCGATGCCTCAGCAACACGTTGTCCAGGACCAGGAGTTTGTAACCTCCCAGTCTCTGGGAACGCATTGCACAGACCTTTCTGCAAGGTCTCCCGGAGATGTCTCATACTCTGCTCCCTCTGCGATGGCAAGATAAGGTCGGCAACCTTACCGTGGATCAAGGAGAGTTACCAGCCAGTAATGATCCCTCTCCTTGATCCGATGAATATGATGATCCTTCTGCAGGCTTTGCAGGATCAGGTAGGCCATGCAGCATAGGTTAGCTGAGGCATTCGGTCAGGAGTCCTCTGGGTCACTAAGGGCGACATGATCCGCAGCCATCTCCTCCCAGCCACGTACAAATCTACGGGTTTCTTGGGACTGTAAATCATCCCTAAAAGACTTCTGCTGATGCTGAGTGCCAGGCTCCACCTCCATGCTGACACAATCCTCCTCCTCCTCTTCCTATGTGATCGGCGGGACAGCAGGAACACTGTCTGGATAAAGGGGGCCTTGAGAGGCAAGAAGTCCTCCTCTTCCTGCCTCTGTTCTGCTTCAAGTGCCCTGTCCATTATTCCACGCAGCGTGTGCTTCAACAGGTGGAAAAGAGGTGAAGTGTTACTGATGCATGCACTTTCACTGCTCACCATCCTAGTGGCCTCCTCAAATGGTGACAGGACAGTGCATGCATCCCTGATCATGATCCACTGGTGTGAGAGAAAAAAAAAGAGCTCCCTGACCCTGTCCCGGTACTGTAGTCGCACAGGTACTCATTGATGGTCCCCTGCTGCGTGTGCAGCTGCTGCAGCATGGCCAACATTGAGTTCCCCCTGATGGGCACATCACAGATAAGGCGATTCTTGGGCAGGTTCAATTCCCTTTTGGAGGTCAGCCAGCCGAGCACTGGCATTATATGACCAGCGAAAATGCACACAGACTTTCCTGTCCTGCCTCAGGACATCCTGTAAGCTCGGGTACCTGCCCAATAACTGTTGCACCACCAAGTTAAGCACGTGAGCCACACAGGGCACATGGGTCAGTTGTCACTGTTGGAGGGTGGAGAGGAGGTTGGTGCCATTGTCGCAAACCACCATTCCTGGCTTAAGCTGGTGTGGCGTCAACTCCCTCAGAGCTGACAGAATATCTGCCCCAGTGTTGCTCATGTCCCCCAAGCACACCAGCGCAAGCATGGCATGGCATCTTTTTGCCTGCGTACTTGCGTAGCCCCCTGAACGCAAAGCACAGGAAGAGGCCATGGAGGATGAAGAATACGAGGGGGTGGAGGAGAGAGGTGTGTCACAACCAGTAGTAGTATTTTGGAGGTGTGGTGGTGTAACAGCCTCCAACACTATTGCACCTTGTCCTGCATCCTTCCCAGCTGCCAGAAGAGTCACCCAATGCGCCGTGAAAGATAGGTAATGTCCCTGTCCATGCCTGCTGGACCATGAGTCAGTTGTAATATGCACCTTACCGCTGACCGCCCTGTCCAGCGAGGCAAGGACATTGCCTTCCACATGCCGGTAGAGAGCCGGAATCGCCTTCCGTGAGAAAAAGTGGCTTTTGGGGACCTGTCACTGAGGAACCACACATTGTACAAACTCATGGAAGGGGGCCGATTCTACCAACTGAAAAGGTAGCAGTTGAAGTGCTAGCAATTTAACCAAACTAGCATTCAACCGCTGGGCATGTGGATGGCTTGGAGTGAACTTCTTTCGACGGTCCAGCAGCTGGGGCAGGGAAATTTGCCTGGTACAATCGGATGTCAGTGTACTGCTAGCAGAGTGCCCGCAAGTACTTAGCTGTGGCACACCTAATTCTACACCTTCATTCCTCTCAGTGCAGGTTTCAGAGAAGACTGAAGGTATAGTGGGGTTGGAGATGCCAGCTGATGATGAGCAAGGAGAGGTCCACTTTGTTCTTTGGTGTGGGTCTTTAAGGCACGTTTGCCAATGAACTGCATGGCAGTTCAACATATGTTTGGTCAAGCATGTGGTGCCCAAGCGGCTGATGTTTTGGCCAAGGGAGATACGCTTGAGACATATGTTGCAAATAGCAGCGGTGCGATCTGATGCACTTGTCTCAAAAAAGGCCCACACCAATGAACTTTTGGAATAACGCGCAGAGGCAGCGCCCTGCATAGGCGGCGCTCTACGGTGTAATTCAGTCGGTGTGCTGCCCTTAAGCTGGCCCCTGGAGGGCATCCTGCATCATTGGAGATGTGCCTCCTCCTGCTCCTGCTCCTCTCTCCTATCGGGCACCCACGTGGAGTCAGTGACCTCATCATCCCCTCCCTCCTCATCACTGGAGCAAACCTGGCAGTAGGCTGCAGCTGGTGGAACATGACTGTCAGATTGCTGTCCTTCTTGGGCATCCCCTATCTCTGGACTCACGTCACTGCCTTCCTCTAGCTGGGTATCATCAGAGCCTTCAAAATGCTGGGCATCCTCCTGGAGTATGTACCCAACACTGTGCTCAAACAGTTCGGGGGACTCCTCAGGAGGACATGGTGGGTCTAGGGAAGGAGTTACTGATGCCATTGACACAAGGGAAGAGGCCGCGTTGGCAGCTGCTTTGCCAGTACCCTGAGCCTGGGTGAGAGAGGATGAGGAGGATGAGGAGGGCTTGGTCATCCACTCTGCCAAGTCTTTGGCATGTTGTGGCTCAACATGTCATGCTGCCGAAAATAAAGACAAGCGTGTCCAATGGCCACGTGCTGATGGCGATGCACCGCGTCCATGACCAACACTGTTGTCTCTAGACACAGAGCCTGCTTGTCCTCTTTTATTGACTCCTGACTGTCTGCCTCTCCTTGTTGGTCTTCCAGACATACTAATGGCCTGCAGGGAGATGATAACACCAGCAATTGGGGTAGCTTTAGGTGCACACTGAGCAGATGACATAGTACACCGACTGTAATTACTGCAGCTGCCTGCCTGTGGTATAGGATCTGAAGAACATGAGCAAATGGGGTAGCTTCAGGGATACACTGTGCAGGTGGCACAATACACCGACTAACTGCTGCAGCTGACTATGGTATAGGACTAGAAAAACACCAGCAATTGGGGGTAGCTTCAGGTGTACACTGTGCAGGTGTACACTGTGCAGGTGGCACAATACACCTATTGTAACTGCTGCAGCTGCCTGTGGTATAGTACTAGAACAACACCAGCAATTGGGGGTAGCTTCAGGTGTACACTGTGCAGGTGGCACAATATACTGACTGTAACTGCTTCAGCTGCCTGTGGTATAGGACTAGCACAACACGAGCAATTGGGGTAGCTTCAGGTGTACACTGTGCAGGTGGCACAATACACTGACTGTAACTGCTGCAGCTGCCTGTGGTATAGGACTAGAACAACACCAGCAATTGGGGGAGCTTCAGGTAAACACTGTGCACAGGGCACAATACACCAACTGTAACTGCTGCAGCTGCCTGTGGTATAGGACCAGAACAACACCAGCAATTGGGGGTACCTTCAGGTGTACACTGTGCAGGTGACACAATGCAGCGACTGTAACTGCTGCAGCTGCCTGTGGTATAGGACTAGAACAACACTAGCAATTGGGGTAGCTTCAAGTAAACACTGTGCAGGTGGCACAATGCACCGACTGTAACTGCTGCAGCTGCCTGTGGTATAGGACTAGAACAACACGAGAAATTGGGGTAGCTTCAAGTAAACACTGTGCAGATGGCACAATACACTGACTGCAACTGCTGCAGCTGCCTGTGGTATAGGACTAGAACAACACCAGCAATTGGGGGATAGCGTCAGGTGTACACTGTGCAGGTGACACAATACACCGACTGTAACTGCTGCAGCTGCCTGTGGTATAGGACTAGAACAACACTAGGAATTGGGGTAGCTTCAGGTGTACACTGTGCAGGGGGCACAATACACTGACTAACTGCTGCAGCTGCCTGTGGTATAGGACTAGAACAACACTAGAAATTGGGGTAGCTTCAGGTGTACACTGTGCATGTGGCACAATATACTGACTGTAACTGCTGCAGCTGCCTATGGTATAGGACAAGAACAACACGAGCAATTGGGGTAGCTTCAGGTGTACACTGTGCAGGTGGCACAATACACTGACTGTAACTGCTGCAGCTGCCTGTGGTATAGGACCAGAACAACACCAGCAATTGGGGGAGCTTCCGGTAAACACTGTGCAGGGGGCACAATGCACCGACTGTAACTGCTGCAGCTGCCTGTGGTATAGGACTAGAACAACACTAGCAATTGGGGTAGCTTCAGGAAAACACTGTGCAGGTGGCACAATGCACCGACTGTAACTGCTGCAGCTGCCTGTGGTATAGGACTAGAACAACACCAGCAATTGGGGGTAGCTTCAGGTGTACACTGTGCAGGTGATACAATACACCGACTGTAACTGCTGCAGCTGCCTGTGGTATAAGACTAGAACACAAGCAATTGGGGTTAGCTTTAGGTGTACACTGTGCAGGTGGCACAATGCACCGACTGTAACTGCTGCAGCTGCCTGTGGTATAGGACTAGAACAACACTAGGAATTGGGGTAGCTTCAGGTGTACACTGTGCAGGGGGCACAATACACCGACTGTAACTGCTGCAGCTGCCTGTGGTATAGGGCTAGAACAACACTAGGAATTGGGGTAGCTTCAGGTGTACACTGTGCAGGGGGCACAATACACTGACTAACTGCTGCAGCTGCCTGTGGTATAGGACTAGAACAACACTAGCAAGTGGGGTAGCTTCAGGTGTACACTGTGCAGGTGGCACAATATACTGACTGTAACTGCTGCAGCTGCCTATGGTATAGGACTAGAACAACACGAGCAATTGGGGTAGCTTCAGGTGTACACTGTGCAGGTGGCACAATACACTGACTGTAACTGCTGCAGCTGCCTGTGGTATAGGACCAGAACAACACCAGCAATTGGGGGAGCTTCCGGTAAACACTGTGCAGGGGGCACAATGCACTGACTGTAACTGCTGCAGCTGCCTGTGGTATAGGACTAGAACAACACTAGCAATTGGGGTAGCTTCAGGTAAACACTGTGCAGGTGACACAATACACCGACTGTAACTGCTGCAGCTGCCTGTGGTATAGGACCAGAACAACACCAGCAATTGGGGGAGCTTCCGGTAAACACTGTGCAGGTGGCACAATGCACCGACTGTAACTGCTGCAGCTGCCTGTGGTATAGGACTAGAACAACACCAGCAATTGGGGGTAGCTTCAGGTGTACACTGTGCAGGTGACACAATACACCGACTGTAACTGCTGCAGCTGCCTGTGGTATAGGACTAGAACACAAGCAATTGGGGTTAGCTTTAGGTGTACACTGTGCAGGTGGCACAATGCACCGACTGTAACTGCTGCAGCTGCCTGTGGTATAGGACTAGAACAACACTAGGAATTGAGGTAGCTTCAGGTGTACACTGTGCAGGGGGCACAATACACTGACTGTAACTGCTGCAGCTGCCTGTGGTATAGGACTAGAACAACACTAGGAATTGGGGTAGCTTCAGGTGTACACTGTGCAGGGGCACAATACACTGACTAACTGCTGCAGCTGCCTGTGGTATAGGACTAGAACAACACTAGCAATTGGGGTAGCTTCAGGTGTACACTGTGCATGTGGCACAATATACTGACTGTAACTGCTGCAGCTGCCTGTGGTATAGGACTAGAACAACACGAGCAATTGGGGTAGCTTCAGGTGTACACTGTGCAGGTGGCACAATACACTGACTGTAACTGCTGCAGCTGCCTGTGGTATAGGACTAGAACAACACTAGGAATTGGGGTAGCTTCAGGTGTACACTGTGCAGGGGGCACAATACACCGATTGTAACTGCTGCAGCTGCCTGTGGTATAGGACTAGAACAACACTAGGAATTGGGGTAGCTTCAGGTGTACACTGTGCAGGGGGCACAATACACTGACTAACTGCTGCAGCTGCCTGTGGTATAGGACTAGAACAACACTAGCAATTGGGGTAGCTTCAGGTGTACACTGTGCAGGTGGCACAATATACTGACTGTAACTGCTGCAGCTGCCTATGGTATAGGACTAGAACAACACTAGCAATTGGGGTAGCTTCAGGTGTACACTGCAGTTGGCACAATATACTGACTGTAACTGCTGCAGCTGCCTGTGGTATAGGACCAGAACAACACCAGCAATTGGGGTAGATTTAGGTGTACACTGTGCAGGGGGCACAAAACACAGACTGTAACTGCTGCAGCTGCCTGTGGTATAGGACCAGAACAACACCAGCAATTGGGGTAGCTTCAGTGTCAGGGCTCTGCTCGCGCTTTGCGGGCGAATCTGCGTGCACGCATGCGCACGCAATCCGTTAGGCAATGCAAGCATCACCACGTGTGTGTGCACCAGTATGCACCTCAGGCGCACGCACGTGCGCAATGGCCGCGTGTGCGCGCATCCTGCGCACACACGTGTGCGCGCATCCTGCGCACACACGTGTGCGCGCTAGTGCGGTTTGGCGCCAGTGGCCCTATTTAAAGGTACAGCTGCATTTGTTCAGCGCTGTTTGTCTGCAGCTTGTACCTGAGACTCCTGTTACCTGTTCATCTGATTGCTATTACTGACCCGGCTTACGTCTGACTCTGTTGATCTCCCCTGCCCTGATCCTGGCCTGCCTGACTCTGTTTATGGACTGCCTATTTGTTGCTGAACCTTTGCTAGCCTGTTACCTTGCCTTTCCCTGCCGTTACTGCCTGATTGCCTATCTGCTCTGACCCGGCTTGTCTGACCAACCCTCTGCTTGTTCCAAGTGTGCTGAGTCTATCAAGGATCCGCTGCTGCTGCTCCTGCTCCTGTGCCTTCTTCTACCCGGCTTGCTGTTTGACCTCCTGCTCTACCTACCTCTGCCAGCTCTGCCAACTTCTGCCACCTCTGCCAGCTTCTGCCAGCCTATGCCAGTTTCTCTAGTTCCAGCCATCCGGAGGACCATCTACACTGCCTGCATCAGCTGCTGCATCCAGCTCAGGCACTCACGGGACCACTGTCTTCACTCCAGTGGGCCCTTAACCAGAGTCCTAAGAGAAGTCTTCTTCCACCAACAGCCATGACTGAGCCTGCAGAAGAAGCTTCTGCTATGAAGGAGATCTGTTCACATCTTGTGGCTCTCACTCAGGCCGTGAAATCTCTCCAGGAAGGATACACCAGATTGGAGGAGCGGGTTCAACATCTTTCTGGTTCCAGTCCCACGGTCGCTGCACCTCCTTCGCTTCCTGCTCAAACCACTTCCCAGCCTGCAGTGATGATGCTTGCACCAGAACCAAGGGTGCCAAACCCTGAAAGATTCTCAGGGGACCGTTCTAAGTTCCAGGCTTTCTGCAATGCCTGCCAGCTGTATTTTGCTCTCCAACCCAGGACTTTTTTTTTGGAAGCTACCAAGGTGGGATTCGTGATTTCTCTGCTGCAAGGGGAGCCTCAGACCTGGGCCCATCATCTCCTGGAAGGAGACAGTGCTCTGACTCAATCCCTTCCTTCCTTCTTTGAGGCCATGGCACAGTTGTATGAAGACCCCCAGCGAACTGCCACAGCTGAATCTGCCCTATCTGCGCTCCAGCAGGGCCGCAGAGCGGCCGAGGACTATGTTACGGACTTTAGACGCTGGAGCACAGACACCCAGTGGAATGAGTCAGCTCTGAGACACCAGTTCTGCATGGGCCTCTCAGAAGGACTTAAAGATGAACTTGCTCATGTTGGTACCCCAGATTCCCTGGAAGGTCTGATCACACTCGCCATCCAAATTGACCGCCGTCTCCGGGAACGCAGATCTGAATGTTCCTTGCAGCTCCATCGCCCGGCTTGGATGACTGCAAGGGTCCCTACTCCTGCTACCCACTACCCACCTGCTCCACAGGGGGGTTCTGTCAGCCCTGCTCCTGTCACCGATGAGCCGAAGCAGCTTGGACTTATGCGACCCACCTTGTCTCCGGAAGAACGTGCTCGTCGCCGGCAGTTGAACTTGGGCCTCTACTGTGGTGGGTCCGGACATTATGTGAATAACTTCCCCGCTAAGACACATAAATGCCTTTCCTCTGTGTCTGCCAGCCCTGTATCCTTGCCAGTCAACACTACCCACATTGCTCTCCCTCTCTCATTACAGCTCCAGGAAAAGATGGTCTCCATCAGCGCCATTGTTGACTCTGGGGCTTGCAGTTGTTTTGTTGATGCCACCTTTACCAGTCTACACACCATACCCCTTCGGAGGAAGACCCATGGACTATCTGTTTTTCTGGCTGACGGTTCTCACATTAAATCGGGTCAGGTAACCCAGGAGACTCTGCCCTTGCTTGCCATCTCGCCTTCTCAGCACAAGGAACTGATAACTTTCGATGTAATCTCATCGCCCCTGTTTCCCGTGATCCTGGGCATACCTTGGCTTCAGGCCCATAACCCCACTATCAACTGGTCCACTGGGGAAGTGAAGTTTCAGTCCCCTTATTGTCTGGAACATTGCTTGTATGAAACATCTGTCCGGCCCGCTGCACATCTTTGCCTGGACTCTGATCAGGACTTATGTCAATCGGTGCCAGAACCGTATCACGAGTTCCTTGACGTCTTTAGCAAACGAGGGACAGACTCCCTTCCACCTCACCGTCCATATGACTGTCCCATCGAACTCCTTCCGGGGGCTGAGATCCCGTTTGGATGCATTTTTCCCAGAAAAGGAGCAGGAGGCCCTGAAAACTTATATCACTGAGAATTTGGAGAAGGGGTTCATCTGCCAGTGCATTGTGGGCCATGAGCGACACACGAATGTGGCTCGAATGGCCCATAAATTTCTGTCTTTTCCAAACGGGCGAACACCCGGTGTTCGAGTCGAACACCCCGCTTATCCCTTTATACCACCACCAATCCTTCTTCAAGCTCACCTTATTGTTTTGACTTGTTAGCATTCACCACACACTTTCCCCTTTGAAGAGTCTTAGAAACCACTCCAGGTGCTTCCTCCTGATTTTTTTTTCTGTCTATCTCCAATAGTGTAGAAATGACCGAACCAATGCTCCACCATAACTAGCACCGAAAGGGAATAGAGACTATACATATTGTTTTATCGCTTTAAAAATCTTTTACATATTTAGTAAATCTTATTAAAATCTACTCACAATAACAGTGCACTGATTCCCAGCTATGCACAACTTTAACCACTTAAGGACCGCCGTATTGCCATTATACGTCATCACAATGGCACAGGCAGGCACAAGCACGTAGATGTACGTGCCTGCCTTCCAGCGGGTGGGGGGTCCGATCGGACCCCCTCCCGCTGGATACGGCGGTCCGGTTCGCTGCAGAAGCGATCCGTGATGAGGGGATGGCCGTTGGTTTCTGGCCACCCCCTCTGGATCGCTCCTGGCCAATGACGAACTTCCTCCCACTGTGTATTGTTTACACAGGAAGGAGGAAGTGATGTCATTCTCCTCGGGGCGGTCTTTTTGACCGGACTACGAGGAGAAGACTAAAAGTAAGTGTGCACCAACACTACACTGACATGTAGGTACACACAGGCACACAAACCCCCCCCGATCCCCCCCCGATCGCCCCCCGATCCCCCCGCCCCCCCTTCCCCCCCAGTCACAGTGTCACTGATTGCATTGATCATTTCTTTACTGATCAATGCATTCAGTGTCAGTTGTAACAGTTAAAACTGTCAGGGCAGTTAGTGTTAGGTCCAGGGTAGCCCCCTATCACCCCCCCCAATAAAGATTTAACCCCCTGATTGCCCCTAGAGTTAACCCTTTCACCCCCTTTTGCCAGTGTCACTAAGCGATCATTTTTCTGATCGCTGCATCAGTGTCGCTACTGTCGCTAGGTAGCTAGTTATTTTTTTAGGTTCACCGCCAGGTTTTTATATCGCTAGGTACCCCGATATACTACCCAATAATGGTTTTAACCCCCTGATTGCCCTTAGTTAACCCTTTCACCCCCTTTTGCCAGTGTCACTAAGCGATCATATTTCTGATCGCTGCATCAGTGTCGCTACTGTCGCTAGGTAGCTAGTTATTTTTTTAGGTTCACCGCCAGGTTTTTATATCGCTAGGTACCCCGATATACTACCCAATAATGGTTTTAACCCCCTGATTGCCCTTAGTTAACCCTTTCACCCCCTTTTTCCAGTGTCACTAAGCGATCATATTTCTGATCGCTGCATCAGTGTCGCTACTGTCGCTAGGTAGCTAGTTATTTTTTTAGGTTCAACGCCAGGTTTTTATATCGCTAGGTACCCCGATATACTACCCAATAATGGTTTAACCCCCTGATTGCCCCTAGTTAACCCTTTCACCTCCTTTTGCCAGTGTCACTAAGCGATAATTTTTCTGATCGCTGCATCAGTGTCGCTACTGTCGCTAGGTAGCTAGTTATTTTTTTAGGTTCACCGCCAGGTTTTTATATCGCTAGGTACCCCGATATACTACCCAATAATGGTTTTAACCCCCTGATTGCCCCTAGTTAACCCTTTCACCCCCTTTTGCCAGGTTCACTAAGCGATCATTTTTCTGATCGCTGCATCAGTGTCGCTACTGTCGCTAGGTAGCTAGTTATTTTTTTAGGTTCACCGTCAGGTTTTTATATCGCTAGGTACCCCGATATACTACCCAATAATGGTTTTAACCCCCTGATTGCCCCTAGTTAACCCTTTCACCCCCTTTTGCCAGTGTCACTAAGCGATCATTTTTCTGATCGCTGCATCAGTGTCGCTAGTGTCGCTAGGTAGCTAGTTTTTTTTTTACGTTCACCGCCAGGTTTTTATAGCGCTAGGTACCCCGATATACTACCCAATAATGGTTTTAACCCCCTGATTGCCCCTAGTTAACCCTTTCACCCCCTTTTGCCACTGTCACTAAGCGATAATTTTTCTGATCGCTGCATTAGTGTCGCTAGTGTCGCTAGGTAGCTAGTTATTTTTTTAGGTTCACCGCCAGGTTTTTATAGCGCTAGGTACCCCGATATACTACCCAATAATGGTTTTAACCCCCTGATTGCTCCTAGTTAACCCTTTCACCCCCTTTTGCCAGTGTTACTAAGCGATCGTTTTTCTGATCGCTGCATTAGTGTCACTAGTGTCATTAGGTAGCTAGTTATTTTTTTAGGTTCACCGCCAGGTTTTTATAGCAATAGGTACCCCCATATACTACCCAATAATGGTTTTAACCCCCTGATTGCCCCTAGTTAACCCTTTCACCAGCGATCACAGTATAAGTGTCACTGGTGAGGCTGGTTAGCCAGTTAGTTATTTAGGTTCCCCATCAGGTTTTTATATAGCGCCAGGGACCCCCATATACTACCTAATAAAAATTTGAACCCCCTGATTGCCCCTAGTTAACCCTTTCACCACTGATCACCGTATAAGTGTTACGGGTGACTCTGGTTAGTTTGCTTTTTATAGCATCAGGGCACCCACCATTTATTACCCAATAAAGGTTTAACCCCCTGATCACCCGGCGGGTGATATCAATTAGGATTTAGGGTCAGGGTCTGCGTCGCCCCAGGCAGCGCTAGGTTAGTGCCAGTACCGCTAACACCCACACGCAAAGCATAAACCTCCTGTAGTGGTATAGAATCTGAACAGATCAATATCGGATCTGATCAGATCTATACTAGCGTCCCCAGCAGTTCAGGGTTCCAAAAAAACGCATTGTTAGTGGGATCAGCCCAGATACCTGCTGGCACCTGCGTTTTGCCCCTCTGCCCAGCCCACCCAAGTGCAGTATCGATCGATCACTGTCACTTACAAAACACTAAACACATAACTGCAGCGATCGCAGAGTCAGGCCTGATCCCTGCGATCGCTAACAGTTTTTTTGGTAGCATTTTATATTTAAATCCGGAAGGCAGTGCTTGGATTTCGGGGTCCCGTACATGGCTAGGCTCCCAAAAAGTCCCCCACATGTGGTATCCCCGTACTCGGGAGAAGCAGAAGAATTTATTTTGGGGTATAATTTGACTTCTGCCCATAGCATGTGTGAGCAATATATCATTTAGTGACAACTTTGTGCAAAAAAAAAAAGTTTGTAATATTCCCGCAACTTGTGGCAAAATATAAAATATTCCATGGACTCAACATGCCTCTCAGTAAATAGCTTGGGGTGTCTACTTTCCAAAATGGGGTCATTTTGGGGGGTTTTGTGCTATTTTGGCATTTTATGGCCTTCGAAACTGTGATAGGTAGTGAGGAGTGAAATCAAAAATTTGCACCCTTAGAAATCCTGAAGGTGGTGATTGGTTTTCGGGGTGCCGTGCGCGACTAGACTCCCAAAAAGTCCCAAACATGTGGTATCCCCATACTCGGGAGAAGTAGCGGAATATATTTTGGGGTGCAATTCCACATATAACCATGGCATGTGTGAGCAATATATCATTTAGTGACAACTTCTTGTAAAAAAAAATCTTATTTTTATTTTTTGTCATTATTCAATCCCTTGGGACAAAAAAAAAATATTCAATGGTCTCAACATGGCCCTCAGCAAATAGCTTGGGGTGTCTACTTTTCAAAATGGGGTCATTTGGGGGGGTTTTGTGCCATCTTGGCATTTTATGGCCTTCAAAACTGTGATAGGTAGTGATAGGTAGTGAGGAGTAAAATAAAAAATGTATGCCCTTAGAAATCCTGAAGGCGGTGCTTGGATTTCGGGGTCCCGTACGCGGCTAGGCTCCCAAAAAGTCCCACACATGTGGTATCCCTGTACTCAGGAGAAGCAGCAGAATGTATTTTGGGGTGTCATTTCACATATGCCCATAGCATGTGTGAGCAATATATCATTTAGTGACAACTTTGTGCAAAAAAAAAAAAGTTTGTAATATTCCCGCAACTTGTGGCAAAATATAAAATATTCCATGGACTCAACATGCCTCTCAGTAAATAGCTTGGGGTGTCTACTTTCCAAAATGGGGTCATTTTGGGGGGTTTTGTGCTATTTTGGCATTTTATGGCCTTCGAAACTGTGATAGGTAGTGAGGAGTGAAATCAAAAATTTGCACCCTTAGAAATCCTGGAGGTGGTGATTGGTTTTCGGGGTGCCGTGCGCGACTAGACTCCCAAAAAGTCCCACACATGTGGTATCCCCATACTCAGCAGAAGTAGCGGAATATATTTTGGGGTGCAATTCCACATATAACCATGGCATGTGTGAGCAATATATCATTTAGTGACAACTTTTTGTAAATTTTTTATTTTTTTTTGTCATTATTCAATCCCTTAGGACAAAAAAAAATAAATTCAATGGGCTCAACATACCCATCAGCAATTTCCTTGGGGTGTCTACTTTCCAAAATGGGGTCATTTGGGGGGGGGTTGTACTGCCCTGCCATTTTAGCACCTCAAGAAATGAGATAGGCAGTCATAAATTAAAAGCTGTGTAAATTCCAGAAAATGTACTCTAGTTTGTAGACGCTATAACTTTTGCGCAAACCAAAAAATATACGCTTATTGACATTTTTTTTACTAAAGACATGTGGCTGAATAAATTTTGCCCTCAATGTATGACTAAAATTTAGTTTATTCGATTTTTCTTATAACAAAAAGAAGAAAATATCTTTTTTTTTTCAAAATTTTCGCTCTTTTTCCATTTATATCGCAAAAAATAAAAATCGCAGAGGCAATCAAATACCATAAAAAGAAAGCTCTATTTGTGGGAAGAAAAGGACGCAAATTTCGTTTGGGTGCAATATTGCATGACCGCGCAATTACCAGTTAAAGCAGCGTAGTGCGAAATTGGAAAAAGACCTCTGGTCCTTAAGGTGTTTATTGGTCCGGGGCTGTAGTGGTTAAACGTAGGCTTTAAATATATGGGTATATGTCCCCCTAAGGCTAAGATCCCAGCATCACCAGTCAGTATGTATCCAGGCAGATCCTTCCTAGTGGCATGATAATGTCATTAGCTCTGCCCTGGCACGTTTCATCACTTCCTGTGACTTCTTTCAAAGGGACAAGGACCTTGACTGATCCAGCCCTATACTGGATCAGTCAAGGGGGCATTTATGTTCTCTCCAGCCACCTTCTGAGCACTCCCCTCAGGGACTGGCTGAGACCTTATAAATATTCACTCAGGCTGTTCCACTCCTATTTTCTGATGCCTTCCAGAAAGCAGTAAAAAACATTCAAGTGTGCAGCCTGTGGGATCCTGATCAGCCTAAAGCAATCAGCAGCAAATCCACTGATTACAGAGGAGCATGAGAAAAAAGGACTACATTTACCTGACAGCCTAACACCAAACTAGGAGGGTGCTACAACTATAGCATGGTACTGAGGTGGTTAAGACACACCAGGTGCAACTATTGGTTGTCACTAATACAAATGGGTTAAATGTCTAAATGATAACATTCACCTAAAAGAAATAACCTAATAGGTAACACAGAGCTATGTTTCAACTAGAAATAATCGCTTTCATAATTTGTAGGTTTTGTCCTCTGTTTCTTATGCTAGACCTGCACAAGATAATAACTGGTATTGATTCCCATGCTGTGCTTTATTTGACATGCATGCAGTTATTCCATAGAATACATTTGAATCACTGTTCATTGAATTAAGAATAGTGAAATGATAACAGTAACATTCCCCCATTACGTTAAGGAGACTATTGCTGTAGCTGCTGTGACTGTATACTGAATACTGGCAAATGCCAATGGCTTCAAATGGAGTCACTGACAGATTCTATTGATTGAACTTTTACAGAAGATCAAAGTAGATTAACAACACGCTGAGCAAAAATTAAAACCCTCAGGTTTAAAGCAAATGTTCATGTTTGGTGAGTTCACTAAATCTGAATTGTATGAGGATAAAAAAGTTAATTTACTTGATTTATTTGCTATATATTGTCGGCTAAAGTGAAAAGATTGAGTGCAACCTAATTTATCATTTTCTAGGACTGACTTGACTTCTTCTCTTTGAGATCTATTGCATTGTAGAAGAAGAAAGGAAGGTAAGATTAGATGAGAATGACTACATGCCCAGCAACAACTACAACGTACTAGGCAATTTTTTCTTTGATTTCACACATGGATAGTAGTCGTATATGGCAATGTGCTAAGTGAGAATATGACAAAAGTACAACTAAACTTTGTGAAATATTCTGTGCTCCTCTCTGATTTCTCGTCATCATCCAACATATACTTCAAACCCTCTTACTTATACCCTGTATATATTTAAAAATTTCTGTCACTATTGCACCCATACTTCATTGTCTCCTATTCAATAATGATTATTGCTTAAAGTGTTACCAAACCCAGAACCTGCATTCACTATATCTGGTCTCCCACAGTACACAGAACATGGAAATGCAATTATTTTAGTAAAGATACATTGCTAAATACCTTTTCTCATCAGCAGTATATAGCAGCCTAGTATCAGTTCCTAGTAAAGCTTGTAGGAGGAGTTTTCATTCTCACCTGATCCTCTGTCTGGACATGTCTGGACAGTGCTGATTGGCCCTGTGCTGATCACATGCACCCTCCCAAGAAAAAAAGAAACTCTAGCAATATATACCAAACACACTCCAAACTGAGCATGTGCAGCCCGTCCCCTGACTCTGTAAATATCAGGTTATTTTTTGGAGACAGTGAGAGAAGAGGATGATTAGAGAAGACAGGATCGAACAGCCTTTATACACAATACATATACAAATACCCCTTAGGTTCAATGGTGAGTATAACAAGCATGCTTTATTGCATATACAGTCTGATTTTACTTTTGTGGGTTTAGCAACACTTTAACCACTTTCAGACCGGACCATTTTGCTGGTAAATGACCAGAGGTCTTTTTACACTTTGGCACTGCGCTGCTTTAACTGGTAATTGCGCGGTCATGCAATGTTGTACCCAAACAAAATTTGCGTCCTTTTCTTCCCACAAATAGAGCTTTTCTTTTAAAGGTATTTGACTGACTCTGCGATTTTTATTTTTTGCGATATAAACTTAAAATGACCGCAAATTTTGAAAAAAATGATATTTTCTACTTTTTGTTATTAGAAAAATCCAATAAACTCAATTTTAGTCATACATTTAGGCCAAAATGTATTCAGCCACATGTCTTTGGTAAAAAAAAAGTCAATAACTGTATATTTATTGGTTTGCGCAAAAGTTGTCACATCTACAAACTAAGGTATGTTTTCTGGAATTTACGCAGCTTTTAGTTTACGACTGCCTATCTCATTTCTTGAGGTGCCAAAATGGCAGGGCAGTACAAAACCCCCCCAAATGACCCCATTTTGGAAAGTAGACCCCCTAAGGAAATTGATAAGAGGCATGTTGAGCCCATTGAATATTTTATTTTTTTGCCTCAAGCGATTGAATAATGACAAAAATGTTTTTATTTTTTTTTTTTTACACAAAGTTGTCATTAAATGATATATTGCTCACACATGCTATGGGCATATGTGAAATGACACCCCAAAATAAATTCTGCTGCTTCTCCTGAGTACGGGGATACCACATATGTGGTACTTTTTGGGAGCCTAGCCGCGTACGGGGCCCCGAAAACCAAGCACCGCCTTCAGGCTTTCTAAGGGCGTAAATTTTTGATTTCACTTCTCACTACCTATTACAGTTTTGAAGGCCATAAAATGCCAAGATGGCACAAAACCCCCCCAAATGACCCCATTTTAGAAAGTAGACACCCCAAGCTATTTGCTGAGAGGCATGTTGAGTCCATGGAATATTTTATATTTTGCCACAAGTTGCGGGAAAATTACAAACTTTTTTTTTTTTTTTACACAAAGTTGTCATTAAATGATATATTGCTCACACATGCTATGGGCATATGTGAAATGACACCCCAAAATAAATTCTGCTGCTTCTCCTGAGTACGGGGATACCACATATGTGGGACTTTTTGGGAGCCTAGCCGCGTACGGGGCCCCGAAAACCAAGCACCGCCATCAGGCTTTCTAAGGGCGTAAATTTTTGATTTCACTTCTCACTACCTATTACAGTTTTGAAGGCCATAAAATGCCAAGATGGCACAAAACCCCCACAAATGACCCCATTTTAAAAAGTAGACACCCCAAGCTATTTGCTAAGAGGCATGTTGAGTCCATGGAATATTTTATATTTTGCCACAAGTTGCGGGAAAATTACAAACTTTTTTTTTTTTTTACACAAAGTTGTCACTAAATGATATATTGCTCACACATGCTATGGGCATATGTGAAATGACACCCCAAAATAAATTCTGCTGCTTCTCCTGAGTACGGGGATACCACATATGTGGGACTTTTTGGGAGCCTAGCCGCGTACGGGGCCCCGAAAACCAAGCACCGCCATCAGGCTTTCTAAGGGCGTAAATTTTTGATTTCACTTCTCACTACCTATTACAGTTTTGAAGGCCATAAAATGCCAAGATGGCACAAAACCCCCACAAATGACCCCATTTTAGAAAGTAGACACCCCAAGTTATTTGCTGAGAGGCATGTTGAGTCCATGGAATATTTTATATTTTGCCACAAGTTGCGGGAAAATTACAAACTTTTTTTTTTTTTTTACACAAAGTTGTCATTAAATGATATATTGCTCACACATGCTATGGGCATATGTGAAATGACACCCCAAAATAAATTCTGCTGCTTCTCCTGAGTACGGGGATACCACATATGTGGGACTTTTTGGGAGCCTAGCCGCGTACGGGGCCCCGAAAACCAAGCACCGCCATCAGGCTTTCTAAGGGCGTAAATTTTTGATTTCACTTCTCACTACCTATTACAGTTTTGAAGGCCATAAAATGCCAAGATGGCACAAAACCCCCACAAATGACCCCATTTTAGAAAGTAGACACCCCAAGCTATTTGCTAAGAGGCATGTTGAGTCCATGGAATATTTTATATTTTGCCACAAGTTGCGGGAAAATTACGAACTTTTTTTTTTTTTTACACAAAGTTGTCACTAAATGATATATTGCTCACACATGCTATGGGCATATGTGAAATGACACCCCAAAATAAATTCTGCTGCTTCTCCTGAGTACGGGGATACCACATATGTGGGACTTTTTGGGAGCCTAGCCGCGTACGGGGCCCCGAAAACCAAGCACCGCCATCAGGCTTTCTAAGGGCGTAAATTTTTGATTTCACTTCTCACTACCTATTACAGTTTTGAAGGCCATAAAATGCCAAGATGGCACAAAACCCCCACAAATGACCCCATTTTAGAAAGTAGACACCCCAAGCTATTTGCTAAGAGGCATGTTGAGTCCATGGAATATTTTATATTTTGCCACAAGTTGCGGGAAAATTACGAACTTTTTTTTTTTTTTTACACAAAGTTGTCACTAAATGATATATTGCTCACACATGCTATGGGCATATGTGAAATGACACCCCAAAATAAATTCTGCTGCTTCTCCTGAGTACGGGGATACCACATATGTGGGACTTTTTGGGAGCCTAGCCGCGTACGGGGCCCCGAAAACCAAGCACCGCCATCAGGCTTTCTAAGGGCGTAAATTTTTGATTTCACTTCTCACTACCTATTACAGTTTTGAAGGCCATAAAATGCCAAGATGGCACAAAACCCCCACAAATGACCCCATTTTAGAAAGTAGACACCCCAAGTTATTTGCTGAGAGGCATGTTGAGTCCATGGAATATTTTATATTTTGCCACAAGTTGCGGGAAAATTACAAACTTTTTTATTTTATTTTATTTTTTCACAAAGTTGTCACTAAATGATATATTGCTCACGCATGCCATGGGCATATGTGAAATGACACCCCAAAATAAATTCTGCTGCTTCTCCTGAGTATGGGGATACCACATTTGTGGGACTTTTTGGGAGCCTAGCCGCGTACGGGGCCCCGAAAACCAAGCACCGCCTTCAGGCGTTCTAAGGGCGTTACAGTTTTGAAGGCCATAAAATGCCAAGATGGCACAAACCCCCCCAAATGACCCCATTTTGGAAAGTAGACACCCCTAAATTTACGGGTACACTAGTGAGACTAGGTAATAAATGGCGGGTGCCCTGAAACTATAAAAAAATAACTAACCAACCAGCGTCACCTGTAACAGTTATATGGTGATCACTGGTGAAAGGGTTAACTAGGGGGCAATCAGGGGGCTTTATGCGGTAGTATATGGGGGTCCCTGGCGCTATAAAAAGCTGCGGCGAACCTAAATACCTACCTGCCTAACTAGCGTCACCTGTGACACTAATACAGCGATCAGAAAAACGATTGCTTATTAGGCTGGGTTCACACTGGAGCGATGCGGGAACGCCACGAATCCGCGGCGGGTTCCCGCTTCGCATGCCTCCCGGCGGCAGTTCACACTGCCCTATGCGAACTGCTGGGAGTGTCAGTGAAATGTTAATGACACCCCCAGATCAGTTTGCATATCGCAGTGCGATCTGCAAACTCGGATCGCATGGTGTGAACACCCATGCGATCCGATTCTGCTGCGGACCAAAAAAAGGGTCCCGTGCGAGTTTGCGGCGGGTGCGGCGGGTGCAACGCGAATTCAGCCATACTATCTGTATGGCTGAACTCGAATCGCACAGAGATCGGATGTGATTTGCACTGCAGTGCGGTGCGAATCACATCCGTTCTCATAAACCGCTGCAATGTGAACCCAGCCTTAGTGACACTGGCGACGGGGGGTGATCACGGGGTTAAACCTTTATTGGGGGGGTTAGGGGGGTACCTTAGAACTAAAGGGGGCTAACCCTAACTGCCCTAACAGTTATTACAGTCACAAATGACACCCGCCGGGTGATCAGGGGGTTAAACCTTTATTAGGTAATAAATGGCGGGTGCCCTGAAACTATAAAAAAATAACTAACCAACCAGCGTCACCTGTAACAGTTATATGGTGATCACTGGTGAAAGGGTTAACTAGGGGGCAATCAGGGGGCTTTATGCGGTAGTATATGGGGGTCCCTGGCGCTATAAAAAGCTGCGGCGAACCTAAATACCTACCTGCCTAACTAGCGTCACCTGTGACACTAATACAGCGATCAGAAAAACTATTGCTTATTAGGCTGGGTTCACACTGGAGCGATGCGGGAACGCCACGAATCCGCGGCAGGTTCCCGCATCGCATGCCTCCCGGCGGCAGTTCACACTGCCCTATGCAAACTGCTGGGAGTGTCAGTGAAATGTTAATGACACCCCCAGATCACTTCGCATATCGCAGTGCGATCTGCAAACTCGGATCGCATGGTGTGAACACCCATGCGATCCGATTCTGCTGCGGACCAAAAAAAGGGTCCCGTGCGAATTTGCGGCGGGTGCGGCGGGTGCGGCGAATGGCTGAACTCGAATCGCAGAGATCGGATGTGATTTGCACTGCAGTGCGGTGCGAATCACATCCGTTCTCATAAACCGCTGCAATGTGAACCCAGCCTTAGTGACACTGGCGACGGGGGTGATCACGGGGTTAAACCTTTATTGGGGGGGTTAGGGGGGTACATTAGAACTAAAGGGGGCTAACCTTAACTGCCCTAACAGTTATTAGAGTCACAAATGACACCAATGCAAAAAAATACAAAAAAAAAAATGCATTGGTGTCACTGTGACTGGGGGGGCAGGGGTAATTGGGGGGGTGATCGGGGGGTAAAGGGGGGGTGTGAGTGTGCCTGGCATGTTCTACTGTGAAGTGTCGTGTTGGTGCAACTCACCGATCCTCTCTCCTCGGTGCCGGAACGAAAAATACCGACACGGAGGAGAGATTACATCACTTCCTCTCCTGTGTTTACATTACAGGAGAGGAAGTGATGTCACGAAGGATTTCCATTCGTCGGGAGCGATCGCGAGGGGGTGGCCATGAATGAATGGCCGCCCCCTCATCCCGGATCGCTCCCGAACGAATACCGACCGCCGCAGGCACCGGGGGGGGGCCCGATCGGGCCCCCCCCCGCGGGAAGGCAGGGACGTACAGGTACGCCCATATGCCTGCCCGTGCCATTCTGTCGACGTACATCGTCGTGCGGCGGTCGGCAAGTGGTTAAAGTGGTATTAAACCCAAAAGAAAACATATTATATTGTAGCTTACCCATTCTTGGATGTGATGGCTGCATTCATTTTCTTTTTTAGGCTTTCTTCTGTCTTCATCTGGTAAATTAGCCAGTAGTCTGTTATTTTTCAAAAGAACCGGCTCTCCAGCAAAATGTATCAGAGATGAGACAAACCATTTACCACTGACAGGGGTGTTTACAATGATTAGCTTTTATTTATTCATATAAAACATTTATCCCAAAATAAAAAATCAGCTATAACTGCTTATAAAGCGTGAGCTGGAGTTTGGCTTCAATTTCCTAGTGCATCTAACACTCTCCTACCACCAGACTGACAGTGCTGCTGTCAAATGTGACCCCTGTGCCCATTCATCCAGCAGGGGGAGCACTGTAATACAGGAGGTGTGTTACTAGCCAGATCACTAGGTGAAAACAGAGGGAAAAAAGACCAAAAAAGAAGATGAATGCAGCCATCACATTCAATGATAGTGTACAGTGGGTATACAAAAGAATCAACCCCTTAATATAATCACATTGTGTTGCTTTACAGTCTGAAATGAAGACAAACAGTGAAAGATATAACACCAACAATTCAGAAAAAGTGAGTTGGAAAAATTATCCTCTTGTGGCAGTACTTTGTTGAACCACCTTTTGCTTTAATTACAGCCTTTAGTCTGTTGGAATATGTCTCTACTAATGTTGCACATTTAGACTTTGCAATATTTGCCCTCTCTTCTTTTTCAGAACTGTTCAGTTAAATTTGATGGTGACTGTGTGTGGACTGCACTCTTCATGTCATTCCACAGATTTTCAGTGGGGTTTAAGTCTGGGCTCTGACTAAGCCATGCAAGGACATTCACCTTTTTTCTCGTTCAACCACTGTAATTTTTACCATGTGCTTTGGGACATTGTCATGTTGGAAGGTAAACCTTTTTCCCATTGGCAGCTTTCTGGCAGAGGCCAGCTGATTTTCCTCAATAATTTGATGGTATTTTGGCCCATCCGTTTTTCCCCAACAAGTGCTCCAATCCCTGCTGCAGAGAAACATCCCCATACCAGGATATTACCATCTCCATGCTTTACTGTAGGAATGGTATTAATTGGATGGTGAGCTGAATTGGATTTCCGCCAGGCATATTGTTTGGTGTTGAGGCCAAATAATTACATTTTAGTCTCATCTAGCCATAACACCTTTTTCCATGTGGCCTCAGAATCTTCAAGGTGCATTTTGGCAAAGCTTGTGGATGCATGTGGCCTTTCTTGAGGAGTGGCTTTCTTTTTTAAAACCTCCCATACATTTGTGGAGCGTTTGCGATATTGTTATCATATGCACACAATGACCACTCTTTTTCATAAATTCCTGAAACTGCTTCAGAGTTGCTGTTGGCCTCTTGGTAGCCTCTCTGACCAGTTTCCTCCTGGCTCTTTCATTCAGTTTGAAGCGACATTTTGATCCAGGGAGGGTCTGTGTTGTACCAAAAACCTTTCACGTCTTAATAATAGACTGCACTGTGCTTCTAGGCATTGATAAAGACTCAAAAATTATTTTGTATCCATCTCATCACTTGCCTGTCCACAACTTTATCCTGTAGATCTTTTAACAGTGCCTTGGCATAGTTGATTGCTTGCTTCAGTTGCACTATCAGTGACTGAAAAGGTCCAGGAAAGCTCTTTTCATGCTGAGCTAATTACCACAGCTGATCACAGTGGAAAAGTTAAATGGCTTTGTGTGCCATTGAGAAGGTGATTAGCTATACCTGATTGAGTTTACAAGTCATTTTTAGGAGGGGGGTGATCCTTTTTAAAAAAAATTCTGACAGGTTGGTGTTATATCTTTCACTTGGATGTTATAAGATGCACTGATTAAATACAGCTGGATAAAACAAAAATTGTGTATGTGTCTTCATTTCAGACTGCAAAGCAACAACATGTGATTATTTTAAAGGGTCGGGGGATTATTTTCCATACCCATTGTATCTAAGCCCCAGTTTTTTTTATATATACAATATAGGTCTAAATGTGGTGGCTGCATTCAATTTCTTTTTATATTTTTTCCTCTTTAATCAGTAGTCTTGGGTGAACGGTTCGAGCCGAGCAGAAGTTTGGCCCGAATGTCGCCCGTTTGCCCATCTGGCAAACACCCGAATTTGCGGGGCACTCAGCAGGATGTTCAGTGCTATAGCAGTCGTTACCAATAATCGCATTCCCTGCCGGGAGACGAGTGCCATAATTGCAGGTAAAACCTGGCATGCTGGTTGTACCCAAGTTTAAATTCAGCCTGCCCATATGTGGTTCGAATCTCGGCCAGTTCCTGCTGAACTGGCTCAGATTCAAACTGTGTATGGCCTGCTTAAATGAAAATGATTTTTAATGTAACAGATTCTTTAACCAGTTCGCGACCGGCGCACACTGATGTAGAGCGGCAGAATGGCATGGCTGGGCAAATTGGCGTACCTGTACATCCCTTTGAATTTGGCGCCGTGCCATTGCGTGCACGGCGGCGTGCGTGCGGGAGCTCCAGGAGTAGGATCACAGGTCTCGCGGACTTGATATCCGCGGGGATACCCGCTATTGTCTCATGGAGAGGAAGAATGAGGAGATGCTAATGTAAACAAGCATCCCCCTGTCCTGCCTAGTGCCATTGTCACTGATCATAGCTCCCTGTGTTTTCTGGAGCTATGATCAGTGATGTGTTACAGCTAGCCCATCCCCCCTACAGTTAGAACACATCCCTAGGATACACTTAACCCCTACAGTGCCACCTAGTGTTAACCCCTTAACTGCAAGTCACATTTACACAGTAATCAATGCAATTTTAATCGCACTGATCGCTGTATAAATGTGAATGGTCCCAAAATCACACCAAAATTCTCCAATGTGTCCGCCATAATGTCAGAGTCACGATAAAAATCGCTGATCACTGCCATTACTAGTAAAAAAACTTTTTGATAAAAATTCCATAAAACGATCCCCTATTTTGTAGACGATATAACTTTTGCACAAACCAATCAATAAACGCTTATTGCAATTTTTTTTTACCAAAAATATGTAGAAGAATACATATCGGTATAAAACGGGGGAAAAAAATTTTTTTATATATATTTTTGGGGGATATTTAGTATAGCAAAAAGCAAAAAATAATGCGTTTTTTTTTCAAAATTAAAGCAAAAAATAATGCGTTTTTTTTCAAAATTGTCTCTATTTTTTTGTTTATAGTGCAAAAAATAAAAACTGCAGAGGTGATCAAATGCCACTAAAAGAAAGCTCTATTTGTGGGGAAAAAAAAGACATCAATTTTGTTTGGAGGCCGCATCAATGCGCAATCGTCAGTTAAAGCGATGCAGTACCGAATCGCAAAAAGTGCTCTGGTCACTGGCCAGCAAAATGCTCCGGGGCTTAAGTGGTTAATGGCATTACAGAGATAGGTGATATTTACATTGCGCTCTTCTCACATATACCTAATTTTGCTCCTTTAATTGAGGTCAAATCTATCCAGGGTGTGCAGCAATATTATTACATGTTGCACACTGTCATTATATGTGTTTAGGTTTGCCAGATCTAGTAGACTGAACAAGGAATATGCATTATTTAACTGTAAGAAAGTCTGTTACCAACATATATTTTGAGTGTACAGCTCAACTCATTTATGCACATGGACTTGTCACTACCTTTCATGTTTTGAGTGATCTCCTCTGATTTCAGTTGGTAAAAAATTAATTGCCTGCTATACCTTTTTATATATAAAGAAATCTCCACCTAGTGGTTTTAGAGGGAGATGGGGTGGAACTTTTTATATGTGGAATATTTTTCAGTTCAGAACTTAGTTTCACCTGTGCTGCCTCATGGGTGTTCTAAACACTGCAAAATGAGCACACTATAGGGGCCCATTCACACTAGTGTTGCGACTGATGCTCACTGAAAGAACACCAGTCACTGCTAAGGAACAGAGAAAACACTTGTTTTCTTTGTGTTCCATTCTAACTACATTGCAGCCTGCAGAGCAGCGTGTCTGCATTTTCAAATAAAGTTGACCAAAAAAAAAAGGAAAGTAAAAGGCAGTAAAATGTGCAACACACCACCCCTATGCCGACTCACTGCAAGCTAAACAGACAAGCTGCCTGCTTACTAAGGTATATAGGCAGGCTGACTGTACCAAGTTGATCGATCAATCAACTTGGGTACCACAAGCCTGCCAGATATACTTGCAATTATCGCTAGTGACCGTTATAGCCGCTAGTAATAATTACTGTCTTTTCCCAGCAGGGACAGCTCCCCCTTCCCCTCCCCGCTGGGAGATATGTGCTGATGGGGGAATCTGCAAATTTCTTTCCTGCAACCCGTGGTTGCAGGAAAGAAATTTGCGCAGTCTATGGCCTGCCTTAGTGTATTTCCACTCTTATAATCAAATTTGAGAAATCCCCACTATACGCCAAGGTTCACATTGAGGGCGGGTTTAAAATTGTGCGAGTTCAGCTGAACTCGCACAATTTCAAACCGGAAATGCAGTCCGACTTCGGGAGTGATTGGACAGACATATGTGTGGATTCCTGCACAGATGTCTATTCAAATCGCCCCAAAGTTGCCAAAAGTAGTACAGGAACTACTTTTGAGAATCGTTGCGGCGCCGAAAAGTTTCAGACGGTGCCACAGCCGGACAATTTGACAAGTCAACTCGCATGTCAAAACGGCCTGATGTGAACATGACCTAGGTTTGGTATGAGTTTCCAATCACACAGCATACTTACAAATAATTTAAACAAAAATGGTTCTTGCCTTTCTAGGAAGGTCATTTGTTTTTTTTTTAAATCAAATAAGTTTTTTTATTGCAAACATACATGGTACAAACCAAACATAGACAGGTAGTGCAGTCGTACAGCAGTGTTGATTTTTGCGGATATAAAAATACTGGAAGTACAAAGTACAAAATAAATCTGGCTTGTAAACCGCTGAGACATAGGAAGTGCAATTAAAACTACAAGAAGACAGAACAGAGAAAAAAGAAAAAAAAAAAAAGGGGGGGAAATAAAACAAGAACATAAACACAAATGGCGTTCCCTCTGAGACCACATTGCATTTTGTAACAGCTGTATAAGTACAGTATTATGCACAACGTCCAGCATCCAATTACCTAGTCCTACTGGTCCCTACTCTTTCCCCTCATAAATGCTAGGAGAGAGAGAAACATAGGAGTAGCCCCATTAAGTGTTCATTATTGTCTATGTGCCTCCGTGCACAGGACCCTGGACCCACATTCAGCCCTGTAAAAGTCTGTCCTGTATAAGTTGATGGGGGGGCTAGCCCCGGAACCTCGAGCCACCCCTGCCACATAGCATTAAATTTGTGCGGTGCGGTGCGGTGCATTTCTGTGTTGGTAGGTTATTTTTTCCCTGATCAGCATCTGGTTTACTTGGTCTGTCCATTGCTGCCTGGTGGGAACCCTGTGTGTTATCCACAATCATGCTATTAATTTCCTGGCTACATATAATAACCGAATAATGGCTGTATGAGCCGATGGCGTTAGCGATTTTTCGTCTAGGGCTCCCAACAGGCAGATCAACGGACACCTCTGAATACTAACTGAGAATACAGAAGAGATAGTGTCGAGGATCTCATCCCAATACCTTTTTAGTTTTGGGTACCTCCAGAACATATGCAGGAGATCACCATGGTCCCGCATACAAATTGGGATTCCCTAACACCCCAGCTGTGCAGTTTAACTGGCGTTCTATAAACCCTGAAGGTCATTTGTTTAGAATAGTTTTAAAGGTGCAATTAGGGGACAGACTTAAGCTGGCCATACATTAAACAATTGTCTTGTACAACTTTCCATTAGATTTACCAAAATCATATAATATGTGGTCCAACCTAAACACTTTAAATTTGTATGCACTCAGGCAGGCCCTTGCACTACATAGTTGAAGATAAATCTAAAAGAAATTGAATAGGAAAATTGTATAGTGTACTGCCAGTTTTAGGGATATATTTTAAGTACATTAACATGCAATGCACAATGCACAACTCATGCCTTGAGATCTTTAACTCTTAACTCTTTGTTAGGATAGACAACTGATAATAATGTTGGCCAGCACATTACAGACAGAGTTAATTATAGTAAACATACATAACTCCACAACCCTTGCTGTAACATAGAAAGGGGGAAGGCTACAGAGAACTTTAAAAAAGTATATTATTAAAGTATTTATTAAAGTATTATATAAAAAAAAAAAAAAAAAAAAAAAAAAAAAGTAAAGTTTACTACTATTTTAACTCTGGAGTCCTGTTTTTATTCTGCTGCTGCTCTTTTTCCTTTTACAGGGCTTGCCCCCCCCCCCCCAGCCTGTGACTGGACAGTGCAAGGAGAAGTAGTAGTCTGATTAACTCACATTCTTGTCACTCTGCTCTCTTGATCATTGCAAGCACAACTCCTTCACCCTATCTGAGCTACAATGTACAGGACACTGCAAAAGGCTTATATCAAGTAAAATTAAGTTGCTTACACTGCTCGTCTTTAAAAACAAACACAATTTAATGATGTATTAACCCCTTGACCTCCAAAAAAGTTTTACCACCTTCTTGACCAGAGCATTGTTTGCGCTATTTTAACTGGCAATTGCGCGGTCATGAAATAGTTTAGGCAAATGAAATGCATATAATTTTTTCACACAGATAGAGCTTTCTTTTGGTGGTATTTGATCACCACTGGGTTTTTTCATTTTTTTATTATACAAGTTAAAGATTTTGAAAAAAATATATATGTTCTACTTTCTGTTATAATACATTCAAAAAACAAAAATCCTATTTCTTCAAACATTTAGGCCAAAATATATTCTGCTACATGTCTTTGGTAAAAAATAAATAAAATAATCCCAGTAAGTGTATTGTAATGTAAATTTGTAAATTTTGTATATAATTGTATTCTATTTTATATGTATTGCACACTGCCCTCACTGTGCACACAGCACTAATAATGTTTTCAGTACATGTTTGCATTCTTTCGAGTCCTGATTAGAATTAGCCTGCCTATGTAACGCCCTTTGTTACCATAAACGTACAATTGTAATATTATTGTGATACCTACGTAATCATGTGTATAAAAACCTTCAATTGCGTCATAATAAAGGAGAACAGTTATTTGTAAAGATGTTGAGCGTATCTTTTGTGTCTGTTCCCTACTGCAGTAGTTATTATTCATTTGGAACCAATCAATATGAGGATAGGCATTGCCTATCTATAAAATATCATATAAAAGTCAACGTTGCTTATCATTAGATTCCTTAACCCGGCACATTTTGTTATCATGTTTTGTCTAAAAAACTAAAATTGGCATGGTGTCCTTCCAGATTATCACTGACCTCTCATCCCAGCCACATTCGTTCATGAGAGCGCAAGGAGGGGGTCACATCTGTGTACATGACACGCACAAGAGATATAACTAAAGGTTCCAGCATTCACACACATACACTAATATCTCTCTAAAATCGCATACATTTTCCCTATTTGTACACAACACATGCATTTCATTCTCTCACCTTCTTTTAACACTCTTAATTCCCCTGCTTAACTACTGCTTAAGCTGATATCCTTTGCATTACATGTATTGTAATACCATACTTCACACACTGTACCTTCTATGATCAGATGGGCAGCTAACAAGGGGTTAACATCTAGAGCTGATCAAATTATTAATTGTGCAATTAATGTTTAATGTGTGTAATGTGTGCTGCTTTTACTTTGCTATCTTTGCAGGGAGAAAAAACAGCCAGAGTTCTGTTTTTTTTGTAAGCACAAAACTCTGTGTTTGATTGGACAGAGCCGATCAGCTGCCTTCATCCAAAATCATTGGCTGAAATCAGCTGGCAAACTCGTGCTGTGTCCAATAACAGCATGGGTCTGCTGGGGCATGGGTGAGCAGCAAGCAGTTGATAAATAGAGAGCTATATTTGATTGGGCTTTTTATATCAGCTTTAACAATGATGCTCCACATTTTCATACAGGTTTCATGCAGGCAGAAAATAGTTCATTTTTAATTATAAGTGCAATTATGTGTCAGGTACTCAAAGTGGTGTTTTATGGGAAAAAGACTTATCTAATCTATTCACATGATCGGTGTGCCTTAGTGGGGTCAAGACAAGTGTAAGTTGAATTTCAGCACAAATTCAATAGACATATCATTTCTATGAGTGTTGCAGTAATTTGGATCTTACTAAAGTACTAAAAGCCTGCAAAAGGTATTTTGCATGACTGTATAAATGCAAGATAATTTCTAATCATATCTAACAAAAAAAAGGCGTAAGGAACTAATGATTAATAACATTTGCTGGCATCGTGAGTATAATTTCCTGCCTTCTATGACTGAATTCAGGATGATATACCTTTTGTTCTGTTTTATATAGAATATTCTACAATTAGGATATTTCATCTTAATAATTAAAGATTTTTCATAGCTACCTGAGGTGCGTTACCATGGACAATTCTGCCTACTGCTGAGTGTATGCACAGCAGGTTAATGTACAGTGTACAATTATTTCCTAAAGTTGGTATTAGATTATATTACACTAATGACAGCAGCAAAGGCAACTGATATTACATTTTACTCTTGCTGACTTCAATTTTGTATCTTTTTTACATTTTACATTTGAAGACAACCCTTTGCTTCTACTTTGCTTCCATCTTTTAAGTTATTTTATTGTGTTTGTTACTTTTATATTCATGGTGAAATGTTGCACAGTAAATTGCATATCGTAAAATCCTACTGTGCAGGAGGTCCCCTTTTCACAGAGTCGGCTTGCATCCTAGTAGGTTATAGGCATCAAAAGCTTGAAGCCCCACCAATTAACACCACCACCAATTAACACATGCCATATCCTAACCCATACCCCTTTAACAATATATTTTCCTCCTTTGCAGCTTTAACAGCTTTGCATTAGCAGTAAAGAAGTGTGCCTCATTCGGCCACAGCAAGATCAGTGTTCATGGTATCAGGGTGTGTGTGGCCAATTTACTCTTACATTGAAAGAAGTATTTAAATGGTGGTTGCAAATCCCATACAAGATGCTGGCTGCCCACCCATACACCAGTACCACCTTTTGGCATTGGCCTAACTTGTGTGCCAGAAATTCTAACTATACACATCATTTAGGTAGCCAGCCCTGAAACTTGTCTCATTTAAGTGAATGAATAACGTGGGCATAATGTTATCATTTGTTTATACTATTATTGTATGCTAAATATTACAAAATTCGTTATTTTTTCTTTCTATATACACTATATGTAGCAAAGCATATCATGCTGTCATAGTGTTGACTGTAAAGTTTTGTGTAAGGCTTCCGAAAGCCAGACAATTCTAATCCAACAAAAATATTTTTTGTCTGGTGCTAGAATTTATTCTTCTTTTTATGTCTTTTATTGGATTAAAAGAAAAAAAAAAAAAAGGTAACAGAAGACAGCATGCCCATACAAGGACTATAAAGTCAGAGAAAATTGTCTTCATATAAAGGTATGATCAAGAAATAATCAAGATATTAACAGAAGCCAGTTCTCAGGAGAGATGTCTTGATAAGTGCATCTGAACAGAAAAGTGAGGAAATGTGCATAGAAACGTACTAGGGAGGAGGAGGTAAAGGAGAAAGGTGAACAAGAAAGAATGAAATGTAAGGAACCAAAAGGGGGGAGAGAGGTATAAACCCCACAGCGGTACCACACTTTATTAAAAATAGGTTAGCCTTGAAGAATTTAGGGTAAACTGTAATCAAGGCATGGCTCCCACACTTTAAGGAATTTAGATTTGGTGTCCTTGAGTGTGTTGGTAATTTTTTTTATTAACCAGTAATGTGTTAATGTAATCCTTGTGGGCAGCATTGTGGCTAAGTGGTTAGCAACACTTGGATCATTGGTTTGAATCCCAGCCATGGTGCTACCTGCATGGAGCTTGTGTTTTCTCTCTGTGTCTTCCACACTCCAAATACATACTGGTTTGTTAATTGGTTTCCTGTCTAAATTAGCCCTAGTATGTGTTTGTAGGGGTGTATTTACTGCAAGGCAAACAAGGACTTTGCCTTGGCTGGAATTTTTTAGGGGGGCGGCTTCCCTAGGTGACCTCGCTATAGCCAAATAATGACTACAGCGTGGCTGTTCAGTTCTGGGAGGGTGTCTATTGACGTTCTCCCAGAACTGTGCCCCCTGTGCATCTTCTGTGGCAGGCACCTGGCGAGCTCTGTTATTGCTGTGTCCTTCGGATCACAGATTGGGGTAAAGAGCCAATCACATTGGCTTTTTACCACATAATAAGCTGTGTGCAATCACAGCTGATCATGATGAAAACACACTTGCTGGTTATTGCCATTCCTTTCCTCATGCTATCACAGTGTGAAGAGAGGAAAGAGCAGGTAACCAGCCAGTGTGAAAGGAAACATCTACACTGATAATCAGAGCACTGATAACCATTGTCCTGATTATCAGTGCTGTCCCAACAGTGACCATCTGTGCTGTCAATCAGTGCCTCCTCATCAGTACCACCTATAAGTACCCATCAGTGCCACCTATCAGTGCCCATCAGTGCTGCCTATCTGTGCTGCCTATTAGTGCCCATCAGTACCACCTATCGGTGCCAACCAGTGCCGCATATCAGTGCAGCTTCATTAATCAGTACCAATCAGTGCTGCGAATCAGTGCACATTAGTGCTGCCAATCAGTGACTCCTCATCAGTACTGCCCATCAGTGACCTTATCAGTGCTGTAAATTAGTGCACATCAATGCCACATATCAGTGCTGCATATCAGTGCAGCTTCATCAATGCCTCCTCATCAGTGCCCACCAGTGCTGCCTCATCCTCTGCCCTGCTGACCCCGTCCTATATCCCGCTAATCCCATCCTCTGCCCCATTGACCACATATGTAGCACATGGACGAATCATGTCTCAATCGGATGATGAAGCCGCAGTTGTTCACTGTGAATGGCTGCAGCTTCCTCATTAGACCCTGAGACAAGAACGGTATTCCGCAGCCAGGTTGGGGCAACTTTAGATGTTGGGGCACCCGATTTTAGTTTTGCCTAGGGCAGCATAAAACCAAAATACACCACTGTGTTTATGTATGAATGTGAGTTAGGCACCTTAGATTTAGATTGTAAGTTCCTTGAGGGCAGGGACTGATGTGAATGAACAATATGTGCGTAAAGCTCTCTGTAAATTGACAGCGCTACAGTATATAAGTACCTGTAATAAAAGAAAGTGTACAGTGAGTTTCTTTCAAGCCCTGAATGTTGATTGTTTGGAAGTTATTAATAGAAATATGGTGAGATTCTGCTGGTGTGAGAAGAAGTCTGGAATAGCATGATGGAGGAGGGCCAGTTTTGCATTCTTAGGGTCCCTCAAGTGAAATAAATTTGGAGTAACCAAAACATTCTGGACCAGAAGGTCAATTTTGGGTAAGTACACCACATGTGGAGAACATCTCCACATTGGCCGCAGCCTCCGAACACCTGTTTTAATAAGTAGCACTGGCCTGAGCAATCTGGGCTGGGACACAATACAACCTGAATAGAATTTTATATAGTGCATTTCAGAATATGTTGTTAAATTAACACTTCGGTACCCGCTCCAGGTGAGCACATTAGCCATCCATTCACAGCATAGCAAGGGTTTAGGTGAAGGTGCTAGCACAGCTCACCTGCAGATATACAATCAAAAGAAATCCGGAAATCACTGGAACACTTCACTTTTATCGATTCTTAATGCAAAAGACATCACAGACAGTGCAGAGTACAGTAAAAGTTGATCCACTTCGCACTGTGTCTAGCGCTTAATCACAGTTATACAACACTTCAGTACAGTTGACTAGACTGTGCTCAAGTTCTCTAGCTCCATGGGGGCGATCGAAACTCAGCCCCATTATGAGACATATGACAAAGAGAATAAAGAGAATCATATAGAATATAAATAAGTCTTGGTGATCCAGGAGAATGGAGGTAGCCATATCCATAAACAGTTTTCTTGAATGGAAAATCTAAGAGTTTGCGCAAAGACTGAATCCAGTGTAGAATTTGGAGGTACCAGTAGTGTTCTGGGGCAGAGGCATGATGATGCTCCTGGAGAGAAGCCCAGGGGGCAAATGTGTGGGAACGTGGAAACCTGTGGGTTGTCCACCATGTAAACCTGTGTGCATGTTCCCAACCCAGAGGAAACAATGGGTTGTAGCAGATTAGTAAGAGGGGATGGAATGGACACATACGGATGGAGACCCAAAGATTCAAACTATGCCATGTCAGGGGCTCAAGTAGGGAGGACAAGATTTGTGAGAGAGCTACAGGAAGGCCAAGATAGGAATGGAGTTATAATTCAGGAGTTCTAAAAATACACAAAGGGTAGTATCTGAGGTGGGGTATAGCAAAGTGAGCTGTGAGATATATGCTGTCTAGTAATATTTGGTGATATTAGGAACATCCAGATTCCCTTGTAGTCGTTGTGTATAGGGGGTGGAGCAGGGAATCCTCAGATGTTTAGAGGCCTAAATATCAATTTCTGTAAAAGACCTGGGAAAAAGGAAGGGATTGGATTGGTAGAATTCGGAAATAGTAAAGGGGTTTTGGAAGAATGGACATTTTAAATGCATTGACATGACCGATCCAGAATAGAGAGGGAAAATGCAGTTGTCACGTACCTTAAGGCAGAGCCCGGAGTGCAGGGAGCGGCCTCTCGTAAACCTCTGACTCAGGAGGCCCTGGTAGAGATGACAGGGGCTCAGGAGTACAAAGGAGTACAAGCACCTTACTGGGTGGCTGGTGTAGAAGGCAGGAAACCGTTGGTGGTAGGGAGGTGTCCTGTAGTCCAACAGCAGGATGCAGATGACAGCAGGATGCGGCAGGCAGCACCAGCCGGAAACAACGACAGCAGGGAGGTGTCTTGTAGCCCAGTGGCGGAGTGCAGACTGCAGGCAGAATACAGCGGACAACGGGGATGAGTCCTGTAGTCCAGTAGCAGGATGCAGATGGCAGCGGGATACAGCACAAGGAGGTGTCCTGTAGTCCAGCAGCGGTGAGCTGGTAACTGGCAGGTTGCAGAGTAGATAAACAGTCCGCGTCCTGATGGTTTTCCCGAAGGAATTCCAACGGAATTCCACTCAAGGTGTCTTGCCCACACACGGTCACACCAAATTCCGACCGCCAAGAATGCGGTGATGTCCACCACGTACGATGGGACTAGAAAAGGGCAGTTCAGCACCACGTACGGCACCCTTTGGGCTCCTTCTGCTGATCTCGTGTTTATCGCGTGTTAGTAGAAGTTTGGTTAAAGGCGATTCGCGCTTTTCAGACTTGTGCTTCAGAACGTTCCTGCTCTACAGTTTGTGCTTGTCGGTGCGTATCTGCCTATCAGTGTGTGTAGTCAGTTCCCATTTGTTTGTCATCGCGGGCCTATATCTTGGTATAGTACGCTTTGATTTTCAGTGCTTATTGTCTGCTCGTTGCTGATTTGCATTTTGTTCTTTCAGGCCTTGCTGTTTATCAGTGCTTTCTGTTGTCTGTTCTGACCAGCCGACCATATTGAAGCCATATTGTGTGTATGTATTCATTGTAGAGTTCGTGGGCTTAGTGTGGGGGTTCTTACTTTGACACAAGCCCGGTCCATGAACAGGGTGGGGAGGAGTTCATGGACCAAGAATTGGTTGCTCCAGCGTGACCAATTCTCTCATATGCATTTGCTGTGTGAGATCCGTGAGACTAATCCTGTTGATTTCAGGAATTATCTCTGGATGACGGACCCCATTTTTCACCGTCTGTTGGCTTTGCTGACCCTTTAGGCAGGATACCTGCATGCGGCAAGCCATCACTCTGGAGCAGAGGCTAGTTGCCATGTTGCGGTACTTGGCGACAGGCATCTCCCCCCAGGCTCTGGGAATCATTATCCCAGAGACCTGTTCTGCCATCATACAGGTCCTGCAGAAGGAATATATGAGGGTACGTTTTCTCCTTTAACATCACATTCTATGTATTTAATGTTTGCTAATGTATTGTATTTCTTTCAGCCAGGAGGTGGCAAGGCCCAGTAACACCCAGTCTCAGGTGCCCCCCCTCTGCCTTCCATACAAAAGGCCCAGGAAGGGGACTAAAACAGAGGAGGAAGCACTGGTCCTCATCAAGGAGGCTAATGACGCCATGAAATTCCCCCCTCGATGCTGTAGAGGCCTATGGCATCTCCTCTTCTGGGGTGCCCCGGGGGCGCGCCTGGCTCCTCCTCTTCATCAGGTGCCCCCACAGAGAGCCGCTTTCCCTGGGGGGGACACAAAAAGCAGGACTTGGCCCCACCCCCGTTCCCATGTCACTGGATGTGATTGACAATCTATCAATCAATCTATCCAATGAGGATGGAGACAGTAGCTGTGGCTGCTGGGCTCATGCTCGTCACTGGAACAGACACATTCAGGTAAGAAAAAGGGGGGCTCAGGGGGCAGCTCCAGCACAGAAGGTTTTTCACCTTAAAGCATTAAGATAAAAAACCTTGAGACTTTACAACCCCTTTAAGGTAATATTAGAGTCTCCCATGAGGAAAAGGGTGCCGTTACAGTGATGAGTAACAACTTTCAAGAGATGAGAGAAAAACCTAGATTAAAATCTGTGAGGAGCATAGTAGGTGACTACTGATACCTCCTGATTGAAAAGCTTGTCCTAAAGCAGTGGCGTCAGCATTTTCTAGACTACCGGAGAAGGTAGAAGGAATGTTAGAAGGAAAGGCAATCAAAACTTCCCCTGTGTTTGTCTTGGGAAAATGTGGAGAAGGATAAAAAGATGTGGACGTGTAGGAAATTCTGGTCTCCTGCAGGCAATCTACTTATTGGTGAAAGAGAATGGTTCTCTGAACAGGCAAATTGAATCTTTCAATATTTTAGTAATCTATAATTAGTGGAGAAGCTCCCACCCAGAGAAACACAGCTGACATCTCCATGAGGCTCCAGCTGTGGCTAACACACGGCGCTCATGGATCCCTCAATAGAGACTTTTCAGTGGTCCTCCTGTGCTCCTGTGACACTGCACGTGGAAGCTCCCACCTGCTCTAGCACTTTGCAAGTGCTCCAACATTTTTCACACAAGTTTTTAGTGTTGTTTTATACTTATATACTAAATAAATTCCTAAACTGTTTAAAGGATTGGTTTGGCACTTCTGGGAGAATGCCCAGGCTAAGTACTGGTGAGGGGTCTTGTGCCCAATAAACCAAAAACTAGAAGCACTCCTCAGGGAGTAACATGACCAATCCATGTGACCGGAGGTTGGCGAGCTAGACTGACCATGGAAATGGCAATTTAAGTTTTAAGCAACCAGGCAGACATTCAGATGGAAAATACACCATGGTACCATCAACAGTAGACCCCCATGCCAAAATCTGGAAGGCCACAGTCATGGAAGGGCAATGCAGAACACTCAGAAGCCCATCCTGTAAAAAAGAGGTTCAGGTGATCGACAGGTGAAGTCCAACCTAGAAACCCACCCCCACCCACATAATGTGGAGGTCAGAGTGTGAAGTTCCTGATGTGGATGGGGTAAGGTCAGGCTTGTGGGAAGACACCTTCTCCCAGGAAGGACCCAGATGGTTGGAAGCAGAGTGAGACATGGAGGACTTGGCTGAACTATGGTTGTCATCTATGGCGCGGAGCAAGCCTAGAGATTCCAGCTTTGGCCTTGGTACGTAAAGATCATTTGAAATGGGAAACCCCACTTGTATTTGATCTGGTGCACCAAGAGGACAGCAGTGTATGGCTTCAGCTGTTTATGCTCCTGTATAATAATTGGAGCCAGGCCTGTAAAGAGTTGGTAGCAATGGTCCTGAAAGTAGAGATTTAGTTTATCTTAGGCCACCTATAGGTGGGTCTCCTTTGTGCAGTAAAATATAAACTTTATAGTAATGTCCTGTGGTGGACTTTCTGGTTTCCTTGTACCAATAGCTCTGTGGTTCTTGAAACAAGCCAGTTAAGATGGTTTGGGTGCTTTACATAGATGTTACCTGTTTGGCCTCATGCACACTGTGCATTTAGCCCCTGTACATGAGATCCTGGCATTTTGGTGTGAGTGGAAGACAAATGGCATATTGTCCAGCCACCCTGCTGACAGCTTTGTAAAACTCCATTGAAGACTAAAAGCTGCTTAGGCTGGAAAAGGCTGGGCAATACAGCGAGTGGTGCTAGCATTTGGGCCAGTATGCACCCAGGAAATAATGTGCAGAATGTCTGCATTCTGGGCACTTAGCCCTGGTTGCATACTGTCCTAAATGTTCCAGTCAGTGCACTGTGCAGCTTAATTAAGCCACATCAGCTTTCAAGCTCTCATAAAGTTTTACAGGCTACCAGCAGCTGAAGTGAATGGTGCATCTGTGCCTTGCACCTGCACCAAAACTCTAGGATCTTATGCACAAGGGCTAAACACCTAGTATAAACATGAGCATATGGATAGAGATGAATAATTTGTAGACATGGGCGCCGTCAATAAATTTGTTTCGTTCTATTCCATTACGCTTCATATTAAAATGAATTCGTACTTCGTATTTCGTGTCCGAAATTCAATTTAAATTTGTACGAAATACGAATTGCCGTTAGGTTCGTTAACTTGTACAAACGTTCGTTACGATGAATTTAAAGGCAAAAATATACCTCAATATGACAGTCGATGCTGATGGAAGTTTGGTTTTTATCCGAAATTCCGTTGAAGAATTTCCTATCCGAAATACGAATTTTCGTTAGATGAGGGGCTCCCACCTTCCCTGTGCTGTGCTGACTTCCTCCTGGGGATTCGTAAACAAAAGTTCATGTTTTGTACAAAATTCGGACGCATGGCAATTCGTACTTCGGATCCTCCCGAATGTACGAATTTAGGGAAATTCGTACGAATTTGAGATTCGTATGAAATGAATCGCACATATCTAATAATTTGTGAGTTTCCTGGTTTATCCTAGGACATGGGTAATAGAAGGTGTGTTAACTTAATAGGACTGTGGACTACAGTAACAGCACCCTCAATAGACTAGGTAATAAAATAAAAAGGGGAACTATATTCAAATATATTTTGCTAAATATGCAGAATTTTGGCTGGTAGTGGTAGTGGTTATTGGCTATGATCACAGCTCCAGGTAGTGGTAGATGGTCATAGGTATGAATGGTGCTATTTGTGGTCCAACCCTCCCAGCACTTAGGCCTTCCCCACATTAACCCTCCCTGTAACACGCCCTTAATTGAACCTAAGGCCCTTGCCACATTATTGCCTGTGTCAAACAAAAAAATCACTAAGATTCCATTCACCTACTCCTGTAGTGTCAAACCAGTGAAATTGCATCAAATTCTGTCATATGCCAAGGTACCACTAGACTGGGATTATGTCATGGATCAGCAAAGTCAGCAATAAACAGTGCATATAAGCATTAACTGCAATGTCATAATAATACTATAACTAGTCTAGAATGCACTCTAGGAGAATGGCTAGGATATGGTGCAATGTTCTCTAAGAGGTACCTTTTAGAATAACCAATAGATGAAGATCTCTGTGTAGCAACTGTAAAGGGACAATCTTTAGTCCTAACTTTTCCGCCAGCTAGTGTTGGGCCCAGTTATACCATTGGTGAGAGTAAGAATAGCCCCAGTCATGCCTGCAGGCAGCAATTAGTTTACAGCACTCTAGTAGCAGATAGTAAATCCCCACAGCAGCAGCTTGCCAATCCCAGTGATATTGCAGCTTATCATCTGGTCACACACAGTGCTTAATCTACTCTCTGCTCTGCACCCAGGTGGCTTTGGCTGTCAGCACCCCCAAAATCAGTAATCTGGATCCCGATCAGGCTGCCAATATGCAACAGTGATGCAGAAGCTGTATCCTAATAAAGTGCAGCTCATTCCCTTCTTCCTGGCAATCTCCCTCTAGAAAATGCACTTCACACACTATAGGAAGTGTAGTTTTCTACAGTAACTATACATAAATGATCCCTTGTTATTTATGAGTAAAGCACATTGAAATGTGATTAGTTGCTTTGGATTTTTACACTTTGTATATTTCTTGTTCCTTGTGCTTGGTAGGTATCTTGTTTCTTGTACTCTTTACATGTCTTGTTCCTTGCACTGCATTATAAACAAACCCAATAAAAAACCTCTATATATTACCTGACCCTTCCCATCAAAGAATGCTTCACCAGCACAAAAGGCTTAATTTTATGTTACAGATATATGCATTAAACGTTAAAGTTAGTAGAAATCACATTTGTACGGCAGCCAAGATGATTTTCTGCCACAAAAGACCTTATATAAATCTAAACTGCTCTAAAAAGGGGAAGGAGAATATTTACCCTACGTATCAGAACAAAACTCAAAAGTAAATATTTCTAGTGGATTAAAAGCACCATCTTATAATGTTATCCAACCCCTTCTACAGCAGTATGAATAAGTACCGTAATCACATTATTTTCTGTTTACTTATTAATATTCTGGAAGTGGAAATCCATGTCTCTACCACATCAGATCTATATTTTACAATCTGTCTGCTGTTTGCATGATACAAGTAATTCTAAAAAAAAGAAAAGAAAAAAAAAGAGAATTAAAATTGAATTTTGAAAACAGCAGGAATACTTTTCATCCCCCTTCTTTACCCTTTCTTCTCTGTTTTATCAATAATTTTTTGTTCTGTTTACTGTATTGGGAAAGTCATCAAGGATTAATCTCATTCACCAGTTCTGGCAGAAAATGTATCTCCATTGTACCATCATATGAGTAATTACATATCTACTCCACTCCCTGTGCTAAGACCTCTTTTATACAAGCATGTATTTTCTTTCTACTATGGGTGAGTGAGGCAACAATACAGTTATGCACACTTCCCTAGTGTCCCCAACAGTGGCGGCTGGTGAAGTTTTTGGATAGGGGGGTGCCAGACCCCGCCCATCATGACCCCATCCATCATTTTGGCCCCTCCCACTTCTCATAAACCACGCCCCTTATGTAATCTGAAAAAAAATTGGCGTGGATTCCCCCCTCCGAGAGCATACCAGGCCCTTAGGTCTGGTATTGATTCCAAGGGGAACCCCCTACACCGAAAAAACGGCGTGGGGGTCCCCCACAGATCCATACCAGACCCTTATCCGAGCACGCTACCCGGCCGGCCAGGAAAGGGGGCGGGGACAAGCGGGCGCCCCCCTCCTGAGCCGTACCAGGCCGCGTGCCCTCAACATGGGGGGGTGCCTTGGGGGAGGGGGGGCATGCGGCCCCCCCACCCCAAAGCACCTTGTCCCCATGTTGATGAGGACAAGGGCCTCTTCCCGACAACCCTGGCCGTTGGTTGTCGGGGTCTGCGGGCGGGGGGCTTATCGGAATCCGGGAGCCCCCTTTAATAATGGGGCCCCGGATACCGGCCCCCCACCCTATGTGAATGAGTATGGGGTACAATGTACCCCTACCCATTCACCTGTGAAAAAAAGTACAAAAAAAACACAACACAGGGTTAAAATATTGTATTGATAAGGGAAGGAAATAGATTTGGCGCTATACCATTCAAACCAAATAAAAAAGAATGGAGAAAATGTATAAATTTTCCAGCGTGCTGGCAGACAATTTAGAGTAGAGATTTAAAAATTAGTAAAAATAAAAAATAAAAATTAAAGGTAAAAGAGTAGGGGTGTAATACTCTAAAATGATATTAATCAATCAATCTTAATAGTAAATACAAAAAATATATATATAAACAAGTATGCTATTCCTTTACATGCAGATGCTAAAGTGCTAGTGACTGTGACAAAAACAGGTGTCTTTGTTTAAATACACAAAACCAGAACAAATGTCCAATCATGAAGTAAGTGTCCAACCATAAATTGGCAAAATGAAAGAATGGTGAAACAAGTGAAAACTGGTGAAAAAATATAAAAATATAAAAACTATAAAAATGTATGGAAATTGAGTACAAAAAAAGGTGAAAAATGTTGCTAAAAATTAATAGTAAAAAGTGAAAAAATATGATGATAAAAAAAGGCAGTGATAAAGATATGAAATATAAATATAAATAGAATCCAGTGGTGAAAAAATCTTCTATGTATGAGGGAGGAGTGGAGGGGGTGACTTCAATTTCTGTTCCCAGTGCCCGGTGACCACTTATGAATTTTGCTCTCACCAGAGGTATGACCCCATCCGGGGTGGATCAGCCTTCACAGTATGAGCCACTGTGTCGCTTCCTGGCCTGCCTCTGTTGTGGTGCTGGGGGGGTCCCTCGTTCCTCCGTGGGTATATTGTACCTCGTTTACATATGACAGGAAAGAGGACTATCCATGGTGTAGTATGTTTAAAATATGAATTTATTTCAATCAACACGTTTTGTATTGCTGTGTGTTTAAAAGTCCCGCTCGGCTTCCTCGCCGTCTACGCTGAAGGTGTACGCTGTCTGGCCACGCCCTGGCCAACATCTCCTGGAGAAGAAGAAGAACGGAAGGCGGCGGCGGCGGCGACAGAAGACCGGGCCACCGCCTGTAAAAGAGCTATAAGAAGGCGCGGTGGTCCGGCAGAAGAACCGAAGAGGGGGACAAGACCCCCGAAGTCGGAAGAAGAGGCCGGCGGCGAGGAAGAAAGCCGGGCTCCTCCGCTAGCAAAAGAGCTACAAGAAGATAGCGGAGGAGTCCAGCGAGAAGACCCCCGAAGACGGTGCAATAAAATATTTTAACCCTGTGTTGTGTTTTTTTTGTACTTTTTTTCACAGGTGAATGGGTAGGGGTACATTGTACCCCATACTCATTCACATAGGGTGGGGGGCCGGTATCCGGGGCCCCATTATTAAAGGGGGCTCCCGGATTCCGATAAGCCCCCCGCCCGCAGACCCCGACAACCAACGGCCAGGGTTGTCGGGAAGAGGCCCTTGTTCTCATCAACATGGGGACAAGGTGCTTTGGGGTGAGGGGGCCGCACGCCCCCCCTCCCCCAAGGCACCCCCCCATGTTGAGGGCACGCGGCCTGGTACGGCTCAGGAGGGGGGGCGCCCACTCGTCCCCGCCCCCTTTCCTGGCCGGCCGGGTAGCGTGCTCGGATAAGGGTCTGGTGTGGATCTGTGGGGGACCCCCACGCCGTTTTTTCGGCGTAGGGGGTTCCCCTTGGAATCCATACCAGACCTAAGGGCCTGGTATGCTCTCGGAGGGGGAACCTACGTCAAATATTTTTTCAGAAATTTGGCGTGGCGTTCCCCCTTCAGAGCTCATTCTCTGATTGGCCACGGCAAAAGTCGCCTGGCCTGGGGAAACCTTTCTGGCTGTGAAAGCTTTTTTTCCATTCATTCAGCTAAATGCATGAACATTCTCAACAAAGTAGAAACTAGAAAGCCTTTATGCGGTGACTCACCTCCTGCCTCACTGTCTTGCAGCTCCGCTCGGGCTGAGGAACGGAGCTGCCGACGTCACTTCCGGGTTTCGTGAAGCAGCCGAAAGCCGGAAGTGACCTGCCTGTCTAAGAATGACAATGCTCCCGCCCGTAGAATCACAGTGATTTTACGGGCGGAAGCTAGTCGGCGTTCTACAGTGCGCCGCAAGGCGGGTTTTTAACCCGCAAATGAAGCGCCATGGATGCAATCTTGCGATTGCATCGACGTGGCGCTTCTCATAGTGCACTGTGACCGGCGCCACAGTACACTATGTTAAATTGTTAAATGACATTTTTTTTTTTTTTTAAATGTCTTAAAGGGCCCGTTTTTTTTTTTTTTCTTACTTTTTTTTTTTACACCTAGGGGGAGGGGGGGCGGCGCCTGGGCGCCCCCTATGGGCGGGCCACCACATGTCCCCAACATGCAGCTATTGCAAGAATAGCGTGGTGGTTTCCTTCCCATTGTCATGTATACTATGGTGAATTAAGCTGTATCTTATTATATTTCTGCTATTTAAACTGTTGGTATCTACATGAAATTCAGCCTGCAGAAAGGGGATTGAGCCCCAAGAAAATAAACCTGTTCCCAGCATATGTGTGTGTGTGTTAACACCTTGCCCTATCTCCTGTCCCAAAGAGTGCAGAAGTAAATATATTTTATGTGCTGGAAGCAATCTAATAAATGGGGATGATCTTTAACTGAGAGTTTTCAAACAGTAGCATTAAGCAAGCCTACTATTATCAGTTTTTTCATTTTATTTATTATTTTGACATCTTTCCTGATAGAGCCTCAATAACCTATTGGAAAATAACTTTTCTTGTGATTTGAGTATGTTCCTAAAAGTAATCAAACAGTTTTAACCATAAGATTATTACGTACTCAAATTATTGTCTTGGTAGGGTAAGCTTAGCAATATTATAAAAAAAAACAAAGGTTAACACTGAGCTAGAAAAATGGTTGGACTATATTAAAAGAAAAACAGCTAGCACCAAAAGTCTAATACAAAAACTCAAAAGCAATATTGTGAAAAAAGTGCAGCGCTAATTAAATTACAAATGAAAAAATATTTTTAAATAATAATAAGTGATGGTGAAAAAGTTCTCAATTAAGAAAACTAAAGCAATTACCCCATACAAATTGCTGTATTGGTGAACCAATAAATGAATAAAACAATAATTAATATATTAATAAAACCATAAATAAAGAAAATTCATCCCAAAAATAGTGGTGAAAAATTACTCACTTAATGAAACTAAAGAAAATACCACAAAAAGTTGATATTAATATTAAGTGATAAATCACAATCCATAAACCATTAGTGTTAATGACAGTAACAATAATAGATGATAATAAACATTAGAAGTAAGTCCATATCAATAAAAAATAGTTAGAAAATTCCATTCAAGGGGTCGTGGCCTGACCTCGGAGGGAGATGGACGCTTGAGATCTGAGCTCCCGCCGCCATCCATCCCCTCAGCGATAACGGAGGCTTACCACCGCTCTTACAACCCTCAAATCATGGGCACAGCATCCAGGCAGTCCTCCGCATCCCGCTCCCGCTCTCCACGATGGCAGCAAAGCAGCCACAACCACACTATCCCGGACATCTTCCTCTCTCAGAGAGGTAACATGGCGACTTCCCGCCAGTCTCTTACACAGCCCTCTCACACAGCGCAGCTGAGCGGATCTCCCCACCTCAAACTGACAGACATTGGAGAGCAAGGAAGTCCGCAGCAGCAGCAGCAGCATCCCAGCCTCATGGATCTCAGAGCTGTGGCAGCAGACATTAAAGAAACCCGGTTCATGAGGTGGAAATAACAAACGCTCAACACAGCTCATCCATCCGCACTATCGGTTCCACAATAGACACTCACACCTTGCAGATGAGGGACCTCCAGCGCCATTTAGAGGATTTGGACAATAGAGGACGGCGCTATAATCTGAGGGTGAGGGGCCTGCCAGAATCTGTGGAAGCAGAGCAGTTAGAGGCGACAGTGACAGGCCTTTTCAACAACCTATTAGATAAACCAGCGCAGTCTACTGTGGCTATGGAGAGAATTCACAGAGCTTTGTGGCCCAAAGGGAGAGATTCTGACCCCCCACGGGATGTTGTGTGTTGCCTCGTGGATTATAAGCTGAAGGAGGAAATCCTATGAAAGGCACGGAACAGGATACAGCTAGAACATGAGGGCGCATCAATCCACATTTACCAAGACCTGTCAGGAATCACTCTTCAACACAGAAGGGATCTACGGCCACTGTTGGATAAGCTACGTGCTAAAGGCATTCCGTACAGGTGGAAGTTCCCTTTCGGTCTATCTGCTACCTATCGTGGCCGTAGTGCATTACTAAGGGTTCCGGAGGAGCTCCCGCTCTTTTGTGAGGCAATGGATATCCCAGTCATGGACATCCCTGCGTGGTATGCAGGGTTCAGGAGCCGAATGCAACCGGGAAGGAGAAGACCTCAGGAAGAACCGATGGAAGCCCAAAACACCAGACATCGCAGGCGTAGATCCCCTTTGGGCAACATTCACTACGCATCTCGCAGGGAATCCTACACGGATGGTAGCCCTACTGTCAGACCCACGTACCTGACAGGTGAGCCCGAAATAGCAGGGGAAGGTCTCCCTTACGGGTCTGGTTCACGGCCCCTGATAGGATGGACAGGAGGCACGGGAGCGCAGACGGGTACGAGAGCCTGGCGGGTTAGTTGCTGAAGGAGGGATCCGACAGCAGGGTTCAGACAGGTAGACAGACTCTCACAGCTGGATGCAGGAGCAGATGCAAGCAGAAGGTGGTGAGCAGGTCCAGCCACAGGCACAGATGACAGCAGGCAGGTAGTGCAGAAAAGGGATAAGCAAGTTCGAGTCCGGGTCACAAGCAGGGTTGGCAACAGGCGGGCAGCGTGGTACAAAGGAGCAGGCAGATGCAAGGTCAAAGACAGGCCGAGGTCAAAGGCAGGCAGCAGACAGGAAAATCCAAGGGACGAGCCGGGTAAACAGGAGTTCAGGAACACAAGCAAAGTCACAGGTAACAGGGCACAGGAAGCTGCAGATCGGACAGCACCGAGCACACCACGGGGGAACACTTAAGTAGGGCGTTTGGCGCCAATGCGCACCGACGTGCGCGCACGCGCACCGACGCTTGCACGCACGCGAACGCGCACCCGCGCGCGCACGCGCAGCCGCGCACCCAGCAGCGCCAGCGCGCACCAGCACACACCGACGCCCCGCAGCGCGCCCAGTGACACGTCCACTTCGGGCAACTCTCTGACAGTGCCCCCCCCCCCTCAAGGGCAGCCTCCGGATGCCCATCCGGGCCAATCTATCCAAGTGGGCACTTTTAAAAGCACTGAGCAGTTTCTCCGCATGTAAATTGCTTTCCGGTTCCCAGGAGTTATCTTCCAGACCGTACCCCTTCCATTTGATTAAATACTGGATTTGGTTACCCCTCCTTCTACAGTCCAATATCGCTTCAACTTCGAATTCCTCTTCATTATTAACGATTACGGGTTTAGGTGGGCCCGAGTTCCGGCCAGTGAAAGGATTAGGAGTAACAGGTTTTAACAAAGATACATGGAAGACTGGATGAATCTTTAGGGAACTGGGTAAGTCCAACTCATATGTAACATCGTTAATTTTCCTTCTGACTGCAAAGGGACCCAAAAACTTAGGACCCAGCTTCCTTGAGGGACAAGCCATCTTCAGATTAGCCGTAGAAAGCCAGACCTGATTGCCTGGTACAAGGATGAGTTCTCCTCGCTTCTTTCTATCAAACATCCTCTTGTTATAATCCTGGGTCTTGGCCATAGCCTCTTGTAGCAATTTGTTGTTGGTCATGAAAAAGTCAATTGTCTCTGAAACTGCAGGAATGGCACACTCAGGAACCGAACCGGGCAAGAAGGATGGATGGAAACCATAATTTGCGAAGAAAAGCGTCTGTTTGATAGCAGAATGCAATGAGTTATTATAGGCAAATTCGGCTAGAGGCAGAAGAGAGACCCAGTCGTCTTGTGAGAAGGCAGAAAAACAGCGGAGGTATTGTTCCAAGGTCTGATTAGTCCTCTCCGTCTGCCCATTCGTCTGGGGATGATAGGCAGAAGAAAAATGCTAACTCAATCTCAAGGGAACTGCACAGAGCCTTCCAAAACTTGGAGGTAAATTGGACACCCCGGTAGGATACAATGCTTGAGGGAACTCCATGCAAACTCACCACTTCTTTAATGAACACCTTTGCAGTTTCCAAGGCTGAAGGTGTGCCTTTCATGGGCAGAAAATGGGCCGTCTTAGACAGTCTGTAGACCACCACAAAGATGGTAGAGAAACCTTCCACCAGGGGCAACTCCACGATGAAATCCCTTGAAATCATCTTCCAAGGTCTTTCTGGAACTGGCAAGGGTCTTAGTAGACCCCAGGATCTTGTCCGGCTAGTCTTGTTCCGGGCACAGGTGGTGCAGGACTCTACGTACTTCCTGCAATCACTACTTAGCTGCGGCCACCAGAATGCACGCTGTACCAAGTCCGCCGTCTTCAAAGTGCTAAAGTGGCCGGAAAGTTTGTGGTCGTGGCAGAGCTCCAGAACAGCCATCCTCACATCATCCGGGACTAGGATTTTGTCCCTGTACCGGAACATGCCATCTTGTGACCTCACAACATTCTCAACCGGCGGGGACCACCCCACAGAAGCTTGGCTAATCCGACACAGGATGTCCCCCTGAAGAAGCAAAAAATTTCCAGCAGGGAGGATGGTATCTGGAAGCAAGGTATCCTGGGAGTTATGAAACATGCGGGAGAGGGCATCTGGCTTGATGTTCTTGGAGCCGGGTCTGTACGGGATGTGGAAGTGGAATCTGGAGAAGAACAATGCCCACCTCGCCTGCCGTGGTTTCAATCTCTTAGCCGTTCTCAGATACTCCAGATTCTTATGGTCGGTATAGACCAGGATTGGATGTGCAGCACCCTCCAGTAAGTAACGCCACTCCTCCAAAGCTGCCTTTATAGCCAGTAGTTCCCGGTCTCCCACATCGTAATTTCTCTCCGCTGCGGAAAGCTTGCGAGAGTAAAAGGCCACAGGGAAGAGAAGGGCCTTGGAACCTTGTCGCTGGGAGAGTACAGCCCCTACCGCGATTTCCGAAGCGTCCACCTCAAGGACAAAAGGCAGGGCAGGATCCGGGTGCTTTAGGATAGAAGCAGAAGTAAAAAGTTCCTTCAGTTTCTGGAAAGCAACTTGGGCCTTAGGGGACCAACAGAAATGGTTTCCTTGCTTGGTTAATTCAGTGATGGGGGCGATTATAGCTGAGAAGCCCCTAATGAACTTCCGATAAAAATTGGCAAAGCCAATAAAATGCTGGACACCCTTTTTATCGGTAGGAGCGGGCCAATCCAGAATAGCGGACACTTTCCGAGGATCCATCTTGATACCATCAACAGAGATAACCAGGCCAAGGAACTGTATGCTTTGGAGCTCAAATTCGCACTTTTCCAACTTGGCGTAAAGTCTATAATGCCTAAGGCGGGTCAACACATTTTGGACGTGTCTGCGATGGTCAGAGACTGAGGAAGAGAAGATTAGGATGTCATCCAAGTAAACGATAACATATAAATCTAACAGGTCACGGAAGACGTCGTTTATAAAGTGTTGGAAAGTGGCGGGTGCATTACACAGACCAAATAATCAATAATAATCAATAATAATCAATACAAGGTCGAAGAGAGTGGTCTTTTTTTTCAACGAAAAAGATGCCGGCCCCAGCTGGGGAAGTAGATGGGCGAATGAAGCCTTTCTTGAGGTTTTCATCCAAATAGCCCTTCAGAGTTTCCAGCTCTTGCTCAGTTAACGGAAAAATCCTTCCAAATGGGACCTCAGTTCCGGGTAGAAGCTCTATCGGGCAGTCGTAAGATCTGTGCGGGGGTAAGGTTTCTGCTCCTTTCTTTCTAAACACATCCGCAAAATCCCGATGGGGCTCAGGAATTGCTTGAGGTGACTCAGGATCAGAGTCCAGACTGAGAAGCTTAGTGGACGTGGAAGGGACTTCAAGAAAGCAGTGCTGTTGGCAGTAGCCGGAAAGAAACTCGACCCTCCCTGAGGCCCAGTCGATGTTGGGGTTGTGGGCTTGTAGCCAGGGCATTCCCAAGATAATGGGAAAAAGAGGGGAAGAGATGGCGTCCAAGCAAAGGAGTTCACGTTGGTTAGGACCCATGGTGGCCAGCAAGGGGATGGTTTCCTGGGTGACAGGACCAGAACTTAGGATGGAGCCATCGGCAAGGTGCACCGCCAGGCTCTGGGACTTCGGTCGGAGGGGAATGCGGTGATTGGCAGCAAATGTCTGGTCAATAAAACAACTACAGGCTCCGGAATCAATTATGACTGGAACTGGGATATCCTTGTCGGGAAGCTGCAGAACAACAGAGAGAGCAAGGTGAGAAGTAGACTTAGGCAGATTAGGAGCATGCTTGAAAGGAATCGGAAGAGACTTACGTGTCTTGTTAGGACAAGATCTCCTGTAGTGACCTGGTTCCCCACAGTACATACACAGGTTACTGGCTCTTCGACGTTGCCGTTCCTCCAGAGTGAGGGAAGGACGGATGAGACCCAGCTGCATGGGTTCAGGGGGTTCAGGTCCCGGAGCCGGAGGAGCTAGGGTGGTCGGCCGAGAAAAGCTGGAAGCACTAGGAACCTTGGGGAGGACCCACGTAGGCCGAAACTGGCTGGAGGACCTCTCAGAACGACGTTCCCTAAGGCGTTGATCGATTTGGATGGAGAGGTTGATGAGCTCTTCCAGCGACTGAGGGACACCAACCCGTGCCAGTTCGTCCTTGAGTGAGTCAGACAAACCCATGCGGAACTGGTAGCGCAGGGCGGCGTCATTCCATTCTGTATCAGAACTCCAACGTCTAAAGTCCACCACATAGTCCTCAACCGCCCTGCGCCCCTGCTGTAGGACATGTGAGGCAGCCTCCGCAGTTGCTCTCAGCTGGGGATCCTCATAGAGCTGGGACATTGTGGCGAAAAAGGTATCCAGACTGTCAAGAGAGGGCGACTTCTGCTCTAGAAGACGATGGGCCCAGGACTGGGGTTCACCAGACAGAAGAGAAATCACGAAGCCCACTTTAGTCGCTTCCAGGGAGAAGGTGCAAGGTTGTAAAGCGAAGTAAAGCTCGCAAGCATTGCGGAAGGACCGGAACCTACCGCGGTCACCAGAGAATCTCTCTGGAGTAGGTACCCTGGGTTCGGGAGGCAGCATTACAACGGAGGGTGCTAGTCCGGCAGCGGAAGCTCCTGGTTGGTGTGCAGGAGATGACAGTACCTGGATTTGGCCTTCCAGTCTGGTGTAGCCTTCTTGCAGACTCTTCACGGCTTGAGTGAGACCCGCCAGGTGTCTGCACAATTCCTCCATGGGGGAGGCTCCCTGCTCGGGCTCAGACATGGCTGTCCGATACTGTCAGACCCACGTACCTGACAGGTGAGCCCGAAATAGCAGGGGAAGGTCTCCCTTACGGGTCTGGTTCACGGCCCCTGATAGGATGGACAGGAGGCACGGGAGCGCAGACGGGTATGAGAGCCTGGCGGGTTAGTTGCTGACGGAGGGATCCGACGACAGGGTTCAGACAGGTAGACAGACTCTCACAGCTGGATGCAGGAGCAGATGCAAGCAGAAGGTGGTGAGCAGGTCCAGCCACAGGCACAGATGACAGCAGGCAGGTAGTGCAGAAAAGGGATAAGCAAGTTCGAGTCCGGGTCACAAGCAGGGTTGGCAACAGGCGGGCAGCGTGGTACAAAGGAGCAGGCAGATGCAAGGTCAAAGACAGGCCGAGGTCAAAGGCAGGCAGCAGACAGGAAAATCCAAGGGACGAGCCGGGTAAACAGGAGTTCAGGAACACAAGCAAAGTCACAGGTAACAGGGCACAGGAAGCTGCAGATCGGACAGCACCGAGCACACCACGGGGGAACACTTAAGTAGGGTGATTGGCGCCAACGCGCACCGACGCGCGCGCACGCGCACCCATGCGCGCACGCGCAGCCGCGCGTGCACGCGGACGCACACCCGCTCGCCCAGCATCGCCAGCGCGCACCAGCACACACCGACGCCCCGCATCGCGCCCAGTGACACGTCCGATACGGGCAACTCTCTGACACCTACCGACTCACCGAGATCCAGGAGAGCGAGACGGGACACCGGTCCCCCTCGGGGGCGCTCCCCACGATATTGATCCTCTGCGTCAGCTAAGTCCAAGACCATTCCCCCTTCTGCCTCTTCCCTTACTCATTTTCTAATCTCCAACTTCTCGCTGTCTCTTTCCTCTCTTTTCTCTGCATCCTCCCTACTAACATGCTGTAGAGATACCAGGAGCCCTAGGTATACATGATAGAGTTCCTAGACCCAAACTATTGGGTACGTATACCTGGTTTAGACCCCAAATCTGAAGATCCCCACTTCTGTGACTCTAACTACCTCCCCGCTGCTGAGCATTTTACAAGACAAAGTGTAAGGTTTGACAGGGTGGCTGTTTGGGGAGCAGTGACCAAAGTCTTTCCTATTGTACAGTTGCAGTCAAGGACCCACGATCTCCAGCAGGGGGTATAAAGGATAAGTTTAATATACCCCATTCGACATAAAATAGACGCTATTTAGAGAGATGGGACCAGGTTTCTATTAGGTTTTAAGTGCCGTCGCATTAGATACTTACCTACCTTGCCTACGGTTTACTATCTGCATCTATACATATCAATATGATTGGGAGGTGGGGATGCACCGAGGGAGTGCTGGAAGACCCCAACCCTTAGACTTTACTGTGTTTGACTTTGCTCAACCACATTTTCCTACACTCCTCATTAAATATGTGGATCCTTTAGAACCCAAAGCTCATACCGATAAGAGGACTTAAGCCTCTACCGCCCATAATGTAGAGACCTTTGCACCAACTTGGGCCTTCCTGCACCCCCTCCTGGCTCATGTGTAGTACTCATTTCACCCACTAGCGGATACATGAGGACACAATGATCACACCCACACGTCAACAAAGATCCTATCAGCAGTAGAGGTATGGTGGACCTCTGACATGCTTGTCAACTGCTGCACAAGGCTCGTTATGGGCCCATACTCTCAAACTGTAGTAGATACCTAGATTTGACCATACTTTCCTTTTCAAGTCTTCATGACTGAAGTGGGGAACAAGGGCATGTATAGCATGTCCCTAGGGACACACTATGCCTAATCTATCCAGGCCTGTATTCTCATGAGAATACCCCTTCAGTCATCCTCAGGGGTCACATGGCTATTTGCTAGACTATGGGGTGAAAATGGGATATATGACATACAGAGAAACCCAGCAAATTATCTCCAGCATGAAAATGGAAGTGCTATGCATGATGAGACTCACAAACAGGTTTAGGAAGTTTACTTTACTGGTTTGATTATCATCTGTTTTTTACAGTTCTTGCTTTCAGTTTACAGCTTCCCAAGGTTTTGTTGAATACAGAGTTTTTTGTTATATACTCAATGACACTTATATTCCTTTTCCTCTACAATATCGAGATAATATCATTCTTAGAGTAGATGTCTGCCGACCTATGGCTCTCTAGAACCACAGGTGATACCATAGACTATTACTGGTCTGAATAGACCATGAGTTGCAGTCTACCTGGACGCATATGTATCCAGCGTGATACCCTGGTACCAGTGTTTACATATCTCTCACCAGATTCACAAATTGAGTTATAACATGTATGGTGACGCAATACCTCCCTGTCATCTGATGAGTATATACATCAGGGCCATGGATGGCGGTGGCGCGAAGTAGATTCTTCGTTCAATCACATTCTATTTTCCTTCCGATCGATATTGTCCAACCCCCACACAGGGACCCAATGGGGAATACCTCCGACAATAGGGGTGGCCCCCATCTGGGCGCTGTACCCGACCGAACACTAGAAATACTAAAGGGGGGGCTGGTCCCCTTCCTTTCCGGTACACCTCAGTTTTCTTTTCTTTTACCTTATCCCCTAGCCCCTTCCCTATTCCCTCCCCCCCCCCTTCAATTTTTACACAAACCCAATCTAAATCTTATTTATCTGCTTAGTGAGATTACTGCATATCATCATGCCACGTAAGGACATTGCGATCCCGTCCCCCCAGGTCAAGCTATACTCCCTGAACATAAGGGGTTTAAATATACCTCAAAAAAGATCTCAACTCCTTATACTCCTTAAAAAAGCTAAAGCTGATATAGTTTTCCTCCAGGAAACTCACTTCAAATCACACAACATGCCCGAATTAAAATGCTTATACTATCCGATCACTTACCACGCCACCAATGTGGAGGCCAAATCTAAAGGAGTCTCAATTTTGATCTCCAAACACTGTCCCCTCCAAATTCAAGATACCCTAGTCGATACAAATGCCCGCTATATATTTTTGAAAGGGAAACTGTACAACCAGACTGTCACTCTGGCCAACTTGTATGCCCCAAACAAGCTACAAGTCCCATTTTTTCGTGATGTGATTCATTCATTCTGCCAAGGAATGCTGGTGGTTGGAGGAGACTTCAATACACCACTTTCGCCAACAGTAGACTCATCCTCGGGAACGTCTTCCATTACCTATCGGGCGTTGCGCGCAATCAAAAAACAGTTGCAGCCGCTAACTCTACACGACACCTAGCGCACCCTCCATCCACAAGATAGAGACTATACGTTCTACTCTCCCCCCCCACATCGCAAGTACACGCAAATTGATTATTTTTTTATGTCTCAAAATGACTTGGATTCCCTTATGACAGCGTCTATAGACCCTATGGTTCTATCGGACCACCACCCAATCGCAGTTACTGTCTCCTTTCCATGGTCACCTATCGCACCATTCACCTGGCGTCTAGGCGACTCTCTATTAACCGACGCTGACAATGTTCAAAATGTCAACACATGCCTTAAGCAATACTTCCAGGAGAACACGTCTGATGATATGAACCCGCTCACACTCTGGGCAGCGCACAAATGTGTGGTCCGTGGAGAATTTATGGCCTTAGCAGCTAAACGACGGAAAATCAGATAGGCCCGCATACACGACTTATCCAAGTGCATACGTACCCTTGAGACCAAACATAAGCAATCACTTGCGGAATCCACACTCCAGTCTCTTCAGTTAGCAAGGGAAGAGCTGACCACAGAATTAGGTAAAACCATTAAATGCAAATTTGCACTCACACAATGCATTTTCTATGAATTTGGCAATAAAGCCAGCAAATATTTAGCGAGGGCAATCCAAAAAAAATGAGCCTCTTCGAACATTCATCATATCCTAGATCCACAGGGAAACAAACATGTAACTCCCACCGATATTGCTAATCAATTTCGACATTTTTATAGGAATCTATATAATCTCCCAGCGCCGAACACTGAGACCGCTGCAAAAGACAGACAACAGAAAATACTAGATTTTCTGGCACACTACAGCCCACAACCCATTTCCCCCGACACGGCGGCAAGCCTGGATTCTCCATTTACAGGAGAGGAGCTGATGATGGCCCTTAAACAATTGAAAACAGGCAAGAGCCTGGGTCCAGACGGATTATCTACTGGGTATTATAAAATGTTTGCGGAAACTTTGAGCCCATTTATACTTAAATTTTTCAATACACTGCCTACTGATCCCACCAAACACTCTGACATCCTTGAAGCCCATATATCAGTTATTCCCAAACCTGGTAGAGATGCAGCCCTAGTCCCCAATTACAGACCCGTCTCCTTAATCAACGTGGACATAAAACTTTATGCTAAAATATTGGCGAACTGCATACTCCCCCTTTTACCATCTTTAATGTCACTAGACCAAGTAGGCTTTATCCCAAAACGCGAGGCTCGCGACAACACCCTAAAAGCTATCAATATGCATTATTGGATGACAACTCACAACACCCCGGGCTTTTTCCTTTCCCTGGACACGGAGAAGGCATTCGACAAAGTGGCTTGGGACTACATGCTAAGCAGCCTTACGATCGGTGGGATTTGGAGAACATCTCCTAGCATATATCGCAGCACTTTATTAGTTCCCGTCGGCCAAAATCAAAATTAACGGTCACCTGTCGGATGCCTTCTCCCTGTCCAACGGAACCAGACAGGGTTGTCCTCTCTCCCCCATACTTTTCGTCCTCACCATGGAACCAATGCTCCAAAGAATCAGGGAAAATCCATCCGTCAAAGGGGTACAGGTCAAAGATATCCAACACAAAGTATCGGCATTCACAGATGATGTGCTCCTGTTCCTCACAGAGCCGATCACCACAATACCCAATTTACTACAGGACTTTTCCCTGTTCAATGAATTTTCCAATCTCCAAATCAACTTTGGTAAATCTAAAGCCCTTAATATTATATTAGAATATCAGAAGATATTGTCCACTTATGTAAAGCCAATTTTCCTTTTAGTTGGGAATCGCATTCCATCACATATCTGGGTATACAGCTTCCGGCCAAATTGGGAGACTTATATCCCAGAAACTTTTTACCACTTCTTAACACCCTCAGACAGGACCTCGAGCTCTGGCATAAACAATCATTCTCCTGGTTTGGTAGAGCGGCGATTCTGAAAATGAACGCTCTTCCCAGACTCTTATACCTTCTACAGACAATCCCTATTAAACTTCCTCTAGCGTTTTTCTCCACGTACAAATGTATTTGCTTAAAAATTCTTGTGGGTGGAAAAGCCTCCCCGCATCAAGTGGGACACCTTAGTAAAACCCATTGGGCAGGGGGAAATAGGACTACCAGATGTACAGAAGTATCACTGGGCGTGCCTCTTGTCCAGAATAGTTGACTGGCACGTACATGCTGACATTAAAGCATGGGTGAGACTGGAGAGTGCTTTTTCCTCAATTCCAATATACCACTTACCCTGGATCAACTTTCGATCCACGCTACCAGACACCTTACAACACCCCCTAATAGGCCCAACCATACACACCTTTAGTCGTATCTGCCAGAAGACGCGCATTGCTCAAACTCCTGGCCCAATGACCCTGCTGGATGGAAACCCAGATTTTCCTCCGGGCTTGCATAATTGTCCAACTACTCTCGATAAGGCATTCACCGCTAGGAAGGCAGGAGCTTTCTTCGACAAGGGGGAATTGATCCCCTTCTCCACCCTCACATCCCGATTTCCCGAATGGGAATTATCGTTCTTTCAATTTCTTCAAATCCGCCACTTTTTACTTAAGACGTCCACATCACAACAATGGAGCAGAGATTTCACCCCATTTGAAACCATGTGCAATAGCAAGGACCCTGTTAAACATCTCATTTCCCAACTATACACCATGCTATCCCCAACGCCCTCTAAATCGGAAAACCCTTACGTCCAGAGATGGGAACAAGACTTAAACATAACATTGCCTCAAGAGGTTTGGGATAATATTTGGCTAAATATACACAAAGGCTCATTAAACGTGTCGATACAAGAAAACGGTTACAAAATATACTCACGTTGGTACAGAACCCCCGATCGTCTACACAAATGTTATCCCCGGGTCCCTCCCACTTGTTGGAGGTGTGAGGGAGCCAGGGGAACTCTCTTGCACATCTGGTGGGAATGCAACCGAATCCAGCCCTTTTGGGTCGCAGTTAACCGTCTCATCACGAAAATCACGACATACACGCCAGCGTTTACTCCAGCTCAATTCTTGCTTCACCACACCTCTTTACCCCAAAGACAATACAGGAAGTCCCTCATGCACCATTTCATTAATGCAGCAAAACTTTGCATCCCTACGCACTGGAAATCAACCACCCCTCCTAGCGTCGCAGTATGGTTGCAGAGGATATCCAGAATTGCAGAATTCCAAAATACATGGGCCTGCTGGCTGCAGTTTCAACAAACGGAGGAATACAAAACACTTCTACATAACCAATAGCTTGACCTGGGGGATGATCCCCACATACTTACCTGCTTTAGGATATGCTTATTAGACATCTGTACTTCACTATTTTATATTCCCTATAACCAGCCTCCTATACCCTCCCTCCTACTTAACAATTGGTAGCAACTGTGGATAACCCTTATATTGTCTCTAAACTTCACTGACATAGATACAAACAAACCTTTCATGTCACAATCTCTAGTTGACGGATGGGCTGTCATTATTCACTAACAATGGGACAAGGTAATTGTATATGTACCTTATAATTTTTTTGGGCTCCTCACCCCTCTCACAGTCAGATCCCAGTAGGGGTGAGAGGGAGGGGGAGTGGAATCCCAGGGTCCAGAATCTCCACTTAATAGCCCATAGGAGTAGAAGTTCTGGTTTATTCTCTACCGCGATGGGTCTAATAAAACACACTCAAGGATTGCCTAGTCCATACACTAATGAAAGGCTGTAGGACTATAACTCGGCATAAATAAGGTTGTACAAGAGGTTCTACAGCCTCTTGCTATTCGTCCCAGATTATAGGAACCCACACAATATGCCTATCAGTAACGGAATATACACGTATTCAGAATGGATCCCATGTTGTCGTATAACTTAAGACACCCCATCTACTCTGATATGTGTTATAAATACGGAAATAAATACAAATGTTATCGTTACTGCAAAAAATATATATATCACTAGATAACTGTAACTTATACTACTTAACCTAATTTACATGCCTTGAATGTCATTTTCTTACCTGATTGTACCTAACCTTGGATGCGTTTTTGTTGTTAACTACATCTGGCGGCTGCGTCCACAATTGTTTATTTCTGTTCTGTTTCTCAAAACTCAATAAAATGTTTAAAAAAAAAAAAAATCAAGTACAGATCTCCATCAAGCTCAAACCAGGACAGTATACAATACTGTCAATGTGTAGGACAATGTGTAGACTGTTTGAAATAATAATATTGTAATTATTGGTGTACTGCTATTGTTAAAACTAATTAAATTCTTAAAAAAATTCCATTCAAAAAATAATATATATAATAATAGATAAAGTGCAAAAAAGTAGAAAAGGAGAAAAAACCACAAGAGTCCGCATAAAGTGAAAAAATGGCAATCCAACCAGAGATGAGTGAAATCAGATACCGACTCCAGGTGACCACCTTGCAGTGATCTCACAAAGCACAGGGAAGTTTTCAGGTTTTCCAAAAACCTATGATAGCTCCTTTCACCGCCACTGCATTCGTAACACTCCAAATGTGACAGTGATGATGCTCTGTGGCTGGCCCAGCCCCTCTCACATTGGGAGTCAGCAGACAGTACTCACAATTACAGCGCCTTCATACATTTTTGGATTGGAACACTTCCGTAAAAATTTATTTACAATTCTGCCAAAAGGTCCAACAAACTGTGTTTGTCTTCTCGATGTCCTTCTATATATATATATATATATATATATATATATATATATATAGATCCACATACATTATTGAAGTCCTTTTTTTCAACAAAATTTAAGTCCTTTTTTTTCCCACAAATAGAGCTTTATTTTGGTGGTATTTGATCACCTCTGGTTTTTTTTTTCTTTATGCTATAAACAAAAACAGCGACAATTTTCCCCAATTTTCTCCAGGAAGTTTTTTTAGTAGAAAATCTGTTGTGGAAGGATTTTTCTATTATATACAGTTAATTGCAAACCAAAACTTCTGAAGAAGACTGCATTGTTAAGGGTTGAAATGCGTCAGTAATTGCATATGCACAGATGCATGTAATATGTCAAGTTGTATAACAATTTTGTGTTTGCACCCCTGTTATGAATTTTAATAGTCTTTTGTCACCAGAGTTCATATCTTAATTGTCATACCTTAATTGTCATGATTTACCACATACTTTATTAATAAAATCTTTTAATATAAATTGTTTGTACTTATTGAATATCGCTGCCTAAAAATCCCACTGGGGAACCATCCCATATTAGATTGATACGGGATGCTCCATATTTACTGAATATTTGCTGAAAGACACTCTACTTTGATAAGCCTTTATGTGGGAGCAAGAACTGATGCCAATACTGAGTCCTATTTAAAAGCTATCCCAGTTAGAACTATCACTGATTCTTCAAAGACAAACAGAACACAGTCACTAGGACCATGAGCTCAGTTCAGTACTCACAATGTCACAGGATCACCGGATGCCTCCTTTCAGTATCCACTGGACACTCTTCAGTGAGTGAGAGGCTAATGATCCCAATGCCGCAGGACAGTCAGATCCTTTCCAAATTCCACCAGGCTCTCTTCAGTGAGCTCTCCAGACCTGGTCCTTAGGTGAGAGTTCTCTTGATTTGTTTCATAAAAAAGTATCTTTAGAAGTAGTCCCCCCAGCTATGCCACAGCTGGGACCTCTATGAACTTGCAGCAAACTCCAGAGGGGCAGAGCCAGTCAGGCTGGGGACTCTTTCTGCAAATTACTCCAGGCCTCAGACTATTTATTTGCTCTTCAACTACCTACTGGGTACACCTCCCAGGGATTGGCTAAAGTCCCATAAATATTCAGACTGCTTATATGACTTTCCAGACCTCTATGATTCTACAATTCTCTAGCATACAGGGGGAAACAATTAAACCTGCATCCTGTGATACACAGAGAATCCCAAAGCAATCAAAAACGGCTCCACTGATTACAGGGCAGCCAAAAAGAACTACAATTTCCTAACATCCTAGCAGCATAACTGGGAGGGTGCTACTTAAAAAATATTTGGATTCTATTATCTCCTGAAGAAGTGAACATTGCTTCACGAAACGCGTTGAGACCATTATTAGTACTTGCCTACCTGCTTGTTGTGAAAACGTTGTCTTTATGTGGAACAGGCACCAATATTTTCATTTTTTATTTTTTTCAATACATGAGTATATGTATTTTGCGCTCCTAATGATGCACAATAGTGATGAAACGTTGGGCTGATTGAGGGACCAGTGACGTGCTAGGAGTAGCCTCCATCTTGTCAGTAGGAATCGCTGGACGCTTTCCTTTTCTATATGCCTACACTGTATTTATTAAATGTGAGTTTATATATACTGGGTTTTTGGAATAAATTTTTGATCTTCATGATGTTTGCGCAATGAGAGTATCTCTTTCGTTTTTACACATGACCATCAAGCTATTGCTTTGGAGTACACCTGTTAAAATAAGGTTGGGTTGAGATCTAAATGCGCAGTACTTGGTGATTCATTTGAATGAAAGATCTTCTGCTGGATTGGTGGATCATTTTGAGGAGTGGGAGGAACCCGGGACCTGTTCATACGTGGTTTTGCTTTCTGCGCATATTTTATGTACTGATGGTAAGAGTCAGTGTGATAGAGTGCTGGTGATGGTCTCATTCTTTCATCTCTTTGAAGAGTATAGATGGACTTTTGCAATTATTAGGACATCTTTTTGGAACATTATATATGAACTTTTGTTTATATTGATTATCATTTTGCTACACCATACTTTTTGAATATTTTTTTTATTGCACCCAACAATATTGTGTCAGCAGCTATTTTCTATACCTCCAGTCTTATAGCGCAACAAGTTGTCTCTTTTTTATATGTATTTTGCACCTTGCTTTTAACCTTAATATGGGATAAAAGATGTATAACTTTGTGGTATTAATTTTGTGGGGCAACTGTAAAAAGTCCCATGGGCATCCATGAATTTGGTACAGACATACCATGAAAAAAGTTAGGCTTCTAGTTTGTTGCTCAATGCCAAAAAACATGTGGGCTTCAACGTAGCACAGCATAGACAACACAGCATAGACAACACATTGGGGGTTATTTACTAAAGGAAAATCCACTTTGCACTGCAAGAGCACTTGAAAGTGCACTGAAAGTGCACTTAAAAAGTAAAGTCGCTGTAGATCCGAGGGGGACGTGCAAGGACAATAAAAAACAGCATTTTAGCTTGCACATGATTGGATGATAAAATCAGCAGAGTTTCCACTCATTTCAGATCTACCCCTTAGATTTAGAGCGACTGCACTTCCAAGTGCACTTGCAATGCAAAGTGAATTTGCCTTTCGTAAATAACCCCTGCTGTGTCCCATGAATTGCTCTGTGATAAAATGCAGCCTACCTTAAGTCCCATACACACTATCAGATTTTCTACTGATTTTTTCCTTCAGATTTACAAAAACCATATAATATGAGGTCAAACCTTAGGAGTTTCAATTTGTATGCAATCAGGCAGGCCCTTGCACTACATGGTTTTGGTAAATCTGAAGACAAAAATCAGCAGAGAATCTGATAGCGTGTATGGGGCTTAATTCTTGCATATGTTGTTGTGCAAATCAGCCCACTTATTTTATCTTTTACAAAGGTTTATTAGCATGTAATCCAACAGATCAGTACCATTTTTAGATGGTTACATTGTGCGATAGGCAAAGAGACAATGCAGGAAATACAAAATGGTGTAAAGAAGGCATGAGCAATATAAACATACAGGTAACAGACTTCATGTCCCATAAAATAAAGCAGAAAGATGGAAGGCCAAAATTATCCTTCCAATGTGTCCCTGGAAGAGCAGGGTATCCATAAACAAAATGTCAACCTATATAGCCTGAACATATGTCAACGAAATTTCTTGGCCAAGAGCTTCCCATTCAAGCAGCATATTATGTAAAAAGTTAACACAAGAGAAGAGCAACGTGGAAAACATTTTAAGAATAACCATCCTGGCTGGTACCTTGGGGCCTAATAAAGGTATGGATTTGATGCATAAAACACAGCAAACAGAAGAGGAGGAAATATCAAAAGGGAAGAAAAGTGAAAGTCCAGTAGAAAAGAGAAGAGCGAGTAAAAGGGGAAAGAGAGGAAGAGAAGAGTCCATGGTATGTGCGTCAGGAAAGCATCAGATCAGAAGAAGTGTGCCGTCAAATCGAAAGTATTGGATGTATGTAATCCATGGCTGCCAAACTCTAAGCCCTTGTACACACGGTTGGACATTCCGACAACAACATCCCTCTGATTTTTTCCAACGGATTTTGTCCGAAACTGGTGTTGCATACACACGTTCATCACGTTCTGATCGTTCGGAACATGATGACGTTCGTTCTTTACGACGGGACTACGTTCAGGCTAGTAGCCAATAGCTTTGGTCACGTAATTTTTATCTGAGCATGCGTGGCACTTTGTCCGATCTGAATTTTCTACAAACGATCGGACAAAGTCCGATCGGATCATGCTGTCGGAAAATTTTTATATCCAGCTCTCAAACTTTGTTGCTCGGACATTCCGACGGAAAAAGTCAGATGGAGCCCACACACGGTCGGATTATCCGACAACACAGTACGATCAGACATTTTCCGTCGGAATTTCCGACTGTATGTACAAGGGCTAAGAAATTTGTCATGCATGTCTAAAAGGATGGCAGTTAGCTTCTCATTTACCATAACATCATTCATACAATTTTTAACTGCTTCAAAACTCAGTGCAGGGGTTTTCAAGGCTTTTAAAATGGTTAATTTTGCAGCCTGATTATTTTTAATGGGCTGGTTAACTCACTGCAACAAATGAATGTCAATCTGTGACAATGCAACAGCACAAAAGATTGTGATTTGAGGGGGCTCTTAGGGACCACATTTTTAAGAAGTGCCTTGATGCAGCAGTGTGCATGTACAGTCAGGGGGAAAATTAAAGTCAAAATAAAAACTAAGGTCAGGTTCACAAATGTGCAAATTGGATGCGGTTTTAACCACATCCAATTCGCAGGACATGTAAATGTGGCCGGCTCTAAATATAGACCAGGGGTCTTCAAACTATGACCCTCCAGTTGTTCAGAAACTACAATTCCCATCATGCCTAGTCATGTCTGTGAATATCAGAGTTTTACAATGCCTCTTGGGATGCGTAGTTCCGCAATAGCTGGAGGGCCGTAGTTTGAGGATCCCTGATGTAGACGGTTCACACCATCTGGGGTGGCTACGGTGCAGTTTCCAAAAGGGTCCTATTTTTTTTTGGGTCTGGCTCAGGTGCAAATTCAGGCAACAATTTGCACCTGAATTACACCTGAACGGGTGAATAGAAACGCATTGGACCCCAGGCTACAAACTGCAGCCGCACATATGTGAGCCCAGCCTTACTTAAGCCTATGGAGGTAACTAGCCTCAGTGATGAATTAAATCCTCCTACTTAAGCTGTACCACCTATTTATCTGTATCATTCTCTGCTCCACAGCTTTTCCAACATACACAGTTTAGCGGGTATTTCTCAGCTTCCAGGAGGCAGCGGGTAGGGATCTGATGTCGCTCACTACACAGCAGAGAGAAAAGAGCTGGGTGTAATCGAAGACCTGATTGGAGGGAAATGACAACCTATCAGCTGTTATGAGATTCTTCTCCTGAAATACTATTCTTGGTTTGCAGAAAATGTCTAATCTTACTGTGACTAAACAACACTATCTTTGATCGATCAGCCTTAAACACCTGAAGGCTGTTCTGTGCCTATATGTTCAATGCAAACTTACTCTAAAGTTTCTTTTTGGGCAAATTTTTTTTTTCTTAAAACACCTCTCATGCAGGTTGAATTGGTGCAATCTCTTTCTGATTGTAGATGCATACACTTTGACCTCAAATGTTGCAAGAGAGACCTGAACACCCTGCAATTTAATTTTGGGGATCTTGAAGAGACTTTTTAGAATCAAATCTTGGGTTGAATTTTCTGCATCAGTCAGTCGTGTACAAACTAGCAGTTCTTTGAAATTTACACCGCTTGTAGATTATTTTCCTTACAGGGTAATGATTGATTTCAAATCCCTTGCTAATCTTTTTAAATATCTTGCCAGACTCACATGCATCCACAACTTTCTTTTTGAGGGTTCTAGAGGGGTCTATTGATTTTGGCACAATGACACCACACATCATTAGCAAAGAGAACACTAGACCCTAGATGTTTGAGGCTTCCATCTACATTCTTTCTAAGAAGGTTCTATACATTGGCATCTAGCCAGGGACATCAGATTCCAATTTCATGGTCGTTGTGGTAAATGTAGGGGTGTACTTACTTTTTTCATATGACAAATATGCATTTTTGAAAATTTAAATCATAAAAATTATTACACCATGTGAATTTTATGTGTCATTTGTTCAACTATACCATCTTTATCTGCGGGCACTATTTAAATCAAGATCTAATATTTGCCTGTTTCAGCCCCGGACCAATTTTCAGCCTAAGGACCAGAGGTCTTTTTACAATTTCGCACTGCACTGCTTTAACTAGTAATTGCGCGGTCATGCAATGTTGTACCCAAACAAAATTTGCGTCCTTTTCTTCCCACAAATAGAGCTTTCTTTTGATGGTATTTGATTGCCTCTGCGATTTTTATTTTTTGCGATATAAATGGAAAAAGACTGAAAATTTTGAGAAAAAAAGATATTTTCTACTTTTTGTTATAAGAAAAATCAAATAAACTCAATTTTAGTCATACATTTAGGGCAAAATTTATTCAGCCACATGTCTTTAGTAAAAAAAATGTCAATAAGCGTATATTTATTGGTTTGCGCAAAAGTTATAGCATCTACAAACTAGAGTACATTTTCTGGAATTTACACAGCTTTTAATTTACGACTGCCTATCTCATTTCTTGAGGTGCTAAAATGGCAGGGCAGTACAAACCCCCCCAAATGACCCCATTTTGGAAAGTAGACACCCCAAGGAAATTGCTGAGGGGCATGTTGAGCCCATTGAATTTTTTTTTTTCCCAAGTGATTGAATAATGACAAAAAAAAAAAAAAAAAAGTTTACAAAAAGTTGTCACTAAATGATATATTGCTCACACATGCCATAGTTATATGTAGAATTGCACCCCAAAATATATTCTGCTGCTTCTCCTGAGTACGGGGATACCACATATGTGGGACTTTTTGGGAGTCTAGCCGCGTACGGCACCCCGAAAACCAATCACTGCCTTCAGGATTTCTAAGGGTGCAAATTTTTGATCTCACTCCTCACTACCTATCACAGTTTCGAAGGCCATAAAATGCCAAAATAACACAAAACTCCCCCAAATGACCCCATTTTGGAAAGTAGACACCCAAAGGAAATTGCTGAGGGGCTTGTTGAGCCCTTTGAATATTTTTTTTTGTCCCAAGTGATTGAATAATGACACAAAAAAAAAGAAAAGTTTACAAAAAGTTGTCACTAAATGATATATTGCTCACACATGTCATAGTTATATGTGGAAATGCACCCCAAAATATATTCTGCTGCTTCTCCTGAGTACAGGGATACCACATATGTGGGATTTTTTGGGAGTCTAGCTGCGTACGGCACCCCGAAAACCAATCACTGCCTTCAGGGTTTCTAAGGGTGCAAATTTTTGATTTCACTCCTCACTACCTATCACAGTTTCGAAGGCCATAAAATGCCAAAATAGCACAAAACCCCCCCAAATAACCCCATTTTGGAAAGTAGATACCCCAAGCTATTTGCTGAGAGGCATGTTGAGTCCATGAAATATTTTATATTTTGCCACAAGTTGCAGGAATATTACAATTTTTTTTTTTGCACAAAGTTGTCACTAAATGATATATTGCTCACACATGCTATGGGCATAAGTCAAATTACACCCCAAAATAAATTCTGCTGCTTCTCCCGAGTACGGGGATACCACATGTGGGGGACTTTTTGGGAGCCTAGCCATGTACGGGATCCCGCAAACCAAGCACTGCCTTCCGGATTTAAATATAAAACGCTACCAAAAAAAACTGTTAGCGGTCGCAGGGAACGCTGCAGTTATGTGTTTAGTGTTTTGTAAGTGACAGTGATCGATCGATACTGCACTTGGGTGGGCTGGGCGGAGGTGCAAAACGCAGGTGCTAGCAGGTATCTGGGCTGATCCTGCTAACAATGCGTTTTTTTGGAACCCTAAACTGCTGGGGACGCTAGTATAGATCTGATCAGATCAGACATTGATATGTTCAGATTCTATACCACTACAGGAGGTGTATGCTTTGCGCGTGGGTGTTAGCGGTACTGGCACTAACCTAGCGCTGCCTGGGGCGACGCAAACCCTGACCCTAAAACCTAATTGATATCACCCACCGGGTGATCAGGGGGTTAAACCTTTATTGGGTAATAAATGGTGGGTGCCCTGATGCTATAAAAAGCAAACTAACCAGAATCACCCGTAACACTTATACGGTGATCACTGGTGAAAGGGTTAACTAGGGGCAATCAGGGGGTTCAAATTTTTATTAGGTAGTATATGGGGGTCCCTGGCGCTATATAAAAACCTGACGGGGAACCTAAATAACGAACTGGCTAACCAGCGTCACCAGTGACACTTATACTGTGATCGCTGGTGAAAGGGTTAACTAGGGGCAATCAGGGGGTTAAAACCATTATTGGGTAGTATATGGGGGTACCTAGCGCTATAAAAACCTGGCGGTGAACCTAAAAAAATAACTAGCTACCTAGCGACACTAGTGACACTAATGCAGCGATCAGAAAAATGATCGCTTAGTGGCACTGGCAAAAGGGGGTGAAAGGGTTAACTAGGGGCAATCAGGGGGTTAAAATCATTATTGGGTAGTATATCGGGGTACCTAGCACTATAAAAACCTGGCGGTGAACCTAAAAAAATAACTAGCTACCTAGCGACACTAGCGACACTAATGCAGCGATCAGAAAAATGATCGCTTAGGGACACTGGCAAAAGGGGGTGAAAGGGTTAACTAGGGGCAATCAGGGGGTTAAAACCATTATTGGGTAGTATATCGGGGTACCTAGCGCTATAAAAACCTGGCTGTGAACCTAAAAAAATAACTAGCTACCTAGCGACACTAATGCAGCGATCAGAAAAACGATTGCTTAGTGACACTGGCAAAAGGGGGTGAAAGGGTTAACTAGGGGCAATCAGGGGGTTAAAACCATTATTGGGTAGTATATCGGGGTACCTAGCGCTATAAAAACCTGGCGGTGAACCTAAAAAAATAACTAGCTACCTAGTGACACTAATGCAGCGATCAGAAAAATGATCGCTTAGTGACACTGGCAAAAGGGGGTGACAGGGTTAACTAGGGGCAATCAGGGGGTTAAAACCATTATTGGATAGTATATCGGGGTACCTAGCGCTATAAAAACCTGGCGGTGAACCTAAAAAAATAACTAGCTCCCTAGCGACACTAGCGACACTAATGCATCGATCAGAAAAATGATCGCTTAGTGACACTGGCAAAAGGGGGTGAAAGGGTTAACTCTAGGGGCAATCAGGGGGTTAAACCTTTATTGGGGGGTGGTAGGGGGCTACCCTGGACCTAACACTAACTGCCCTGACAGTTTTTACTGTCACAACTGACACTGAATGCAGTGATCAGAAAATAAATGATCACTGCAATCAGTGACACTGTGACTGGGGGGGGGTCGGGGGGCGATCGGGGGGGTGATCGGGGGGGAGGGGTTGTGTGCCTGTGTGTGCCTATGTGTTAGTGTAGTGTTGGTGCACACTTACTGTGTCCTCTCCTTGTAGTCCGGTCAATAAGACCGCCCCGAGGAGAATTACATCACTTCCTCCCTGCCTGTGTTTACTATACACAGTGGGAGGAAGCTTCTCATTCGCCAGGAACGATCGAGAGGGGATGGCCAGAAACCAACGGCCATCCCCTCATCCCGGATCGCTCCTGCAGCGAAACGGACTGCCGCTGGAGGGCATCCGATCGGACCCCCCACCCACTGGAAGGCAAGCACGTACATGTACGTGCTTGTGCCTGTACATGCCATTGTGATGACGTACATTGGCATGCGGCAGTCCTTAAGTGGTTAAAGATCATCTGTTTTTAACTGAACTTTAACTTTATCCTCTGTTATTGAAACATTGTCAACAGGTTTTCTACGGTGACAAGCTGGGAATTGTACTGGATGTTTTTTGCATTATCCTAAAGAAAACCATATGGTTGACTACACGGCTGTGTAGTAGCACCCTATAAAAATGTAATGTTTGTTAGAGTTATGCCCCATACACACGGACACGGTCGGAAATTCTGACGGAAAAAGTCAGATTGGCTTATGTTGTAGGAAAATTCGATTGTGCATGGGCTCTATCTGACTTTTTCTGTTGGAATTTCCCGCGGAAAAAGTTTGAGAGCTGGATCTAAAATTTTCCGACAACAAAATCTGATCTGACTTTTTCCAATTGTGTGTAGAGAATTCCGACATACAAAGTGCCATGCATGCTCAGAAAAAAATTGGAGACGAAAGCCATTGGCTACTGGCCTCTACGTAGTCCCGTTGTACGTTTTGTACGTCACCTCGTTCCGAACGATCAGATGTTCCGACAACTTTGTGTGACCGTGTGTATGCAAGACAACTTTCGGCCAAAATCCGCCGGAAAAAATCAGATGGATTTTGTGGTAGGAATGTCTGACCGTGTGTATGGGGCATTAGAAGTTGAAATACATGTGTGCTACATGCCATGTACTGTACAAAAGCAGACAATGTGAAAAGAATGCATAAAACATGCCATGAGAGATTTGTTTTCCGGTGCAGCTACATTTTCCCATTAAAAGGACCAGCATTTCACAGAATTACATTTATTTATAAATACAGTGCGAGCAGTAAGTCTCAAATGTAACAGCCTTTTTAGTGTGTGTTCATTTAAAATTTCCTCAATTTTATACCTGGTTTTCATTGACTTATGTTGGTTCTGAAATGTACTTTTCATCCATGAAAAATGTGAATATAAATCATATTAATGTAAACAAGCCCTAAGATTTGTAAAGGACATCCAAGCAGTGCCAGATAAAACTCTGTGGAGGCCCCTAGGCAGTCAAAACCTTGCCACCCCACAAGGTTGAAAAAGATGAGCTTTTAAGAGACAATAATGTGTAATGTGAACCTGGTGTCAATGGTTTATGTACTTTAAGTTGTTACATCAATACAGTGTTTTCTCTACAGTGTTTTAATGTAAAATTTTCTTTTCTTTTAGTTGATTCATTTTTTCTATCTTTTGTAAACAATTTAAGAAAGCTTAATTGTAATTTTCTTTCACAATCAAATAAATATTATATTTATTCATTGTTGAGGGGCCTTTAACCACTTAAGCCCTGGACCAATTTGCAGCCAAAGGACCAAGCCCCTTTTTGCAATTCGGCACTCCATCGCTTTAACTGACAATTGCACGGCGTGCAAAGTGGCTCCCAAACAAAATTGACGTCCTTTTTTTCCCACAAATATAGCTTTTTTTTGGTGGTATTTGATCACCTCTGCGGTTTTTATTTTTTGCGCTATAAGCAAAAATAGTGTGACAATTTTGAAAAAAAATGCAATATTTTTTACTTTTTGCTATAATAAATATCCCCCAAAAATATATTAAAATTTTTTTTTCCCCAGTTTAGGCCGATGTGTATTCTTATACATATTTTTGGTAAAAAGAAATCGCAATTAGCGATTATTGATTGGTTTGCGCAAAAGTTATAGCGTTTACAAAATAGGGGATAGTTTTATAGCATTTTTATTAATATTTTTTTTTTACTAGTAATGGCGGTGAGCAGCAATTTTTATTGTGACTGCAACATTATGGTGGACACATCGGACATTGCCACAGTAGAAAGCATGGGGAGAGGTTTGTTTACACATACCTCTCCTCGTTCTTCAGCTCTGTGACCCAATCGTGGGACACCAGCGATGGTCACGACCGATCGCGACCCACGGTTGGGCACTTAAAGAGCCATGTACAGGTACATGATTGTGCCCAGCTGTGCCATTCTGCCAACGTATATGTGCAGAAGGCAGTCCTTAAGCAGTTAAATGGCATAGGGCCCATAGGCCTGCCTACTCCTCCTATTTGGTAATCCGGCACCGCATCCAAGACCAGCAGTAGTTGCTTAAAAGTCAATCCCTGACTCTAGTCACCTTGGCCACCTTCAGCAATGTCTGCTCGCTACACCCAGGTGAGAAACTGGTATCACTGACCGGAAGACCATGCTTTCAAATATTATATGAAATCCCTAAACCCATCTAATCTCCTGTATCCTGAAACATAAATTGCCTTTGATATCTATTCATACATGCCAAATATTCTTGACAGTTTACATCCCCAGATGATATATCCATGGAAACAGCACACTTCATTAAGATTTTAACTACTGGTTCATTACTGTAATACAACTTTTTTGCTCTTCTCTGAGAGGTACAAACTCATTACTTGAAAACAGAAAACCTCACGCCAAAAACTAGTGTTGAAATACAACTAAATAGCTGCTCTTCAAAATGTGTAGATAATCTACAGAATTGAGAAGAAATAGTGATAGAGGGCACTAGATGTTAGATATATGGCCAACTGTGTTAAAGTGTCAATGATAACATAGAAAAGGATAAACCAAACAAGACCATATATGACAAATACATGAAAGTGCAGTGCTGAATTCAAATGTCCTTTGGACAGTTCATATAATTTTCAGTGAAGTATCTTCAATAAACCGTATTTATTGTGAAAAAGTTACTACACCACGCAATGTATCCAAACCCCACACCCAATGTTCTCAAATAGGATGCCCTACTCACCAGACAGCAATGACCTCTTTACTTAAAAAGAAGGTCAAATGGCTCTTAATTGAAAAATCTTGGGGCTTGCTTGGATATTCTTAGGGATACATCAGGAAACTTGTATTTTTTCATCCTCCTCTTCACCATGGTTTCCCTTTGAAAATAAAAGAATGGAAGGGAACCCATAGCGTAATACTGCTTTAAAAATATTAAAACAGAAGCAAAGTGCCTGCTTACATGTAAAGGTGCCTTATCCCGGCACTAAGGATAGCCCGCATGTAGTGCTGAAAAGAGCCAAACACCGCCTGGCTCACACTCAGAGATCGGCGTGCGGTCCACTGCCGTTTGGAGACAAACCGGAAGCCAGGACCCAGAAATGACGTGACCGGAAAGCGCCTCAATGTACATTTCGTTTTACAACGTCATCAGGAAGCAGACTTATGCACTCCACAAACCCGGCCTTTGTAGAAGAGTATCAATAAGAAAACAGTTTGCAAGAAGCCATTTGGGGGACACAGCAAACATGTGGAAAAAGGTGCTTTGGTCAGATGAGACCAAAATGTAACTGTGGCAGAAAACTAACATTGCACATCACCCTGAACACACCCTTCCCACCTTGAAACATGGTGGTGGCAGCAGGGCTCAAGTCCTGCAGGAACGTATGGGAACGGAGTTCCTGTACTTTTCCCACAACAGGAACTCAGTTCCCATTAGCAGCCGCGTCCTGCATATGCCTGAGTAACTGGTTGCAAGGCTGAGCAGCGCCTCCAAGAGAGAGCAGCCAGCCACAGACACCACACCAGACTGTGCCACACTTACTGCTGGTAAGGATCCAGCCTGTGCCCACTGCCCAGTAAGTGCCAGAGAGTCCCGGGGCCGCCGCCGACTACTCCCGCAGCCGCTGTAGCACATTGCCAGCAGTGCAGCCCAACTCAGAGCTGCCAGACTTCTCCAGTTCAACTTCTCCTCTCCTGACCTCAGCCTCTGAGTCCTCCCGCCCAAGAGGTCTGCCACGAGTTTGCCGTCCGCCAGAGTCATTGACAAACTTCCAGGTTAGTGTGTCACACACACTTTGTTAGTTACAGTGAGCTCTGTTCTGCTGCTGTCCCCCACTCCCCCTCCGTTCTGCTGCTGACCCCCACTCCCCCTCCGTTCTGCTGCTGTCCGCCACTCCCCCTCCGTTCTGCTGCTGTCCCCCACTCCCCCTCCATTCTGCTGCTGTCCGCCACTCCCCCTCCATTCTGCTGCTGTGTCTCCCCACTCCCCCTTCTTTCTGCTGCTGTCCGCCACTCCCCCTCCATTCTGCTGCTGTCCGCCACTCCCCCTCCATTCTGCTGCTGTCCGCCACTCCCCCTCAGTTCTGCTGCTGTCCGCCACTCCCCCTCCGTTCTGCTGCTGTCCCCCACTCCCCCTCTGTTCTGCTGCTGTCCCCCACTCCCCCACTGTTCTGCTGCTGTCACTCACTCCCCCTCCGTTCAGCTGCTGTCCCCCACTCCCCCTCAGTTCTGTTGCTGACCCCCACTCCCTCTCCGTTCTGCTGCTGTCCGCCACTCCCCCTCCATTCTGCTACTGTCCCCCACTCCCCCTCCATTCTGCTGCTGTCCGCCACTCCCCGTCCATTCTGCTGCTGTCCGCCACTCCCCCTCCATTCTGCTGCTGTTCCCCGCTGTTCTGCTGCTGTCACTCACTCCCCCTCCGTTCTGCTCCTGTCCCCCACTCCACCTTCATTCTGCTGCTGTCTCCCACTCCCCATCTGTTCTGCTGCTGTGTCCCCCACTCCCCCTCCTTTCTGCTGCTGTATCCCCCACTCCCCCTCCATTCTGCTGCTGTGTCCCCCCACTCCCCTCCATTCTGCTGCTGTCTCCCACTCCCCCTCCATTCTGCTGCTGTGTTCCCCACTCCTCCTCCGTTCTGCTGCTGTCCCCCACTCCCCCTCCATTCTGCTGCTGTCTCCCTCCAGTTTTCCTCTGTGTCCCCCTCCATTCTGCTGTCCCCCTCCATTCTGCTACTGCCCCCCTCCGTTCTGCTGCTGTCCCCCTCCATTCTGCTGCTGTCCCTCTCCAATTTTCCTCCATCTCCCTTTCCGTTCTGCTGTACCCCTCTGTTCTGCTGTCCCCCTCCATTCTTGTGGTGATTATTCTGTTAGTTTGACAAGTTAACTTATTTTGTTTTTGTAAACTGGCACTTTACAATAAATGTTGCACTGTATTTTCTGTGAAATATATATGCATATGAGTGTATCATTTTTTTTTTTGGGTGGGAGTTCCCACACTTTTTTCCCCAGGACTTGACCCCTGGGTGGCAACATCATTTTGTGGGGATGCTTTTTTTTAGCAGGGACAGGGAAGCTGGTCAGCGTTAATAGGAAGATGGATGGAGCCAAATACAGGGCAATCTAATGCCGTGTACACACGACCAGACTTTCCGGCAGAAAAGGTCAGACGATCTTCCTGATGGACTTTTGACAGAGTTACAATGGACCTGCGAATGAACGGACTGGCCCACACAACGAATGGACTGAAATTCGCCAAACAGCGAACAATTTTGAGTGTTCGCGGCAAATTCGAAAGCCGCTGAACACCCTTTAAAATTCTATGGGACAAATCAAAAGTGCTAATTTTAAAGGATAATATACAAGTTATTGTTATAAAAAGTTCTTGGGAACCTGGGTCCTGCCCCAGGGGACATGTATCAATGCAAAAAAAAGTTTTAAAAACTGACGTTTTTCGGGAGCAGTGATTTTAATAATGCTTAAAGTGAAACAATAAAAGTGTAATATTCCTTTCAATTTTGTACCGGGAGGGGGGGGGGTGTCTATAGTATGCTTGTAAAGTGACTCATGTTTCCCGTGTTTAGAACAGTCTGACAGCAAAATGACATTTCTAAAGGAAAAAAAAAGTAATTTAAAACTATTTGCGGCTACAATGTCGGTCCACAATACACATAAAAGTTCATTGATAAAAACAGCATGGGGATTTCCCCACAGGGGAACCCCAAACCAAAATGTAAAAAAAAATGCGTGGGGGTCACCCTAAATTCCATACCAGGCCCTTCAGGTCTGGTATGGATATTAAGGGGATCCCTGCTCCAAAATGTAAAAAAAAACGGCTTGAGGTCCCCCCAAAAATCCATGCCAGACCCTTATCTGAGCACGCAACCTGGCAGGCTGCAGGAAAAGAGGAGGGACGAGAGAGCGGCCCCCTCCTGAACTGTACTAGGCCACATGCCCTCAACATTGGTAGGATGCTTTGAGGTAGCCCCTCAAAGCACCTTGTCCCCTTGTTGATAGGGAGAAGGGCCTCATCCCCACAACCCTTGGCCGGTGGCGGTGGAGGTCTGTGGGCAGGGGGCTTATCGGAATCTGGAAGTCCTCTTTAGCAAGGGGACCCCCAGAACCCCCCCTGTGTGAATTGGTAAGGGGGTACAAATGTACCCTTAGCATTTCACAAAAAAGTGATAAAAAAAGGTTCAAAAACACAAGAGACGGTTTTTGACAAGTCCTTTATTAATTTCTTCTTCTTTCATCTTCTTTCTTCTGGTCTTCCTTCCATGTTCTTCTTCTCCATCTTCTTTTCCATCTTCTTCTTCATCTTCTTCTTCCTCAGCTCTTCTCGTCCAGCATCTTTCTCTGGCTTCTTCTCCGCTCCATCTGCACGATCTGCCTCGGTGGGAGTCTTCAACCGTGTGACACTTCGATACTTCTGAAGCTTCTTAAATAATGGAGGGTGGGGCCACCCAGTGACCCAGCCCTCCGCTGACGCACGGGGACTTTCCTATGGCTTTCCCCGTGTTGTTAGAAGGGGTGGGGACACCGGTCACCCAGGTCCCCAAACACTTTTTATGACAAAGCCATGCATATATGGCTTTAAAATTAGCACTTTTGATTATTCATGTTTGTGTCCCATAGACTTTAATGGTGTTCACGTGTTTGAACAAAGTGAAAAAATAAAAGTGTAATATTCCTGTAAAAAAACTAAAAAAAAATTCTGGTGCGAACCGAATGTGGGGGGGGGGGGGGTTGGGGGGTTGGATGTTCGGCTCATCCCTAGTGATGACATACGACGGGACTAGAAAAGGAAGTTCAATAGCCAGTAGCCAATAGCTGCCCTTGCATTGTATTTGGTCCATTGGACCAGAATACAGACGAATGGTTTTCCCGATAGGAATTTAGTCCGTCAGACAGATTTGAAACATGTTCTATTTCTAGGTCCATCAGAATTTTTTAAAGAAAAATGATCGGACTATCCCACACATGAACGGACTATCCGACGGAATGGTTCCGTTTGACATATTCTGCCAGAAAGTCCGGTCGTGTGTACGCGGAATTAGAAGAAAACCTGTTAGTCTGCAAAAGACTTGAAACTGGGGCAGAGGTTCACCTTCCAGCAGGACAACGACCCTAAACATACAGCCAGACATACAATGGAATGGTTTAGAATTAGATCAAAGCATATTCATGTGTTAGAATGGCCCAGTCAAAGTCCTGACCTAAATCCAATTGAGAATTGTGGTAAGACCTGAAAATTGTTGTTCACAGATGCTCTCCATCCAATCTGACAGAGCTTGAGCTATTTTGCAAAGAAGAATGAGCAAAAATGTCACTCTCTAGATGACACCACACTTTTAACATATGTATTTGTAAAAAATATTGACAACCATTTATCATTTCCTTCCACTTCACAATTTGTGCTGGTCTATTACATAAAATCCCACAAAAAAACCTTGGGTTGTAACATGACAAAATGTGGAAAATAATTAATTCTTTTTTCAAGGCACTGTATATAGCAGTTGTCATCAAACCTGTCCTCAGGGCCCACTAACAGGCTAGGTTTTATGTATTACCTTGGGGAGATGCAGACTAGAATACTGCAATCACAGCAAATTATATCACCTGTGATGTATTTCAGTTATCTTGCAAACCTGGCCTGTTGGCGTGCCCTGAGGACAGGGTTGTTGGCCACTGGTATATAGGCTGTATAGTTTGTTGCACCTTTGGTCTTCAAAGTAATTTGAGAACTCAATGTCAGCATTTCTTACTAGTGAAATGATGACCAATATTATGTTGTAGTTCCTTGTGAGTACCTTATTATTCTCTTTTCACTTAGGCCGCGTACACACGGGCGGACTGTTCGCCCAACTTTGTCCGCTGAACAGTGTTTGGGCGGACAGTCCGCTCGTGTGTGGGCTTTCAGCGGACAGTTTCAGCGGACAGTTTGACGGACAAGGTTTTTCGGAAATTCCGTAAAACTGTCCGCTGAAACCTTGTTTCAGCGAACAGTCCGCTCGTGTGTAGGCTTGTTCGTCAAACAAAGTTGCGCGCATGCTCAGAAAGGATTTTCATGCCGAAAGTTATAATGCAGTGTATAGGACGTCGTATTTTTCGTCCCGTCGTACGTGCCGTTCACGTCATCGCGCACGGTTTCAGCAAACTGTTCGTCCGTCGTGTGTGGCCATGTCCGTCCATGCTAAGTTTGAGCGGACTGTTTGCCGAAACTGTTGGACGGACAAAGTTGGGCGAACAGTCCGCGCGTGTGTACGCGGCCTAAGTCTCTATAGTGAACTCACCCAAACGAATTTTGGGTTGAATTTTCAGAAATCAGAAGTTATAAATGTCACTGTTTCCTTGTTCTATTGAGGATATTTTTTGCCAACTTTCCACCACTTTTAACCAAAATGAAACACAACCTCCAGAGATGGTCAGCTTGCTTATTCTTGGTTTTGGAGCAATAGTATCCTTAACAACTAGCCAATTCTGACACTTCTCACATACATGTAAACATCAGCAATTATTTTTGGCTAGAAAATGAATTAGAACCCCCCAAACATTATATATTTTTAAGCAAATTGTTTTGCAATTTTTATGACACAAGATATTTGCGCATCGGTTTTTCAGATGCAAATTTTTGGGATTTAATGAATTTTTTTAATTTAATGAATGAATTCTAATGCTCACAAACACAATCAAATAACCACATTTTGGAAAAATATAAAAGATAATGTTATTCTGAGTAAATATATACATATGTAGATACCTCACATGTGTGGTACAATCAATATTTTCATATGCGGGGGTGAGACCTATCTAAAGTTGCCCCACGTGGTGTGATGAAGGGATGAAGATTCTGAGGAATTAATTATAATTGCAATTTTTTTAATACTCCCCCATGCACTGTTGGTTATTTTGTTACAGCTGATTATTCTACAGAGACTTTTTTTTTATACTTTTTTATTCTTGTTACTTGGACATTGTGCTGGATTTATATATTATTATGTGTTTAACATGAATATCTTTCTGGGATTGATACAAGAGTTTAGCGAATGCTAATGCCTATATCTCCTTAGTGTGTGTAGACATATTTTTTAAAAACATAAAACAGTTTGTTGTATTTAAGTCATGTCAAAAAAAAAAGGCCATGCTTCAGCTGGATAATTTATGGTGGCAATATGTTTAATACTCAACAGTGAGAGCAAAGAACAGGGGAACATTAATGTGTTATAGACACAACTCTCCAATTAATTTCCTGTAAGGATTTGGATTGTCTTCCAAAACAAAAAATGATGGTTTCCAAATAGAAACAAAGTACAGTAGTCTGAAAGCACAACATCTTATTTAAATGTGTTCAAGTACAGCTTTAGTTCTATGCACTATGAGTTTGCAGAACAGAAATATATGTTCATAAGTTTGCACTTGTACACTGGCCAAACTGTAAATATTTGATGTATTCTTGGCTTGCTGACTGATATGTTGAGGAATATTGTCTCATATTTCCCTACATTGCCAAGACTGCTGCCTGCGATAGTTTTCTTTTAAATAACCTTTCAATTTCCAAACCATGTATACAGGAGAGGACTGAACCGGTTGCAGGGAGTTGGGGGGGGGGGGGGTCATTTTCATATATGACCAGTACTATTATATGTTGGCATGATGGTCATGAGTGGAGATGGTTCACCATTTCGATATTCAATATTGATTAGAGTGGGTTCTGCAGTCATACTGTATGGTGGCTATTATGATCCCCATTCAGACCTGCAATCATAGTGTTTGGTAAAATAATAAAACATTTGAAAAGTTTTAAAGTATATATGGGATTTTTTAAGGTGAAAATACTAGTAAATAGATCAGAGGAATTACATTTAAAAAGAAAAACATTTTATGTTAACGTGGATACAAAACATGTTTGAAAACAATTTTTTCAGCAAGTACGTATTAGTACAGTCCTTATGGATACAGAAAAATTGATGTGGTTCCCAACATGTTTCGCACTCAACCTGGACTTCTTCAGGGGAAGCTGTTAACTTAGAAGTGAAAGCCTTCTAAAAGGGAAAATGTATACAGTAGTATCAATATAGAGCATTTAAAACAACAAAACAGTACAATATACAGGTAATCAGATAAATATACATGTGCATATTCAGCTCAGAGATACCGCTACTCACCCCAGGATCTAAAGTAGATATATCAAATACAGTCAAAGAAGATTCACGTATTCTACAAGCGAATGTGAGAAAGTAGGTATTTAACTTGCCCTTTTAGACCTGGAAAAGGAAGTCCCAATATGTAATGGAGTGGGTCTAGTGGCAGAGATGTATTAAACAAGGACTGAATAATAGCCATAATATTAGCCCAAAAGGGTTGTATCGACTGACACTGCCAGAAGATGTGGAAGTGTGAGCCAATGTCTGAAGCACATCACCAGCAGAGAGGTAAGATGGGTGGATTGTGACGATGGAGGAGTTCAGGAGTTTTATACCAGAACATTAGTACCTTGATAGCAGTCTCTCACTGCATCACACATCTAGATGACTTGGAAATAGATGCCCATATCTTATCCCAACAGGTGAGAGGGATGGGCTTGTGTAGAATATGGGACCATTTCTGCATATAGGAGTGAAGGTCTGTGGTAAGGGTAGCAGCTTCCTGCAGTATTTTATAGATTGTAGAAATAATATGGAGCTGATAGGGCAGGGATATGCAATTAGCGGACCTCCAGGTGTTGCAAAACTACAAGTCCCATCATGCCTCTGCCTCTGGGTGTCAAGCTTGTGACTGTCAGAGTCTTGCTTTGCCTCATGGGAGTTGTAGTTCTGCAACAGCTGGAGGTCCGCTAATTGCACATCCCTGTGATAGGGTCCCTGGGCACAAGTGAATTCAAATTTAGGTGGATTATCCAAGGCGTGGGTTGCAGACATAGATGAGAAGAAATGTCTAATTTGGAGATTTGAGTAATGTAATTGTTTGGGGATATGTTATTTAGTCTGCAGATCTTCAAAGGTAAGTAATTTGTGGGAAACAGGGTTAACAAACTGACGCAGTTGAAACAAGGTAGCTTGAGCCCAGAGAGCCATATGACCATAAGAAATACTGTCTGGAATAAGCGGATTGAAGAGGACATTGGATAGGTGAGGACATGGTGAGGAGAGAGCGTACTTCCTGCAAGTTGCCCGCCAAACTTGCATAGTAAACAACATAGGAGCTAAACAAAAATTCTTCAATACCGGGTCAGTGTGGAGAGAAGGAGACCATACCAAGCAGCAAGGGTGAACAGGATACAGGGAACCCATCTCAATCTCTAACCCATCTGTCAGGTTAAAAGCCATGACCTGAGATTGTTAGGTAGCATACATAGGCATAAAAAGTTAAGAGGGTCGACCTGACCTGATAGATGGGGAACCCAACATCCCTCAAGACAGTTGGGCAAGGACAAATGATTGACAAATGAAACAGAACAGTCAATGTTAGTAGTAAGAGACCAAAAAAGACCTGCAATAAGGAAAAACAAAGTTAGTAAGCCTGAGACAGGACCACATCTCGGGAACCCCAGACCATAGTCCTGGGAGGGGCGGGAAGACATGAGGGCTTCCAAAAATGGCATCCATGATCCCTCCATGCTCTCCAGTGTAACAAACTTCAAGGTAGAATGTTACTCAAAGTAAATCAAAAGACTAATGCAGACATCTCAGGGGATCTAAATGGGACCCGTCTTCGGGCAATATAGGGGACAAATAAAAGGGCCCAGCAAAATTTGTAGTAATCAGGAACAGTTGCAAACAGAAGTGGCAATCATGGGGGTTGCTTGGAGGAACGTTGATGCTGTGGGGTAGCGTGTGACTTCTTTACTTCGACTTAGCAGGGGTCCAGATGAAAGAAGGGATGGGAGGAGGTTGAGGCTTAGAAGGAAGAGGTGCAAGATCATCCTCAGGGAGAGGGGAAGGTCCAGACTTTTGAAGAATGCATCTCCTTCATGTAAGTCTCGGAGGACATGTTGAATATCATATTTAGTTATGACCAGATGAAATGGGAAGCCCCAGTAGTAGGAGACATGATTACTCTGCAAATGGGTCGGTAATTAGCCTCAGATTATGTCTCTTTGCAAGGGTTATGGGTGACAAGTTGCTGAAGATCTGTATTCTGTCACCTTTGTACATAGTTTGCGACTTGTTGCGAGTTGCCAAGGTTAGGGCCTACTTACTGTCGTAGTAATGGAAGCGAACAATAGTGTCACGGGGTCTGGCTCCCACCAGTGGTTTAGGGGCTAAAGAGTGGTGAACTCGATCAAGATGCCAGTCTATGTCAGCTATGTCAGGGGCTAATGCAAAATAGGCCCAGGAGATAAGGGCGCAGACTGGTGTCACTTATGATATCCGGGACTCACTGAATGTGCAGCTTTTGGCACCGTTCCCTGTTCTCTAAATCTTCTTGTTGAGACTGAAGTTGGAAAACTGCATGTTTGAGGCTAGAATTTTCTTCCTCTAACACATACTGAACTAAATCATCAAACTTAGGCCGCGTACACACGGGCGGATTGTCTGGCCAACTAAGTCCGTCAGACAATCCGACAGACAGTCCGTCCTACTTTCGAATGAACGGACTTGACCACACACGATGAACAGACAGTCCGCCGAAAGCTTGCGCGATGACGTACGACACGTACGACGGGACTAGAAATAGGAAGTCCAAGACACAGCAAAGCACCCTTTGGGCTCCTTCTGCTGACTTTGCGTTAGTAGAAGTTTGGTTAGAGACAATTCGCGCTTTTCAGACTTCAGCTTAATTTGTCCGTTTACTGCGGCGCAGTCTACCTGTGAGGTTTGTATCTGTCTTTCGGTACGCGTGGATCAGTTGTGCCTGTTGTTAGGCGCTTCTGGTCCGCTCGTTTCTGGGTTTCAGGTCGTTCTTCATAGGTCTGGCTGTTCTTCAGTGCGTTCAGTTGAGCTTGTTTGTCCAGCCGACCATTTCAAAGCCATGGAGAGTGGACGTACTCGGGAACGAGTTCGTGCTATATTGGGGCTTGGTGTTGGGGTTAATACTTTGACCCGAGCCCAGTCTGTGAACAGGATGAGGAGGAGTTCATGGACAAAGAATTGGTTGCGCCAGCGTGACCAATTCTCGCATATGCCTTTACTCCGTGAGATCCGTGAGAATAATCCTGATGATTTCAGGAATTATCTCAGGATGACGGACCCCGTTTTTCACCGTCTGCTGGCTTTGCTGACCCCTTATATCAGCAGGCAGGATACCTGCATGCGGCAAGCCATCACTCCGGAGCAGAGGCTCGTCGCCACGTTGCGCTACTTGGCGACAGGGAGAAGCCTTCAGGACCTCAAGTTCTCGACAGGCATCTCCCCCCAGGCTCTGGGGATCATTATTCCAGAGACCTGTTCTGCCATTATTCGGGTCCTGCAGAAGGAATATATGAAGGTAAGTTTGTTCTTTTAATATTGCATTATATGCATTATATGCATTGTATGTTTGTATTCATTTCATCATGACTTTTAATATCCATGACAGGAATATGATGTGAATGTCCCCTTTATATGAATGCATGCATTTTTTTTTTTTTGTTTTTTTTTTATGTTTTTTTTTTTTGTGTCAATTTTTTTGAGCTTTTTACCTTTTTGTGTCCCACGTGCATATTTGCTTTCACTAACGTCCCCAGCATGCAATTCTGGGCCCCTATACACCCACAGCCGAGACTGTTTTTCTCTATAATTCATATTGTCAGCTCCATTGTACTATTTTACTGCCCCCCCACCCTTTGTATACTCTTTGTATACACCCTTTGTGTGTATGTGTGTGTATATATATATATATATATATAGATTGTCTACTCATTAATTAGTCCCCCCACCCCACTCAAATTGGTTGCAGGTATTGTCTACTCATTAATTAGTCCCCCCACCCCACTCAAATTGGTTCGCAGGTATTGTCTACTCATTAATTAGTCCCCCCACCCCACTCAAATTGGTTGCAGGTATTGTCTACTCATTAATTAGTCCCCCCACCCCACTCAAATTGGTTGCAGGTATTGTCTACTCATTAATTAGTCCCCCCACCCAACTCAAATTGGTTGCAGGTATTGTCTACTCATTAATTAGTCCCCCCACCCCACTCAAATTGGTTGCAGGTATTGTCTACTCATTAATTAGTCCCCCCACCCCACTCAAATTGGTTGCAGGTATTGTCTACTCATTAATTAGTCCCCCCACCCCACTCAAATTGGTTGCAGGTATTGTCTACTCATTAATTAGTCCCCCCACCCCACTCACCCACCTAACTTATGTCCCCTGGTCCATCAGAGGGCTGAGTAATCTGTGAATTGGGCCGTCTATTTTTTTTTTGGGCAGAAAATTTTTATCAATATTTCTGTTTAACTGTTGTTCCAAAATGTTTTTGAGTTTTATTTGTTATGAACTGTTTTGATTTAATGACAAAATTTTTTTTCCTGTGTTTGTCTCCCCAGTTTCCTTCCACGCCACAGGAATGGCAGACTGTGGCTTCCCAATTCGCTGCCCGTTGGGACTTTCCCAACTGCGGAGGGGCGATCGACGGGAAACATGTGAGGATTGTGCCCCCACCCCATTCGGGGTCCCACTATTGGAATTATAAGGGGTTCCATAGGGTGGTGCTAATGGCGGTGGTGTCAGCACAATGTGACTTTCTTTATGTGGATGTGGGGAAGAACGGCCGGATGTCTGACGGAGGAGTCTTTAGGCAGACCGAGTTCTGCCATCGTCTCATCACTGGTGGCCTGGACTTGCCACCAGATGCCGAGAATGTGGAGGGTCTACCGTTTGTGTTTCTAGCTGATGAAGCGTTCGGTCTGAGTGACCATCTGATGAAAGCCTTCCCCCAAAGGACCCTCACCCCGGAGAGGAGTGTTTTTAATTATCGGCTGGCCAGAGCAAGAAGGGTTGTGGAGAGTGCCTTTGGCATTATGGCCAGCCGGTTCCGTCTGTTACTGACAGCGATCAACCTAGCAGAGTATAAACTGAACTATGTGATTCTTTGCTGCTGCATTTTGCACAATTTTCTCTGCAAACTTTCAGGGAACCAGTACCTGCAACCTATTGGGTCTGAGGCCGGACTAATATTACCAGAACTCACAGGGCTGGATCATGCCCTTCCTGGCTTAGCCCCCCAAACAGCACGTGAGGTGCGTGACCGGTATGTCAGCTATTTTAATGGTAGGGGGGCTATTCCAATGCCAGCTGACCAATAAAAAATTATTTTTCTTGAAATATGTATTGTCTGTTCAAATTTTTAAGTTTGGTTCTTGTTTGCTTTTCACGGTGCTTGTCTCCTACATTCTCCTAATTCAGGGATATGCAATTGGCCAACCTCCAGCTGGTGCAAAACTACAAGTCAATCATGCCTCTGGGTCTCATGCTTGTGGCTGTCAGTCTTGCTATGCTTCATGGGACATGTAGTTCTGCAACAGCTGGATTTCCACTAATTGCATATTCCTGTCCTAGTGCATTTGTATTGCAAAGTGGTTTTTGCCAATAGTAAATAAGGCCCTTTGTGACAGAAAACACAAAATGACTTCCCAAACTGGTATTGAGTATTGAAAGAAGTAGACACACACACACACACACACACATCTTTTTTTTGGGAATTTTTAATAGTGCACATTCCAACCAGTGCCTCTTTTTTAGATATTTTTCTTTTTGTTTTGTTTTTTGTTTTGTAATTTTTTTTTTGGAAACATATAAATATATAGATATATCTATATATCTATATCTATATATCTATATATATATCTATATCTATATATATATATATATATATATATATATATATATATAAATAAAATTATAAAAAAAATACATAAAATCTAATTTTTAACTATTTACAGAAAACAAGGGGTAAAGCCAAATTTTGAAGATGCACACCAAAAATTGGTAATGTCAACATGTGCTATGTACCATCATGAGTGATCAATGGACTTGTTTGGTGGGTGCAATCCCTTCCTCTCACATACTAGAATGAGGAAGGGTTTGCAAACACCAAATGCGTACATTGCGATCCTCTGATGGCACATAGCACATGTTGACACACCGTGTGCATCTTCAGAATTTGGCCTCTAAAAACAATGTTATAAAAACATTAAAACATTTTTGGCAAGGAAATGAAGAACATGATCTTTCGTTTTAGGGAAAAGGGGCTTAGATTCTCCCTAAAACATCGATCATGTTCTTCATTTCCTGCCTCATAGTGTCCAGTTGTTGTTGCATGGCATGGATTTGTTGTTGCATGGCATGGATGTTGTTCTCCATTAAATCAATCCTGCCATTCCAGGCCATGATCTGCCCAATCAGCCTCTGGGCACTGTCGGTCGTAAATGGCTCCGCGGCTTGTCCTTCCACAACCAGATCATCACCTAAAAACATGTGTAGATAAAAAATTGGTTAACATATACAGCCATTAATTGTTTACCTTAAGCTGGGTTGTCAGACACTCACTTTGTGGGGTGTGTATCTCCACCACCTCTTCCTCCTCCACATCTAGCCCTGGGCTGGGCTGATCCAGCTCGGACACTGGGCTTGGCTGCTCCCTCACGGACACGGGGCTGGGCAGCTCCATCACGGACACGGGGCTGGGGCTAACTGCCCAATCAGGCTGGTGAGGTCGGGGGGTCCTGGGCTGCTCCGCCTCTTGTCTGAGTCTTTGTTCCCCTATGAGAATGAAAAAAAAAAAAAAAAAGGTATACTTTTAAGCATAGTGATATTTGAGTTCAGAAATTGGAATATGAAACATTGGTTTGAAGTGGTGTACAATTATTAGCTGGTTATTACAAGCTCCTAGTTTAATACATCATTAAAATGACATTTTTTTAGTTAGGCTGTGTTCAGACTGCTGCGATGTGCGAACGCTGCAAATCTACTGTGGTTTCACGCATCACATGCCTCCCGGAGGCAGTTCGCACTGCCCTATGTGACCTGCTGGGAGTATCAGTGTAAAGTTTTATTGACACCTCCAAATTAGTTCTCATATCACAGTGCAATCTTTAAACTCGGACAGGAATCAGACCACATGGAGTGAACACCCATGTGATCCGATTCGGCTGTGGACTAAAAAAAGGGCCATGTACAAGTTTGGGCCGGATGCGATGCGAATTCAGCCATACTATATGTATGGCTGAAATCGCATCACACAGAGATCACATGTGATTTGCACTGCAGTGCGGTGCAAATCACATTTGATCTCGTACATTGCAGCAATGTGAACCTAGCCTTTAACCAAACTGTGATACTTTATATCTTTTGTCCAAGTTTCACAGACGGACACACTCGAATCATCCCCTGGAGTACCTGTGTGTGATTATGTCAAAAAATGTTCTATGATGTCCCAAACTACACTAAATGATTCCCAGTCCAGATGTTGAACCAGCATTTTATCTATCTATCTATCTATCTATCTATCTATCTATCTATCTATCTATCTATCTATCTATCTATCTATCTATCTATCTATCTATCTCATTTTTTTATGGAGACATTACACTGAATAAATTTATGAAACTTTATTAAAAATTTATATCTTAAATTGAGTGTGACAATTCAGTTTATCATGAACAATACAAAAAAATTAATAACTAATTAAAATCTAATCCAACACCAGATAAATTTACACCATATACAAATTCATGCTATTTACGTCCACATATACGAACAAGCATATTCACTCATTACATAAACTATTAACTACACGAACGATCAAATTCGCCAGATTTACATATATAATACCTATACGAACGATTATTACGTCCGACAGTCACGATAAACGCGGAGTTTACTCACTTTTTTTCAGGGCCTTTTTGATTCGATGGTATTGGTCCGGCTCCCTGGACTTGATGTCGGATCATCGTTTCCGGAGCTGATCCTTGCCTCTTCGTACCCCAAATTTGCTCTGCAAAGTTTCGGCAACTATATCCATGATGCCGTTTTTGCGGATATTGGGTTTGGGATACGGGCCATTTTCCCCATCGTAATCCTCCCTTCGGAGTATATCCACCATCTCCACCATCTCTTCAAAGGCCATGTTTGTGGCCTTATATCTCTTCCTTGCTCCGGAAGCATGGGGTTGAGGGCTTTCCTCCGCGCTGCTCGCTGAAATTCCGTCCGCCATTTTCACCTATCAATCTCCCACAGCGGAACGAGGGTAAAAGGGGCGGGGAAATACGGTCACACGGAACGTCAGGGGCGGGCAACGTGGGCGACGCAGGCGGAGCTTGAACGCATGCGCTGTATATAAAGCGTTACCCGAGGACGTTTGTCCGAACGGAAGCAGCGAGTGCTACACGCGACGGTAAGATGCTTATCTTTTTATTTTGTTTTAATTTTAAGCCTGCGTTAGGAATGTATATAGTGAGATTTCACCTTATTGATGGTTAATTGATTTTTATGTGGGTTGGTGGTTGAGTGAGGTTGGTGTTTTGTGTGGTAGTGTGGGGGTGGGGGTGGGGTAGTGTATGTGTGTGTGTGTGTGTGTGTGTGGGGGGGGGGGGGGGTGTATGGGGGTGGGTAGTGTGTGTGTGTGTGTGTGTGTGTGGGGGGGGGGGGAAGGTGGGTGTATGGGGGGGTAGTGTGTGTGTGGGGGGGTAGTGTGTGGGGGTAGTGTGTGTGTGTGTATGGGGGGGGTAGTGTGGGTGTGGGGGGGTAGTGTGTGTGTGTGTGGGGTAGTGTGTGGGGGTAGTGTGGGTGTGTGGGGGGTAGTGTGTGTGTGTGTGGGGTAGCGTGTGTGGTAGTGTGGGTGTGTGGGGGGTAGTGTGTGTGTGGGGGGGTAGCATGTGTGGTAGTGTGTGTGTGTGTGGGTGTAGTGTGGGTCTCGCCTACATTGTCACAATATAAATAGTGTGCATTTGGTCTGACATTATTTTTTTTTGTTTTTTTGTTTTTCAGAAATCAAAATGCAAAAGTATAACCCAGACCCCTTTAAGGAGGAGGCCTTCCTCTCCACATTTATTGATATAATAGAATCGCACAGGAGCCTTTGGGATTCCAAACACCCACAATATTCCAGCCGTCCTGGCCGGAGGAAGACACTGGAGACAGTTTTGACGTTTGTGAAAACCCGACTCCCCCAGGCAGACATTGACTTTGTGAACTCCAAAATTCAGAACCTGCGTAGCGTGTATAGGCGGGAGCGCAAAAAGATCCTAGACTCCCAAACATCAGGATCAGCAGCAGGTCAGGTCTATGTACCTAGGCTGTGGTATTATGACAGGCTGCGTTTTCTGGATGACACGTCAGAAGCCAGGCAGTCACTTTCCACTCTTCCGTCTACCCTTCCCTCCACCCTTCCCTCCACCTCAGGTGAGCCACCCCAGGAAGATCCAGACCCTTCCTTGCTGGACGAAGTTGATGCGCCCAGCTGGAGCCAGGTATATTTTAGTTTCTAAAGTTAGGATTGCTCAAATATTAATGATGTAAAGTTCAATGTTTGAATTGCTTCCAAATCTAGGATTTCATCACAAATTAAATTAGATAGAAGGATACAGTAGTTTCCACAAATGTGGCTCAAATCTTGGTGAACTGATGGAAAAATGATGGTGTCAAAATGATAGCCTTTTGTATTTCAAGACAAATGTATTTGCAAGTGAGAACTGTAAAATTGTTAGTGATTGATGATTTCAAAATATAGACATATTTTATTTATTGATTTCTTTGTTTTTTACACAGGATGAGCTCACCCAGGAGGAGGCAGGGACCAGTGGTATGGAGGAGGAGGCCGGGACCACCCACACACAGGAGCTAGCTGGGCCCAGCAGGAGTCGGACCGAAAGCCAGGTCCCTCCCCTCCGCCTAGCCAGCAAAAGGCCCAGGAGGATGACACGGACAGAGGAGGAGTCCTTGGCACTTATACGCCAAGCCACCCAAGTGCTGAGCAAACCCCCCAATCCTGAGGAGGCCTACGGTACTTATTTGGCAAGCAAGTTGCTAGAAATGGAGAAGGCACAGCGCAACTTGTGCAAAGCCATTTTTTTTATGCCATTCAACGGGGTCTGAAGGGTGAGCTAACACCGACCACCAAACTGTATAACACAGACCCTACTGCTCCTCCTCCTCCTCCTACCACAAGTCCACCACCAGAGGCACAGCCTCCAGCGAAGCGTGGAGGGAAGACTAGACAGAAGAGTCGGAAGTGACTGCCTGGCTTCAGTCTGCTCTGACAGAAGACGCAGGCTGTTGTAGTACCACAGTCTGGGGACATAGATCTCATCTGCTGCTGTTCCTGGTCTTTGGGATTCTAGGACCATGTTGTGCTCCCTATTTACATGTTACACAGGTTCTAAATTTTGGTGGCCACTCACTATATGTGTGCCTGGGGGACAAAAGGCTTCACAAACTTCAAAATTGTCTCCAGTGTTGCCTCCCTCTTGATTTAGTTTTGTTCTGACGAAAAATAAATATTTATTATTTCCAAAAATATTGTATGTTTTTTTTTGTTATTTTGGCTTAAAAGACAGAGTTTATTTGTGAGTAGGCAGGTACATGTCAAAAGACTCTGGGGGTTATTTACAAAACACACGTTCATGTTAATATAAATATGCTAACTTCAAGTGCAATTTTTAAAGCACTGCAAGTGCACTTGGAAGTGCAGTCGCTGTAAATTTGAGGCTTAACATTTGAAATGAGGGGAAGCTCTGCTGATTTTGAACATGCAATCATGTGTAAGCTAAAATGCTGGTTTGGGTATCTATCTATCTATCTATCTATCTATCTATATATCTATCTATCTATCTATCTCTACTTACATAGTCCTGCTTGGCCAAAAAAAACGCAAGTCCATCTTGTTTCAAATCCTCCCCCCCTCCCCCCCCCCCACAAAAAAATAAATAAAAAAATAATAATTTTTAACTGACAATAGTAGTTCCAAAAATATATAGTAATAGATAAATTCTATATTTTTTTTCAAATATATATATATATATATATATATATATATATTTTTTTTTATATATATATATATATATATATATATATATATATATATATATATATATATATATATATATATATATATATTTTTATATATATATATATATATATATATATATATATATATATATATATATATATATATATATTTATATATATATATTTTTATATATATATATATATATGTATATATATATATTTTTTTTTGGGATATTTTTTTTTGTTTTTTTTTATTTCTTTTTTAAAATATTTTTCGAAAATTGGAAGATTAATCATAGGATGAGGATGAATAAAAACATTTGGTATAACTCTGTGTGAATATAAGCAGCAAAGCTACTTCACTTTTCTTGCATTATGAAGAAGAAAAGAATGGGCTATATTAAAAAACCACAAAATTAGCAGCATGACGAATATGCTAGCTTCAATACGAACACTAGTTTTACAAGACCGAGCTCTTCCACCCTGTCCGCCCTGTAAATCCTTTCTGGGCATGCGTCATACTTAGTCCGTCCAACTTGCCTACTCACGAGCGGACTGTCCACTGAAAACAAAGTTGGACGGACAATATTACGGAAATTCCGAAAGACTTAGTCCGCCAGACTGTCCGCTGAAAAAGTCCGCTGAAACCCACACACGAGCGGACTGTCGGCTGAAACAAGTTTCAGCAGACTAAGTTGGACAGACAGTCCGCCCGTGTTTACGCGGCCTAAATCTGGCGAATTTGATCGTTCGTGTAGTTAATAGTTCATGTAATGAGCGAATATGCTTGTTCGTATATGTGGACGTAAATAGCATGAATTTGTATATGGTGTAAATTTATCTGGTGTTGGATTAGATTTTAATTAGTTATTAATTTTTTTGTATTGTTCATGATAAACTGAACTGTCACACTCAGTTTAGGATATAAATTTTTAATAAAGTTTCATAAATTTATTCAGTGTAATGTAGTCTCCATAAAAAAATTAGATAGATAGATAGATAGATAGATAGATAGATAGATAGATAGATAGATAGATAGATAAAATGCTGGTTCAACATCTGGACTGGGAATCATTTAGTGTAGTTTGGGACATCATAGAACATTTTTTGACATAATCACACACAGGTACTCCAGGGGAGGATTCGAGTGTGTCCGTCTGTGAAACTTGGACAAAAGATATAAAGTATCACAGTTTGGTTAAAGGCTAGGTTCACATTGCTGCAATGTACGAGATCAAATGTGATTTGCACCGCACTGCAGTGCAAATCACATGTGATCTCTGTGTGATGCGATTTCAGCCATACATATAGTATGGCTGAATTCGCATCGCATCCGGCCCAAACTTGTACATGGCCCTTTTTTTAGTCCACAGCCGAATCGGATCACATGGGTGTTCCCACCATGTGGTCCGATTCCTGTCCGAGTTTAAAGATTGCACTGTGATATGAGAACTAATTTGGAGGTGTCAATAAAACTTTACACTGATACTCCCCGCAGGTCACATAGGGCAGTGCGAACTGCCTCCGGGAGGCATGTGATGCGTGAAACCACAGTAGATTTGCAGCGTTCGCACATCGCAGCAGTCTGAACACAGCCTAACTAAAAAAATGTCATTTTAATGATGTATTAAACTAGGAGCTTGTAATAACCAGCTAATAATTGTACACCACTTCAAACCAATGTTTCATATTCCAATTTCTGAACTCAAATATCACTATGCTTAAAAGTATACCTTTTTTTTTTTTTTCATTCTCATAGGGGAACAAAGACTCAGACAAGAGGCGGAGCAGCCCAGGACCCCCCAACCTCACCAGCCTGATTGGGCAGTTAGCCCCAGCCCTGAGTCCATGATGGAGCTGCCCAGCCCCGTGTCCATGAGGGAGCAGCCAAGCCCAGTGTCCGAGCTGGATCAGCCCAGCCCAGGGCTAGATGTGGAGGAGGAAGAGGTGGTGGAGATACACACCCCACAAAGTGAGTGTCTGACAACCCAGCTTAAGGTAAACAATTAATGGCTGTATATGTTAACCAATTTTTTATCTACACATGTTTTTAGGTGATGATCTGGTTGTGGAAGGACAAGCCGCGGAGCCATTTACGACCGACAGTGCCCAGAGGCTGATTGGGCAGATCATGGCCTGGAATGGCAGGATTGATTTAATGGAGAACAACATCCATGCCATGCAACAACAAATCCATGCCATGCAACAACAACTGGACACTATGAGGCAGGAAATGAAGAACATGATCGATGTTTTAGGGAGAATCTAAGCCCCTTTTCCCTAAAACGAAAGATCATGTTCTTCATTTCCTTGCCAAAAATGTTTTAATGTTTTTATAACATTGTTTTTAGAGGCCAAATTTTGAAGATGCACACGGTGTGTCAACATGTGCTATGTGCCATCAGAGGATCGCAATGTACGCATTTGGTGTTTGCAAACCCTTCCTCATTCTAGTATGTGAGAGGAAGGGATTGCACCCACCAAACACGTCCATTGATCACTCATGATGGTACATAGCACATGTTGACATTACCAATTTTTGGTGTGCATCTTCAAAATTTGGCTTTACCCCTTGTTTTCTGTAAATAGTTAAAAATTAGATTTTATGTATTTTTTTTATAATTTTATTTTATATATATATATATATATCTATATATATATATATATATATATCTATATATATATATATATATATATATATATATATATATATATATATATATATATATATATATATATATATATATATATATATATATATATATATATATATATATAGATATAGATATATATATTTATATGTTTCCAAAAAAAAAAATTACAAAACAAAAAACAAAACAAAAAGAAAAATATCTAAAAAAGAGGCACTGGTTGGAATGTGCACTATTAAAAATTCCCAAAAAAAAGATGTGTGTGTGTGTGTGTGTCTACTTCTTTCAATACTCAATACCAGTTTGGGAAGTCATTTTGTGTTTTCTGTCACAAAGGGCCTTATTTACTATTGGCAAAAACCACTTTGCAATACAAATGCACTAGGACAGGAATATGCAATTAGTGGAAATCCAGCTGTTGCAGAACTACATGTCCATGAAGCATAGCAAGACTGACAGCCACAAGCATGAGACCCAGAGGCATGATTGACTTGTAGTTTTGCACCAGCTGGAGGTTGGCCAATTGCATATCCCTGAATTAGGAGAATGTAGGAGACAAGCACCGTGAAAAGCAAACAAGAACCAAACTTAAAAATTTGAACAGACAATACATATTTCAAGAAAAAAAAATTTTTATTGGTCAGCTGGCATTGGAATAGCCCCCCCTACCATTAAAATAGCTGACATACCGGTCACGCACCTCACGTGCTGTTTGGGGGGCTAAGCCAGGAAGGGCATGATCCAGCCCTGTGAGTTCTGGTAATATTAGTCCGGCCTCAGGCCCAATAGGTTGCAGGTACTGGTTCCCTGAAAGTTTGCGGAGAAAATTGTGCAAAATGCAGCAGCAAAGAATCACATAGTTCAGTTTATACTCTGCTAGGTTGATCGCTGTCAGTAACAGACGGAACCGGTTGGCTATAATGCCAAAGGTACTCTCCACAACCCTTCTTGCTCTGGCCAGCCGGTAATTAAAAACACTCCTCTCCGGGGTGAGGGTCCTTTGGGGGAAGGCTTTCATCAGATGGTCACTCAGACCGAACGCTTCATCAGCTAGAAACACAAATGGTAGACCCTCCACATTCTCGGCATCTGGTGGCAAGTCCAGGCCACCAGTGATGAGACGGTGGCAGAACTCGGTCTGCCTAAAGACTCCTCCGTCAGACATCTGGCCGTTCTTCCCCACATCCACATAAAGAAAGTCACATTGTGCTGACACCACCGCCATTAGCACCACACTATGGAACCCCTTATAATTCCAATAGTGGGACCCCGAATGGGGTGGGGGCACAATCCTCACATGTTTCCCATCGATCGCCCCTCCGCAGTTGGGAAAGTCCCAACGGGCAGTGAATTGGGAAGCCACAGTCTGCCATTCCTGTGGCGTGGAAGGAAACTGGGGAGACAAACACAGGAAAAAAAAAATTAGTCATTAAATCAAAATAATTCATAACAAATAAAACTCAACATTTTGGAACAACAGTTAAACAGAAATATTGATAAAATTTTTCTGCCAAAAAAAAAAATAGACGGCCCAATTCACAGATTACTCAGCCCTCTGATGGACCAGGGGACATAAGTTAGGTGGGTGAGTGGGGTGGGGGGACTAATTAATGAGTAGACAATACCTGCAACCAATTTGAGTGGGGTGGGGGGACTAATTAATGAGTAGACAATACCTGCAACCAATTTGAGTGGGGTGGGGGGACTAATTAATGAGTAGACAATACCTGCAACCAATTTGAGTGGGGTGGGGGGACTAATTAATGAGTAGACAATACCTGCAACCAATTTGAGTTGGGTGGGGGGACTAATTAATGAGTAGACAATACCTGCAACCAATTTGAGTGGGGTGGGGGGACTAATTAATGAGTAGACAATACCTGCAACCAATTTGAGTGGGGTGGGGGAACTAATTAATGAGTAGACAATACCTGCAACCAATTTGAGTGGGGTGGGGGGACTAATTAATGAGTAGACAATACCTGCAACCAATTTGAGTGGGGTGGGGGGACTAATTAATGAGTAGACATATATATATATATATATATATATATATATATATATATATATATATATATATATATATATATATATATATACACATACACACAAAGGGTGTATACAAAGAGTATACAAAGGGTGGGGGGGCAGTAAAATAGTACAATGGAGCTGACAATATGAATTATAGAGAAAAACAGTCTCGGCTGTGGGTGTATAGGGGCCCAGAATTGCATGCTGGGGACGTTAGTGAAAGCAAATATGCACGTGGGACACAAAAAGGTAAAAAGCTCAAAAAAATTGACACAAAAAAAAAAAACAAAAAAAAAAAAATGCATGCATTCATATAAAGGGGACATTCACATCATATTCCTGTCATGGATATTAAAAGTCATGATGAAATGAATACAAACATACAATGCATATAATGCATATAATGCAATATTAAAAGAACAAACTTACCTTCATATATTCCTTCTGCAGGACCCAAATAATAACAGAACAGATCTCTGGAATAATGATCCCCAGAGCCTGGGGGGAGATGCCTGTCGAGAACTTGAGGTCCTGAAGGCTTCTCCCTGTCGCCAAGTAGCGCAACGTGGCGACGAGCCTCTGCTCCGGAGTGATGGCTTGCCGCATGCAGGTATCCTGCCTGCTGATATAAGGGGTCAGCAAAGCCAGCAGACGGTGAAAAACGGGGTCCGTCATCCTGAGATAATTCCTGAAATCATCAGGATTATTCTCACGGATCTCACGGAGTAAAGGCATATGCGAGAATTGGTCACGCTGGCGCAACCAATTCTTTGTCCATGAACTCCTCCTCACCCTGTTCACAGACTGGGCTCGGGTCAAAGTATTAACCCCAACACCAAGCCCCAATATAGCACGAACTCGTTCCCGAGTACGTCCACTCTCCATGGCTTTGAAACGGTCGGCTGGACAAACAAGCTCAACTGAACGCACTGAAGAACAGCCAGACCTATGAAGAACGACCTGAAACCCAGAAACGAGCGGACCAGAAGCGCCTAACAACAGGTACAACTGATCCATGCGTACCGAAAGACAGATACAAACCTCACAGGTAGACTGTGCCGCAGTAAACGGACAAATTAAGCTGAAGTCTGAAAAGTGCGAATCGTCTCTAACCAAACTTCTACTAACGCAAAGTCAGCAGAAGGAGCCCAAAGGGTGCTTTGCTGTGTCTTGGACTTCCTATTTCTAGTCCCGTCGTACGTGTCGTACGTCATCACGCAAGCTTTCGGCGGACTGTCTGTTCATCGTGTGTGGTCAAGTCCGTTCATTCGAAAGTAGGACGGACTGTCTGTCGGATTGTCTGACGGACTTAGTTGGCCAGACAATCCGCCCGTGTGTACGCGGCCTTAGTCTCTAAGGTGTCAGTACGCTCTCCAAGCTGATCACTTTCACCTTTCAGTTCCTGAGTGATTTTCCCCACAGTCTGGAAAATAGTGTCAGCTGGTGTAGCAAGGAATGGAGCTTTTCATCCAGGAGTGCAGGGGTCAACACAAATGGTGGGGCAGGGTGGCCAATGGCTGACATAAGAGGAGCAGGTGGATCATCCCCCAAGAAGGTGCCGAGCAGCTCCTCCAGATCCCCCTGTGTACTCGAGGCTGGGGATGCAGGCGTATTGAAGTACTGCTCCATGGTGGAAGAAGTCTGTGGCTCGAGTGATGGTGGGGCGGTGGGTTTTTGCCACCCAGTTTTGCCCATGAGGTGTATGAAGTGTTGAAGGGGAGGATGAGCTTACCCCTAGTGTGATCGTTGCCATGTAGAGCGAAGCGGGGGCTGTGGAGAGAGCAAGTCAGGACCAGAATTTGCCTAGAAGACATCTGCCATTCTAAATAGCCACCCATGCTCCATTAACAATTTTTTGAAGTCATTGTTTGATGGAAGGGGCCTATTTTTGCTTCCAATGTAATGGTATTAGGGATTTAGCCACACTGAGCTGGTGTGGAATAATAGATTGCCTGTATCAGCTGATCAGCTTGCCTGTATAGTGGGATAAGACTGGCCAGGGGTTCACTGCCATTTTAGTAACCTGAATGTTCGCTAATAGGGCCAATACTGTCTCCCAGAATGATCTAATGATGAAGCAGTGCCACTAAGTTTTTGGCCACTCTACTCCCTCAGACTCTCCAGCAAGAGATAATCAAGAAACTTAGAGTGTAGATTATCCAGGGTATAGTGCCATCTGATTAGGAGTTTGTAGTTAACTTCCTGTAGTTTAGACAATATAGATGATATATGGGATAATTGTAAATGATATCCTCTTGTTACTCAGAGAGTGTTGACCACTGTTGTAAGTCTCCTTTGATCGAGTTTAGCAAGGTTGTATATAGTTGGCTCTGAAAAGATTTTAAAGTTATCTCTGGAACAGGTGTCCTGCTCACCAACTGTTTTGGTAACAACTGTAACAATTTGGTTTCCCATCACTTTCAAATTTATAATTGAAATAGTGAATCACCCTAGTGGAAATACGGTGAACAGGAATAACCTGGTAGACATTTGGATTCCCTGCTTTATCCAAAAGTTTTGTCTTTAGATATACTTTAGGTCCCCATACAAGCATGTCCTATCATATGACATCTAGGATACAGGAATTTTAATAAGAAGCTCCATACTTCTGCATTTCATTGAGAGCATGAACATTCATTTGACATGACCTGCCAATCATAAGTCTATTTTGACTGTCATTAATAATATTCTTGTCTATGATGTACATTTCTGTAAATTTATATTTAATAACCATTTGATTATCTTGTGAAGGACTTTACTTTAAAATTACAAATTAGTTTTATTTAAAAACATTTATGACATTCAACTCAAAGAAATATATTTTGTATAGTCCAACATTAACACATACATTTTAAACCCATGGCAAACTTATAAACTCAGACTGAATATTCTGCTCAGATTCATAGATAAAAAGTCCAATCATGTGCAAGTAAAAATGCACATGATAAAAATTACCAGGCTGGCAGCTTGTAGGTAATTGGGAGCATAATGATCCTAGAAGGTCCAATGGTGCTGGTTTCACTCCCTTCTAGGGCATTAGTGACAGTGCATGGTTAGATCCACTCTTATCATTCTGATAGGGCCTGGCAGTAGCATGGGAAAAGAAGATATGAGTGGTACAGTCAGTAGTAGCTACCATGAAGAAATAGCAGAATATATCTTGCCCCCATTTTTACTTGCTTGCTGACAGCCCCAGCCTATCAAAATGCTGAAAGCCTGCATCTGACAGCTACTCCACCTTTTCAGTAAGCACAAACACAGCAGCCACATTGTCAAACAGCTCTACCATCGATAAAACAATTAACCTAAAGTTGTGCTCCAGCTTTTGTGTATGGCTATAGGAGTGTTGGCCACGTGAGGAAACATATTTTGGAGACTTGGGAAAGGGTAAAGCTCTTGCTTGGTTAACATTCCCATACCATTGCTAACCAGGTGATTGGACTTCCTGTGATGACTGTTTACCTTTTAAAGCATGTCCTGCTTGGAACATACAGCCCCAGCTAATTCTTGGTTTTGCTTCTGTTCACCACTGCTGCTGATCTTTATACCACTGGCCTCTATCCCTATTGACTTGGTATCAGTGCATCGTTATTAATTTTACTGTAAGTGATTGTATTCTAATGTGCCAATTAAAACTACTTTAACTACACCAGCCCGGGATCTTCTTCTTTCTTCCTTGTTTTGCCTGAGGACCCCTTTAGAAAACCATATCAAATCTCTATCCAGGATTAGGGATGAGGTCCTGGTTTAGTCTGAACCAATGTTTACACCAAATGCCTGTTCAGAGGCTCTGAGAACTGCAGAACTAAATGGGTGTTCTGCCAAGCTCAATCTTCAGCTGCAGCGAGAAGTGATCCATTAAGCAATGATATTACAAGTTATACCTATATTGGAAAAAAACCAATGCGGATTCCCTTAAAAGTTCATACCAGACCATTCATACCATGTTGATGAGAACAAGAGTCTTGTCCCCAAAACCCTGACCTAAAGATTACATGAGTCTGCCGGTAGGGGCCTTCTTGGAATTTTTAAGACCCTTATAAAATAAGAGGGCCCCACATGCTGCTACCCCATGTCATGGAGTAAGGGGTACATAGTTGTACAAAGTAGACAGTACATAAACAGGCAGACACACTTTTTGACAGTCATTTATCATTAAAAAATTTTATAAATGTAAATCCATTGTTAATCACATTGTCCAGTGCTGCAGATCCTCATTAATCAAGAGCAATGGTACCCGCAGAACCGCCAAACAAAAAACCCCACAAACTTGTCTGAACCAGTCACTCACTGGACATGAATATTGTATAAATAGATACATTTTTTACATTTCTGAAGTTAAGAGAATGTTAATTATATCTAAATGAGTGAATACTTATAGATACACATTCATTATCATTTCATAATATGTCAGTTGTTCTGGAAATGACCGAAAAATAGTTTAATTTGTTGAAATAATTAGGTTCAATATATTGGATAGCAGTAGGCTTTACATTTTATCTTCTCTTGCACAATAATGTAATTAGGCTAAAATACTGAAGCTTAACAAATAAGTTTCTTTGTTAAAAAAAAAAAGGTATTTTTGTACAATTTATTAATAACGATGAGCAGACTTCTTGACTAACAAAAAAAAAAAAACAAATTAACAAAAAAAAATAATAATATAGCATATACAATTGCTACAAAATGCATATTGTCATTTAAAGTAATTAAAAATTACACTGTCATTTTCTGTAAAATTCAACGAAATATGACAACAAGAAAGTCTTCTAAAATAACTTTGCTTTTTTTTTCTTTTTTTTTTTTTAATTTTTAAACAACCCTAGACATTTCCTTTCCTGCTTGTGTGATTGTGCTTGTGTGATTGGCTCACCGATTTCCCAGAAGTCTACAAAAATATAGCATATATTCTGACTGTAGAATTTAAATGACTGCTACATATATTTATGCACAATACTGTATATGCTCCCTCTCTCAATATATATATATATATATATATATATATATATATATATATATATATATATATACACGGTATCTCACAAAAGTGAGTACACCTCTCACATTTTTGTAAATATTTTATTATATCTTTTCATGTGACAACGCTGAAGAAATGACACTTTGTTACAATGTAAAGTAGCGAGTGTACAGCTTGTATAACAGTGTAAATTTACTGTCCCCTCAAAAAGAACACAGAGCAATTAATGTCTAAACTGCAGGCAACAAAAGTGAGTACACCCCTAAGTGAAAATGTCCAAATTGGGACTATAAGCCATTTTTCCTCCCCCTGGTGTCATGTGACTCATTAGTGTTACAAGGTCTCAGGTGTGAATGGGGAGCAGGTGTGTTAAATTTGGTGTTATCACTCTCACTCTCTCATACTGGTCACTGGAGGTTTAACATGGCACCTCATGGCAAGGACCTCTCTGAGGATCTGAAAAAAAGAATTGTTGCTCTACATCAAGATGGCCTAGGCTATAAGAACATTGCCAAGACCCTAAAACTGAGCTGCAGCACAGTAGCCAAGACCATACAGCAGTTTAACAGGACAGGTTCCACTCAGAACAGGCCTCGCCATGGTTGACCAAAGAAGTTGAGTGCACATTCTCCGCGTCATATCCAGAGGTTGTCTTTGGGAAATAGACATATGAGGACTGCCAGCATTGCTGCAGGGGTTGAACGGATGGGGTGTCAGCCTGTCAGTGCTCAGACCATACGCCATACACTGTATCAAATTGGTCTGCATGGCTATAGTCCCAGAAGGAAGCCTCATCTTAAGATTATGCACAAGAAAGCCCACAAACAGTTTGCTGAAGACAAGCAGACTAAGGCCATAGATTACTGGAACCATGTCCTGTGGTCTGATGAGATCAAGATAAATGTATTTGATTCAGATGGTGTCAAGTGTGTGTGGCGGCAACCAGGTGAGGAGTACAAAGACAAGTGTGTCTTGCCTACAGTCAAGCACGTTCGTGGGAATGTCATGGTCTGGGGCTGCATGAGTGCTGACAACACTGGGGAACTAAAGTTAATTGAGGGAACCATAAATGTCAACTTGTACTGTGACATACTGAAGCAGAGCATGATCCCCTCCCTTTGGAGACAGAGCCGCAGGGAAGTATTCCAACATAATGACCCCAAACACCTCCAAGACGACCACTGCCTTGCTAAAGCTGAGGGTAAAGGTGATGGACTGGCCAAGCATGTCTCCAGACCTAAACCCTATTGAGCATCTGTGAGGCATCCTCAAATGGAAGGTGGAGGAGCGCAAGGTCTCTAACATCCACCAGCACCATGATATCATCATGGAGGTGTAGAACAGGACTTCAGTGGCAACCTGTGAAGCTCTGGTGAACTCCATGCCCAAAAGGGTCAAGGCAGTGATGAAAAATAATGGTGGTCACACAAAATATTAACACTTTGGGCCCATTTTGGACATTTTTACTTAGGGATGTTTTTTTGTTGCCAGTGGTTTAGACATTAATGTATGTGCGTTGCGTTATTTTGAAGGGACAGCAAATTACACTGTTATACAAGCTGTACACTCACTACTTTACATTGTAGCAAAGTGTCATTTCTTCAGTGTTGTCACATGAAAAGATATAATAAAATATTTAATAAATGTGAGGGGTGTTCTCACTTTTGTGAGATACTGTGCGTGTATGTATATATATATCGAGAGAGAGAGAGAGAGATGTGTTTGTGCATAGGTTCAGAGGACGGTATAGTGTTTTTTTATTTATCATATATTTATTATGCTGAGTACTTACAAAAACAATGATTTCACCCACTCAGAGGGATGATATTTCATATTTGCGCAATACTCGTCCATAGCCAATAGATATCAGGAATAGTAATGGACGATCTTCCAACGGGACGTTTCGTGAACGTGGACCGCGAACGCGGCCGATAGTTCGCGAACCGGAACGTTCGTGGCGGGCCCCATTGACTTCAATGGGAGGCGAACTTCGCAAACCTACAGGTCAAATTTGCAGCCACAAAATAATTAATAGCTGTGCAAACATAGTCCCACCACATGGCCAATGACATAACACATGTATGAGGTGAATCTGGGATCGACAACTACAAGCATTCTTTTTTTATATGGGAAATTGTTGTGACAATTCAGGACTGTGGAGCGCATGAAGGCAATGGAGGAGAGGGAAGGTCAGGGACCAGGGTAGGCAAAGAAGAGGGTGCAGGAGATGATCACCAGCAGCGTGACATACAGCAATCACACCTGCTCCGTGATAGAGTCATCTGACACCAGCACCGTGATAGAGAGCACAGACATCAGCAGCGTGACATACAGCAATGACACCTGCACCGTGATAGAGTCATCTGACAACAGCACCATGATAGAGAGCACTGACATCAGCAGCGTGACATAAAGCACTAACACCAGCACCGTGATATACAGCACTCACAGCAGCACCGTGATAGAGAGCACTGACATCAGCAGCGTGACATAAAGCACTAACACCAGCACCGTGATATACAGCACTGACAGCAGCACCGTGATAGAGAGCACTGACATCAGCAGCGTGACATACAGCAATGATACCTGCACCGTGATAGAGTCATCTGACAACAGCACCGTGATAGAGAGCACTGACATCAGCAGCGTGACATAAAGCACTAACACCAGCACCGTGAAATGCAGCACTGACAGCAGCACCGTGATAGAGAGCACTGACATCAGTAGCGTGACATACAGCAATGGCACCTGCACCGTGATAGAGTCATCTGACAACAGCACCGTGATAGAGAGCACTGACATCAGCAGCGTGACATAAACCACTAACACCAGCACCATGATATACATCACTGACAGCAGCACCGTGATAGAGAGTACTGACATCAGCACCGTGATATACAGCACTGACACCTGCACTGTAAGCAGCCCCAGGAGGAAGTCAGCATAGCACAGGGATGGTGGGAGCCCCTCATAATGAGCATAGCACAGGGATGGTGGGAGCCCCTCATAATGAGCATAGCACAGGGATGGTGGGAGCCCCTCATAATACGCAGCCCCAGGAGGATGTCAGCATAGCACAGGGATGGTGGGAGCCCCTCATAATAAGCAGCCCCAGGAGGAAGTCAGCACAGCACAGGGATGGTGGGAGACCCTCATAATAAGCAGCCCCAGGAGGAAGTCAGCACAGCACAAGGATGGTGGGAGCCCCTCATAATGAGCATAGCACAGGGATGGTGGGAGCACCTCAAAATATGCACAGCAGAGGTACAGCCCCAGGAGGAAGTCAGCACAGCACAGGGATGGTGGGAGCCCCTCATAATATGCACAGCAGAGGTACAGCCCCAGGAGGATGTCAGCACAGCACAGGGATGGTGGGAGCCCTTCATAATAAGCAGCCCCAGTAGAAATATGACACCGCTCAACCTCTTCAAAGAGGAGGGTACGGGCATATAGTACGGTGTGCTTTTTTTGGACAAGGAAGTGAGCCAAATGAAGAAAGAAGGTCTCTGTGCTTGATTAAAAAATTGTTTATAGACATATACATGGTCTACTGGTCACATGTGTTGAATTCCTCCGAGATCCATGCCTCATTCATTTTTAGAAATGTGAGGTAGTTAACACTGTCGTGAGCTAGGCGAGTACGCTTATCGGTCACGATCCCCCCTGCTGCGCTGAATGTCCTTTCGGACAGGACACTGGATGAGGGGCAAGCCAACAGTTTGATTGCAAATTGGGCAAGCTCTGGCCAGAGGTCAAGCCTGCCCACCCAGTAGTCCAGGGGTTCATCACTCCTCAGATCATCCACATCGGCCGTTAACCCTGGCGGTCTAGGCGTTCCCTGATGCTGGATCCGGATGACACCTGTCGATGGGTCGGCTTAAAGAATGACCTCATATCCGAAGTCACCAACACATCTTCAAACCAGCCTCTTCTTGCAGGCGCTGTTGGATTGGTACCCGCAACTCCTTCTCTGGGAGTGGGAATTGCTCCTCTGCCAGCGCACGCAAAGGCAGAATGCAGCATTTCTCGAAGCAAGGCCTGGAAGTGCTCCATTCTGCCAGCCCTCTGTGACGGCGGTAACATTTCCGCCATTTTGTGTTTGTACCGGGGGTCTAAGTACATTGTCACCCAGTACTGGTCCTTGACCCTTATGCTTTTTATACGGGGGTCCCTATTAAAACACTGGAGCATGAAGGCCCCCATTTGCACTAAAGTGGAAGCGGTGTGGTGGCCTGGCTCCTGCTCATCATCCAGGATAATGTCGTCCTCTTCATTCTCCTCTCCCCATCCACGCACAACAGGGATCCCAGAAAGGTTTAAAGCATGCTCTTCTTGCTCCTCCTCATCCGCCCCGGCACCATCCTCCTCTGACTGCTCTTCAGACTCCTGTTGTTGACTTGTCTCAGATAGAGTAGCCCCCCCTGGGAATTCATCCAGCATTGCAACTACCTCATCTTCCCGCTCCTGCTCCTCCACAGCTTGATCAATGACACGACGCAATGCACGCTCCATAAAGAAGGCATAAGGAACCATGTCACTGATGGCGCCATGGCTGCGACTGACCAGTTTGGTGATCTCCTCAAATGGGCGCAGAAGTCTGCATGTGTCGCGCATGAGCAGCCACTGGCGCGGTGAAAAAAACCCCAGCTCCCCAGAACCTGTTCTGCCGCAGAGTTCATACAGGTAGACGTTAACTGCACGTTTCTGCTGGAGCAGCCTATCAAGCATATAGAAGGTTGAGTTCCATCGCGTCGGGCAATCGCAAATAAGACGTCTGACCGGCAGATTGTGTCACCGCTGAATGTCAGCAAGGTGAGCCATGGCCGTGTAAGATCTTCTGAAATGGGGCGAGATTTTCCTTGCCTGCCGCAAGATGTCCTGGACCCCAGGGTATTTGACAACGAATCGCTGCACGACCAAGTTTAAGACGTGTGCCATGCATGGCACGTGCCTGATTTTGCCCTGTTTCAATGCGCTAAGCAGATTGGCACCGTTGTCACACACCACTTTACCAACTGTCAAATTGAGCGGTGTTAGACACTGATCTGCCTGTGAACGCAAAGCTGAAAGGAGTGCCGGGCCAGTGTGGCTCTTGGCTTCCAGGCACAACAGACGCAGCACGGCATGGCAACATCTCACCTGGCATGTCGAATAGGTTCTGGGGAGCTTGGGCGGCGCAACGGAAGATACGCTAGCAGCGGAAAAGGAGGAGTCAGCCGAGGAGGAGAGGGAGGAGGATGGAGTAGGAGGAGGAGGAGAAGAAGAGTCAGGTCTGCATGCAATCCGTGGCGGTAAAACCAAATCTACACGGGTGCCACTGGTTACATGCTTGACGGCTGTCAGAAGGTTCACCCGGTGGGCAGTAAAAGTGATATACCTTCCCTGCCCGTGTTTGCTAGACCACGTGTCTGTGGTCAGATGTATCTTGGCACCGACACTGTGTGCCAGAGATACATTCACTTGCCACTGAACATGGCCATATAGCTCTGGGATGCCCTTCTCTGAGAAATACTTCCTTCTTGGGACCTTCCATTGTGGTGTTCCAATGGCCACAAATTTGCGAAAGGCCTCCGAGTCCACCAGTTTATATGGCAGTAGTTGGCGGGCTATGAGTTCTGACAAGCCAGCCGTCAACCGTTGGGCAAGAGGGTTATCCGGCGTCATCAATTTTTTACGCTCGAACATTAGGCCCACGGAAGCCTGCCTTTTTGCGGAAAAACGTGAGCTTGGCGTGATGGAAGGTGGAGTGGAGGACAATTGTGAGGAGAGAGGAGAAGTAGAAGACGAGGCTGGACGGTGAGAGCCTGGAGTGTGGCTTTGTGTGTTCTGTTGCTCCCACTGGGCTCGGTGATGGCTGCTCATGTGCCTTCTTAAGGCGGTCATCCCTAGGTGAGTGTTGGGCTTACCGCGACTAATGCGTTGACTGCAAAGATTGCAGATGGCAACGCTATTGTCAGCAGCGGACACGTTAAAAAAAGCCCACCCTGCGGAGCCATGTGCCGGTGTCCTGGGAGCGCCAGATGTGACTGTACATGGTCGATGACTCGCTCCTGATACATTTGCAGTCTGCTTTGTCCCTCCTGTGCAATGTAAGTTATTCCTGCTTCTCCTCCCTATCTGCTGGTCCATATCTCCCTCTGAACTCCCCTCCTCTTCCTCTCTTGTGGGCACCCACGTGACATCACTAGACACGTCATCATCGACGTCACCTTCCCCACCACTATAAGTAGAGATCTCGGAGTAGGCAGTAACACCGGGGACCAACCTCCTCCTTGGGCTGATCTGGGTACTGTCGTCAGACTGCTGAGTAGCGGTTGTTGCTACCTCCTCTTCCTGATCCAATACCAAGAGTGGCTGCGCATCAGAAATGCCTTGATATGGATCGGAAAATAATTCCTGTGACTCAAGCGGAAGGTATGTGTTGGTGTTGTTGGTGGTAGTGTCTTTGGGGGTGCACATAGCAGAGAGGGAAGAAGAGGGTGCAGATTGAGAGGATGAGGAGGGTGCAAAAGAGTAAGGCTGAGTGAGCCACTCAACCAAGTCTGGTGCGTCCTTTAAAGTAATTGAACGCACCTTCTGCAACTTCCCACTTTGGCTCAAGCCTGTTGCTCCTGCCCTACCCCTACCACCCCTGCGGAAGGGCCTGCCTCTTCCTCTGCCTGTCATTTTTTAAATGACCCTGTGACAAAACTCTCAGTCCCTATACCGATGAAGGACTGCTGCAGTATAGGGCAGCGGTCAGCAGTAGTGCACCTCAACCCTATGTATTGTGGACCTATACCAGTCCTTATAGAATGGCAGACTGTACCTCACTCAACCCTATGTACTGTAGCACCCTAGACAGACCAAGTTACCAGTCCTTATAAGGACCTTTGTGGAACAAGTAGGTTGTGTGTGACTGATTAGCAGACTGTACGTCAGTCCCTATACCGATGAAGGACTGCTGCAGTATAGGTCAGCGGTCAGCAGTAGTGCACCTCAACCCTATGTATTGTGGACCTATACTAGTCCTTATAGAATAGCAGACTGTACCTCACTCAACCCAATGTACTATAGCACCCTACACCAGGTTATTACCAGTCCTTATAAGGACCTTTGTGGAACAAGTAGGTTGTGAATGATTAGCAGACTGCAGCAGAAGGGCAGCAGTCAAGTATAATATTCTTTCTATATTTGGAAGAAAGAATATTATGCGTGTACAAGCCTATTACCATACCACTGATACCAGTCCTGAAAAGAACCTTTGTGGACCTAATATAGTAACAGCTACTGATTAAACTGACCCCTGACTGCCTCACACATTGCTTCCTGCCTGTCCCTATATAAACTGACAAAACAGAGGCTACTGGAACAATAAGTGGAATAGCACTTTTGTGGACTTGATAGTAGCAGCTAATGACTAAACTGACTGTCCCTACAGCAGACACACCGTCCTGTCCCTTTCTCTAAACTGACAAAAGACACTCAGGCTGCTGCTACAATCAGTAGCACAGCAAACCTATATCCTGAACTACACCTAACACCTATACCAGTCCTGAAAAGAACTTTTGTGTACCAAATAGCTAGCGATTTGGGTCACTGCAATCTCTCCCTGCTCCACACAGCAACCTCTCCCTATAGTGACAGAAGAAAGAATGTAAAATGGCCGCCGGATCGGGTCTATTTATAAGTTAGGGGGAATGTCCAAGTGTCCATCTGCTGTAATGTCTCAATTGGCTGTCCTGTACCCCATGATGGATGTGTCATCATAGGTCAAAGTTCTTTTACACAGTAAACACGGAAGTCCACCAGGCGAACGGCGCCAATAGTCTGCCGAACGGGCGGACCGCGACCAGCCGAAATTCGCCGCGAAACGACCGCTGGGCGAACCGTTCGGCCATCAATAATCAGGAATTGGGGTATAAGATTCTGGTGGGGTGTGTACAGAGCTCTGTCAGTTTTACGTAAATAGTTTCCCTGAACAACTGGCAGTTACTGGTGGGGCCAGAAGGTGGAGGACACGCTTCTTCATGTCTTCTGGACATGTGATAAATGTCAACATTTCAGATCGGTTATTAAGCAGCTGACAGATTTTGATCTGGGCACAGACCAGGCAAAATACCTGATACGCATGTCTCACTTGCCAGTACTTCCTACAAGAAGAGTATGCTGATTCACTTAGTAAGTGCAGCTAGGGCCTGCATTCTAGCCATCTGGAAGCAGGAGACTCCTCTTCTCCTGCTCTTTGGCTCGAGCATGTGGTCTGGTACGAATCAGGAGGGGGGCGCTCTCTCGTCCCCCCTCTTTTCCTGTGGCCTGACAGGTTGCTTGCTCAGATAAGGGTCTGGTATGGATTCTGGAGGGACCCCATGCAATTTTTTTTCAATTTTGGCTCAGGGGTCCCCTTAAAATCCATATCAGACCTGAAGGGCCTGTTAATGGACTGGGGGGAACCCATGCTCTTTTTTTCAATGAGTTTTATCTATATTGCTCGACAATTCATTACAGCCGCAATCAGTTTTACATGACAATTTTTCCTTTAGAAATGTCATTGTGATGTGGTACTGTTCTAAACACGGGAAAATGTGCCACTTTGCAGGCATACTAGGCACGATATTTAAAGGAATATTTCATTTTTATTGTTTCACTTTAAGTATTAAAAAAATCACTGCTCTCGAAAAAACTTCAGTTTTAAAAATAAATTTGCATTGATACACTTTTTATGACAATATCTTGCATATGAGCCTTTAAAATGAGCACTTTTGATTTTTCATGTTAGTGTCCCATAGACTTTAGCGGTGTTCCGGTGGCTTTCGAATTTGCTGCAAACACTGCATATTGTTTGCTGTTCGGTGAACAGGAGAACACCCGATGTTGGAGTCAAACTTACGTTTGACTCGAACATCGGGCACATCCCTACTGGTGGATGACGTGCAAAAACCTCTCTTGACATCTCATTCTGTCGTACTTGTGTATCAGACATAGTGACACTGTTGACATTTTTTTTTATATTTTTCCCTTTTCCCATCTTTCTTGTTATTTCATCCCTTTTTTTAGGTCCTTGTGTTTGTTCTACTCCTATCGATGGTATAGTTTGGCCTATGACAGGTCGTTACAGGTGGTTTACTTCATACTGGTGAGAAGATTATTGTCTGTGTAACTGGCTCTTTGAGGTGGCTAATCGAAATTTGTTTATATTCCACACCTGCTGTCAATTTATAATGCTGTTGTATCCATGTACTACAATAAAAAAGGTGTTTGTTTTTCTTACATAAAAATTAAATATGTCATATGAATATTTTAGTTACCACTTGCAAATTTTATATGCAAATACAGTTACTGATAACTCAGTAGACGCATATATGAAATTGTTCAGATCCATTAAGGGTAAACAACCATCAGAATAGAAATAGACAAAAATTCAGTTTAAAAACATTTTTAAAATGCATTAAGATATCAGTTTTACATATTTAATATACAACATATTTGAATGCTCTAATGCATGGGGCATAATGATAAGCATTGTTGGAAAGGATAGCATTTAGAGAAATATTTGTTTAATTATAGTGTTGGAATAATTTTGATCTTTTTATCAGGGTATAAATGAAATTCAAAATAACTACATTCATAAAGTATTGCAAAATTTATGGAATTAAATTTAGCATCACAAATGGAAAGCTGATATAGCTCCAAAATAAATTTTATTGAAGTCAAAGACCATAACAGTATCTTTTCTCTGTGCGGTTTAAGTGAACAATTTGTTCAACCACCCTTGTGGTGTAAGACATTTTTTCTTAATGGTCCTCTGTATCCAAACTACTGGAGTTTTTGAATAGTTGAGCATGATGAATATCTTATGATGAATATCTTATCAGCTAATTTAACTATGTAACATTTAGTAAATGTAACTATATTGTGTTGGCAACTCAAATGCACTGTGACATTCATTTTGAAATGTGATGGCACTAATCTTAAAATTAGGGTGTTAATTTACTAAAGGTAAATATGCTGTTCACTTTACAAGAGGATTACCCTTTGCTTAGTGAATGAGGTGAAGTTCCGCTAGCTTCCATCATCTAATCATGTGCAAGCAAAAATACTTTTTTTTTTCATTCTTTGTACATGATTGGTTATTCTTGCCATGGTACATTTTTACCACATTCACTAAGCACCCCATCCTTCACTGTTCAAGAACTGCAGGCAGGAATAGGAGAGGCTAGGATGGCATTCAAAACAGCACGAGTGGAACTGGATAAAGGATAACAGTTATTAACTATGGAGCAAACTGTATATTAAACATCACCATAGCTTTGCTAACATGCATCAGGAAAATCGGAATGCAAGGGTCAAATCTTGCAAGAAATGTATTGCTTCCCTTTATACATTATAAAAATAAAAATAAATTCCAGTGGGTCCCCAAACCTTGTCTAATGTCCTATTTATTTCTGCCTATAAAACAAAGGCAGATACTGATAGATAGGTGAGAACACAACAACAAAGAGAGGGCTTATCGATCTAGTACATTACTATAATAAATAGTATTAAAAAGTATATAAAAAATAATGTATTCACAAATGCATGACATGCACAAGTGTATCTAAAGGTAGAGATGAGAACTCCTTCAAGCCCACAGTGCTCAACGTATGACATTGAAGCACCTCATAACGTCTAAAATGGCTAATGTGTATTGAGCCCTCTTCCTCAGAGCCAAGCATGTGGATGACTGAGTGCCAACTTAAATGCTAAACAAATCCTTCCCGTCACTGGTCACATGAGCATAATGTTCCGAACAGCAAAGGTCACAGTATACCAAAAATGTGTGCAAGCATGGGGTTAAATAAACATTTTCAATATGATGCACATCATACCTTTATTTTGTGCATCCATCCTAAAAAAAGATGTAGTCTGATGCTCCTGCTTGTATGTCACTTCTCATGCCCTCTATTTTGTCTCTTGTATTACCTCTTCTGCCCTCTGTCTCTTTTCATTAAAGAAAAAGTTTATTTGCATGAATAAAACACAAAGAACATGGGCGCATAATTGACACAAATGAGTTAGTACAAGCCAGGATAAAGCGTAAACATGTCAACATTGTTTACATAAACAGCAACAGAGGTATTGCCTTCGGAGAATCAGATTCCTCCAAAATAGGCCTAAATAGCCCTTGGAGGCTGGGTCATCAAAAAAACACCTCAATTCAAACTATTCCCACATATATCTAATATAAGAAAAGGGAACGAAGGAAGAAAGAGTAATAGACTAAAGAAGAGGCAGGGTATAATATACATCTAGAAGAAAGAAAGAGAGGAAGTAGGAGAGAGAGGGGGGGGGGAATGCCTATACCAAGAAATAGCGTAAGGTAGTACATCACTGGTTAACTAGTATATGAAATGCACAATCTGTAATCCCTAGGTCAGTACAGAGATATCTGGAGGATTCACCTGAGACACAGGACTAACGTAAGCGACCGACCTTCACGTAGGCCGTCCCACCTAAGTCATCATGTCCCGATAAGTCTGGGAGTATCTGAAGACAAACCACGGAGTCCAGGTCTTATGGTAGCGCTCCACTCTCTCGTTGGACTGTGCAGCCGTGTCCTCCATCTCACAGATGAAGGAGACTCTGCTTAACCAATCCTTCAAGGTGGGGATGGCTGTAGATTTCCAGAAAAGTGGAATAAGGGAGTTGGCTGCATTCAACATGTGCCTCGTAAGAGAGTGTTTGTACTGTCTAAAAGACATAGTGGACACATGTAGCATATAGCAAGCAGCGTCCAACCCAAGTCTGGTCTCCGTGATCTGGACTATCAGTTTCTTAACCCCTGTCCAGAATGGCTTCAACAACTCACAGTTCCACCATATGTGAAACAGAGAGCCCCTCTCCGTGCCACATCTCCAGCACCTATCAGACGAACACGGGTACCACCGGTGAATTTTCACTGGGGTGGCATTCCAATGAGTAAGGACCTTGTAGGCAGTTTCCTGCATTTTTGTGCTTAGAGAACATCTGTGCGAAAGGATGCAAGCCCTATACCACTGATCGTCAGAGATCGACATTCCCAGTTCTTGGATCCAACGCTCCCTGAGTCTAAGGTCCTCCCGCGGACCCAATGATTGTAGCCAGGCATAGGAAAGCGATGTGGTCTTCGGAGTTGGTTCTCCCCTTGAACACACCGATTCAAAGTTTGTTAGGTCTCTCGAAAAGTGAGGCCTACGACTAGTGGCATTGACGTAGCTGCGCAGTTGAAAGTACGTCCACATAGGCAGACGTGGCAAGCTACAGTCCAATTTGAGTTGAGCAAAGTCTTTCATCTTGTTGTTGAGGAAACAATCAGTCGCCAAAAGTGGCCTACTCGGATTGGACAGTGTGAGCAAAGGGTTACCCAAGCCCGGGGGAAAATCCGGGTTGTCTCGCACCGGGGTAAGTGGGCTCAAGGGGGAGGAGAACCTGGAATCCCCTGCTAGTTTATGAAATATGTTAAGGGTAGTTCCAATGGTAGGGTGTGTCAGCATGGCCGTGGGGCACTTCGCACGTGGGATCCAGGGCAGGAACCTGAGGGGGCTTGTGCCAGAGTTTTCCTCCAAGAGGACCCAATCCTTAAGGTGAGAATGACAATGCCAGTCGATAATGCGTGCAATGTGTGTGGCGTAGTAGTAATATTTGTAGTCGGGGACGCCCAGGCCCCCCTTGTCTTTGGGTCTGGTCAGTAGCGTCATCTTCAGTCGGGGCGGTTTATGGCCCCATATAAATTTCATCTGGAGCGAGTGAAGAGCTTTAAAGAAACTCATGGGTATCTTAATTGGTAAAGTTTGCAGCAGATACAATACCTTTGGCAGGACGACCATCTTGCATATGGCAGCCCTGCCAAACCATGAGAAAAACCCCGAGACCCACCTCTGTAGGTCCTGTGTTAGATTCTTAAGGAGGGGGGAAAAATTCTGCACAAACGCCGTTGATAGTCTTGGTGTTAGCCAGATTCCTAGGTATTTAATGGCCGACTCGACCCAATGGAAGGGACTGTTAACCTGAACCCTGGTCAATGAATCTTGGGGGAGTGAGATATTCATCGCTTCAGATTTAGAATAATTTATTTTGAGATTAGATAGATATCCATAGTTAGCAAATTCTTTCAAAAGAGAGGGGATGGAGACATGTGGGTCTGTCAGGAAAAACAACAAATCATCGGCAAATGCTGCAATTTTGTAGTCTCGGCCATTGAGGTGGAATCCTCTAATGGATGGGTTCGCGAGTACGTGTCGTAAAAAGGGTTCAAGGGAAATAATGAAGAGTAGGGGCGACAAAGGGCACCCCTGTCTGGTACCATTTTTAATATGCACTGTGTCTGACAACGTCCCATTCACCCTGAGCCTGGCCGAGGGGTTCTGGTACATCGCTGAAATCCAAGCCATCATATTTGGACCCAGTCCTGTATGTTTGCACGTCTGTAGCATATAGTCCCAAGCTACTCGATCGAAGGCCTTCTCCGCGTCGGTTGACAGGAGGAAGCCCTCGATCTTTCGCTGGTGTGCCATGTGGATCAGGTTCAGGGATTTTGTAACATTATCTTTGGCCTCTCTACCGGGCATGAAACCGGCCTGGACGGGTCCTATCAAGTCGTGAAGCAAGGGTCTCAATCTATTGGCTAAAATTTTCGTTAGGAGTTTGACGTCAATATTTAAGAGGGAAATCGGCCTGTAACTAGAACAGTTTAGAGGATCCTTCCCCTCCTTGGGTATGACTGTAATAAAAGCCGACAGGAAGTCATTGGAGACCAGTCCCTGGGTTGTCAGAGAATTCATAGCGTTCTTAAAGGGGGCAAGTAAAACGTCTAAGAAAGTCTTATAATATATAGCACTAAAACCGTCGGGTCCAGGGGATTTACCTGTTTTCAAGTCTCTAACAGCAATTTTAATTTCGGCTTCCTCTATAGGCCTATCCAGCTGAATACGATCTTCGTCGTTTAACGCGGGGAGGTTAGCCGCCTCTAGGTAGGCCTGTATCGCCTGGGCACGGTCGCTCTGCATGTCGGGAGGTCTATGCATATGTGGGAGATTGTACAGAGTTGTATACTAATTGTGGAAATGTCTGGCAATGTTCACCGTGTCGCAATCAATCTTCCCCCCTTTGCCTTTTATACCCATAATGTGGTTGTGATTTGTCTGGGACCTCAAGGCTCTTGCTGGAATCTTGCCCGTCTTATCCCCATGCTCGTAGTAAATCTTCTTTTTGAAAAATAGGAATCTCCTGGCGGTATTGTCAAAAATTTGTTTCAGGGTCTTTCTGGCTTCGAGGAGTTCAGTCGCCGAGTTAACTGTTAGGGAATGTTTGTGGAGGGATTCTAAAGTACGGATCTTGACAGTCAGGTCAGAGATTGCTTTGTCCCTCTCCCTTTTTTTCCTGGCCCCCATACGGATCAGCTCGCCCCTAATGTGGCATTTGTGGGCTTCCCAAAGCGTAAGAGGGTTCATCCCAGGCGTATTGTTCAGCCGTAAATATTCAGTCAGTGAGGAGACCAAGTCAGGTAAGAGCGTCGGGTCCGTCAGCAGCGACGAGTTCAGTCTCCATGTGTTGTGTCTGGTAGGAATATCTGACAGGTCTAAGGAGATGGAAATAGGTGCGTGGTCCGAAATAGTTTGCAAACCTATGCGAGCATCACATATCAATGGGAGGTCCCTCTGGGCTATAAAAATGTAGTCGATTCTCGAGTGTCGATTGTGTGGGGCCGAGAAGAAGGAATAATCCCGTCCATCTGGATTTAAGTGACGCCAGGTGTCTACTAGGTTCAATGAGTGTAGAAGCTTCTTAATGCTCTTTAGGACTTTGTACGTGATAGCTGATTTGCCAGTGGACGTGTCTTCAGTCGGTATAAGAGGAACATTAAAATCTCCCCCCAGTATTAGTCTACCGGAACTAAAGCTCAACAGCTCGTCCACCACCTTCCGGCAGAAAGTGAGCTGGGCCGAGTTGGGGAAATAAACGTTCGCCAGTGTCAGGGGGACTCCCCGGCACAACCCCGTGAAGAAAATAAATCTCCCCCCAGGGTCTACTAGTTTGCCCGTCACCGTAAAGGCAGCGTCCCTGCTCACCAGTATCGAGACCCCTTTGGACTTGGTCTTGGGACTGGCAGCATGGTGAGCCTCAACAAAGTAGGAGTCAGTAAGTCTTGGTATGTGGTTGAGTTTAAAATGGGTCTCTTGGAGGAATACAAAACCAGGCCTACCTTTCCTAAGCTCCCTCAATAAAGTGGTTCTCTTCTCAGGGATGTTGAGCCCCTTAATGTTGTGAGAGATGACCGTGGGACCACGACCGACATCAGAATATGCCATGGCTCAGACTCAGGGAAACGCGGATGTCGGAACCTGTAAAAATAGCTCAGCAGTTATATGTGTATACTTAAGGCAGTACGGAATCTCTAATTGGATATAGGCTAAGGTAAGGTAAGGAGAAGAGTAGAAAAGTAGCAGAAAGTTGGAGATGAGTATAAGGAAGATAAAGTATAGGTTACTCTCCCTTCAGACGGGTATACCGTCCCGGGGGTTAAAGTTAGTGTGTGAGGACGGGCCCCAAACGGACCCGTACTGGACACTATTGGGGGGGTTAGGGAGGCCCACCCCAGAGACAGCAACAACCACCACGCAGAACACACCAGTCTAACAGTCTAGGTGTCTACGCCGTGTAGAGGTAAAAAATAACAATCAATCAAACTAGAGCAAGTACTCGATTAACCAAATAGGGGTCGTCGAGCGTGGCCCATTACACATCTATGATAAGTGCTGAACAGTCTGTTATACACCAACGAACTAAGAAATTACAACAAAGAACCTGAACAAAAAGCTATAAGCAGCTAAAGTGAGGAACATGCATAGCATCCGAACATCAGCAACCCCCCGAGATACTGGGCAGGTAGACCCCCCCAGGGCCCTACCAGCAGAGTATCACCACTACCCCACGACTCCCTGCAACAACCATCCGGCTCTGAGGACCGGTCTTCATCACACCGGGTGGAGGCCACCCCCCTCCCGATCCAACCCTTCAGAGTCTTCCCGTGGAGTAAAACCGTCCCGGGTTATGTAAAAAAAAAATAAAAAAAATTAGCTGTGCAGTCAATGGAGCAGGGGAACTGGGCACGTGGGTAATAAACAAAGGAGCCTCCGGTGGGCATTTCACTCCCTGCCCTTGCCATAAGTTGGGTGTATAGATAAGTAAATGGAGTCACCCGGCCAGTTATCCCAAGGGTTCTAAGCAGGTAGAGGGCAGGATGTAACCGACAGGCTTTCGCTTCAATGTAAATAGAGCAGATCGGGCCTCCTCTGTTCTCTCAAATAGTGGGGGGGGGGGGGGGTAAAACAAAAGAGAAAATAAAATGAAAAAGTAGGAACACACAGCCTCTTCCTCCAGTCAATGAGAGAGTCCGAGATACATTGTTGAGGAAGCTGTAGATGTTTCGTAGGCAAAAGTAGAGGTAAGTAAACGGGGGAAAGTGTGAAAAAAAAAAGGTAAAAAACAAAATCACATACAAAGCCCCGTAGATGCAAAGTTACCACAGTGTGCCTAAGCGTCCATCAGAATCCTGGAGGAGTGAGGGCGACTTCGGGGAGTGCCCCTCGGTGAGGCGTCGGTACGGCCTTGTCTCCGCTTCTTGGTGGAGTGTTTCTCAGGTGATGCCAGTGGGGAGAAAGGTGGGGTCCTATCCTTGGGTGGTAGTGAGAACTCCCGATACCAGTCAGGTAAGGCAATCAGTTCAATCTGGAGGGCTGTGCAGAACTCCGGGAGGTCTGCAGGTGTGCGGAGAATATGCTGCTTGCCGCCATGATTGACCAGGAGGGCGAAGGGGAAGCGCCAGGAGTAACGCAGCTCTTTCTCCCTTAATTTATCCAGCAAGGGCCGCAGCGCCCTGCGGTTTTTCAGGGTAATTTGGGAGAGGTCTTGAAAAAGTTTGATGCTTTCCCCATTGAAAACAATCTGGTCTTCCCTGCGCGCCCGTGACATGATGTCTTCTTTAGGGCAAAGTTTTACAAAAAGCAGTTTTTTCAGGAGCAGTGATTTTAATAATGCTTAAACTGAAACAATAAAAGTGAAATATTACTTTAATCCATGTTGAGGGCATGTGGCCTGCTACGGTTCAGGAGGGGGGGCATTCTCTCACCCCCCCTCTTTTACCATGCTTAAGTGAAACAATAAAAGTGAAATATCCCTTTAAATTTCATAACTGGGGGTGTCTATAGTATGCCTACTCACATCTATAATGAATTGTCTATGGGAAAAATCGAAAGCGCTAATTTCTAAAGGTTTATATGCATGGTATTGTCATAAAAAGTGTTTGGGGACCCGGGTCCTGCCCCAGGGGACATGTATCAATGCAAAAAAAGTTTTAAAAACTGACTTTTTTGGGGGAGAAGTGATTTTTAATAATGGTAAAAGTGAAACAATAAAAGTGAAATATTCCTTTACATTTCTTCCCTGGGGAGTGTCTATAGTATGCCTGTAAAGTGGTGCATTTTTCCTGTGTTTAGAACAGTCCCTGCACAAAATGACATTTCTAAAGGAAAAAAAGTCATTTAAAACTACTAGCGGCTATAATGAATTGCCGGGTCCCAGCAATAAAGATAAAAGTCATTGAAAAAAACGGCATGGGATCCCCCAGTCCATTACAAGGCCCTTCGGGTCTGGTATGAACATTACGGGTGAACCCCTGAACCAAAATTTAAAAAAAATTGCATGGGGTTCCACTCAAATTCCATACCAGGCCATTCAGGTCTGGTATGGATATTAAGCGGAACCCTTCACCAATTAAAAAAAAAATGGCGTAGGGGTCCCCCTCAAAATCCGTACCAAACCCATATCTGAGCATGCAACCTGGCAGGCCGCAGGAAAAGAGGGGGGGCGAGATAGTGCCCCCCTCCTGAACTGTACCAGGCCACATGCCCTCAACATGGATTAAAGGAATATTTCACTTTTATAGTTTCCCTTTAAGCATTATTAAAATCACTGCCCCTTAAAAAAACGGTTGTTTTTAAAACTTTTTTTGCATTGATACATGTCCCCTGGGGCAGGACCCGTGTCCCCAAACACTTTTTATGACAAAACCATGCATATAATCCTTTAAAATTAGCACTTTTGATTTCTCCCATAGACAATTTATTATAGCTGCGAGTAGTTTTACATGACCTTTTTTCCTTTAGAAATGTCATTTTGTGCAGGAACTGTTTTAAACACGGAAAAAATGCACCACTTTAAAGGCATACTATAGACACCCCCAAGGTACAAATTTAAACGAATATTTCACTTTTATTGTTTCACTTTAAGCATTATAAAAATCACTGCTCCGAAAAAACTGCCTTTTTTAAAACTTTTTTTTGCATTGATACATGTCCCTTGGGGCAGGACCCAGGTCCCCAAACGCGTTTTATGACAATAACTTGCATATAAGCCTTTAAAATTAACAAATGCTTTTTCATGTTACTGCCCCATAGACTTCAACAGTATTCCAAAGGCTTTCGAATTTCCCCCGAACACCACATATTGTTTGGTGTTCGCAGAAAATCCGAACAACCAAAGTTCAGCCTGAACTTATGCTCGGACCAAACTGTTCGCCCATCCCTAGTAGATATGACCTCACTTCCGGTCCTGCCACTACATCATTTTCGGTCACTCCATGTACAAGGAGTGAACCAGATAGATGGGACCCTTATAGCACTCTCTTCTGCCCATAGACAGAATATGAATTTAGGATTACAGTGGATTGTATAGTCATCTGATTGTTTGCTTCTTACAGATCCAGTGAAGTGCTGGTTGTGTCTATAAAACCTAAACAGTAGGGATTTACTAAAGGAAAATAGACTGTATACTTTGCAAGGTAAGTTGTAGTTTGTAAGGTAAGTTTTCCCAGAGCTTAGGGAATGTGGTTAAATTTCACTTTGCAATGAATACCCAATCATGTGCAAAGAAAAAGAAAAGAAGATTTTTCGCTTGTATCTGATTGGATGATGGAAGTCAATAGAGCTTAATTTCATAAACTATGCTGCTTTCTAAATAAATTATACATTTCAGTTATACTTTGTAGTTTCTACAAACAAGCCGGAAACTGAAATCAAATTTATCTATTCTGCATTTTGTGTAATTCCAGGCGTCTTGGTCATTTACAAAACAAAAACTCTACTATCTCATTGGGGAGTATATTATTAAACAGGAATTTAAGCCTAGGTTCACACATTTGCGATCTCACACATTGTGTGAAATTTGCACCCACGCTGCAGGTACCGATCACATGCAATGTCTGTGCAGTGCCAGTTAGGCCATACAGTTGTAGGGCTGAACTATCATTCGATTCCCATAAAAAAAAATGCAGGGACTTTTTTTCCCCCGCACTGAAATCAGATCGCATGGGTGTTCTTACCTATGTGATCTGATTTATGTCCGAATTCACAGTTCACAGTGCGATCTGTGAACTGATCTGGGGGTGTCATTAACAATGTATTGACACCTGCAGCAGTTCACAGAGCACAGTGTGAACTGCCAGCAGGAGAGATGCGATGCGGAAACCGGCGCTGTAATCGCGCTGGTTCCGGAATCGCACAAGTGTGAGGCTAGGCTGAAAAATGAAAGATTGCAATTCTAACAGATAAAATGATGCAATCCTATAACATTCAGTACAGTGTCAGTATTCATATTTATAGGCTGGCTTTTTGAAAATAAAAAAATAATAACCTGGTAGTCCAATAATTGCAAAATAGCCCATAACTTTCTCTATATTTTATTGTATGGTATTACTTCAGGATCTTGAACTTCAGCATTCAGCTTAAGCAAACAGTGGTTAGCCTTCATTTGCACAATCAAAGCTCGACAGGGAGCAATGTCACAGAAGAAAATCATCAGGCAAAGCCAATCACTGCCACTTGTGGAAAAGACAACTGCTTTAACGTTCCCAGTAAGCTGCCAGATAAATAAAGCCAGAAGGTGAACCCTTCCAAACTAGTAAAAATCACCTCAGCATCACATAAGAGGATTGCCAAAAAAAGAGCGGGATTCTGTTGGATGCCAGTTAATTGTTCATCTAAAAGATACAGAAATGAAAAGCAAACAAGCCAGCCTGGTGAGTGCCCCAATTTCCAAACTTTATGCAAACCAGTCATTTTTCTGTGTTCTATTTGTATTTTGAGACACTTTTATTTGAAATAAGTATAATACATCTTAAAATAATTAAACAATTGGAAAGTATCTAACTGCAAAGTGAAATATACTTGCTGCTTTACTCAACCATTGATAAGTGCAATTTTTTGCTGTGATTGATGAAAGATTATGTTTTTTTGCTTTTTCCGAGGTAAATGATTCTGATATATGATCTATATATAATTTTATGGTTAAACTACATATGTCTCTCAAAAGCAATTTAAATTATGCCTACTGTATGTAAAGTAATATAACTAGGATGCATCATACAAATGTATTTAAAATACTCTAAGGCTATTTGTGTATTCATTAAATTGAATAAAGTACATAAACATAGTTTAGAGTAAAAAAGAAGGCATTTGATAACTTTTGAGAGTGATGTTGCCTCAGTTTAGGGCAAACGGTGTAGATTTTATATGATGAATTCTTTCAAAAGCATTACTTTGTATTATGTTGTCTTAATTGCAGAACTTATTTTTTATTTATTTTTTGCTAAAAAGTTAGTTGGTAAAATACACAGGCTTGTAATGCATACGATATACAATGTGTTTACTACATTATTTTTTCTGTGTGTTGCTTTTTTCAGATATTAGAGCTGCACATGCAGCTATGCCTATATAAATAATTAAATTGCCTTGTCAGTCACAGTGATCTTGAAACTGCATGTGTTAATAATGAGCTTATTATAAATTGTCAGTCAATGTAGTATATGATCCATTGGCTGCAGAGAAAAAAAAACTATTTTCAAATTCAACTTGACATTTTTAACATGCATGTATTTATTGTACTATTTGTACTTGTACATATTATGGGCATTACCAAAGACTTGTCCAAGTGAACCCGTGGATATTTTAAACACTCAGTCATGTGCAAAGGTATTTAAAAAATAGGAATTGATTTTGCACATGGTTGGGTAATAATTTACTTTCGTTTGTCACCGCTAAAAAATTAGGTATTGATGTACTACTTTATTTTGCCTCAGCTGGTGTTCACTTCAAGTAGTGAATAAGGATAATAACTATTAAAGCTTAATGTTTGTTTTAATAAGATAAAATACCTTGGCCTCTAGCTGGCCTATAATAGGCAGAACATGGCTCACACATTGGTAGTCCTTATTAACCCTTGCCTCTTATTTGATTCTCACACATTTCCCCTCCATTTACCTTTCTTTGTAAAAGCATGTAAAAAATGGGATTTGGAAAATGGAGTAATGACAGAGCTTATATTCTGCTTGTTCCAGACCAATGGACCTGCAGTGCAGCCATACAAGTAGTACTTGAAGAAGGGGAGGACATTGATAGCAGCCTACATATACTGTAGTCTTCATTATTGGTTTGCTTAAAAGATTTAATATAGTAATATATTTGTAAGTTGTAATTTTTCTTGGAATTTAGGAAAAAATAGATTTGTCATGAAGTGGAACCAAGCCCTCCTGTCCTTTGAAGTAATAGCACAAAAATCTGTATTTCTATTCTTGCTAGATGGCCTTTGTTGTTGAAAAATAAAATATTTATTTGCTCACTTCGGAAGCTTCTTCGTGCTGCAACTTCTCCTACCTGTGAAACAGAGCCATGTTAGCCTCAATTTAGATCTGCAGTTGCCATGGTATGGTACACGTGATCAGCTATAATACTAGTCATTTGAGTGCTTAATAGACTGGTTAAAGTGTCACTTAATATAGTCAAGTATGTATTCTCGACTCATAAAAATGCCTTCTATTTCTCTCAGCCTCTTCCAAATTCCTCTTCTTTGTTGCTTAGATAATTACACTTTAAGCTCTCTTCTTTTCAAGCAAGGGTAGGATAAAGTATCTAATTAATATGCACACAGATGTGTATGTATAGAGGGCTATCTACTCTCTTCACCATAGCACCAAAATATAAATGGCTGAAAAAACTGAGTTCTTCCAATCATACGGTAAAAATTATGGTCTAGACTAGAGTAACCAGGTCCTCCATCGATACCTTATATACAAAAAACTAAAATCACATTCCACTTCAGTGCTATTTATTTTCCATTAGATGTACATAGAAATGTTGCCGATGTAGATGGTTTGGTAATTGGAAAACAAATCATTAGATGGGAAAATGTGTTGCTTTTTCTTAAGCAAATATGTAAACAGGAAAAAAACACATATGTTAAAATCTGATATCAGCAGTAAAAAAAAACTGTGATCAAGCATGAATGTATGTACGGTATCTCACAAAAGTGAGTACACCCCTCATATTTTTGAAAATATTTTATCATATCTTTTCAGGTGACAAAACTGAAGAAATGACACTTTGCTACAAGGTAAAGTAGTGAGTGTACAGCTTGTATAATAGTGCAAATTTGCCGCCCCCTCAAAATAACTCAACACACAGCCATTAATGTCTAAACCACTGGCAACAAAAGTAGGTACACGCCTAAGTGAAAATGTCCAAATTGGGCCCAATTAGCCATTTTCCCTCCCCGGTGTCATGTGACTCGTTAGTCTCAGGTGTGAATGGGGAGCAAGTATGTTAAATTTGGTGTTATCACTCTCACTCTCTCATACTGGTCACTGGAAGTTCAACATGGAACCTCATGGCAAAGAGCTCTCTGAGGATCTGAAAAAAAAGAAATGTTGCTCTACATAAAGATGGCCTAGGCTATAAGAAGATTGCCAAGACCCTGAAACTGAGTTGCAGCATGGTGACTAAGACCATACAGCGGTTTAACAGGACAGGTTCCACTCAGAACAGGCCTCGCCATGGTCAGCCAAAGAAGTTAAGTCCATGTGCTCAGCGTCATATCCAGAGGTTGTCTTTGGGAAATAGACGTATGAGTGTTGCCAGCATTGCTGCAGAAGTTGAAGGGTAGGACCATGTCCTGATGAGACCAAGATAAACTTATTTGGTTCAGATGGTGTCAAGCATGTGTGGTGGCAACCAGGTGAGGAGTACAAAGACAGGTGTGTCTTGTCTACAGTCAAGCATTGTGGTGGAAGTGTCATGGTATGGGGCTGCATGAGTGCTGCCGGCACTGGGGAGCTACAGTTCATTGAGGGAACCATGAATGCCAACATGTCCTGTGACATACTGAAGCAAAGCATGATCCCCTCTCTTCAGAGACTGGGCCACAGGGCAGTATTCCAACATGATAATGACCCCAAACACACCTGCCTTGCTAAAGAAGCTGAGGGTATAGGTGATGGACTGGCCAAGCATGTCTCCAGGCCTAAACCCTATTGAGCATCTGTGGGGCATCCTCAAACAAGAGGTGGAGGAGGGCAAGGTCTCTAACATTCACCAGCTCTGTGATGTCGTCATGGAGGAGTGGAAGAGGACTCCAGTGGTAGCCTGGTGAATTCCATACCCAAGAGGGTTAAGGCAATGTTGGAAAATAATGGTGGCCACATATAATATTGACACTTTGGGCCCAATTTGGACCTTTTTAACTCAGGGGTATACTCACTTTTGTTGCCAGCGGTTTAGACATTAGTGGCTGTGTGTTGAGTTATTTTGAGGGGACAGCAAATTTACACTTTTATACAAGCTGTACACTCACTACTTTATATTGTAGCAAAGTGTAATTTCCTCAGTGTTGTCACATAAATAGATATAATAAAATATGTACAAAAATGTGAGGAGTGTACTCACTTTTGTGAGATACTGTATGTATATTTGTGTATTTAGCGTGCATACAAATGTTTAAATGTGTAACAAAGTAACAATAAAACAAATGTGTTAACCTTTAATTTGTTTTAATAAATAAAAAAGTAATACATAATTCCATTTATCTGTAGGATTCAATTAAGTGAAAGTGTAACCAAAGTGGCAACTGTAAATATTAGAACTATGGATAGGATTACAATAGATGTGGAATCAGCTGTGCTGTTGCTTAAATATCAAGTACTAAAAGTGACCTCATTCTGCAGGTTCACCATCAACAGTAGCAGAATGCTGCAAAGGGTTAGATAATCAAACTCATAAGAAATTAATACTAAATTCTATGTTTAAACTGCAAAACATATCTGAAGATGAAGTGCTTTCCACTCCATAGTTAGATTGAAAAATAAAAACATATGTTTCCAAAGTTCAACCTAAGGTTTCCAGAGTTAAAAAATGACACAAAACAAAAATCCACACTCTAGGAAAACCCTGCTTATCTGCATAACTATTGCTTATCTGCAGAACCATTGTAAAGTGTCCCCCAGCTTGCTCTAATGGCACAAAAAAAGTTTGTAATAACCCCTTAGTAACAATCATTTAAAATACAGTAATACATTTTCTATTAAACATTATTTGAAATGTTGGTGGCCCTTAACAACTGTTCTGTGAACTTCTTTGCCACTTTGCCTAGCCAGCACACCTTCTTGTGATGACAGTCAGAAATGATAGCCACCTGGGTATGTTTATTGACGTTTCCCAAAACTTGCTACTGCTTTAACACATTGCAATGCTTTACTTTCCTTTTATTTTTTCCTACAGTAAAGCAAGGGTAAGCTTATTGTATTTTTGTTTTTTTAAGACATTCTATAGAACAGGCACAAAGGAGATCCAGGGGTTAACAGTAAGGTTTTCTAATGCTCTTTGAAGCTGTATTAGATTTGCTTCATATGAATGAACCATTGTTGCTTTGTTGCAATTGAACATTCAGATAACATGCTTTATATTCAGCAAACTGGATGAAAGGCAAGTTTGGTCTTTACAAGCTGTTTATACTTTTTAATAACAGTCAACTGAACACTTTAATGTGTATTAACTGACCTACGGTATATGCAATCTAAACATGCATATTGGGGGAAAGCAGCTGTTAATTCGGTGACAACACATTTCATTTGGTTGTTTGCTCTATGCCTGTAGATTCATGCATTTTTAATCAATGTTAACCTGCAAAGCTTTAAAAAAAATTCTATACAGTATTCTACTTCTTCTAGTCACAAATGCTTATTTTCCTGGTTATTTCATTATTCCATGCCACTAGGAACCATCCATTTTGTAGACTAGCTCCACTAGTTTCCAGCTGCATCCTGGTTCTCTTAATTAGAATCCTCTTATATAGTGTCACCAATGCATTCATTTGTGTAGTGTCTAAAATATTGCGTTATTATTCTCCCACTTTTTACATGTTTTCTCTCTCCAAACTGAACAGACTCTGAAGACTCTTTATATGAACTTCCAGTAAATGTGCACTATTGTAGTAACTTCAGCAGGATATTCCAGCACACTCTGTGTCAGCTTGGCTGCTTTTAGTCCATCTCAGGCACGCAGTAGAACAGAAAGTGTATGTAGATACACCTTGCTGGTAGAATTAAAAAATATATAAAATAATAAATAAAGATTCATATGTTTTACAATATTGGAACATGTACAGCATAGCTGGTTTAATTATTCGAGATTGGATACAACTATTGGTTGATTTATACATTATTGTCCACTGCTGGAAACCCCTTCATTTGCCACTTTGTTATATCTTCAGTTATAGGCCTGCAAGTGGCATTCTTGCATTTCATTTAAGCTGTAGAGGAAACTACTATGATAAAAGCATAACAAAGTGGTGCTCAGTGAGGGTACTATTATTACTTTAGCTTTGTGAGGGGTGGGGAGGAAATGTGTAACTTTTTTCATCAAAATGGCTGATTCAACTATGCATTAAAATCATTTTTTTTCTTGAATGGCTCAGAGTGAGCATGACACATTTATTATGTGTTTTAGTATTCAGCATCTTCAAAATTCCAATCCCCTTTTTCATTTGGCACTGTAATAAAAAAATGTGTTCAAATATCTGTGAATAAACAGACGTTAAACATTAATATTACCCAGCTACCCACTACAAGACATCTGTGCAGTCGCTAACAACAATATGGTACGTAACAGGAGTATAACTCTGACGTAAATGTTCAGCAGTAAAATGTTTAAAGTGAACAATGGATGGAATTGGATGGTGTGCTTTACTCATAGCTCCCAATCCCCAAATACAAATGTCATTCAAAAATACACGTTTTACAAAAAAAGTAAGGCAATACTTACCGCGGCCTAGCTTTCTAAGCTCAGATATGTGGGTAGTTTACCCATGTCTCCTAGGAGTCCTGAATGCTTTAAATCTTTTACAAATGTGCTCTTGTGATGGTTTGGGTTCATTCATTCATTACAGCTGATCCAACTCTCTGGGAGGCAGCGGTGAGTCATAGTGGTTCCTAGAAGCTTTGGAAGTTGCCCTGAGGTAAGTTTTTTTTGTGCAATATTTTTTCAATGCCTTTTTGAGCTACTTACCTAGGGGGTGGGGGGCCTTGAGTTAAGTAGCTCTTCCATTTTAATAAAAGATAATTGAACATGTTGTGTATATATATATATATATATATATATATATATATATATACAGAAAAAAATATAGAACGGCAAAGTTTCAAAATATGCTGAAGTGTAACAGAGCATTTTTTTGTAAATGAGGACACTAATCTGTAAAGTCAAAGACTGTACATTTAATCCATTCTAACTAACATTCATTAAATTTTATTAAATGTGCCCTTTTAATCAGGAAATATAGTCAAGTATATTCTTTAGTAATACATTTTCCTGTTGTATTTAAATGAGCATATCCAAGAATATTTTACATGTTTGACAACTAAGGGAGCTCCATATATACACATATATTTATTTATGATCTGAGCCCTATGACCACATAAACACACCACAATACTAACAACATAAAGTAGACCTGAAGTGTGCCCTGGTCGGCTGGACAGGATGCCAAGAAAAGGGGGCATACCCAAGATAATGGATGGTTGTAGAGAGGATGTGTTTTTTAGTGAAGTGCCCTGAGAAGGTTGAAGGGTTGGGTGGGTACCGCTCACTGGAACCAACAAAGACCACATATGGGTGGTCTGCTTAAATACCCCACGGCTCCTCCCATCATTTCAGGCCACCATACTGGCCTTCTTACTTATGGTCAGAAACCTATGACCGGGAGAGATGTGACCCACATAAACATGCCACAAGACTAACAACATAAAGTAGACCTGAAGTGTGCCCTGGTTGGCTGGATGCTTTGCCAAGAAAAGGGGACAAAAACACTTGGATAGGAAGGTAACTATTTTATTGATCTGGTAACATACTACTGAGTAAGCTTACTGAAGGCTTGCATTATTTCTGCTTGAGGATTTGTAATGTATCGAGTGAAGCAGGTGGGTTTCCACCTGCCCATCATCTTGATAACATGGTCCGGTACCCCGTGTTGTGATGCTGCTGACGCTGCTCCGATCCAGAAGGAATGTCCAGAATAGCGGCCGGGGTCAAGTCCTAAGTTAAGCAAGAGGATCCTAATGTGTCTGGTGAACTGGCTAGCCCTCAGAGGGCTGGTAAGGAAAGGTAGCAATGGACTAGACTCCGATAGGTCAGGCAGATGAAGCAACAACTGATCTAGAATGGCCACTGGGCACCAGGCGTTGTGAGTCTGGAATAGTTTGATATCTACCCTGGATCCAGACTGTTGGGTTGGTGTGCCTGACAGCCGGGGCCAGTGATGGTGAACTCACTCGAGCGTGAGAAGCCATAGAAGGCCAGGTAAATGGCTGCTTGGATGATCAGGCTGGGTAATAACCCGAAGGAGGGGCGTGACAGGATGGTAGACATGTCTCTGAAGACACCACTAGTGACAGGTAAGTGCTTGCTATTGGTTTGGGGCCACTGCTTGTGGATAGGTTTTGACTGCATGGGCAGCGAACAAGGATGGCTTAGTAGGGTTCTGTAAGGAAATGAAATGCTGGATGCCAGCTAAGTAGAGTCTGATGGTATTATGTGATATAGCTGCGTGAGGCAGTATGATATGAAGGCCAGGATGTGCTTGACATCTCCCAACACTGCCCCGGGGTTTGAGGCTATAAACCTGTTGTAGGTGTTCCAGGCGGTGTGGTAGGCCCTTAGGGTGTTGCGGGATAGTGACTGATTTACATTATGTAGGTGTTGCTTTAACTCGGTTTCAGCTGTGACCAAGGTGGGATAAGAGATGTGGTCGGGTCAGCTCCAGGTTCCTGCGAAAAGAATGATGCAAAGTTAAAGCGGGATAGTGCATCGGTCGAGAGGTTGCACTTGCCCGGGATATAGATGTGCACATTGAATTGATGCTGCAGGGATAGTTGCACCAGTTTGCACAGGAAGGACATGATGGCTAGCGATTTGGACCTGCCTTTATTTATGATATTAGCTATGGCCTAATTGTCGGCAAAGGTCACTGTTTGCCCTGCCCAGGTGCTGCCCCAGACTCGAGCAGCTGCCACGATGGTGTAGAGTTCCAATAGTGAGAATGACTGATTGAACCCGGGGATCAGGAGGATTTCTGGTGGCCATGACCCTGAAAACCAATGATGGGCAAGAATAGCAGAGAAGCCTGTAGAGGCTGTGGCATCCGTGACTACCCAGGGCCGCCCCTGAGGGATGATCCTCGTGGCAAAATGAAGCATGCCAAGCAGAGATTGTAGCTGTCTCTTGGTGCACCCTCGAGTAAGGGTAAAGGTGTGAATGACTGATCTGATCCGGGTCAACTTGTCAGGAGGCAGGCTGGCCTGCATGGACCGTGTTTCGAGCATGACACCCAAGAAGGTGATGGACTTTCTTAATTCCCTGCTATGGGCACATTAAGATTACCAAATACCACTTTTAAGCTGTTCAAGTCTACTGTGGGCTCACCGGGTTTTTTGATGAGCAGGAAGTCATCGAGATAGTGGCTCTCTTTCTGACAATGTGCCTGGTGCAAAAGGATCCAGGAAAGGGACTGGGCAAAAGTATCGAACATCCACAGGCTGCTTTTAGAGACAAATGTCAACTTATAATACAAAATAATACAAACCTTTCCACTTGATTATATGCCATCACCAGAGGGATGGCTCGATGGGCAGTAATTTGAATGCGTCTGAGATGTCTGCTTTGGACAGCCAAGTGCCTACTCCTATGCTAATGATGGCTTGAATAGCTAGGTCGACTGATGAATACTTAAGAGAAAATTCCTTTGAGGGTATTAGGAAGTTCAAACTTTGTATGTGAGAACAATGAGGTGCGAACAAATCATACACAAAACAAAGTTTATTTGAAAACTTGCCCTTGACAAGTCCAATAGGGCTGACTCTCCAGACGTTGAAAGGTGACTTGGAAAAGGGGCCGATCATGTACCCCTGGTCTAGTTCAGATTGTAACAAGGTGCAGATGGCAGACTTGTCGCAGGAGCTGAAAGTAGGAGGCCAGGGAGGGAGTCAAGTGGGAGGAGAAACCCAAGCCCCGCGACGTGCACGTGACCTAGTCACGATGTACTTTGCTGCTTAATGCCGCATGTGATTTTGGGATGGGCTTTATGACATGAGAGGCAAACATGAAGGAGCTGACAGTTACTGTAGTTGCAAGTCCCGAAATTGAAATTGTTACAGATCTCCACACGGGGGGTGTGGAGATCTGTAACAATTTCAATGGAGCTGAGCAATAGCTGTGGAGATAGACTGACAGGATCGGTCGTCCTAATTTGTCCACCTGGGGTGGTTGTGTGAGAGCCGGCAAGTTTTGCGTGGCACCAGAGGTGAAGAGATAGTTGGGGAGGCATCTGCCACCTACCTCGGAGCACCAGTTTGCTGTATGGGTGGAAGACTGGCAGTTGTCACAAAGTGGGGAGCAGAGACTCACAAAGTGGAGGCAAAATAGTTCTGTATCGATAGTACTCCAGTTGGTGGTGATCTGGAACTGAGAGAATGTGGCTGCTGCTTTGGCTAAGAATGACCGGTGGTAGTTGTTGAATGAAAACCCTCCATACTTGTGACCCAAGTCCACCACTGCATGTTGGTACAAGTCCAGCTCTTCCTTCCTGCTAGGGTTGGCCGTGCAAAGGACGTCTCTAACCATCCCAAAGGCTAGCACAAACTTGGTAATGGTGAGCTTGTGCTTGAGCCTACAGTCTTTAGCTTTAAGGACCACTGAGACGTCCCCCCAGGAATATGATTTTTTCTCAGCCATATCATGAGCTGATATGAGGAGGGAAGCTAGGTTAACATCCTTGCTGTCCAAAATGTCCCTCCTGATGCCAGCTGGGACGAGGTGCGCAGGGAAGACAGTCATGCAGATATCAGGCGTACCTGTAGGTGAAGGCGCCAGGACGGCGGCAGTGACTGGGTTCAGTAGGGCCATGGCTAGGCATACTTCCAGAGCTCCCACTCTGGCCTGGACATCGGTGACTGCTGTGGACAGTGTGGTCACCATGGAGTGGAGCTGAGCAATAGCTGTGGAGATAGACTGCAGAGATGTCTGGGTGTCCCGGGTTGGGCTGCCACTGGTGGTGGGGAGAATAGCAGTCTAAAGAGCTTGGCTTTCCTGGCTTTGGTGGGGTAGGAAATACCCCTGCACTACCCCTGAGATGCATATGTTAAGATAAGTGGAAAAGGCAGGAGGGGACAGATAAGTTGCATAGATAAATTTGGAGAAGAAAGGAAAAGAGAAGGAAAGGAAAAGGAGACAGGCATAGAAGAAGAGTAGTGAAGAAGCCGATTTGCATTCAAATGCTGTTGAGCGAAAATCTCGAAAACTCAAAAGTCTGCGTGGCAACCGAGGTGAGCCAGAAGATGACTGGCCAGGTCACTGATAGCTTGGGTGCCCATCTGTGCTCGGCACAAACCTGTGAACCAGAGCCCCAGGGCGTACTACCAGCAAGCTTGATTTTAAGCAACCATGTAGGTGAAGGGTCACCCTTCGAAAACAGAGTGTCATGTACAGAAATGTGTGATGGTTACTAACGCCTAATGAGCAACTCAATGTCACGGTACTACTACAGTGAGCCCATAGGCGAGCAGGTGACATGGGATCCCCCAGGGCATGGAGTCTAAGGGCCAGTCGGTATTCTGCCAGGGACCCCCTCATGGGGGTTTTGGCTTAGCTGCGTGCTGACCCCAGCTCACAACCCCCGGGGTCACCCTGCTCACTAGAGGAGTACCAGAAGATACACTCAGACAAGGATGGATGGATGAAGCAAAGGAGAGCCGGATAGTGAGCCAAGGTCAGGACGGGCTACAGACAACGTAATCAGGACAAGCCGAGTTGGTACACAAGAGATCAGTTCACGAGAGGTCAGGTTAAAGCAGGTTACACGAAGGGGGCTCAGAAACAAATGTTGCTCAAGCAATCAGAAAGTGATTTGAGAGGCATTTAAATAGAGAAGCACATAAGGAGCTGGACAGGAAGTAGCAGGAAGGAATAACATATTAAGCAACAGGTGAAGCCGGCGACGCCCATAGCTGCAGAGTGCAGCAGAGCTGAACACAAGCTAGTGGAACAACAGGTGCCAGCTGGCCTACAGCAGTAAAGGTGAGCAGCTCCGCAGCTGATCTGTGACACTCGAATCATGTATGTGAAGTGAACATTTAGTGAAGGGGTGCTCAAGAAAATGCAAGGGAAGATCCCTTGTACTACACACCTGACTCGATGCCCTAGCTTGAGATGTCCTGGTTGGGGAAGAGGACTGGGTAGACCGGGAACTTGTAGTGAGGTGACATAGGAGTCTGGTTTAAAAACATATTGCCGCCTGAGTGCTGTTTTGGAGCTTGACTGGCCCCCTGGTGAAGGTGCAAGCCCTATCGTTAGTGTGTGTTTTTCTTTTTTCTAAAAACACACTTTTTTTTTACCTGCGGAATTATGGTCCAAACCTGGTGCAGGATGGACCAACCTGGACTCAACTGACCTAAAGGAGTAATAACAGACAGAAAAAGGTGAATGGCCGATGTGCCACTGGAGATGATGAGTGACCGAATTCAGTGCCACTGGAGATGCGCTTGAAATGATTGCAAGAAAGTAGCCTTATCAGGAAGGCCAAAACAAGGATAGCAGTATTGAGTATGTAGGACTTGAGAAACCGACTAGGTACAAATACATGCAAATGATACACTAAGTCTACAAAGCGGTGGGGGACAAGGCAGAGGAACCTATGACATGTGGTAATGACAGTTTACGAATGAGGAACATGACAGACAATGGCTTGTTGGTAGGAGAAAGGTTTAACTAATTCTAATTGCGCCATAGAGTATGGAACGATCTACGAAAACCACGAACGGGTGAAACTGCAAAACCCTGGTATTCTAAAACACAGACTCACAAACATGCAGGAAGCTGGCAGAGTCGGCCTGGTGACGTAATACCATGCACTGGAGATGACAAAGACCACATGTGGATGGTCTGCTTAAATTCCCCCCAGGCTCCTCACATAATTTCAGGCCACCATATTGGCCTTCTTATATATATATATATATATATATATAGATAGATAGATAGATAGATCTATATATATATATATATATATATATTATAATTTATATGAGGCTAGTTTGAACACTAGTTATATTAAAGTGGTTCTAAACCTCCGTCATGAAATCTGAGCAAAGCACATATGTCTATAGTGTTTGTTTACCTCTCTCCAAAGCTCTAAGTGTCATATTTCACTGGTGCTTCATTTTTCTGTTTTTAGAATAAGCCACTTCTGAGAAGTTTTCCCGACACATGAGATAAAATGTGTTGGGGAGGGAGCTCAGCATGAAGCTTGTCTATTCACGACACAGTTCTTCTGCTGTGTGAAGTGGGTGTGTTCCTTTCCTCCAATCAGCTTTCACACAGTGTAAGTGCAGCCTCTCTACCCCCTCCTTTGTGGTACTAATATATGAAGGATTTAAAAAAATTTCTGCCCTTTTGATGGGGTATAGAGAAGAGAAGACTGCAGATAAACAAGTAAAACCTATGTAGGAGGAACAAAGGCTGAAGGTTTTTACCTATGCATGAAGGTCAAAAACATTCAGTATCCATCCCCCTAATACTTACCTGAGCCCATTCTTGATCCAACGATATGCACAACAGTAATTGCTCCCCTGGCTCGCTCCCTCCTTATTGGCTCAGAGACAGCAGTGGGAGCCATTGGCTCGCGCTGCTGTCAATCACAGCCAGTGAGGAGGGAGCCGGGGGGCAGGGCCGAGACTTGCTTTGGGAGTCTTATGGACAAATAGGGGTTGATTTACTAAAGGCAAAAAGACTGTGCACTTTGAAAAGTGCAGTTGCAGTTGCAAAGTGCAGTTGCGCCAGAGCTTAGTAAATGAGCCGAAGCTGTGCTGACTTTCGCCATCCACATGCCAGTAAAAATGCATTTTTTTTATTTTTCCTTGCACGTGATTGGGTACTATTTGCAAAGTGAAGCCTTACCTCATTTGAGCAACTGCACAGTCTATTTGTCTTTAGTAAATCAACCTCACAGAGTGGGGCTTGGGAGCAAGCATGCATTAGTGCAACTTGCTATGGGGGCACTCATCAGGGGAGAGGAGCCAGGAGCGCAAGTGAGAAGAGAAGGATTGGGGCTGCTCTGTGCAAAACCATTGGTACATATGACATGGTTTTTTTTTTTTTTAATACATTAAGTATAGACTTTAGAACCATTTTAAGATGTCTGAGATTTGAAAAGATATATATGGATGGCCTGCATGGTTGTGTTCATGTTATATAGGAAGGAGGAGGAAAGAAAAGTGAGATACTTTTCGATATTAATGGTATTCATTTATTTCAGGGAAAACAAAAGTGACTGGACTGGAGTTTTTCTCTTCATTCCAATTATTAATTTGCCAAGATATAACTTAACAGTACCAATAAACATTGTTATCTTAATGTACAAGGCATCTCATGTCTATGGCTACCTTTACAGTTTGGGGATGAAGTATGAAGAGGCATTAATTGATTAAATTGTTGACCATAGCGGCCAATCAAGTTAAACTTTAAACATTAAACATTTTATTTGTTTAGTTTTCATGGCATTATTTTTCACAAATCAACCCAATGTTTTACATTTTGTTTAAACACATCTACTAAATTAGTCATCCATCCCTATTGTAGGTTTATGAGCATCACCATTTAACGGGTGAAGATTTTAAAAGGAAGATTGTTCAGTGCAAGGATATTTACATTGAAAACACTTTTTTTTTTCAGACACATATAATTATAAGTAATTTAGAGCTATCTCTGGTAAACCTTAATTACGACTAACATTTTGTAATTTAAAAGGTGTGATAGTGTTACGGTATGTTTTAAAAGTCAAATGTGTTTTTATTTTTAATGCGAAAGATTAAATGTGTCTTTCCAGAATGTTAAATAATGTAAAAACATCTACTGAGCACCCAACTGTGGGGCCAAATGACATTCCTTTTAGTTAGCCCAGCAGAAAGGTATAAAAGGCCATATGAATGTTTTATAACAAGCATTCTAAATCACTTCCTGCTTTTCAATTAAGAGTGTACATTTCTAATCTTTAATATCTTTATTGAAATATACTAGCAAAAGGAATATTCAGCTTAGTCATAGCCCTTCCAGTTGTTATATGTAAAATGTATTCTTGTGGAAATGATGGATTATAGACATTGCAATGAAATAGATACAGCTTTTTTGCTCAAAGCTATAATATAAATGTGAATACAAATGAATACGTTTAAAGAAAAAAAATAGGTATTCATCATAGAGAATGTTAACTTAGCAAATAATGTCAGTCCATGACGTTCACTTCAATTATCCAATTATGTGCAAGTAAACATTTTGCTCTTAAACATGACAGGGTATTCAGTGTGAATAAATGACACATTGGTGCAAATGTAATAAACTAATCCAAATTGGAAATTTAGGGACTTTTGAATTAAAGGTTGTTAAATACACATGTTCCATGTTTATTTTTATAAATGCTAAAATGAAATCATGGCACATAAAAACATTTCATAACCGAAAAGAGATCACAAGAGTCGGACATAAATGTAAGTCCAGGTCACATATGGTAAACCCTCTTCTATACTTAATCACAAATCAATAATTTTAAGATCCATGTTGAGCTTTACCGATCACTATATTGTGTACAATGGCAGACAAAGGAAGAGGAAGTTTTCCCCAGATGGTAAAAATAGTTTCACAGATCAAGATTGCTTCTTCAGACACACTGATACAAAAGAATATCAGTCTTCTAGAAAAAATAAAACTCAAAAATAGTCATACATCTATTGTCTCCCATCCCATCCTAAAAAGCATTTGTGCAGGCCTCTGAGGCTGGTTGGAAGAAATTAATATGGAGGGAAGCCTGCCACCCCAAAAACAAACTGTGTTGTAATAACAGAGAGGGTATAAAGATGAAACCTGATGATGGTGGCACCATATTTAAAGGGGTTGTAAAGGTAAATGTTTTTTCACCTTAATGCATTCTATGCATTAAGGTGAAAAAACATCTGACAGTGCCTGCGCCCCCAGCCCCCCCTGTTTTACTTACCTCACCCCTCGAAAGTCCCACGCTCGTCCCCCGACGTCCTTTCCACCATTCAGCCTGGCCGCTGATTGGCTGGAGTGGATGGATGGAAAGCAGCACAGCCATTGGCTTGCACTGCTGTCAATCACATCCACTGACGCGGAGCGCCGGGGGGCGGGGCCGTGTGATACAGTGAGCGGCTATAGCCGCCAGCTGTATCACAGGAGCGCGCCTGCAGATGCTTCTCACCATGCGAGGGAGCTCGCATGAACGTGAGAAGCACCTGCAGGAGGAAGCCGAGACAGCCGCCGAGGGACCCCAGAAGACCAGGTTCGGGGCCACTCTGTGCAAAACGAGCTGCACAGTGGAGGTAAGTATAACATGTTTGTTATTTAAAAAAAAAATAATTCACTTTACAATCCCTTTAATTAAAGTGTAACAGTCTGCAAATTCCTGCACTCATTCCCTTGCTGACACCTTGCTTCTTCACACACAGTGATGCAAAAGTATCACTCTCCTAGAGGAATCCAAAATCAAAAGTAGTCATGCATCTATTGTCTCCTGGTTCATCCTAATGGGCCTTCGGTCAAACCTGTGTGGTATACTAGAAGGAATAACCATTGAGGGAGGACAGCTTTCCACCTCAAAGGCAAGCTGTGTGATAGTAACAGGTACTACAGATGACACCTGATGACAGTGACACCTTCATTTATTTAAAGCGGAACTAAAGTTTGCAAATACCTCCCTCATTCCCCCACCAAAGCTGACACCTTCTTAGATTCTCAGATGTCTTGATTGGCCATCAGAAAATGATGAAACTCTGGTGCATGGGAATTCATTTATTATGAAATTGAGGTTTGCAGAGAATGTACACTGAGCTGTGTATGCACAGCTCAGTGTACATTCTAAATGCAATGCAGCTCTTGCCAAAGTTTGCAAGTTACCTTGGCATTTTTGCACGTTAAGGCAGACTTATGCCCTGATCAAAAGTTTTTACACCCTGGTGGTTTTGGCCTGATAACATGCAAGTTGACACAAAGGGGTTTGAATGGCTATTAAAGGTAACCATCCTCACCTGTGATCTGTTTGCTTGTAATTAGTGTGTGTGTATAAAAGGTCAATGAGTTTCTTGACTCCTTACAGACCCTTGCATCTTTCATCCAGTGCTGCACTGACGTTTCTGGATTCGGAGTCATGGGGAAAGCAAAAGAATTGTCAAAGGTACTGCAGGAAAAGGTAGTTGAGCTGTATAAAATAGGAAAGGGTTATATAAAGATATTCATAGAATTGAGAATGCCAATCAGCAGTGTTCAAACTCTAATCAAGAAGTGGAAAATGAGGGGTTCTGTTGAAACCAAACCATGGTCAGGTAGACCAACTAAAATTTCAGCCACAACTGCCAGGAAAATTGTTCGGGATGCAAAGAAAATACACAAACAGTGTGTCAATGGGATTAGAAAAATAAAAGGACTATTATAAATAATATATTAATCCAAGTCCATTTAATTAGATGCACACTAAAAGATTAATTAAAAATCACACAACTGTCAGATGAAAAGATTAAGTATAAGAATAAAACTTGATAAGAAAAAATCATTTTCATAGTTGAAATACTCCAGAAATGAATTACAATACCGCCGTGACTCAAGATGACAAGGGGTTAACATCAGCAAGATGTGTTCTGAATCCTGGTCCGGAATAGAAAGACCCAATGGTTCAAATGTGCAGGGAGGAATTGAAGAAGAGAGACACCGCTCTCAATACTGCAGCTACTGGCTTGATAGTGGATGTCACTCTTGCTCTGTGGGAAGATGTATCGTAGCCCGTGTCTCCACGGGACTTCCACGGTCAGCAGGCTGATCAGACGAGCCTATACTGGGCGTCCTGGGGGGCACTCTAAATGGCAAGAGCTAGATCCGAGAGCCGTAAGACGGGGTAAGACAGGAAGTCACAGGATGTCAGGCGGTACGCAAGCTCGATGTTGCCATGACTAACATGTTTCATGCGCCTGTGCTTTGTCAAAGTCATGGGAGCCAGCGGCAACAGACACATATTTAGGCTTACAGACATAGAGGGGAAAGAGCTGTGTAATCTTATGATATTAACCCCTTGTGTACATTATTATAGTAAACTAGTACATACATATTGCATTGGGAAAACAGATTCAAATCCAATAACGCTAGCAATTTGGTATATTGAATATAAAAATAAAAATGAAAAATAATAAGTACTAATAACTAATAAAAATTAATGAATACTAATTAGGGAAAAATATATATATACATGACACCAAAATGGGTTATCAATATATAACCTATAATGTCTCTGAATAATATGATAAAATGAATTATATAAAAACCATGTGTACCAATATTACCATGTCTCTAAAAAAATTATAAATACATTAATATCTAAATAGATAGAGGTTAAAATATTATAAAAATGGACAGGAATTAATAATGTATATATATGAAATGTATATTATATATAAAATACATATTATATAACGTGCCAAAAACAAATCCACAGCAGCAAAGATTGATATGGATTGTAATGGCCTTCTATCTCTGGCTATATAATCTCCCTAAAATTACATACATGGATATTAGCAGACGGCACTAAGAGGTGTACTATTGTATCACACTGAGGACTTCAATTTCCTCATTGAGGCCTTCAGGCCAAAGGGAAGGGAACCAAAACAATAAATACAAAAAGTCTCCCTTCGGCACAGAAGGGAGAATCTTTCATTTTCAGTCAGGGTACCCCTAGCGATGGCCTCAATTGCCCGTACTTCTATTTGACCAAAATCCTTATTATGTACATGATGACAGTGTCTGCAATGTTCCCCCACTCTAGTACGCAGGGTGCCTATCGTGCACCCTGTGTATAGAAGACCACATGAGCAGCGCAAAACATAAATAACAAACTCTGTAGAACAAGTAATAAATTGTTTGATTTGAAAAGACTTGCCTCTATTAGTTACTATCTCTGAACAGCCATGGGGAATAGATTGGCAAGTGAGACATCCTCTCTTTCGGCACTGAAAAATCCCAGTCCTACTATCAAAATAAGTTCTGATAAAAAAACAAAGGTCCAATTTTTGGTTTTGTCAACTTACTGGGGGCAATGATATTTTTGACCATATGGCAGTGTCTGAAAGTCATTTGGGGCTTTGGAGCAAGTACAGGAGCCAAAATATGATCAAGTTTTAAAATATCATAGTGTTTATATATTATTTTAGAAATGGCTCTATATTTGGTATTAAATGTTGATACGAATCTAGCTGTATTGACCATTTCAAGAGACTTATCCTTTTTATTTTTAGATGGTTCTGTCTCATTTGAGAGGAAAGCATCCATTATAAAATTTATTGGGTATCCTTTCTCCCCAAACTTCTTTTGCATATGATATCCTTGAGCTCTGTAATCATCCGTTTTTCTGCAATTCCTTTGTAATCCCTGGAATTGACCATTAGGAATATTTTCTTTCCAGGTAGGATGATGGCAACTGTTATAATGAAGGTATGAATTACCAGATGCTGGCTTTTTATGATTACTGGTAATAACAGTATCTTTATTGTGAGACAATACCAGATCTAGGAAGACTAGTTCTTTCTGGCTTATCTCATAAGTAAAAGATAGTCCAAATTAATTGTCATTACAGTACGCCACAGAAGAAGAAAAAAGATCTGTACCACCACTCCAAATCACTAAAACATCATCAATATACTGTCCAATATATTGAGAAAAATGGTTATCAGATTTGCATATGCGGGGGCAAAATTGGCCCCCATAGTAGTACCTTTGCATTGCAAATAAAAAAGGTCTAAAAACTTAAAATAGTTATGACATAGACAGAAATCTATGCTCAAGAGCAAGAATTCTGATTGTTTTGAATTCATCTCCCCATTTTTGCTTAAAAAAATACTGTACAGCAGTAATAGCCACATCATGAGGTATTGATGTGTACAGTGAGGCTACATCTAATGAAGCCCATATATAGTTTTCTTGCCAAGAGTAGTCCTTTAAAATATCAATAACATAACTCGAATCTTTGATATATGATGTTAATTGAGTGACCATCGGTTGCAACAAGTGGTCTATATATATTGATAGACCACTCGTAAAAATATTCATACTAGCAACGATAGGTCTCCCTGGAGGGTCAATGAGTGATTTATGCACCTTAGGAAGGTGATAGAAGTAGGGAGTACTACACACCTTTGGAAGCAGAAAGCATTTCTCTTTGATATTCAGTACACCATCCCTATATGCTGCCTCAACGAGATTAACCAATTCCCGTTGAAAAAGAGGAAGAGGAAAGTTTTTTGTTTTGGGATGCAAAGAAAAACCCACTAATAACTTCAGGTGAAATACAGGAATCTGAAAACATGTGGTGTGGCTGTTTCAAGATGCACGATAAGGAGGCACTTGAAGAAAGATGAACTGCATGGTCGAGTCACCAGAAGAAAGCCATTACTACACAAATGCCACAAAGTATTCCGATTGCAATACGCCAAACAGCACAGAGACAGGCCTCAAACCTTCTGGCAAAAAGTCATTTGGAGTGATAAGACCAAAATTGAGCTTTTTGGCCACAACCATAAACACTACATTTGGAGAAGAGTCAACAAGGCCTATGATGAAAGGTACACCATTCCTGCTGTAAAACATGGAGGGGAATCAGTCATGTTTTGGGGATGTGTGAAATAAAAAGGCACAGGGAATTTGGTCAAAATGAATGGCAAGATGAAAGGAGTATGTTATCAAAAAATACTGGAGGAACATTTGCATTCATCAGCCAGGAAGCTGCACATGGGACGTACTTGGACATTTCAACATGACAATGATCCAAAACACAAGGTCAAATCGACCTGTCATTGGCTACAGCAGAATAAAGTGAAGGTTCTAGAGCAGCCATCTCAGTCTCCTGACCTTAATATCATTGAGCCACTCTGGGGAGATCTCAAACATGCAGTTCATGCAAGACAGCTCAAGAATTTACAGGAACTGGAGACTTTTTGCCAAGAGGAATGGGCAGCTTTACAATGTGAGAAGATAAAGAGCCTCATCCACAAATGTCACAAGAGACTTCAAGCTGTCATTGATGTTAAAGGGGGCAATCAGGGCTCAAGTCCTGCGGGAACGCATGGGAACGGAGTTCCTGTACTTTTTCCACAACAAGAACTCAATTCCCATTAGCAGCCGCGTCCTGCATATGCCTGAGTAACTGGTTGCAAGGCTGAGTAGAGACTCCGAGAGAGAGCAGGCAGCCACAGACACTACACCAGACAGAGCCACACTTACTGCTGGTAAGGATCCAGCCTGTGCCCACTGCCCAGTCAGTGCCAGAGAGTCCCAGGGGCGCCGCCGACTACTCCCGCAGCCGCTGTAGCACATTGCCAGCAGTGCAGCCCAACTCTGAGCTGCCAGACGTCTCCAGTTCAACTTCTCCTCTCCTGGGCTGAGCCTCCGAGTCCTCCAGCCCAAGAGGTCCGCCGCGAGTTTGCCAGAGTCATTGACAAACTTCCTGGTCAGTGTGTCACACACTTTGTTAGTTACAATGAGCTCCGTTCTGCTGCTGTTCCCCACTCCCCCTCCGTTCTGCTGCTGTCCCCCACTCCCCCTCCGTTCTGCTGCTGTCCACCACTCCCCCTCCATTCTGTTGCTGTCCCCCACTCCCCCTCCATTCTGCTGCTGTCCGCCACTCCCCCTCCGTTCTGCTGCTCTCCATCACTCCCCCTCCGTTCTGCTGCTGTCTGCCACTCCCCCTCCGTTCTGCTGCTGTCCTGCACTCCCCCTCCGTTCTGCTGCTGTACGCCACTCCCCCTCCATTCTGCTGCTGTCCGCCACTCCCCCTCCGTTCTGCTGCTGTCTGCCACTCCCCCTCCGTTCTGCTGCTGTCCTGCACTCCCCCTCCGTTCTGCCTCTGTCCGCCACTCCCCCTCCATTCTGCTTCTGTCCGCCACTCCCCCTCCATTCTGCTTCTGTCCGCCACTCCCCCTCAGTTCTGCTCCTGTTCCCCACTCCTCCTCCATTCTGCTTCTGTCTCCCACTCCCCCTCCGTTCTGCTGCTGTCTCCCACTCCCCCTCCATTCTGCTGCTGTGTCCCCCACTCCCCCTCCATTCTGCTGCTGTGTCCCCCACTCTCCCTCCGTTCTGTTGCTGTGTCCCCCACTCCCCCTCTGTTCTGCTGCTGTCCCCCACTCCCCCTCCATTCTGCTGCTGTCCCCCTCCAGCTTTCCTCCGTGTCCCCCTCCATTCTGCTGTCCCCCTCTGTTCTGCTACTGTCCCCCTCCGTTCTGCTGCCGTCCCCCTCCGTTCTGCTGCCGCCCCCTTCCTTTCTTCTGCTGTCCCTCTTCGTTCTGCTGTACCCCTCTGTTCTGCTGCCCCCCTCCGTTCTTGTGGTGATTATTCTGTTAGTTTGACAAGTTAACTTATTTTGTTTTTGTAAACTGGCACTTTACAATAAATGTTGCACTGTATTTTCTGTGAAATATATATGCATATGAGCGTGTCATTTTCTTTTTGGTGGGGGAGTGGAACTTGGGCGGGAGTTCCCACACTTTTTTCCCCAGGTCTTGACCCCTAGGGGCAATACACATATTCAGAACTGGAGTATGTAAACTTTTGATCAGGGTCATTTGGGTAGTTTGTGTTGTCATTATGATTTAAAAAGAGTAAACACAGTTGATTGATTATAAATGACTTCAGCCAGGCACTAACCATGAGTAAAAGAAAAGTTTTTGTGTTCTCTGAAAAGTGGCCAAGAAATCATAAATTCCGCCAGGGTATGTAAAAGTATGAGCACAACTGTATATAACTTTGTTGTTGGAGGTATAGTGTGACAGAACCACATCCCTCTATAGATTCATATTTTTAAAGGCAAAAAGGAATGGGATTTTATGAGTGCCAAATAAGTCCAACAAAAAACATATACATAACCCAGAAGGTGAAAAAATTATAAGCAAATCACAACAATCACCTTGTAGCGCTAAATAACTACTAAACAGTGGTGTACTATAATAATAAAGTTAAACCACGTGAAAAATATTTAAACATTTACATGTGCATAGTGAAATTTCAAAAAATTCCAAAAAATGTTAAAATGTACTGTGATCAAATATCAGAAAAATTGCTATAAGCAATCACATGTGCATAATAAAAAATCCTCTATTAGTGATCTAATATCAATACAGGGAATAGTGATCAAAGTCCCAAAAAACAAAAATCAAACCAAAGGAAATGAAAAAAATGGTAATGTAGATTAACCAGAATCAGTTCAAAGGCTCCTTTTCAAGTGAAAAAAACAAAAAACAAAGTGTCCATCTATCGAAAAGCCTCCACCACACCCTTGGTGTCCGTGCCCCCCTCGTTTGGAACACTCACCAGCTGTATTGCTCAGCACTCTCGTGTCGAGCCAAAAGAGCTTTTAATGAATGAGGATGATCAACGTTTCTCCAGCAATCGCTTGCAGCATACTTCTCAGCAGAGGATAATAAACTATCATCTCAGATATACCTCGGGGAGACAAAAAGACTTCCCATAGTGCAAAATTGCAAAACTGCTTTTAATCTCAATAAAAATCAATTAAAATCACACTCACATGGACCAGCTTAAAAACAGGCACTTCAAACAGAAATTTCACTTTTCAACAAGGAGTTCCTTTCCTCACAGGCATCGGTGAGCACACTGGATGCTGGCTAGGTTAATAGTGAAGGCACTGTCCCTATAAATGGTAGCTGTGTGGTACCTGACAGCAGACAACCAAATTTGAAAGCAGCGCCAAACTGTAACGTCCAGTCCTTTCGCTTGTGTGTCCTCCTCCCTCCGCCTTAACTCTGCTCCTTACTGTGTACAATGGTCGCCATATAGCCACGCCCCTGACATGTTTCGTCAATTAGACTTCCTCATGGGATCGATCATGATCACTATTCCCTGTATTGGTATTAGATCACTAATAGAGGATTTTTTATTATGCACATGTGATTGCTTATAGCAATTTTTCTGATATTTGATCACAGTACATTTTAACATTTTTTGGAATTTTTTGAAATTTCACTATGCACATGTAAATGTTTAAATATTTTTCACGTGGTTTAACTTTATTATCATAGTACACCACTGTTTAGTAGTTATTTAGTGCTACAAGGTGATTGTTGTGATTTGCTTATAATTTTTTCACCTTCTGGGTTATATATTAAGTGTTTAAGTAGCAGCTGTTGGGAGAGGAGATTGAGCGCTGTGATGATACACTAGAGGGGAGGTCATTAATGGTGTATCTAGATTCTTAAAAAACATATACAGTTTATTCATAAAAAAAGTTAAAATTCATAAACACATACATATTTTCAATGCATATCTATAGTTGGACAGTGGGTATTGTTGCATTGTACTGGGTTACAAATGCACTTATATCTTCTACATGTTTTACCAAGTTTGGCTTCTTTTGGAGGTATTAAAGTGCCACAGTACAACAAAGCTTCAAGAATTCCAACCCAGATGAAACCCGAGGTTAGAGGCAACAGAAGGCACAGATAGGAAATGTAGAGGGTACCCAGGGGTCTATGCCATGCCCCCACACCCCCCACAATCGCAGAGGGGGTACAATGACCAAAGGAAACTTGAATTAACACCAAATGTAGTAGCAACAGTACTTTTTTTTTTGCTTTAGTGCATGTCTTTAGGATAGAGCTTGCCCCACAATATTTGTTTGACAATCACTAGCCTATTAGGCTAGAAAATACTGTAGCTATTATTGATTTCTAAGATGTAGCTCCCATTGACCACAACAGTGTTTGGATTTGGTCCCAGAACTTCAGTAAAGTTCACTGAACCCACCTTGAACTGAACCCAGACATGTTTGGCTTATCATTATTTACTAACCTGAGAAAATTTTTTATGCAATGTGAAAATTCTCTAAACTTTTCAAAATAAATCATTTCAAAAGAGACACACATACACATGCAGATGTCCCTGTTCATGAATGGGCACATATTTTCTTGTTCCATATAATGTACAGATGCCAATTCTGACATCACCATGTTGTGGCAGACATAAAAAGATGCTACACAACTTCCACATGGGACAAGGTTAAAAATAGATTTGCTACGCACACAATAGTGAAGAATTCTGTTATGTAATGCCAGGTACATTTACACATAACACTAAATAAGATTACATTTTGCCAATGTTTAATGCCAAATCTATTTAAAGACATTTTTTCATTTCTGGAAACACTCTATGACATAAATGTAAAATTATACATATGTTTTGTTTGAACACTAAAGGGATGTTAGTTACCTGGTCATTTTACTTTAATACTTTATGAATTGCTGAACCAGAACAACAAGTCAGAGAAAGGTTAGAAGTCTTTATCTGTGTACTTGTTTTTAGTCAGGGAAGTGTGCGAGCATGACGGGCAGGCAGGTTGTATTATCGCAATTGGTATTCAGTAAAAATAGCTTTTTTGGGTTTAATTTACTAAAACTGTAGAGTGTAATATCTGGTGCAGCTGTGCATGGTAGCCAATCAGTGACTAACTTCAGGTAGTACAATTAAACTTTGACCAAAAAAAATAGAAGCGGATTGGTTTCTATGTAGATCTAAACCAGATTTTGCACGCTAAAGTTTTAGTAAATCAACCCCCAAATGTCTTTCATGATAGATTTCCTTTTGGCTCTGTGTCAATGACCTTTAGATTTGTTTTGATGGCATGAGTTTGACATCTGTTTGAGATGCTTCTGAGATCATTCAAAATTCATTAACTTGTTTGTTCGACTTGCAGTGGACCTTTTTCTGACCTGCTGCAAGCAAGGTTTGCATTCCCATAGACTCTTCCCATAGATTTATTTTGGAACAGAAGTCAGTTCATACTGGCGTAGTATCACAATCACTTCAGGCCACTAGGGGGAGGATATCACAAAAGAGCTAAGTTACAGTAGATCCAAATCCAATCACTACTATCTCAAACAAGCTTTAACAAGTTAATGTAATTTAAACGGTTGTTCACAATCTTTTTAAATCTACAGCTTTCATAAAAACATTCCTGTTAACCCCGTCATGAGCACCTTGTGCACTTCCTCTTTAGGGTGGCAACTGTCTCTTCTGCATTTTACGATGTTACATTCTACTTTTGGAGCCTACAAGTGACCGTGCCAACAAAGTAGTGTCATGGTCACTAAAAATGGCATGAACTACATTGTGCAACAGCCAACGAGGGAAGTGCATGAAAATAGCAGGTGGTTGGAGAAGAGTGATTGAAGAGGTGAACAAATGTGTATTTTATGAACGAAAGCAAAACATGGCAACTGCTTATGATATACAGGGCTTTCACTATATAAATGTCGTCCAGTTGGGGTTTATATCCACTTTAGAAGCAAACTGTCAGGATACATATATAACAGCTCATACTGCTGACTTTTGTTTGAAGGTGCATATTCTGGGAATGTCATCTTTATCCTTACTTGGTGACTCACTGACTCAGAATAAAAATATACATTAGATATTATTGTATATATGTATTACCTATATACAGGTATAAAGACGTTATGTTTTGGGAAACCTGATATGAACATGATTGTTTGCTGTTACTGATCTGACATTTACTGTGCCAAGGATAAACATGACAGCTCCAGAGACCCCCGTCAAAGCCATGTCAGGAACAGTTACTCTCATGTTTCCATCCTGAGAGGTCCCTATTAATAGTACATTTGTCTTACCTTGTCTTACCTTACGGTACACTGCTTCAGTTGTACACTGTTTAACACCCCTCTCTCTCTGGGTTTCATTCATGAAAATAATTTCAAATCCAATGGGAATCTTCTATTGATTGGACTCATGTTTGGAAAACGTAAATCCAACAACATTTTCACTAGACAAGCATTTACCACCAACATATGTTAAAACATCAGTAAAAGAAGACTGCATCAAAATTCAGGGGGCAGCTATTCCCTACCACTCTACTCGCCAAACCTTTAGAGCCGGTTCACACAGGGACGACTCAGATCCGACTTCAAGTCACCCCAAGTCACCTCAGGTCACACAACATGTAGAAATCAATGTAAGTGAATGAGAGCTGTCTTAATGCACACTACTGAAGTCGCTCCGACTTCAGAAAAGGTTCCTGTACTACTTCAATCCAACTTGTAGGTGACTGGTACCCATTGATTTCAATGGAGGTTGCCTCCAAGTCGGATCTTCGTCTATACGGAGGCGACTCTCAGAGAATTATCAGCTCTCAAAAGGAGTTCCCCCCTGACAGCTCATTCTCTGATTGGCCACGGCAAGTCGCCTGGCCTGGGGCGACTTAAAGTAGTGTTGTAAGTCGTGTCAAGTCACGTCCAAGTCACGTCCAAGTCACGTCCAAGTCGTGTCCAAGTCGCGCCCAAGTCGCGTCCAAGTCGCATCCAAGTCGCGTCCAAGTTGCCTCCAAAAGTCGTGTTGAAAGTCGTGTGAACCGAGCCTTAACAACAAAAACAACCAGCAACCTCTACGTACCAGTGACATCACCATACATGGCTGCCACCTCCTGGGAAAGCTCAGTGTTAAAAATCCCGCAAGAATTCACATTGTGAACTGAACTAAAGTGCATTCTGGCAGGATTTTGAGCATTTAGCTATCCTAAAAGGCCACAGTGAGAGATGCTTTGATGTAACTAGAGCTTACAGGAATATTTCCTTTTTTTTGGAAAGCTACAAAAACAGATTGCATTGACAGGTTTAACCACATAAGCCCTGGACCATTTTGCTGGCCAAAGACCAGAGCACTTTTTGCGAGTCTGCACTGCGTCGCTTTAACTGACAATTGTGCAGTCGTGCGACGTGGCTCCCAAACAAAATTGTGTCCTTTGTTTCCCACAAATAGAGCTTTCTTTTGGTGGTATTTAATCACCCCTGCGGTCTTTATTTTTTGCGCTATAAACAAGAAAAGAACGTAAATTTTGAAAAAAACACATTATTTTTTAAATTTTGCTATAATAATATAATTAATATCCCCCAAAAATATATAAAAACATTTTTTTTCCTCAGTTTAGGCTGATACGTATTCTTCTACATATTTTTGGTATAAAAAAAATTGCAACAAGCGTTTATTGATTGGTTTGTGCAAAAGTTATAGCATTTATAAAATAGGGGATAGTTTTATGGCATTTATATCAAAAAATGTTTTAACTAGTAATGGCGGCGATTAGCAATTTGTTATCATGACTGTGACATTATGGCGGACAATGTTTTTCTTTATAAGGGAAATTAGGCACTTAGCACCAAATACCAAATGTTAATGCATATGCATATGCAATATATATTAACCACTTTCAGACCGGACCATTTTGCTGGTAAATGACCAGAGGTCTTTTTACAATTTGGCACTGCGCTGCTTTAACTGGTAATTGCGCGGTCATGCAATGTTGTACCCAAACAAAATTTGCGTCCTTTTCTTCCCACAAATAGAGCTTTCTTTTGATGGTATTTGATTGCCTCTGCGATTTTTATTTTTTGCGATATAAATGGAAAAAGACCGCAAATTTTGAAAAAAAATGATATTTTCTACTTTTTGTTATTAGAAAAATCCAATAAACTCAATTTTAGTCATACATTTAGGCCAAAATGTATTCAGCCACATGTCTTTGGTAAAAAAAAAGTCAATAACTGTATATTTATTGGTTTGCGCAAAAGTTGTCACATCTACAAACTAAGGTACGTTTTCTGGAATTTACGCAGCTTTTAGTTTACGACTGCCTATCTCATTTCTTGAGGTGCTAAAATGGCAGGGCAGTACAAAACCCCCCCAAATGACCCCATTTTGGAAAGTAGACCCCCTAAGGAAATTGATAAGTGGCATGTTGAGCCCATTGAATATTTTATTTTTTTGCTTTAAGCGATTGAATAATGCCAAAAAAAAAATTTTTTTTTTTTTTTTACACAAAGTTGTCACTAAATGATATATTGCTCACACATGCTATGGGCATATGTGAAATGACACCCCAAAATAAATTCTACTGCTTCTCCTGAGTACGGGGACACCACACGTGTGGGATTTTTTGGTAGCCTAGTCGCGTACGGGGCCCCGAAAGCCAAGAACCGCCTTCAGGTTTTCTAAGGGCGTAAATATTTGACTTCACTCCTCACTACCTATTACAGTTTTGAAGGCCATAAAATGCCAAGATGGCACAAAACCCCCACAAATGACCCCATTTTAGAAAGTAGACACCCCAAGCTATTTGCTGAGAGGCATGTTGAGTCCATGGAATATTTTATATTTTGCCACAAGTTGCGGGAAAATTACAAACTTTAATTTTTTATTTTTATTTTTTCACAAAGTTGTCACTAAATGATATATTGCTCACACATGCCATGGGCATATGTGAAATGACACCCCAAAATAAATTCTGCTGCTTCTCCTGAGTACGGGGATACCACATGTGTGGGATTTTTTGGGAGCCTAGCCACGTACGGGGCCCCGAAAGCCAAGAACCGCCTTCAGGTTTTCTAAGGGCGTAAATATTTGACTTCACTCCTCACTACCTATTACAGTTTTGAAGGCCATAAAATGACCCCCCAAAATAAATTCTGCTGCTTCTCCTGAGTACGGGGATACCACATATGTGGGACTTTTTGGGAGCCTAGCCGCATACGGGGCCCCGAAAACCAAGCACCGCCTTCAGGCTTTCTAAGGGCGTTACAGTTTTGAAGGCCATAAAATGCCAAGATGGCACAAACCCCCCCCAAATGACCCCATTTTGGAAAGTAGACACCCCTAAATTTAGGGGTACACTAGTGAGACTAGGTAATAAATGGCGGGTGCCCTGAAACTATAAAAAAATAACTAACCAACCAGCGTCACCTGTAACCGTTATATGGTGATCACTGGTGAAAGGGTTAACTAGGGGGCAATCAGGGGGCTTTATGCGGTAGTATATGGGGGTCCCTGGCGCTATAAAAAGCTGCGGCGAACCTAAATACCTACCTGCCTAACTAGCGTCACCTGTGACACTAATACAGCGATCAGAAAAATGATCGCTTATTAGGCTGGGTTCACACTGGAGCGATGCAGGAACGCCACGAATCCGCGGCGGGTTCCCGCATCGCATGCCTCCCGGCGGCAGTTCACACTGCCCTATGCGAACTGCTGGGAGTGTCAGTGAAATGTTAATGACACCCCCAGATCAGTTCGCATATCGCAGTGCGATCTGCAAACTCGAATCGCATGGTGTGAACACCCATGCGATCCGATTCTGCTGCGGACCAAAAAAAGGGTCCCGTGTGAGTTTGCGGCGGGTGCGGCGGGTGCGACACGAATTCAGCCATACTATCTGTATGGCTGAACTCGAATCGCACAGAGATCGGATGTGATTTGCACTGCAGTGCGGTGCGAATCACATCCGTTCTCAAACCGCTGCAATGTGAACCCAGCCTTAGTGACACTGGCGACGGGGGGTGATCACGGGGTTAAACCTTTATTGGGGGGGGTTAGGGGGGTACCTTAGAACTAAAGGGGGCTAACCCTAACTGCCCTAACAGTTATTACAGTCACAAATGACACCCGCCGGGTGATCAGGGGGTTAAACCTTTATTAGGTAATAAATGGCGGGTGCCCTGAAACTATAAAAAAATAACTAACCAACCAGCGTCACCTGTAACAGTTATATGGTGATCACTGGTGAAAGGGTTAACTAGGGGGCTATCAGGGGTAGTAGTATATGGGGGTCCCTGGCGCTATAAAAAGTTGCGGCGAACCTAAATACCTACCTGCCTAACTAGCGTCACCTGTGACACTAATACAGCGATCAGAAAAATGACCGCTTATTAGGCTGGGTTCACACTGGAGCGATGCGGGAACGCCACGAATCCGCGGCGGGTTCCCGCATCGCATGCCTCCCGGCGGCAGTTCACACTGCCCTATGCGAACTGCTGGGAGTGTCAGTGAAATGTTAATGACACTCCCAGATCAGTTCGCATATCGCAGTGCAATCTGCAAACCGATTCTGCTGCGGACCAAAAAAAGGGTCCCGTGCGAATTTGCGGCGGGTGCGGCGGGTGTGATGCGAATTCAGCCATACTATCTGTATGGCTGAACTCGAATCGCACAGAGATCGGATGTGATTTGCACTGCAGTGCGGTGCGAATCACATCCGTTCTCATAAACCGCTGCAATGTGAACCCAGCCTTAGTGACACTGGCGACGGGGGGTGATCACGGGGTTAAACCTTTATTGGGGGGGTTAGGGGGGTACATTAGAACTAAAGGGGGCTAACCCTAACTGCCCTAACAGTTATTACAGTCACAAATGACACCAATGCAAAAAAAAAAAAAAAATGCAATTGGTGTCACTGTGACTGGGGGGGCAGGGGTAATTGGGGGGGTGATCGGGGGGTAAAGGGGGGGTGTGAGTGTGCCTGGCATGTTCTACTGTATGTGTGGTGTGTTGGTGCAACTCACCGATGCTCTCTCCTCGGTGCCGGAACGAAAAATACCGACACGGAGGAGAGAATACATCACTTCCTCTCCTGTGTTTACATTACAGGAGAGGAAGTGATGTCACGAAGGATTTCCATTCGTCGGGAGCGATCGCGAGGGGGTGGCCATGAATGAATGGCCGTCCCCTCGTCCGGGATCGCTCCCGAACGAATGCCGACCGCCGCAGGCACCGGGGGGGGGCCCGATCGGGCCCCCCACCCGCGGGAAGGCAGGGACTTATATATACGCCCTTATGCCTGCCCGTGCCATTCTGCCGACGTATATCGTCGTGCGGCGGTCGGCAAGTGGTTAAGTAAATATATCCAAAGAAAATATATATTCTGACTATGCTATGAATCCTAGGAGTCCTATTTATTTTTAATCAGGTAAAGGTTTTTTGTGCAAAAACAAATACATATACAGTCAGGTACAGACAATTGCAGCAGTATATACATTTACAACGGTTATAAAAATTGCTATTGTTAGTATTATCATACAGCTTCCAAATATAATCAACTCACTGTACAAATATAATACTGATGGTTTTGATGATGAAGCATGATTTCACATCAACATTTGACATTAAACTTAGACTGTATCTTTTGTATTAACAAGGTTATCAGAAGACTTTGCACTTATAACAGTAAACAGATAAAAATAAAACCTCTGGTTTAAGGAACATATGGCAAGGATAGAACAATATCCTCAATCCCTATCCTGTAGTTTTGCCAAATTACATTTGTAATTGTCTTTAACCAATTGGGCTGGACCTAAGCCTAATGTATCTAACCAGGGTTGCCACATTGAATAAACATTTTTAAGTATGTTTCTGTGTTGGTAAGTGATTTTTTTCACATATTAGCATAGTATTTACCATCTCGACCCAACCCCTACCTGTTTGCACCCGTGGAGTTATCCAAAGTCTCGCAACGGCTTTGCGTGCCATGTATAATAACCGTTGAATTGCCAGGTGGCCATTCGGTGAGAGTAAGGGTATCTCCAAGGCCCCAAGCAGACAGATAATCGTGTCTTGTGGAACTGGAGATTGAAATACCTGTGATATTGTGGACAGAATATACTGCCAATAGCGGTAGAGTTTTGGACATTTCCACATCATGTGTAACAGGTCACCATTATGCATACAACATTTTGGACACATTGAGGTATCTCTACATCCCCACTTGTGTAGCTTGATCGGTGTCCAATATACCCTATGCAATAAGAATAAATGCAATAGCTTATGTGATGCTGAAACTGCTACTAGTGGGGCGGATGTTAAACATGGCTCCCATTGCTCACCATCAATAGGGCCAAGGTCTTGTCCCACCCTTTCCTGCAAGGTTGCTTAGAAGCATCATGTGTATAGTGAAGCAGTCTAGAATATACTCTCGATATCATGCCTTTCCTATCTTCCATTAGCAACACATCCGTCATCAGAGGGGCTGTTCTGTTTTCAGCTTGGATAGCGTGTCTAAGTTGCAAATACTTAAGAAACTGTGTTCTGGGTAATGCAAACTAGGAGTCCTATTTAAACTTCCCCAAAACATAAAGCATTTTTATGTCTATTTAGAAAAATCTATAATTAGACTTTTATAAATATCAGACAGATTACATTCAGGTGTATGCGAAACATCAAGACATTATATTTTCATATAAAAGATTCATAGAAAAGATTATTTAATGCAATAAAATTCAACACCTAGATAATATTTTATTTTGCCGCTTGGTCATAATGATTTCATATTATCTCTATTCATTGCTATTTTGCAAAACCAATCCTTTGAAAGTCCTCTAGTTACATGCATTAAACTGGAATTTCAGCTATAATTGCTATAGGTTTAATTTTCTTCCTTTCGATTATTCTAACATGTGTCTTCATGTTACACACAACAAATTCCCGTTTCAATATATTCAGTATGTCCCCTTAATGAGGGACTGTTTGCTAGCAGAATAATAGATATGCTTTAGAAAATCGTTAGGACATAAAATAAAAAATAAAAACTATAATGCACAGTGAATCTGTGGAGGGAAAGCCAAACAAAACATTCTAAATGCCAGTACACATAGCTATGATTTTAATGGGCCAAGCAGTTGGTGTCTATTTGTTTCCACATTTACCAATTCTGTTTTCAGATACACTTTTCCCTATTACATCCCTGGCTTTGCAATATTTTTGTAACACAGTCACATATCTAAAATCAATATCAAATTAATGATGATTAGGAATGAGGTTCAGGTTCACCGCTATCATGGGTTCGAGGAGAACTATGCATGTTCTAGGTTTGCGGTCCTTGTTCATTTATAATGAGTGAATTCTTTGTAACCATAATTCACTGTATGGCATTTGAACTTAGGTTAGCCCATTCAAAAAGGCCAATAATAAAAATATAGTTATTATGTGCCTGTCTCCTCTCAATAAAAGGATGGGTTCCCATCAGCCATTTGTTAATGTGTGTTGGAATATAGTAATGTTAGTTCTTTACTGTACTTTATTGCACTACATTACTTTATGGTGGACTACATATAAAAAAAGGTTTCAAGTACACACTGATCTTGTTCATTCAAAGGCGTACTGCATCCATTTAACTTTTTCCTGTATCTGCAGTTCTCCCCCCAAACTCAGCTTGTTGATTGATTCTGCCTACTACAGAGAAGTAGGTTTTGGTAATTAGATTGAGAATAAAAAACCCTGAGCTATGATATACTGTTTTGTTATTTGTTCTCATTAACATAGCATAACTTGAAAAAAAAAAGAAGAAAGAAATTGCTGATTACATTTTACTTCCTCTCTCCTGAAAAGTCCAAAACTGGTGTTTATGTCTGCTGGGAGCCTAATGTTTACCATAATTAACCTTGTCTGTGCTGGCAGATTTAGATGCTGATGCTGAGTAGGGATGAGCCGTACACCCCCTGGTTCGGTTCGCACCAGAACTTTCGAACGGACCCCAAATTCGTACGAACGTTAGAACCCCATTGAAGTCTATGGGACTCGAACGCTCGAAATTAAAAGTGCTAATTTTAACTGCTAATATGCAAGATACTGTCCTAAAAAGGGTTTAGGGACCTGGCTCCTGCCCCAGGGGACATGGGTCAATGCAAAAAAAAGTTTTAAAAACGGCCGTTTTGGCGGGAGCACTGATTTTAATGACGATTAAAGTGAAAAAAATAAGTGAAATATTCCTTTAAATATCGTGCCTGGGGGGTGTCTATAGTATGCCTGTGAAGTGCCACGTGTTTCCCGTGTTTAGAACAGTCCCTGCACAAAATGACATTTAACGAAAATAACGTCATTTAAAACTGCTTGCGGTTTTAATGTTATATCTGGTTCCTGCAATATGGTTGAAAATCATTGAGAAAAATGGCATGGGTAGCCCTCCCTGCCCTCCCTGCCCATTATCAGCCCCTTTGGGTCCCTCTACGGATATTAAGGGGAACCCCGTACCCATATTAAAAAAAGGAAATACGTGTGGCCCCCAGGCCCTATATACGCAGAACAGCAGTATACAGGCGGTGTAAACAAGACAGGGACTGTGTAGATTTGTTGTGTTAAGTTGAATCTGTTTGTAATTTTCAACTGGTACATTTTTAAAGTGTAGCTCCAGTCAAAAAAACTATTTTTAAGCTTTTTGGAAAACATAGGGAAGGGTTATCACCCCTGTATAATTTGTTTTGCCGTCCGTCTTTTTTCATCTCACTTGCTGTTGTCTCTTTCCGTTTGCAAGTAGGAGATGTTTGTAAGTTGGATGTTTGAAAGTAGGGGCCTGCCCTATATGCTCTGCAGAAATGGCGGAACAAGGTGTTGGTTTTGCCACAACATTGTAAGCCCTCAAAGTGACTCTTGGTGGGCGCTGGAGCGCCCTGCTGTGAACGATTATATCAAGAATTGTAATTACATGCCATTGTTGAACAGTGGTAGAAAAATTGACCTTTGGTGGTTGTGGTGCTGGTGCCACAACACTATAAGTCCTCACAGTTACTCTGGGTGGGCACAGGAACGGGCCCTCCTGTGAAATATTATATCAAGAATTGTAATTACATGTCCCTGTTAAACAGGGGCAGACAAATTGGGCCTTAGGCAATGGTGCTGGTGCCACGACACTGCAACCTCTCCCATATACTCTAGTTTTAGTTAAACAGGGGCAGAAAAATTGGGCCTTAGGCAATGGTGCTGGTGCCACCACACTGCAACCTCTCCCATATACTCTAGTTTTAGTGCAGGAATTAGCCCTGCTGCAAAGCATTGCATCAAAAATTGTAATTAAACTCCCCTGTTAAACAAGGGCAGAAAAATTGGGCCTTAGGCACTGGTGCCACAACACTGCAACCTCTCCCATATACTCTAGTTTTAGTGCAGGAATTAGCCCTGTTGCAAAGCATTGCATCAAAAATTGTAATTAAACGCCCCTGTTAAACAGGGGCAGAAAAATTGGGCCTTAGGCACTGGTGCTGGTGCCACGACACTGCAACCTCTCCCATATGCTCTAGTTTTAGTGCAGGAATTAGTTCTGCTGCAAAGCATTGCATCAAAAATTGTAATTAAACGCCCCTGTTAAACAGGGGCAGAAAAATTGGGCTGATGGCATCACCCAATACCAAAAATGTTCTTCCAAGATATCAGCGGAGGAGGAAGAGGATAGACAATCAACATAACAGGACAGTCACTCAGCATCAGCATAGGCAGTCTTGAAGGGATGTGATATTTCAAAAAACATTATTCGGTTACATCAGCTTCAGGTGCTTGGTAGCTGTGGGTGATCCAAGACTGATTCATCTTGATGAAGGTCAGTCGATCAACTGATTCGGTGGACAGGCGCACCCTGTGATCGGTAACAAAGCCACCAGCAGCACTGAAGGTGCGTTCCGAAAGAACGCTGGATGCAGGACAGGCCAGTAGCTCAATTGCATACTGTGCAAGCTCTGGCCAGTGATCCATCCTCAAGACCCAGTAAGCCAGAGGATTTTCGGTGGGAAAGGTGTCCAAGTCTGACCTTGCCCCTAGGTATTCCTGCACCATGTAAATCAGACGCTGGTGATGGTTGCTGGAACCGATCATACCTTGGGGCTGCGGACTAAAAAATTGTCTGAAAGCATCAGTCAGACAGCCACCTTCTCCACCGCTCCTTCTGACCGATGCCTCAGCAACACGTTGTCCAGGACCAGGAGTTTGTAACCTCCCAGTCTCTGGGAACGCGTTGCACAGACCGGAGATGTCTCATCCTCTGCTCCCTCTGAGATGGCAAGATAAGGTCCGCAACCTTACCCTTGTACCGTGGATCAAGGAGAGTGGCCAGCCAGTAATGGCCCCTCTCCTTGATCCGCAGAATACGAGGATCCTTCCGCAGGCTTTGCAGGATCAGGGAGGCCATGCAGCGTAGGTTAGCTGAGGCATTCGGTCCGGAGTCCTCTGGGTCACTAAGAACAACATGATCCGCAGCTACCTCCTCCAGGCCACGTACAAGTCCACAGGTTTCTTGGGACTGTAAATCATCCCTACAAGACTGCTGCTAATGCTGATGCTGAGTGCCAGCCTCCACCTCCATGTTGACACAATCTTCCTCCTCCTCCTCTTCATCCTCTTCCTGTGTGATGAGTGGCACAGCAGGAACACTGTCTATTTAAAGGGGGCCTTGAGAGGCAAGGAAGTCCTCCTCTTCCTGCCTCTGTTCTGCCTCAAGTGCCCTGTCCATTATTCCACGCAGCGTATGCTCCAAGAGGTGGACAAGAGGTACAGTGTCACTGATGCATGCGCTGTCACTGCACACCATCCTTGTGGCCTCCTCAAACGGTGACAGCACAGTGCATGCATCCCTGATCATGCCCCACTGGCGTGGTGAGAAAAAAACGAGCTCCCCTGATTCTGTCCTGGTGCCGTAGTCACACAGGTACTCATTGATGGCCCTCTGCTGTGTGTGCAGCCGATGCAGCATGGCCAATAGTGATGGCCGAACGGTTCGCCCGGCGGTCGTTTCGCGGCGAATTTCCGACATTCGCGGTCCGCACGTTCGAACGCCTTTTTCCGTCGTTCGCCGCGGCGGACTTACGTGTTTAATGTATACAAGAACTTTAACCTTTGGTGACACGTTTATCATGTGATACAGGACAGCCAATTGAGACATGACAGCACATGGACACTTGTACATTCCCCCTAACCTATAAATACACCCGATCCGGTGGCCATTTTACATTCTTTCTTCTGTTACGATAGGGACAGGTTCCTGTGTGGAGTAGGGAGAGATAAACCACTAGCTATTTGGTACACAAAAGTTCTTTTCAGGACTGGTATAGGTGTTAGGTGTTGATAGGTTTGCTGTGCTGCTGATTCTTGCAGCAGCCTGAGTGTCTTTTGTTAGTTTAGAGAAAGGGAAAGGACGGTGTATGCTACAGGGACAGCCAGATTAGTCTTTCATCATCATCATCATCATCATCATCATTAGCTGTTACTATCAAGGTCCACAAAAGAGCTGTTCCAGTAACCACTAATCGTTCTCTTTTTTTGCCAATTTGTATAGGGACAGGAAGGAAGCAGTGTTGTCAGGCAGTGAGGGTAATTTTAAAGACTTGCTGTTATTATTAGTTCCACAAAGGTTCTTTTCAGGACTGGTATCAGTGGTACAGTAATAGGCTTGTACATGTATAATATTCTTTCTTCCAAATATAGAAAGGATATTATACTTGACTGCTGCCCTTCTGCTGCAGTCTGCTAAACATTCACAACTCACTTGTTCCACAAAAGTTCTTATAAGGACTGGTAACTTGGTATAGGGTGCTACGGTACATAGGCTTGAGTGCGGTACAGTCTGCTGTTCTGTAAGGACCGCTATCGGTCCACAATAGATAGGGTTGACGTGCACCACTGCTGACCGCTGCCCTATACTGCAGCAGTCCTTCAGCGGTATAGGGACTGACGTACAGTCTGCTAATCACTAACACACAACCTGCTTGTTCCACAAAAGTTCTTATAAGGACTGGTAACTTGGTATAGGGTGCTACGGTACATAGGCTTGAGTGCGGTACAGTCTGCTGTTCTGTAAGGACCGCTATCGGTCCACAATAGATAGGGTTGACGTGCACCACTGCTGACCGCTGCCCTATACTGCAGCAGTCCTTCAGCGGTATAGGGACTGAGGTACAGTCTGCTAAACACTAATACACAACCTGCTTGGTCCACAAAAGTTCTTATAAGGACTGGTAACTTGGTATAGGGTGCTACGGTACATAGGCTTGAGTGCGGTACAGTCTGCTGTTCTGTAAGGACCGCTATCGGTCCACAATAGATAGGGTTGACGTGCACCACTGCTGACCGCTGCCCTATACTGCAGCAGTCCTTCAGCGGTATAGGGACTGACGTACAGTCTGCTAAACACTAATACACAACCTGCTTGGTCCACAAAAGTTCTTATAAGGACTGGTAACTTGGTATAGGGTGCTACGGTACATAGGCTTGAGTGCGGTACAGTCTGCTGTTCTGTAAGGACCGCTATCGGTCCACAATAGATAGGGTTGACGTGCACCACTGCTGACCGCTGCCCTATACTGCAGCAGTCCTTCAGCGGTATAGGGACTGAGGTACAGTCTGCTAAACACTAATACACAACCTGCTTGGTCCACAAAAGTTCTTATAAGGACTGGTAACTTGGTATAGGGTGCTACGGTACATAGGCTTGAGTGCGGTACAGTCTGCTGTTCTGTAAGGACCGCTATCGGTCCACAATAGATAGGGTTGACGTGCACCACTGCTGACCGCTGCCCTATACTGCAGCAGTCCTTCAGCGGTATAGGGACTGACGTACAGTCTGCTAAACACTAATACACAACCTGCTTGGTCCACAAAAGTTCTTATAAGGACTGGTAACTTGGTATAGGGTGCTACGGTACATAGGCTTGAGTGCGGTACAGTCTGCTGTTCTGTAAGGACCGCTATCGGTCCACAATAGATAGGGTTGACGTGCACCACTGCTGACCGCTGCCCTATACTGCAGCAGTCCTTCAGCGGTATAGGGACTGAGGTACAGTCTGCTAAACACTAATACACAACCTGCTTGGTCCACAAAAGTTCTTATAAGGACTGGTAACTTGGTATAGGGTGCTACGGTACATAGGCTTGAGTGCGGTACAGTCTGCTGTTCTGTAAGGACCGCTATCGGTCCACAATAGATAGGGTTGACGTGCACCACTGCTGACCGCTGCCCTATACTGCAGCAGTCCTTCAGCGGTATAGGGACTGACGTACAGTCTGCTAAACACTAATACACAACCTGCTTGGTCCACAAAAGTTCTTATAAGGACTGGTAACTTGGTATAGGGTGCTACGGTACATAGGCTTGAGTGCGGTACAGTCTGCTGTTCTGTAAGGACCGCTATAGGTCCACAATAGATAGGGTTGACGTGCACCACTGCTGACCGCTCACCTATACTGCAGCAGTCCTTCAGCGGTATAGGGACTAAGAGTTTTGTCACAGGGTCATTTAAAAAATGACATGCAGAGGAAGAGGCAGGCCCTTCCGCAGGGGTGGTAGGGGTAGGGCAGGAGCAACAGGCTTGAGCCAAAGTGGGAAGTTGCAGAAGGTGCGTTCAATTACTTTAAAGGATGCACCAGACTTGGTTGAGTGGCTCGCTCAGCCTTACTCTTCTGCACCCTCCTCATCCTCTCGATCTGCACCCTCTTCTTCACTCTCTGCTATGTGCACCCCCAAAGACACTACCACCAACAACACGACCACCACCACCACCACCACATACCTTCCGCTTGAGTCACTGGAATTATTTTCCGATCCATATCAAGAGGACATTTCTGATGCGCAGCCACTCTTGGTATTGGATCAGGAAGAGGAGGTAGCAACAAGCGCTACTCAGCAGTCTGACGCCAGTACCCAGATCAGCCCAAGGAGGAGGTTGGTCCCCGGTGTTGCTGCCTACTCCGAGATCTCTACTTATAGCGGTGGGGAAGGTGACGTTGATGATGACGTGTCTAGTGATGTCACGTGGGTGCCCACAAGAGAGGAAGAGGAGGGGAGTTCAGAGGGAGATATGGACCAGCAGATAGGGAGGAGAAGCAGCAATGACTTACATTGCACAGCAGGGACAAAGCAGACTGCAAATGTATCAGGAGCGAGTCATCGACCATGTACGGTCACATCTGACGCTCCCAGGACACCGGCACATGGCTCCGCAGTGTGGGCTTTTTTTAACGTGTCCGCTGCTGACAATAGCGTTGCCATCTGCAATCTTTGCAGTCAACGCGTTAGTCGCGGTAAGCCCAATACTCACCTAGGGACGACCGCCTTAAGAAGGCACATGAGCAGCCATCACCGAGCCCAGTGGGAGCAACGGAACACACAAAGCCACACTGCAGGCTCTCACCGTCCAGCCTCGTCTTCTACTTCTCCTTCTCCTCTCTCCTCACAATTGTCCTCCACTCCACCTTCCATCACGCCAAGCTCACATTTTTCTGCAAAAAGGCAGGCTTCCGTGGGCCTAATGTTTGAGCGTAAAAAAATGATGATGCCGGATAACCCTCTTGCCCAACGGTTGGCGGCTGGCTTGTCAGAACTCATAGCCCGCCAACTACTGCCATATAAACTGGTGGACTCGGAGGCCTTTCGCAAATTTGTGGCCATTGGAACACCACAATGGAAGGTCCCAGGAAGGAAGTATTTCTCAGAGAAGGGCATCCCAGAGCTATATGGCCATGTTCAGCGGCAAGTGAATGTATCTCTGGCACACAGTGTCGGTGCCAAGATACATCTGACCACAGACACGTGGTCTAGCAAACACGGGCAGGGAAGGTATATCAGTTTTACTGCCCACTGGGTGAACCTTCTGACGGCCGTCAAGCATGTAACCCGTGGCACCCGTGTAGATTTGGTTTTACCGCCACGGATTGCATGCAGGCCTGACTCTTCTTCTCCTCCTCCTACTCCATCCTCCTCCCTCTCCTCCTCAGCTGCCTCCTCCTTTTCCGCTGCTAGCGTCTCTTCCACTGCACCGCCCAAGCTCCCCAGAACCTATTCCACATGCCAGGTGAGACGTTGCCATGCCGTGCTGCGTCTGTTGTGCCTGGAAGCAAAGAGCCACACTGGCCCGGCACTCCTTTCAGCTTTGCGTTCACAGGCAGATGAGTGGCTAACACCGCTCAATTTGACAGTTGGTAAAGTGGTGTGTGACAACGGTGCCAATCTGCTTAGCGCATTGAAACAGGGCAAAATCACGCACGTGCCGTGCATGGCACACGTCTTAAACTTGGTCGTGCAGCGATTCCTTGTCAAATACCCTGGGGTCCAGGACATCTTGCGGCAGGCAAGGAAAATCTCGGCCCATTTCAGAAGATCTTACACGGCCATGGCTCGCCTTGCTGACATTCAGCGGCGACACCATCTGCCGGTCAGACGTCTTATTTGCGATTGCCCGACGCGATGGAACTCAACCTTCTATATGCTTGATAGGCTGCTCCAGCAGAAACGTGCAGTTAACGTCTACCTGTATGAACTCTGCGAAAGAAACGGTTCTGGGGAGCTGGGTTTTTTTTCACCGCGCCAGTGGCTGCTCATGCGCGACACATGCAGACTTCTGCGGCCATTTGAGGAGATCACCAAACTGGTCAGTCGCAGCCATGGCGCCATCAGTGACATGGTACCTTATGCCTTCTTTCTGGAGCGTGCATTGCGTCGTGTCATTGATCAGGCTGTGGAGGAGCAGGAGCGGGAAGATGAGGAAGTCGCAATGCTGGATGAATTCCCAGGGGGGGCTACTCTATCTGAGACAAGTCAACAACAGGAGTCTGATGAGGAGTCAGAGGAGGATGGTGCCGGGGCGGATGAGCAGGAGCAAGAAGAGCATGCTTTAAACCTTTCTGGGATCCCTGTTGTGCGTGGATGGGGAGAGGAGAATGAAGAGGACGACATTATCCTGGATGATGAGCAGGAGCCAGGCCACCACACCGCTTCCACTTTAGTGCAAATGGGGGCCTTCATGCTCCAGTGTTTTAATAGGGACCCCCGTATAAAAAGCATGAGGGTCAAGGACCAGTACTGGGTGGCAACGTACTTAGACCCCCGGTACAAACACAAAATGGCGGAAATGTTACCGCCGTCGCAGAGGGCTGTCAGAATGCAGCACTTCCAGGCCTTGCTTCGAGAAATGCTGCATTCTGCTTTTGCGTGCGCTGGCAGAGGAGCAATTCCCACTCCCAGAGAAGGATTTGCGGGTACCAATCCAACAGCGCCTGCAAGAAGAGGCCGGTTTGAAGATGTGTTGGTGACTTCGGATATGAGGTCATTCTTTCAGCCGACCCATCGACAGGTGTCATCCGGATCCAGCATCAGGGAACGCCTAGACCGTCAGGTGTCCGACTACATTGGGTTAACGGCCGATGTGGACGCTCTGAGGAGTGATGAACCCCTAGACTACTGGGTGGGCAGGCTTGACCTCTGGCCAGAGCTTGCCCAATTTGCAATCGAACTGTTGGCTTGCCCCTCATCCAGTGTCCTGTCCGAAAGGACGTTCAGCGCAGCAGGGGGGATTGTGACCGATAAGCGTACTCGCCTAGCTCACCACAGTGTTAACTACCTCACATTTCTAAAAATGAATGAGGCATGGATCTCGGAGGAATTCAACACATGTGACCAGTAGACCATGTATATGTCTATAAACTATTTTTTTAATCAAGCACACAGACCTTCTTAATTCATTTGGCTCACTTCCTTGACCCAAAAAAGCACACCGTACTATATGCCCCTACCCTCCTCTTTGAAGAGGTTGAGCGGTGTCATATTTCTACTGGGGCTGCTTATGATATCCCTGTGCTGTGCTGACTTCCTCCTGGGGGTTCTTATTATGAAGGGATCACACTATCCCTGTGCTGTGCTGACTTCCTCCTGGGGGTTCTTATTATGAGGGGATCACACCATCCCTGTGCTGTGCTGACTTCCTCCTGGGGCTGCTTACGGTGCTGCTGTCAGTGCTGTATGTCACGGTGCTGCTGTCAGCGCTGTATGTCACGGTGCTGCTGTCAGCGCTGTATGTCACGGTGCTGCTGTCAGCGCTGTATGTCACGGTGCTGCTGTCAGCGCTGTATGTCACGGTGCTGCTGTCAGCGCTGTATGTCACGGTGCTGCTGTCAGCGCTGTATGTCACGGTGCTGCTGTCAGCGCTGTATGTCACGGTGCTGCTGTCAGCGCTGTATGTCACGGTGCTGCTGTCAGCGCTGTATGTCACGGTGCTGCTGTCAGCGCTGTATGTCACGGTGCTGCTGTCAGTGCTCTGTATTACGGTGCTGCTGTCAGATGCCTCTATCACGGTGCATGTGTCATTCCGGTATGTCACGCTGCTGGTGATCATCTCCTGCACCCTCTTCTTTGCCTACCCTGGTCCCTGACCTTCCCTCTCCTCCATTGCCTTCATTAGCTCCATAGTCCTGAATTGTTAGAACAATTTCCCAAATAAAATAAAAATGCTTGTAGTTATCGATCCCAAATTCACCTCATACATGTATTATGTCATTGTCCAGATGGTGGGACTACGTTTTACCCCCTAATAATTACCACGTGGCCGCAAATTCGACATGAAGGTTTGCAAAGTTCGCCTCCCATTGAAGTCAATGGGGCCCGCGGCGAACGTTCTGTTTCGCGAACGTTTGGGTCCGTTCGCATTTCGCGTTCGCGAAACGTCCCGTCGGAAGTTCGTCCATCACTAATGGCCAACGTTGAGTTCCACCTGGTGGGCATGTCACATATAGGGCAGTTCTTGCGCAGGTTCAACTCCTTTTGGAGCTCAGCCAGCCAAGCACAGGCATTAAATGATTGGCGGAAATGCACACAGACTTTCCTGGCCTGCTTCAGGACATCCTGTAAGCCCGGGTACCTGCCCAAGAACTGCTGAACCACCAGGTTAAGGACGTGAGCCACACAGGGCACATAGGTCAGTTGTCCCTGTCGGAGGGCGGAGAGGAGGTTGGTGCCATTGTCGCAAACCACCATTCCTGGCTTAAACTGGCGTGGCGTCAACCACCTCTTGGCCTCCCCCTGCAGAGCTGACAAAACATCCGCCCCAGTGTGGCTCCTGTCCCCCAAACAAACCAGCGCAAGCACGGCATGGCATCGCTTTGCCTGCGTACTTGCGTTGCCCCTGGAACGCCTACGGAGCACCGCTGGTTCTGAGGACAGAGCACTGGAAGAGGCCATGGAGGAAGAAGAAGAGGAGGGGTGGAGGAGAGAGGTGTGTCACAACCAATAGTAGCATTTTGGAGGCGTGGTGGTGGAACAACCTCCAACACTACTGCACCTTGTCCTGCATCCTTCCCAGCTGCCAGAAAAGTGACCCAATGGGCCGTGAAAGACAGGTAACGTCCCTGTCCATGCCTGCTGGACCATGAGTCAGTGGTAATATGCACCTTACCGCTGACCGCCCTGTCCAGCAAGGCAAGGACATTGCCTTCCACATGCCAGTAGAGAGCCAGAATCGCCTTCTGTGAGAAAAAGTGGCATTTGAGGACCTGCCACCGAGGAACCGCGCATTGTACAAACTCACGGAAGGGGACCGAGTCTACCAACTGAAAAGGCAGCAGTTAAAGTGCTAGCAATTTAGCCAAGCTAGCATTCAACCGCTGGGCATGTGGATGGCTGGGAGTCAACTTCTTTCGACGGTCCAGCAGCTGGGGCAGGGACATTTGCCTGCTATAATCGGGCGTGGGTGTACTGCTAGCAGAGTGCCCGGAAGCACTTGGCTGTGACACACCTAATTCTACACCTTCATTCCTCTCAGAGCAGGTTTCAGAGAGGACTGAAGGTCTAGTGGGGTGGGAGATCCCAGCTGATGAGGAGCAAGGAGAGGTCCGCTTTGTTCTTTGGTGTGGATCTTTGAGGTACGCTTGCCAATGAGCTGCATGGCAGGTCAACATATGTCTGGTCAAGCATTTGGTGCCCAAGCGGCTGATGTTTTGGCCACGCGAGATACGCTTGAGACATATGTTGCAAATAGCAGCGGTGCGATCTGATGCACTCGTCTCAAAAAAGCCCACACCAAAGAACTTTTAGAATAACGCGCAGAGGCAGCGCCCTGCACATGCGGAGCTCTGGGGTGTGATTCAGTCGGTGTGCTGCCCTTAAGCTGGCCCCCGGAGGGCATCCTGCCTCGTTGGACATGTGCCTCCTCCTCCTCCTCCTCTCTCCTACCAGGCACCCACGGGGAGTCAGTGCCCTCATCATCCTCTCCCTCTTCATCGCTGTAGCAAACCTGGCAATATGCTGCAGCTTGTGGAACATGACTGCCAGATTGCTGTCCTTCTAGAGCATCCCCTCTCTCTGCATTCACGCTCCTGAATTCCTCTAGCTGAATATCATCATCAGAGCCTACAAAACACTGGGCATCCTCCTGGAGCATGTACCCAACACTGTGCTCAAAGAGTTCAGGAGACTCCTCAGGAGGACGTGGTGGATCTAGGGAAGGAGTCACTGATGATGACATTGAGAGGAGGGAAGACGATGTGTTGGCAACTGCTTTGATAGTACCCTGAGCCTGGGTGAGAGAGGATGAGGAGGATCAAGAGGGCTTGGTCATCCACTCTACCAAGTCATTGGCATGTTTCGGCTCAACATGTCCAGCTGCCGAAAAGAAGGACAAGCGTGTCCCATGGCCACGTGCTGATGATGACGATGCACCGCGTCCACAAACCAGCACTGTTGTCTCTAGACACAGAGCCTGCTTGCCCTCTTTTATCGGCTCGCGACTGTCTGCCTCTCCTTGCTGGCCTTCCAGACATGGTAATGGCCTGAAGGGAGTTGGGAAAACCAGCAATTGTGTAGTGTATATTGTGCTGGAGGCACACACAACATCCACTAACTCCTGCAGATGGCTCAATTAGAGAAGAGCTATGTAGGTGGATATAACGGTGTATACTGGGTTCAGAGCACGCAGACAGCACGCACAATCTCCTACCACTGACTGCAAGCTCTATTTAAAATGAGCAAGATAGTTAGCTATATAGGTGGATATAGCGGTGTATACTGGGTTCAGAGCACGCAGACAGCACGCACAATCTCCTACCACTGACTGCAAGCTCTATTTAAAATGAGCAAGATAGTTAGCTATATAGGTGGATATAGCGGTGTATACTGGGTTCAGAGCACGCAGACAGCACGCACAATCTCCTACCACTGACGGCAAGCTCTATTTAAAACTAGCAAGATAGTTAGCTATATAGGTGGATAATTTTTTAATAGTTTTCTGCTACTAAACATACAAGAAAATCAAAACTTTACAAAAACAACATCAGTTAATATTCACATTACACTTATAACAAAATCATATCACTTGAAACCACAACATCTGTGGAACTACATAACTATACTTTACATATCTTGAACACACTCATCCCCAGAGGAGAAATCTATAAGTTTAGTCTCTCCCCTACTGCTAGGCCCTGGTGAGGACCTAGACTCTACCTCAGGTAGTGGGACCTTTTTCTTCTTTTTTTTACTATGCTTCTTTTTAACCGTTACCCAGGTTACTTCACCTTCCTCATCCGATACCTCTTTAGGACGCTTTTGAGTGCCCTTTACTGACATCTCTATCTCCTCCTCCCTGGTCTGGCTCTCACCCGCTGAGGAATCAGACGAGGAGATGGCAACTAAGCGACCATCAGATCGATGCCACCGAGGAAGAGGAGGGGGATCAGAAACTGGGGGACAAGATCCCTGTGCCACACCCCCAGAAGGGAGAGACATGGGAGGCACCACGGACCCAACCTCACTTGTAGAAGCCTGAACAGGAGCCCGGGCTACATTACCCGACCGAACCCCTTTCTCTTTTTGTGGCACCTTACGTACCTTTTGAGCCTGGGGTTCCTCCTGCCCCCCTGGCCCAAAAACGTCACCCTGCCCCTCCCTTCCAGATCTCTGCCCTGTTGGGGGCGGAGCAGCATTACCACCTAATCTACTGCCCGCTGCTGCCTCTCCCCTGTACGCCCTGGGGCATCTACTAAATGGATGCCCCATTTGACCACAGAGATTGCAGCAGATCAGACCACAAGTCTCCCCTGAGTGCCCAAATTTATTGCACTTGCTGCACCGCACCACCGTGCAGTCTGCGCTCAAGTGGGTTGGGCACCCACACCTAAAACAACGACGGGGCTGGCCTGGATAGAACACCAGGATCCTATCCCTTCCCAGGAAGGCACTACCCAGAACATGTGCAACTGTATTGCCAGCCCTTTTTAACTTGATCCTCGTGCTCCATGCCCCAGTCCACACCCCGCGTTCGTCCAAACATTTATTTAGGGGACACTGCAATTGGCCATGTCTCCCCAACCAAGTTGCAATGTCCTCTGGGGGCAGACTCTCATTTCTGACTAAAACTGTTACATTTTTGATATCCTCCTGCCTACTCAAGGGAATCATGTGGAACCCCTTCCACGGATCGGTCTCCCTGATCAAGCCAAACGAAGTAATGAAAAGTTCCATGATTACCACATTTGTGAAGCTTATGTCAAAATCAGGGGAACCCGATGGGTGGATCACTGCAAAGATTTCCCCCACCTTGATCCCCAATGATAGGATCATATCCACAACCTGGCCCCTTGTAGGGCATTGGCCACTCCCCTCCCACCTTAACTGTACAACATTCCTTCGCTTGCGCTCAGGACCACCTGTCCCCCTAAACCACGAATTTGCCCCGGAGGACTGATCAGCCGGGGGCACCCGGAAGTTACCAGCCCCAAACTGATGGTACAGGTGGTCCAGCGCAACACTTGACCTTACCACATTAGCATAGGAACGTCTTTCTCCTAAGACTGTTAACAGCCTCACTTCTGGTGTACCCCTCAGAATAGACTCAGGGAGAGGAGCCTCCGTTACAGGAACAGAGGGAGCAACCGGGGGCAGAACAGCAACCCCCTCATCCTGGGGACACCTACTCACCTCTCCACCCTTACTAGACTGTTCCATTGGAGGAGCCTCCTCCTCTGAACTATAGAAGAGGGTTTTCCATTTCTCTTGCCAAGCTACTTCTGCATAGGCCCCACAGGAATCTACTGGGACCTGTCCCTGTTCCTGTTGGGACCCCTCCAAACCCCGGATATAATCCATAGCAGGGCTGCCATCCCCTAGCTCCCCCATGGGACAATCCCCCCAGGCGGAAACCTGACCCGGCTCTAAACCATTGGATATCTCCATATTATTATCAGTCCCGCCGGCATTCTCTTGACAAGATGGAGTACCGGAAGTCCCAGGCGTTACTGACCGGAAATGCCCCCCGCAGTCCACCTCCACTTCCGCCATCTTCACCTCCGGCCTCGAACCATCCCCACCAGGAACAGACCCGCCTACCGGAAGCGCGTCACCCGCACTCGTTACATTCCTATTGGTGCCCCGCCCAATAGCACCGCCCTCCCTCCCACGGGAAGACGGCGCTCCACTGTCGGGGCCCGCAATTACCAAGTCACCCGGAGTTTTGCCGCTAGCCTTCACTGTATCTTCAACCACAGTGACGGCCAAGCTGTCCTTACTCTTCCCACTCCCTCCACACCCTTTGACCCCCTTCCCCTTTCCCTGGGTCCGGCTTGCAGCAGAGGCAGACGACAACTCAGCTGACGGCGTGCCCTGCATGCAATCACCGGCCGGGATCATGGGGGACCGTTTTGGTAAGTCCGGATCTTCTACCAGTCTTGCTAGCCGTACCACAGGAATCCTCTCTCATTTTTCTTTAGTCTTTCTTCACCTTGTTATCCTTCTGATGTTGTCTCCCTCCTGCATCACCGGGACCCAAACTGCCACCCGGGGTCACAGCCATACACACAGGCTGGTTCCCCTTAGGCTTGCCTGGCCCCTCCGCAGTACCACCGGGAACATCATTCTTTGCCTTGGGGTTTCTTCTCCCATCTCCGTTCTCCTCCGCACTTCCTTTTACCGGGGATGTCTCACTCTTGGCCGGGGTTGCAACCACAGCTTCATTCACGTCTGGGGCCTCCACCAATGTTGGGGTTACCAGCTCCTTTTCCTCTGCATCTGTCTCTCCATGGGTTTCCTCCATAGAGGGACCCTCCATCTCTCCTTCTGGCGTTGCAGCTGGGGTTAAACGCTGTTTGCGGAGTCTTACCGCTTGAGAGCCTTCATCACACGCCACTCTCATGACCTTTTCTATGCCCAATAAAAAGTCTTTCTCGTTTGAAGCACTCTCAATTAGATTTGACAGAAGCTCACCAAGCATGTTACACTGCTTTTTCAGTCCATCTATGGCAGCTTTAAATTCTGGTCTCTTCCTGATACCTGATCTGTCGCGTCTATTCCTCAGCTCGTCCAAAACTTTCATTTTTTCACAGTAACAGCGAGAAGCCTTTACCATTAAGCTCTTGGCTTTTCTTTTCCTCTCCACAGATTTCTCTACGTCCTCTCCTGGCTGTCTCAGAGACCAGTCAACCAAGTCAAGCTGGTTTTCTAAGTACAGCCTCTCCTCCTTAACGAACTCCTGGAGTTTTAGGGCACCATGCCTTTCCTCAGGCTGAGAAACAGGCCCCTGGCCTGGGCTGACTGATGCCATCAGCTCCCTCTCCTCCTCCACCACTCTGGAGGCTCTCACAGATCAGAGCACGCAGCCAGCACACACAAGCTCCTAACACTGACTGAAAGCTCTATTTAAGACGAGCAAGATAGTTAGCTATATAGGTGGATATAGTGGTGTATACTGGGTTCAGAGCATGAAGACAGCACGCACAATCTCCTGCCACTGACTGCAAGCTCTATTTAAAACGAGCAAGATAGCTAGCTATATAGGTGGATATAGCGGTGTATACTGGGTTCAGAGCACGCAGACAGCACGCACAATCTCCTACCACTGACTGCAAGCTATATTTAAAACGAGCAAGATAGCTAGCTATATAGATGGATATAGCGGTGTATACTGGGTTAAGAGCACGCAGACAGCACGCACAATCTCCTACCACTAACTGCAAGCTCTATTTAAAACGGGCAATATAGTTAGCTGTATAGATGGATATAGCGGTGTATACTGGGTTCAGAGCACGCAGACAGCACGCACAATCTCCTACCACTGACTGCAAGCTCTATTTAAAACGAGCATGATAGCTAGCTAAATAGATGGATATAGCGGTGTATACTGGGTTCAGAGCACGCAGATAGCACGCACAATCTCCTACCACTGACTGCAAGCTCTATTTAAAACGAGCAAGATAGTTAGCTATATAGGTGGATATAGCGGTGTATACTGAGTTCAGAGCACGCAGACAGCACGCACAATCTCCTACCACTGACTGCAAGCTCTATTATAAAAGAGAAATATAGCTAGCTATATAGGTGAATATAGCGGTGTATACTGCGGTCAGGGCACGCAGACAACAACCACTACAGAAGAGCAAGAACGAAAAATCGGCCGATAACGATCGGTGTATACTGTGTTGAAAGTACACAGAACACCCACTAACTGCTACAGATGCCAACACACTACACAAGGCCACCACACTGGCGGCCTTATATAGTGTGGGGCGTGTACTACACAGCCTGAGCTATGATTGGCCACAGGCATCCTGCCTGTGGCCAATCATGGCTCTCCTTGCTGCCGGCGCTGTGATTGGCCAAGCATGCGGGGTCACAGTGCATGCTTGGCCAATCATGAGCCAGCAATGCACTGCGATGGCACAGTGCATTGTGGGCTGTGAGCGCCACACGAATTTGGCGCGAATGGCCCATAACTTTCGGAATTCGCTGAACGGGCGAACAGCCGATCTTCGAGTCGAACGTATGTTCGACTCGAACACGAAGCTCATCCCTAATGCTGAGATTCTGCATCCTGTCTTAGGCTGATTTACTGAAACGGGAGAGTTCAAAATCTGGTGCAGCTCTGCATAGAAACCAATCAACTTCCATGTTTTTTTTTGTCTAAGCTTAATTGAACAAGCTGCTGACGTTAGATGCTCATTGGCTACCATGGACAGTTGCACCAGATTTTGCACACTCTAGTTTTAGTGAATCAACCCCAGTGTGTCCCTATTTGTCAGTGGGGCAAATTGGATTTCCTCTCATTTCAATTTGTTCAGAGTAGCTTGCAGTATGACCAAGACCTGCTCCGAACAATCACCTAGAAAGGCAAGAAATATTTTTGGGTATCCTGTGTGAATGGGTCACGCATAAGAAACATTTAGTGTTTTTTTTTCATATGGCTGCAAAAGTAAAAATACTGTAAAAATGGTGCAGAGGAGCTGGGTAGAAGCTAATATAAAGGACATTGTAAGACGGATTTATTGAGCACCACTCAAAGTATCTCTGACTGCTATAAGAGGCTAAAAGGACAATTTAGTAATAAATATGGCTGCTCTCACAAGGTCATAGATCTGTCTGGCTAGGCTGCTCTTAAAGGGTCTCACTGTTACTACCTAAACAGCTGTCCTAATTTTCTACTATTTTGGGGTTTCTTGCACTCTAAACCACTCTATTTTGCTATGCTTAGCAAAGGTAAAAAGACTAAAGTGACTAGACATGTGCAGAGTAAAATATTTTGTTTGGAAATTTCGTTTTCGTCCGAAAAATTAATTTATTTACTCCCGAAATTCGTTTTTATTTATTTTGTTTTTCGTTCAAAAATTGCATTCGTCCGAAAATCCACATGAATTACGGTCGAATCTGTCTTTGAAGGCTTATGGTGTCTGTCGAATGTATAAAGAAGATTCGATGGAGCTAGTATATAGCATACTTCATGTGAACTTTAGAACCCTATTAAAGTCTATGGGACTCCAACGTTCAAAATCTAAAGTGCTAATTTTAAAGGCTAATATGCAAGTTACTGTCCTAAAAAGTGTTTGGGGACCTGGGTCCTGCCCCAGGGGATATGTATCAATGCAAAAAAAGTTTTAAAAATTGCAGTTTTTTCGGGTGCAGTGATTTTAATAATGATTAAAGTGAAACAATAAAAGTGTAATATTCCTTTAAATTTCGTACCTGGGGGGTGTCTATAGTATGCCTGTGAAGGGGCGCATGTTTCTGGTGCTTAGAACTGTCCCTGCGTAAAGTGTCATTTATGCAGGAAAAAAAGTCCTGAAGGGTCTGGTATGGATATTTAGGGGAAACCCCACGTCAAATTTTTTTTTAATTTGACGGAGGGTTCCCCTTAATATTCATAACAGACCTGAAGGGCCTGGTAATTGAATTTGGGGGACCCCACGCTTTTTTATTTTATTTATTTATTTATTTTTTTATCAATGACTTTCAATGAGTGTTCTCTGTATTACTGAGTCGACAATTCATAATAGCTGCGAGTGATTTTAACCACTTTCAGACCGGACCATTTTGCTGGTCAATGACCAGAGGACTTTTTACAATTTGGCACTGCGCTGCTTTAACTGGTAATTGCGCGGTCATGCAATGTTGTACCCAAACAAAATTTGCGTCCTTTTTTTCCCACAAATAGAGCTTTTCTTTCTAAAGGTATTTGACTGACTCTGCGATTTTTATTTTTTTGCGATATAAACGTAAAAAGACCGCAAATTTTGAAAAAAAATGATATTTTCTACTTTTTGTTATTAGAAAAATCCAATAAACTCAATTTTAGTCATACATTTATGCCAAAATGTATTCAGCCACATGTCTTTGGTAAAAAAAAAGTCAATAACTGTATATTTATTGGTTTGCGCAAAAGTTGTCACATCTACAAACTAAGGTACGTTTTCTGGAATTTACGCAGCTTTTAGTTTATGACTGCCTATCTCATTTCTTGAGGTGCTAAAATGGCAGGGCAGTACAAAACCCCCCCAAATGACCCCATTTTGGAAAGTAGACACCCTAAGGAAATTGATAAGAGGCATGTTGAGCCCATTGAATATTTTATTTTTTTGCCTCAAGCGATTGAATAATGACAAAAAAAACATTTTTTTTTTTTTTACACAAAGTTGTCACTAAATGATATATTGCTCACACATGCCATGGTTATATGTGGAATTGTACCCCAAAATACATTCTGCTGCTTCTCCTGAGTACGGGGATACCACATGTGGTCGACTTTTTGGAAGCTTAGCCGCGTACGGGGCCCCAAAATCCCAGCACCGCCTTCAGGATTTCTAAGGGCGTACATTTGTAATTTCACTCCTCACTACCTATCACAGTTTTGAAGGCCATAAAATGCCAAGATGGCACAAAACACCCACAAATGACCCCATTTTAGAAAGTAGACACCCCAAGCTATTTGCTGAGAGGCATGTTGAGTCCATGGAATATTTTATATTTTGCCACAAGTTGTGGGAAAATTACAAACTTTTTTTTTTTTTTTTTTCACAAAGTTGTCACTAAATGATATATTGCTCACACATGCTATGGGCATATGTGAAATGACACCCCAAAATAAATTCTGCTGCTTCTCCTGAGTACGGAGATACCACATATGTGGGACTTTTTGGGAGCCTAGCCGCGTACGGGGCCCCGAAAACCAAGCACCGCCTTCAGGCTTTCTAAGGGCGTAAATTTTTGACTTCACTCCTCACTACCTATTACAGTTTTGAAGGCCATAAAATACCAAGATGGCACAAAACCCCCACAAATGACCCCATTTTGGAAAGTAGACACCCTAAGCTATTTGCTGAGAGGCATGTTGAGTCCATGGAATATTTTATATTTTGCCGCAAGTTGCGGGAAAATTACAAACTTTTATTTTTTTATTTTTATTTTCACAAAGTTGTCACTAAATGATATATTGCTCACGCATGCCAGGTGCATATGTGAAATGACACCCCAAAAATTTTTTTGCTGCTTCTCCTGAGTACGGGGATACCACATATGTTGGACTTTTTGGGAGCCTAGCCGCGTACGGGGCCCCGAAAACCAAGCACCGCCTTCAGGCTTTCTAAGGGCGTACATTTTTGACTTCACTCCTCACTACCTATTACAGTTTTGAAGGCCATAAAATGCCAAGATGGCATAAACCCCCCCCAAATGACCCCATTTTGGAAAGTAGACACCCCTAAATTTAGGGGTACACTAGTGAGACTCACAGGTAAAAAAGCACCTAGGCTGTCAGCGACTGTATCAAAACGCTACAAAAAAAACTGTTAGCGATCGCAGGGATCAGGCCTGACTCTGCGAACGCTGCAGTTATGTGTGTTGTGTTTTGTAAGTGACAGTGATCGATCGATACTGCACTTGGGTGGGCTGGGCTGGGCTTGGCGGAGGGGCTAAACGCAGGTGCTAGCAGGTATCTGGGCTGATCCCGCTAACAATGCGTTTTGGGAAACCTAAACTGCTGGCGACGCTAATATAGATCTGATCAGATACTATATTACTAAGGGAGGTGTATGCTTTGCGCATGGGTGTTAGCGGTACTGGCACTAACCTGACGCTGCCTGGGGCGACGCAGACCCTATCTGACCCTCAAACTTATATCACCCGCCGGGTGATCAGGGGGTTAAACCTTTATTAGGTAATAATGGCGGGTGCCCTGAAACTATAAAAAATAACTAACCAACCAGCGTCACCTGTAACAGTTATATGGTGATCACTGGTGAAAGGGTTAACTAGGGGGCAATCAGGGGGCTTTATTGCGGTAGTATATGGGGGTCCCTGGCACTATAAAAAGCTGCGGCGAACCTAAATACCTACCTGCCTAACTAGCGTCACCTGTGACACTAATACAGCGATCAGAAAAACGATTGCTTATTAGGCTGGGTTCACACTGGAGCGATGTGGGAACGCCACAAATCTGCGGCGGGCTCCCGCATCACACTGCCCTATGCGAACTGCTGGGAGTGTCAGTGAAATGTTAATGACACCCCCAGATCAGTTCGCAATTCGCAGTGCGATCTGCAAACTCGGACAGGAATCGGATCGCATGGTGTGAACACCCATGCGATCCGATTCTGCTGCGGACCAAAAAAAGGGTCCCGTGCGAGTTTGCGGCGGGTGCGGCGGGTGCGACGCGAATTCAGCCATACTATCTGTATGGCTGAACTCGAATCGCACAGAGATCGGATGTGATTTGCACTGCAGTGCGGTGCGAATCACATCCGTTCTCATAAACTGCTGCAATGTGAACCCAGCCTTAGTGACACTGGCGACGGGGGGTGATCACGGGGTTAAACCTTTATTGGGGGGGTTAGGGGGGTACCTTAGAACTAAAGGGGGCTAACCCTAACTGCCCTAACAGTTATTACAGTCACAAATGACACCAATGCAAAAAAAAAACTCGGACAGGAATCGGATCGCATGGTGTGAACACCCATGCGATCCGATTCTGCTGCGGACCAAAAAAAGGGTCCCGTGCGAGTCTGCGGCGGGTGCGGCGGGTGCGACGCGAATTCAGCCATACTATCTGTATGGCTGAACTCGAATCGCACAGAGATCGGATGTGATTTGCACTGCAGTGCGGTGCGAATCACATCCGTTCTCATAAACCGCTGCAATGTGAACCCAGCCTTAGTGACACTGGCGACGGGGGGTGATCACGGGGTTAAACCTTTATTGGGGGGGTTAGGGGGGTACCTTAGAACTAAAGGGGGCTAACCCTAACTGCCCTAACAGTTATTACAGTCAAAATGACACCAATGCAAAAAAAAAAAAAAATGCAATTTGTGTCACTGTGACTGGGGGTGCAGGGGTGATTGGGGGGGTGATCGGGGGGGGAAGGGGGGGTGAGAGTGTGCCTGGCATGTTCTACTGTATTGTGTAGTGTTGTTGCAACTCACCGATCCTCTCTCCTCGGTGTCGGAACGAAAAATACCGACACGGAGGAGAGATTACATCACTTCCTCTGCCTGTGTTTACATTACAGGAGAGGAAGTGATGTCACGCTTCACTTCCATTCGTCAGGAGCAGTCGCGAGGGGGTGGCCATGAACGAATGGCCGCCCCCTCATCCCGGATCGCTCCTGAACGGATACCGACCGCCGCTGGCACCGGGGGGGGGGCCCGATTGGGCCCCCCACCCACGGGAAGGCAGGGACGTACAGGTACGCCCATATGCCTGCCCGTGCCATTCTGTCGACGTACATCGTCGTGCGGCGGTCGGCAAGTGGTTAAAGGACTTTTTTTCCTGCATAAATGACACTTTGTGCAGGGACAGTTCTAAGCACCAGAAACATGCGCCCCTTCACAGGCATACTATAGACACCCCCCCCAGGTACGAAATTTAAAGGAATATTACACTTTTATTGTTTCACTTTAATCATTATTAAAATCACTGCTCTCGAAAAAACTGACGTTTTTAAAACTTTTTTTTGCATTGATACATGTCCCCTGGGGCAGGACCCGGGTCCCCAAACACTTTTTAGGACAATAACTTGCAGAATCTTTTCTCTCTGTCAAATATTTTCTCTATATAATCTTGGACTAATAGAGGTAAGGTTAGGCACATTCGACCACAGGTTCTATAGACACAGATTGTTATTGTCAGAGTCACGTCAAATCTCCTATTCTATATCGAACTGTTGTAACAACGAAAATGAAAATAAAGCATTTATTTATGTCGGATCTTTAGTTTTTTCGGATTCTGTGCTTTCGTTATCGTTTGTCAAAACGAAAACGAAAATACCTGAAATTCGGGCGAAAATGCATTCACCCAATCATACACAGAAGTATAGGTGCACTGAACTGTGTGTAGCCACCCTACCCTAAGAATTGTGATTATTCAAATCTAGTTTGCTGGTTGAAGCTGATTTCTCGTCTATACACACTTGGTCTTGCCCTAGGCTCAGTGTTGGTGTTGTTTCTGCCATATGCCAAGATATGCAGTGGAATAACCTCCTTACAGGATGTCTCCAATTTACAAGCCGACCTCAATACAATGTCTAATTGGGCGACTATGTGGCAGATGAGGTTTAATGTTGATAAATGTAAAGTTCTGCACTTGGGGGCTAAGAATATGCATGCATCATACATGCTAGGGGGAGTACAACTGGGGGGATCCATAGTGGAGAAGGATCTGGGGGTTTTGGTAGATCATAAGCTCAATAATAGCATGCAATGCCAAGCTGCTGTTTCCAAAGCGAGCAAAGTCCTTTCTTGTATTAAGAGAGGTATGGACTCCAGAGAGAGAGATATCATTTTGCCCCTGTTCAAATCATTAGTAAGACCTCACCTGGAATATGCAGTTCAGTTTTGGGCACCAGTTCTCAAAAAGGATATCGGGGAACTGGAGAAAGTGCAGAGAAGGGCAACCAAACTGATAAGAGGCATGGAGGAGCTCAGCTATGAGGAAAGATTAGAGGAACTGAATTTATTCACTCTTGAGAAGAGGAGAATAAGGGGGGATATGATCAACATGTACAAATATATTAGGGGTCCATATAGTGAACTTGGTGTTGAATTGTTCTCTCTACGGTCAACTCAGAGGACAAGGGGGAACTCTTTACGTCTAGAGGAGAAGAGATTTCATCTTCAAGTACGGAAAGGTTTCTTCACAGTTAGAGCTGTGAAAATGTGGAATAGACTCCTGCCAGAGGTGGTTCTGGCCAGCTCAGTAGATTGCTTTAAGAAAGGCCTGGATACTTTCCTGAATGTACATAATATAACTGGGTACTAACATAGGTAAAGTTGATCCAGGGAAAATCCGATCGCCTCTTGGGGGATCAGGAAGGTTTTCTCGTTGGAATAAACTCTGAAGGTTTTTCTGACGGAGTTCCGCTGAAACTGTTATGCATACACATGATCACACCAAAGTCCGATCATTAAGAACACAGTGACGTACAGCACATACGACGGGACTAGAATAGGGAAGTCTAAGACCCAGTGAGACACCCTTTGGGCTCCTTCTGCTGATCTCATGTTAGTAGAAGTTTGGTTAGAGAAGATTTGCATTTTTCACACTCCAGTTTTTTCCGATTGTTTTACTGCTGTTCAGTTTGTGCTTCCAGTCTGGCTGCTGTGCCCTAGGCAAACAAGATATAGCACAGCATGACAGCATTTAGCCTGGGGCATTGCATATGCTCTAGGGGGCTTGTGGGGAAGCTGGTTCACAACAGTTTGGGGTAAGGCCAGTGAGGACTAGAAAGTTAGGGGGGATGTGGGTTCTTTCCCAGTTTTAGGAATTTTAATAATATATGCTTGTAGCATTTTAGAGGGGAATTTAGCAGAGTGCATCACAGCTGTGTACATTGGTATAAGGAACGGGATAAGGTTATGTTGAAATCTTTTAAAAATGTGATTTATGAGGCCATCTGGTCCTGGGGATTTTCCATTAGGGAGAGATCTTTTTGCTTTATGGAGCTCAGACACCATGATTGGCACATTTGGGGAGGTAATTAGTGAGGCTGAGAAAGCAGGTAAATTGAGCTTAGTTAGGAAGTCATCAATACTACTATCTGTGGGTTGTGGTATTGTATTGTAAGTTGTATAATGAGTGATAGTAATCAGCAAAGGAATTAGCAATATCTTTAGCATTCATAATTTTACTCTTGGTTGTGGGATGGATTATATGTGATATTTTCATCTGGGATTGTTGTTTTTTAAGTCTTCAGGCTAGAAATTTACCTGCTCTGTTGCCAGAAGAGTAATGTGCTAGTTTCAAGTGAGTAAAGTGTTTATCAGATTGTTCAATAAGGAATAGTCTCAGTTCGAATCATATTGTGGTTAATTTATGTGCCAATACCATGTCTGTTTTGCATTTCTAATAATTTAATTTCTTTTAGTAAATTCTCTAGTTTCTGAGCCCTCTGGCTTTTTACCTTAACTGTAGGTGTATGCCTCTGATATAGGCTTTATGGGTGCACCATAAGACAGAGGGGTCAGACACAGAGTGAGCATTATGTAAGAAAAAATCCATTAACTGCTTAGCAATATATTTACCATGATCAGGTATACCATATATATGACAAATTAGATAAATATTCTTCCTTCACAACAATAGAGACCGGAGCTGGTTCGGAACATGAGATAGTGTTATGGAGGAGAAAGATACTGATTGCAAAAAAATTCTATTAATATCAAGTTTATTCATGAATAGATATTGTGCCTGGGAGAGTCAAATGTAAATACATGCTCATTTGCATGCTGGCATCTCCAAGTTTCGTATAAGTCGTGCAGGATGCTGGAGCTCTTTTGGCTTTAGAAGTGGTGTTCAAGTAGTGGCCAGTTGTGAGGTTAAAGTCTCCACATATCATTAAAGCCCCTGGTCTAGCTAAACAGAGGATTCCACATTTTTTTACCCCCATAATTTTGCAAAATTGCACATCCCTCAAGAAACTGCAGACACATTCAGAAGACAGACACTTTCATGCATACTCTTGCAACTGAGCAGGAGTAATAGTTTCAGGGATGCCATGGATTTTCACGTTATTTCTTAGTGATCATTATTCTAAATCCGCTATTTTGGCTTTAAGCCAGGTTACCTCGTCTGCTTGGTCATTGTGTGCATCAATAAGGGAATTATTCAAAGAGGCAAACTCTCCCATTTACTGCTCCACATGCTCCATTCTTTCTCCCATTGCATACAGCTCAGTTTTAAAGTTCTGCATACAGGTCATCATATCTATATGAAGGGAGCTGCAGAGAGAGACAAGCATGTTCTTCGCAGTGGTATCCAGGATGGGCTGATTAGTAATGGGAAAGGAGCTGATAGGATCAATGAGCTCCTTTGTGTCATCCAGAGTAAGCTGTGTGCTAGGAGATGCAGCAGGATAGATGTTAGCCTTCTTTTGCTTGGATTTTGCAGTTGGAGGTGGGGGTGTTAGTTGATCCCCGCTGGGAGTTAGGCCACGATCCTGTTCCTTGTGAGCATGCAGGGGACCCGTTGTAGACAGTTGGTGAGCGGCAAGTGCCATTTTAGGCTTTCTCCTGCTCCGATGGCAAGAATAAATGTGACAATTTCTTTAGCTGGGATGCCGTGTGCCATTTGCGGGTCATAGCACAGAGATGTGCGGCAGGTTAGGAGGCAGATTGGGTTGGTGATGGGTCCATGTTTCACCTCAAAGGCAAAGGTTTCCCGTCATTGGAGCAGAGCTTTGGTCTCACGTGGCCATCTATCTCTTTAGATAAGAAGGGAGCAGTTTGTGTTTGTAGATGTGTTTCAAACAGCTGAGGTAAAAAGACAGATTAAAAAAAATAGATATCACAACAGAGGTACATTGAATAATGTTAGGGTCCTCTAAGTGAGCTATGCAATGCCCTGAATGTGTCTGCAGTTTCTTGAGGGTTGTGCAATTTTGCAAAAGTATGGGGGTAAAAAAAATTGGAATTCTCTGTTTAGCTAGACCAGGGGTCTCCAAACTTTCTAAACAAAAGTCCTTCTGACTTAGGAAGGCCAGACTGTGGCTAGTGGGAGTGAAAGTTTTTCCTGGTATCAGTGGGAGTAAACATCTGGTATTAGGGGAGCAATAGTGTCCCATTGTTGGTATCATAAGGAGGAATAATACACCATTAGTAGTGTCAGTGGGAGAAATGGTGCTCCAGTGTCGGTGCCAGATGGCAGAATAGATTCCCATATCAGTGGGAGGAATAGTGCCCCAAGGGCCGGATAAAGGCAAGCAAAGGGCCGCATCCGGCACTTGAGCTGCAGTTTGAAGAACACTGAAGAACACTGTTTGAAGAACACTGAGCTAGATGACTCTTAACTTGGGCTGCCAGAAGCTTTCCCTCTCTATTACCAAAGAAAGTGGATCATAATGCTTTAAGTTTCCAGGCATGTTGTAAAGATAGAGTACGAAGGTTGAACCTAGCCTTGGACAGCATAATACTAGTCTCATGTGAGGGGGTTCCCTTATTTAGCACTTCTAGTCTCTCTATCTCTGCTAAGAGACCATCAAGCTGCTGTGTTCTCTGGACTTTTCCATATTCACTCATCTTTACCACCCTTTCATATGCTTTAAAATAAATATGAATTACTTAAGGTCTGCCGGTCGCAGCTGTACGTCAGCTGTTTGAAGTGGAATAGCATTGTTACAGCAGCAGCTATATGTGAATCCACCGCTGAGTAGTCTCAACGGCAGATTCACAACAAGATCACTTTTATCGGGCAGGAGAGGGCTCCCCTCTCCCGCCATGCTCTGGTGATCTCCACCGGTTACTGGAGCCGTCGGTAGCGGTGGAGACAATCAGGTCCTCTCCCCTCACAGTGTCATGAACCAGATGTGACCAGAACTGTGTGACTGCGACAAAGTGAACCAGACACAAATAAGTGAAGGTAAATTTATTAAGCAAACGCATATAAATGTGAACACACCACCAATACGAACTAAGTGAACAAACCAAACAACCAAACAGTGAAGATAAGTAAATAAACCAGTATATGTAACAAAAGGGAGTACCAGAATCGTAGTCAAGCCAGGCCGGGGTCATAAATAGGAGGTCAGCAGATGGGGGGACAAGGAGAAAGGGAACAGGTACAGGAGGCAGGATGCAGGGATCAGGGATGCAGAGATCAGGGATGCAGGGATCAGGTAACAGAGATCAGGTAACAGAGATCAGGTAACAGAGATCAGGTATCAGGTAACAAACAGGCTGCAGGTCAGGGCTCAAGGACAATACCAAGGCAAGGTGTGTATGAACTTGCCAGGTATTTATAATGGCTGCTGTCAGTCATGTGACGCCTACTGCAGAGGGCAATACCTGCTCCACACTGCCAGGATCCCTCCGCTGGTGGACACCAGTACTGCGGACCAAAGATTACATAATTCCAGCAGGAGACACCTGCTGGTGGATCGCAGTACTGCATGCCAAATGATTGATATTACCAGCGGAGGGAACCTTTCCTGACAGTACCCCCCCTCAAAGGAGCGACCTCCGGACGCTCCAACTAGCAGTTGCTGGGGAAAGTCCATTGCGTCAAGCTGGGCTATGAGCAAAGTCACATCAGGTTGGGTAATGGGCACTTCAAGCAGGGCAGCAGACAGAAGCACATCGGACCGGGAAGCTGGCACGTCAGGCTGGAAGGCAGGCAGCGGCACGTCAGGCTGGAAGGCAGGCAGCGGCACGTCAGGCTGGAAGGCAGGCAGCGGCACGTCAGGCTGGAAGGCAGGCAGCGGCACGTCAGGCTGGAAGGCAGGCAGCGGCACGTCAGGCTGGAAGGCAGGCAGCGGCACGTCAGGCTGGAAGGCAGGCAGCGGCACGTCAGGCTGGAAGACAGGCAGCGGCACGTCAGGCTGGAAGACAGGCAGCGGCACGTCAGGCTGGAAGACAGGCAGCGGCACGTCAGGCTGGAAGGCAGGCAGCGGCACGTCAGGCTGGAAGACAGGCAGCGGCACTTCAGGCTGGAAGACAGGCAGCGGCATGTCAGGCTGGAAGACAGGCAGCGGCACTTCAGGCTGGAAGACAGGCAGCGGCACGTCAGGCTGGAAGACAGGCAGCGGCACGTCAGGCTGGAAGACAGGCAGCGGCACGTCAGGCTGGAAGACAGGCAGCGGCACGATAGGCTGAAAGGCAGGCACTGGGACGTCAGGCTGGAAGGCAGGCACTGGGACGTCAGGCTGGAAGGCAGGCAGCGGCACGTCAGGCTGGAAGGCAGGCAGCGGCACGTCAGGCTGGAAGACAGGCAGCGGCACTTCAGGCTGGAAGACAGGCAGCGGCACTTCAGGCTGGAAGACAGGCAGCGGCACTTCAGGCTGGAAGACAGGCAGCGGCACTTCAGGCTGGAAGACAGGCAGCGGCACGTCAGGCTGGAAGACAGGCAGCGGCACGTCAGGCTGGAAGACAGGCAGCGGCACGTCAGGCTGGAAGACAGGCAGCGGCACGTCAGGCTGGAAGACAGGCAGCGGCACGTCAGGCTGAAAGACAGGCAGCGGGACGTCAGGCTGGAAGGCAGGCACTGGGACGTCAGGCTGGAAGGCAGGCACTGGGACGTCAGGCTGGAAGGCAGGCACTGGGACGTCAGGCTGGAAGGCAGGCACTGGGACGTCAGGCTGGAAGGCAGGCAGCGGCACGTCAGGCTGGAAGGCAGGCAGCGGCACGTCAGGCTGGAAGGCAGGCAGCGGCACGTCAGGCTGGAAGGCAGGCAGCGGCACGTCAGGCTGGAAGGCAGGCAGCGGCACGTCAGGCTGGAAGGCAGGCAGCGGCACGTCAGGCTGGAAGGCAGGCAGCGGCACGTCAGGCTGGAAGGCAGGCAGCGGCACGTCAGGCTGGAAGGCAGGCAGCGGCACGTCAGGCTGGAAGGCAGGCAGCGGCACTTCAGGCTGGAAGGCAGGCAGCGGCACTTCAGGCTGGAAGACAGGCAGCGGCACGTCAGGCTGGAAGACAGGCAGCGGCACGTCAGGCTGGAAGACAGGCAGCGGCACGTCAGGCTGGAAGACAGGCAGCGGCACGTCAGGCTGGAAGACAGGCAGCGGCACGTCAGGCTGGAAGACAGGCAGCGGCACGTCAGGCTGGAAGGCAGGCACTGGGACGTCAGGCTGGAAGGCAGGCACTGGGACGTCAGGCTGGAAGGCAGGCACTGGGACGTCAGGCTGGAAGGCAGGCACTGGGACGTCAGGCTGGAAGGCAGGCACTGGGACGTCAGGCTGGAAGGCAGGCACATCAGACTGGAAGGAATCGGACTGCGAGGCTGGGACATCAGACTGCGAGGCATCAGACTGCAAGGCCGGGACAACAGACTGGAAGGCCAGGACATCAGACTGGAAGGCATCAGACTGGAAGGCCGGGACATCAGACTGGAAGGCATCAGACTGGAAGGCCGGGACATCAGACTGGAAGGCATCAGACTGGAAGGCCGGGGCATCAGACTGGAAGGCCGGGGCATCAAACTGGAAGGCGGCAGACTGGACGGCCGGGGCATCAGACCGGAAGGCCGGGGCATCAGACCGGAAGGCGTCAGACTGGACGGCCGGGGCATCAGACCGGAAGCCCGGGGCATCAGACTGGAAGGCATCAGACTGGAAGGCCGGGGCATCAGGCTGGAAGGCATCAGACTGGAAGGCATCGGACTGGAAGGCCGGGACATCAGACTGCAAGACGTCAGGCTGGAAGGCCGGGACATCGGGCTGGAAGGCCTCAGGCTGGAAGGCCGGGACATCAGGCTGGAAGGCCTCAGGCTGGAAGGCCGGGACATCAGGCTGGAAGGCCTCAGGCTGGAAGGCCGGGACATCAGGCTGGAAGGCCTCAGGCTGGAAGGCCGGGACATCAGGCTGGAAGGCCTCAGGCTGGAAGGCCGGGACATCAGGCTGGAAGGCCGGGACATCAGGCTGGAAGGCCTCAGGCTGGAAGGCCGGGACATCAGGCTGGAAGGCCTCAGGCTGGAAGGCCGGGACATCAGGCTGGAAGGCCTCAGGCTGGAAGGCCGGGACATCAGGCTGGAAGGCCTCAGGCTGGAAGGCCGGGACATCAGGCTGGAAGGCCTCAGGCTGGAAGGCCGGGACATCAGGCTGGAAGGCCTCAGGCTGGAAGGCCGGGACATCAGGCTGGAAGGCGTCAGGCTGGAAGGCCGGGACATCAGGCTGGAAGGCGTCAGGCTGGAGCTCTGGCACTCAGGGCTGGAGCTCTGGCACTCCGGGCTGGAGCTCTGGCACTCCGGGCTGGAGCTCTGGCACTCCGGGCTGGAGCTCTGGCACTCCGGGCTGGAGCTCTGGCTCTGGCACTCCGGGCTGGAGCTCTGGCACTCCGGGCTGGAGCTCTGGCTCTGGCACTCCGGGCTGGGACAGATTGGTAGGTGTGGAGGCAGGTTGGGTCAATGGTAAGACCATTTTGGTTGGGAAAAACTTTCGTTTTTTCTTTGGCTTAGCCACTGAAGCTCTGTAGGTGACTGCAGGACTGTAAATAAGGGGTGCAGCAGACTGGAAAGGAGGATTGTGATGTGGCAGAGAAGAGGTACCAGTAGCTGGGGGAAGAACTTGTGGGTTTGTAGACAGCGGAGAGGAGGCAGGTGGGTTGAATGCAGGATAAGTACAGGGAGTAGAGACTGGATATGAGTATTTGGTTGGGAGCAGCGTGTACTGGGCTGCAACTGAGGTTGACATGGCTGATGGGGAAACATACTCTTGGGTAGGCTGATGTCTGATGGCAGATGTGGTTTGTTTGGCTGGGGCTGATTGCACCATGTCAGACCATGCTGAAAGTATAGGTTGTACAAATTGAAGTTTTAAGCTTCCCTGTCCAACAAAAGACTGAGCAGATACAATGCACTCAGCAATCACCTGTGGGGAACAGGCTGAGTAGTGCTCACAAAAATCAGCAGGATCATCTTCAAAAAGCCATACTAAAGATACAACCCGATTCATATTAAAAGGAGGAGTGAAATCATCACGGCCATGTGGGATACAAGGCAGGGCTAGCTCAGTACAGATTTTTATCAAAGGCTGCACCTCCTCAAACAATATATAACCCTGATCGACCAGGGAGTGAGCCAAACGCATAGCTGCAAACAACTGGTCACTAGACCATCCTTTCAAAGCCTGGCGGCAATAATCACCACTTTCAGATGCCAGCAGAGACAAATAAATGATCTCATCAGCATTCATGTCTGCAACCAAACTGAAGCAAATGGTCCCCCTGTGCAGCCACTTCTGGTCAGGAATGGCCCCGGTATTCTGTCATGAACCAGATGTGACCAGAACTGTGTGACTGCGACAAAGTGAACCAGACACAAATAAGTGAAGGTAAATTTATTAAGCAAACGCATATAAATGTGAACACACCACCAATACGAACTAAGTGAACAAACCAAACAACCAAACAGTGAAGATAAGTAAATAAACCAGTATATGTAACAAACGGGAGTACCAGAATCGTAGTCAAGCCAGGCCGGGGTCATAAATAGGAGGTCAGCAGATGGGGGGACAAGGAGAAAGGGAACAGGTACAGGAGGCAGGATGCAGAGATCAGGTAACAGAGATCAGGTAACAGAGATCAGGTAACAGAGATCAGGTAACAGAGATCAGGTAACAGAGATCAGGTAACAGAGATCAGGTAACAGAGATCAGGTATCAGGTAACAAACAGGCTGCAGGTCAGGGCTCAAGGACAATACCAAGGCAAGGTGTGTATGAACTTGCCAGGTATTTATAATGGCTGCTGTCAGTCATGTGACGCCTGACTGCAGAGGGCAATACCTGCTCCACACTGCCAGGATCCCTCCGCTGGTGGACACCAGTACTGTGGACCAAAGATTACATAATTCCAGCAGGAGACACCTGCTGGTGGATCGCAGTACTGCATGCCAAATGATTGATATTACCAGCGGAGGGAACCTTTCCTGACACACAGGCTGGATGCTGAGTGAGGGAAAAATGGCCCTCGCTCATCTCCACACCATTGGATGGCAGAAGCGTTGTCAAATGTCACTTCCACTCAATGCTCTTAACCACTTGCTTACTGGGCACTTAAACCCCCCTCAGTCCCAGACCAATTTTCAGCTTTCAGCGCTGATGCACTTTGAATGACAATTGCGCGGGCATACAACACTGTACCCAAATGAAATTTTTATCATTTTTTTCCCACAAATAGAGCTTTCTTTTGGTGGTATTTAGTTACAGCTCGGAGTTTTATTTTTTGCTAAACAAACAAAAAAAGATGCAAAAAAAAATAAAAATAAAATCATGTTTTAATAGTTTGTTATAAAATTTTGCAAACGGGTCATTTTTCTCCTTCATTGAAGTGCGCTGATTAGGCGGCACTGATAGGCTGCATTGGTGGGCACTGATGGGCTGCATTGGTGGGCACTGATGGGCTGCATTGGTGGGCACTGATAGGCTGCACTGGTGGGCACTGATAGGCATAGTTAAGGCGGCACTAATAGGCACAGATAAGGCGGCACCGATGGGCACTGATAGGCATAGTTAAGGCGGCACTAATAGGCACAGATAAGGCGGCACCGATGGGCACAGATAAGACGGCACTGATGGGCAAAGATGGGCACAGATAAGATGGCACGGATGGGTGGCACGGATGGGTGGCACGGATGGGCACTGATAGGTACCACAGATAGATGGGACTGATGGGCACTGATAGGTGGCACTGATAGGTGGCTCTGATAGGTGGCACTGCTGGGCACTGATGGGCGGCACTGCTGGGCACTGATGGGCGGCACTGCTGGGCACTGATGGGCGGCACTGGGGTGCAGCACCTTTGAGGCAGATTGGGTGGCACTGTGGGTGGCATTGTGGGTGGCACTGTGGGGTGGCACTGTGGGTGGCACTGTGGGCACTATGGGCACTGACGGGGGGCACTGACGGGGGGCACTTACTTTTGCTTTTTATTTTACTTCAGGATGGCACTGCGGGAGGCAGGTGGGCACTGCGGGAGGCAGGTGGGCACTGGCAGGTGGCAGGTGGTCCCTTGTATTGATGGCCGTGATCGGGACTGATGTCCCAATCACGGCCGCCGGTGATCGGCTTTTTTTTTCTCCTCGCGCTGTCAGCGCGAGGAGGAATAATAGCCGATTACCGGCTCCGTTCTATCACATGATCAGCTGTCATTGGCTGACAGCTGATCACGTGATAAGGGGTCGGGATCGACCCCTTGCACGGATCGGTGATCAGGCGAGTCTCATGGACTCGCCGATCACAGAGCGCGCCGCGCGCGCCCCTCAGGGGGCGCGCAGGCCGCTCGTTTTCGGGACGACGTCAATAGACGTAGTCCCGGAAATGTAGGTCCGCGCTAATGCCGTCATTTGGCAATAGCGCGGATCTCAAGTGGTTAAAGGGGATTTTTTCTTTTTTTGCAAAATAAAATGCCTTTTACAGTATTTTATTTCTTATTGAATTTTTGTGTAAATGTTAGATCTGAGGTCTTTTTAAACCCCGATTCTCACATTTAAGAGGTCCTGTAATTTTTTTTTATATCACAAGCGATGTTTACATTCCTTGTAATAGGAATAAAAGTGACAACTGAATTTTTTTTAAAAGGACAGTGTCAAAATAAAAAAAAGTAAAATAAATTAAAAAAAAAGGTAACATGTAAAGTGCCCCGTCCCGCCAAATTTCACGTGCAGAAGCAAATGCATACGTAAGGGAACTCAGTCAAGTAATTGCCAGACCGTTGTTCCTAATTTTTACTGACAGTCTACTGACTGGAATGGTACCAGCTGATTGGAGAAAAGCCAATGTAGCACCAATATTTAAAAAGGGCTCAAAATACATCCCTGGGAATTACAGGCCAGTTAGCCTAACATTAATAGTATGTCAACTCTTGCAGGGGATGATAAGGGACTATATACAAGATTTTAGTAATGAGAATGGTATCAGTGGCAGCAATCAGCATGGATTCATGAAGAATCATTCTTGCCAAACCAATCTATTAACCTTCTATGAGGAGTTGAGTTGCCATCTAGATAAAGGAAGGCCCCCAGATGTGGTGTATCTGGATTTTGCAAAAGCATTTGACACAGTTCCCCCTATACGTTTACTGTACAGAATAAGGTCCATTGGAATGGACCATAGGGCGAGTCAAGGGTGGGTAGTGGGGTCCCCCAGGGTTCTGTGCTGGGACCAATCCAGTTTTAATTTGTTCATGAATGACCTGGAGGATGGGGTAAACAGTTCAATCTCTGTATTTGTGGATGATACTAAGCTAAGCAGGGCAATAACTTCTCCGCAGGATGTGGAAACCTTGCAAAAAGATTTGAACAAATTAATGGGGTGGGCAACTACATGGCAAATGAGGTTCAATGTAGGAAAAATGTAAAATAATGCATTTGGGTGGCAAAAATATGAATGCAATCTATACACTGGGGGGAGAACCTTTGGTGGAATCTAGGATGGAAAAGGACCTGGGGGTCTTAGTAGATGATAGGCTCAGCAATGGCATGCAATGCCAAGCTGCTGCTAACCAAGCAAACAGAATATTGGCATACATTAAAAAGGGGATTAATTCCATAGATAAAATGATAATTCTCCCACTCTACAAGACTCTGGTCCAGCCACACCTAGAGTATGCTGTTTGGGGGACAGGAGCCACACTGGGGCGGATGTTTTGTCAGCTCTGCAGGGGCAGGCCGAGAGGTGGTTGACGCCACGCCAGCTTAAGCCAGGAATGGTGGTTTGCGACAATGGCACCAACCTCCTCTCCGCCCTCCGACAGGGATAACTGACCCATGTGCCCTGTGTAGCTCACGTCCTTAACCTGGTGGTGCAGCGGTTCTTGGGCAGGTACCCGGGCTTACAGGATGTCCTGAAGCAGGCCAGGAAAGTCTGCGTGCATTTCCGCCGATCATTTAATGCCTGTGCTCAGCTGGCTGAGCTCCAAAAGGAGTTGAACCTGCCCAAGAACCGCCTTATATGTGACATGCCCACCAGGTGGAACTCAACGTTGGCCATGCTGCAGCGGCTGCACACGCAGCAGAGGGCCATCAATGAGTACCTGTGTGACTACGGCAACGAGGACAGGGTCAGGGGAGCTCGTTTTTTTCTCACCACGCCAGTGGGGCATGATCAAGGATGCATGCACTGTCCTGTCACCATTTGAGGAGGCCACGAGGATGGTGAGCAGTGACAGTGCATGCATCAGTGACACTGTACCTCTTGTCCACCTGTGGGAGCATACACTGCATGGAATAATGAACAGGGCACTTGAGGCAGATCAGAGGCAGGAAGAGGGGGACTTCCTTGCCTCTCAAGACCCCCTTTATCCAGACAGTGTTCCTGCTGTGCCACCCATCACACAGGACGAGGATGAGGAGGAGGAAGAGGAGGAGGAGGATGATTGTGTCAGCATGGAGGGGGAGGCTGGCACTCAGCATCAGCAGCAGCAGCAGTCTTGTAGGGATGATTTACAGTCCTAAGAAACACATGGCCTTGCACGTGGCTGGGAGGAGGTAGCTGCAGATCATGTTGTCCTTAGTGACCCAGAGGACTCCGGACCGAATGCCTCAGCTAACCTACGCTGCATGGCCTCCCTGATCCTGCAAAGCCTGCGGAAGGATCCTTGTATTTTTCGGATCAAGGAGAGGGACCATTACTGGCTGGCCACTCTCCTTGATCCACGGTACAAGGGTAAGGTTGCCGACCTTATCTTGCCATCGCAGAGGGAGCAGAGGATGAGACATCTCCGGGAGGCCTTGCAGAAAGGTCTGTGCAATGCGTTCCCAGAGACTGGGAGGTTACAAACTCCTGGTCCTGGACAACGTGTTGCTGAGGCATCGGTCAGAAGGAGTGGTGGAGAAGGTGGCCGTCTGACTGATGCTTTCAGACAATTTTTTTGTCTGCAGCCCCAAGGTATAATCGGTTCCAGCAACCATCGCCAGCGTCTGATTTACATGGTGCAGGAATACCTAGGGGCAAGGTCAGACTTGGACAACTTTCCCACCGAAAATCCTCTGGCTTACTGGGTCTTGAGGATGGATCACTGGCCAGAGCTTGCACAGTATGCAATTGAGCTACTGGCCTGTCCTGCATCCAGCGTTCTTTCGGAACGCACCTTCAGTGCTGCTGGTGGCTTTGTTACCGATCACAGGGTGCGCCTGTCCACCGAGTCAGTTGATCGACTGACCTTCATCAAGATGAATCAGTCTTGGATCGCCCACAGCTACCAAGCACCTGAAGCTGATGTAACCAAATAATTTTTTTTGAAATATCACATCCTTTCAAGACTGCCTATGCTGAGTGACTGTCCTGTTATGTTGATTGTCTATCCTCTTCCTCCTCCGCTGATATCTTGGAAGAACATTTCTGGCTCTGGGTGATGCCATCAGCCCAATTTTTCTGCCCCTGTTTAACAGGGGCGTTTAATTACAATTTTTGATGCAATGCTTTGCAGCAGGGCTAATTCCTGCAATAAAAATAGAGTATATGGGAGAGGTTGCAGTGTGGTGGCACCAGCACCAGTGCCTAAGGCCCAATTTTTCTGCCCCTGTTTAACAGGGGCGTTTAATTACAATTTTTGATGCAATGCTTTGCAGCAGGGTTAATTCCTGCAATAAAACTAGAGTATATGGGAGAGGTTGCAGTGTCGTGGCACCAGCACCAGTGCCTAAGGCCCAATTTTTCTGCCCCTGTTTAACAGGGACATGTAATTACAATTCTTGATATAATATTTCACAGGAGGGCCCGTTCCTGTGCCCACCCAGAGTAACTGTGAGGACTTATAGTGTTGTGGCATCAGCACCACAACCACCAAAGGTAAATTTTTCTACCACTGTTCAACAATGGCATGTAATTACAATTCTTGATATAATCGTTCACAGCAGGGCGCTCCAGCGCCCACCAAGAGTTACTTTCAGGGCTTACAATGTTGTGGCAAAACCAACACCTTGTTCCGCCATTTCTGCAGAGCATATAAGGCAGGCCCCTACTTTCAAACATCCAACTTACAAACATCTCCTACTTGCAAACGGAAGGAGACAACAGCAAGTGAGATGAAAAAAGATGTACGACAAAACTAATTATACAGGGGTGATAACCCTTCCCTATGTTTTCCAAAAAGCTTACAAATAGATTTTTTGACTGGAGCTACACTTTAAAAATGTACCAGTTGAAAATTACAAACAGATTCTACTTAACACAACAAACCTACACAGTCCCTGTCTTGTTTGCACCGCCTGTATACTGCTGTTCTGAGTATATAGGGCCTGGGGGCCACACGCATTTCCTTTTTTTAATATGGGTACGGGGTTCCCCTTAATATGCGTACAAGACCCTAAGGGGCTGGTAATGGGCAGGGAGGGCTACCCATGCCATTTTTCTCAATGATTTTCAACCATATTGCAGGAACCAGATATAACATTAAAACCGCAAGCAGCTTTAAATGACGTTATTTCCGTTAAATGTCATTTTGTGCAGGGACTGTTCTAAACACGGGAAACACGTGGCACTTCACAGGCATACTACAGACACCCCCCAGGCACCATATTTAAAGGAATATTTCACTTTTTTTTTTACACTTTAATGGTCATTAAAATCAGTGCTCCCGCCAAAACGGCCATTTTTAAAAACATTTTAGGCATTGTCCCATGTCCCCTGGGGCAGGAGCCAGGTCCCCAAACCCTTTTTAGGACAGTATCTTGCATATTAGCCGTTAAAATTAGCACTTTTAATTTCGAACGTTCGAGTCCCATAGACTTCAATGGGGTTCTAACGTTTGTACGAATTTGGGGTCCGTTCGAAAGTTCTGGTGCGAACCGAACCGGGGGGTGTTCGGCTCATCCCTACTCAAGACCCTGTAAGCCAGAGAATTTTCGGTGGGAAAGGTGTCCAAGTCTGGCCTTGCCCCTAGATATTCCTGCGCCATGTAAATCAGATGCTGGAGATGGTTGCTGGAACCAATCATACCCGGGGGCTGCAGACTAAAAATTTGTCTGAACGCATCGGTCAGACGGCCACCTTCTCCACCGCTCCTTCTGTGACTGACCGAAGCCTCAGCAACACGTTGTCCAGGACCAGGAGTTTGTAACCTCCCAGGCTCTGGGGACGTGTTGCACAGACCTTTCTGGAGATGTCTCATCCTCTGCTCCCTCTGCGGCGGCAAGATAAGGACGGAACCTTACCCTTGTACCATGGATCAAGGAGAGTGTCCAGCCAGTAATGGTCCCTGTCTTTGATCTGAAGAATACAAGGATCCTTCCGCAGGCTTTGCAGGATCAGGGAGGCCATGCAGCATAGGGTAAGCTGAGGCATTTGGTCCAGAGTTCTCTGGGTCACTAAGGACAACATGATCTGCAGCCACCTCCTCCCAGCCACGTACAAGTCCAAGGGTTTCTTGGGACTGTAAATCTTCTCTAAAAGACTTCTGCTGCTGATGCTGAGTGCCAGGCTCCACCTCCATGCTGACACAATCCTCCTCCTCTTCCTGTGTGATAGGTGGGACAGCAGGAACACTGTCTCGATAAAGGGGGCCTTGAGAGACAAGGAAGTCCTCCTCTTCCTGCCTCTGATCTGCCTCAAGTGCCCTGTTCATTATTCCATGCAGTGTATGCTCCCACAGGTGGACAAGAGGTACAGTGTCACTGATGCATGCACTGTCACTGCTCACCATCCTCGTGGCCTCCTCAAATGGTGACAGAACAGTGCATGCATCCCTGATCATGCCCCACTGGCGTGGTGAAAAAAAACAAGCTCCCCTGATCCTGTCCTGGTGCCGTAGTCGCACAGGTTCTCATTGATGGCCCTCTGCTGCATGTGCAGCCGCTGCAGCATGGCCAACGTTGAGTTCCACCTGGTGGGCATGTCACATATAAGGCGGTTCTTGGGCAGGTTCAACTTCTTTTGGAGCTCAGCCAGCTGAGCACAGGCATTAAATGATCTGCGGAAATGCACACAGACTTTCCTGGCCTGCCTCAGGACATCCTGTAAGCCCAGGTACCTGCCCAAGAACAGCTACACCACCAGGATAAGGACGTGAGCCACACAGGGCAAATAGGTCAGTTGTCCCTGCCGGAGGGCGGAGAGGAGGTTGGTGCCATTGTCGCAAACCACCATTCCTAGCTTAAGCTGGTGTGGCGTCAACCACCTCTCGGCCTGCCCCTGCAGAGCTGACAAAATATCTGCCCCAGTGTGGCTCCTGTCCCCCAAACAAACCAGCGCAAGCACAGCATAGCATTTTTTTGCCTGCGTACTTGTGTAGCCCCATGAATGCCTATGGAGCACCGCTGGTTCCGAGGACAAAGCCCTGGAAGAGGCCATGGAGGAAGAAGAGGAGGGGGTGGAGGTGAGAGGTGTGTTACAACCAGTATTAGCATTTTGGACACGTGGTGGCGGAACAACCTCCAACACTACTGCACCTTGTCCTGCATCCTTCCCAGCTGCCAGAAGAGTGACCCATTGGGCCGTGAAAGATAGGTAATGTTCTTGTCCTTGCCTGCTGGACCATGAGTCAGCGGTAATATGCACCTCACCACTGACTGCCCTGTCCAGCGAGGCATGGGCATTGCCTTCCACATGCCGGTAGAGAGCCGGAATCGCCTTCCGTGAGAAAAAGTGGCGTTTGGGAACCTGCCACTGAGGAACCGCACATTGCACAAACTCATGGAAGGGGACCGAGTCTACCAACTGAAAAGGCAGCAGCAGAAGTACAAGCAATTTAGCCAAGCTAGCCTTCAACCGCTGGGCATGTGGATGGCTGGGAGTGAACTTCTTTCGATGGTACAGCAGCTGGGGCAGGGAAATTTCCCTGCTACAATCGGATATCGGTGTACTGCTAGCAGAGTGCCCGCAAGTACTTGGCTGTGACACACCTAATTCTACACCTTCATTCTTCTCAGTGTAGGTTTCAGAGAGGATTGAAGGTCTAGTGGGGTTGGAGATCCCAGCTGATGAGGAGCAAGGAGAGGTCCGCTTTGTTCTTTGGTGTGGGTCTTTAAGGTATGCTTGCCAACGAGCTGCATGGCAGGTCAACATATGTCTGGTCAAGCATGTGGTGCCCAAGCGGCTGATGTTTTGGCAGCATGAGATACGCTTGAGACATATGTTGCAAATAGCAGCGGTGCCAACTGATGCACTAGTCTCAAAAAAGGCCCACACCAAATAACTTTTGAAATAACACGCAGAGGCAGCGCCCTACACAGGCGGAGCTCTACGGTGTGATTCAGTCAGTGTGTTGCCCCTAAGCTGGCCCCCGGAGTGCATCCTGCCTTGTTGGAGATTTGCCTCACCCTCCTCCTCCTCTTTCCTATCAGGCACCCACATGGAGTCAGTGACCTCATCATCCCCTCCCTCTTCATCACTGGAGCAAACCTGGCAGTATGCTGCAGCTGATGGAACATGACTGCCAGATTGCTCTCCTTCTTGAGCATCTCCTCTCTCTGCGCTCACACTACTGCCTTCCTCTAGCTGGGTATCATCATCAGAGGCTTCAAAACACTGGGCATCCTACTGGAGCATGTATCTAACACTGTGCTCAAACAGTTCAGGGGACTCCTCAGGAGGACATGGTGGGTCTAGGGAAGGAGTGACTGATGACATTGAGACGAGGGAAGAGGACGCGTTGGCAGCTGATTTGCTAGTACCCTGAGCCTGGGTGAGAGAGGATGCGGAGGATGAGGAGGGCTTGGTCATCCACTCTACCAAATCTTCGGTGTGATGTGGCTCAACACATCCAGCTGCCGAAAATAAGCACGAGCGTGTCCCATGGCCACGTGCTGATGACGATGCACCACGTCCATGACCAGTACTGTTGTCTCTAGACACAGAGCCTGCTTGCCCTCTTTTATTGGCTCGTGACTGTCTGCCTCTCCTTGTTGGCCTTCCAGACATTAGTGATGGAAGAACTTCCGATGGGACAGTTCGCGAACCGGAACGTTCGCGGCGGGCCCCATTGACTTCAATGGGAGAAGAACTTCGCAAACCTACAGGTCAAATTTGCAGCCACAAAATAATTAATAGCTGTGCAAACATAGTCCCACCACATGGCCAATGACATAACACATGTATGAGGTGAATCTGGGATCGACAACTACAAGCATTCTTTTTTTATATGGGAAATTGTTGTGACAATTCAGGACTGTGGAGCGCATGAAGGCAATGGAGGAGAGAGAAGGTCAGGGACCAGGTTAGGCAAAGAAGAGGGTGCAGGAGATGATCACCAGCAGTGTGACATACAGCAATGACACCTGCACCATGATAGAGTCATCTGACAACAGCAACGTGATAGAGAGCACTGACATCAGCAGCGTGACATAAAGCACTAACACCAGCACCGTGATATACAGCACTGACAGCAGCACCGTGATAGAGAGCACTGACATCAGCAGCGTGACATAAAGCACTAACACCAGCACCGTGATATACAGCACTGACAGCAGCACCGTGATAGAGAGCACTGACATCAGCAGCGTGACATACAGCAATGACACCTGCACCGTGATAGAGTCATCTGACAACAGCACCGTGATAGAGAGCACTGACATCAGCAGCGTGACATAAAGCACTAACACCAGCACCGTGATATACAGCACTGACAGCAGCACCGTTATAAAGAGTACTGACATCAGCACCGTGATATACAGCACTGACACCTGCACCGTAAGCAGCCCCAGGAGGAAGTCAGCATAGCACAGGGATGGTGGGAGCCCCTCATAATGAGCATAGCACAGGGATGGTGGGAGCCCCTCATAATAAGCATAGCACAGGGATGGTTGGAGCCCCTCATAATGAGCATAGCACAGGGATGGTGGGAGCCCCTCATAATAAGCAGCCCCAGGAGGATGTCAGCATAGCACAGGGATGGTGGGAGCCCCTCATAATAAGCAGCCCCCAGTTGAAATATGACACCGCTCAACCTCTTCAAAGAGGAGGGTACGGGCATATAGTCGGTGTGCTTTTTTTGGACAAGGAAGTGAGCCAAATGAAGAAAGAAGGTCTCTGTGCTCGATTTAAAAAAATTGTTTATAGACATATACATGGTCTACTAGTCACATGTGTTGAATTCCTCCGAGATCCATGCCTCAATCATTTTTAGAAATGTGAGGTAGTTAACACTGTCGTGAGCTAGGCGAGTATGCTTATCGGTCACGATCCCCCCTGCTGTGCTGAACGTCCTTTCGGACAGGACACTGGATGAGGGGCAAGCCAACAGTTCGATTGCAAATTGGGCAAGCTCTGGCCAGAGGTCAAGCCTGCCCACCCAGTAGTCCAGGGGTTCATCACTCCTCAGAGCGTCCACATCGGCCATTAACCCGATGTAGTCGGACACCTGACGGTCTAGGCGTTCCCTGATGCTGGATCCGGATGACACCTGTCGATAGGTCGGCTGAAAGAATGACCAACACATCTTCAAACCGGCCTCTTCTTGCAGGCGCTGTTGGATTGGTACCTGCAACTCCTTCTCTGGGAGTGGGAATTGCTCCTCTGCCAGCGCACGCAAAAACAGAATGCAGCATTTCTTGAAGCAAGGCCTTGAAGTGCTCCATTCTGCCAGCCCTCTGTGACGGCGGTAACATTTCCGCCATTTTGTGTTTGTACCGGGGGTCTAAGTACGTTGCCACCCAGTACTGGTCCTTGACCCTTATGCTTTTTATACGGGGGTCCCTATTAAAACACTGGAGCATGAAGGCCCCCATTTGCACTAAAGTGGAAGCAGTGTGGTGGCCTGGCTCCTGCTCATCATCCAGGATAATGTCGTCCTCTTCATTCTCCTCTCCCCATCCACGCACAACAGGGATCCCAGAAAGGTTTAAAGCATGCTCTTCTTGCTCCTCCTCATCCGCTTCGGCACCATCCTCCTCTGACTCCTCTTCAGACTCTTGTTGTTGACTTGTCTCAGATAGAGTAGCCCCCCCTGGGAATTCATCCAGCATTGCGACTTTCTCATCTTCCCACTCCTGCTCCTCCACAGCTTGATCAATGACACGAGGCAATGCACGCTCCATAAAGAAGGCATAAGGTACCATGTCACTGATGGCGCCATGGCTGCGACTGACCAGTTTGGTGATCTCCTCAAATGGGTGCAGAAGTCTGCATGCGTCGCGCATGAGCAGCCACTGGCGCGGTGAAAAAAAACCCAGCTCCCCAGAACTGGTTCTGCCGCAGAGTTCATACAGGTAGACGTTAACTGCACGTTTCTGCTGGAGCAGCCTATCAAGCATATAGAAGGTTGAGTTCTATCGCGTCGGGCAATCGCAAATAAGACGTCTGACCGGCAGATTGTGTCGCCGCTGAATGTCAGCAAGGCGAGCCATGGCCGTGTAAGATCTTCTGAAATGGGCCGAAATTTTCCTTGCCTGCCGCAAGATGTCCTGGACCCCAGGGTATTTGACAAGGAATCGCTGCTGGACGACCAAGTTTAAGACGTGTGCCATGCATGGCACGTGCGTGATTTTGCCCTGTTTCAATTCGCTAGACAGATTGGCACCGTTGTCACACACCCCTTTACCAACTGTCAAATTGAGCGGTGTTAGCCACTGATCTGCCTGTGAACGCAAAGCTGAAAGGAGTGCCGGGCCAGTGTGGCTCTTGGCTTCCAGGCACAACAGACGCAGCACGGCATGGCAACGTCTCACCTGGCATGTCGAATAGGTTCTGGGGAGCTTGGGCGGCGCAGCGGAAGAGACGCTAGCAGCAGAAAAGGAGGAGTCAGCCAAGGAGGAGAGGGAGGAGGATGGAGTGGGAGGAGGAGGAGAAGAAGAGTCAGGCCTGCATGCAATCCGTGGTACGTAAAACCAAATCTACACGGGTGCCACGGGTTACATGCTTGACGGCCGTCAGAAGGTTCACCCAGTGGGCAGTAAAAGTGATATACCTTCCCTGCCCGTGTTTGCTAGACCACGTGTCTGTGGTCAGATGTATCTTGGCACCAACACTGTGTGCCAGAGATACATTCACTTGCCGCTGAACATGGCCATATAGCTCTGGGATGCCCTTCTGTGAGAAATACTTCCTTCCTGGGACCTTCCTTTGTGGTGTTCCAATGGCCACAAATTTGCGAAAGGCCTCCGAGTCCACCAGTTTATATGGCAGTAGTTGGCGGGCTATCAGTTCTGACAAGCCAGCCGTCAACCGTTGGGCAAGAGGGTTATCCGGTGTCATCATTTTTTTACGCTTGAACATTAGGCCCACGGAAGCCTGCCTTTTTTCAGAAAAACGTGAGCTTGGCGTGATGGAAGGTGGAGTGGAGGACAATTGTGAGGAGAGAGGAGAAGTAGAAGTAGAAGACGAGGCTGGATGGTGAGAGCCTGCAGTGTGGCTTTGTGTGTTCCGTTGCTCCCACTCGGCTCGGTGATGGCTGCTCATGTGCCTTCTTAAGGCGGTCGTCCCTAGGTGAGTGTTGGGCTTACCGCGACTAATGCGTTGACTGCAAAGATTGCAGATGGCAACGCTATTGTCAGCAGCGGACACGTTAAAAAAAGCCCACACTGCGGAACCATGTGCCGGTGTCCTGGGAGCGCCAGATGTGACGTACATGGTCGATGACTCGCTCCTGATACATTTGCAGTCTGCTTTGTCCCTCCTGTGCAATGTAAGTTATTACTACTTCTCCTCCCTATCTGCTGGTCCATATCTCCCTCTGAACTCCCCTCCTCTTCCTCTCTTGTGGGCACCCACGTGACATCACTAGACACGTCATCATCAACGTCACCTTCCCCACCGCTATAAGTAGAGATCTCGGAGTAGGCAGCAACACCGGGGACCAACCTCCTCCTTGGGCTGATCTGGGTACTGTCGTCAGACTGCTGAGTAGCGGTTGTTGCTACCTCCTCTTCCTGATCCAATGCCAAGAGTGGCTGCGCATCAGAAATGTCCTCTTGATATGGACCGGAAAATAATTCCTGTGACTCAAGCTGAAGGTATGTGGTGGTGGTGGTGGTGTTGTTGGTGGTAGTGTCTTTGGGGGTGCACATAGCAGAGAGTGAAGAAGAGGGTGCAGATCGAGAGGATGAGGAGGGTGCAGAAGAGTAAGGCTGAGTGAGCCACTCAACCAAGTCTGGTGCGTCCTTTAAAGTAATTGAACGCACCTTCTGCAACTTCCCACTTTGGCTCAAGCCTGTTGCTCCTGCCCTACCCCTACCACCCCTGCGGAAGGGCCTGCCTCTTCCTCTGCCTGTCATTTTTTAAATGACCCTGTGACAAAACTCTCAGTCCCTATACCGATGAAGGACTGCTGCAGTATAGGGCAGCGGTCAGTCAGCAGTAGTGCACCTCAACCCTATGTATTGTGGACCTATACCAGTCCTTATAGAATGTCAGACTGTACCTCACTCAACCCTATGTACTGTAGTACCCTATACCTTACCAGTCCTTATAAGGACCTTTGTGGAACAAGTAGGTTGTGTGTGAGTGATTAGCAGACTGTACGTCAGTCCCTATACCGATGAAGGACTGCTGCAGTATAGGGCAGCGGTCAGTCAGCAGTAGTGCACCTCAACCCTATGTATTGTGGACCTATACCAGTCCTTATAGAATGGCAGACTGTACTTCACTCAACCCTATGTACTGTAGAACCCTATACCTTACCAGTCCTTATAAGGACCTTTGTGGAACAAGTAGGTTGTGTGTGAGTGATTAGCAGACTGTATGTCAGTCCCTATACCGATGAAGGACTGCTGCAGTATAGGGCAGCGGTCAGCAGTAGTGCACCTCAACCCTATGTATTGTGGACCTATACCAGTCCTTATAGAATAGCAGACTGTACCTCACTCAACCCTATGTACTGTAGTACCCTATACCTTACCAGTCCTTATAAGGACCTTTGTGGAACAAGTAGGTTGTGAATGATTAGCAGACTGTACGTCAGTCCCTATACTGATAAAGGACTGCTGCAGTATAGGGCAGTGGTCAGCAGTAGTGCACCTCAACCCTATGTATTGTGGACCTATACCAGTCCTTATAGAATAGCAGACTGTACCTCACTCAACCCTATGTACTGTAGCACGCTACACCAGGTTACCAGTCCTTATAAGGACCTTTGTGGAACAAGTAGGTTGTGTGTGAGTGATTAGCAGACTGTACGTCAGTCCCTATACTGATGAAGGACTGCTGCAGTATAGGACAGCGGTCAGTCAGCAGTAGTGCACCTCAACCCTATGTATTGTGGACCTATAAAAGTCCTTATAGAATAGCAGACTGTACCTCACTCAACCCTATGTACTGTAGCACGCTACACCAGGTTACTAGTCCTTATAAGGACCTTTGTGGAACAAGTAGGTTGTGTGTGACTGATTAGCAGACTGTACGTCAGTCCCTATACTGATGAAGGACTGCTGCAGCATAGGGCAGCGGTCAGCAGTAGTGCACCTCAACCCTATGTATTGTGGACCTATACCAGTCCTTATAGAATATCAGACTGTACCTCACTCAACCCTATGTACTATAGCACCCTACACCAGGTTATTACCAGTCCTCATAAAGGACCTTTGTGGAACAAGTAGGTTGTGAATGATTAGCAGACTGCAGCAGAAGGGCAGCAGTCAAGTATAATATTCTTTCTATATTTGGAAGAAAGAATATTATACGTGTACAAGCCTATTACCATACCACTGATACCAGTCCTGAAAAGAACCTTTGTGGACCTAATATAGTAACAGCTACTGATTAAACTGACCCTCACTGCCTCACACACTGCTTCCTGCCTGTCCCTATATAAACTGACAAAACAGAGGCTGCTGGAACAATAACTGGTTACTGGAATAGCACTTTTGTGGACCTGATAGTAACAGCTACTGATTAAACTGACCCTCACTGCCTCACACACTGCTTCCTGCCTGTCCCTATATAAACTGACAAAACAGAGGCTGCTGGAACAATAACTGGTTACTGGAATAGCACTTTTGTGGACCTGATAGTAACAGCTAATGATTAAACTGACTCTCCCTGCAGCACACACCATCCTGTCCCTTTCTAAACTGACAAAAGACACTCAGGCTGCTGCAACAATCAGTAGCACAGCAAACCTATATACACCTAACACCTATACCAGTCCTGAAAAGAACTTTTGTGTACCAAATAACTAGCGATTTGGGTCACTGCAATCTCTCCCTGCTCCACACAGCAACCTCTCCCTATAGTGACAGAAGAAAGAATGTAAAATGGCCGCCGGATCGGGTGTATTTATAAGTTAGGGGGAATGTCCAAGTGTCCATGTGCTGTAATTTCTCAATTGGCTGTCCTGTACCCAATGATGGATGTGTCATCATAGGTCAAAGTTCTTTTACACAGTAAACACGGAAGTCCACCGGGCGAACGGCACCAATAGTCCGCCGAACGGGCGAATCACGAACAGCCGAAATTCGCAGCGAAACGACCGCCAGGCGAACCGTTCGGCCATCACTACCAGACATAGTTATGGCCTGCAGGGAGATAGGAAAACCAGCAATTGGGTAGCTTTAGGTGCACACTGAGCAGATGACAGAGTACACTGACTCTAATAACTGCAGCTGTCTGCCTGTGTTACAGAAACAGAACAACACCAGCAATAAGAGGTAGCTTCAGGTGAATACTCTAACTTCTGAAGATGCCTGTATTACAGAAACAGAACACCAGAAATAAGGGGTATCTTGAGGTGTATACTGTGCAGGAGGCACACAACACCCACTCTAACTTCTGCAGATGCCTGTATTACAGAAACAGGACACCAGTAATAAAGGGTAGATTCAGGTGTATACTGTGCAGGAGGCACACAACACCCACTCTAACTTCTGCAGATGCCTGTATTACAGAAACAGAACACCAGCAATAAAGGGTATCTTCAGGCGTATACTGTGCAGGAGGCACACAACACCCACTCTAACTTCTGCAGATGCCTGTATTACAGAAACAGAACACCAGTAATAAAGGGTAGCTTCAGGCATATACTGTGCAGGAGGCACACAACACCCACTCTAACTTCTGCAGGTGCCTGTATTACAGAAACAGAACACCAGTAATAAAGGGTAGCTTCAGGTGTATACTGTGCAGGAGGCACACAACACCCACTCTAACTTCTGCAGATGTCTGTATTACAGAAACAGAACACCAGTAATAAAGGGTAGCTTCAGATGTATACTGTGCTGGAGGCACACGACACCCACTTTAACTGCTGCAGATGCCTGTATTACAAGAACAGTACACCAGTAATAAAGGGTAGCTTCAATGTATACTGTGCAGGAGGCACACAACACCCACTGAACAAGCGCTAGGTTCCCAAGCAGTAAAGACACTGTCCCTGCCTATCCTGCTCTTTCCCTGACCGCCGCAACACACTACACAAGGCCGCCGCGCTGGCGGCCTTATATAGTGTGGGGCGTGTACTAAACACCCTTGAGCTATAATTGGCCATAGGCATCCTGCCTGTGGCCAATTATGGCTCTCCTCGCTGCCGGCGATGTGATTGGCCAAGCTTGCGGGGTCACAGTGCATGCTTTGCCAATCATGAGCCAGCAATGCACTGCGATGGCGTAGTGCATTGCGGGCCATTCATGCCCCACGAATTTGGTGCAAACGGTCCACAAAGTTCTTAATTCGCCAAACAGGTGAACGGCCCATGTTCGAGTTAAACATGCGTTCGAGTCGAACACGGAGCTCATCCCTACCGTTTAGATATGCTATCAGAGTGTTAAGTAGCCAGCAGTAGCTTTTCTTTCATGTGGTAAAAATGATCGCTTACCAGCGTGTCTCTAGGAATCTTATCAGGCAAATGTTGCTACTGGAGTTATTCTCCAGGTCCACTAATCTAGCTTTAAGCCAGTTTATATCACCTTCTCTATCTTTGCAGGCATCTACTAGTTCGTTGAATGTATTAGCGAATATGTCAATCTTAGATTCAAAATGGCTGACTCTATCACCTATGTTGCGTACTTCCATTTTAATTGTTGAGTCAGTGTTATATGATCTGATTGAATGGAATGCCTCGGTTAGCTCAACATTTATTTTAAAGTCATACTTAATTCTGATTGGTAAAGTTTAAAGAATGAACACAAAGAGCTCTTCACAGCCTTCCTGTTAATTCATAAACTGAAGCATCGTAAAAACAGCTTACAATGATTCAGTTATGAATAAACACAGTGAGTGACTGGTACCAATAACTCACTGTGTTCATTCAAAAAAGGAAGGGGCCAGTAAATGACACACTTACTTGTCCCCTTCCCAACTTTCCATCCTAAAGTTCCCCCTGTGTATCGGCAGCAACCGGCAGGAGAGGTGAGGAGGGAAGTCGGCAGTGCTGCGAGGGGGGCCAAGCACTAATGCACATGGGGTAACTGAGGTGAGCCCAGGCACATTCGGAAGTCCCTGTGCGCACATTTATGAATGTAGGATTGTGGTTTTTAACTGTTATGGTGCACTCTCTTTGACATTTTATTAAAATATTAGGACAATGGGTAGTTTTTAGTTCTGTTGTGGCTGCTACTTCCATGGGATAATTCTTCAAGTTGAAACGAATCATAATAAGAGCTGCTACTGTATTTAAGCCAAGCTAAATAAAAAATTGTCCTGATCCATAGTACAACATACATCTGCCAATCATGTAATATAAAGTATTGGTGTTTTTTCCATGTACCTTTAAAGTCACATTAAATGGATGTTCTTCTTGCTGCACTGTATTTTTTTCAATTATCTTTTTGCTTTGTTAAAGTTCCCCTTTGGTATTGCCCAAGATCCGTGCATTTTTTTGACAATATCTTGCCAATTAGTCTTGAAAATGGCCAGAATCTAGTATCAAGATTCACCCGCCCCCCACCCCAATATATTTCAATAGGGTTTGTTAGTAAGTTTTGAGCAGCATTTAACCACTTGCTTACTGGGCACTTAAACACCCTTCCTGCCCAGACCAATTTTCAGCTTTCGGTGCTCTCACAATTTGAATGACAATTACTCAGTCATGCAACACTGTACCCAAATGAATTTTTTGTCCTTTTTTTTCCCACAAATAGAGCTTTCTTTTGGTGGTATTTGATCACCTCTGGGGTTTTTATTTTTTGCGCTATAAATGAAAAAAGACCGAAAATTTTGAAAAAAAAACGCATATTTCTTTGTTTCTGTGACAGAATTATGCAAATTATTAATTTTTCTTCATAAATTCTGGCCACAATTTATACTGCTACATATCTTTGGTAAAAATAACCCACATTAGTGGATATTATTTGGTCTTTGTGAAAGTTAGAGAGTCTACAAGGTGTGGTGCGAATCGCACAAAATTGATCACATCTGATGTACTGGTGGTCTATCTCGCTTCTTGTGACCCAAACAAGTCAGGAAAGTACAAATACCCCCCAAATGACCCCTTTTTGGAAAGTAGACATTCCAAGGTATTTAGTAAGAGGCATAGTGAGCTTTTTGATGTTGTAATTTTTTTCCCACAATTCTTTGCAAAATTAAGATTTTTCATTTTTTTTTTCTCCACAAAATTGTCATTGTAATAGGTTATTTCTCTCACGTGGCATGTGTATACCACAAATGACACCCCCCAACAAATTCTGCTACTACTCCTGAGTATTACAATACCACATGTGTGGGACTTTTTCACAGCCTTGCCACATAGAGAGGCCCAACATGCAGGTAGCGCCATCATGTGTTCTAGGAACATAAATTACACATCTAACTTGTTGACTATTTATTACACTTTTGAAGCACCAGGACAATGACACGTGACACTGATGACAGATGGCACTGATACGTGGCAATGATGACACTTATACGTGGCACTGATGACAGGTGGCACTGATGACAGATGGCACTGATGACAGATGGCACTAATATGTGGCACTGATGACAGATGGCACTAATATGTGGCACTGATGACACGTGGCACTTATACATGGCACTGATGACACGTGGCACTAATACGTGGCACTGAAGACACGTGGCACTAATACGTGGCACTGATGACAGATGGCACTAATACGTGGCACTAATACGTGCCACCGATGACAGATGGCACTAATACATGGCACCGATGACACGTGACACTGATGACAGATGGCACTGATAAGTGGCATTGATGACACGTGACACTGACAATAGATGGCACGTGACACTGACAGGTGGCACTGATGACAAATGGCACTGATACGTGGCACTGATGACAGATGGCACTAATACGTGGCACTGATGACAGATGGCACTATGTGGCACTGATGACACGTGGCACTGATGACAGATGGCACTTATACGTGGCACTGATGACAGATGGCACTGACGACAGGTGGCACTGACAACAGGTGGCACTGGGGTGGATGGCACTGGGGGCAGGTAGCACTGGGGTGGATGGCACTGGGGGCAGGTAGCACTGGGGTGGATGGCACTGGGGCGGATGGCACTTGGGCAGATGGCACTGGGGCGGATGGCACTGGGGCGGATGGCACTGCTGGGGGAGGATGGCACTGCTGGGGGGGAGGATGGCACTGCTGGGGGGAGGATGGCACTTTTTATTTTATTTTTTTACTTTTTTTTTTTATTATTTTTTTTTTACTAGAGGCAGAACGGCTGCCGCTGCAGCCGTTCATCTCTCCCCTCTCACACTGTCTGTGTGAGGAGGGAGAGCGGCGCTGAGAGATGATCTCATATGCTCATATGTTTACATATGAGATCATCTCCCATTGGACACGCCGATCACGCTGTAAACGGCCGCTGTGATTGGCCGTTTACAGCGATCTGTGTTTGCCTGTCCCCGGGGGACACGGCGAACACAGAACTTCCGCGATGCGCGCCCGCGGCGGCGCGCATTGCGGAAGTAAACATCAGGACGTCCAGGGACGACCACCCGGACGAACGCGCCTGCTCTACGGCCGTCATTCGGCTATAGGGCGGGCGCGAGGTGGTTAAAGACCCCACCCCATGCATTGAACCTGGGCAAATTCACTCATCCCTACTGCTGCATAATAATTAAATTGGATAGATGTCTCCCTATTGTGTAAGATAGTAGCGTGCGGTAGCAGCCAAAGCATTGCTCGGCCATCTGCGGTAAATTGATACTACACCATAGAAAGTCAATTGTTTCATCCATTTGGTGATTAATCGCTACTCCTAGCAATTGCTAAAAATTGAAGAAGTGAAAGGTTATTACATATACAAAGATTTTTGGATATCTATTTGTAAACGTTTACATCATCAGGACCATTTCAGGAACATACACGTTCTTTCAATGAAAACTACGCATTGAAAGCAAATTTTGCAAAGGCATTAACATGTTAACTTTATGTTTCGGTACTTGCTTTATACACAAACATTTATTATATAGAAAAGGATTCCCAGAGAACCAGGGCTTAATTAAAGAGACAGCTAGCAGAGGCAATATGCCTTAAGTCATTACTATTTAACCAGAAGAATGATGACAGAAGCAATCCAGAATATGTGGCCTAAGTATTTATTTTGCTAAAATAATACATACAGGAAGCTGCAAATCTCTAACTAGTTTGCTAAACAGAGCTTGCTCTTAGCCTTGAGACACTGCTTTGTCTGTATAAAATCTTAGACTGAGCTCCTTAATAAGGAATGAGAAACTGCAGTGAGATGTTCAGCTGTGTGTAAATTTCCCTTTTAGCCATTTATCTCCTTAAATAGCAGATGGTAACAAGAGTGAAAAATCACATAAAAAGAGACCCCAAAGATCTTCCTGCTGGCTGGATTAAAGATTGCACAATATTTAAATACAATATGTTATTATTAATTGCATATATATGTACTGTATATACAGTATGCATTTTTTGAAGTTTTAGTTGTTAGTCCTCTCCATAGTAAAAGAAGAAAGAACATATATACAAACACTTTAGATTCCCTATACTTTGTTCTGGAAAATCCACTTTCTTTTCTCTACAGAAATGTTTTTCTCAAGGCTTGGAATAATGTAAATGTTATTAATGTAGCACTGACCCCCGAAGGAGCTGCTGGTTTTGTTTGGCTTATCGTTACCTTCTTGACCTCACCTCCATCTAGGGGTTCCCGTGGTAGATGGCCCAAAGACATGCAGAAACTGACACTGAATCTTCTTTTGGGTTATTTATTTAGACAATAATATAGTCTTTTAATGCAGGATAGAGGGTTAGGAAGGAAGTTCAGGTACTTTTGGAACTGCAAAAACATAAAGTCTCTCTATAGAAGAAATCCAGAGAATAAACGTTTCAATACTGGATTCTCACAACCCCCGCATAGACCTCCTCTCACTAGGCCTAGCAGTCGGTAGGGTGTTAAGTAAAGCAAAGTCTCTGCCACAGATTTGCATATAGAACACTTGAGAAATAAAGTCTCTGCCACAGACTTGTATGGATGTATGTAACCGAGGGATGTCGACAAATTTAGAGAACTATCATATGGTACCAGTATCTCTCAGCCGGTCCAGCAATACCGTATGAATATAGATCCACAAAGTGTCCTTCAACTGAGCCTCCAGGCTCCTTCAGAGAAACCAGCCTTGTGCATGGCCTTCTCCCGAAGAGTACTCCCCTGAATGCTTCCCCAGTTGCTGGGCCTCTCCTCAGATGAGACGGCACCGGGACCACCCTTGGATCATTAGGGCCTCAAATCCATTCAGGCCTGTCCCCGCAGTTGCTTCGCCTCAGGCTATCCTGCCCCGAGGCTCGGAATTGCATGGATCTGCACCCCATGCCAGAATGGCCATGAGTGCTGGTCAGGAGGAAAATATCTTCTGGACCGGAACCCCCGAAGCACGTGATCTCAGTACCTTAAATACCACCTCCCAGAATACACAGCAGGAAAACCCTCCCACTGGGCTGGTTCCGAGAAAGGTATGGCACTCAGTACACCCAACTAGACTGCATTCTACCACTTGCTGGCGGTGACAGCGACACCTGCAGCCCAGGAGAACTCAGTGCAATCCAGCCAGACTGGTACTGAAACCATAATTTAGCAAAATTAGCCCTAAAACCCAACTGCGATTTTAGGAATATTAATTTTCAAAACATATAGTGCATGCTCATCAGGAGCCGGCGCTACATTAATATATGCAAAAATATATATGTATAACTAGACTATAGTCTGTTTATAACTTTCTTTATGAATGACATGCAGTTTTGCAACTGTAAGCATTTTGCAGGTCCAAAATCTTAATTCATCTAAAAAGCATTCAAATCTCAGTTTGAAATTTAATATGACTCTCTCATTAGTATTATGCAATGTAAACAGAACAACAGAGACGTTTCTTGGACGATTTTAAATATGTCCACACTTTAGTAACCAAGATACAAACTTCTTTCAGCTTTTTGCTGCTATGGAAACCATATACCCAATGACCTGGGAAGAAGCAATACTAAGATTCACTGCAAGAAAAGTCAGTTTGGAAATGAACTGACGGCAGCTGTGCATATCATATCCTCTTATTAAGCTCATTAAATGAAAAAAATAACACTGTTTGATGTCAATATAACTTTAGATTGTTAATTTAAATGTTATACATTGTTAAACTGTTGTTCTATATATATATATATATATATATATATATATATATATATATATATACAGTAATAAAATATATATATATATATATATATATATATATATATATATACACACTATATTACCAAAAGTATTGGGATGCCTGCCTTTACATGCACATGGACTTGGCATAATGGCATTGTCTTAGGCTGGCCATACATTATACCATTTTCTTGTTTAATTTTCCTTTAGATTTACCAAAACCATATAATATGAGGTCATACCTAAACACTTTCAAATTGCATGCAATCAGGTATTCCCTTGTACTACATAGTGGTAGGTAAATCTAAAGGAAATTTAACAAGAAAATTGTATAGTGTATGGCCAGCCTTAGTCCGTAGGGTTCAATATTGAGTTGGCCCACCCTTTGCAGCTATAACAGCTTCAGCTCTTCTGGGAAGGCTGTCCACAAGGTTTAGGAGTGTGTTTGTGGCAATGTTTGACCATTCTTCCAGAAGGGCATTTTGAGGTCAGGCACTAACGTTGCATGAGAAGGCCTGGCTCGCAGTCTCCGCTCTAATTCATCCCAAAGGTGTTCTATATGGTTGAGGTCAGGACTCTATGCAGGCCAGTCAAGTTCCTCCACCCCAAACTCGCTCATCCATGTCTTTATGGACCGTTCTTTGTGCACTGGTCCAAAAAATTTGGTGGAGGGGGGGTTATGGTGCGGGGTTGTTTTTCAGGGGTGGGGCTTGGCCCTTAAGTTCCAGTGAAGGGAACTCTTAAGACATCAGCATACAAAGACATTTTGGACAATTTCATGCTCCCAACTTTGTGAGAACACTTTGGGGATGGCCCCTTTCTGTTCCAACATGACTGCGCACCAGTGCACAAAGAAAGATCCATAAAGATGGGCTAGTTTGGGGGGGAGGAACTTGACTAACCTTCTCAGAGTCCGGACCTGAACCAGATAGAACACCTCAGTCTCCGAAAGAAGAGTATCATGCTCTGTTTCAGTGCAGGCATACCCCACTTTTAAGTACACAATGGGGTTTATTTACTAAAGCTGGAAAGTGAACAATCGGGGTCACTTCTGCATAGAAACCAATGAGCTTCTAACCCCAGCTTGTTCAATTAAGTTTTGGTAATAAAACCTGGAAGCTCATTGGTTTCTATGCAGAAGTGAGCCTGATTTTACACTTTCCAGCTTTAGTAAATAAATCCCATTGTGTACTTAAAAGTGGGGTATGCCTGTATGTCACAGTACATGTTGGCATTCATGGTTCCCTCTATGAACTGTAGCTCCCCAGAGTATATACAGTATCTCACAAAAGTGAGTACACCCCTCACATTTTTATAAATATTTTATTATACCTTTTCATGTAACAACACTGAAGAAATTACCCTTCGCTACAATGTAATATATTGAGGCTACAGATTATATAACAGTGTAAATTTGCTGTCCCCTCAAAATAACTCAGCACACAGTCATTAATGTCTAAATCTCTGGCAACAAAAGTGAGTAGACCCCTAAGTGAAAATGGCCAAATTGGGCCCAATTAGCCATTTTTCCTCTGCAGTGTCATGTGACTAGTTAGTGTTACAAGGTCTCAGGTGTTAATGGGGAGCAGGTGTGTTAAATGTGGTGTTATCGCGCTCACTCTCTCATACTGGTCACTGGAAGTTCAACATGGCACCTCATGGCAAACAACTCTCTGAGGATCTGAAAAAAAGAATTGTTGCTCTACATAAAGATGGCCTAGGCTATAAGAAGATTACAAAGACCCTGAAACTGAGCTGTAGCATGGTGGCAAGGACCATACAGAGGTTTAACAGGACATGTTCCACTCAGAACAGGCCTTGTCATGGTGGACCAAAGAAGTTGAGTGCACATGCTCAGAATCATATCCAGAGGTTGTCTTTGGGAAATAGACGTATGAGTGCTGCCAGCATTGCTGAAGAGGTTGAAGGGGTTGGGGCTCAGCCTGTCAATGCTCAGACTATATGCAGCACACTGCATCAAATTGGTGTGCATAGCTTTCCCTCTGCTAAAGATGATGCACAAGAAAGCCTGCAAACAGTTTGCTGAAGACAAGCAGACTAAGGGCATGGTTTACTGGAACCATGTCCTATGGTCTGATGAGACCAAGATAAACTTATTTGGTTCAGATGGTGTCAAGCAGATGTGGTGGAAACCAGGTGAGAAGTACAAAGACAAGTGTGCCTTGCCTACAGTCAACCATGGTGGTAGAAGTGTCATGGTCTGGGGCTGCATGAGTGCTGCCGGCACTGGGGAGCTACAGTTCATTGAGGGAACCTTGAATGCCAGCATGTACTGTGACATACTGAAGCAGAACATGATCCCCTCCCTTCAGAGACTGGGCGACAGGGCTGTATTCCAACATGATAACGACCCCAAACACACCCCCCAAGATGACCGTTGCCTTGCTAAAAAAAGCTGAGGGTAAAGGTGATGGACTGGCCAAGCATATCTCCAGACCTAAACTCTATTGAGCATCTGTGGGGCATATTCAAATGAAAGGTGGAGGAGCTCAAGGTTTCTAACATTCACCAGCTCCGTGATGTCATCATGGAGGAGTGGAAGAGGACTCCGGTGGCAGCCTCTGAGCTCTGATGAACTCCATGCCCAAGAGGGTTAAGGTAGTGCTGGAAAATAATGGTGGCCACACAAAATATTGACACTTTGGGCCCAATTTGGGCTTTTTCACTTAGGGGCGTACTCACTTTTGTTGTCAGCAGTTTAGAAATTAATGGCTGTGAGTTGAGTCTGGTGTGTTTTGAGGGGACAGCAAATTGACACTGTTATACAAGCTGTACACTCACTACTATATATGGTAGCAAAGTGTAGTTTGTTCAGTGTTGTCAAATGAAAAGATATAATAAAATATTTACAAAAATGTGAGGGGTGTACTCACTTTTGTAAGATACTATATATATATATATATATATATATATATATATATATATATATATATTATGGCAGAGCGTTGCCCTGCCAGGGTCTAGAAGGAGGATGTGACCCAGAATTCTCAACCAGACGGGTTGAGGGGCTCCACGGAGCATGTAACATGAAGAGGAAACTGACCTTTCAGTTTCCTCAGTGTTTTCTAAAGTCCACTTTGGTACCTGGAGCTCAAGGATTTCTGAGAGATTCGGGTGGGATGGAACCCCTAGTCCTGGGTCCTGATTTTGAGAGCAGTCAGCATACTGATTGGTCAGGTGTGTGCTGGGCTTTTAGTAGTAACTTGACCATGGTTCTGGGCTCCACCCCAGCAGACAGGAAGTCTGAGTATCAGGAGTCAGGAGGGCTCCACGGGGGGGGGGGGGGGGGGGGGGGGGGGTCAGTGCAGCAAGAGGATGCTAGCTGTGTGCACCAGGGTGGTTGGTGAAAAAGTCTGTAGGAGATAGACAAAGGCCTGTAGGGTAAGGCCAGAGCTGCAGTGCTGCAAGTGAGAGCCAACTAGGCTGAATGTAGTTTTTATGAAAAGTAATGCTGAAAACCCTGCAAGGGAAACCTATCTTTGTTTGTTGGACTTTCTTTTAATAAAAATGGGCAAACAAATCCCTTAAAAAGAAGAACCAGTGAGTGGTGAGTCCTTCAAGCTCTACATTTGATGCTAATCCTTTACATGTGGTGGAGAAGTGCTGTGGGCACAATCTGAGATCCCTACAAGCAAGTAAGTTCATCTGTTATATGAACTGCGTTTTGATGCATGAGACTGCATAATCTTTGTGCAGGTGAGGAGAATCTGCAAGTTAAAGTGTGCTGTTTGTAAGTCTGAGGCCGCGTACACACGGGCGGACTGTTCGCCCAACCTTGTCCGCTGAACAGTGTTTGGGCGGACAGTCCGCTCGTGTGTGGGCTTTCAGCGGACAGTTTCAACGGACAGTTGGACGGACAAAGTCTTTCGGAAATTCCGAAAAACTGTCCGCTGAAACTGTGTTTGAGCGAACAGTCCGCCCGTGTGTGGGCTTGTCCGCTGTACTTTCGAAATGAGCGGACTGTTCCCGCTCGGAAAGTCCGCCCATTTCGAGCGCGTGTACAGGTAGGCGGGGCCCGCGAAGGAGACGTCGCGGGCTCCGCCGCCTGGAATGGGCTTAAAGGGGAACCCCAACGCCGAAAAAAATCGGCGTGGGGGTTCCCCCTAAGTCCAGACCAGACCCTTGTCCGAGCACGCTACCCGGCCGGCCAGGAAAGGGGGGCGAGCGAGCGCGCCCCCCCTCCTGAGCCGTACCAGGCCGCGTGCCCTCAACATGGGGGGTGCCTTGGGGAAGGGGGGGCCGCGCGGCCCCCCCACCCCAAAGCACCTTGTCCCCATGTTGATGAGGACAAGGGCCTCTTCCCGACAACCCTGGCCGTTGGTTGTCGGGGTCTGCGGGCGGGGGGCTTATCGGAATCCGGGAGCCCCCTTTAATAAGGGGGCCCCCGGATACCGGCCCCCCACCCTATGTGAATGAGTATGGGGTACAATGTACCCCTACCCATTCACCTGTGAAATAAAGTACAAAAAAAACACAACACATGGAAAAAGTATTTTATTGCACAGCTCCGGGGGTCTTCCGTCTTCGGGGGTCTTCTCGCCGGACTCCTCCGCTATCTGTGTGTAGCTCTTTTACTAGCGGAGGAGTCCGGCTTTCTTCCTCCCCGCCGCCGGCCTCTTCTCCCGACTTCGGGGGTCTTGTCCCCCTCTTCGGTTCTTCTGCCGGGCCACCGCGCCTGGTCCGGTGGCCCGGTCTTCTGTCGCCGTCTTCCGTTCTTCTGTCGCCGCCTTCGGTTCTTCTGCCGGGCCACCGCGCCTTCTTGTAGCTCTTTTACAGGCGGTGGCCCGGTCTTCTGTCGCCGCTGTCGTCGTCGCCGCCGCATTCCGTTCTTGTTCTTCTTCTTGTTCTTCTTCTTCTTCTCCTGGAGATGTTGACTCGACGAGCTCTCCGGCCGGAATGCCAGGGACACGCTCCGCTGCCACTTATATAGTGACAATGGGGCGGTGTCACATGGTATATGTCACATGGGTTGGTCACATGGGTTGATGTCACATGGGGACTATGACATCGTAAGGGGGCGGGGTCACCATGTGACCAACCCATGTGACATATACCATGTGACACCGCCCCATTGTCACTATATAAGTGACCGCACAGCGCGGCTCTGGCATTCCGGCCGGAGAGATCGTCGAGTCAACATCTCCAGGAGAAGAAGAAGAACAAGAAGAAGAACAAGAACGGAAGGCGGCGGCGACGACGACAGCGGCGACAGAAGACCGGGCCACCGCCTGTAAAAGAGCTACAAGAAGGCGCGGTGGCCCGGCAGAAGAACCGAAGGCGGCGACAGAAGAACGGAAGACGGCGACAGAAGACCGGGCCACCGGACCAGGCGCGGTGGCCCGGCAGAAGAACTGAAGAGGGGGACAAGACCCCCGAAGTCGGGAGAAGAGGCCGGCGGCGGGGAGGAAGAAAGCCGGACTCCTCCGCTAGTAAAAGAGCTACACACACATAGCGGAGGAGTCCGGCGAGAAGACCCCCGAAGATGGAAGACCCCCGGAGCTGTGCAATAAAATACTTTTTCCATGTGTTGTGTTTTTTTTGTACTTTATTTCACAGGTGAATGGGTAGGGGTACATTGTACCCCATACTCATTCACATAGGGTGGGGGGCCGGTATCCGGGGGCCCCCTTATTAAAGGGGGCTCCCGGATTCCGATAAGCCCCCCGCCCGCAGACCCCGACAACCAACGGCCAGGGTTGTCGGGAAGAGGCCCTTGTCCTCATCAACATGGGGACAAGGTGCTTTGGGGTGGGGGGGCCGCGCGGCCCCCCCTTCCCCAAGGCACCCCCCCATGTTGAGGGCACGCGGCCTGGTACGGCTCAGGAGGGGGGGCGCGCTCGCTCGCCCCCCTTTCCTGGCCGGCCGGGTAGCGTGCTCGGACAAGGGTCTGGTCTGGACTTAGGGGGAACCCCCACGCCGATTTTTTTCGGCGTTGGGGTTCCCCTTTAAGCCCATTCCAGGCGGCGGAGCCCGCGACGTCTCCTTCGCGGGCCCCGCCTACCTGTACACGCGCTCGAAATGGGCGGATTTGCCTCCTCCTTACGTGGGCGAGTCCGTTCATTTCAAAAGTTGAGCGAACTGTTTGCCCAACCTTGTTCGTCAAACAGTCCGCTCGTGTGTGGGCAAGTCCGCTCATACAAATTTTGAGCGGACTGTTTGCCGAAACTGTTTGACGAACAAGGTTGGGCAAACAGTCCGCGCGTGTGTACGCGGCCTTAAAGACGACAGTATGCAAAATTTTCTGGTGTTAAAAGGAACTGTGTTAAAAAGCGTTGTGTGCCTGGCAGCAGAGATGGGACGATCAAAGCACAAAAAGGAAGCAATGTTTGCTGAGATAAGAGACAGAACCCTGTGGCTGGAGGGATTGTTTTACCCGACAGAACAAGCCCCAGACTGGTGCAAGATGCACTCGGCCGCACTGGAGCAAAGGGAAAAGGAAAGCAAGCCATCACTTAGTGCAAAGAATGAGCAGATAGGTGCGGTTGCCCATGGCAACAAAGCAGAAATCCATACAGCTGACTTCATACAGCCTATGCTGCCTTCTGAACATGTTGAAGACTTTTTGGATGATTTTCCGATGATTGCTTCCTCCAGAGGATGGCCCAAAAGTCGCTGGGTTGAGTTGGTGCAATCTTTTCTGATGGAGGAGTACCAAGAGGTGTACCGTGGGATGTATCATAACCGAGATGACTACGACAATTTCCTAGGAGCAATCCAATCTAGAGAGCGTTGGAAAAGATCAGAGGGGATTATGTGGTCTCCCATAGCAACCGGAGAAAGTCAGTTTGCAGAAAGGTGCAGCTACAGCAGAGATGTGCAAAAGTGTCTGTTGTCACCCCTGGCAACCATGAAGGAAATTTTGTTCAGCCTGCAGGGGTGATGGAGAGCCCAAGAAACCAGTGGTTATAAGTTATGGTTGCTTGTGTGAAGTGGTCATCCTAGAGAAGAAGGCACAGTATCCAGCATCCTGCAAGGGGTATGACCTTGTGTGTGGGTCTGCTGTTACCCCTGGCAACAGGAAATCTGTTTGGCCTGCAGGGGATATTGGAAAATCCAAGAAGGATGCAATGTTGCCCTGTGTCCACGTGGGGCATTAGCTTGTGAAAGTACAGCAAAGAAGGGAAAACGCCCTCAATTGAAGCTTTCAACACTTGCCAAATGAAATGACTGTTGCAGTTACAAATGTGAGAGAGACTGGTTATGGGACTATTCCCTGTGAAGTGGGAATAAGGCTGGATTCACACCTATGCATTTTTAGCGCTTTTTGCATTTTGTAGATTTGCACTACAGAACATGTTCCATAGGAAACCAAAGCTGCAAAATGCAAAAAGCACTAAAACTGCACAGGTGTGAATCTGGCCTAAGTCCAGTGGAAAAAAAATGCTTTCAGAGACTTGCTGCAAGTGAATACCTTCTGTAGTAGCAAAGCCCAGTTTGAAGCTGGACCTACAGCAAGCTTGAGGACTGGTAAGGACTTGTCTTTGGGCAGTGTACTGTGTAGCAGGAAGACAAGCGGTAAAAATGTGATATTGCATCCAGAAATGTCAGGGGTGACCACTGAGAAATATGTACAGTTGCCCCTGGCAACCATGGCAGGTGTAGTAGAGGTGTCCCTGGAGACCGTCCAGGAGCTCATGGTGTCTGAGCTCAGGGTTTCCCAGGACAACTATGTTGCCGCCATGACTGACAAGTGTGTTTCACATGAGGTGAAAAGCAATGTACTAAATATCCTACAATCTCAAACTGCTAATGTGCTAACACAGCTTATACAAGGCAGGAAGGTGGATAATAATGATGTTGAAAAGTGTATTACTGACAAGTTTGATGGTTTGTTGTCTCCCATGGTAACCACAGGTAGTGCCGCAGAGGTGTCCCTAGAAACCTCAAGGGAGCTCTGTGTGTTGGAGCCAGAGGTTGCCCGGGACAACTGTGGTGCCACGCTGATGGATAAGAGGGTACTTGACCTTGGTGATAATGTGTCAAATGGTAAAACTAAAATGTCTGAAATTACTTGTGGTGATAATGGGTTACTGCGGTCTGTCACTGCTGACAGAAATAGGCTTCATGAGTTTAATGAAGCACCACCCGAGCAAGGTGGTGAAGTTATGGTATTGCAGCCTAATGTGTTTAAAAATGTTTTGCCACAGGTTAGTTTAAACAAATGTGCAATGTGCCTGATGTGGAGCCACTCTGTCCTGTGTCTCCTTTGGCAGTTGGAGAGGTACTGCGTAGTACCTCTGATGGGAGCCCAGAGAAAATAGACTGGGACAGATGGGCAACAAGTCTGTTGGCTTTATTGGAAGAGATCTCAATGTGTAACAATGGAGCAGACACCATTTCTGCTGTGCTAAATGGAGGGACTGCAGAGCAGCTTCTGGGCCAGGGTTCACTTGCTGCTGTTGCAGAGGATATTTCTCAGGAGATGGAAGGGCCAAAAGAGATTGAGCACATAGCAGAGGTTGTGGCCACAACCCATAAAGGAGTTATTGGTGTTTTACCAGTTATACTAAACTAATGGTGTCCATAGAGAAAACCAGGAACAGATCATTGACACTGAGCCTGAGAGGTTTGTGGTGACTCCCGCACCTGGCTGCGCTCTAGGAGAGCACCAGGTTATTGCATTGGATACTTCCAGCGGGGAGGAAGCTCCTTTAAGAAGCACCACCTCTAAGGCATCAGTAAATGAGTCTTTCCATCCCAAGGAATATTAAGGACCCCAGGAAGGTCTTGAGGGTAGAATCAAAGTGCCTTTTTATAACAGATATGCTGAGAGAAATGTTAGAATGTTGGAGTGTACAGCCGGTGTATATCCTGCCGTCTTCTCCTGCATTTGGAGAACTTGTACCATGGGGTATGCATAAATGGAGCTGGATATTACAGGTTGTACTATCGCAATCTCTGCAATTTTGGAAGCATGTAATGCAATCGTTATTATGGAAAATTGTCACACAGTGTGCTGGATTGCGTCATACAGAGGTTGTGTATGAGAGGCACTCTGGAGTACTGTTGGACAGGACAGAAATCTGGGCGGCAGTGCCAGAGGGCACACGTACATGTGATGTGTTTGGGGCCATCAATCCAAAGGTGAAATTGGATAGTGAGGGTCAGGTATCGGGACAGTTGCTGGAGGAGCGTCATGTGGCAGTGGAGTTGGTGGTTAGTGACATTGCCATGGTAGACAACCACTCCACTTTGTGCAATTCCCCTCCAGACACTGCCTAGCAGAACACTGGTGAGAAGAGTTCTGATAAATGTGGCGATACTTCAGACAATGAGGAAAAGTGCAACACACTGGTAAATGTTTTGGTTACCATGGGTAACAACAAAAATAAGGGAAGACCTGATGGTCAAGGGGACATGGTTGCTCTTAATCTTAAAAAATACAGGAAGATGAATGGTATGACAAGCACAGAAGAGGGACTAGGTGCAGTAGAATTGCCCCCCTACAGGTTCAGGGGTGTAATTCTGGGAAGGATTTCCAGAGGTCCAGTAACCTCCCAAGTTGCAAGAGTAAAAGGTCTGAGGACACTGGCCCAAAGCTTAACAAGGTGTAATTAAAAGAGTTTAATTACCAAACCAAAGTACCCACACTTATGGCTAAAAAGGTGTTTCAAAATGTGCCCACTTTTGAAGTAAAGAGAAAAAGGTTGAGAAAAAATAAGTCCTTGGTAAGTCCCTTAGTGTTAAAGTGTTTGAAGGTGTGTCCCCAAGGAAAATGGGCAGATGGTGTTTTTGGAAGCGCACCCGTAAAAAGTCACTGGGGTGTCTTCGTAGTACCCAAGTCAGTGTAGCAGAGGGACATAGGGAAGGCCACCTGATAAGACTGGGTTTGGCCCTTGTTGGTGGTAACTGGCACAGAAGTGCCACTTTCAAGAGGTTTGGCTGGTGTGTTACGCCCCCTCCGGAGTCGAAACAGGGGGGGGGGGGATATGTGGCAGAGCATTGCCCTGCCAGGGTCTAGAAGGAGGATGTGACCCAGAATTCTCAATCAGACTGGTTGAGGGGCTCCACGGAGCATGTAACATGAAGAGGAAACTGGCCTTTCAGTTTCCTCAGTGTTTTGTAAAGTCCACTTTGGGACCTGGAGCTCAGGGATTTCTGAGAGATCCAGGCGGGATGAAATCCCTAGTCCTGGGTCCTGATTTTGAGAACAGCCAGCATACTGATTGGTCAGGTGTGTGCTGGGCTTTTAGTAGTAACTTGACCATGGTTCTGGGCTTAACCCCAGCAGACAGGAAGTCTGAGTACCAGGAGTCAGGAGGGCTCCACGGGGGAGCCAGTGCAGCAAGAGGCTGCTAGCTGTGTGCACCAAGGTGGTCGGTAAAAAAGTCTGTAGGAGACAGACAAAGGCCTGTAGGGTAAGGCCAGAGCTGCAGTGCTGCAAGTGAGAGCCAACTAGGCTGAATGTAGTTTTGTTGATGAAAAGTAATGCTGAACCCCCTGCGAGGGAAACCTATCTTTGTTTTTTATAAAAATTGCCAAACAAAGCCCTTAAAAAGAAGAACCAGTGAGTGGTGGAGTCCTTCAAGCTCTACATTTGGTTAAAGACCAGAGAACTTTTTACAATTTGGCACTGCATTGTTTGACTGGTAATTGTGCGGTCATGCAATGTTGTACCCAAATGAAATATGCGTCCTTTTTTTCCCACAAATAGAACTTTCTTTTTATAGTATTTGATTACCTCTGATTTAAATTTTTTGCAATATAAAAAAAAAAAGATATTTTCTAATTTTTGTTATAAGAAAAATACAATAAACTCAATTTTAGTCATACATTTAGGCCAAAATATCTTCAGCCACATGTCTTTGGTAAAAAAAAATGTCAATAAGCATATATTTATTGGTTTGCGCAAAAGTTAATGCTTCTACAAACTAAAGTACACTTTCTGGAATTTACACAGCTTTTAGTTTATGACTGCAGTACAAAACCCCCCAAATGACCCCATTTTGGAAAGTAGACACCCTAAAGAAACTGCTAAGAGGCATGTTGAGCCCATTGAATATTTAATTTTTTGTCCCGTGAATTGAATAATGACAAAAAGCTGTCACTAAATTATATATTGCTCACACATGCCATGGTTGTATGTGGAATTGCACCCAAAAATAAATTTTGCTGCTTCTCCTGAGTACGGTGATACCACATGTGTGAGACCCCCCCCCACATGTGTGAGACCCCCCCCCCAAATGACCCCATTTTGGAAAGTAGACACCCCAGGCTATTTGTTGAGAGGCATGTTGAGTCCATGGAATATTTTTTTATATTTTGCCACAAATTGCAGGGAAATTACAAACTTTTTTGTTTGTATAATGTTGTCACTAAATGATATATTGCTCACACATGCCATAGTTATATGTGGAATTGTACCCAACAATACACTTTGCTGCTTCTTTTGAGTACAGGGATACTACATGTGTGGGACTTTTTGGGAGCCTAGCCGCGTACGGGCCCCTGAAAACCAAGCACTGCCTTCAGGATTTCTAAGGGCGTAAATTTTTGATTTCACTCCTCACTACCTATCACAGTTTTGAAGGCCATAAAATGCCAAGATGGCACAAACCCCCCCCCCCCAAGTTACCCCATTTTGTAAAGTAGAAACCCCAAGCTATTTGCTGAGAGGCATGTTGAGTCCATGGAATATTTTATATTTTGGCACAAGTTGTGGGAAAATTGCAAACTTTTTCTTTTCCACAAAGTTGTCACTAAATGATATATTGCTCACACATTCCATGGGCATATGTGGAATTACACCCCAAAATACATTCTGGTTCTTCTCCTGAGTACGGGGATACTACATATGTGGGACTTTTTGGGAGCCTAGCCATGTACGGGGCCCCAAAACTCAATCACCGCCTTCAGGATTTCTAAGGGCGTAAAACTGTGATAGACAGTGAGAAGTGAAATCAAAAATTTACACCCTTAGAAAGCTTGAATGTAGTTTTCGGGGTCCCGTATGTGGACAGGCTCCCAAAAAGTCTCACACATATGGTATTCTCCTACTCGGGAGAAGCAACAAATTTAGTGAAAACTTTGTGCAAAAAAATAAAAATAAAAATGTGTAATTTTCCCGCAATTTGTGGCAAAATATAAAATATTCCATGGACTCAACATGCCGCTCAGCAAATATTTTGGGGTGTCTACTTTCCAAAATGAGGTAATTTGGGGGGGGGGGGTTGAACTGTCCTGGCATTTTATGCACAACATTTAGAAGCTTATGTTACACATCACTCACTCTTCTAACCACTTGAAGACCAAGCCCTTTCTGACACTTTTTGTTTATATGAAAAAATATTTTTTTTTTTGCAAGGAAAATTACTTTGAATCCCCAAACATTATATTTTTTAAAGCAAAGGCCCTACAGATTAAAATGGTGGGTGTTTCATTTTTTTTCCACATAGTATTTGCGCAGCGATTTTTCAAACGCATATTTTTGGGGAAAAACACACTTTTTTTTATTTTAATGCGCTAAAACACACTATATTGCCCAAATGTTTGAGGAAATAAAAAAGATGATTTTAGGCTAAGTAAATGGATACCAAACACGACATTCTTTAAAATTGCGCACAAACACGTGCATTGGTGACAAACTACATAGATTTTTAAAAGCCTTTAAAAGCCTTTACATGTTACCACTTTATATTTAAAGAGGAGGTCTGCTGCTAAAATTCCTGCCCTCGATCTGACCTTCACGGTGATACCTCACATGCATGGTGCATTTGCTATTTAATATGACGTCAGACCAATGCTTGCACAAACAGTTCCTTTGATTATTTTTTTAATCATTTTTATTGTTATCTCAGGGAATGTAAATATCCTCTATGATAGCAATAGGTAGTGACAGGTACTCTTTTTTTGAAAAAATTCCCTAGATCTCTCCTCTGCCCTTAAAGCATCTGACCACACCAAGATCGGTATGATAAAATGCTTTCCCAATTTCCAAATGGCGCTGTTTTCATCCGGCGAAATATAAGTCATGAAATGCTTGTAGCTTCCGGTTTCTTGGGTCATAGAGATGATTGGAGCCATTCTGGACTCTGATCAGCTCTATGGTCAGCTGGCGGAACCACCGGCGACATACTCAGGTTCCCTTTTAGAACAGGAGAGCCAGAGAAAACCATGGAAGATGGTGGGAGGGGGGGGAAAAAGCAGTCTAGAGGCTAATTAGCTGCTAAGATTGCTTTTACATGAAAGCCAACCGCTGGCTGAAAAGAATGATAACAAGATGATACCTAAACCCGCAGGCATCATTCTGGTATAACCACTCAAAGTCCAGCAACATACCAGTACGTTGCTGGTCCTTGTTGGGCATATATTGTAATCTTTTTTTTGTTATGTAGCCTGTGGGCTGAATGAAAAAAAGAGATTGATCGGTGGGTATGCCCCCATTCATCCACCCACTTCTAATGATGGGTATACATGCACCATTTATATATGCCAAAGCATGGGGGCATCTGCCCCAAAATGTAGGAGCAAACCGCTCCCCCATCCCTGCTGCCCCCATGCTTCGGCATATATGCTCTTTTTTTAACTGTGGTGGTGAAATCACCTCCTACAGCTCTGTTGCTGTCAAGATAAATAAATCCGCGCTGCAGCTGAATGGCGTACCTGCTAAGAAAATGATGATTAACACTAAAACAAACATTACAGTATAACATACCATACCAGCAAAGCAAATGCAATAAAAGTAAAACTAAGGCCGCGTACACACGGGTGGACTGTCTGACGGACTTGGTCCGCTGAAACGTGTTTCAGCGGACAATCCGCTCGTGTGTGGGCTTCAGCGGACTTTTTCAGCGGACAGTCTGGCGGACTAAGTCTTTCGGAATTTCCGTAATATTGTCCGTCCAAACTTGGTTTCAGCGGACAGTCCGCTCGTGAGTAGGCTAGTTCGACGGACTAAGTATGGCGCATGCTCAGAAAGGATTTACACGGCCGAAGGTTGCATTGCAGTGTATTGGACGTCGTATTTCTAGTCCCGACGTACGTGCCGTACACGTCATCGCGCAAGCTTTCAGCGGACTGTCTGTTCGTCGTGTGTGGTCAAGTCCGTTCATTCAAAAGTAGGACGGACTGTCTGTCGGATTGTCTGACGGACTTAGTTGGCCAGACAGTCCGCCCGTGTGTACGCGGCCTGAGAGAGAACGATAGATATAGAACAATAGAGAGCAAACAATAGAGTGGAAAGTAGAGAGTGAGCATAAGAGAGAGAACAATAGAGAGAGAGAAGAAAAATACAACCACAACTATTTTTGGCTTTTTTATTTTAAATTTTTTGGTGTGTGTGTGTGTGTGTGTGTGTGTGTTTTTTCCACTTTTATAAAAACTGTAAAAAAAACTACAAACTGAACGTTGCAGATTAGGGTCTCTCAAAATGTAATGCCCATCACATCTTTCGAGACCCCAAGACCCTGTGTACGTGTGCCTATGACTGTAGGGTGCTGTACCCTATGCTAATACTCAACTAGTTTGTGATAGCGTTCGAAACAGTCACCAGTGTTAAGACCAGATTGGTCAGCACAGGAGGGACAATAAGAGTGGGTGTAACGCCTAAATTTGCGCTTTCTACAGACAGATCATCTTCTTTGGGGGTTTCTTTGGTGTAGGGGTACCAGAGAGGACAGGTGGAAAATGCTTCTAATGCAGCCGACTTACTGCATTTTCACTGGGAAGTTGGGCCAGAGCACCATCTGGAAACAGAAGGGCTCTCATGATCTCTTCCTGGAATTTAAGGAAGGATCCATTTCATTCTGAAGCTCTGTGTGGCACATGAGCATTCAGCAAAGCCAATTGAAATAAGTATACAGACACTTTTTTATACCAGCGTCTGGCCTTACAGGCAATTAGATACAGTGCCAACAACGGGTCGTTGAGGTCCACCCCTCCTATATTTTGGTTATATCCGTGGACACACAGGGGTTTCTTCACAACACCAGTCACTGTAGGAATTTGGACAGTCATGTCTGCATGAAGGGAGGTAAGAACGAAAACATTCTTATTATCCCTCCACTTCACAGCGAGCAAATTATTACATCTCAAGCAGGCTCTCTCCCCCAGCCTAAGACAGGAATCTACAAGCCGTTGGGGAAAGCCCCAACGATTAGATCCCACAGTGCCACATTTCATGATCAAACAAGTGACTAAAAAGTGGCACGCTTGTGTAATAATTGTCAACATACAAGTGGTACCCCTTTCTGAATAAGGGTGACACCAAGTCCCACACAATCTTGCCAGCACTTCCTATGTAGTCAGGGCAGTTCGGCGACTCTACGTGACTATCTCTTCCCTCATAAACCATAAAACTATATGTATAGCCTGTGGCCCTGTCACAGAGCTCGTACATCTTCAACCCGTGTCTGACACACTTGCTGGGAAGATACTGTTTGAATGACAAGTGGCCAGAAAACTTAATCAGGGACTCATCAATGCAGACAACTTGAGGGGAGTAAACAAGGCTGCAAAAAGTTGGTTGAAGTGGTTTACGAAGGGCCGAATTTTGTAAAGCCGATCAAATTCAGGGTCACCCCGAGGATGTCAGAGTTCATTGTCACTAAAGTGCATGAACCGCAAGATCTGCTCGTATCGTGTCCTGGTCATGGAGGCAGAGAACACTGGCATATGGTGAATTGGGTCAGTAGACCAATATGACCAAAACTCACTCTGTTTAGTTATGCCCATGAGGAGGGATAGGCCCAGAAAGGTCTCAAATTCAGAGACCGTAATTGGTCTCCAATCTCTGGCAAGGGTCAGCTGGGGATTAGCGGTGATTTATTGACTGGCATACAAATTGCTTTGGTCCACAATAGATCTATAGAGATCTTCAGTGAAAAACTGCAAATAAAAATCAAGTGACGTAAAATCAACTTCTTGCACCTCAACGACAGCAGGAGAAAATCGGGGTCTGGTACGACTGACCTTGGCAGGGACCACAATTCCATAATCAGAGTTATCTGTCAGGGTGCTGCTGTCATCTACAAGATCATATTCAGAGCCTGAATCTGACAGATGAGTGACTTCCTCTTCACTATCTGTCATGCTCAGAAACATGCAGGCCTCTTTACTAGTGTACCTTCGATTTTACATTTTGGGCTATAAATTTATTGGAACACTATTGAGACTCAAAGGTAAAAAAGCTCCTGAGTGTCAGGGACTGTATCAAAGTGCGACCAAAAAAACTGTTAGCCTTCGCAGGGATCACGCCTGACTCTGCGAACACTACAGTTGTGTGTTTAGTGTTTTGTAAATGACAGTGATCGATCAATACTGCACTTGGGTGGGCTGAGCTGTGCTGGGTGGAGTGGCTAAAAGTGGGTGCTAACAGGTATCTGGGCTGATCCCGGTAACACTGCATTTTTGGGAAACCTAAACTGTTGGGGACGCTAATATAGTTCTGATCAGATAAGATATTGATCTGTTCAGACACCATACTACTAAGGGAGGCGTATGGTGCGTGGGTGGGTGTTAGCGGTACTGGCACTAACCTGATGCTGCCTGGGAGATGTAGACCCTATCTGACTGTAAAACCTAACTGCTGGGTGATCAGGGGGTTAAGCCTTTATTGGGTAATATACGGCAGGTGCCCTGACGCTATAAAAAATAACTAGCTAAACTGCGTCACCCCTGACTCTTATACTGTGATCACAGGTGACAGGGGGTAATCAACGGGTTAAACCTTTATTGGGGGGTTAGGGGGGTCACCCTAACACTGATTAGTGTCACTCACGATACTAGTACAGCAATCAAAAAAAAAATCTGGATGCTGTACTGGGTGACACAGTGACAGGTGGTGATCGGCGGGTGAATGTGTGCCTACGTGACCTGGTGTCAGTGTAGTCTTGTGCAACTCACTTTTCTGATGCTCGCTCCGATCAGTCTGGAACAGAAAAGACCGACACAAGGGAGATTACATCACTTCCCCTGTCAGTGTTTACAATTACACAGACAGGGGAAGGATATCATTCGTCAGGAGGGATCACCAGGTCCAGGCCAGAAATTATTGGCCTGGGCCTGGGGATTGATCGGTTCCTGATTAAATCCAATCGAATCCAGGCCTAGGGTCAGGGATGGGAGACAGTAAAATCCAGTGAAGCTTGCAAGTTCAGTAAATAACTGTTATTGATTAACCTCACCAGTTGACTTATAGTAAAAAAATATAGATTGGATTGTCATTTCTCCGATTGCTGGGCACCCACCTCTGCCATAATCGTGGGGGTATAGATAACAGACTGTGGATGCTGAAGCAGTGATCATGTTGGGCCTCGGAGCAAGTGTCACTAGATAGTGGTATCTAGTGGTATCTGGTTGCTCGTGTGTGGGCTTTCAGCGGACAGTTTCAGCGGACAGTTTGACGAACAAGGTTTTTCGGAAATTCCGTAAAACTGTCCGCTGAAACCTTGTTTCAGCGAACAGTCCGCTCATGTGTAGGCTTGTTCGTCAAACAAAGTTGCGCGCATGCTCAGAAAGGATTTTCACGCCGAAAGCTATAATGCAGTGTATAGGACGTCGTATTTTTCGTCCCGTCGTACGTGCCGTTCACGTCATCGCGCACGGTTTCAGCAAACTGTTCGTTCGTCGTGTGTGGCCATGTCCGTCCATGCTAATTTTGAGCGGACTGTTTGCCGAAACTGTTTGACGGACAAAGTTGGGCGAACAGTCCGCCCGTGTGTACGCGGCCTTAGTGGTTAAGTGGGACTGTTTCTCTACATAACCCAGCGTTTTGCATACATTTGGTGGGGGTACATTACTAGTAGCAACTTGAGCTGCCATCACTGCTAACTTGAGGGTCCCTGGGATTGAGACTCCAGTAAAGAGAAATCCCTAAATGGATATTGAAGTGAAAGGCTGCCTTGAGCAGGATTCAGCATAATGAGGGGGAAGGCAAATAAAACTGGAAAAGCTGGGCCACAGGCGGTTAGTCCTGGAGGGTTACAACGTTACATGCGTGGCGAGACAAGCTGGGTGGAAAGTGAACATAAAACCTCCAGACAGACAACTGCAGTAAGGGCTGGAACCAGTAAGCCTACTGGGATATCTGAAGAAAGTAAAGTGGTAAAAACTAATGGTACATGTATTACACGATCTAGAACTGGAGAGGAAAGCCCCCAAGGAAAAAGATAAGGTAAAAAGAAATGGGGGTCTGAAGAAGAAAGGAGAGACGCCCCCCGAAATAGAAGAGGAATCAGGGGGAGATGGGGCCCAAGTAAAGTTAAGTAAATTAAGAGAAATACTTACTGAAACATTGTCTAAGTTGGAGACATCGCTGAAAATGGATATAGCGGCAGTGAGAGAGGATATAGGGCAAGTCCTGGGCCGAGTGGAGGAAATAGAAGACAGAATGAATAAATACGATCAAAAATTATTGGAAATAGGGGAACAAATGGAATCCATGCAAAAAACATAATAGATTGCTCTTATACAAAATGGAGGACCAGGAAAATAGAAGCAGAAGAAAGAACCTGAGGATAAGAGGAATATCAGAAAAATATAAAAATGATGAACTTAATAAAGTGATGCAAGATTTCTTTAACCCCATTTTAGGGAGAGAAGAAGCTGAAATATTGAAATTAGACAGAATACATAGGATTACTAGATATCAATCTCAGGGAGATGAAAAATCAAGGGACATAATAGTTAGGTTCCATTATTATAAGGAGAAAGTTAAAGCCATGGAAAAAATCCATAAGATGGCTAGAATAATGCACAAAGAGATGGAGCTGCAGATCTTTTCAGATTTATCGGGAGAAACTCTGGCAAGAAGAAGACTTCTTAAACCATTGACAGAACAAATGAGGACATTAAATGTGCCGTACCAATGGGGGTTTCCAGCTTGTCTAAGGGGGAAGAGGGATGGGCGCAGCGCAGTACTAAGGTTTCCAGAAGATCTCCCAGATTGTGGGAGGTATTTTTTCTCTCTCTCGGGCCCCCTCTTCCCTTCCTATGTATGCCTCCTCTCATCTGGTGGGGATAATATTGAAACCCCCATCAGGGGAGAGGTGGAGGGGGGGGGGAGGGGTGGTCCTAGGTAATGTATGGCTACATTAAATTTAATATCATATAATGTAAGAGGTATAAATACCCCAAAAAAAGTTTATAGTGAATAAGGAATTACAGTACTATGGGAATGTGGTATGTCTACAGGAGACACATATCTTGCAAACATCGGGAGGTAGACTGTCTACATGGCAATTCCCCAAGTGGGGACTCTTCTTCAAGTCACACAAGGGGAGTGGCAATAGGATTTGATCGAAATACAATATTTGATTTAAAGGAGCAATTAGCTGATCCAAATGGGAGATTTAATTTCATAAGGGGAAATTGTACAATACAGAGTACACTATAGCAAATATATACTCACCAAATAGAGAACTTGATAGGTTCCTGAGGAAAACCCTTGATAAGCTGGCAGTGTTTAAAAAAGCTAAACTAATAGTTCCCTAAAAAGGGAAACTACTAGTAATGGGAGATTTCAATATATGTATGGACCCACAGGTGGACACTACGCGAGGGTCCCCACCGGTGGTCTAGCATAAGACAAAATAGATTAAAGTCCCTACTATTGGAGCACCAATTAGTAGATGCTTGGAGAATTAGACACCCGGGAACCCGAGATTACACATTCTATTCAGCCGTACACGGAACATACTCTAGAATAGATTATGTATTGATAGAACATCAAGTACTCCCCCCTACTTAAGGAAACAGAAATAAAATCTATCTCTCTTTCTGATCATGCTCGGTGATAGCCCGATTAGAAATTACAGTAGGACCACCTGGGGGGTAGAATGTGGAAACTTAATGAATCTCTGATTCAGGACTTGGAGGTAATTAAGAAAATAGAACAGGAGTTGAAGGAATTCTTTCTTATTAATGATACACCAGACATATCCAGGGGCACCCTATGGGAGACCCATAAGGTCTATATAAGGGGTATTTTAATAAGTATTGGAACAGGGAAAAAAGATTAAAAACCTACGAAAGGAAATATATGAATTAGGCAAGACCAAGGGGCATCCCAGAGAGGGCGGAGTTAAAAAAAAAAGAAAGCAGAATTGTCAGAATTAATAGAGCCAGAGGTGAAACAAGCCTTTCATATGGTAGATAAAAAGAGATACCAGGAAGAAAACAAGTCTGGGAAATGGCTAGCGCGGATAGTAAAAGAGAAGAAAAACTTAACATTTATAGCTAAAATCAGAAATGAGAAAGGGGAAGTTATACATGCATCCCCAGAGATAGCAGAGGTCTTTCATAGGTTTTATAGTAAGCTGTATAATGTAAGACAAGGAGTGCAAAATAAAGGAAATAAGGAAGAAATCTTAGAGTATCTTCGGGGACTGGACTTTCCGGAGGTCCCTAAAGAGGAACTGGAGCCCTTAGAAGCTCCAATAACACAGGAAGAAGTAATAAGAGCAATAAAAGAGATGGCAACTGGGAGGAGTCCTGGCCCCGATGGGTACTCTATTAAATATTATAAGACATTTTGAAAAATATTAGTACCTAAACTATGTGATTATATGAATGCGCTGGCAGAAGGGGAAAAATTTAGGGAAGAAGCGCTGATGGCACATGTCACTTTTATACCAAAAGAGGGTAAAGACCCAACAATACCAGAGAGTTATAGACCAATATCATTACTGAATATTGATATAAAAATCTTTACAAAAATAATAGCGGGGAGATTAAAATCATTACTGCCTCGATGGGTGCATAGGGACCAGGTAGGATTTGTGACAGGGAGGGAGGGAAAGGATAACTGCTTGAAAAATCTGCTTTTGATTCATGAGGTTAAGGATAGAGGAACCCCGGTCGTACTGCTGTCGACTGATCCCGAGAAGGCCTTTGACAGAGTTGACTGAGGTTTCATGATGGGAGTGCTGAGATATTTGGGAATAAAAGAAAGAATGATGTGGTGGATAATGGCATTCTACCACCATCCAACAACCAAAATAAAAATAAATGTTTATCCCCTCTCCTAGAATTATATAACGGTACAAGACAAGGGTGCCCCCTGTCACCAATGCTATTTATATTAGCGTTGGAGCCTCTATTGGCTGCGATTAGACAAAACACAAATATAAGAGATGTGAAAATGGGTAAAAAGGAATATAAGGTGGCTGCATACGCAGATGACATATTATTTTATGTCTCAGACCCCAAGATCACTATACCTAACATAATGGAGGAATTAAATAGATATGGAAAGATGACAAATTTTAAGATTAATATATCAAAGACAGAAATATTAAATATAACTATGACTAAAAAAGAACAACAGGCACCCCAGCCCTCCTTTCCTTTCGTTTGGTGTAAGGAAGATCTTGGGTATCCGGGCGTGAAACTTACAGCATCACTGTCGACTGTTTATGTGGCTAATTATATTCCTATTTTGAATAAGGTGAAAGATTATTTAACATATATGAGACATAAACCCCTTTCACTGATAGGGAGGATAAATGCATTGAAAATGTTTATCTTACCAAAATTAACATACGTATTTTCAAATGATCCCAATAAGAGTTCCACAAGAGTTCTTCATGAAGCTTAGAACCTTAGTAATAAAATTTCATATGTAACATTGGTAAAGGGGAAACAAGTGAGGGGATTGGCAGCACCAGACTTTAACAGATATTATCAGGCAATTATTGTAGCACGAATGATAGGTTGGATACACGATAGGGGTAGAAAGGGGTGAGTAGATATTGCAAAAGCTCAAAGTAAAGTAGATTTAGGGAAAAGGGTATGGGTTCCACGAAAGTATCAAATTAGCAAACACCACAAACCCACTAACAAAAAACGTTTTTAAAATATGGGATGAATGAAGCAAATTATATCGCTGGCAATTTAATTCACCATTAATTTCTTTATTAGATACAAGTTATTTCAAACCTGGAAAGGATGAATGCATGTATTTTATTAGATAGGCAAAGAACAATGATATAGTTTTGAAAGATGTGATGATTGGAAATAGAATATGCACGTTTAGTGAGTTAAGACAAAGATGGAATAGACCATTAGATAAATGGAGGTATGCACAAAAACAGCATTTTTCACAGACGCTCCCCCAGCCACTGCGAGGGGAGGGAAACATGAGGGCTATGGAGAGGTTGTTCTCCTCCTCGCGGTGCCTGAGACAAGGGGTGTCTAAAATAAATAAGATACTAGGAGAAGAAACAGATTCTAGGTATCCGCCTTATTTGAAAAAATGGGAGAAAGAGCTGGGAGAACTACGGGACGAGGAACATAGAGCTAAGGTATTAAGAATAGCATGTACGACCTCTAGAGATATCAGGACAGTGGAAATGTCTTATAAATTAATTGCGAGATGGTATATTGTCCCACAGAGAGCGCAGAAGTTTGGAGAAGAGATCTCAGCTAAATGTTGGAGAAGCTGTAAAGTCCCCGGAACTTTTGCGCACCTATGGTGGGAATGTGTAAAGATCCAGCTATACTGGGAAAAAATTATAGATATCAAATAACAGGAGAACAAATTAGGAAAGAGCCATGGACATGTCTCTTCCACGATACAGATAAAACATTAGTTCAATATAAGAATACCTCGACACCCCATCTGTTTAACGCAGCTAAGAGCTTAATACCGAAGGTATGGAGGACCCCTGACCCCCCATCAATAAGAGACTGAATAGTAAGGGCAGATTGGCAAAGATCAATAGAAGAAACTATAAAAGAAGTAAGGATTTGATGGAAGCATTCGATAGTATATGGGGGAGATGGATAGAGTTAAAAAAAACAGCGGATCACCTGAAAATGTTGGAAGATTTTGATCAAATGTGAGGGTCTGAGATGAGGGGGGGAGGGGGAAGAGAGAGAGAGTGAGGGAGGGAGGGAAGGGGGGCAGAGAGGGATAAGTATAAGTGTAATTATTTATATATTTGTATAAATGTTAAAAATTTCTTGATATTTAGTAAACATTGTTAACTTGAATATGTACAAAATAAAAAGAGAATATACAAAAAAAAAATCTGATCGAATCCGATCGTCGCGGCCGGCATAGCATAATGGCGCTTCGCCTGCCTGTACCATTCTGCCGCAGTACAACTGCAGCAGCTGGTCAGTAACAGGTTAAATTTACATGGATATATGAACCCATGACAACGATTGAACAGAGTATACAATACAAACAATATATTAAATTTCCCTCTGCACAGAATAAACAACATTGGTAATACACACAGTGACAGCTATATGGATCGGAGACCAACAAACATACCCCAAGGTATTGCCAAATCTGGGAAGGGGCAGCAGGGGGCTCGGAGAAGAATGGCACCAGGCATCAAACGTAGTCCAATAGAATAGAAAACTGCAAATTGCCAAAATTTTTTTTACAGGAATGGTTTGTAACTAATTCCCTCATTCAAATCAGGGTATCAAGTCGCTTGTAGCATATAGATCCACCTGGTTTGCAATTACATAAGTTTCTTGTCAATATCACCCCCACGTTCCTGATGGGGGGATGTGTTCAAGGCAAAAAAAAAGTAGAATTTCACAAACGTAAACAACGATACTTCCGGTCTCGGCCGCGGCCGGAAGTGACGAACGACACCTCAACTCCTCCCTGACGCGTTGCGTCACATACCACGTGACTTTCTCAAAGTCACGTGGTATGTGACGCAACGCGTCAGGGAGGAGTTGAGGTGTCGTTCGTCACTTCCGGCCGCGGCCGAGACCGGAAGTATCGTTGTTTACGTTTGTGAAATTCTACTATTAAATGTAAGTGTGGATATTTTTATCAATAAAGCCTGTTTAACTGTACTACTCATTGGAGGCCCCCTTACTCTCTTATATATGACACCGGAGTGCCGATATCGGAGATGACAACTAATGGTCCAGAGGTTGTTTATATAAGAGGTGGAAGATCTTTCCCCCACCACCCCTCAAGCGTGATTCGGTCCTTTGGGACCTGTAATAGAGGTGAGAGGCTAGGGGAAACAAGGGGTGCACCTAAGCACTGAATGTTTAAGGAACGGTGCATTTCTCACTCACTATTCACTTTGCATGGATATCATCAGCTGTGGAACTGATTGCACATGTTTTTGAGTGGAGTGTTTACATTTTTTATATATTTTTTTGCACTTTGCACTGGATTTTTTAATTTTTTGGAATATTTTAAGATTGCTCTTTTGAAAAAATACCGTTTATACGTTTTGCACTTTTTGCACTTATGCATGGACTTATTAATTGATTTGATTTCGTCATATTATTATGTTTGATGCACTTTACTATTGGTATTGATACTTTATGCACTTTACTGGGTCGCACTCGTTTTAATATTTCTATGCACTATATGAATGTATTATACAAATTTTTGTATATTTTCATATTAATATATTTACATTATCTGTTACTATTGGGATATTACACATTGAGTAATATGGTAGTTAGCGCCACATAAAACACCCCCTTTTTATTTGCTTTGTGAGTGTAGAGAACACTTGTATATGTGAGCTGCTTTCTATAGTTTACACCTAGTCCTTCTAGCGAGGTTGTGCGCAACAGGATTTATCCATTTTTTTGTCCATTTGGCAAGACCCCTTTTTATTTAATTCTCTTAGTTCAGCAATTACATTTTTTTGCCACAAGGGAGTGCTACCCACTTTTCCTCTGCCTCAGCGCCACCTTTTGCCATTTTGCCTTGGATACCCATACAGACGCCGGAGGGCATCCATGGGATCAACTCGATTATCATTGGGGTCTTCCTGTGCATGCCCGCTCCAAGGTATCCCTGTGGCATGGCCTTCTGGTTCCATGCTGTGCAGTGTGTAGCGGTGATGTCCCACACACACACAGGGATCAGCTCCTGGTCACTGCCCCTTGGACGTGTATACCATGATGCTGTCTGTGTGGGGGATGTGGCCTGGAGCACGTGGTGCAGCCTTTGGTATCCGGGAGTCACACGGCCCCTCCCCTTTTTGCATCTGCGGTGCATCATCATGGCACAACGCCATGCTCCGTGTTTTAACGCAACAGGGAGGGGTATTTAAGGACCCAAGGGGCAGCAGCAATTTTGTTGTGATCCCTGGGAGCCTTGTGCCGATTTAGACAGGACAACAGGTACGTTTTGGCTTAAATAAGTGTTTGAGGAGATCCTTCTATTTGACATAGCAAGTAATAACAAGGCAATACCCTCACTCTGTTTATTTCAAATAGGTGTAGGTATCGTCTGTTGTGAGGGGCTTTTCCTCTTTGTTTTTCTCTTCCTTGCTGTTTGGAGTATACTTCTTGTTGGTGCCATACTTCTTGTAGATTTTGATGCTGGTCCATAGATTTGACCAAAGCTTCAGTATAGTTATTTTTTAATTAAAACCAGCACCAGGGACTGTACCTACATTGAATGAAAAATGTAATTTGTGCTGGTGGCTGGCATGTTAATATATGCCTCTGGACCTGTCACAACAATGTGTCAAAATTACCAACCCACCTTTTCTTTCTCCCTCCCCCATGCATAGAAACAATACTATAGCTTCTGTCAGTGAAAATGTTCTATGAATAGAGGACAGGTGGATGAATGAAAGTCAGGAAGCAAAAATACGCTTTGTATAAATGAAGCAGGAAGGCAGAAAGGGTGTGCATAGTTGGCACTTTTGACAAGTGTCTGTGACAGGTCCAGAACCTCGTATTAATCCTCACAGTACTGGAGGATCAAATCTACAGGGGTAGGGGGGAAGCAAAGGGATAAAGAATTAAATGAACATAGCAGTCACCAGCACAAGAGACACTTTTCTTTGACAAAAGGCTTTGTTGTCTTTATAACATACACAACAGGGCTGATTGGATAACAATTTGAAAACATACAGTACGTGTGAATATATGGGAATTGCAGACATAATATTGCCATAGTTTCTTACAACAGAATCATTGTGTAAATCTAAAACTTCACAGCATCAAAAAAGCAAAACTACACTCTAATCAATTGATTCTATGGTTAGCTGAAACATCAGGCCAAAAAAATTGCAATTCCATGATATGATCACAGAGAAAAAAAAATAAACAGGAAAGAACTGAAAACTCAGTAACAACATAACCAGGCCCTGTTCTAAAGGCCTAATAGGTTTAGACGTTATATAAATAGAAAATCAAAGGTAAAGAAGAGAAAAGCGGAAGAGCATTAAACAAGAGAAAGAGCCAAGGAAAAGTAAAAAAAGCAAGGAAGAAAAGATAAAGAGGCCTCAGGGAGCAGTGGCTTAGAGTTCTCAGCTGGACATGAGGAGATTATCAAAGCGCGATGGCTGAGCATGGGATACATGGCATACAAGTAAAATGGCTGATAATTTTTCATTGACCATAACAAGTTTAAAAGGCTAAAAACAAAACCTATGTGGCTCATGGCCAAAGTTAAAAAAAGCTATAAACAATAAGAGAAGAGCTTTTAAAAAATATAAAAATAAAGGTACACTAGTGTCATTTAAATGTTACAAAGAATTTAACAGGGTATGCAAAAAGGAAATCAAGGATGCAAAAATTCAAAACAAACGACAGATTGCAAAAGATAGTAGGACAAACCCCAAAAAATTCTTCAAATATATTAATAGTAAAAAGGTCAGGTCTGAGCATGTAGGTCCTTTACAAAATAATCTAGAGTGGGTGACTGGGGACAAAGAGAAGGCTTATTTATTAAATACTTTCTTCAGCTCTGTGTAAACAAAAGAGCATGGGGGAGCTCATGTCCATAATGGGGGTGGTATTGACACAGCCCCGAATGATGCACAATGGCTCAAAAGTGATATGGTCCAGAAATATTTAGACAGAATAAAGGTGGATAAAGCACCTGGCCCTGATGGCATCCACCCACGGATCCTAAAAGAATTGAGCTCTGTAATTTCAGAGCCATTGTATCTAATTTTTAGGGACTCATTATTGACGGGAATAGTACCACTGGATTGGCACAGGGTGAACGTGGTGCCTATATTTAAAAAGGGATCAAAGTCTTTACCTAGTAACTATAGACCTGTTAGTTTAACCTCTATAGTCGGGAAGATACTGGAGAGTTTAATAAAAGACCACATAGACGAGTTCTTGCTGGAAAAAAAACATTTTAAGTAACAGACAGCATGGATTCATGAAAGACAGAAGTTGAAGAGGTAAGTAAAACCTTGGACAGAGGGTGGCTGTGGACGTGGTATACTTGGATTTTGCAAAAGCATTCGACACAGTTCCCCACACGTTGCTCATATGTAAGGTAAAGTCTACAGGCCTGGAAATATCAGTTTGTAAATGGATAGAAAACTGGCTAAAAGACAGAATTCAGAGAGTAGTGGTTAATTATTCTTAATCTGAATGGTCTAAGGTTATTAGTGTTGTACCCCAAGGTTCAGTGCTGGGACCCTTACTTTTTAATATCTTTATAAATGATATTGGGTCTGGGATCAGAAGTAACATTTCTGTCTTTGCAGATGGCACCAAGCTATGCAGTGGAATAACGACCTTACAGGATGTCTCCAATTTACAAGCCAACCTCAATGCACTGTCTAATTGGGCAACTATGTGGCAGATGAGGTTTAATGTTGAGAAATGTAAAGTTATGCACTTGGGGTCTAAGAATATGCATGCATCATACATGCTAGGGGGAGTACAACTGGGGGAATCCGTGGTGGAGAAGGATCTGGGGGTTTTGGTAGATCATAAGCTCAATAATAACATGCAATGCCAAGCTGCAGTTTCCAAAGCGAGCAAAGTACTTTCTTGTATTAAGAGAGGTATGGACTCCAGAGAGAGAGATATAATTTTGCCCCTGTTCAAATCATTAGTAAGACCTCACCTGGAATATGCATTCAGTTTTGGGCACCAGTTCTCAAAAAGGATATCGGGGAACTGGAGAAAGTGCAGAGAAGGGCAAACAAACTGATAAGAGAGATTAGAGGAACTTAATTTATTCTCTCTTGAGATGAGGAGAATAAGGGGGATATGATCAACATGTTTAAATATATAAGGGGTCCCTATAGTGAACTTGGTGTTGAGTTATTCTCTTTACGGTCTACCCAGAGGACATGGGGGCACTCTTTACGTTTAGAGGAAAAGAGATTTTATCTTCAAATACAGAAAGGTTTCTTCACAGTAAGAGCTGTGAAAATGTGGAATAAACTCCCGCCAGAGGTGGTTCTGGCCTGCTCAGTAGATTGCTTTAAGAAAGGCCTGGATACTTTCCTGAATGTACATAATATAACTGGGTACTAACATATATAGGTAAAGTTGATCCAGGGAAAATCTGATTGCCTCTTGGGGGATCAGGATGGAATTTTTTCACCTGCTGTAGCAAATTGGAGCATGCTCTGCTGTTTTTTTTTGCCTTCCTCTGGATCAACTGTGGGTATAAAATTGGGTATATTGGATTGATACTGAAAATTTTGGTTTCTTTCTCATACATCACGTGACACAGAGCAGCCATATACATTACTACCTGGATTATGTGCCACCTATAGGTGAATTGACACTGGCAGAACAAAAAAGACTGGAAGTCCCCCTCTATATAACCCCTCACATACAGGAAGTACCTCCGTTTTTTTGCCAGTGTCTTGAAGGTCCACATTGATCATGCCACACCAAGACAGTGGAAAGTGACTCCAAGAGGACAACAATTCAGTCAATTTCTTAAATAAGGAAAATTAGCTTCATAAATGCCCTCATAAGTTGGGGCCAACTGGATCCCTAGGTCTGGTAAAGAGGTGAGCCTGTTTGTTTTAAATCTTCCTGTTCTTCTACTGGCTGAGAGAGTCCCAGACATTGCCTTTAACTTGGCAGGGTCAACACAAAATGAGGCAAAATTATCTAGAACCAACAACAGGTTGGGAAGAGAAACTCTAGGGGAAGTCAAGGTTATTTATTTATTTCAGGTACTTATATAGCACCATCAATTTACACAGCGCTTTACATATACATTGTACATTCACATAAGTCCCTACCCTCAAGGAGCTTACAAACTAAGGTCCCTAACTCACATTCATACATAACTAGGGACAATTTAGACAGGGTTAGGAGTATGTTTTCTGCAAATAAAGAGATTTAATAAGAGGATCCTGCTACTTCGATACTCCTGACATCCACATGGCTCTGGATTGCTTCAGCCAATGGCTCTAATGCCAAAATAAATAGAAGTGGTGAAAGAGGGCAGCCTAAACATAAGCTTTAACAACATCCCTCAGCAGAAAAACTAAATTAATTAATATGCAAACTCAACTTATAAGACAAATACAACCTATCAACTTTTTTGTGCTCTGTGATATGTTAGGAAGAGTTCCCTTCACTTCCTGTTCCAAACACACAAGAGAAAGTGAGAGAAAATCTGTGTTCCCATTGGAAGACTTCCCTTTCATTTATGTTCAATGACAACTATAACATTACAATCACTTTCTGTCTCAGTAACCATGGTCAGTTGAACAAATAGAGAGTACAAATCGCCCAGCAGAGACACAGACAGCAAAGTTCTAAACAAAACTAAAACATTTAGGCTAAATATATGCTTTAAGGATATTTAGCAATGTTCCTGTGAATCTTAAGTGCATCTTATAGCAACCGGATAGAATTAATCAAAAGAGGGAATTTAAGTTGGTTGCTTAGGCTTACTGAATTTAAAGAAAGGCCGACAATTTTGAAAAAAAATATATTTTTTACTTTCTGCTATGAAACGTATCCAACTAAAAAAAACAAAACAATTTTCTTCATAAATTTAGACCAATATGTATTCTACTACATGTTTCTGGTAAAACAAATCCCATTAGGCGTATATTGATTGGTATAAGCAAAAGTTATAGTGTCTACAATCTATGGGATTTTTTTATTTATTTGTTTACTAGTAATGGCAGCAATCAGCAACTTATAGTGGGACTGTGGTATTATGGCGAACATTCTGACACTGACACTTTTGACTCTTTTTCACTAATACAGTCATCAGTGCTAAAAATATGCACTGTCACTGTACTAATGACACTGGCTTGGAAGGGGTTAACATCAGGGGCGATCAAAGGGTAACTGTCTTCTTCTTCCAGTTTTACTATGCTGGGAAGGTGATTTTACTAGGGGAAGATATTGAATTTTTTGTTAAGGGGAAAAAAGATCTATAATTTCTCTCCTGTCAGAATGGCGATCTGCCTTGTTTCCATAGGCAGATTGGAGTTCTGCCTCTCTGCCTGACGATCGTCAGGTGCCAGAGGACATCAGGTATCCTACACCTGCTGATTGGCTTCCGCTGGGTGTAATCACACCAGAAGTGTGCCCTCTACCCATAAGTGTCAGACCACACACAGACCATAGGCGAGTGGGCTGGTTAAATACCCCCCGGGCTCCTCCCATAAATTCAGGCCACCATACTGGCCTTCTTGCTTATGGCCGAAGCCCTATGGCCGATACGTATCTGAACAATACTAGTTTATCATAAGATACCCTATATGAAATGGACCTGAAAGTGTGCCCTGGTCTAATGGACGGTATACCAAAATAAGGGGGCAAAAACACTTAGGTAGGGGTAAGAGAGTTTTATTGTTTTCAGCTTTATCTTTATTGAGCCAGTTGGGTGAATGCCCGAGACATTTCTACCTGTGGGTTAGGGATGTATCGAGCGAAGCAGGCCGATTTCCACCTGCCCAATCTTTTGATGACGTGGTCCGGGACCCCGTGCCGGGATGCGGATGAAGCTGCTCCGATGCGGAAGGAATGGCCGGAGTACTCACCGGGATTGAGGAGCAGATTGCGGAGGAGAATCCTTACATGCTTAATGAACTGGCGGTTCATTAATGGTTTGGCCGGGAAGGGCAACAGAGGACTAGAGTCCGGGGGCTCGGGTAGTAGAGAGAGTAACTGCGAAAGTACAGCGACCGGGCACCAGGCGTTGTTGGTTTTGTAGAGGTGGATATCTACGCCGGTGCCTGTCTGCTGAGTCTTGGTTACCAAGAGGTGGAGAATGAAGTTGTCCTGGTGACGGATCAGATGACGTCTGCGAAGGACTGGACTGTGTGTGCTGTTATGGGTGAACTCGCTGGGCCGTAGAAAGCCATAGTAGGCTAGATAAATGGCCGCCTGTATGACCAGACTGGGGAGAACACCGAAGGGGTAGCTGATAAGTATGGTGGACATGTTCCTGAAGATGGAACTGGTGATGGGGAGCCGCTTGACCTTGTCTGGTGGTTGCTGTTTCTGAATGCCGCGCAGGACAGCTCGGATAGCGTGAGACGAGAAGATAGATGGTTTGGTAGGATCCTGTAATGAGAGGTAGTGCTGTATGCCAGCTAAGTATAACCGGATGGTGTTGAAGGACAAGGCCAGTTGACTATGGCAGTACGAGGTGAAGGCTAGTATATGCCTGGCATCTGTTGGGGTGCCTACTGAGGAGGCAACCAGAAATGTATTGAGCGCTTTCCAGGCTACCTGGTAGGCTTTCAGAGTGTTGTCTGTGAGTGATCGGTTGATGAGCTGAGTGGCTCCATGTAGATGATGCTCTAGTCCAGGGTCAACTGAGACCAATGTGGGATAGGAGCTGACACCGTATCTGCTCCGGGAACCTGCCGGAAGAAGGACAGGAGATTAAAACGAGACAGTGCGTCAGCTGCAAGGTTGTACTTTCCTGGGATAAACGTGCAGTATACATTAAACTGATGTCGCAGAGACAGCTGCACCAGCCTGCGAAGGAAGGACATCACGGAGAGAGACTTAGACCTGCCTTTGTTGATAATTTCGGCTGTGGCCTGGTTATCAGTGGTAAAACCTACGGTTTGTCCTGTCCAGTTATGACCCCAGAGCTGGGTGGCTGCTACAATGGGGTAGAGCTCGAAAAGGGATGAAGACTGACTAAACCCAGGGATCAAGAGTATTTGAGAAGGCCAGGGTCCGGCGAACCAATGGTGGCCAAAAATAGCCGCAAATCCTGTGGAGGCTGCGGCATCTGTTACTACCTGTGGCGAGAGAGGTGAGATGGACGGGATGAACAGGGAGATACCGTTCCAGGTGGACAGGAACTCATCCCACATTGATAAGTCTGCTATGGCTGCGATGTCCAGGCTAAGGACTTGATCCGGGTCTTGTGCCTGAGAAAGGCAGACCAACAGGCGTGAGATAAAGGAGCGACCTTGTGGAATTATTCGCATGGCAAAGTTGAGCATGCCTAATAGCGCCTGTAGCTGCCTCTTTGTACATCCCCTGGTGCAGGTGAATTCGTGGAGGACTGCCCTGATGCGGGTCAGTTTGTCCAGGGGCAGGCTGGCCTGCATGGTGCTGGTGTCGAGATTGACTCCGAGGAAGGTGATAAATTGTGCGGGCCCGTCAACCTTATGTTCGGCGATGGGGACGTTGAGATTCCCAAAGACGGTCCTTAACTTACCAAGGTCCCTTGGAGGTATGTCCGGCTGTTCAATCAAAAGAAAGTCATCCAGGTAATGGATAACTTGCTGACAACAGGCCTTGTGCCGAAGGATCCAAGCAAGAGACTGTGCGAACGTGTCGAACAGCCAGGGGCTGCTCTTGGAGCCAAATGTTAATTTAGTGGCGAAATAATATTGGTCTCTCCATTTAATGCCATGCCAGCACCACAGGGATGGGTGAATAGGCAACAGCTTAAAGGCATCGGATATGTCGGCTTTGGACAGCCACGCACCTGTGCCTACTTCAAGGATGGCCTGAATCGCCATGTCCACAGAGGCGTATTTTAATGAAAATTCTTCTGAAGGAATCAGGGAATTTAGGCTGGGAATGTGGGAAGAATGAGGTGCAGACAGGTCGTACACCAAACAATTTTTATTTGAAAACTTGCCCTTGACAAGCCCAATAGGGCTAACTCTCCACATATTGAAGGGGGGCTGTGTGAAGGGGCCTATGACGAAGCCTCGTTCCACCTCGGTTTGCAGCAAATGGTCAATGGCCTGCTCGTCGGAAGCTGCTGAGCGGAGGTTTCCGCACTCGTAGGTTGTGTGGGGCAGGGAGATGAGGCCGGTGTGGAAGCCTGTTGTGAAGCCAGCGATGAGGAAGGTGGCTAGTGAAGGAGTGGGGTGCATGGTGAGGTAGAAGCCCAAGCATAGGACGTCTATGTGGCTCAGTCATGAGCCCTTGAGAGCTTTAACCTCACACAGGTTTCTGGGGTGCGCTCTGTGACATATGACACAGACGTGCAATAGGCGGCACTGGCTAAAATTACATGAGCCATAGTTGTAATTATTGCAGATGGCCGCACCCCCCATGGTTCGGACCGAACGTCCAAACTTGTCCACTTGGGCCTTTGGTGTAGGGCCTGATGAGCCTTGGCCTGTGCCGGAGGTGGAGGGGAACTCTACTGGGCGGCTAGCCGTGACGTTGGCGCACCAGGAGGCGGTATGGGTGGAGGACTGGCAGATGGCACACAGAGGTGAACGAAGGCCGGCAAAATGCCGGCAGAACAATTCAGTGTCCATAAGGCTCCAGTCCGTGGGTGATTGGAACTGTGCCAGTTTAGCGGCTACTTTGGCGGAGAAGGAACGATGGTAATCGTAGAAGGCGAAGCCTCCGTATTTGTAACCTAGGTCCACCACTGTGTGGAGGTACAAGTCCAGCTCTTCCCTTCTGGCGGGGGATGCTGAACAAATGATGTCTCTAAGCATCCCAAAGGCTAGGGCAAACTCTGGTATGGAGAGTTTGCGGTTCAGCCTAGGATCCTTAGCTTTGAGGACTACGGAGACGTCTCCCCATGTGTAGGCCTTGTTTTCTGCAAGGTCGTGGACTGAGATAAGCAGGGAGGCAAGGTTGATATCTTTGCCGTCCAAGATGTCCTTCCTTATGCCGGCCGGCACCAGATGTGCTGGGAGGACAACAGGACATGTCCCTGCGTTACCTGTCAGCAGTGGTAGCGGGACTGAAACTGGAACAGGGGTGGTTGTGGCTGGGTGAGCCTCTAGAAGCGCCACTCTGGTCTGGACGTCCGTGACCGTGTTGTTTAAGGACGATACCATAGAGTGCAGTTGAGAAATAGCCGCTGAGATTGACTGGAGAGAAGCCTGAGGTGGGGTACTGGGCCCGGCTGTAGCTGGCGGGGTAGAGAGGAGCCTGAAAAGCTCTGCCTTCCTAGCGGTAGCGGGAAAGGGAATGCCCTTGCGTCTCAGCTCTGCTGTCAGCCTGGGGATAGTCCAACCCCTGTAGGACTGTATGCTGTCGCTCACTGAAGGCAGGCGAGGAGACAAGGGGGCGGTAAGGTCTTCGCTGCCGACTTGGGGCATGGCTCCAGGTGAATCGTGCCCTAGGAGTGATGTCCTATCTCTCTGGGGACGAAGGATGGACGACCGGAACCTATAGAGGGTGACATAAGTCAAGACTGTTTCTCTATTTTACCAAGCGAATCCACCTGTTGCTGAGTGCCAAGGCGGGAGCGAACGCGTATACATATATATATATTGTCACGAGCCTTCACATATATATATATATATATATATGTATGCCAGCATGGTTGCTGTCGCATTTTTTACGCCTTCCCCTCTCTCTCTCTTTTTTTTTTTGTTTTTTTTTTTTACCTGGGAAGATAACGTCCAAGCTGGTGCAGGGTGAACCTACTGAACTTGACTGACCTGGAGAGAGAAATAACAGATGACAAACTGGTGAGGAGCCTAACAAGTAAGCTGAAGAGTGACGCAAACGGTTGGCTAATACGAGCGAGGTGCACCGGTGAGTAGACAGTTTTGTCATAATTCCTTTCATTATCACCACCATTTGTTCATCATTTTCCCCTTTTTTTTTTTTTTTCTGTCCCAATCCGACGTATCATTTGCGTAAAGGATAAAGTGTGGGATGACCTGTGTCCAATGCGGGAGCGTAAATAAGTGCTGAAATTGTGACCGTACAATAAGGCAACCTGTGGAGAAAGTGAAATGTGGCCGTTCCCTCTGGGGCACACCGAACCGAATCGATGCATCACGGATGCTACTGGATTCGAGTCAGAGCGCTGTAAGTGACAGTGAAATGAAGTATGATTGCCATGACAGAGGCACGAAATGGTCGTGTCGCAAGTGCGACTGACAACCCCAGGAATACCTGGGGCCGTCCGGACGAATCGATGCACAGGGATGCAACCAGATTCGAACTGAACGCACTACGTGACAATGAAATGTTTCCCATGATAGAGCTACGAATCAGAGAGGACGCAGCCTGCGACCGTCAACGAGCGGGCTCTAGAGCATGCACTGAAATGAGGCCAACGCAACTGGGACACGTCGATCGAACCTGTGCGTTGAAAATGCGACTGGTTTCGATTCGGAACGTAATAGGTGACAGTGAAATGATTCCCATGACAGAGACCCGGATCGATTAGCAATGAGTGGGCTCTGGAGCATGTACCGAAATGAGGCCGAGCAACTAGGGGCACACTGGAACGAATCAGCGCTTTTTAGCGGCTGCGACTGGATTCCAATCGGAGCGCAGTGTGTGACAGAAATGAGTGAAATGATGAAATGACCTACGTGAGCCAGCTGTGGCAGAGGGACGAATCGTTGTGCCGTGTGATGCGACTGGCAACGATTTGTTTGTGGAACACGGTGATGAGGCAGACAACATAACAAGTTACGAAAATAGTGCAGTTTTTGTTCAAGCAATTTCTACTGAAATGAGGCCCGTGAAATGAAGGGCGCTGCGAAGATGGTGCGTTTTGAGTGATAACAACCCGGTTTCGTAACAAATGACTCGAGATTTTTCAGGGTTTAACGATACTCAAAAATAGAAATGTTTCTAGTAAAGGAAGGTCAATCGAGACCCTTACCTGCGGCAGTCGAGCCAGAGACGTTGTGCAAAACACGAACGGAAACGAAAACCACGAGACTTCTAGTAGAGAGAAGTTATCCGAATGGCAACGAAACTCGAGCAGTCGGCCTAGTGACGTAGTATTGCGCACAGGAAACCGACAAAGACCATAGGCGAGTGGGCTGGTTAAATACCCCCCGGGCTCCTCCCATAAATTCAGGCCACCATACTGGCCTTCTTACATATATATGTGTGTGATCCGGTGCACAGGTACCACCATGTAGAAGTAAAACTACTATAGAGGGGACCTAAAGTGATTATTAATGAGAGAATTTGCCCAGGTTTGATTCACTGAGGGTTGGGAAGTAGGTTTGAAATTCAGCAAATTCGAACCTAGCAACAAATCACATTGAGGTCTACGAGGGTGAATCTTGCCAGTCAGTTTTGACCATTTTTGGGGCTAAAAAGCCATGGGAAGCTGGGCACTGCCATGAGGGATATGTACCATTAAAAAAAAATAATAATGTATTGTTGGGAGAGGTTTCTTTCATGCCATGTATAAGGGCAACATTTAAAATGCACAAATAATTTATATAACATGTTTGGGAGATGCTTTAATTGCTGTATGTGGTGCTATGGAATAGTATGGTTTTCATGGATAGTCTCAGTTGCAGTGTTCACTGGCAGCATTTATTTTGCTGTGGAAAAGATTTATTTCTTTAACAATTAGCCTACATACAGCAAAAGTGCCTGGATCTGATTCATTTCAGTTTTAAAAAAGGCTTTGTTTCAGGAAGTTTTAGTAGCAACACATGCTTTTTTATCAAGCAGTAATAGGTCTGCTTTGACCCTCAGATAGAAATTGGCCAGTAGTTCACTGAGGCTTTCCCTGTTCTCACAGATTCAAAAATGCCCTGCTGCTGACCAATTTCTATCAAGCTTTTGTTATGAATTAAGAAACCACAGATGGTACAGCAGATTCAAATTTGCCGGAAGTGGGAATTAGCAAAAATACACTAGAGACAAAGAACACAGGCAGGTGTTTTACTAAAATGATTAGGAGGAAAGGAAAAACTTGTATAAAAAAAAAAAGCAGTTGAAACTTAAAAAAAACATATAATCATACAATAAAAATCAATCAAATAATTCATGGACGGGACAGCAGCTTAAAGTGACCGCTGACCTCAAATCAACCACAATACAGCATTACAGACAAAAAGCAGCAAAGGGGTTGATTTCCCAGAGACCTAGCAATCCGAATTAAAGTACAATTTCCTAACTGACCCTAATCTCTTCCTATGCAGTTTTCCAGCTTTCCTTCTCCTTCAGTGCACTATGGTTGCTCTGTGTCCGCTCTTTTATAGGGAAGGGGCTGGCTTATATAAAATGCCCTCTAAGCCTACTGGCCATAGTTCAAATTCTCCCTTGCGATTTGCCCCTATTTTGATAAGCTTGCCACGTATTACTGTTTTGTGTGCCTCCCACATAGTCATTAGGGAGATATCGTTAGTGGTGTCTTCTTTGAAATATCAAGTCTCTTGGTAATCTGTGTGTTCATTAATGCCTCACCTGCCTTCAGTGGTGAGGCATTAAGTGCCATGGAAAAGATCTTGGCAGTGCTTTGGGTAAATCAATGTGGATGGATAAAGGTGAGTGATCAGACAATGTTTGTATGCCTATGTGTGCTGACTGAAGGAAGAGAAGGTCTCGTGTTGCAAATAGGTAGTCAATCAATGGATATTTGGCATGGGGAGATGCGTAGTGACTAAAGTCATTATTTGATGGATGCAATAACTGCCATGCATCTATTACCATCGCCATCTTGTTGCTGGGAGGCCATCTGAGAAAGGAACAAATCTGAGATGTTTCGAACAGCAGCAGGTGCCATTTGGTGTTGTGATCTATTGTGCAGGGTATGTCTGGTAATTCTGCCCATAATCACAGTGATAGGAGGCAGGAAACTGTGCTAAGAGCTGCTGTAGCCTCGGAGCTCCTTCAACAAAAAAGAAAACATTTTGTTTCAAAATAGTTAAAATCTAGCTGTTTTGCACAGTAGCTACCCTTTACTGTTCTGTGTCATGATACACATTTATTAGACTGATATACTCTCTTTATAGCTGATATCTTATCTCAGCAGTTGATAATTGAAAGCAGCTTGATAACATATTGTAAAGCTACTAAAGCCTAGTACATACAGGCCGAATGTCAGGCGGCAATAGCCGGTTCAATAGAAACTGCCCGATTTTGGGCCCCTGTGCACTGCAGTCGGTCTGACAGAAGCCAGCCATTCAGCAGGCTTCTGTTGAAGGGGAAATGCTTTTTTTCTCAGAGAATAGGTGCAGGAACCCACCCTCCCCAGTCAAATCCTGCCCCCAGTCCCTCCCACCCAATCCCTCCCCATTCACAGGTCACCTTCTCTCTCCCCCATCAACAGCCCATCTTCCCTTCCCAATCTGAAACTCACCATCTCCCCCCATACAACTCATCTTCCCTCCCCATCCACAGCTCACCCATTCCCCCTTGTGTACAGTCACCTTCTCTTCCTCCCTGTCCACAGATCACCTTCTCCCTCCCCCTGTATCCACGGGTCGCCATCTCCCTCCCCCCGTGTCCACAGGTCACCCTCTCCCTCCCTATCCACAGGTCACCTTCTCTCTCCCACCCGTGACTACAGGTCACCCTCTCCCCCCATACACAGCTCACCCTCTACCTCCCTATCTACAGGCCACCCTCTCAACCCCCCTAGTCCACAGCTACCCCCTCACAGCTCACCCTCCCCATTCACAGCTCACCTTCCCCCCCCCCCCCCCCACCCCACAGCTCAACCCCTCCTTCTCTCCCCCACGTTTCACAGTTTATCTTAGCATGTGTCCTCCCCATCCACAACCCCTGCAACTTCTGCAACAATCTAATAACACCCCCATCTCCAGCTCTGACCTCTGCAGAACAACCTCAACATCTCCACAGCTGTCTTTCTGCACAGCCACTCCTCCCCTCTTTCCTTCCCCTTTCCCCTTCGCAGCTTTCTCACCTCTTCAAAGTTTACAGCTCAGTTTATCTTCGCAGGATTAGAATGGTGCAGTTGGCTCTGTTTTATAAGGTAGAACTGGCTATTTTTTCCCTCAGCCTACTGTGCAGTCTTCTCTGTGCAGCGTCACCTGTCAGATCATCAGTGTACACAGAGCCGAGGAGGACTTTCACATCGCTTCACTCGGCTCGGTGTACACTGATCTGAAAGCCAGCATGAGTGGACAGAAGATACCTCTGGAAGCCCCAGATTAAAAAACTCCTTACAGTTGCAGTGTCTGGATCTGGAGCACCTATCATCAGGTGTGGGGAAGGTGCCCTGGGTGCCGGCGCTAACACACAGCCGGTGGAGGAAGTATAATAGAGAACTTCCTCCACTGGCTTCAGTGTTGACTGACAGCCTGGAAAGGAGAGGGCTGCTATAGGTGGCAGAACACTGTTCCGCCCTGTTCCGGCTGAAAAAAAGCCCTGCGAAGGGGTATGATCAAAAAAGGTCTGGTGATCGCCTACCGATCAGCGCTCTAAGCCAATGCCAGTCACCCGGTCAGAACACAATCAAACAGCAGGGGAGATCGTTGTACTAACATTGGATAGTTAGTACAGTGGCTCCTCCTAAGCTGTCAAGCCTGCTGGGTTGAACAAAGGAATTTCTTCACTTTATAGCCCAGATCCAGTCAAACTGTTTTTTTTTTTTTGTTTTTTTAGCATTGAGTAAATTCCAAAGAAGTAAATGCTGGATTGTTTTCTGTAACAGAATTGGGTAGATCTCACCTCAATTCCTGTCTCTCAAGAAATGGGAAGATTGTCACTGGTTCAAGAAGTCACAGAGAGCAATATTAACCTGACAAAGATGTCAACTCTTACCCTTTACTAAAAAATTGACCTAAAAAATGCATTTAATGGGATCTCTTTATTAGACATGAGCACCGGCAAAAAATTAGTTTTGTTTCATTACATTCCGTTTTGTATTAAAAATAAATCGTATTTCGTAATTCGTGTCCAAAATTCAATTCGGATTTGTACAAAATACGAATTTTTGCTACATTCGTAAACTTTTCGTTAAAATAACGAAAGTTCATTAAGATGAATTTATCATTATGAGGGGCTCCCAGCATCCCTGTGCTGTGCTGACTTCCTGAGTTCTTAACTTTTAGTTTTGTTAACTTTTCGTAAAAATAACGATGTTCATTATGATGAATTTATCATTACGAGGTGTACCCACCATCCCGGTGCTTAGTTCCCGGGTCTGAGTGTACACCACCAGCTTTGCTTTTCTCATTAACTGCTTGGCAGCTTCAAGTTGAACTTGTTTCAAATTTTAATACAATCTAGTGCTGAATTTGCCGACATTAAAATAATAGTGTAAAAATCTTTTCATAGTTTCATTCTCAAAGCTGTTGCAAAAGACAAGAGCAGAATTGTAGCAACATGGCTTGCATGCTGAGCAAGGACCCACTGGATATTAAGTGAGCATTGGAGGAGAAAAGAGAGGAAGGAAAAAAAGAGAACCCGTTCTTGGCACGTCTATTTTGGAGTGTCCACTCTTGCGGAGCCTGGAGATAGAAAATCGAGGACCCCCCACCAGGATCTATGCAATGATCGTCCATACACGGTACTAGATTGTGACCACAAGCCTTGTCGACCCACTGTCATAAGACAGGTGTGTCCTACTATATCGGTAAGAGTACCCATCCTTTTATCGTTGAGTGGTTGATGTTGATGCGATTCCAGACAGCCAGTTGGTGTTGATGTGACTTCAGACAACCAGTTACAGCCTCCACCATATACACTGCTCTTTCCAGATTTTTTTGGGGTCTGGCACCATTCTATTGGACACTTATATTTGCACATTTGTGTTTATACGGACTATTTTCATATGATATATTTGAACTAAGTCTTTTAGTGTGAATTACGTTCATTAAGTTTTGTTTTTCACTCTCATGTATATTGTGGTGTGTTTTATTACATTATTTCACATATTTGAACACATAATACTTAGCGCTCCACTAATTATTTACCACTGAGTGTACACCAGCTGTGCCCATTATGAGGGGTTCCCACCATCCCTGTGCTGATTTCCTGGGGTTTTAACTTTTAGGTTCATAAAATTTCCGCAACAATTACAAATTTTCGTTATGAAGAATTTATCATTATGAGGGGTTCCCACAATCCCTGTGCTGTGCTAACATCCTGGAGTTTTATTTTTTAGGTTCGTTAACCTTTCGTAACAATTTTTCGTAACAACCTTTTGGTAAGGGTGGGGGGATGGCCCCTTTGGTAGGGGTGGGGGGAATGGCCCCTTAGCCAGCAAAAGCAATCTCACCATGCAGCGGAAGGAGTAGGTTTTCTTACACCACCATGTACTAAATGCCAGCAGCGGTCAGGGAGCAGCAAAGAGGCAAAATCTGAAAGCAAAGGCTTCTAGAAACTTTAGTATACACATCTTTCTTTTATAGGATTGCCTTTTGTTTACAGGTGACCCTATGCAGTAGCTAGTTAAAATGCCAGTGTACTTTAAGGTGGCTATAGCAGGTCAAACAAAGAATTTCTTATACATCTGTATTTTGCTAAATACATATTGAAATTATGCTATTCTACATTCAACCTCATATTTTTTGTAATATGTGTAGATTCAAATATTTGTTTGTTGAACTCAGTTTTGTTAACAGTTCTCACCTGCAGCATAATATTGCTTTATGTAATTTTAAATAAACCAGTTCTCAGCTCTGTAATATGATTTCACACATCACAAGACGATATGAAGGTACCATCTGTACTTTCTCAAAGGCTATTATCAATGCTGCCCTGAGCCTACATATGTTTAAAAATAGTCTTTTTTTTTTCCTTTTTTGGTAGAAAAGTTGGAATTCTATCATGTCTTGTTAAGTCATACAGCTATGAAATTTGTCAGTTGATGTTGATACCATGGAAATCTCTCTACTGTTCAGTTTTTCTGCTTTGCTTGGACTTTTAATGTTGTAGAGATAAATATACAAATGTCTCAGTACATTGTAAGAGGCTAACGTTAAAGGGCAAGGTCCTGCAAACATTTATATTTATGACAGTGAGAGGCACATTTAAGGAGTTAATTAAATGTCCTTACCAGATACAGTTCTCCACAGTGGTTAAATACATACAGAAATGAGAATTTGCGGTGCGTATGTAATGTGTTCTGGTCCATGCAATTTCTTCACTTTTTTATTGATCAAATTAATTGCTGCAAATAATGACAACATAGATATCAATTTCAGCACTCACAAAATAGTAGGGATGAGAAAAAGAGAGCTGACAGGCTGGAAGCACTGAGCTAACACATTACACTTCCTGTTGTTCTTTTGGTAGATATTTCATGAAGATCCCCTTTTATGCATATATATATTTTTCTAGGTATATAATGTACATATACAAGGTTTGTCTATTAAATAACAAGACTGATTAAATAACTTGTTTTTTAACTACCTTTATTTATATGTATCAAAAATGTAATGCTTGTCCCCTTCAATAGATTTCCCATTTGCACTAATACATTGCTGCAGTGTTGTTTTCCACTGCTCGAAGGCATGGAGAAAATCTATTTCTGTCAGCAGTTTCAGCACATCCACCATTTTCTTCTTTACAGCATCAACTGACTCAAACATGTCCCTTTAGGAACTGATTTAACTTTTGGGAATCCATTCTCATGCCCCTCGCTGAATCTTTTGTTCCAACACACGTGCACGAGACAGGCCATCATTCCCATAAGCTGTAGTAAGCATTTAAAAAAATGCTGTTGGTGTTTTGTGCAATTGTACAAAAAATTTCAAATTGACACATTGTTCAACTTTTAAACTTATCATTTTTTCGGCACACTACGGAAAACACAACCAAACTAAATGGCGACTCACAATCAACTGAACATCATAGAGTGTTTCTGCTTGTCATGCAGGTTCCAACATGTTCAAGGTCACACCACGCATGGGTTTATAACCGGTTCTGACTGCTTTGTTTACCATTATTTAATAGACACACCTTGTATGTGGTTGGCTAAAAGGAAACCTAAAGGGAATATATATGTAGGCTGCCATTGCTAGCCTCCCAAATATTCAAACTGCCTGCTGTCTTTGGATGCAATGCTTTCTCTGTCATTAACCCAGAGAAAGTATACAGCTAGTAAAATAATTCAGACTGGCAAGCAGAATTTTCAGATCAGGAGAGATTAGCAATGGCAGACTATCTCAATAAATATTTCTATAATTGTAAATATTGTTGTTGTGCGTAAAATATATATTTTTTTAAAGTTTGCAATATGTTCACAGAAAGGGTATGAAAATCAGTTATTCCAGTTCATTTATGAAAGTGATTTTAGTAGCAGCAGATTCGGTGTCGCACAGGAAAAAAAAGGGGCACGAATCATTGTGATCAAATCACATAATATATAGGGGCGGATTTACTAAAACTGGTGCACACAAAATATGGGGCAGCTGTGCATAATAACCAATCAGCTTCTAATTTTAGCTTGTTCAATTAACCACTTGCAGACCATCGGCCACATGTACTGCACAAGCAAAGTGACATACTGGTACATCGCTACCTGTTTCCAGGTTTAGGGCGCACGCATGTGTGTCCCCCCCTCCTGCCGACACCTGCTGTGTACACAGTGGGAATCTTTCAGCAGGTCCCAGAAAATGATTCATGCTGATCATCTGTTTCCAATCACAGCCCAAAGCCCAGTGCTGACAATGAATACAGAGCTCTTCTCAGGTTATTATCCCTGCAAAGAAAAGAAACAATGAGATCTTTAGTAAAAATCAGCACACATTACACATATAACACCAATTGAATTTGATTACCCAAGATGTTAATCATTTTCCAGCCAGTCCCATTAGTACAGTGATAGTGTATAAAATTAGCACTGATCACTGTATTAGTGTCAATGGTGATGTCAGTGGCAGTTAGTCAGTTCCCACTCAGTGTCAGTTAGTGTCCGATTGCTCACCACACTATCACAGTCCCATTATAAATTTCTGATCACCCCTATTAGTAGTATAAAAATTCCAGTTTCTAGATTATACAACTTTCACGAAAGCCAAGTAATATACACGTATTGGGATTTTTTTTAACCAATTAATACTTTTTTTAATTAGATATGTTTTATAGTAGTAAGTAAAACATTTATTTTTTTCAAAATGTCCTTTTTGTTTATATAATACAAAATTAAAAACCCGGTGGTGATCAAATACCACCAAAAAAAAAAAAAACCTCTATTTGTGTGAAAAAAATAATATAAATTTAGTTTGGTACAGCATTCCATACAACCATACCCATTATATATACAAATGAAAAAAAAATATTGGTACAAATTACACATAGAAACAAGATATGCAAAACATTAACATGCACACATATGATTGTTTAAACGAAGCTGAATTTTTTTCACAGTTTTTTCTGCAAAATTGTTAATTTCATGTCTGTGAACTCATCCAGTCATTTATAGAGGACAGCATTATCATACAGCTAACTTGCTTGTGGAATAATTTTGATTGAGCTGAGTTCAACATTTCATTACTTACTATGGATAAAGGTGCAGAGTACCATGTCATCTCAGTCTAAGCAATGCAGACAGTGTGCATTTTAGGTAGTCATGAACCCCTCTCCATTTTGGGAGCCCTATCCCCACATAGAATACTTCTTTGGTGTATCTACATGTGTGGTTAGCAAAGCCTAAGCCCTTGTACACACGGTCAGACATTCCGACGGAAAATGTCTGATCAGACCTTGTTGTCAGATAATCCGACCGTGTGTGGGCTCCATCTGACTTTTTCCGTCAGAATGTCTAAGTTTGAGAGAAAGGATGAACCACCGCTCCAAAGTAATCCTTGAGGACTGAAGCTCTGTCTCCTATTGATGAGCCCCAGGTGCTGACCATTACACACACCATGAGCAAACAAGCAGGACAAAACTCTGGATAGCCGCACACTGGAAAAAGACTTGAAATCCCATCTTTAATTAAAACAACATGGGTCACATCAAAACAAAATCAAAAACTCCACAGAAAAAGAATAACAGGCTACAGGAAAATACTGATGCGTTTCGCACTGATTACGGTGTGAAACGCGTCAGTATTTTCCTGTACCCTGTTATTCTTTTGCTGTGGATTTTTTGATTTTGTTTTGATGTGACCCATGTTGTTTTAATTAAAGATAGGATTTCAAGTTTTTTTTCCAGTGTGCGGCTATCCAGAGTTTTGTCCTGCTTGTTAACAAAGTTTGAGAACTGGATATAAAATTTTCCAACAACGTCATCCAATTGGACTTTGTCTGATCGGAACTCTCTACAAACGATCGGACAAAGTCTGATTGGATCATGTTGTCGGAAAATTTTATATATACAAAGTGCCACACATGCTCAGATCAAATTACTAGACCAAAGCTATTGGCTACTACCCTGAACGTAGTCCCCTCGTAATGAACGAATTTCATCACGTTCCAAACGATCGGATTTTCCAACAACTTTGTCCGACCGTGTGTATGCAACACCAGTTTCGGACAAAATCCGTTGGAAAAAATCTGACGGATTTTGTGGTCGGAATTTCCGACCGTGTATACAAGGGCTTAGGCTACATGCACATCGGCACATTTGCAAGGTAATGAATGAATAGCAATACAAAGGACCTCTGGTAAAATGTTCTCTGATTTAGATCTGTCAGATTGACAATGCTTCCCAATATATGTGTTGTATAAGAGTCTGCCCGGCTGGACTTAATTGTGTAATTATTGTCACATATGGGCAGATAATTGTGGACCCACTTTGTGAACTGAAGGTAGGTAGAGGTGAGAGAAAATAATGCAGACTACCCCAGGGTGTGGATTCTAATGCCCCGTACACACGATAGGATTTTCAGACAAAATCCATGTTTTTTTTCTGACGGATGTTGGCTCAAACTTGTCTTGCATACATACGGTCACACAAAGTTGGTCAGAAATTCTGAACATCAAGAACGTGGTGACGTGCAACATGTACAACGAGCTGAGAAAAATGAAGTTTAATAGCCAGTGCTGCTCTTCTGCTTGATTCCAAGCATGCATGGAACTTTGTGAGTTGGAATTGTGTAGACACAATTGGAATTTCCGACAACAGATTTTGTTGTTGGAAAAGCTAAGAACCAGCTCTCAAATTTTGTGTGACCGAAATTCCGATGGAAAATGTCTGATGGAGCCTACACACAGTCGAAATTTCTGACAACAAGCTCTTATCACACATTTTCCATTGGAGAATCCTATCATGTGTATGGGGCAAAAGAGTTAGCTGGTATTCACCAGATCTTCTGATGGTGGAGGTGGATACGTCCAGGTTCACCCTACTCACAACCAGGTACTTGGAAACAAGGAGGTACCAGGAAGTAGGTCCGAACCAGGAAGGTACACTGCAGTGTTGATCCAGATGATGGAGCAAGTTGGGAACACAGTAGAGAAGTTACAGGTCGCAGGTCATGTCCAGCAGCAGACTTATAATACTAAGAATGAAATCAAGGGTCAGCACACGTGGCACACTTGGATAGATAGTAAAAAAGCCAAGGGACAGGGCAGGTAGCGAAGACCACGAAACCAAGAAAATAATCTAGAGGTCAATACACAGAAATGTAGGAAAGAAGACTGGATAGCAGGCAGGTACAAAGTACGGAAGATAGCGTGCTTAAGCATTGTCCAGGCAGTAAGCTAAGAGCTGCTGAGAGTATAAATAGACAAGTAAAGAAGTAGCAGCAGAAGCAAAGGTTACATACATAGTTACATAGTTACAAAGTTACATAGTAGGTGAGGTTGAAAAATGACACAAGTTCATCAAGTCCAACCCATGTGTGTGATTATATGTCAGTACTACATTGTATGTCCCTGTATGTTGCAGTCGTTCAGGTGCTTATCTTAAGCCCCGTACACACGAGCGGACTTTTCGACATCCAAAGTCTGACGGAATGATTCCGTCAGACTTTTCGATCGTGTGTGGGCTGCAACGGACTTTTGATTCGCAAAAGTCTGACGGACTTTAGAAAATGGAACATGCTTCAAATTTTTCCGACGGAACTCCGCCAGACCCTCCGAAAAATTTGCTCGTGTGTATGCTATTCCGACGGACTAAAACCGACGCTAGGGCAGCTATTGGCTACTGGCTATGAACTTCCTTATTCGAGTCCAGTCGTACGTCATCACGTTCGAATCCGTCGGAGTTTGGTGTGATTGTGTGTGGCCAAGTCCGCTCAGTCAAAAAGTCCGTCAGAACTCTGTCGGAACTCCGGCAGAACTCCGGAAGAACTCCTTCGGAAGTCTGTCGGACATAAGTTCTCTCGTGTGTACGGGGCTTAATAGTTTCTTGAAACTATTGATGCTCCCCGCTGAGACCACTGCCTGTGGAAGGGAATTCCACATCCTTGCGGCTCTTAGCCCTTGTACACACGGTCGGACATTTCCACAACCAAATCTGTCGGATTTTGTCTGAAACTGTTGCATACACACAGTCAGACAAAGTTGTCAGAAAATCCGATCGTACTAAACGTGATGATGTTATTTCGTTGGGATGGGACTACGTTTAGGCTAGTAGCCAATAGCTTTGGTCTAGGAATTTGATCTGAGCATGCGTGGCACTTTGTCCGATCGGAATTCTTTACACATGATCGGACAAAGTCCGATCGGAGCATGTTGTCTGAAAATGTTATAGACAAGTTGGAAAACTTGGTCCGTCGGATACTCCGATGGAAACAGTCCGATGGAGCCCACACACTGTCGGATTATCCGACAACACGGTCCTAATGGACATTGTCCATCGGAATATCTGACCGTGTGTACAAGGGCTAACAGTAAAGAACCCTCTACGTAGTTTAAGGCTACACCTCTATTCTTCTCATTTTAATGAGTGGCCACGAGTCTTGTTGAACTCCCTTCTGCGAAAAAGTTTTATCCCTATTGTGGGGTCACCAGTATGGTATTTGTATAGTGAAATCATATCCCCTCTCAAGTGTCTCTTCTCCAAAATAAATAAGAAAATAAGTTCAGTGCTCGCAACCTTTCCTCATAACCAATATCCTCCAGACCCTTTATTAGCTTTGTTGATCTTCTTTGTACTCGCTCCATTTCCAGTACATCGTTCTTGAGGACCAGTGCCCAGAACTGGACAACATACTCTAGGTGCGCCGGACCAGAGTCTTGTAGAGCGGGAGAATTATCGTTTTATCTCTGGCGTTGATCCCCTTTTTAATGCATGGCAATATTCTGTTTGCTTTGTTAGCAGCAGCTGGGCATTGCATGCCATTGCTGAGCCTATAATCTACTAGTACCCCCAGGTCCTTTTCCATCCTAGGAGACAGAACAGTTCTGCATCTGTGACAATTAGGCCCTCACATTGCACTAATTGGAATTGTGGAAAATGGGGAAGCTTCACTTGTCTGCCTCCTCCACTGCCACATTTGGCATCTTTTTGGGGGAGGGAGGAGTGGCAAACTCAGCCAAAAGTTTGGCTCCTCCCTCCTCCCCCATAGCCTTCTGGGACACTTCACATGTCCCAGAAGACTGCCATCCATTCCTACTGTATGCACAGTAGGAATTTTCTGCTTTCCTTGGTCAAGATTGTGGCACCAGCACCCGATAGCTGATTAACCAGTTCCCGACCAGCTCACACAGATATACTGTGGCAGAATGGCTCCCCCGGATGAAATCCCGTAAGAGGAAACGTCCTTCCCTTTTTTGGCCACCAGAAGGTGTGCGCATACACCGCTGCACAGCAAGGGACCCAATACACTTGGCTGGTGTGATTGTGTACACAAGCGCGAACATGGAGATTTGTGTGAGCAAACACACAAATCTCTGTGCTGTCAGAGAAGAGGAGCCATATTGTTTGTTTCTACTAAGTAGGAAAAATGATGTCTCCTCTCCTAGTCAATCCCATCCCCATACAGTTAGAACACATTGAGGGAAAACACAATTAACCACTTGATTGCCCACTTAATGTTAACCCCTTCCCTGCCAGTAACATTTACACATTGATCAGTGAATTTTTATAACACTGATTGCCCCAATGCCAATGGCCCCAAAAAAGTGTCAAAAGACAGATCTCCGATCTGTCTGCCGCAATGTCGTAGTACAGCTAAAAAAACGCAGATCACCACCATTACTAGTTAAAAAATAATAATAATAAAAATGCCATAAATCTTTCCCATAGTTTGTAGACACTATACAATCAATATACGCTTAATGTGATATTTTTTTGATTTTTTTTTTTAATCAAACATGTGTAGACGAATATATATTGGCCTAAAATGATGAAGAAATTTGTTTTTTTTATTTTTTTATTTGGGGGATATTTATTATAGCAAAAAATGAAAAAAAAATATTTTCAAAATTGGCATTTTCTTTGTTTATAGCAAAAACAATAAAAACCGCAGAGATGATCAAATACCACCAAAAGAAAGCTCTATTTTTGGGAAAAAAGGGACGCAAATTTCGTTTGGGTAAAGCATTGAACGACTGCGCAATTGTCAGTTAAAGCGATACAGTGCCAAATTGTAAAAAGTGGTCAGGAAGGGGGTAAAATCTTCCAGGGCTAAAGTGGTTAAAGAATTTGCTCGGTGATGATACTGTTGGATGCCTGGACAGGTAAGTGCTCTGATATTAAAAGTCAGCAGCAACAATATTTGTTACAAACTTTTTTTTCTTGAGGGGGGGGGGGGGGCGAGGGGGCTGGAACTCCTCTTCAAGTATCATTTGGCATAGACAAAACTGAAGTGACAGCAGCTCAAATGGGTTATCCAGGATGGCTACTAAATGGGCATGAATTGGTATTACTTGAGCTGTTTACGCTTCATAGGTCTCTTTAAATGTGTTCAGATAATTAGTGCCAGAAACAGTGTACATACTAACATTTTTAATAACTTAAGGGGATTTTTTTATTTTAATTTATAAAGACACCACTGTCCTTTGATGCAAAAGCCATCCTCTGTAAATGTTACAGAACTTATATAATGTTATCTATAATATAACAGAGAGAAAAAAATATACATTATATAATGAACTGTTATTTAATGTTCCATGGCAACCAGTGTTTCATGGGGCCTCATACAAAGAACTTTATACAAATAAGGAGGTAAATGGTAAGTTTAAGATGCTCTCCCTATTAAGACTTATAAAGAACCATAATCTCTTATTTCACATATGAATAGGAGCCTAAAGATGTAGAAGAATGTTCACCCAACCTGCCTATTTGCAGTCAGGGAATATTTGTTATGCCTCCTGCTTGAATCAACATTGGAAAGCAATCTATTGATTTCCTCCAGACAGCTGCCATCTGCAGAGCTTCCCCATCCAAAGACATAACATGCAAGCTCAAGTGATGCAAACTTGTACAACAATATAATGTAAAAATATTTGTATAACAATCATTAGTTAGCTTGCAGATTATACATTCAAGCCTCTGAGGAGCATACGGTCTGTTCACTGGGTAGAACTCTTTTTATGGCTAATGACATATGTCATGTTACATTGCTTAGCTAGTTGGTATGATTGTGCTTAGCCATTACACTACTCCTAACTCAGCATAATTACTAATTACTAAGTGAATATTTCCAAATTTAGTATGGCACATTCTATTTCTGCTAGATGAAGAAGCACCTCTGGCTGCTTGCAGAAGAAGAACAATTATCATTGCAAATTTCACATGATGTTTAAATAATTTTTGAAGTGCAAATGTTTAAACGTTTGCTTCATCCAAGATTTTGCCCAACTCTCTTATGCAGTCGGAATTATATCTATGGTCAAAAATGTAAAATCATATATTTATTTCCACAATGAAATGTTAGCCTACTCCTATTATTTTGCAAAATCTTTAAGTGCTGACAACCCACGCTACGAAAATTATTTTACTGTTAGGGGTCCCCACAACTTGGGAAATTTTATCAAGGGGTCATGGCACTTGAAAGTTTGCCAACCACTGCTCTAAGTACTCTTTGTTTTAAAAGATAAATGTATGCGCTGAAAGAACTAAGTGAACATTTATAACTGAAAAGACTATATCACTATCTGCTCACTGTTTGATACTGCAGTGCTTGCTCCACACTGCCCCTGCGTATTACAAGTAAATTAAAAACGGAGCTGTTGTGTTCGTCAAAGTGTTCTCTGCATATGTTGCACAAAACAGTCCAAAATAAGAGGATGGGCAGTTACATAGCTCTGATAAGTAATTTGACTAGGCTGTCCTTCTCCTGGCATATTTTTCCTCCAATTCATTGAAATATATATGGGTTTGCTTGCTTTGAAGTACCAAGGCAAGTGAACTGCCAAGCATATTTCAAAGTACAACACTTTGATTTATAAATGCACTTTCATTTTTTTTTTAAGCAGTAATAAGACAGCAGTTTTGTTTTATAACTGGACCCATAAGTAATGGCAATGAGGTGGTCTTAAAAAGTTTCTGCCCTTTGTAGAGAAATTATAAATGTCTCCTTCCCTGCACAACTTACCATAGAAAAAAAAACTAGCATAATCACCATTGTATAAGTAATAAGAAGAGAAAATGGCTCCCAAAATGCCGTATGAAGCAACTTATCCACAATTTAGGCCAAACAGGTTCAGTAGAGGCAGGTGAGTTATGGCTCTAATCTCTATTAAAACATTTTTAGTTGGTTAATAGCTTAGAATGGTTATTACTTGTATATGTATTTTTTTCGGACTATGTCCTATTGAGATGTCCCTTTACATTGCAGATGCAATGGGAAGGGAGAGGAAATCTCTCCAAAAAAGATATTACCCCACAGGTGTCCCCATTAGAGCATTTGCCTTCACCTGGTGACAAGTGTAAAATATACATATATATGACTGATGATGCCAAAAAAAAGTCTTTTATTTAACCACTTGCTTACTGGGCACTTAAACCCCCCTCAGTCCCAGACCAATTTTCAGCTTTCAGCGCTGATGCACTTTGAATGACAATTGCGTGGGCATACAAAACTGTACCCAAATGAAATTTTTATCATTTTTTTCCCACAAATAGAGCTTTCTTTTGGTGGTATTTAATTACAGCTCGGAGTTTTATTTTTTGCTAAACAAACAAAAAAAGATGCAAAAAAATAAAAATAAATCATGTTTAATAGTTTGTTATAAAATTTTGCAAACGGGTCATTTTTCTCCTTCATTGAAGTGCGCTGATGAGGCGGCACTGATAGGCTGCACTGGTGGGCACTGATGGGCTGCATTGGTGGGCACTGATAGGCTGCATTGGTGGGCATTGATAGGCACAAATAAGGCGGCACTAATAGGCACAGATAAGGCGGCACCGATGGGCACATATAAGGTGGCACTGATGGGCAAAGATGGGCACAGATAAGATGGCATGGATGGGGGGCACAGATGGGTGGCACAGATGGGTGGCACGGATGGGCACTGATAGGTACCACTGATAGATGGGACTGATGGGCACTGATAGGTGGCACTGATAGGTGGCTCTGATAGGTGGCACTGCTGGGCACTGATGGGCGGCACTGCTGGGCACTGGTAGATGACACTGATGGGCACGGATATGTGGCACTGGGGTGCAGCACCTTTGTTGCAGATTGTGGGCACTGCTGGGTGGCACTGTGGGCACTGCTGGGTGGCACTATGGGCACTGCTGGGTGGCACTGACAGGGGGCACTTACTTTTTATTAATGTGGCACTGGCAGGGGGGAGGTGGGCACTGGCAGGGGGCAGGTGGGCACTAGCAGGGCTGACCATGATCGGGACTGATGTCCCGATCACGGCCGCCGGTGATCGGCTTTTTTTTTTCTCCCCGCGCTTTCAGCGCGAGGAGGAATAATAGCCGATTACCGGCTCCGTTATATCACATGATCAGCTGTCATTGGCTGACAGCTGATCACGTGATAAGGGGTCGGGATTGACCCCTTGCACGGATTGGTGATCAGGCGAGTCTCATAGACTCGCCGATCACAGAGCGTGCCGCACGGGCCCCTCAGGGGGCGCGCAGGCCGCTCGTGCACGGGACTACGTCAATAGACGTAGTCCCGGAAAAGGAGATTCGCGCTGTAGCCGTCATTCGGCTATAACGCGGGTCTCAAGTGGTTAAGGATAGCAATCACATTAAGCCATTTATTATCACATAGTGTTTTGGATCCATTTTAAATCATAATGATAACAGAAATCACCCAAATGGCCCTGATAAAAAGTTTACATACCCTGGCCTTGGTACAGACAGAGAAGGTGGCACACACAGGTTAAAATGGCAATTAAAGGTTAAATTCCCACATTAGTGGCCTTTTAAATCACAATTAGTGTCTGTGTATAAATAGTCAATGAGTTTGTTAGCTCTCACATGTATGCACTAAGCAGGCTGGACACTGAGCCATGAGGCGGTAGAAAGGAACAGTCAAAAGACCTGCGTAACAAGGTAATGAAACTTTACAAAAATTGAAAAGATATCCGAAGCCTTGAATATGTCAGTCAGTACTATTTAATCACTTAATAAGAGGTGGGAAATTTGTGAATCTCTTGATAAAAATGATCCAAAAAACGATGTGATAATAAATGGCTTTATGTGACTGATATCCTTAAATAAGACAGATTTTTAGCATGATCAGTCATATTTTCAATATTAATGCCAAAAGTTCACAATTTCTGCCAGGATATGCAAACTTTTGAGCACGACTATATATATATACATACACACAGCATCTCACAAAAGTGAATACACCCCTTGTAAATGTTTTATTATATCACTTCATGTGACAACACTAAATAAATTACACTTTGCTACAATGTAAAGTGAGTGTACAGCTTGTATAACAGTGTAGATTTGCTGTGCCCTCAAAATAACTTAACACACAGCCATTAATGTCTAAACTGCTAGCAACAAAAGTGAGTACACCCCTATATGAAAATGTCCATATTGGGCCATCATTATTTTCTAGCACTGCCTTAACTCTCTTGGGCATGGACTTCACCAGAGCTTCACAGGTTGCCACTGGTGTCCTCTTCCACTCCTCCATGACGACATCACAGAGCTGGTGAATGTTAGAGACCTTGCACTCCTCCACCCTCTGTTTGAGGATGCCCCACAGATGCTCAATAGGGTTTAGGTCTGGAGACATGCTTGGCCAGTCCATCACCTTTACCTTCAGCTTCTTCAGCAAGGCAGTGGTTGTCTTGGAGGTGTGTTTTTGATCGTTATCATGTTGGAATACTGCCCTGCGGCCCAGTCTCTGAAGGGAGGGGATCATGCTCTGCTTCAGTATGTCATAGTACATGTTGTCATTCATGGATCCCTCAATGAACTGTAGCTCCCTAGTTCCAGCAGCACTCATGCAGCCCCAGACCATGATTCTCCCACCACCATGCTTGACTGTAGGCAAGACAAACTGTCTTTGTACTCCTCACCTGGTTGCTGCCACACACCTGAACCAAATAGGTTTATCTTGGTCTCATCAGACCACAGGACATGGTTCCAGTAATCCATGTCCTTAGTCTGTTTGTCTTCAGCAAACTGTTTGTGGGCTTTCTTGTGCATCATCTTTAGAAGAGGCTTCTTTCTTCGATGACAGCCATGCAGACCAATTTGATGCAGGGTACAGTGTATGGTCTGAGCACTGACAGGCTGATCCCCCCACCCCTTCAACCTCTGCAGCAATGCTGGAGCACTCATTTCTTTTTTTCCCAAAGGCAATCTCTGGATATGACGCTGAGCATGTGCACTCAACCTCTTTGTTCGACCATGGCGAGGCCTGTTCTGAGTGGAACTGCTGCTGTTAAACCGCTGTACGGTCCTGGTCACTGTGTTGCAGCTCAGTTTCAGGGTCTTTGCAATGTTCTTATATCCTAGGCCACCTTTATGTAGAGCAACGATTCTTTTTTTTTCAGATCCTCAGAGAGTTCTTTGCCATGAGGTGCCATGTTGAACTTCCAGTGACCAGTATAAGAGTGTGAGAACGATAACACCAAATGTAACCACTTATGGACCAGCTTCTGTCATTATATGTCGGTGTAGAATACCAGGGTCATGGCAGCAGACAGGTGCCATAACTCTGGTATTTTCTGATATGGTGGGCGGTCCTCTTCCAGATAAAAGTGGTCTCTGTGGTGGATTCGGCGTGAGATCACTTTTTTCGGTGGTGGGAGAGGTGCCCCTCCTTCCCACCGCACTCCGGTAATCTGCGGAGATGACCGGAGCCACCGGTAGTGGCAGAGATTATCTGATCCTATCCCCTCAGTAGCATGGAGCAGAGTGAGGGAAAGATGCCCCCCACTCGGCTCCATTGGACGACAGAAGGCGTTTGGACAACATTGGATGACAGAAGCGATGTCAAATGTCATGTCCGCTCAATGGTCTTAAAAGGGAAATTTTTTTGGGGGGAAAAAAAAGACATTTCTTTATTTATTTATTTTTATTGCATTTAAGTGTATATGTGAGATCTGAGGTCTTTTTGACCCCAGATCTCACATTAAAGAGGTCCTGTCAAGCTTTTTTTCTATTACTAGGGATGTTTACCTTCCTTGTAATAGGAATAAAAGTGACCTGAATGTTTTTTTTTAAAAGGACAGTGGAAAAATAAAAAATAAAAAGTAAAATAAATAAGAAAAAAATAAGAAATTTAAAATGCCCCGTCCTGCCGAGCTTGCGCAAAAGCGAACGCATATATAAGTCACGCCCGCATATCAAAATGGTGTTCAAACCACACATGTGAGGTATCACCGTGATTGTTAGAGTGAGAGTTCCTCTGTAACTCAAAACTGATAACCTGTAGAAATTTTTAAATGTCACCTATGGAGAATTTTAAGGGTCAAAGTTTGTCGCCATTCTACGAGCGGGAGCATTTTGAAGCATGACATGTTGGGAATCAATTAACTCTGTGTAACATTATCTTTGACAATATTAAAAAAATGGCCTAAATTTACTGTTGTCTTATTTTTTTCAAAAAAATTGCGCTTGTAAGACATAAAGTATTGCAACGGCTGCAATTTTAGTATCTAGGGTGTGTATATAATGTTTGGGGGTTCTAAGTAATTTTCTATTTTCATGACAAGAAGGGGACCTACTCAATATTAGGGAGGTGGTCATAAAGTTATGGATGATCAGTGTGTGTGTGTGTGTGTGTGTATATGTATATTTATATATATATAAATATACTATGTATACTGCTGTAGCACTAACTCTCAAAGGAGCCTCTGGTTATTTTTGGGCTTACCGTTACCTTTCGTTCTCCTTGTGACATGTCTAGGGGATGTCCCGTGGTAGATGGCCCAGTAACTTGAGACTGACAATAGATCCAGTTGAATGGATTTTTATTTGCAAACGTCAACCATTGAACAGTCTTTTTAACTTGGGATCAGAGGGTTGGAAAGAAAAGTTCAGGTACTCTCAATGTCAAAGTCTATAAACGTTATAGTTGCTTACTTTGACTGCAGCCAGAGAATAGCCATTCGCAACTGGATAAGCACTCAGGTTGGACAGTCCCTCTCTCACATGGCCTAGCAGCCAACAAGGTGCTTACCCAAGAACAAAGTCTTTTATCACTGTAGTTGTTGCAGAACACGTAGGGGAACTAAGCTGTAGAACATTTGTAGGATACCTGGATCTTTCAGCCCACTTGGCAATATCCCCCAAGACCGGATTATCTCAGTTACTTCGGCACTTCCAGGCTCTTGTTAAGAAAAACCAACCTCATGTGTGGCATTCTTCTAAAGAGTCCTCCCCTGGAATGAACGAAGCAAACTGGGTTTCTCCCAGACCGGAGACAGCACCCATCCACCTCAGAATTCTTCCTTAGTTCCTCTGCCTTGAGCTAGCCAGCCCTGAGGCACCAAAATTGGGTGGAACCGCACCCCAGGATATAGCCTTCCTGGGGGCTGGTCAGGAGGACCAGGACCATACACTCAGCACAGCATACTGGACCAGAACCCCAAACCATGTGACGTCCGTGTCTTAAATACCCTCTCCCAGAGGGCACAGAGGGGGGGCCACCCCTACTGACCTGACTCCAAGAGGGAATAATTCAAGCACCTAACCAGACCAAAGTTCCATGCCTGTCACCAGAGACAGTGCCCCCTGTGGCCAGGCTGAACATCTCACAGTCTAGTCAGACTGACACCAAAGCCAAATTTAGTCAAATAGGCCCAAACCAAACTGTGGTTTGGGTAAAGCTTTAATTTTGAAAACATAGCGTGTGCTCTTCAGGAGCCCACCACTAAACTGCATATTCCATCACTTGTGCAAAATAAAAAATAAATAAATAAAATCTCTTGCATTGACTTAATATTTGAAGTAAACTCAGCTTTACTTTTTGAAATTTCACTTAACACTTTATTAAACATGATCCAAATGTATTTGGCTTTCTTGACTATTAGCTCTGGAAATATCAAAAGACATTATTAAACAGTATTGTGAAGAAAATTCAGTATATTCTATGAGTAAGTGTTTTTGGAAATCTATTAGCTTAAGGAACTCTTGGTAGTAATAATTTGTACTGGATGTAATACCGCATGGAGAACCAATAAACTGTGTCTGAATCCAAAAACAAAAGTGTTATGTATTGCACATCCTTAAATGTGATGGCTGCATTTGTTTTTTTTGTATTTTTTTTCCTTACCTATCACCTAGGGACCCTGCTAGTAACACTTTTTCTGTGCTAGGGTGACAACACTCACTCACTAAAACTATGAAGAAGCAGTGCTATGCAGGCAGAAATTGCTGCCTTCATTAGGCAGCAATTTTATTAGGGCTACAGAACAGTTCCCCCTCACCTCTTCTCTTAGCATAAGAGGGAGCGTCCTGTAGTTCACAAACGTGAACTTTGCAGGCTATTGAACCCACTTTTAGTGGTAAATTTAACAGGCCTGAAGGGAGCAAATAAAATCATTCCATCATTAGGATTTACGTAGACTTTAAGTTAATTTACAACCATGTTATCACTATGAGTGGTATCATATATGGAATCTGTAGTAATTACAGGTAAAATTGTAAAGCGTATCACAATACAAACAGCACAGGTGTGAAAATATCAGAGCAGAGAGAAAGTGGAAAACAATCCTATTACAGATTGCTTGGATAAGCCACACATCTGTACTGAGCCTGGAGATTACAGTCAACTACACAGGCTTCTCGGCTGCTTTTCTTTCTAATTAAAAGGCAGACTTATGTAATCTGCTGGCAGCCTTTCTACAAGGTAACAAGAGATCAGCCAGGCATACAGAGGTGAACTTGCTGAACCTTACCATAGAGTAAATGGATTAGTAATAGACATAGATGAGAAACATAGTAAAATATTGGACCACACCATTTACTGATTTAGAAATAGGCTAGCTTTTCTCAACAAAGAATATTTCTCAAACTGGGCCATAGACAGACAACCAAACCCCGTAACGTGTTATGCATTTTATTGTTTAACACGGCTGACAGTGTTTATTAAGGGTAAGGCAGCAGGAAGGCTGTTATGCCGCAGCAAAGAACTCATATAAACAGTCCGTGATCATCATTATCCTGTGAAATTTGTCTGGTAACATCAAACATCATTTTGCTGTCTGTTTCATCAACATCAAATGTGTGAAATTGCTAATCAAATTCCAGCAATTTGATGTAGATTTGTCAGAATGGGTTTTCCATCTCCCAGGCCTGGCAATTTTTTTTATTTTTTCTTACTGGAGGGGTTTAAAAACACAGATCACAGAGTGGCTCTCTGAAGCACATTACAGTTGTTGTTTGCGTGCCATTAACCTTTTCATTCTGCTATTATAGTTTCAAAATATCAGTTACCAAAATAATTAAAATGATAAAGCCTAACTATGCAGTTTAGGGCTTTGGATGCTGGAAAGCAAAATTAATACCTGTCTTGCTTTCTTTAAAGTGTGTAAAGTTGTGTGTGGGTGAGGATGGAGAGCACAAAGCAAAACAGAGTAGTTGTATTTAGTTTTGTTTATTTTCATGTTTCTATATTTTGTCAGTGAGCATATTTTCCCATTAGGAAAGTAATTCGATTGCAATAAGACATGAGTTTAAAAGATAAAGGATTATATAAAAGTCTGTATATTGCTAGAACACATAGGTATCTGCAGTATATGTTATAGAAAGGTATTAGGGATGAGCCAAACACACCTGGGCTTGGTTTGGGGAGGTTTTGCCAAACATATCAAATGTTTAGATGCTGAATCCAAAATCCATTGAAGTCAGTGGAAGCCAAATCTGTCAAATCAGTTTTCTCCATTTTTAAAGCTAATAGCTAAGGGATTGGCAAAAAGGTGCATGAGGACTGAGCACTTCCTCAGGGGCATGACGCAGGGAAAAGAATACTGCTTTGCAGGGAGCAGTGAATTACTAAGTCTTAAAGAGGAAGTAAACCCTGATGGTTTTACTTCCTCTTTGTCTCCTTGCAAAGGTAAAGCATACTGGGCTACTATGCATCGCATAGTATCCCATTATGTGTCACTTACCTGACACAGGAGCGATGTCACTGCTGTCCCCTGTAGCACGAAGCGTCCATCTGTGCACGCGCACGGGAGTCGCCACTAACGGCTTGTCGCCGTTAGCAGCGGCATGCTCAGCGGTGCATGCGCCATAGACAGTGGTGCCTGTCTTTTGCAAATATCTCCTAAACCGTGTAGGTTTATGAGATATTTCATGGACCTACAGGTAAGCCTTAATCTAGGCTTACCTGTAGGTCAAAGTTGTCTGTAAGGGGTTACAACCACTTTAAAGTGCAATATTAGTGCGTTATTCCTTTAAAAAAAACAGTTTTGGGGGTCCCCTAAACCTGTTTGTGATGTGGTTCATTTCTTACGTGTAAACAAAGTAGTAAAGAAAGATTTACACTGTCAAAGGAAAGTAAGCTGTTAATTCACATTCCCCTTCAAGTTTCCTTTATTTTGTTATTAATGGAACAAGAAGTCCAAAAAACACATACCAGAGCCTCATGAAGGAAGGATTCTTGGGCATGTAAGTAAATGGGGCCAATGACATCACTGGTTGTTAAGGACTCAGTGATGTCTGCACTCACTGTTGTCCTTAATAACCATTAACAGCTGGAAGCTGCCATGTGTAATAGCGATGGTAATACTGCAATTAGACATGACATCCTTGTGTTCAGCCAAAACTTTAAGCTTGACCCTAAAATGTATAAAGTGCAGTGTAAGCTAAATTGTAGTATTAGAATAATAAACATATTTTTAAAACTGGCTGCACAGATGATTTGACATATGATAATGTTGGGTCTTCCCAGTGTTCTCACAACACAGGGCTCCTGTGACAGACAGACTTGAATGAACTGCTGCAGGACATTTTGTGTATTGTACGTAACTCTACAGGTGTTTTACATGTTCTTCAGTCCTAAATAGTCCTAAAAGAAAATCTATTATACCCCAATGCCAGGAATGGTGCTAGGCTATTAGTGCTTAATCACTCATGGGGAATGTGAATGATGCAGTTAAAAAATAACCCATAAAATGATCAAAAACAATTCATACAAACCAAAATTGGGGGGGGGTAACTCTTATAGCTAGACAAAAGGAACTGATGACCTAGTGGTGCTACTGTCAAAATGGAGGTGGGACTCCATCTGTAGAACAAAGAGAGGCAAAGGAAGGTTTCACATGTGTCTAGTGACCCAACTAGTCGGGAGGAGGAGCCTGTGACATTACCAGCAGTGTTTTGAGTGTACTGTCAGCGTATGAGGAGATCCCAGTGTTATGCTGTATGCAACTGATCATTTCATATGCGATCTATCCTGCGGGGAAGCATGAGTGAGGTTTGCCATAACTAAATAGGGATCACTTTGTTATACTATCTGTGCAATGTTCTTGTTTGTTTTTTGTTTTTTTATGTTATGGAAGCCTGCTGAAAGTTGGAAGTTCATCCATGGGCATTAGCAGTGAAATCTCTGAATGAACCAACTGTTAATCAGAAGACTCATTAAGGCTTCATTATCTAGTCCCATATATGTTAATTTATTGGCAGAGACTTTGGTTTGTATACAGTGGAATGTGATATTGTTTTACCTGTGGCAAAAGTTTGCTCTATTGTTACCATTACACAGAAGGAATTTTATATATTTCTTATATTTTGTATGGTTCACTATATGTTTATAATTATTCACTTAATTTGGTGGTACACTGTGCAATATTAGTGGTTAATATTAGCGCAATTATTCATTTAAAACAATTTAATTTTGTGTATCAGTTCACATATATCATTGCAGCTATATTATTTAGTTATCTTATAATATTTATAATATTTATTTCTCACATATTTTAATATTTTATTCACATCAGCGCTTTAGTATATTTTTACACAATATTTAATTACCCTTCATCAAGATTACTATACCAGTGAAGTTTATTTCTTCCTTTCTTAATGTTCTAAACCATGGGTGCTCAACCTGTGGACCTCCAGATGTTGCTGAATTGCAAGTCCCATCATGCTTCTGCCTTTGGGAGTCATGGTTGTTTAACTGGCAGCCTTACAATGTCTTATTCGACTTGTAGTTCTGCAACAGCTGGAGGGCAACAGGTTGAGCACCCATGTTTTAAACAAAGGCATCAGAATTCCCTTCTAAATTAGTTTAAAAGATCAACTAATATTGATCAACCTGTGGTGAAAATAAATGTGTAGCGTGAGCACAGTCGAAAGTAGCTTTCTCATAAAACATTTTAATTTCACTCATACCTCTGTATTTTTTTTTCTTTTTCTTTTCAATAGTTGTATTTATTTTCTATACCTCTGTATATAAAAAAAAAAACATCATTACTGGAGTTTTTGGTTTTGAGGTGCAGTTGCAAGTTGGTCTAGACGCCGTTTCTCACTAATGATCACAAGCCATTAGTAATGAATAAAGGTCCAATGTTAAAGCTACAGGCATGTTTCTCTGTACAAATCTGCTTTAAAAGGTGATGAATTTGGTGATGTATAAATTTCTTGAAATTTAGAATATTTTACTTGTTTTAGGCATGTCCAGTTTAGAAGTAGGCAGCCTGGTCTATGATGAACAAATTAAAAATCAAACAGTATGTTAATGCATTCTGGGACTGTGCTGAATGCCTTAGAAACCATATTGATATGAACTTTCACAAACCAGTGCAGAATGGTTTTGAATACATTTAGAAATGGAACAAAACATGGGTAGAATTAGAAAATTGTCTCATTTAAATCATCAGGTTTACTATTTATTTATTTATGTATTCACTTGATCCTTTTTTGATGACATTTTACAAGCCCTCTAGGTGTTTATGTTTATGGGTTCAGTGAAAAAATTATAGTCTGTGCATATCATTTCAGTATTCTGGTCTCTGGATATTGATTTGTTTTTTAGTATTGTTGCCAGGAACATAATTATGTTTACTCCTTGAGTATTCCCATGGAGTATCATGGTACAAAACCAACACAAAAAACATAATTCTGCTTTTTTCAGCCAAAGATTGAGCTGTTATTGAGGCAGATGTTACTTACACTTTTATCTATAAGTGTGCTTTGACAATAATACATTTGTACTTTTTTATTTATTCTTCTGTTGCTATTTATAGGTATATATGGTATAAGTATAATATTTTAAGACTTTATTGGATATCAGGAATAAAGATGCTAGAAAATGTACAATGCATTGCTGTAACAGGATCATCCACCATAAGATAAACACCCAAACCTATTGTTTATGTTCTGATCAACAATGCATATAAATATGGTAAAATCCATATGTCAATGATCACAACAAAATGGATAATCTGATGAATAAAATACCTGTTACATTGACTAAATATACGCATAAATTTAAAATTTCTACAATACTGTGCATGCGATATCTGAAAACTGAGCCCACCTTACTATAAGCCCTTCGGACATTCTGACAACCAAATCCGTTAGATTTTGTCAGACAGATTTTGTCCGAATCGGTTGCATACACACGGTCGGACAAAGTTGTCTGAAAATCCGATTGTACATAACGTGATGACGTTATTTCGTTATGACGGGACTACGTTCAGGCTAGTAGCCAATAGCTTTGGTCTAGGAATTTGATCTGAGCATGCATGGCACTTTGTCCATCGGAGTAGGCTACACACGATCGGAGTATGTCCGATCAGAGCATGTTGTCGGAAAATTTTACAGACAAGTTGGAAAACTTCATCCGTTGGATATTCCGATGGAAACAGTCCGATAGAGACCACACACGGTCGGATTATCCGACAATATGGTCCGATCGGACACATTCCGTCCGAATCTCCGACCGTGTGTACAAAGGCTTACATGTTTATTTCTTACTGTGAAAGACTACTGTGATGGAAGTGAGATATGCAGATACCTTCACTTTTAAGAAGGCTCTACTCACTCATTAAATAGGGGAGGAGGGTGATTCCTTTAAGCTCCATAATTGTGTCTGGTTGTCTTCACAACTTTACAAAACCAGTGCTAAGCACTTGGGGAACGTTTCAGTGGTTGTACACAAGTTTAGTCTTATAATGTGAACTGTAGTGGTGAGTTTAGGATATTCTGACAGTATTAATTCATAGTAACTTCATGTTATGTACAGCACTGTGCAAAATTTTTAAGCAGGTGTGAAGAAATGCTGTTAAATAGGAATACTTTCGAAATTACATATTTGTATTGTTTATTTTTATCAATTTACAAAATGCAAAGTGAGTGGGCAGAATACAAATCTAAATCAAATCAGTTTTTGGTGTGACTACCCCTTGGCCAACCAACATCACTTCTAACATTTGCACACTTTGTACACTTGCACAAAGTCAGGGATTTTGTAGGATTAACCAATTATAGCAAGCTGGTGCTAATGATCATCAATTTGATATGTTGGTTGAAACATAGTCATTAACTGAAACACAAAAAAATTGTGCAGGGGGCTTAAAACTGGGTGAGAAACAGCCAAGCTCTGCTACTAAGGTGAGATTGTGGAAGACAGTTTCATGCCGTACATCATGGCAAGACTAAGCACAGCAACAAGACACAAAGTAGTTATACTGCATTAGCAAGGTCACTCCCAGGCAAAGATCTCAAAGCAGACTGGGGTTTCAGGATGTGCTGTTCAAGCTCTCTTAACCACTTCTGGACCGAGCCTCTTTTTGAGATTTGTTAATTAAGTTAAAAGCAGTCCTTTTGCAAGAAAATTACTTAGAACCCCCAAACATATATATATATATATATATATATATATATATATATATATATATTATATATATTTCAGACACCCTAGAGAATAAAATGGCAATACTTTACTTACAAGCACAATTTTTGGGGAATAAAATAAATTTTTTGAATTAAAAAATAAGCCAACAGTAAAGTTAGTGCAATATTTTTCTATATTGTGAAAGATAATTTTACGCTGAGTAAATTTATACCCAACATGCCATGCTTCAAAATTGTGCCCGCTCGTGGAATAGTGACAAACTTTGGCACTTAAAAATCTCCATTGCCGGAGGTTACATTTTTTTACAGGTTACCTGTTTTAAGTTGCAGAGGAGGTCTAGTGCTAAAATTAATGCTCTCGCTCTAGCAATTGCAGCAATACCTCACATGTGTGGTTTGAACACCATTTTCATATGTGGGCATGACTTACATATATGCAAGCTTGGCGGGGTGGGCCCTTTACTTTTTTCTTATTTATTTTACTTTTTATTTGTTATTTTTACACTGTTCTTTAAAAAAAAAATTGGGTTCTATATATTCAATGTAAACATCCCTTGTAATAGAAAAAAGTATGACAGGACTTCTTTAATGTGAGATCTGGGGTCAAAAAGAACTCAGATCTCACATTTAGACTTAAATGCAATAAAAGATTCCAAAATAAATGTCTTTTGAAAAAATAAAAATCTATGGTCCAGAGAATATTGGCCAGAAGTGGACTTTGTGGAATAATGGCGGCAAAAAAAGTAATAACTCCAATGTGGAAACAAGGCTAAGCTACTCAGCTATGCACAAAAACATAAGAACTGAAGTGCAGAAAAATGCCAGCAGGCGTCTGGACTGATGAGTCAAGATTTGAAATATTTGGCTATAACCAGAGGCAGTTTATTCACCTAGGGGCTGGAGAGAGGTATGATAATGAATATCTGCAGGCAACAGTGAAGCATGGTGGAGGTTCTCGGCAGGGTTGGAGCTGTATTTCTGCAAATGGAGTTGGAGATTTGGTCAGGATCAATGATGTCTTCAATGCTGAGAAATACAGGCATATGCTTATATATCATGCCATACCATCAGGGAGGCATGTGATTGCAGTAGGACATCGACTGCAAACATGGAGCCAATGTCATTAAGAGCTAACTTCAGCATAAAGAAGAACAAGGAGCCCTGGAAGTGATGGTTTGGCCCCCCACAGAGCCCTGATATCAACATCCTCTAATCTGTTTGGGATTACATGAAGAGACAAAAGGATTTTATTTGAGGCAGCCTATATCCACAGAAAATCTGTGGTTAGTATTGCATAGTATATATGGAGTTTTTCTATTTTAGCGTATTGTTTTTTTTTTCCTTGTTGGTTGAACTGGATGGACTTGTGTGTCTTTTTTGAAGAAGATATGTGGTTAGTTCTAGGAGGTGTTTGGAACAACCTACCTGCCAAGTTCCTTCAAAAACTGTGTGCAAGTGTATCTAGAAAAATGTAGGTTGTTTCGAAGGCAAAAGGGCGGTCACACCAAATATTGATTTCTCTGTAATTCATTTACTTTCCATTTTGTTAATTGATAAAAAATAAACTATTAACACTTCTATTTCTGAAAGCATTCCTAATTTACATTTTGTTTTTCAAAACCTCCCTGAAACGTTTGCACAGTAATAAATATATAGAGGGGGTAAATGCAACATTTATTAAGAGAAACCATTTTACCTCCCCAAAAATTGGCATCTTCCCTAGAAAAATTAAACTGAACTACACATGTAGTTGTGTTTATGATACTAAGATAATACAAACACATGACTTCACATGTCATATAATTATTCCTTTTTATGACCAGAACGTGTATGCTCCAATCACCATGAATTTGGTGCCACTGCAGTAATTCAAAATGTTTCAAATCAGTTGCTATGAATAAATAAAACACCATGTTACTAATAATAGCCCTTTGTGTACATAGATGATATGTCGAACTATAGGCAATCACAATTTGAGTGTATATATAGGTGTGTAGCAAGGTGATAGCACATCAAAAGTTGATTTAGACTTTTAAATATATTTTAATAACAGACATCTAATTTATATCTAGTTTAGCTAGACAGACATTCATCCCTGTTGCTCCATACACACCAGAATGCAAATGCACATGTAGGGTATACAAGTGTGTGAAAACATAAATTGTATCACACATGTGAGGTATCATCACAAACAATGGAGTGAAAGACACCTTTCTAGGGCCATAAGTCCCAGTTAACTCAACCTGATAACCTGGAAAGGCTCTTAGAGTGTCAGCTATAGACAATTCTGGGTACCATACTTTTGGGGGATTTCACAGGTATGTGCATTTTTAAAGCTTGGTATATGTTGTATTTATTTACTCAAAAATTGCAACTGCTAATATTTTAAAAGTAATTTCTATCAAAAAAAAATACACATTTTATAGTGTGTGAAAGGTACAAAAAAAATGCCCTGGTAGAAAAATGGCTAAGGTAAGTGGAGTAAGTTGCGCTGCACTGTTTGCTACGTAGCATTTACTGTTCAGGTTTACTGCAGGTTTTTTTTTATTTTTTTTGTTTCCTGAAATTGCTTTTTTATAAATTAAATAAATAAAATAATGTGCAATCACAGATAGAAATATAAACATGTTGTAATTTGTATCCATTACTCTAATTTTATTTATGAGATTAAGATAGGAACCAAAAGAAAATTTACAAACTAGCAACTGCTTTAATTTGTAGCAGTAGCTTACATAAGATAGTTAACGGCAAACAAGATTGAGTAAAGGTCAAAAAACCCACTCGGTATCACATGTAAACCACTGATATTGAAAAACCATGGTAACGCCGAAAGTCTAAAATCATATTTAAAAATAGTTCGATATACGCAATTCTTTTGTTTCAGTTGTTTTTATCTAACCTATTAGTGAACAAAGTGCTGCCTCACTTTTTATTAAATATACTATTTCCTAATAACCTGTAGGCTTTTTAAGTATTTTAAACATCTAATGCTACTGTAATGCAAATTAATAATTTTACAAAAGTATTTTGTATAATATATAGTATTGCAAAGCTATAGGGAAACATGTAACAAGAAATTATGGTGGCTGGAAAAAGAGGAAAGGGGAGACATGATTGAAACCTTTTAAATACATCAAGGGCATGAATAAGGTTCAAGAGGACAGTATATTCAATATAAAGTCAAAATTAAAAACACAGGGAAATGGCCTAAAATTATCAAGTTCAAAATTAATCTTAAAAAAGTATTATTTTACCAAAGGAGTAGCTGATGCTTGGAATAGACTTCCAGCAGACAGTGGAAGATTACCAAATAGTAGAGTAGGCACCAGCCTATGGGCCCCATGGCATTAAAAGGTCCCACAACAATGGACAAAAATAATATTGATTTTATCTTGAATGAAAACTACAATGTAACTTTATTTAACTGTTTACAAAAGATAGAAAAAAATCAGTCAACTCAAAGAAAGAGAAATTTTACTTCTGTAAAATTGTAATTAACCATATGCAGCTTGTCACTTGCCATATCACTGGCCAGATGTGGATCGTCACTTGCCACGCCACTTGCCACATCGTCTGCACCAGATGCGTATTTTCACTTGCCACATCACTTGCCTTGTCGTCTGCCACCAGATGCGGATTGTCAATTTTTTTTGAAAAAAAATTCTGTATAAATGCAATGTACCCAATAACAACATAAAGTAAATAAACCATAGACATCAGGTTTACATCACAGTTTGTTGCTTTAAAGCTCATCCTCTTTCAGCTCTCTCAAATCAATTTGGGGCAACCTATGTAAATGTAATGTACAGTAGTGATGGTCATCTCCATCTAGCATCCAAGATGCACACTAGTTCAATATTATCCCACTAGAGCATGTGCATGGGAAACCTCATGAAACCTACGAGGGCGGCCCCAAGTTTTAGTTGCCTAGGGACTTTTTTGGCACCAGGGACAGGCTGCATGGCAAAAAAATATGGAGGAGCAGTTCTTCGCTGGCATTTTGTCCGGGCAATTTGTTCAGGCAATGGCTGGTGTTGGCGCTTCAATCATCACTACACCATGGTTGATATAGTGTCAGGATGATTGAAGTGCATTACTTTTTCTATTACATTGTAATATAAAATAAAATAGTTCAACTCACGATAATGCAGAATCAGTGGGAGCCCCCAGGCGTGTCACTTGCCACTGTTGCCTGCCACCAGATGCAGCTTAACACTTGCCATGTTGCCTGCCAACAGATACATGTGCCACCGTCGCCTGCCACCAGATGCAGCTTGTCACTTGCCATGTTGCTTGCTTCCAGATGCAGCTTGTCACTTCTCATGTCACCTGCCACCAGATGCACCATAATGCAGAATCAGTGGGAGCCCTGATCTTGGCACATATCACTGTTGCCTGCTACCAGATGCAGCTAATCACTTGCCACTTCATCTGCCACCAGATGCACTTACCACGGTTGCCTGCCACCAGATGCAGCTTGTCACTTGCCATGTTGCTTGCCCCAGATGCAGCTTGTCACTTCTCATGTCACCTGCCACCAGATGCAGCTTGTCACTTGTTACATCACCTACCACCAGATGCAGATGCAGCAAGTGCCACGCCACTTGCCACGTCACCTGCCAACACATGTGGATTGCCACTTGCCCCGTCGCCTGCCACCAGTTGCAGCTTGTCACTTGCCATGTTGTTTGCCACCAGATGCAGCTTGTTACTTCTCATGTCACCTGCCCCCAGATGCATCTTGTCACTTGCCACATCACCTGCCCCCAGATTCGGATTATCACTTGCTACATCACTTGCCATGCCACCTGCCATCAGATGCAGATTGTCACTTGCCATATCGTCTGCCACCAGATGTGGATTGTCACTTGCTACCTCTCCTGCCACCAGATGTGGATTGTCACTTGCCACATCGCCAGCCACCAGATGCAGTCTGTCACTTTCCACGTTGCCTGCCACCAGATGCTGATTGTCACTTGCCATGTTGCCTGCCACCAGATGCAGATTGCCACTATACTGCCACCAGCTGAAGCTTCTCACTGTTGCCTGCCACCAAAAAATACCAGATGTGGCAGAAAATTTTTCCAAGGCCCAGGGAGTGCAAGTTTTTTTTGCAGGCAATCTGTTGATATGGTGTCAGGATGATTGAAGTGCATTATTTCCATTATTGCATTGTAATATAAAATGAAATAGTTCAACTCACCTTAATGCAGAATCAGTGGGAGCCCTGGGCGTGTCACTTGGCACTGTCACCTGCCATCAGATGCAGCTTGTCATTTGCCACATCGTCTGTCACCAGATGCACTTGCCACCATTGCCTGCCACCAGATGCAGCTTGTCAGTTGCCATGTCGCCTGCCAGCAAATGCTTGCCACTTCACCTGCCACCAGATGCAGCTTGTCACTTGCCATGTTGCTTGCCGCCAGATGCATTTCGTACACCATTCCTTACCAATATTTTATTCTCTAGGGTGTCTGATTTAAGCAAATATATAATGTTTTGTAGGTTTTATGTAATATTCAGGGTTAAAATAATTTTTTAGGCATGTGTGCAAAAAAAAAAAGGCAAAAAGGGTGCTGGCAGTGAAAGGGTTTTTTTTCTGCCTTTTTCCAGACTTTTTTTCTGCCTGTGCCCTACTCAGAAGATTTCCCTTCACTTCCTCTCCCTGAGACACAACAGGAAGAGGAAGATCTCTCCAAAACAGTAGGATATCTCCTCGTAGACAGTTGTCATCAGAACCGGTGTCCCTATTGGAACATTTCCCCTCCCCTCCTAAATTCTAGGTATGACATATAGAACGTATGGCATACCTATAGTACATTCATGCAACTACCAGGGCTGATATTTTTCTAGTGTTAGGAAAAGAGGATTTCCTCCTCAGCACAGGACTTAACTGCTTAGCCATATTTAAAAGATACATAAAGAATTGAATCAAATGGAATCACATATTATTGGATATTTAGGTAAAATAATGCTGTGCTGGTTTAGAAAGCAAAACTTGAAAGGGCCGTGTGTGTTCCTGTGTTGGTTAAATATACAGTATACAGTATATATAATAATATACAAACATGAGATGAAACTCTATCTGTGGATGTTACATTAAAATTTACACGGAAATGGGATGACCATCAAAGATGCACTGTGAGCCAGACAAATGCACAGAGCATATGTAGCACATGTTATATGAGCTGGCTCTGGCTTTATCTCTACAATTACAGTTGAGATCAAACTGAGAAAGGCTAAAAAACTTTAAACAGGGAAGACTGATTTGGTATCCTGAGATCATTTTTCAGATAGTAATCATATTTATATCTCTTTAACTAAAAAAAAGTCACTCCTTTTACACTGGAATATAGTGATATAAAATGGCAGATTATAGATTTCTACTGAAATCACAAAGGCGAAGGGGGGAATGTAACACGTTTAAGGATGGCTTGTCATTCTCATCCCATTCTTCATATTATTTGTATTTATAATGGATTCAGTTACTGTCTGTGACTTGATCAGTCACAGCTGGCCCCCTACTGTGCATTGCAAAATGCTGTGAGACCAGTTTGTAGCCTCCTGGGATTCCACACAAATGCACAAAGAGAATCTAGAACTAAGACAGTGCAACTCATATCTTTAGGCTGATGACTCATGGGCAAATCTGTTGCCTGGGACAAATTGCCAGTTGCAGAGGCTGTCTGTCTGTCTCTATGGGTTCACTCACTCTGTAGCCAGATGTAGTGAGATGTTGCTCTGTTGCTTGTCTGAATTACTACCTCAGCTACAGAGGGAGTGATTCTATAATGACAAAACAGTCAGCCTCTTAGAAATCCTGCCACTGTTAATTTTGACAAATTGTCAGGGGCAGATCGCTTGTATGTCAGGGGCAGGAGAAACATATGATGAACTAATTTAAACTTTTAAAGATCACATCATTTTTCAAGAAATATTGTAGTTACCTTACATTTAATGTGAAGCTCTGATAAACAAGAAAAAGGTTGCTATACATCTGTTATCTGCAACAAAAGTCATTAAAATCTGGCAACAAATGTTGAATTCATTCAGTACCTTAGATCCCCACTGTGCCTAGCTCATCATACATGACCCCTTTCTAAGGAGTATCATTTTAACTCTTGTAAATACTTTAAAATGTGTCTCTTGAGAAATGGTGGATACATCTGACACAGTGCTGTCAATTCGGATGCTGAGCAAAGTAACAGAGGGAAAAATAAGGATGTTCCTGCAAAGGAAAGCAGCTACAATGGAGCTTGCCTTTCAGGGAAAATCACCAATGCGTACCACCTCCTTCTGAGATTCAGTCTCCTTGTTTCTCTTCTAGCCTTGAATGACTTTACTTGCCTCACTAGCTCTACCTCTCCCTGAGTTTCACATTTTCTTTCAGTGCCTCTGGCCTTTTTCTGTTTATCACCTACTAATTTGCTTTGGTTAAAATAGTACAAAAGTCTAGACTTTTTTTATCTTAATGCATTTCCTGCAAATGTAAATGGTAAACAACATCCACAATCTCTCCAACCCCTGTCTGTAAAGACTTAGTTATTGTTCAGATGGGCATGCTACAGTGTACAGCTGTACTAGGGCCATGTTTACCCTTATGGAGCATCCCCATGGAGGCAGTTTCATTCATGCCAGCATAGACAGCGTGCTTTCAGGTTTGTGCAAATGTCAAATTGGTAGCAGTAGATGTGTCCATGCAGCCATTGTTTCCCAATTAACATGAATAGAACTGTCTGCATGGGCATTGACGGTGTCCATCCATCACATGGACATATGCTGTAGTAGGCCCATATGAATGAGGCTTTACCTGTCTCCATGTCCCCTTTCCATGCTGTCTCCAGCTCCAGCATCACTCACCTCACTTCCTGGTTTTACAGAAGAAACAGGGCAGTGAAGCCATAGGCTCCTGCTGCTGACTGTCAAACTCCTGTGAAGTAGTAAAAGGGGTGTGACTTACCAGCCCAGTGTGTGTCTATGGATGCATAGAGCTCTGCACAGGACCCAACAGGAACATCTCTGTCTGCTCGCACACTGCTTTCTACATGAGGCACCCAAAAGCAGGGGGGAGCCTACAATGCCAATTGGGGACTATTAGAAGAGAAGGAAAGTGTATTTTATGTGCAATATCATTGCACAAAGTAGGCATGTGTTACCTCTCTTTTATGTTTGTTTCTATTTTGATTTTAAAGCTACTTCAATGTAAGTTTGTCTTCAAATATACCACACTGTGGTATATTTACTTAAGGCAAACAGACTGTTCACTTTGCAAGAGATGTTCTACTTTACAAGGGTGAAAGAATAAAGTGAACCCTAATTCTCAGCATTGAGCATTTTCGCTGGCACATGACTGGAGGATGGTAGTCAGCAGAGTTTCTCCTCTGGGAAAAATTTCCTGCAAAGAGCAACTTCTCTTGCAAAGTGAACATTCAGTTTGCACTTAGGAAATTAATTCCGCTGTTGTTTGTCATCTACTGTATGTATCAACTCAGTGGAATCTTCTTTTTTTATTTAGGTATGTTAAAGATGATGGCCATACTCCCCCCATGGATCACAGGAGTGCAGTTCGTCCTGCACTGCTGTCATTCTTTTTTGCTGACAGTGGGCTTCAGCTCATTGTCGGCTGACATCACAGAACTGGTACAGGATCTGAAAGATCCCAACCATATAGTCGGTATCTGCCTAGAAGCCTGGACTGGCACCTGGCTCAGCCTCTCAATGATCCGCTTATAATCGAAGACAGCCCCTCCCATCCCATCCACAGCCTGATGCTCCAGTGCGTGCTGGAGGAGAGAGCAAAGAGCCGGTGACTTGACAGTCCTGGCTCCCTAATCAGAGTGGAGAGGGAAAACTGAGCAATGAGCGGTGTTTGATCGCTCAGTTCTCACTCGCCAGAACCTGGAGCAGGATTTTTTAAATCCTGTACTTCTTTTTTAACAATCATTATTGGTTATTAAATAATACCTGTGGTCATAGTGCAGCTTTATTTCACTTCGGGAAATTTGTGAAAATTGGAGCAGCCAAAACCTGGAGCAGCATTCTTTTAAATCCTCAACTTCTCTTTTAACAACCATTAATGGCTGGATGTGCAATACTTGTGCTCATAGTGCACCCTTATTTTATTTTGGGAAATTTATGAAAATTGGAGAAGCCAGAACATGGAGCAGGATTTTTAAAACCCTGAAGTTCTCTTTTAACAATCATTAGTGGCTATTGTGCAATACTTGTGCTCATAGTGCACCCTTATTTTATTTTGGGAAATTTATGAAAATTGGAGCAGCCAGAACCTGGAGCAGGATTCTTAAAATCCTGAACTTCTCTTTTAACAATCATTATTGGCTATTGTGTAATACCTATGGCCATAGTGCACCTTTGTTTCATTTTGGGAATGTGATGAAAACTGGAGCAGCCAGAACCTGGAGTAGCTATGCATGGCAACCAATCAGTTTTTATTTTCAAAGCTTTACTGGACAAGCTAATGTAAGAGGCTGATTGGCTGCCATGCACAGCCTTTTCCAGATTTTGGCTGCTCCAGTTTTGATAAATTCCCCCTATTGTACTCTTAACACTGCTCGTTGATCAGCTTCAGTTACTTCTTAGTGATGTGGATTACAGTGATCTGCACAGCCAGTGAGTGCATCCACACTCCTTACACCAGCTGCACAGTTATCTTTTTAGTATAAGATCCCTATCTAGGAGCGAGAGGGCGTCTCAAGCACGGTACCTGCACATCCCCTGCCTCCTAAGGATTCCTGGTAATGGTACCTTGCTAGGTATAGTCTGAGCGTGCTCCAGGAGTCTCTATGGCACAGGCGACACCCCTTAGATCCCAGTTCCCCAGAGAAGGGAGCACGGCACACCTTGGGAGGAGTGTACTGCAAGTTTGTAGCGATCATCAGGTGCTGTGAGCAGCAGCCCAGAACAGGAAGCCGACGGGAAAACTTACACCGTACCGACAAAGCTACATACATTACTACAATGGGGAGGACATGGAGAAGCCCAAGCGCCTTCGAAAGACGCTGCTCTACTAGAGATGAAGGGGTAGAGGTAGGAAGAAAGAGGAGTGCCAGCCGTGCCAGCCGAGGAAGGTTCAGCGAGTCCTGGAAGAGAATAAGTTCAAGGCAAGGATCTACCAAGCGATCTGGACTACAATCTCAGCAGCCCACGGTAGGTGACCCTTCTTATTTAGTATGCTTCAGTCGCTGAGCTGGCGATGCCCGCTGTCCATGGTGCTGAACCGACCGCGTTGCTGTCCATGGTGCTCAAGCGGCAGCGCTGCTGTCCATGGTGCTGAACTGGCTGCGCTGCTGTCCATAGTGCTAGACTGACTGCGACCACTGCCCCCGGCGTTCCCTCTTTGCCCTACGCTGTCCAGGGTCCTGAACTCACCAAGCAAGCCGGCCACTGGCCATTGTGCGCTTTGTCTGTGATGAGCTTCCTGTCTCTTTTGTATACAATGTGATAGCTCACACTGCAGCACAGGCTGGCACACAAAGAGTTACCCAAGTCATGCCCATGGGCGACCAACAGGTTAAACTGGCAGCATGCGAGTTGTAAGCACTTTAATAAGCAGCATAAAAGGGCACATGAATACTTAAACAACAGGGGGAGCGAGTTATCAAACATTTACTACAGTTTTGTCTGCTGATGAAAATAACATATTTTGGAAGTCTCTTGTGTAAATGACAGGAGGCAGCATCTGTCATTAATATGTAATAGGGTGACATTTACCACCAAAATGTTGTGTGAACTTGACTCTTTCTCTGATGAAACATCTGGCTTAGCTAATGCAATGTAATACACCAATCAGTGTTCTGTTTTTTGAAGCATGATTACCATACACTGAGTACTGATTGGTTGCTAAGGGTTACTGCACAGTCTATATTATTATTACTCACTGCCTTTAAAAATGCCTAGATTTGTGCTGTGGTTAAAATGTCAGCCAAGTCAGGAAGTGTTTGTTTTGATAGTAGATGTGTTATGTGTGTGGTGCTTCTGGGATGTTGCATTTGTTTTTTCTTTGACTAGGTGATTCACAAGGGAACCCCAATTAAGATGTATATTTTGATTTACTATGTACTATAAAACTGATAGGGTATTTTTGAACATGCCAAAGTGCTATCAGGTAATATATACATGTACATATTCATGTCTATATTATGCAATTTTTTACGCAAAAGATCTGTAAGTGTACTAAAGACAATGCAAAGGTAACATCAAACAATATATCCGGGTCTAAAAGAAGCCCTCTCATTAAAGTTCAGAGGGGACACCTGTTCCTTTGATCTTTACTGTGGTCCTGTGCTTAATATGTTAAGGTGTGGTTAAAATAAAGGAATCACACTATAAGATCTAAATAGAGGATGGCAGCCAACATACAACACCTGCAAAAAGTGGATTAGTATACAATATTATATCCAAATGTATCCCTGTTTGTGGTACCAGGCACAGGGGACTAAGGCATATCAGTTTCATCCACATTTTATTGGGTTTATCAGTATTGATTTGGATTTTCACCTGTGTTTTTATGAAACTATGCATTGTTCCCAACTGAACAGCTGCATTTTCAAACATGGAAAGAAATGCATAATCAATGCTGAAGTGATGGGGAATCAAACTATTTCAACAAAAACTTTTCTGTAAACATAATAGCTTTACCTACAAATCCAACCTTGATTAGATATTAATCTACACCAAGGGTGCCCAACCAGTGGCCCGCAGAGCCCTCTGATGTGGCCCTGGACCTCCTGCTCTAAGATGGCAGGTTGGCAAGCCCAGATGACGGGTTGCCAACCAGCCATCCCAGAGCAGTTTTGTGAATGAAACAACTGGTAGTGGAAGAAAGTGGCTGTGGAGCAGAGCCACATAAGCCAATGCTTCGTGTATGGTGTCCGCGCCTGTCACAGGTGGAGTGATACCAAATGCACTCCGCCTGGGACCAGAATCGAAGACAGTTATTAAAAGTACGTTTACTACTAAATTCACAGTATATATGGATATATCTGTTTTGCAGTGGTTACTGGGCTGCTTTCAAACTGATCCGCAGGCGCAGTGCAGCTGCAGGTTACCTGCATTGAGCCATAGACTTCTGTTATTACCTGCAGGTTTGTTGCACCTTCAGAAAGTTCTCTACACCTGCAGAATATAATAGAAGTTTATAGCAAAGTACAGCTAACCCACAGAAAATCCACAGATTCACTGCACTGCACCTGCGCTTTGGGAAAATCGCAGCGCATCAGTGTGAAAGCAGCCTTAGGCCCCTTTCACGTGATTGGTCTGACCCAATCGGACTTACTATTCACCTCTTTGGAGCAGCAGATGTAAACGGACTTGTGTCTGTTTACACCCGCCTACCTAAAAAAAAAAAAAAAAAAACAGAAAGGGATCTGTCCCTTCTGTCTGGGCGAATCAGATTGGAGCAGAGGGCTCATAGAGTAAAGTGGGCTGTGTCTGTGGACACGGACCTGTCATCCTCCTGCTCCACTCATTGTGACCAGTTGCCAATTGACTTAAGTGGCCCTCACTCTTCAAAAGGTTGGGCAACCCTGATCTACACCAATGAATTCATTATTATTAAATTAATACACTAAAATGGATATTCAATAACAATTATTATCAATTTATTCATGTATATTATATATGCAGTACTGGTTTTATTTTTGAGGTATATGCTTTTTTTGTGTTCATCAAGAAGGCACCTCAAAATGCCCAAGTGTGTTACTTTTACCAGGGGGCCTAATCTGCAGGATTACATTTTAAGGCTCTTGCCAAATGTAGTTGTTTAACACATACTGTATACAAAACTGATATATATTAATGATTTTAATGGTGGTAATGCTGAAAACATTTTCAGAAATGGGACCATTAAATTGTAGCTCAAGCCTCAAAATATAGATTTGGAGTGAGAAAACATGTAAATAAATACATCAGGAATAAACATATGCCATAAGCAGCAAATTCACATTCAGACAATTCAAATACGATAAATGTCTTGAGTAGTCTTGAACTTGTTTGGCCTTGCTGTAGTAAATTACATAACTATATTGGTATGGTATGTTATGAGGGTAAAATTAGATTAAACAGTTCATGAACCAGCTCATTCCTTGCTATGCTTCTAGTGTCATGTGTTACTTTAGCCAATGAGTGCTTTTAAAGCAAAAATCCACAGTGCACAGGACATACTGTATATATACATTATATATTTATATATATAATATAATAATAATAATATATATATTTATATATATTTATACATTGCAAAATTATAAACACTTTTGTGTTTGCCCCTATTTATCATGAGCTGAACGCAAAGATCTACAACTTTTTCTATGTACACAAAACGCCAATTTTTCTCAAATATTGCTCAGAAATCTGTCTAAATCTGTGTTAGTTAGTACTTCTCCTTTGCTGAGATAATCCTTCCACCTCACAGGTGTGCAATATCAAGATGCTGATTAGACAGCATGATTATTGCACAGATGTGCCTTATGCCGCGTACACACGATCGGACTATCCGGCGGACTTGGTCTGGCGGACAAACAGCCAGACTTTGCAGCAGAGGTCCGCCGGACTTTCCAAATGAGTGGACCTGCCCACACACGACGAGACTTTTCCCATGGACTAGGTCCGGCGGACAATCCGCCGGACTATGGTGGGAGTCCGCCGGACTTTTGAAATGAACGGAATTGCCCACACATGGAGAAAAGTCCCGGAGGATGCTGGAGATGTGACATCATAAGGGGGCGGGGTCACCATTTGACATCACCTGATGCCCCCTGCCCCTATATAAGTCGCCGCACAACGCATCCCTGCCATTGTGGCCAGAGAGAGCGTTGTGTCAACATCGCAAGGAAGAAGAAGAAGAGAAGAATAGAAGAAGGGAAGAAGGTGGCGGTGGCAACAGCGACAGAAGACTGGCCAATGCTAGTAAAAGAGCTATAAGAAGATAGCGGAGGCCCGGCAGAAGAAGCAAAGAGGGGGCATGATCTCCAAAGAGCGGGACAAGACCCCTAAGTCAGAAAGAAGACCCCCGGACGGCGGCGACGACAAAGAAGAAGAAAGCCGGACTCCTCTGCTACCGTGTTTCCCCGATAGTAAGACACCCCCGATTGTAAGACGTATCGGGAGTTTCAGAGGGGTCGGCTAATATAAGCCGTACCCCGAAAGTAAGACATATGTCTTACTTTCGGGGAAACACGGGGGTATTGCCGCCTCCAGTGACGTACGGTACTAAGAGTGGGGCGGGGGGTGCCCTCCGACTGAAGAGACAGCGCCGTTTTGATCAGTCTCGGCCGAGCAGAGTGAAGCCGCCTCCCCCTCCTCTTGTATGGCTACACAGTGCTGTGTATGGAGGAGGAGGAGGGGGAGGCGGCTTCAGTGAAGCCGCCTCCCCCTCCTTCTCCTTCAGCCGCTGCCCGAGACTGATCAGAACGGCGCGACGCAACCACAGAGAAGGGGATTATTGTGCCAGGTCCCAGATCACTGCCAACAGGTGTCACTGGCTCTGTGCCCTCCCGGGAAAAGGTCAGTGCTGGTCATAGAGAGAGAGACCAAGGAGGGGGAGGGGGAGGGGGAGGGGGGGTGTGAAGAGATTCTCTGCAGCTCTTATTATGTAACCGCAAGATGCAGCTGAGGAGGACTACAAGCCCCAACATACCGGGCTGTGTGGGCTTACAGTTCTCTGCTGAGCATAGCAGCTTTGTATGCTTGGACTTGTAGTCCTCCATAGTGCAGCCTTGCATGCTGGGACTTGTAGGCCTCCTCTGTAGTACAGTGCAGCCTTGCATGCTGGGACTTGTAGTCCTCTGTAATGCAGTGCAGCCTTGCTTGCTGGGACTTGTAGTCCTCTTCTGTAGCGCATAAAATGCATATACACTAAAAAACACATTTTACATAGTTTTTTTTAGCTGTGTAAAATGTTAATTTTATGGTTAAAACAAAAAATTCGACAATTTTTTTCCAATATAAGACATACCCCGAAAGTAAGACATAGTGGGGCTTTTGGGGATAAAAAGAAAGTAAGACACTGTCTTACTTTCGGGGAAACACGGTAGTAAAAGAGCTAGCAGAAGAGGAGGAGTCTGGCGAGAATACCCCCCCCCCCCAAGACGGAAGAAGAGAAGACCACCGGAGCTGTCCAATAAATAGCATAACAATATATGATTTATCTTGATTATAACAGTACTTTTCAACAGCAGCAGATTCTCATTCTTACTCTTAACTGTGTGAGAAAACATGGTATTGTGGGTAAATCTTATACTTATAAACTTGTGTTTTTACCTTGTATTTAAGAGGGCTGGGCTGTAAAGGAGCATTTGTCTTTTTGACACATTCCCCCTTCCTGAGAGGTGTGCCTCCACTGCAGCATTTTTATTGGACAGCTGGGGCTAATGGTACTTTACCATTGGTCCAAGACTCCAAGCTGTCCATTGAGCTCAGTGCTTCTGACAAGAAGTGAGGAGAGGCACTGTGAGCTCATCCTCTCAGTCTGCTGCAAAGAGAGTGTGCCAGCTTGTATTTAACCACTTCAGCCCCGGAAGGATTTACTCCCTTCCTGACCAGAACACTTTTTACAATTTGGCACTGCATCGCTTTAACTGCTAATTGCGCGGTCATGCAATTCTGTACCCAAACAAAACTTGCGTCCTTTTTTCCCACAAAAAGAGCAAAGGCCCTACAGATTAAATGGCGGGTGTTTCTTTTTTTTTCACACAGTATTTGCACAGCGATTTTTCAAATGCATTTTTTTGGGAAAAACACTTTTTTTTTTATTTGAATGCGCTAAAACACACTAGTTTGCCCAAATGTTTGATGAAATAAAAAAGATGATCTTAGGCAGAGTATATGGATACCAAACATGACATGCTTTAAAATTGCGCACAAACGTGCAGTGGTGACAAATTACATACATTTTTAACAGCCTTTAAAAGCCATTACAGGTTACCACTTTAGATTTACAGAGGAGGTCTACTGCTAAAATCATTGCCCTCAATCTGACCTTCGCGGTGATACCTCACATGCATGGTTCAATTGCTGTTTACACTTGACGCCAGACCGACGCTTGCATTCACCTTTGCGCGAGAGCAGGGGGGGGACAGGGGGTGCTTTTTTTTTTCTTTATTATTATTTTTTTTATCTTATTTTTAAACTGTTCCTTTCATTTTTTTTTTATCAGTTTTATTGTTATCTCAGGGAATTTAAATATGCCCCATAATAGCAATAGGTAGTGGCAGGTACTCTTTTTTTGAAAAAATTGGGGTCTATTAGACCCTAGATCTCTCCTCTGCCCTCAAAGCATCTGACCACACCAAGATCGGGGTGATAAAATGCTTTCCCAATTTCTCAATAGTGCTGTTTACATCCGGCAAAATCGAAGTCATAAAATGCTTGTAGCTTCTGGTTTCTTAGGCCATAGAGATGATTGGAGCCATTCTGGTCTCTAATCAGCTCTATGGTCAGCTGGCCGAATCACTGGCTGCATTCTCAGGTTCCCTGTTGGGACAGGAGAGCCAGAGAAAAACATGGAAGATGGTGGGGGGGGGGGGGGGGGGGCATTCCCTCCCACTGCTTGTAAAAGCAGTCTGGAGGCTAATTAGCCATTAGGTTTGCTTTTACATGAAAGCCGACCACTGGCTGAAAAGAATGATACCAAGATGATACCTAAACCTGCAGGCATCATTCTGGTATAACCACTCAAAGTCCAGCAACATGCCAGTACGTTGCTGGTCCTTGTTGGCCATATATTGTAATTTTTTTTCATGCAGCCTGTGGGCTGAATGAAAAAAAGAGATTGATCGGTGGGTATGCCCACCATTAGAATACCTCCCTTCATCTACCCACTTCTAATGATGGGCATACATGCACCATTTATATATGCCGAAGCATGGGGGCATCCTCCCAAAAAAGGTAGGAGCAAATCGCTCCTCCACCCCTGCTGCCCCCATGCTTCGGCATATATGCTCTTTTTTTTAATGGTGGTGGTGAAATAACCTCTGACAGCGCTGGAGTCACGGCTTTATGTATCATGGGAGCTGTTGCTGTCAAGATAAATAAATCCACTCTGCAGCTGAATGGCGTATCTGAAAACAAAAAAATGGTCAACGATAAAACACAGTAAACAGTAAAGTATACCTGAAAAGCAAAAATGATAAAACATAATAACAATAAAACATTGCAGAATAGAATACAGTAAAAAAAAGAGCAACAATAGAGAGAGAATAGAGAGAGAGAGAGAACAATAAAACAACAACAATTTTTTTAAATATTTTTTTTGTGTTTTTTTATTTTTTTTACACTTTTTTTTGTAACTGTAACGGTTCTAATGGTTGTAACTGTTGTAACGGTTTGGGTCTCTCAAGATTGGCATCTCGGGAGACTCTGTGAAAGTTTGCCTAGTCTGTGCAGTGCTGTACCCTGTACTCAACTAGTGTATGGTAGCATTCAAAACATTCACCAATGCAAAGACCAGGATTGTCAGGACATGAGGAACAAAAATAATGGATGTCACGCCTATATCTGCGCTCGCTGCAGACACAAAATCTTCTCTGGGGGGCTCGTTGGGTAGGGGTACTCGGGAGGACATATGGAAAATGCCTCTCATGCAGCCGGCTTACTTCATTTGGTTGGGGAAGGTGAGGTGGAGCACTGTCTGGAAACAGAAGGGCTCTGACGATCTCTTCCTGGAATTTGAGGAAGGATCCAATCCATCCTGAAGCTCTGTATAGCACATGAGCATTCAGCAAAGCCAATTGAAATAAACAAACACTTTCTTGTACCAGCGTCTGGCCTTACAGGCAACAAGGTATGGTGCCAACAACTGGTCATTGAGGTCCACCCCTCCCATATTTTGGTTATATTCGTGGACACAGAGGGGTTTCTCCACAACACCAGTCACCGTAGTAATTTGGACAGTTGTGTCTGCATGAATGGAGGTAAGAACGAAAACATTCTTATTATCCCTCCACTTCATAGTGAGCAAGTTATTACACTGCAAGCAGGCTCTCTCCCCCAGCCTAAGACAGAAATCTACAGGCCGCTGGGGAAAGCCCCGGCGATTAGATCGCACTGTGCAGCATGCTTCAATCTGCTGATCAAACAAGTGTCTAAACAGTGGCACGCTCGTGTAATAATTGTCCACGTACAAGTGGTACCCCTTTCCGAATAAGGGTGACACCAAGTCCCACACAATCTTGCCAGCGCTTCCTATGTAGTCAGGGCAGTTTTTCGGCTCTACGTGACAATCTTTGCCCTCGTAAACCATAAAACTACATGTATAGCCTGTGGCCCTGTCACAGACCTTATACATCTTGACCCCGTATCTGTCACGCTTGCTGGGAAGGTACTGTTTGAATGACAAGTGGCCAGAAAACGTAATCAGGGAGTCATCAACGCAGACAACTTGATGGGGAGTAAACAAGTCTGCAAAACATTGGTTGAAGCTGTTTACGAGGGGCCGAATTTTGTAGAGCTGATCGTATCCAGGGTCTCCACAGGGGCGACAGAGTTCATTGGCATTGAAATGCATGAACCGCAAGATCTGCTCATATCATGCCCTGGTCATGGAAGCAGAGAACAAGGGCATATGGTGAATTGGGTCAGTGGACCAATTCGACCGCAATTCACTCTTTTTGGTTATGCCCATGTTGTGCATAACTCAAAGAGCTTAAATTCGGAAACCGGAATTGGTTTCCATTCTCTGGCAAGGGAGGACTGGGGAATAGTGGTGATGTGTTGACCAGCGCACAAATTGCTTTGGTTCACAATAGATCTATAGAGATCTTCGGTAAAAAACAGTGAATAAAAATCAAGTGACATAAAATCAACTGTTTCCACCTGAATTCCGGGTTGGCCAGTGAATGGGGGAATTGCTGCAGAAGTGGTGGGTTCCCAATTAGAATTGGCGAATGCAGCAGCAAGGGCACTATGGGCACAATGGGCCTGTGTTTGTCTTCTTGGTGGCAGCGGGACACTACTTGTGCTTGCAACTTCACCAGCTTGAACTGCACTTATGGGACTCGCCACACCACCAAGTTTTGCTGCAGTGCTGGATGTACGACCAGGGTGTACTAGGCCACTGGTGCTTGCCAGTTCACCAGAAGGAATAGCGGCGCTAGTACTGCTCTGCTCCATACAAGGAATCTGTAGATCTTGCACCTCAATGACAGAAGAACAAGATTGCAGTCTGGTACACCTGACTTTGACAGGGACCACGACTCTGTCATCAGAGCTATCTGTCATGGAGTCGCTGTGTGAACCTGAATCTGACAGATGAGTGACTTCCTCTTCACTATCTGTCATGGTCAGAAACGTGTAGGCCTCTTCACTAGTGTACCTTCGATTTGCCATTTTGGGCTCTACATTTAGTGGTACACTAGTAAGACTCACAGGTAAAAAAAGCTCCTAGGCTGTCAGCGACTTTATCAAAATGCTACCCAAAAACTGTTAGCGATCGCAGGGATCAGGCCTGACTCTGCAAACGCTGCAGTTATGTGTTTAGTGTTTTGTAAGTGACAGTGATTGATCGACACTGCACTTGGGTGGGCTGGGCTGGGCTGGGCAGAGGGGCAAAATCCAGGTGCTAGCAGGTATCTGGGCTGATCCCGCTAATACTGCATTTTTGGGAACCCTAAACTGCTGGGGACGCTAGTATAGATCTGATCAGATCAGATATCGATCTGTTCAGATACTATACCACTAAGGGAGGTGTATGCTTCATGCGTGGGTGTTAGCAGTACTGGAACTAACCTGACGCTGCCTGGGGCAACGCAGACCCTAAAACCTAACTTATATCACCCGCTGGGTGATCAGGTGGTTAAACCTTTATTAGGTAATAAATGGTGGGTGCCCTGACACTATAAAAAACAAACTAACTAACCAGCATCACCCGTAACAGTTATACGGTGATCACTGGTGAAAGGGTTAACTAGGGGGCAATCAGGGGGTTAAAACCTTTATCAGGTAGTATATGGGGGTACCTGACGCTATAAAAATCTGCGGCGAACCTAAATACTTACCTCCCTAACTAGCGTCACCTGAAAGCTGCTGGTGCACATCCAGGTGGGGTGTCAGACCTCTTCAAAGAAGTCACTGCTTCTCCACAAAGAGCAAGTGTTCCACTATGCACAAAGCTGCTAGGGCACATTCTTTTTAAAGAAAACACGCTATAAGACGTGATACACCTGTTGTTGTGATGTACCTGAAATTTATTTAGCTACCTTAAATGGGCTTTATTTTATGAAAGATTTATTGCACTCACAATTAAACAATATTTTTCAGGAAGCTATCAAAAATAATTATCTGGTGTACGCTACAGTCTATCCTTAGTATGTGACAAGCAGATTAAAACATGGAACACCAGGGAGTCCTCTCTGCTTGTGCCTCCACTGGTCAGAATTCTGTCAAAGTTCCACCAGAGTCTCAAACTCCTTTTTTCCAAGTTTGCACAAATTGCTAAGGCTGCATTTCGAGGATGTGTACCTTTATCAGCATGATAAAAAAGGAACATCATCAAAACATATGCCTAGCAATCCGCATGTTACCAAACAGAAAGATGGTTGCTTTACTAAAGGCAAATAGGTTGTTCACTTTGCAAGAGATCTTTTACATTGCAAGGGATCTTACTTTACTTACTTGTGCAAGGAATCTGTGCACATGAGTGTATGATGGAAGTCAAGGGGGCTTCACCTCATTTGTTAAGCTAAGGAAAAAATCCCCTTGCAATGTAAACATCTTATTTGACTTTAGTAAATCAACCCAAAACATTATGTCCATAATTGATGGGAGAAAGCATGGGCACATACCAGTAGAAAACAGAGATGGCTCCCTGGCATTCCCGCTGCATGTCCTGGCCTAAGGATCACTTATCTCTGGCCAAGCATAGCAATTCCACCAGAGGATCCATAGTGACAGATGAGCTCCATGTTAACCCCTAAACAGTTTATATTATTTATAACTTTTGCATGAGTAAAGAAATGCTAGCAGAAAATCCCAAATTACATGTTGTGTAAAATACCCTTTGATGTACTTTCATTCATACAGTGTTCATTCATACATGATTTAAGATTTTTTTCCCCATGCACAGCATACACATTTAGCTAAAAGTCAGTGTTATATTAAAAAAAGTTGCATGTAAAACATATACAAATACCACAGATATGTGAATAATACAACATGACAAAGATATATAAGCAATAACAAGATTTTATACTCACATCTGAAATTCATGATGGACACTGAGATTGGATTATAGTACTGAAAAGTTTCAGAAAATGGTGGAAGAATGAATGGAAGTAATTTAATCAAAGTTAATTTCAGGTCATTCAATGGTAGCAGGGATATACAGTGAATGGGTATTACTATCAAAACCTATAACTGTACATTGTGTACATTGATATAACTTTGCTTGTAAGATCATTCACAGCTAACTTAGCTAACTGACTGTATTGATCAGTTAGACATAAAACCTAGGACACTTTCTGAATGTGCTATTGATTACAGGATAATACATTTGGGGCCACACCTGCAATTTTTATTTTTTTTTATCAGAAGCTGCCCCTTATTCTGCAGCTTCTTTACGGGCATTTTTTTTGTTTTTTTTACTCAAGAAGCATTTAGTGTTTAATTCAGTGACTAAAGCAAGTCAACATTTTTGTTTTAGCATTGAGTTGAGTAGGAAAAGGTTAAAATCTCTGTTAAGAGTTTATTTTTATGCTGTTTGTGTCCAACTGGGTACATTTCCTTTTACTTTCTGTCCTGAAGATACAACAGGGATGAGAACAAATATTAAAGCAAAGGAAATCATCTCTTCAGCCTTTGTTTATGTCAGATATAGCTTGGATGTAAGCAGTGTGTACAGCAAACTTTAGCAAACAGGGAATAGATAAGAGGGGGTATAGGGGGTTCCATGCCCCCCTCTTTTTGTAGGGCATCCGTGGAGTAGCGGCTAGCTCTGGCAGTGCTGGGCACAAGAAGCACTGCAGTTCCTCCCCATCAACTTTATTGCTGCTTTTGGAGAACTTTTCAATACTAAACACAGATCTTAAAGAAAGTGCTGATTGTGACTTTAAAGCTACTAACGGACTTCAGCAGGCTTTCACTAGGCTTTAAATAGTGCTGGCGTTTAGTTATGCCTGCTATCAGCTTGTTTAAAGTGACAGTTAACATTCCTAAACTAGAACTGAATGGTATTCAAAGCTTGCTGGAAACTCTGCAACGTCTTTGTAAAAGCTTGCTGCACACACTGCTGGAAGGGCTTAGATCCATGCAGGTCAATTTACTTGATATATGGGGCCTCAAGTGTGGCCCCTGGCATTAACAAAAGGTCACACATAATATTCAGTCAATGCAATGCTACAGATAGTTGTGAGACACTACTTATATGCTACAGGAAATGGTAAATGACCACTGGAATGCTATATAGATGGTCAGAGAAAGCAGGTATGCTACAAGTAATACTTTAGAGACCGAGCATGGTGTAGGAGTTGTTGGAGACTGGTGAAATGCTTTTTGAGACAGTCATAGCTTGGAGATACATTACATGAGGCTGATAGCGTTTACTGTTATTACAGCCCCTTTACAAATCAACACACTTCCACACCTGTGCTCCAACAACCCTGTTAAAAATGACGTGTGCCTCATTTTATATATTCCAAGCAAGGTCCATTATGAAAGATAAAAAATAATAGTAATAAAAGAAAACAGAGCACAGAGAAAAGTAGAATATTTTGAAAGAAATAAACCATATAATTTAACTACTAGAAGGAAGTGTCCCACTGGATGATATACTCTGTTTTCCTATTCTGATGACAATGAAACCCATTTATGCCATAATGTAATGGTTGTAAAATAGGTTGAAGTGTACAAAAAAATGTGGATAGAAGAAAGTAAAGGAAATTGATTAAGAATATGTAAGTCTTTAATCAATGGGACTATACGCGTAATAAGCATGTATGATGTTTTATTATGTGTTATGCCTTTCAGCTACGCAAACTTACTAATGCCATGTACACACGACTGGACTTTTCAACGGACTGAATTCCGTTTGACTTTTTGACGGAGTTTCAACAGACTTCCATCGAATCGGACTTGCCTATACACAATCACACCAAAGTTTGATGGATTTGACCGTGATGATGCACGGATGGACTAGAATAAGGAAGTCCATAGCCTGTAGCCAATAGCTGCCCTAGCATTGGTTTTTGTCCTACAAACTGATTTTTCGACCGAAATCGAGTCCATCGGAAAGATTTGAAACATGTTCTAAATCTAAAGTCCATCTGATTTTTCAACAGCAAAGGTCCGATGAAGCCCACACATGGTCGAATTGTCCAACAGATTCATTTCGCCGGACCTTTGCTGTTGAAAAGTCCGGCCATGTGTACATGGCATAAGAGGTATCATTCTGTACAGCTTTTCAGATATGCAAAAACAACTGCTTGCTTATAATTTTATACCAGGGGGGTTTGCAATTTCAGTTATTCCAGATTTGCACATGGTCCACTTAAAGGACACTTTTATAAGTGTCTGAGGAGTACTCTCCTGATGAATGCCTCCACTCCAAAGTAATTTTTAACCACTCCCTCCTACCACCTTACACATTTTATTCCCCCCATCTGATCCTCAGTCACATTACACTTGGCTTGGTTAACCACTTGCTTACTGGGCACTTAAACCCCCCTCAGTCCCAGACCAATTTTCAGCGCTGATGCACTTTGAATGACAATTGCGCGGGCATACAACACTGTACCCAAATGAAAGTTTTATCATTTTTTTCCCACAAATAGAGCTTTCTTTTGGTGGTATTTAGTTACAGCTCGGAGTTTTATTTTTTGCTAAACAAACAAAAAAAGATGCAAAAAAAAAAAAAATCATGTTTTAATAGTTTGTTATAAAATTTTGCAAACGGGTAATTTTTCTCCTTCATTGAAGTGCGCTGATTAGGCGGCACTGATGGCTGCATTGGTGGGCACTGATGGGCTGCATTGGTGGGCACTGATGGGCTGCATTGGTGGGCACTGATGGGCTGCACTGGTGGGCACTGATAGGCATAGTTAAGGCGGCACTAATAGGCACAGATAAGGCGGCACCGATGGGCACAGATAAGGCGGCACTGATGGGCAAAGATGGGCACAGATAAGATGGCATGGATGGGTGGCACGGATAAGTGGCACGGATGGGTGGCACGGATGGGCACTGATAGGTACCACTGATAGATGGGACTGATGGGCACTGATAGGTGGCACTGATAGGTGGCTCTGATAGGTGGCACTGCTGGGCACTGATGGGCGGCACTGCTGGGCACTGATGGGCGGCACTGCTGGGCACTGATGGGCGGCACTGGGTCGCAGCACCTTTGAGGCAGATTGTGGGCACTGTGGGTGGCACTGTTGGTGGCACTGCTGGATGGCACTGTGGGTGGCACTGTAGGTGGCACTGTGGGCACTATGGGCACTGATGGGGGGCACTGATGGGGGGCACTTACTTTTATTCAGGATGGCACGGCGGTGGGCAGGTGGGCACTGGCAGGGGGCAGGTGGTCAGCTGTATTGCTGGCCGTGATCGGGACTGATGTCCCGATCACGGCCGCCGGTGATCGGCTTTTTTTTTCTCTCCTCGCGCTGTCAGCGCGAGGAGGAATAATAGCCGATTACCGGCTCCGTTCTATCACATGATCAGCTGTCATTGGCTGACAGCTGATCACGTGATAAGGGGTCGGGATCGACCCCTTGCACGGATCGGTGATCAGGCGAGTCTCACGGACTCGCCGATCACAGAGCGCGCCGCGCGCGCCCCTCAGGGGGGCGCGCAGGCCGCTCGTATCCGGGACGACGTCAATAGACGTAGTCCCGGAAATGTAGGTCCGCGCTGATGCCGTCATTTGGCAATAGCGCGGATCTGTAGTGGTTAAAGAGGAACTGGAGTCTGCTCACATAATTTGTAATAAAAACATCTTTCCCATTCTGAAGCTTCCCTCAAACCCCTTTGCATATTATTTTGTATATACGATGATTCTGTACTTGCCAAATATGCTGCAGAAATCTCCCTCCACTGAGTCTGGCTGAAACCATTTTAACTGTGGGCAGCTGAAGCTGCTGCCTGTTCACTTCCTGGATTTACACAGACACACAGAGGCACACCTCCAGCTCTGCAGCCCTGCAGCTCTCATTGGCCCTCCTATGACTCATCCCCCCTCCATTCCTGGCAAATTCTCACAAGAGTGAGAGAGAGAGCTGTGCATGATGTTATAAGCCTAGGCTTTTTACCAAACAAGAAACAGGAAGTGGGCTGCATAGGGTATTTACTGGCAGAAATAAAAAATGTTTTACTATCCAAAGTTAAAAGAAAAAGGGCAGAAAATTGAATAGATGGAAAGTTGAAAAAATGACTGAAGGTCCGCTTTAACATTACCACCACCTGTCCCATATCTCATAATGCTAGAATCTTCTTTCCCCTTCATTCATTCTCAATACTTAAACCCTCCCCCCTCCCCATTGAAGCCTCTTTAGCTCCTAAATATTCTCTATTGTCAACCTCATCCCTACTCTACATTTCTCTTTTTCTCCTCCCACCTCTTTACTCTTCTATCTTCTACTATGCCTACTCTTCATTCACATCTGCAGTACAGTTTTCTTGTGAACCAGAGATAAGGTCTGCCATCTTGTACAAGATGAAATGCCTAGAGATCAGATATGTTTTATACAAGAAACACATTTCAAAACAAATAGGCTCCCTAAATTCCAAACCCAACATTACCTGAATGCCTAGCACTGCACTCACCTGACTCCAAAACCAAACGGTTAGTAGTGATCATAAAACCATCCAGTGGTGATTTTAAGATACATAGTGTGATCCAGAAGGCAAGGCTACATTTTTGAGGGAAACCATCAAAAACAAGTCTGTACACTAGCAAACTTGTACCTTCCGAACAAAAATTAGGTTACCTTCTTAGAATCAATTATGAACAACTAAAGGTTTTCCCCAAAGGAACTACACTAAATGGAGTTGACTTTAATCCAGTCTTAGACATTGTTCTGGACACATTCAGATCAGCCTTGCACCTTTCATTCACAACCCTCAAACACATTAAGGAATGTCTCAGACACTTACAAATTGTAGGTGTCTGGTTTGCACTCCATCCCAAACAACAATGCTACACTTTTTATTCACACCCCCACCAGCAATCACCCTCAGCAAATGGAGGATTTAACCTCCTTAACAAAGGTACACATGATAGATTATGGTTAATGTGGTTCTACTGAAATGATTTCACCTCTACCCCTGAATATAAGGCACTGCTAGATATTAATTTAGAAAATCCAGAATAAAAACATCTGGCTGTTAAACAAGGAGCTGAATTGTTTTGCGGCTTAGGATGGACAGGAGTGAATCTTAACCCTCGTCCCCACTTTCTCTCACCTCTTTCTTTCTTGCTTTTCTTGAGTTTGAAGTAACATCATCTGCCCCATCCGCTTCCCCCACTTAGCCTCTTCCTGAAACCTGCTAAGCCTTTAAACCTCTAGTCGCCCTATATCTCCATCTAAACTCATTCTAAAAATAAAAGCTCACGCACTGGCGACACAACGGACTAGATATATGTATAGACAACCTTGGGAATTAGATAAAGTGAGGCCTCTATACAGGTTCATCGTATGTACCTCGTTACCAAGAAACCATCAAAGAATCTATGTAGCAGTTAAAGTGGAGTTGCAGTCATTTGTTTGTTTATTAAAAGTCAGCAGTTACAAAAAGTGTAGCTGCTGACTTGTAATAAATAGCCACTCACCTGTCCCGTGGCGTACTCACCGCAGCCGTGGTCTCCCTGTGTCCTCCCTTGGTGGCGCAGGCATCTCTACTATTGACAACCGGCTGTGACAGCTTGCGGCTTCACAGCCAGGTGCCCACTGTGAATGTGCTGTGGTCTGTGACTAGCCCTGAAGTCTAGGATCTGTAATATGTCCCAGAAGACTTTGGGAAGGAAAGCTTCTGTTTCTGGTCACATAGGCGACCAGAGCATAAGTGGGAGCAGTTAGCTGTCAAATTTAGGTATGAGAATATGGACTGCGCCCCCCCTTACCAAAAAATTATATATTATCCCTCACCTCTACAATGTGCTTTATCATTCCTCATTAATCAAACCCCCTAATCCCTTCTACTTGTTATATACCTTTTGATAATGTGATCCAAATATTATAAATATAAAATATACAAATTTGATAAATACCACCAGTGATTTAACAAACACTAAAAAAATATATATATATTTAGCAAATGACAATAAAACTATAAAATAGATAATTAATCAATCGCTCTCAGTGAAATACAATTCATAAACAAATAAATTTATAATATGATCCAGTATTAGTGACAGTCCATCATCACAAAAGTGAAAACGAGGGGAAAAAATAAATCCCTTCAATAGAGTCCAACATGAATAAATATTCTCAGTGAGCAATCACCAACTTCTATTTGTTCCTGTGCTGTTCCTACACCAAGAAAAAAATGTCACCCTTGTGTGCCCCCACCACCTTACGAAATGGCCACTCAGCAGATACAGGTGAATGCTCGCCTATGGTTCATTAAACGGATAACCACTCCTTACAATCAGTCATTCGTTCAATCTTCAAGCAATAAGCTACTGGATGTTTGGCTAATTCTCATAAGAAAATATATAAGGCCATTATAGTGTAATACTTTTCAACTCGTTTATTAAAACAATTAAAAATAGGTTGCACTTACATGTTATGGTGCCAGTATGCCGACACCAAGCTTATCCAGCCATGTATGTGGGGTCCGCTGTACCGGTGTGTAATTCCCAAGAGATTTCAGTGTGCTGCGTGCGCTCTAAGCCTCAATATCCTGCGGCAGGCATCCACGTCATAAAAAGGTCCCAGCAGGCTCTACGCGTTTCGCAAATTACACTTGCGTCTTCCGGAAGCTGCTGGGTATATGCCCCCCATCATATTTATATCATTGTTAATTGATTCTTATTGTGTACAGTCTCGCTTTCCTTCTCCCTCGCATTACTGAAAGTGGCGGATCCGCCATTTTAATTCCGGAAGTCACGAGTCTGCCATCTTAACCCCTGGCCGATCATAATATTACCATACCTTCTTCCTCACAGTACCGGAAGTGGCGGATCTTCCATCTTAATTCCACAATTTTGTCTCCTAGCCAGTTATGGTAAACCCATACCTTTTTTGGATGTCAAATTCAGGTGCCTATCCCCCCCTCCTCCCCATAAGCTCAGTTTCACAAACAAGAGCTGGGGAGGAGGCCTTAAGGTGGCACTTTTGGGTGGAACTCCGCTTTAAGTCAGCTCTCTGGGATTCTTTCAAGATACTTTTACATGTATCTGTTATACAATGAATGATTGCTTCATAATTAGTGTATGTTTCTTGTTAATAAAGAATAATTTTACAAAAGGCAATTCTATGAACACCCTTAAAAAATAAATACTTCTTTCCAGCCCTCTGTATCAACAATATTCACTTCTGATGCAGAAGCTGCTGCACATCATCCTAGAAAGGAACAATCAGGTTTCAATAAAATTACAGTTTCAATAAGTTAATGGAAAACTCTTCTGTAACTTTGTGCATGCACCCTCATAGGCTATAATTATTTTTCCATCAACCTGTAAGTTCAGGAGAGAGATTCCAATCATAGCCAATGTAGCTGCAGGATGCAAAATTGAAAAAGATCTCTCCAGCGTTTGTGTTTCTTTGGAAACCTAGTTGCTGACTTCCAGGACAGACTCCTAAAAGATGAGGGGCAATAAAAAGAGTATTTATTTTAAAATTATCCTTTTAGAAAAAAACAAATCACACATGTGAGACTGAACACAAAACACAGATCAATGAGTGGGGTATGTAAGGTAAGATTCATCACACCTTCAAACAGGCCCTTACATCCTTATGTAGGTCAGTGCTGAAGCACTGCGCCTATGTGGTTCTGATCTGCCAGTCAGTAGTCCTGGTGTATTCCGCTTTCAGACCCGCAGCAAGGTTTTGAATAGCACTGAAACCCAGCCCACCAGAAGGGGCCTGTTGCATGGATTTGGGGGTCTACTTTAGAAGTTGGTAATCCTTACAGCTTTCTTTTAATGTACAGATGACCTGTACATTAAAAGAATAATGTCATAATGTTATAATGTCAGTACACCTGAGACTAGATTAAATTCTGTACATACTTTCACTCTCAACTTTCTCTCAGAAAGTTGTGAGAGCAAAAGCACATTATTTTGCCATGCTATATTTTGCTATGGGGTGTATGCAGAGAGAGTGTGGGTATCAATAACCATAGAGAAAATGTTATAAATGGAGAAATGCACTTGTTTTTATCCACTTTCTATATTAGTGGTAGGAATGTGTGGTAGGTGAAAAGCCAAAGTAAGGAGAAAACTAAGAATCAGGGGTTTTTATTTCCTACAGGAATTAGGGCTTTCTTAGTGCTTGTGTTGATTGGTCAATGCAGTATGCTATTGTGTGCATTTAGGCATGCATTTTAGATAAGTTTGAGTTGCCTCTGAGTCACATCTTTCACAGGTGCTTTTAAACTGTTGATGACCTCCTTCAGCCACATTTTTGAATATATTCTAAGCTATATAAAGCCACTTTATTGTTATTATTAGACTGTTGTCTTGCGAAATGTCTTCCTAAAGGGTTTTATTACTTAGACCTTGGTCTTGTCAGAAATGCTGGAATGTTTTTAACATATGTAGTAATGCTTTGTTACAACTGTAAGTGCTGATAAGGTCTGTGTGGATTACTACTAAAGTTTTCATGGCACTGATATGAATGTTTCTGAAGCCTAATGTCTGCTGGATGGTTTATATAATCACTTGGATTGTGTTCTGGTATGGAGGATGGGTCAAAGAAAGAATGCCTTTAAAAAATGTTTTACTATCTGAGGCTACAATCAACAAACTTACATCTACAAGTTATTTTGGAAAATGTAGGGTGATACTGTGTGCAACTCAACTTTGGAAGTCCTCACAGACATTGGAGAATATTTGCCCAATCCAGCAATTTAAATTTTTAGCTAAGAAATGTTTAAATCTTCCAAGACCCTTCCACAATTTTGAGGAATTATCCTTAGTTGAGTGGAGAAAAGTTGATGGGATTTCCCTGTTGACCACACATTTTTCTCCTACAATAGGCTTGCAACCACAACGTTCTTTTCTCTAGAGACACACATATTCAAGTTCTTACAATGAGAAGAACTTACAGTACATGTTTGTAGATAGATCCTTTGTTAGAAATAATTTGTCAGCTGGTCATGCATGCTGGCCATCCGCTGTCTGATGTGTATAGGCAGCTTAAGCCTTTTATAGTGAGACAAAAGTACAACTAGTATCATTATAATTAAGTACTAATTTTGTTATACAATGAAGACACTTTGTTCTTTCTTTGACTGTCAGTATATGGAAGAGAAGTGATGGACCAATGCTTACAATAAGAATAACAATACATACACATTACCCAAGCTGCAGTTATAATGCTATCCATCAATTTATATTTTTAATAATAATTTAAGGTGATTTTATTCGTAGTTTAGACATTTCATCTGAGTATGTCAATGCAAATTAACAAGCATTGCATTCTTTGTAAAAATTACAAAGGTTTCAATTTGATATGCTATGTTTTCCTCCTCTTTTTATTTGACATCAGTGTTAAATTTAGTATGTGTTACCTTTTCTTTGCATCATATGTGATAAATAGCAGCTATACATTATTATAAAATCACTTTTTCTTACATTGAGTATGGTAATTAGAAAAAAAAATGGCTCAAAAATCCTCCTGCATGGGGTGTGGCTTCACCTCAGCCAAGATGGTGGTGTAGTCCCAGAGCTCCCAGCAACACAGTGGCTCCCAGCAACCAGGGGCGACAGAGCACCACCTTGTAGCAGTGGTCCGAATCCCCTGTCATCTGGCAATATGCCCAGAAGGCAAAGGGGGATTGCTGGCCCCAAAAACTGAAGCCATGCTTTAACCAGCTGCAGAGGTCGCGTGGGCAAGATGGCGCTGGCTCCTCTCCCTCATCTTTCATGGCCTCTAGGTCTCTGCAGCACCACCTAGACTCTGCCTATCGGAGTGAACACCACTCTACTGGGACATCACAAGCCTCCACAATGCAGATACCCTGCAAAGACATGGCTCAGGATGGAAGATTCTGGTCTGCAACAATGCAAGGCGATATCTTACACTGACTCACGGGATAATACCAGGGAACTCCCTAATTCCATTACAACTTTCCCCACACTAAATCAACCACTAAGGGTTAGATACAATACTCAAGTATATGCTCGTATCCCTAAGGAGCACTATCCACACTGACATTATGGTCTGTATGATGAAATTCAGCTCTAAATTTATTGGCATGGCAGAGTGGATCATATTGAGATGAAAATGGGGGAATATGGCACAACAATTAACAAATGCCCACAACACTACAGAAGAGGAACAAAATTGGCTTAAGGCCAAGCTGACAGACCTGAAGTATAGATCCAGGCATAACAATGTTAAAATAAGGGGTGTCTCAGAACTGGTACAACCCTCTGAGCTGCGCTCCTCTGTTGCAACAATGTTCTCCACCCTTATGCTGGACTTGTCACCATTGGAAATATCCATAGATAGGATCCACCATCTCCCGAAGCCCAAGCACATCCCAGAGCATGTCCCCAGAGATTTTTTACATTGTATACATTTCTATCAAACCAAAGAATGCCTTACACTTAAGAGGGAACACCACTCTACCAACTACTCTGATCTCCCTTTCTATGGGGATCTATCGTAGTATACACTACAAATTCACAAAAATCTAAACAACCTCAGTGTAGTGTACAAGTGGGGATACCTCACTAAACTGCTCATCACCAAAGATGACTCTACACATGTGATTACTACACCCAACAAGGGCTTCCAGCTTCTGAAAGCCTGGAAAATCTTGCCCGGTGATCCGCCAACATCCTCTGCTGCTGGTAGCCTAACTAGGATTCCACTGGAATGGCAATAAGTGACTGATACCTGAGAGCTATTGGCTCACTGCTATTAGCAGCCCCATTGCCTGCACAAGACACCCTTATATAGGGCCTCGTCCTTTGGAGCTCTAGTTTGAAAAAACACTCCCACCTACCTGAGCAGAAATGTTCTGCACTTGGGTTTTATATACCCTCCTTTTATGTTTATGTTACTTATTTTTTCTTTACCCGCTGTTTTGCCAGGAACTTTTGCTGTTTCTATTTTCTTCAGGACTCTCCACTCATGTGCTATTTTATATGCTAGCAACTCAGGACATCTCTCTGGAACTCACCATTTTGGGGACAAATTTATCACCATTTTACGGTATGGCTCTCAATTGGTCTGTGTGTAAGTACATTCAACATATGAACCTTAGCATATCTCACACATCCTGTCATGCCAGTTAAAATACTTTTTATAAATGCACATGGATTAACTCATCCAACTAAGCGAGCTTCCTTATGGTGAGAAGCACACTTCTTTCACTATGACATTTTGTGTGTTCAGGAGACTCATTTTCCTAAGAATGGTCCTAAAATGCACCCACAAGAGTTTTCAACAACTCTTCAACTCCAATATGCTGGAAAAAAAGTGTCATGATAGTGATCAAGCACTTAGTTTCCTTTGAACTGTTCTCTGAAACAATCAACCCATCTGGACGCTATCTCATATTAATATGTAATATTAATGCTACACAATACACTTTGGTGAATGTTTATGTTCCAAACAAGCATTGTTTCCTAAATGGTTTGATGCAAAAAATAAAAAAGGTCCAGCAAGGATCTTTGCTAATATGCATTGAATTTAACATCACACCTGATCCACAAATGGACTCTATATCATCACATCACCAACTAAAAGGACTCCATCCCTATCCTCCTTTCTATATTTGCATGATCTATATCAGAGATATAGATCATAGATCAGCTGTTGCAAAACGACAAGTCCCATCATGCCTTTGCCTCTGGGTGTCATGCTTGTGGTTGTCAGAGTCTTGCTATGCCTCGTTGGACTTGTAGTTCTGCAACAGCTGGAGGTCCACTAATTGCATATCCCTGATCTATATGATGCAGGGCATTGTACTCAGGCTAATGAAAAAGACTTTTCCTTTTATTCTCACAGGCAATGTACTTATACTAGAATAGACCTGTTTCTAACAGACAGATGGCATCTCCAAAAAGTAATTCAAGCCAAAATTAACAATATAACTTGGTCCTGTTCTTACCACGATCGGAGATACATACCCTAAAAGTAATGCCTATATGTGGCGCTCTAACTCTGAGATTATACAGAATGCTTTTTAGGGCTAATGTTCTTCCTTTCAAACATAAACTACGGGCAGGTCTCCAACTCCTGTGCAAACACACCCTGCCTTGGTCAGGAAGGTGATCAGGCCTTTAAGATGCATTTAATACCTCAACTGCTCTATGTATACAGATCTGTACTCATACATGTGCACAAACATTTCTTTTTCTTACTTTGCACTCTATACAGTACTATCTAACTTCTTTTGGGAGGGGAAAAAAGACAGAAGTGCCTTTGCTAAACTCAGCAAAACTAGAGGGGCAGGGGGGGGGGGGGGGGGTTTGGACTGCCAGTCCTTGCTGATTATCATGTTGCAGCTATATTGGCATAAATTAGAGGATGGTTTTCTAACTCACCTATTACACTTTGGGGGAGGGGGAATCAAGCAATCTTTCACCCAGTTGTAAACTTCTACAATTATGTTTTAGATTTCGCTTATCTAGCATCTATACCCAAAGATCTCCCTCTTGCAATGCTAGCAACCCTGAATTCTTGGAAAACTCTAATATCACTAAAAACACACGGTCCACCTTCCCATGATCCTCTCTCTTCTATCGAGCATGAAACAGTGGATGAAGTGGGGAATCCTATGGGTGTTTGATCTCTATTTGGGTTCCAGTTTAAAACCCTTTGCTGCCTTACAAGCAGAATATAAACCACCTGAGTATTTTAACTATATTTGGGTAACATCATATCTCAAACTTAATACTTCTGCATACTGTAAGCTGTTTTGACGAATCAAACTATATCTCATCTATGACAACAGTCGCAGGAGAGGCACCTCTATATTTTACAATTTCCTCAACGACAAATCTATATTTACCAAAATGCCTTCAGTGCTAGCTTGGGAGAGAGACCTTAACACCTCTTTCTCAGATGCACAATGGAGCAAAGCTCTACAATATATATATTTATCCACTAAATGTACTAATCTCTGGGAGCTTTTGCATAAAGTTACACAGCGATGGTACCTAACACCGTACAAGATTGCCAAGTTTTGCTCCTCATTATCTCCTTTGTGCTGGAAGAACTGTACACAGGTAGGCTCAATTTTCCATATAGTATGGTCCTGCAGCAAATTAGCATATTTTTGGACTAAAATATTTACAGTCCTAAAAGGCTTGCCCATACAGCTTTCCCAATCCTTGGCCCTTCTGAACATAGGCATAGACAAAATATACCACCATCTCTTATGCCACGTACACACGACCAGACTTAGGTCCGACAGACTTTCGACGGAGTTCTGACGGAGTTCTGACAGAGTTCTGACAGAGTTCTGACAGAGTTCTGATGGACTTTCCGAATGAACGGACTTGGCCACACACAATCACACCAAAGTCCGACGGATTCGAACGTGATGACGTATGACTGGACTAGAATAAGGAAGTTCATAGCCAGTAGCCAATAGCTGCCCTAGCGTCGGTTTTAGTCCGTCAGACTAGCACACACACGAGTGGATTTCTCTGTAGGAACTGGGTCCGGCAGAGTTCTGTCGGAAAAATTTGAAACATGTTCCATTTCTAAAGTCTGTCAGACTTTTGAAAATCAAAAGTCCGCTGCAGCCCACACACGATCGAATAGTCTGCCGGAATTGTTCCGTCGGACCTTTGATGTTGAAAAGTTCGCTCGTGTGTACGCGGCATTAGGCAATTCAATACCCATCTCTTTTTGGCAGCTAAACTAACAATACTTAGACTTTGGCGATCCTCCTCCCCTCCAGATGCGAACGACACAATGCTTATACTTTCCACTCACTATGAGAGTATGTTAGCATCAGCAGCCGGAAAGTATACCATTTTTAACAAACAGTGGCAACCTTGGATTGGATGGTATAAATCCCGTACGACAACATAAAGTACTTTATGATAATCTCTCCTAGAGTGTTGACTGCTAGAGATCATGAGGCTTATGAATAGCCTTCATTGTGCCCTAGTTGGGTCCTCCTGGTTCTTGATGTGTTTTATCTTTCTGTCCTTAATTCGTTTTACATTTTCTTTATGATCTATCGCTTATACTCGTTTGCCCTGTTGAACCCAAAAAAGAGCATAGATGGCATTGTGATAACCTGAGTTAATGGCAGATAATATTATGCCTTTCAACCCACATCTACGCATGCACTGTTAACTGTCATAAGTTTAAATGTATGCTAATGGAAAGGTATTATTTTCATTATTTGTGAAGCTCCATTCTCTTTGCTTTTTCTTGCATTATTGTTGTTACTACTGTGATGATTAAAACGGTTACCTTCTTTTTCAAATAAAATGACTAAACTAAAAAATTCTCCTGCACTTTATTTAAAAGACGTGTTCCAGCTGTAGCCACTAAACTCACAAGAGACACGCAGGTCCATTCATGAAACATGGCTAGGAGAAAAGCAACATTGGTAAAGATTAGTAAGTATTGGCAACTAATCAAAAATCATTTCAGTTAGACCTGTCACCTGAACAAGATTGATTTTAAATTCTGCGGGGGGGTTTGAGTGGGTTGGGTGGAGGGTTGCACTTAAAGAAACTCTGGCAGAAAATGAGGATAGCTAGGTGGCATCAGATAAGTAGAGCCTTTAAATAAAAGACTTCAACAAAAAATCTGCTGATCTGTGTATCGTTTACTGAGCAATAGCAGTGTACACTTGATGACAAAGCACAAAAGGTGGAGTGACAAGTTCCAAGAATAAACACACAAATTTTATGATACCAGTTACATATCTTCTAATCAGATACATTCTGATTATCTGAGATAACATTGTAAGTGTCACTTAACATTGAAACATGACGGTAAATTATATTTTCATATTAGTTAAAGGTTTGTATATAAGCCAAAGGGGCTGGTTCATACCATGAATCATACAGGAACATGCTATGCAATCCTGTATGATTCACCTGCGATCTGGGTAAAGGGCAAGTTCAGCCTGATCATTTAAATGGGCTGAAATCATGCCAACTCACAACAAAAGTAGTTCATGCACTACTTTATAAAACACAAAGTATCCAGATAACATAGTACTTCTGTAGACACCCTTAACATCTTTACTATCCTACATTGTCTAGACAGAACTCAAAGAAGAAAAAAATCAGAACACAAAATGCAATACATAGTTCACTTGTAGTTCACATTTAATTCACGCAGAGATAGCTTCCTTCTGGCTTTATCTTGTTATATGTTAATAACTCAACTCTATGTTGTATCTAATCGTAACACTGCTGAGAAAGATAAAATAAATAATTAAAAACACACTGTATATAAAAAAATGGGGCAGGCTCGATGGACCAGTATGACTTGGTCTTTTTTTCTGCATCACTCTTCTTTGTTTCTATCACAAGATGCTGGCCATCCTGGCAGGCAAAGTTATGACAATTCCAGGGTATGCCAAAGCTTGCGGCCACACTCACTTCATAATTCTTTTGACCCATTACTATGATTGTCAGCTGCATTGGCCATTGGGACTAGTGATGGACGAACTTCCGACGGGACGTTTCGCGAACGCGAAACGCGAACGGACACAAACGTTCGCGAAAACGACCGTTCGCCGCGGGCTCCATTGACTTCAATGGGAGGCGAATTTCGCAAACCTTTAGGTCGAATTTGCGGCCACGGGGTAATTATTAGGGGGTAGCACGTAGTCCCACCACCTGGACAATAGCATAATACATGTATGAGGTGAATTTGGGATCGATAACTACAAGCATTTTTTTTTTATTTGGGAAATTGTTCTGACAATTCAGGACTATGGAGCTAATGAAGGCAATGGAGGAGAGGGAAGGTCAGGGACCAGGGTAGGCAAACAAGAGGGTGCAGGAGATACAGAGCACTGACAGCAGCACCGTAATACAGAGCACTGACATCAGCACCGTGACATACAGCGCTGACAGCAGCTCCGTGACATACAGCGCTGACAGCAGCTCCGTGACATACAGCGCTGACAGCAGCTCCGTGACATACAGCGCTGACAGCAGCTCCGTGACATACAGCGCTGACAGCAGCTCCGTGACATACAGCGCTGACAGCAGCACCGTGACATACAGCGCTGACAGCAGCTCCGTGACATACAGCGCTGACAGCAGCTCCGTGACATACAGCGCTGACAGCAGCTCCGTGACATACAGCACTGACAGCAGCTCCGTGACATACAGCGCTGACAGCAGCTCCGTGACATACAGCGCTGACAGCAGCACCGTGACATACAGCGCTGACAGCAGCTCCGTGACATACAGCGCTGACAGCAGCTCCGTGACATACAGCGCTGACAGCAGCTCCGTGACATACAGCGCTGACAGCAGCTCCGTGACATACAGCGCTGACAGCAGCTCCGTGACATACAGCGCTGACAGCAGCACCGTGACATACAGCGCTGACAGCAGCTCCGTGACATACAGCGCTGACAGCAGCTCCGTGACATACAGCGCTGACAGCAGCTCCGTGACATACAGCACTGACAGCAGCTCCGTGACATACAGCGCTGACAGCAGCTCCGTGACATACAGCGCTGACAGCAGCACCGTGACATACAGCGCTGACAGCAGCTCCGTGACATACAGCGCTGACAGCAGCTCCGTGACATACAGCGCTGACAGCAGCTCCGTGACATACAGCGCTGACAGCAGCTCCGTGACATACAGCGCTGACAGCAGCTCCGTGACATACAGCGCTGACAGCAGCTCCGTGACATACAGCGCTGACAGCAGCTCCGTGACATACAGCGCTGACAGCAGCTCCGTGACATACAGCGCTGACAGCAGCTCCGTGACATACAGCGCTGACAGCAGCTCCGTGACATACAGCGCTGACAGCAGCTCCGTGACATACAGCGCTGACAGCAGCTCCGTGACATACAGCGCTGACAGCAGCACCGTAAGCAGCCCCAGGAGGAAGTCAGCACAGCACAGGGATGGTGTGATCCCCTCATAATAAGAACCCCCAGGAGGAAGTCAGCACAGCACAGGGATGGTGGGAGCCCCTCATAATAAGAACACCCAGGAGGAAGTCAGCACAGCACAGGGATGGTGGGAACCCCTCATAATAAGCAGCCCCAGTAGAAATATGACACCGCTCAACCTCTTCAAAGAGGAGGGTAGGGGCATATAGTACGGTGTGCTTTTTTGGGTCAGGGAAGTGAGCCAAATGAATTAAGAAGGTCTGTGTGCTTGATTCCAAAAATTGTTTATAGACATATACATGGTCTACTGATCACATGTGTTGAATTCCTCCGAGATCCATGCCTCATTCATTTTTAGAAATGTGAGGTAGTTAACACTGTGGTGAGCTAGGCGAGTACGCTTATCGGTCACAATCCCCCCTGCTGCGCTGAACGTCCTTTCGGACAGGACACTGGATGAGGGGCAAGCCAACAGTTCGATTGCAAATTGGGCAAGCTCTGGCCAGAGGTCAAGCCTGCCCACCCAGTAGTCTAGGGGTTCATCACTCCTCAGAGCGTCCACATCGGCCGTTAACCCAATGTAGTCGGACACCTGACGGTCTAGGCGTTCCCTGATGCTGGATCCGGATGACACCTGTCGATGGGTCGGCTGAAAGAATGACCTCATATCCGAAGTCACCAACACATCTTCAAACCGGCCTCTTCTTGCAGGCGCTGTTGGATTGGTACCCGCAAATCCTTCTCTGGGAGTGGGAATTGCTCCTCTGCCAGCGCACGCAAAAGCAGAATGCAGCATTTCTCGAAGCAAGGCCTGGAAGTGCTGCATTCTGACAGCCCTCTGCGACGGCGGTAACATTTCCGCCATTTTGTGTTTGTACCGGGGGTCTAAGTACGTTGCCACCCAGTACTGGTCCTTGACCCTCATGCTTTTTATACGGGGGTCCCTATTAAAACACTGGAGCATGAAGGCCCCCATTTGCACTAAAGTGGAAGCGGTGTGGTGGCCTGGCTCCTGCTCATCATCCAGGATAATGTCGTCCTCTTCATTCTCCTCTCCCCATCCTCGCACAACAGGGATCCCAGAAAGGTTTAAAGCATGCTCTTCTTGCTCCTGCTCATCCGCCCCGGCACCATCCTCCTCTGACTCCTCATCAGACTCCTGTTGTTGACTTGTCTCAGATAGAGTAGCCCCCCCTGGGAATTCATCCAGCATTGCGACTTCCTCATCTTCCCGCTCCTGCTCCTCCACAGCCTGATCAATGACACGACGCAATGCACGCTCCAGAAAGAAGGCATAAGGTACCATGTCACTGATGGCGCCATGGCTGCGACTGACCAGTTTGGTGATCTCCTCAAATGGCCGCAGAAGTCTGCATGTGTCGCGCATGAGCAGCCACTGGCGCGGTGAAAAAAAACCCAGCTCCCCAGAACCGTTTCTTTCGCAGAGTTCATACAGGTAGACGTTAACTGCACGTTTCTGCTGGAGCAGCCTATCAAGCATATAGAAGGTTGAGTTCCATCGCGTCGGGCAATCGCAAATAAGACGTCTGACCGGCAGATGGTGTCGCCGCTGAATGTCAGCAAGGCGAGCCATGGCCGTGTAAGATCTTCTGAAATGGGCCGAGATTTTCCTTGCCTGCCGCAAGATGTCCTGGACCCCAGGGTATTTGACAAGGAATCGCTGCACGACCAAGTTTAAGACGTGTGCCATGCACGGCACGTGCGTGATTTTGCCCTGTTTCAATGCGCTAAGCAGATTGGCACCGTTGTCACACACCACTTTACCAACTGTCAAATTGAGCGGTGTTAGCCACTCATCTGCCTGTGAACGCAAAGCTGAAAGGAGTGCCGGGCCAGTGTGGCTCTTTGCTTCCAGGCACAACAGACGCAGCACGGCATGGCAACGTCTCACCTGGCATGTGGAATAGGTTCTGGGGAGCTTGGGCGGTGCAGTGGAAGAGACGCTAGCAGCGGAAAAGGAGGAGGCAGCTGAGGAGGAGAGGGAGGAGGATGGAGTAGGAGGAGGAGAAGAAGAGTCAGGCCTGCATGCAATCCGTGGCGGTAAAACCAAATCTACACGGGTGCCACGGGTTACATGCTTGACGGCCGTCAGAAGGTTCACCCAGTGGGCAGTAAAACTGATATACCTTCCCTGCCCGTGTTTGCTAGACCACGTGTCTGTGGTCAGATGTATCTTGGCACCGACACTGTGTGCCAGAGATACATTCACTTGCCGCTGAACATGGCCATATAGCTCTGGGATGCCCTTCTCTGAGAAATACTTCCTTCCTGGGACCTTCCATTGTGGTGTTCCAATGGCCACAAATTTGCGAAAGGCCTCCGAGTCCACCAGTTTATATGGCAGTAGTTGGCGGGCTATGAGTTCTGACAAGCCAGCCGCCAACCGTTGGGCAAGAGGGTTATCCGGCGTCATCATTTTTTTACGCTCAAACATTAGGCCCACGGAAGCCTGCCTTTTTGCAGAAAAATGTGAGCTTGGCGTGATGGAAGGTGGAGTGGAGGACAATTGTGAGGAGAGAGGAGAAGGAGAAGTAGAAGACGAGGCTGGACGGTGAGAGCCTGCAGTGTGGCTTTGTGTGTTCCGTTGCTCCCACTGGGCTCGGTGATGGCTGCTCATGTGCCTTCTTAAGGCGGTCGTCCCTAGGTGAGTATTGGGCTTACCGCGACTAACGCGTTGACTGCAAAGATTGCAGATGGCAACGCTATTGTCAGCAGCGGACACGTTAAAAAAAGCCCACACTGCGGAGCCATGTGCCGGTGTCCTGGGAGCGCCAGATGTGACCGTACATGGTCGATGACTCGCTCCTGATACATTTGCAGTCTGCTTTGTCCCTGCTGTGCAATGTAAGTCATTGCTGCTTCTCCTCCCTATCTGCTGGTCCATATCTCCCTCTGAACTCCCCTCCTCTTCCTCTCTTGTGGGCACCCACGTGACATCACTAGACACGTCATCATCAACGTCACCTTCCCCACCGCTATAAGTAGAGTAGGCAGCAACACCGGGGACCAACCTCCTCCTTGGGCTGATCTGGGTACTGGCGTCAGACTGCTGAGTAGCGCTTGTTGCTACCTCCTCTTCCTGATCCAATACCAAGAGTGGCTGCGCATCAGAAATGTCCTCTTGATATGGATCGGAAAATAATTCCAGTGACTCAAGCGGAAGGTATGTGGTGGTGGTGGTGGTGGTCGTGTTGTTGGTGGTAGTGTCTTTGGGGGTGCACATAGCAGAGAGTGAAGAAGAGGGTGCAGATCGAGAGGATGAGGAGGGTGCAGAAGAGTAAGGCTGAGCGAGCCACTCAACCAAGTCTGGTGCATCCTTTAAAGTAATTGAACGCACCTTCTGCAACTTCCCACTTTGGCTCAAGCCTGTTGCTCCTGCCCTACCCCTACCACCCCTGCGGAAGGGCCTGCCTCTTCCTCTGCATGTCATTTTTTAAATGACCCTGTGACAAAACTCTTAGTCCCTATACCGCTGAAGGACTGCTGCAGTATAGGTGAGCGGTCAGCAGTGGTGCACGTCAACCCTATCTATTGTGGACCTATAGCGGTCCTTACAGAACAGCAGACTGTACCGCACTCAAGCCTATGTACCGTAGCACCCTATACCAAGTTACCAGTCCTTATAAGAACTTTTGTGGACCAAGCAGGTTGTGTATTAGTGTTTAGCAGACTGTACGTCAGTCCCTATACCGCTGAAGGACTGCTGCAGTATAGGGCAGCGGTCAGCAGTGGTGCACGTCAACCCTATCTATTGTGGACCGATAGCGGTCCTTACAGAACAGCAGACTGTACCGCACTCAAGCCTATGTACCGTAGCACCCTATACCAAGTTACCAGTCCTTATAAGAACTTTTGTGGACCAAGCAGGTTGTGTATTAGTGTTTAGCAGACTGTACGTCAGTCCCTATACCGCTGAAGGACTGCTGCAGTATAGGGCAGCGGTCAGCAGTGGTGCACGTCAACCCTATCTATTGTGGACCGATAGCGGTCCTTACAGAACAGCAGACTGTACCGCACTCAAGCCTATGTACCGTAGCACCCTATACCAAGTTACCAGTCCTTATAAGAACTTTTGTGGAACAAGCAGGTTGTGTGTTAGTGATTAGCAGACTGTACGTCAGTCCCTATACCAATGAAGGACTGCTGCAGTATAGGGCAGCGGTCAGCAGTAGTGCACGGCAACCCTATGTATTGTGGACCGATAGCGGTCCTTACAGAACAGCAGACTGTACCGCACTCAAGCCTATGTACCGTAGCACCCTATACCAAGTTACCAGTCCTTATAAGAACTTTTGTGGACCAAGCAGGTTGTGTATTAGTGTTTAGCAGACTGTACGTCAGTCCCTATACCGCTGAAGGACTGCTGCAGTATAGGGCAGCGGTCAGCAGTGGTGCACGTCAACCCTATCTATTGTGGACCGATAGCGGTCCTTACAGAACAGCAGACTGTACCGCACTCAAGCCTATGTACCGTAGCACCCTATACCAAGTTACCAGTCCTTATAAGAACTTTTGTGGACCAAGCAGGTTGTGTATTAGTGTTTAGCAGACTGTACGTCAGTCCCTATACCGCTGAAGGACTGCTGCAGTATAGGGCAGCGGTCAGCAGTGGTGCACGTCAACCCTATCTATTGTGGACCGATAGCGGTCCTTACAGAACAGCAGACTGTACCGCACTCAAGCCTATGTACCGTAGCACCCTATACCAAGTTACCAGTCCTTATAAGAACTTTTGTGGAACAAGCAGGTTGTGTGTTAGTGATTAGCAGACTGTACGTCAGTCCCTATACCAATGAAGGACTGCTGCAGTATAGGGCAGCGGTCAGCAGTAGTGCACGGCAACCCTATGTATTGTGGACCGATAGCGGTCCTTACAGAACAGCAGACTGTACCGCACTCAAGCCTATGTACCGTAGCACCCTATACCAAGTTACCAGTCCTTATAAGAACTTTTGTGGACCAAGCAGGTTGTGTATTAGTGTTTAGCAGACTGTACGTCAGTCCCTATACCGCTGAAGGACTGCTGCAGTATAGGGCAGCGGTCAGCAGTGGTGCACGTCAACCCTATGTATTGTGGACCGATAGCGGTCCTTACAGAACAGCAGACTGTAACGCACTCAGGCCTATGTACCGTAGCACCCTATACCAAGTTACCAGTCCTTATAAGAACTTTTGTGGACCAAGCAGGTTGTGTGTTAGTGATTAGCAGACTGTACGTCAGTCCCTATACCAATGAAGGACTGCTGCAGTATAGGGCAGCGGTCAGCAGTAGTGCACGGCAACCCTATGTATTGTGGACCGATAGCGGTCCTTACAGAACAGCAGACTGTAACGCACTCAGGCCTATGTACCGTAGCACCCTATACCAAGTTACCAGTCCTTATAAAAACTTTTGTGGACCAAGCAGGTTGTGTGTTAGTGTTTAGCAGACTGTGCGTCAGTCCCTATACCGCTGAAGGACTGCTGCAGTATAGGGCAGCGGTCAGCAGTGGTGCACGTCAACCCTATCTATTGTGGACCGATAGCGGTCCTTACAGAACAGCAGACTGTACCGCACTCAAGCCTATGTACCGTAGCACCCTATACCAAGTTACCAGTCCTTATAAGAACTTTTGTGGACCAAGCAGGTTGTGTATTAGTGTTTAGCAGACTGTACGTCAGTCCCTATACCGCTGAAGGACTGCTGCAGTATAGGGCAGCGGTCAGCAGTGGTGCACGTCAACCCTATGTATTGTGGACCGATAGCGGTCCTTACAGAACAGCAGACTGTAACGCACTCAGGCCTATGTACCGTAGCACCCTATACCAAGTTACCAGTCCTTATAAGAACTTTTGTGGACCAAGCAGGTTGTGTGTTAGTGATTAGCAGACTGTACGTCAGTCCCTATACCAATGAAGGACTGCTGCAGTATAGGGCAGCGGTCAGCAGTAGTGCACGGCAACCCTATGTATTGTGGACCGATAGCGGTCCTTACAGAACAGCAGACTGTACTGCACTCAGGCCTATGTACCGTAGCACCCTATACCAAGTTACCAGTCCTTATAAAAACTTTTGTGGACCAAGCAGGTTGTGTGTTAGTGTTTAGCAGACTGTGCGTCAGTCCCTATACCGCTGAAGGACTGCTGCAGTATAGGGCAGCGGTCAGCAGTAGTGCACGGCAACCCTATGTATTGTGGACCGATAGCGGTCCTTACAGAACAGCAGACTGTAACGCACTCAGGCCTATGTACCGTAGCACCCTATACCAAGTTACCAGTCCTTATAAGAACTTTTGTGGACCAAGCAGGTTGTGTGTTAGTGATTAGCAGACTGTACGTCAGTCCCTATACCAATGAAGGACTGCTGCAGTATAGGGCAGCGGTCAGCAGTAGTGCACGGCAACCCTATGTATTGTGGACCGATAGCGGTCCTTACAGAACAGCAGACTGTACCGCACCCAAGCCTATGTACCGTAGCACCCTAGACAGACCAAGTTACCAGTCCTGATAAAGAGCTTTGTGGAACAAGTGAGTTGTGAATGATTAGCAGACTGCAGCAGAAGGGCAGCAGTCAAGTATAATATTCTTTCTATATTTGGAAGAAAGAATATTATACGTGTACAAGCCTATTACCGTACCACTGATACCAGTCCTGAAAAGAACCTTTGTGGAACTAATAGTAACAGCAAGTCTTTAAAATTATCCTCACTGCCTGACACACTGCTTCCTGCCTGTCCCTATACAAATTGGCAAAAAAGAGTAGGCTGGAACGATTAGCTGGAACAGCTCTTTTGTGGACCTGATAGTAACAGCTAATGATGATGATGATGATGATGATGAAGAAAGACTAATCTGGCTGAGCTGTCCCTAAAATAGCAGCATACAGCGCTCTGTCCCTTTATCTAAACTGACAAAAGAAACTCAGGCTGCTGACCTAACACCTATACCAGTCCTGAAAAGAACTTTTGTGTACCAAATAGCTAGCGTTTTCTCTGTCCCTACTCCACACAGGATCCTTTCCCTACAGTGACAGAAGAAAGAATGTAAAATGGCCACCGGATCGGGTGTATTTATAGGTTAGGGGGAATGTCCAAGTGTCCATGAGCTGTCATGTCTCAATTGGTTGTCCTGTAACACATGATAAACGTGTCACGAAAGGTTAAAGTTCTTGTATACATTAAACACGTAAGTCCGCCGGGGCGAACGACGGAAAAAGGCGTTCGAACCCGCGGACGGCGAAAGTCGGAAATTCGCCGCGAAACGACCGCCGGGCGAACCGTTCGGCCATCACTAATTGGGACTGCGTGGGAGGCAGGAAGGGATAGGCAAGTTTCAAATGTAGTGTTGTCAGGCTGATAAAGACTGATAGAGCTTATTATTTAGGTAAAGGCTGAATTTTCAGCATTCAATCTAATTATTCTTTAGGGTACAGATGTGCTCTCCGGAGATTTGAGTAATGACCAGCAGATGTAGAAGGCTCAGGACTATTTATTACAGTGGTGCTGCCAGGCAAATTTTTTCTACCTTATATTATAGCTTTATTTCATTATAGCTCTTTTATAAAAATTACAAATATATATATTATATATATTAAACTATTCTGCCACTTAAAGCACATCTAGTACTGAATCCTGAAACACACATGTTGCTCTTGATACGAAAACTACCAGAAAACATGACAGTCGAGTACTACTAGAAGTTTTTTTACTAATACTACCAACGTTGGTTACTAATGCTGCCCCTAAAAACTTTTTGTATTTGTAAGACCATTTACAATTTTAAGGCATCCCACAAACCTGAATTTCTGTATTTTCAATGTCACCCTTGTAGCTACATGACCCCCATTTTCTTTTTTTTCTTTTTTTTTCTTTTTTGCATTAGCAAAGGTCTGTCAAAGCTTTGGGGGCTTCCCATATTATTTAAGTGACAATAGTTTGTACATCTGTCTCCCAAAAGTTACCATCAAATGTAGGCCTTTATTGACAGTATTTCCATTCAAATACACGTTCATATTTTTTATTTCTAAGAATTGCGGTCAAATTTAATTCAGAAAAGTTTAAATCTTCTGTGGACATCTAAAGCCCCATACACACTATTAGTTTTTCTGCTGAGTTTTTCCTTCGGATTTACCAAAACCATATAATATGAGGTCAAACCTTAGGAATTTCAATTTTGTATGCAATCAGCGAGGCCCTTCTACTACATGGTTTTGGTAAACCTGGAGGAAAAACTCAGCAGAAAAACTGATAGTGTGTATGGGATCTAAGTGATCAACAGTGATGATCCTTCGTCACCAAATTCCTGCTGCTGCCAAAGTACCTACAAGTACCTACATACTGTAGTACATGGAAAGCTTCAATACATACTGTAGTACATTGAAGCTTTCTATGCTGTGGCTTCCTGCCATTTGGGGTCTGTGTAATTGTACACTTTTTGTATTGTTCACTTTGTAAAAGCACTAGAAAAAATATACTTTGATGAGCTTTACCAGGATAATTTTTTTTTTTTTTGCAAAGATTTTAGCAGTTTTGGGGGCTTCCCATATCGCTTGAGTGACAATAGCTTGTCTATAATTCTTCCAAAATTGACCATCAAAATAGTCCTCTATTGTCTTTAATTCAATTCTAATTATAATTTCATTATGTTTTTAAATTCTAAAAATTGGGGTTACATTTAATTCAGAAAGGCTTAAACCTTCTGTGGACATCTAATCAGTGGAGGACTTACCACCAAATTCCTGGTGCTGCAAAAAGTACCTTTGTACCACTTTGAAGCTTTCCTTGCAAGGTTAATTCATTCTTTAATATTTGTTAAAATAATTTTGGCATTTTACTTACAAGTTTTCTTTTTGTGGTTTGTGTTATTTAGGCTCAGAGCCCTCTCAGCAATAAAAATAACCACTTTAAGACCAACATGTTAAACCCCTCTTCCTGTCCAAGCCATTTTTTAATATTCAGCACTTTGAAACTCTGACTGACAATCACTCGGTTGTACAACACTTCACCCAAATTAATTTACCATGCCGGTTGGTCCAGGAATGGCAGAGCTTTGCAGTAGATGCCTTTCCATGCGGTGACTGTCAATAGGAACCCCTTGGATGGTTAGAGAAACTTATTACAATCTTGGCCATCATGCAGCATCTCTACTAATTTCACACACCTCTAGCCCCTGTGTTTGTCACCTTGTACAACATAGGTAAATTACTGAGCAGAGGTTGCTTCGTAATCTCTGCTATAACTAGAGTATTCCAATTCTTGGCAATGCATCCTTGCGGTCCTTGCCATATCCTGGCCACCTGCTTCTTTATACCTAATCATTGAATCATCACTATGCTCTAAATTATAATATGTGCTTAAGCTCTTAGCCCTTGTACACACGGTCGGAGATTCCGACGGAATGTGTCCTATCAGACCGTTTTGTCGGATAATCCGACTGTGTGTGGTATGCATAGAACTGTTTCCGTCAGAATATCCGTCTGACCCAATTTTCCAACTTGTTGGAAATATTTTCCGACAAACTGGTCCGATCGGACATACTCCGATCATGTGTAGAGAATTTTGATCGGACAAGTGCCACGCATGCTCAGATCAAATTCCTACACCAAAGTTATTGGCTACTAGCGTGAACGTAGTCCCGTCGTAACGAAATAACGTCATCACGTTCTGAAGGATTGGATTTTCTGACAACTTGGTCCAACCATGTGTATGCAACAGTTTCGGACACATTCCGTCGGACAAAATCCGTCGGACAAAATCCAACGGATTTGGTTGGCAGAATGTCCAACCGTGTGTACAAGGGCTTAAAGGAGCGTTCTCACGAGTAACATGTAGAGCTGAGCTACAGCACACCTCCAACCACTCAACACAAAATCTATTTTAACATTATTGATCATTAATCATGTCTATCAGAATGTTGATTTGACTAAATAGACAGCTTACTAATGTCGGTGTATTAAGGTGGTGTGTTATGTGCCAATAAGCAACTTTTGCAATACCTTGAATGGAAAATGTTTTAGCATTGTTAAACTCTTTTATAATATGTAATAAAGATATTTGAATTTTATAAAAATTGTTATTGGGGTGCCTACAAGGTCCATCATCAATTTGTCCATTTGGTCTTCCAATTCTACTTGGACGCTGCACTTTTTTTTATGGTTTTTGCATCCACAGTAACACTCTGTGATGATACAATTAAACTTTTTCCAAATTTTATATCATTATTTTGGGACAGATAGAGTTTTCTTTTGGTGGCATTTAATCAGCATATTTTTTTTTTACTATAAAAGGAAAAAAGACTGAAAAAATTAGGAACATGGTTGCTGGCTACACTAGCTCTGCTGACACTGGCACTGGTTTGACTTGGCAATCAGGAACATTGTTTCTGACTGCACTGGCTCTGGTAATATTGTACTGGTGTTGTGGCCACCAGGAACTCTGTTTCTGGCTTCCAGTTGTCTAGTGACAATGGCACTTGTGTGGTGGCAGTCAGAAACACTGTTGATGGTTACACTGGTCTGGTGATACTGAGACTGGTGTGACGGTGATAAGGAATACTGTTTCTAAGGCCGCGTACACACGGGCGGATTGTCTGCCCAACTTAGTCCGCTGAACCGTGTTTCATCGGACAATCCGCTCGTGTGTGGGCTTCAGCGGACTTTTTCAGCGGACAGTCTGACGGACTTAGTCTTTCGGAATTTCCGTAATTTTGTCCGTCCAAACTTGGTTTTGTCCATCCAAACTTGGTTTCAGCGGACAGTCCGCTCGTGTGTAGGCAAGTTGGACGGACTAAGTATGGCGCATGCTCAGAAAGGATTTACACGGCCGAAGGTTGCATTGCAGTGTATTGGACGTCGTTTTTCTAGTCCCGTCGTACGTGCTGTACACGTCATCGCGCAAGTTTTCAGCGGACTGTCTGTTCATCGTGTGTGGTCAAGTCCGTTCATTTAAAAGTTGAACGGACTGTCTGTCGGATTGTCTGATGAACTTAGTTGGGCAGACAATCCGCCCGTGTGTACGCGGCCTAACTTACACTGGTCTGGTGACACTGACACTGGTGTGAGTGTTGATCTGGGACACTGTGGCTGACTTACAGTGGTCTGGGCAGCCTTTTTTTATGTACAGCAGTTGAACAGATAGTGGTTAATGATGTGTTAGTGATAATATAGATAGGAATGTCCTATATTTATGAACTGTTGGTAAGACATTTGTTTTTACATTTTCTATTAAAATGCATTGAATATGTATGAAAATGTATGTTTTTATTTCTAAAGGTTGTTTTATAGCCTTTGCTAAGTGCAACATTTTTTAAACACTCTTAGCAATTAAACTCTAAAGGAAAAGAAAATATACTCTTTTCCCTAATTAAACCCTTAATCTCTAGATTTATGACAGAGCAAGCACAGAAAAAAATTCTAGTTCCTAGTAAACTGTTTAAATCTCTATTGCTGGTAAAGGGCATGATATACCTAAATGCTGACATATAGTCTTGAACAGACTCTTCAAGCTGCACTGAAAAAGGTAATTGGTTTAAAATGACAAGATGTGGAGGGCTTTTTCTGGTATTACAATACTTAGATGTTGTTATATTTAAAAAAAATTAACTTGTGAAATAGTAGTGGAAAATGTAAGTTTGTAAAAAAAGAAAAAGTAAGAAATGCGTCTTTGCTTAATTGGACTTCAGATACAAAATCATTACAGTCTTTGCACTTCACCTATGGCATTACCATAGCTAATTGGTAACTTCCACATTTATTACTGTCTGCAGTGAGGTTTGCTCACAAGGGCCTTCTCCTTGTTTGTTAATGGTCCCCAGGATTCCCTATCATAGTTTAGTTTAGGGTCAGATAATGGCCTGAGAAAATAAAACTAAAAATTGGTGGCTATGGGGAACATAGCATAATTTTTGCTTCAAACTTCAATCTTATTTACAGAAGTTTGCAGTTTAAGTCATATGCTTTATTTTCTAACTTAAAGTATATATAAGCGCTTACCTTGTAAAACAACCCAGATGTTTTTTTTTTCAATTAACCACATGACCTCTGTTCTCAGTTTCATAAGTGACTTAGAGAACTGGAGGTGGACAAAAAAAGCAGTACACTGATCTTCCCAGTGAATGACTGCAGGGGACGGGGTGTCAGCACAAGTCTTCTTAGCCCGTCTGAGGTTTGCTAGAGAGCATTTGGATGATCCAGAAGAGGATTGGGAGAATGTCATATGGTCAGATGAGACCAAATTAGAACTGTTTGGTAGAAACACAACTCGTCGCGTTTGGAGGAGAGAGAATGCTGAGTTTCAAGCAAAGGACACCATACCTACTGTGAAGCATGGGGGTGGCAACATCATGCTTTGGGGCTGTTTCTCTGCAAAGGGAACAGGACAACTGATCCATGTACATGAAAGAATGAATGGGGCCATGTATCGTGAGATTTTGAGTTCAAATTCCTCCCATCAGCAAGGGCATTGAAGCTGAAACGTAACTGGGTCTTTCAGCATGACAATGATCCCAAACACACATCCCGGGCAACGAAGGAGTGGCTTCATAAGAAGCATTTCAAGGTCTGGGAGTGGCCTAGCCAGTTTCCAGATCTCAACCCCATAGAAAACCTTTGAAGGGAGTTGAAAGTCCGTATTGCCCAGTGACAACCCCAAAACATCACTGCTCTAGAGGAGATTTGCATGGAGGAATCGGTAAACATACCAGCAACAGTGTGTGACAACCTTGTGAAGACTTGCAGAAAACGTTTGATCTCTGTCATTGCCAACAAAGGATATATAATAAAGTATTGAGATGAACTTTTGATATTGACCAAATACTTATTTTCCACCTTAATTTGCAAATAAATTCTTTCAAAAGACAATGTGATTGTCTGGATTTGTTTCCACATTTTGTCTCCCATAGTTGAGGTATACCTATGATGACAATTGTCAGCCTCTCTCCTCTTTTAAGTGGGAGAACTTGCACCATTGGTGGCTGACTAAATAATTTTTTGCCCCAATGTATATGTGATGGTAGAATCACCAGGGATTTCACACAAAGAAAGCAATGCATAGAGAACAGGATATGTTTTATCACAATTACATGGTACAACAGGCACATACCAGGAATATGAAATGTTGGGGTAACACACTCTTTAACCACTTGAAGACCAGCTGCCGCAGTTGTGCTGCAGTAAGTTGGCTCCCCTGGGTGAATTGCTGTCATGGTACATCGGCCGCTTTCTGTAGGGGGAGCGATGCTGGAGCCGATGTGCGTGGCGAGCGGGCGCAATGCCCACAGGCTACCAGTGATCGCTCCTGACAGAGACAGAACAGGGATCTGTCAATGTAAATAGACAAATCTCCATTCTGTCAGGGGAGGAAAGACAGATCTGCTGTTCCTACTGATAAGGAACAGCGATTGTTCTCCTCATTCAGGCAGTCCCATCCCCCACATTTAAAAACACTCCTCCACATTTAACCTCTTGATTGCTCCCTAGTGTTAACCCCTTCCCTTCCAGTGACATTTATACAGTAATCGGTGGTTATTTTTAGCTCAGAAGTGTCTAAGTGTCAGAAGTGTCCGATCTGTCCACCACAATGTCACAGTCCTGCTAAAAATCGCTGACTAGTAAAAAAAAAAAAACATTAATAATAAAAATGCCATAAATATACCCTCTATTTTGTAGACACAATAACTTTTGTGCAAACCAATCAATATACACTTATTGCGATTTTTTTTTTAACAAAAATATGTAGAAGAATACATATTGGCCTACACTGCTGAAAATTTTTGTTTAAAAAAAAATGTTGTATATGTATTATAGCAAAAAGTAAAAATTATATTTTTTTTCAAAATTGGCAGTCTTGTTTGTTTATAGTGCAAACAATGAAAACCACAGAGATGATCAAACACAACCAAAGGAAATCTCTATTTGTGGGAAAAAAGGGACATCAATTTTATTTTGGTACAGTGTTGCATGACCATACAATTGTCAGTTAAAGCAATGCAGTGCCGTATTGCAAAAAATGGCCTGGTCATTAAGGGGGCAAATCCTTCCGGTCCTTAAGTGGTTAAGTTACTAAGGATGCTAGCTTCCCATTTGACTTAAATTACTTTCATCTGGCTTTATACATTTTTGAAAATGGTTATGAAACCTACATATTCATACAAATGGTTACACAGTTGAGCAATGAACTATAGCGATTTAAATAAAACATTTTTTTTTTTTTTTTTTACACAACTGAGTAGCAACAGGTTAGATTATGGATTATTAGATTATGGAGATATGAATCAGGGGTGTTACTGGGGTATTTCTCAGAGATTTTTGAAATGGCCATTTACCAGAGACGCAGTAACATACAAACATGAATGAAATACGACTAGTTTTTCTGCATAGTAGTGGTTATTGTAAGTAATCGGAAACTTAAGAGATGTATTTGGCTCCTTGACTAGAAGATAAGAGGGCGAGGCACACTTGCAACATCAATGAGAAGATGAGCCCCTCTGAAATCATATACCTTTGATCAAAGGCTTAGAAGAAATAGGCTTTATTGTCAGAGGTCATAAATTCATTTAAAGAGTCATTAAACCAATTATAAATATCTTCACACGTAATATTGCATTTTAAACATACTACCTTAATTATTATTACATTTGTTTTGTATAGAGTAAGAAAAAAAACTGATTAATTCTGCTGTTCCCTAGTGCAAGCTTCTTGACTGTGTTCCTGCTGCAGTATCAGGTGGCATGGATCAACCATTGCTAATCGTACTGCACATACTCCAGTATTAGTGAAAGGGCAAGCCATTCACTTCCTCCTTTGTTCAAGTCTAGTTTTCCCATGTGATTGTTAACATATACTGTAATGTTTGTGAACATATACTCATTGATCAATGCCAATTCCTCCCTCTCTCCTCATTCATGACAAGAGAAAGGAAGAAGGTTGGGACTTTGCATGAGATGTGAACCAAGCAGTAATATATAATGATGTTGTGTAGGAACATACTGATAAACAAAATATAATATATTGTAGAATCATACTAGTACATATAGGTAGTTGTATTGGGAGCTACTTTATTTGAGCACCCCTAGCAATACAGGTACTCCTCACTTAACGACCGGGTTCTGTTCCAATGACCAGGTTGTTAAACAAATTGGTTGTTTAACGAAGAGTCACGTCAAGTAATCAATATTTTTGTTTCAATAGATTTTTATTATTTCACACAAGAGGTAACAGTACATGAAAATACAAAAGTATAATGGGGCTCATCGCCCTTATGTGAATGACAAACTCCATGTGGGTGATAAGACATCATGAAAAAATAATATAACAACCCAATAACTAGGTTAAGGTAAAGATAATGGGAGATTGCACGACCAGACTTTTTAAGACGACAACAGGGCCCAAAAGCAAGTAGGCACCTGATGACGCTTGGTTAATGTCTCTCGCTTGGGGGCGAGCTTAGCTGAGGGGGCGCCCCGCCGCCCCAAAAGGGATCACGCTGCGGCAGGAAACCCCTCCCCCATCCCCTCAGCCCCACTGAAGGAGTGGTAGAAACATAACAGTTTGCAAACATGGCTTAAAACGGGTCATGTCTAAACGAAATAACATGTCTTTGAGCTCCCGGCAAGCGCCAGGCTCGGGCAACATATGTACAATGTATTACATAAAACATCCTCGTGGGGTAAAAACCAGTGGGAATTTACTTATATCATCCCCTTCACCCTATGGACTTAAGAGTCAGGAAGGAGCGCCCCCACCAGGTTGTAAATGATATACAACCCCGTCGTGGGGAGCTGCTTTGTGTGGGTGCCTTAACCTTGTGTTTAGAGAGGAAAAGGAGAAGAAAGACAAAGAGGGAAGAAATTAAAAGAAGTGAAGAGGAAAAGAGTAGAATGTAGAAAAGCGGAAGCAAGTGGTCCAGAGAGGCATGGATCACTCTAGGATGCTTTGGAGGTCAGTGCGGGAGTGTGATTCCCACAAATGATGCCCAAGGTTCCCAAGTGTAGTAGAATTTCTCGGAACGGTCCAAGATTACACTAGCCATCTTTTCTTGGTTCATTATCCAGGAGATCTTTCATCTAGCTAGCAAGGTGGAAACCAATGTTTTTTTTCCAGGCCTCAGCCAGGGTAAGCTTGGCCCCCAGCAAAATAAAGTAGATGAGGCGTTGTGTAATCTTGAAAGTTTCCTTCACAGGGAAATTGAGGAGAGCGGTGAGGGGAGATGGTTGAATAGACCTTGAGGTGATTTTGCTGATCCATGAGAAAATTTTACGCCAAAAAGGACTTATTCTGGGGCAAGACCACCAAACATGTAGCATGTCGCCCCTGAGGTTGCAGCCCAAAAACAGAGGGGGGAAGCCGCTGGGAAGATGTTAGCCAATTTCGTGGGCACCAAATACCATCTGGTAAAAACGTTTAGGCTTTAGGTTCTATGAGGCCGGTATTCAAAATGCCTTTGTATGATTGGGAGAAATTCCTTTGCCAAGTCTCCAAGCTCCAGTGTTGAGCTAGATCCTCTTCCCATGCCAGCATAAAAGGTGTCTTGGACTGTCTGGATGAAAGCCCCCCGTAGATCAGAGAGATCCCACCCCTCTGCTCGATGGCCTGCCTACACCAGTGTTCATATGGAGTTATTTGTGGGCCATTTGGAAGTGATTTACATTGTTTGTGTAGGAACTCGGATATCTGCGCAAATCTGAAAAATTCAGACCTGGGCATATCCAATTTACTGATGCAGAATGCTTCAGAGAGTGGGCCAAGGGGTCTAAGGAAGTGCCCTATTCTGTATAACCCCTTATCAAGCCACCACTGGAAAGCTCTTATGTCAAGGCCCCGGCGGAATTCCGGGTTGTGAAATAGGTGTTTCAAAGGTTTCATGGGGGAGGTTAGATGGTCGTTGCGTTTCAGAGTGTCCCAAAGGACAAAAGAATGGGACAGTATCGGGGACAGAATTGGAGGTCTTAATTTCCTGGGACTCCAGAGGAGATAGTCTAGTGTGTGGAGGGGGACCGCCTGCCTCTCAATATGTATCCAGTCAGGATGCTCCCATCGTGAATAGACAGTAGAAAGCTGGGCTAATTGTGCTGCTTGGAAGTACCAGAGCAGTTTGGGCAAGCCAAGCCCACCCTCCAACCTGGATCTAAATAAAACAGTTTTTGAGAATCTGTGGCCGCTCTTACCCCAAATGAATTTGATGATTTTGGCTTGAAAGTGTTCAAGGGGAGTTTTGTCAACTGGTATCGGAAGGGCTTTAAAGTAGTATAGTATACGGGGGAGTAAGGACATCTTGATCGTATTGATCCTGCTCAACCAGGATAAGGAGAGCCCTGACCACCGGGAGAGATCCTCCTCCAGTTTTTTATATAGTGGTGGGTAGTTAGCTCAGTAGAGGAGTTCCACTCTGGGGTCAGTTTTATCCCCAAGTACGTGATGGACGAGTCACTCCAAGAGAACCGAAAACTCTCCCGGAGCCTGACAAGGAGCGAACCTGGAATATTGATGTTAAGCACTTGGAACTTGTTATAGTTAACCCTGAGCCCAGACGCTGTACTGAAGTCGTCCAGGAGGTGACAGATATTAGGAAGAGATGTTAGAGGAGAGGAGACAAATAATAGTATGTCATCCCCAAATAATGCGCATTTGTGGGTTTGTGTGCCACATTGAATGCCTTGGATGCTCAGACCATTTCTGAAGTAATAAATATTTTAAGCATTCTTAACTACTGTACTGTACTGTATTGTGAAAAAAAAGGTCTAAAACACACATCTCCAGCTCAATAATGTTGTTTTAATTTGCATAAGTACAGAACACAAACAAGAATTCTGTACTGTACTGGTCAATACAATGATGTATAGCGCATTGTTAGGGTGGGGAGAGCTGGTCGTAAGTCCGAGTGGTCGTTAAACAGGTAAGTCATTAAAGTGGTTCTGCATCTAAAAAAAAAATATTAAAAGCCAGCAGCTACTAATATTGCAGCTGCTGACTTTTAATAAAATCACACTTACCTGTCCCAGGGTCCAGCGATGTCGGCGGCAGATCACGAGCGATTGCTCGTCTCGCTGCTGCCACTGCCGCCATCCTCTGTCAGGAAATCGGGAAGTGAAGCATGGCGGCTTCACTGCCCGGTTCCCTACTGCGCATGCGTGAGTCGCGCTGCGCGTCTCTTCAGATCCCCCGCTGTGTCCTGGGAACTGTGTGTTTCCCAGAACACAACAGGGGGGGCGGGGCGTCTGCGGGGGACTGCGGCGGTCTGCCCGGAAGTGGGTGCAGATACCTGGATTATCCAGGTAACTGCACCCCCCTCCCCCTGAAAGGTGCCGAATGTGGCACCGGAGGGGGGGGGAGGGATCAGATTAGCGGAACTTCCCCTTTAGGGTGAAGAACCGCTTTAAACGAGGAATATCTGTATAATAGTGTAAAAATTCCATTAATTCAAGCATAATACATAATTTTAAACATTACATAGTTGATAAGATAAAAATACAAAACATTGGAACATGTGACTGTAGGATTGGGAACTGATAGTGAAGATAAAAAGAGTACAGCACAACAAATTCATGGTTGGCAGAAAATTTCATGTATATACACAATCTTGAACATATATGATATATATATTGATATCCTATAAGGCTCAATGCGTTTTGTGGAGCGATTTCTACTTCATCAGGAGAAGGTGCAATAAGCGTCAACATCAGCTCGAGGATATGCCACATGGTGTTATGGATAGAGGGCCACATGGGGATGTCTGTGCCACGAACAGAGAGAGTAATGCCTGCAGATGCCAAGGCGCATAAATAGGGATCTCATGGGTGATATGTATCTCCACTGTGTGGTCCATAAAAGCTTTGTCAGCAATCCCAAAAAGGGTCTAGTTAGCATAGCGACTCCATGTTCCAAAATGAAGTGCAGGACATCCCAGAGCAAAGTGGAAATGAGCAAGCCAGAATGTCGATGTGCTATATATGATACATGATAGCAGGTGCTATCATGCTAAGCCTTCACATAGAGAAGGTGAAGGAAAAGGTGCCACCACCCGGGCAGGGAACTGCCCAGGTGTGGATGCTAAATGGCATTATCTCCTCATCTGTTTTATAAAATCTTTCCTGAGATGTTCCTGTTGGGCATCTCTGTTTATGGTATTTGAACATATCCTATTTTATCTTATAACATGACTAAAAATTAATTTTTTTTTTTTTTTTTTTTCAAAAAGATTTTATTGAGTTATCACAATAACAAGCATGCGAAAAGAACATATTGTACACCAAATGATGAAAATCATACAATGGAAGGACCCAAGATACAGTCACATAATATGTTTACAGCAAAGAATGTATGTCACTAGTACCTAGGATCATAGGCTTAGGGCCCTGTAGCCAAGATCCGTGAGCAGTGGGTGATAAGGTCCGGTAAGTCCGGAGGTGAGCCATCCCCCCCAGACACCCCTATGGGCTGTGCCCATGGGGGATGCAGCACCACCTATCAATGACAAGACAAGTATGACAATGTGTAAAAGGTAGTCCCTCTATATCTACAGGGTAACTGCTAAAGATATCTAAGAGCTACACGTGGAATCTAGCTAACTTATAACAAATATACAAGTAACAAGAGAACAACAATCAGGTGATTCTCACTGCCGGCTCTATCTGGTCTGGGCGTAATGCTAAAAGAGGTCATGTGAGGGTTATGCAGCCAGGGTGGGCCAGCCAGGAGGACCAGTGTTTTTCAAATCTGGAGTTTTTCATGTGAATTTTTGAAAACAGAAATTCCATGCGACAATGTTCATTGAGGATGGCTATGAGCTCAAAAAGGGATGGAGGAAGGGGGTTTTTCCATGCACGTGCAATGAGCAGGCGTGCTGAAATTAGTATATGGTGTATCAGAGGTAGACTGACGATGGGCCAGTGGTGGGAGTCCAGACCAAATAGAGCCATACGTGGAGACAACTGTTGGGAGGAGTTGGTCAAAGACTGTACAAGGGAGGATACTTGGTTCCAGAAGATAGCTATAACAGGGCAGCTCCACCAGATGTGGAACATATCCCCTGTTGAGTTGCAGTTCCTCCAACATTGTGGAGAGTGAGTGGGGAAGATAGCTGTTAATTTATCGGGTGTGTAATACCATTTATGAAAGATTTTCATGAGTGTTTCCCAATGGGAAATGTTCCTGGAGTAAACTAGCGGGGTGCGTAGCACTCAATGCCAATCTTCTATCGAAAAGGAGTATCCTAACTGCGATTCCCAGTAGATCATGTTTGGAGGTTTAGCCGAGAAGGTAGGCTTTGCGAGAAGAGAGTAGATGAGGGATATTCCTTTAGTAGTACATAGGGGACGGTTGTAGTATTTAAGAAGCTCCTTGGAGGTGTTTTCTGTCGAAGTCGACACTTTGGAGAGAATATGTCTGATTCTGAGATACATGTAGAAGTCCTTATGTGAGAGCCCGAATTCCGTGACTAGTTGTTGAAAACTTTTTAGGTCTGAAGAAAGATAGAGATCTCCAATCGTTTTGATTCCAGTTGCATGCCAATGTTGGATAGGGAGGTCTGGGGACAATAATTGTAACGCCATAAAGGGTAGATTTCTTAATGAGTCTCCATGTATACCCGTTGAGGCAAGACAGATTGCAACCCATTGCTTTAACAAAGCATGTACTGTGGGGAAGATAGGTCGTGTGAAGGGCAGGGACATCCAGATTGCTGCTAAAGACAGTTGAGGGCTATCTGTAAACGCTATCGATTCTATTTGTTTCCACCTTGATTCCGAGCTGGACGACCATAGTTGCTTTCCTTGATCCAATATTACCGCTCTATAATATTTTTTAACCTCTGGTGCTCCCATCCCACCATGAACAGTGGGTGTACATAAGACAGATGACTTTAAGCGGGGCTTACGCCCGGCCCAAATGAATGAGTCCAGGATACGCTGGATTCTAGATAGATCTGCAGTCAGAATGGGAAGTGGAAGAGTTCGAAAAAAATAAAGAACATGCGGGAGTAAAAACATTTTAGTAAGGGCAATCCTACCAACCCATGAAGCTTTTATGGGAGCCAAAGTCGAGGTCAGACTGTTCAGCTTCCCCAATAAAGAAGCTAAATTGTTCCTAAGCATTACAGAGGAGGGGGAAGTCAGTTGAATTCCTAAATACATCATGGAAGCACTGGGGGCCCAGGAGAAAGGAGAGATGTTGGATATGTCTAATTTCAGCGATGGTGGGATATTAAAGCCGAGCATAGCAGATTTTGTGTGATTTAATCTGTACACGGACACTGCACTAAAATCACGTAAGACATCAGTCAGAGCGGGTAACGACTTATCCGGGTCAGTGAGAGCTATGATCACGTCATCTGCGTATAATCCTATCTTATGACATGTATCTCCCACATCTATACCTGCAATCTTAGGGTGTAAGCGAATCGTCTGGGCCAGCGGTTCCATTACTAGAGCAAAAATCAATGGTGAAAGCGGGCATCCCTGCCTAGTACCATTAGTAATTTTGAATGGGTTGGAAAGGATGCCCGAAGTACGAATCCTTGCCGTGGGTGTTGAGTACAGGCCCATAACAGCCTGTAAAAAATTACCCTCCAACCCAAATTTTCTTAACACTGCTTCAAGATATCCCCAGTGAACCCTATCAAACGCCTTCTCTGCGTCCAAAGAGATCAGCAGAGAAGGCGTTCGATTCCGTTCAACCCAATGGATGAGATCTACAAACCTACGGGTGCCATCTGAGGCTTGACGTCGGGGGATGAAACCTACCTGGTCCGGGTGTATTAGGTGAGTCATATGTTGTGACAGACGTGTAGCCAAAAGTTTGGCAAATATTTTTAGGTCGGAGTTGAGAAGTGAGATCGGACGATAGTTTGCTGGGTCTTGCGGTGCTTTACCCGGCTTATGTATAGTGGTAATAGTGGCCTCTAGGGAGTCTGTGGGGATCTCCCCTGTGGTAAGCATTCGGTTAAATGAGTTGCATAAATGTGGAATTAACGTGTCTGCAAATGTTTTGTAATATTCATTACTAAAGCCGTCCGGGCCCGGGGCTTTATGTAGAGGTAGGGCTTTAATGGCATTCCTAATTTCCTGGGGCGAAAAAGGTAAAGCTAAGTCAGTCGATTGTGAAGGGGTTAGGCAGGGGAGAGATACGTTAGAGAGAAAAGTCTGGATATTGGTAGGAGTGGGCTGTGTTTCAGTCGGGGAGTCTTTTAAATTGTATAATTGGTTATAGAATGAACCAAAACAGTTGGCAATATCTTTGGGATTAGTGAGCCTGGTCCCTCTAGGGTCTTCCAAGTATGCAATTGTGTTCTGAGCTGTCTTACGCTTATATTGTTGGGCTAGAGTTTTCCCAGACTTGTTTCCCTGTGAGTACCATGTAAGTTTGAGTTTGCGGAGGTAAAACTCATGTTTGTTCTGCAAGTGGGCACTCAATTCTGACCTAAGTTTGCCCAATTCAGTGTGTATGGCATCAGAGGGGGCAAGCATGTTTCTGCGTTCTAGGGACTTTATTTTGTCAAGGAGGGCGTTCAGGGTCGCAGTGCGTTTTCTCTTCTCCTGGGCCCCTAGTTTCAATAGAACCCCGCGGATAACCGCCTTATGGGCATTCCAATAGATAGTGTCATTGGAGATAGAATGTTGATTCAAGGCAAAATATTCATCTATAGCAGACTGGACCTGTTCCTTAATGTCCTTAGTGCTGATTAGGTTAGCGTTCAAGCGCCATAATGTTAGTGGGGAAGTGGATGAAGATAGGTTGATAACCATTGAGATAGGGGCGTGGTCAGACCACAAAATAACTCCAATATCGGTGGAAGACACCGCTTGAAGCAACACTTTAGATGTCAGGAACAGGTCAATTCTGGAGTATGTTCTCTGGGCATTAGAATAAAATGTGTAATCCCTCTCAGTACCATGGTGACACCTCCAGGGGTCATAAAGGTCCTCTAAACGAAGCAAGGATGAGAGGGCAGTAGATCGCCTCCTTCGAGGGGTGGAGGAGTCAAGTGTGTGATCAATCACTGTGTTGAAATCCCCACATATAATAATTTGGTCTCTCGGATAATGTTGAATTCTGGCCAGAATGGATTTAAAAAAGGGTTTTTGATGTGAGTTGGGAGCATAAATGTTGACAATTACCAAGGGCTTATTGTTGAAGCTAGCAGCTAGGATCAAAAATCTACCATCAGGGTCTTGTTCTACGTTGGATACTGTGAGTGCAACATTAGATCGCACTGCTATCAGCACACCTCTAACTTTTTTGTTCGTGCAGGAATGGAAGATGTGCGGGTACCGTTTATTGGTACATTGGGGGGGATTCTGGGAAGACAAATGGGTCTCCTGGACACATAAGATGTCTGAGCGGGAAGCAGCTGCTTCCCTCCATAAGAGGGAACGCTTAAAAGGGCTATTTATTCCCTTCACATTAAGGGAGGTGATAGTAAGGGACATGCTAGACCAGATGCAGTTGTCAATATGGTACTGAGTATGAATGAACCTAAGTAGAAGGTAAGTGGTTGTCAATTAGACTGTCAACAAGAAAGCAATCGTAAATCTTAACAAATGCTAATAGTTATTACTAAAAAAAACGACAGGAAAGTAGAACAACAATAAACTGTATGTTCGCCTCCGTATCACTGACCGGATGACACAGAGGTGGTAGCAACTTAATGAACGGTACCTGTAGATAATACCAACAGTAAAAAAAAGAAATAAGGGAAAAACAACACCAAAAAGGAACAGAATATGATGCCGTGTGCCTAGCACACAATGGCAAGTTGGCGGGGAGTGTTCATTGAAGGTGAGACAGTCATCCACGCTTTACTTGTGTACAAAAAAAAAAACAGCCAATAAAGAAGGTGAACTGATGAGCATACCGGTTACCGCGGAAAATTATGCTTTAGCTTTAGTAGCCCATTTAGTAGGGATCCTGGTGGATCTAGCATTTAGTGGTGGCGCCTGTGGGATGTTAAGCGAAATGCCCCAGTTATGTAACTGTTTGAACCCGTCTTTGGGAGTCAGGAAGGCGACCTGTTGTTGCTGGTAGCTTACCAGGAGCTTAGTGGGGAATCCCCATTTGTATGCGATTTTGTGCTCAATGAGCGTCGCTGTTATCTGTGAAAATGCTTTGCGCGCCTGTGAGGTGGCGACCGAGATGTCATTATAGAGCTGAATTTTAGTGTAAGGATCAGGAAGGATACGCATGGTTCTTGCGGCTCTCATAATCATTTCCTTAGAATTGAAAAAATGTATCCTAGCTAGGATATCTCTGGGAATGGAGTCGGGCAAGTGCTGCGGTTTGTGGATTCTCTGTGCTCTATCGATGAGGAGATCCTGTGGTGTTAAGATGGGTACAAGCTTACGAAATAGTTGATGCAGATATGGGGTTATGTCAGGAGGTGACACATTTTCTGGCACTCCGCGGATTTTAATATTGTTCCGCCTCGAGCGGTCTTCAAGGTCTGCGACTTTAAGACGCAGCTGTTGAATGGCAGCAGAGTGTTCATCTTGAACGTCCACCATGGTGTTGTGGGAACTGGTAGCTGCAGACAGGTGGTGCTCAATGTGATCAATACGTATTTCCATGTCATCAACTCTATCTAATAAATGATTAATGGATGCTCTAAGTTCTTTTTGCATATCTGCTTGCAAAGAAAGTAGCATAGCCTTCAGGGTGTGCTCAGAAGCAGGGCTGTCAGAGGTATTGTAATCTGCTAGTGAAGAGCAGGGGTCTCCTGATGTTGCTGTGGGACTAAAAGTGTCAGCGCCATGCTGTCTCTTCACAGGGGGCGGCTTAGAGGGAGAATGTGCTGGGGACATGGCAGATCTCTTACCCCTATCAGCCGGTGACAGACTCGGTGGACGCTGCTGAGCCCCAGATTCCTCCATATCTGAGAGGTGATCCTCCGTGTGCGTGAGGGCCGCCAAGGCCGCGGGATTCGCCTGAGGCGCTGGGAGTCCGTCTCGTTCGGCGCCATCTTGGGCCTGGATGCAGGCGGGCTTCATATAGAAATCCGTCAGTTTTCGTGCTCCGTGGGCGACGGATCTACCGCGGGTCATGTCCCCGAGGATGCGGGGGAAGCTGTGTCCGTTCGCGGAACCGATCGGTGCAATCGAGGGGGCTGTATGCTGCGTGTAGCTCGGTGGATGAACAGAGCTCCGGGATTATGCGGCCATTCCAGTCAGCGGCCAAGCCACGCCCCAAAATTTAATTTTTTATGTGCTTGAGATGAAAGCAGTATTGCGTAGGTATGTGGGATGGTCTGTGGGTTTTCTGTATAGAGATGCTTGCAAGACAGTTTCTTTGATACATATTGAATTGTCAAGGGAAATATATTTCTGTTTGTGAGTGGTTTCATTTTGGTTTTATTGTAGGATGATTCTACAAAGGAGACTTCCCACTTGAGGTCCAGATAATCAAAATACCATCAATTTAGCCTGTAGATAGGTACTCTTTCTCTATTTTAACTATTAAAAGGTTTGCAAATTGGAGGGCAAACTGTGAAGAGAAATCCAGTACTTGTTGCCCCCATTAAAAGAGTTAAGGAGTATTCTTCCAATAGGGGTTTTTGTGATAACTGCCAAGTTGGTTTCTTAGGCCCTGTACACACGGTCGGACATTCTGACCACAAAATCTGTCAGATCTTTCCCGACGGATTTTGTCCGAAACTTGTGTTGCATACACATGGTCGGAGAAAGTTGTAGTAAAATCTGATTGTTTGAAACATGGTGACATTTGTTGCATACGACTGGACTACGTAGAGGCTAGTAGCCAATAGCTTTGGTCTCGTAATTTGATCTGAACATGCGTGGCACTTTGTCCGTCGGAATTCTCTACAAAAGTCTGATCGGATTTTTTTGGCGAAAAATTTTAGATCCTGCTCTCAAATTTTTTCCGTAGGAATTTCCGACGGAAAAGGTCCGATAGAGCCCACACATGATCAGATTTTCCGACAATGTAATCTGATCGGACCTTTTCCGTCGGAATGTCCGACCATGTGTACAGGGCATAACTCTAATTTATGGTTTTGTTTGCAGGACAAGTAGTGCAGGTCAAGTAGTGATGGGACACTTTCTCAACAGATAGCAATAAAAAAAATACTATCCACACTAAAACAAAATAGTTTGGCTGGAGGTCAACTTTAAAAAATGTATACAGGCAGTCCCTAAGTTATGAACATTTGGGTTACAAATGACACATACTTACGAACAGAGGGAGAAACAGGAAGGGAGAGGAATAGGGATAGCAGAACTGTTCGCCCGGCGGTCGGTTTGCAGCGAATTTTGTGTGTTCGCGATTCGATCGATCGGCAGACTATTGCCGCTGTTTGCCCGGGGGGACATATGTGTTTACAGTGTGAAAGAACTTTGACCCATGATGACACATCCATCATGGGGTACAGGACAGCCAATTGAGACATTTCAGCACATGGACAATTGGACATTCCCCCTACCTTATAAATAGACCTGATCTGGCGGCCATTTTACATTCTGTCTTATGTCAGTTTAGGGACAGGACACAGTGTGGAGCAGGGAGAGACTGTAGTGACACAAATCACTAGCTATTAGGTCCACAAAAGTCCTTTTAAGGACTGGTATCGGTGTAGTACAGTATATATGGTTCAGTGCACTGCTGTGCTGGTGATTGCAGCAGCCTGACTTTTGTCAGTGTAGGGACAGGACGCTGTGTGCAGCAGGGACAGTCAGTTTAATCACTAGCTAGCTATTACTATTAGGTCCTTTTAAGGACTGGTATAGGTGTACAGTATATAGGGTTCTGGTGCACTGCTGTGCTGGTGATTGCTGAGTGCACTGCTGACTGATTCTGCAGCTGTCTTTTGTCAGTGTAGGGACAGGACGCTGTGTGGAGCAGGTACAGTCAGTTTAATCACTAGCTATTACTATTAGGTCCAGTATACAGTATATAGGGTTTTACACATATAATATACTTTCTTCCAAATATAGAAAGAATATTATACTTGACTGCTTCCCGATTCTGCAGCTGTCTTTTATCAGTGTAGGGACTGAGGGACAGTCTGCAAATCACTAGCTACTAGGTCCACAAAGGTCCTTGTAAGGACTGGTTTAGGTGTACAATATATAGGGTTGTGGTGCACTGCTGCTGACTGCTGCCCTATTCTGCAGCAGTCTTTTTTCAGTGTAGGGACTGAGGGACAGTCTGCAAATCACTAGCTACTAGGTCCACAAAGGTCCTTGTAAGGACTGGTATAGGTGTACAATATATGGGGTGCTGGTGCAGGGCTGTGCTGCAGATTACTGCCCTATTCTGCAGCAGTCCTTTATCAGTGTAGAGACTGAGGGACAGTCTGCAAATCACTAGCTACTAGGTCCACAAAGGTCCTTGTAAGGACTGGTTTAGGTGTACAATATATAGGGTTGTGGTGCACTGCTGCTGACTGCTGCCCTATTCTGCAGCAGTCTTTTTTCAGTGTAGGGACTGAGGGACAGTCTGCAAATCACTAGCTACTAGGTCCACAAAGGTCCTTGTAAGGACTGGTATAGGTGTACAATATATGGGGTGCTGGTGCAGGGCTGTGCTGCAGATTACTGCCCTATTCTGCAGCAGTCCTTTATCAGTGTAGTGACTGAGGGGCAGTCTGCAAATCACTAGCTACTAGGTCCACAAAGGTCCTTTTAAGGACTGATATAGGTGTACAATATATAGGGTGCTGGTGCAGGGCTGTGCTGCAGATTACCTCCCTATTCTGCAGCAGTCCTTTATCAGTGTAGGGATTGAGGGTCAGTCTGCAAATCACTAGCTACTAGGTCCACAAAGGTCATTTTAAGGACTGATATAGGTGTACAATATATAGGGTGCTGGTGCAGGGCTGTGCTGCATATTTCTGCCCTATTCTGCACTGCAGCAGTCCTTTATCAGTGTAGGGACTGAGGGTCAGTCTGCAAATCACTAGCTACTAGGTCCACAAAGGTCCTTGTAAGGACTGGTATAGGTGTACAATATATAGGGTTGTGGTGCACTGCTGCTGACTGCTGCCCTATTCTTCAGCAGTCTTTTATCAGTGTAGGGACTGAGGGACAGTCTGCAAATCACTAGCTACTAGGTCCACAAAGGTCCTTGTAAGGACTGGTATAGGTGTACAATATATAGGGTGCTGGTGCAGGGCTGTGCTGCAGATTACTGACCTATTCTGCAGCAGTCCTTTATCAGTGTAGGGACTGAGGGACAGTCTGCAAATCACTAGCTTCTAGGTCCACAAAGGTCCTTGTAAGGACTGGTATAGGTGTACAATATATATGGTTGTGGTGCACTGCTGCTGACTGCTGCCCTATTCTGTAGCAATCTTTTATCAGTGTAGGGACTGAGGGACAGTCTGCAAATCACTAGCTACTAGGTCCACAAATGTCCTTGTAAGGACTGGTATAGTTGTACTATTTGGTGTGCAGTATATAGGTGTGTAATACACATATAAAATACTTTCACATATAGAAAGTATAGTATAGTGCATTTCCACTGTGCAGCATTGTGACTGCTGAGCGGTTCTGCAGCGATACTACATAGAGTGACAAATGCAATAAAAAAAAAAGTATTATAACTGGTGGGATAGACCAGTGGCCCCCAAAAACGACAGATTGAAGCGGGGTGTTATATACCTTCTTCCACATACATACTGCACTTCTCTAGAGACTTTTGTCACAGGGTCATTTAAAAAATGACAAGCAGAGGAAGAGGCAGGACCTTCCGCAGGGGTGATAGGGGTAGGGCAGGAGCAACAGGCTTCAGCCAAAGTGGCAAATTGCAGAAGGTGCGTGCGATTACGTCAAAGGATGCACCAGACTTGGTTGAGTGGCTCACTCAGCCTTACTTTTCTACACCCTCATCATCCTCTCGATCTGCACCCTCCTCTTCACTCTGCTATGTGCATCCCCAAAGACACTACCACCAACACCACCACCACCATATACCTTCCGCTTGAGTCACAAGAATTATTTCTGATCCATATCAATACATTTCTGATGTGCAGCCACTCTTAGCATTTGATCAGGAAGAGAAGGTAGCAACAACCGCCACTCAGGAGTCTGACAATAGTACCTAGATCAGCCCAAGGAGCAGGTTGGTCCCCGCTGTTGCTGCCTACTCCAAGATCTCTAATTATAGCAGTGGGGAAGGTGACGTCGATGATGACGTGTCTAATGATGTCACGTGGGTGCCCACAAGAGAGAAAGAGGAGGGGAGTTCAGAGGGAGATATGGACCAGCAGATAGGGAGGAGAAGCAGGAAGAACTTAGATTGCACAGGAGGGACAAAGCAGACTGCTAATGTATCAGGAGCGAGGCATCAACCATGTACGGTAACATCTGGCACTCCCAGGACGCTGGCACATGGCTCCACAGTGTGGCCTTTTTTTAACATGTCCGCTGCTGACAATAATGTTGCCATCTGCAATCTTTGCAGTCAACGCATAAGTCGCGGTAAGCCCAACACTCACCTAGGGACAACCGCATTAAGAAGGCACATGAGCTACCATCACCGAGCCCAGTGGGAGCAACGGAACCCACAAAGCCACACTCCAGGCTCTCACCATCCAGCCTAGTCTTCTTCTCCTTCTCCTCTCACCGCAAAATTATCCTCCACTCCACCTTCCATCACGCCATCCTCACGTTTATTCTGCAAAAAGGCAGGCTTCCGTGGGCCAAATGTTTGAGCGTAAAAAAAGGATGACGCCGGATAACCCTCTTGCCCAACGGTTGACGGCGGCTTGTCAGAACTGATAGCCCGCCAACTACTGCCATATAAATTGGTGGACTCGGAGGCCTTTTGAAAATTTGAGGCCATTGGAACACCACAATGGAAGGTCCCAGGAAGGAAGTATTTCTCACAGAAGGGCATCCCAGAGCTATATGGCCATGTTCAGCGGCAAGTGAATGTATCTCTGGCACACAGCGTCGGTGCCAAAATACATCTGACCACAGACACGTGGTCTAGCAAACACAGGCAGGGAAGGTATATCACTTTTACTGCCCACTGGGTGAACCTTCTGAGGGCCGTCAAGCATGTAACCCATGGCACCCATGTAGATTTGGTTTTACCGCCGCAGGCCTGCCTCTTCTTCTCCTTCTCCTACTCCATCCTCCTCCCTCTCCTCCTCGGCTGACTCCTCCTTTTCCACTGCGCCGCCCAAGCTCCCCAGAACCTATTCGACATGCCAGGTGAGACTTTGCCATGCTGTGCTGCGTCTGTTGTGCCTGGAAGCCAAGAGCCACACTGGCCCTGCACTCCTTTCAGCTTTGCGTTCTCAGGCAGATCAGTGGCTAACACCGCTCAATTTGACAGTTGGTAAAGTGGTGTGTGACAATGGTGCCAATCTGCTTAGCGCATTGAAACAGAGCAAAATTTTGCACGTGCCATGCATGGCACACGTCTTAAACTTGGTCGTGCAGCGATTCGTTGTCAAATACCCTGGGGTCTAGGACATCTTGCGGCAGGCAAGGAAAATCTCGCCCCATTTCAGAAGATCTTACACGGCCATGGCTCACCTTCTGCCGGTCAGACATCTTATCTGCGATTGCACAACGCGATGGAACTCAACCTTCTATATGCTTGATAGGCTGCTCCAGCAGAAATGTGCAGTTAACGTCTACCTGTACGAACTCTGCGGCAGAACAGGTTCTGGGGAGCTGGGTTTTTTTTCACCAGGCCAGTGGCTGCTCATGCGCGATGCATGCAGACTTCTACGGCCATTTGATGAGATCACCAAACTGGTCAGTAGCAGCCATGGCGCCATCAGTGACTTGGTACCTTATGCCTGCTTTATGGAGCGTGCATTGCGTCGTGTCATTGATCAAGCCATGGAGGAGCAGGAGCGGGAAGATGAGGAAGTCGCAATGCTGGATGAATTCCCGGGGGGGCTAATCTATCTGAGACAAGTCAACAACAGGAGTCTGAAGAGGAGTCAGAGGAGGATGGTGCCGGGGCGGATGAGGAGGAGCAAGAAGAGCATGCTTTAAACCTTTCTGGGATCCCTGTTGTTATGCTTGGATGGGGAGAGGAGAACGAGCAGGATGACATTATCCTGGATGATGAGCAGGAGCCAGGCCATCACACCACACAGCCGGGCCTTCATGCTCCAGTGTTTTAACAGGGACCCCCATATAAAAAGCATAAGGGTCAAGGACCAGTACTGGGTGGCAACATACTTAGACCCCTGGTACAAACACAAAATGATGGGAATGTTACCACCGTCACAGAGGGCTGTCAGAATGGAGCACTTCCAGGCCTTGCTTCGAGAAATGCTGCATTCTGCTTTTGCGTGCGCCGGCAGAGGAGGAATTCCCACTCCCAGAGAAAGAGTTACGGGTACCAATCCAACAGCGCCTGCAAGAAGAGGGCGGTTTGAAGATGTGTTGGTGACTTCTGATATGAGGTCATTCTTTCAGCCGACCCATCGACAGGTCTCATCCGAATCCAGCATCAGGGAACACCTAGACCGTCAGGTGTCTGACTACATCGGGTTAATGGCCGATGTGGACGCTCTGAGGAGTGATGAACCCCTGGACTACTGGGTGGGCAGGCTTGATCTCTGGCCAGAGCTTGCCCAATTTGCAATGGAACTGTTGGCTTGCCCCTCGTCCAGTGTCCTGTCCGAAAGGACGTTCAGCGCAGCAGGGGGGATCATGACCGATAAGCGCACTCGCCTAGCTCACGACAGTGTTGACTATCTCACATTTCTAAAAATGAATGAGGCATGGATCTTGGAGGACTTCAACACATGTGACCAGTAGACCATGTATATCTCTGTAAATGATTTATTTAATGAAGCACACAGACCTTTTTTCTACATTTGGCTCACTTCCTTGTACAAAAAAAGCACACCGTACTATATGCCCGTACCCTCCTGTTTGAAGAGGTTGAGCGGTGTCATATTTTTGGGGCTCAGCAGCGAGTTGCTGGTATCATTGCTGCTGTCAGTGCTCTCTATCTCGGTGCTGGTGTCAGTGCACTCTATCACGGTGCTGGTGTCAGTGCTCTATATCACGGTATTGGTGTCAGTGCTCTATACCACGGTGCTGGTGTCAGTGCACTCTATCATGGTGCTGGTGTCAGTGCTCTCTATCACGGTGCTGGTGTCAGTGCTCTCTATCACGGTGCTGGTGTCAGTGCTCCATATCGCAGTGCTGGTGTCAGTGCACTCTATCACGGTGCTGGTGTGAGTGCACTCTATCACGGTGCTGGTGTCAGTGCTCTCTATCACGGTGCTGGTCTCAGTGCACTCTATCACGGTTCTGGTGTCAGTGCTCTATATCACGGTGCTGGTGTCAGTGCTCTATATCACGGGGGTGGTGTCAGTGCACTCTATCACAGTGCTGGTGTCAGTGCACTCTATCTCAGTGCTGGTGTCAGTGCACTCTATCACGGTGCTGGTGTCAGTGCTCTATATCACGGTGCTGGTGATCATCTCTTGCACCCTCTTCATAGCCTACCCTGACCTTTCCTCTCCTCCATTGCCTTCATGTGCTTCTGAGTCCTAAATTGTAAAAATGTAACAGATAAAAAAAGAATGCTTGTAGTTGCCAATCCCAGATTCACTTCATACATGTGTTATGTCAGTGGCCATGTGTGTACAGCTAGTAAGTATTTTGTGGCTGAAAATATGACCTGTAGGTTTTTAACGTTCGCCTGCCATTGAAGTCAATGGGGCCCGCTGCGAACTTTGCGGTACGCAAACTTTTGGCCGTGTTCGTGGTTCGCATTCGCGAAACGTCCCATCGGAAGTTCGTCCATCTCTAGAGAGGAAATCCACCACTAGGAAGGGAAATTCCCTGCTGTGAAATTTATTATAGGAAAAAGGTGTCTCCACTGAAGGTTTATGACCAATACTCGTTTCCACGACAACCCACATTTTTTAAAATCCAATAGAAAGTGAAGTGAAATCTTCTGAACAGGAGCACAGACAGCAAAACAAACATTATAGGGGTGTTAACCCTTCCTTATACTATCCAAAAAACGTTAAAATCATTTTTTGCCTGGAGTTACACTTAAAAACCTGTACCTGTTACAACTTACATACAAATTCTATCTTGTTTGTAACCCGGGGACTGCCTGTATATTGTAACCACTGGGGATTTGTATTACAAAGTTTTCTTTAAGAGATTTGATTTACTAACAGCAAATAGGTAGTTAGCTTTGCAAAGGAATTTTCACGTTTTAGGGGACATTTCTCTTCACTCAGTGAATGTAGTGAAAATTCACTTTGCACAAAATACCCAATCACATACAAGAAAAATAAATATATATAAAAACAGGAATTTTTGCATGCACAAGTTTGGATGATAGATATCAGCAGAGCTTTATTTCATTCACTAAACAAGGAGAATATTCCCTTGCAAAGTGCAAATTCCTTTACAATGTGAATAGCCTATTTGCCTTTAGTGGATCAAATCCATTTAACCACCTTTTTCAGCTGTTCGCATAAATAAAATTATTACAATTAGCAGTTAATGATGCTAACCATGCATATCAAGTTATGATGCTATTTGTCAGTAAGAGTCCAATAAAAATGTCAATCTCTGACACTTCCAGCCAGTCCTCACTGATCCCTCAATTCCCCTTCCTTACCCACTAGTGTGTTTAACTGCTCCATGTAAAGCTTCCAGCACTCTGCAAGACATAGTTTGGGTTTTGTCTGTCTATGCTAAGCATTGGAACTTACTGCTGTTCCAATGCAGTAAGTTCCTTACTGCATTGGAACTTACTGCTGTTTCCCACATATAGCTAGAGGTTCTGGAAGCTTCACAGGCAGCTAGCTGTGATGTCACAGCCAGTACTGGGCAAATGCGGGTTTATTTACAAAAGCTGGAAAGTGCAAAATCAGGCTCACTTCGGCATAGAAACCAATGAGCTTCCAGGTTTTATTACCAAAGCTTAATTGAACAAGCTGGGTTTAGAAGCGCATTGGCTTCTATGCAGAAGTGAGCCTGATTTTGCACTTTCCAGCTTTAGTAAATAAACCCCATTGTGTACTTAAAAGTGGGGTATGCCTGTATAGCAAGGGGGTATCTGTAAATTGCAATAATATACCTATTATGTATGTAAGCTGCCTCAAACGCATTACCTGATGACAGTGTTTATTTAAAGAGTAATAGTCACATGGCTTTATCTAGTAGAAAGTTGACTAGCAGTTTAATATATGACTACACGCTGCCTACAATTCTCTGCTGCCCGGGCAGGGCTATGATTATGATGTGCATCATAAATTGCTCATGACAGCTGAATAAAACAATAGGACTTAATAAGGGTATTAATGCCCTATTACCCAAACCTAATCTAGCAAAACAGCATGCACTGAATACACATTGTATTTTGCATATCCTGTCATTATTCACCCAGCTGTTGCCACTAAAAATTGATTTTGTCTGGTAAATCCTGGTAATCTTCTCTCTAGCTTTTGAGCTTCTCGGTACAAATGAACCTTGTAGCTAATACAGATTCAATGTGGTTAATTTTCTAAAGGAGAAAAATGTTCTTATAACCTAGTGAAGCTATGTTCACTTCATTCACAATCATTCAATGTGATACAAGAGCAATTCATATTTTTTAAAATTTCTTTGCACGATTTGATGTTCAAAAGGTTAGAATCTCTTTTAGGTTTTAAATGCTGTCTGTGTTTCCCCTCATTTCCTGTTCTTACACCCAAAACCCTGACAGAAATGCAAAGATATCTCCCCCTTACAGGCTCACAAATAAGAATAAAATCATTGCAATAGTTTATATTCTTTATCTAAGGAGGGTTCTTTAAAAAAAAAAAAGTATGGCTACAGAACATGCAGAGTTTCAACATATTGGCTGTCCATCCCTCCTAGTGACCCCATGTGCTCACTTATTGTTTTCCTCACTTCGTGATCTATCTGATGGCCATAAAATAGACTGGAAGTAATACAAAATCTCCCAAATGGGGATGCAAACTTCATAAAAAAGTTAAAGGTACATATCTTAAGCTAAAAAAAGTTTTAGCTGGGTTCAGGCTCCCTTTGGATAGCCAAAGCAGCATCTTCTACTTTTTTAATTAATCACAAGCTTTGACCTTTGCATATAGGAACGTAAAGCAAAACTAAACTGCATCTGAGCACCACAAACTGAAAACAGTATTTCATTTATTTTTAATATTTAATGCAAACGCACCCATCCCTATCTCCATGCTTCATTTTGTTGAAAAATCACTTTAAAAAATAGCCTCTTAGCATTTCCAACTGTAGTTATCTAGAGTGAGAACAGGTTCTTTCTAATTGACTTCCTAATATCCATCTGCCCTTAGCTCAGGTATGCGGACAGGAGGGATTGCTTAACCAAGAAAGACCCTCCTTTGGATGAAAGAAAAGAAATGCCCATAAATACTCATGGGGTGTATGACATCATTTTTCCTAGGCTGGATACCAGAAAGCAATTGAAGAAATGTAAAAAAAAGTTTAACACAACTAAATATACAACACAATATACCTTCCTATCTATTTACTAATTCTAGCAGCATAAGGATTAATAATAGTTAATGTTGATTAACAGAGTTTAACCACTTCAGCGCCAGAAGGATTTGCCTCCTTAATGACCAGGACATTTTTTGCGATACGGCACTGCGTCAATTTAACTGATAATTGCAAGGTCGTCCGATGCTGTACCCAAACAAAATTGATGTCCTTTCTTTCCCCCAAATAGACCTCTCTTTTGGGGGTATTTGATCACCTGTCTGGTTTTTATTTTTTGCGCTATAAACGAAAAAAGAGCAACAATTTTGAAAAAAAAACAATTTTTTTTTAACTTTTTGCTATAATAAATATCCCAAAAACAAAACAAAACTAAATTCTAAATCAATTTAGGCCGATATATATTCTTCTACATATTTTTGGTAAAAAAATTGCAATAGGCATATATTGATTGGCTTGCGCAAAAGTTATAGCATCTACAAAATAGGGTATATTATTATGTGGACTGCGACATTGCGGCAGACAGATTGGACACTTTTGACACTTTTTTGGGACCATTGACATTCATACAGCGATCAGTGCTATAAATAGCCACTGATTACTGTGTACATATCACTGGCAGGGAAAAGGTCAACACTAGGGGGCAATCAAGAGGTTAAATGTGTTCCCTAAGTGTGTTCTAACAGCAAGGGGGATGGGTTTACTGGAACATGACAGAGATCACTGTTCCCAATCACTGGAAACAGTAGATCCCTGTCATGTCACCTGTCAGAAAGGGGAATCGCCTTGTTTACAAAGGCAGTTCCCCATTCTGCCTCTGTAATAGCTGATCACAGGTCACCAGCGGACATTGAGTCCACCCAACCCGTGGGCACACTTCTGGAGCATGCAGCGGACATCCACCAGCACGTACCCACCCGCTATCACGCCTGTGTGAGCCTCCGTACAGCTATGGTGATTTTTGCAGGAGAGCTGACCTGCCGCCGTATAATGATGGCGGCTGGTTGGCAAGTGGTTAATTCCACTTGGTACACATCTGTAGCAAGAGTACAACTTACCATTACTTACTAACTAAATCTGTACTGACCCTAAGGGGGAGATTTACTAAAACTGGTGCACTCAGAATCTGGTGCAGCTGTGCATAATAGCCAATCAGCTTCTAACTTCAGCTTGTTCATATAAGCTTTGGCAATCAAACCAGGCGCTGATTGGTTTCTATGCAGAGCTGCACCAGATTTTGTACTCTCCAGCTTTAGTAAATAACCCCCTAAGGGGTTATTTACAAGAGCACATTAGCCTGTACATGCTGTTTGGCTATCTGTTCTGAATAGTGTTGAGCTGCACACAGACAATCTGTTTTTGTCTATGGAGACAGAGAGGACCTACCCCCAGCTCCTATTTTGATAGGAACACAGGAGTGAGTGCACAGACAACTTGAATGCCTTTTGCTTTAGTACCACCTTGGTCATTGAACCTGAAAAGCCATGCAGGTAAGGGAAATAAGGTAAAGTCAGAACTCTTGATTTCAATACTAGTTCTGGGTCAGTTGCTAAAAAAAGTGATAAAGCCAATTGATCATGATGACAGCCAGAAAACAAGAAACAAGAAAAAACATTTTCAAAAAAAGGTCAACAATGGCAGCCTCCATAGTCACTTATTAAAGTCTTTTTTTTTCTTAATAATATTTCTGTTATTAAAAACAAGACTTTAAAAAAAAAAAATCCTAATTTAACATGATTTACTGTACTAGCTTCAGCTAGGTATAGAAAAATATGCCTGGGCTCAAATTACCCAGGGCTTGGTGAATCTTGTTCTACATTTGGTGCACCTTATAAAAGGGGTGAATCAATATAAAGTCTATGGGGAGCAAATCTTGACACTTTTTAGGATGAAATAGACAAGCTATTGTCAAGCTTGGAACTGCCACTGGGACACACACGCCAATGCCATAAATAATTTGCAAAAATCCCAAGGTGAGGAAAGGTGAGGGTGCTTTTCATGTGGCTTCAAGGGTAACTTGGGACAAATACAAATGTTTTAAATGACAGGTTTAGGGGATGCTTTAAAACTATGTATTATTACAGAAAAGTGCAATTTTTACAAACAGACTATTTTGCAATAGCATATTCTGGCGTCAGATTGGCTGTGCTTTTTTTATTTTACAGTCGGCTAATTTATTTCAGTTTTAAACAAAACCTTTTTCTGTAGTTTTAGCGATGACATGTCCTATCTACAGTTTTAATGAGCAAGACTAGCCAAAATGAACCAGAGACATAGGACACAGGCATATGTTTTACTACAAGAATTAGAAGGCCACAAATGGTAAAGCAGTGTAAATATGTCTATTGGCAGGTAAGTTTAAATGAGCAAGACCAAAATAGAACAGTTTTAATTACCGAGAATAGGCATAGCCAAGCTTTGCATAACTTATTTTTAATCTGGGGATAGGTGAATGTGGTGAATTTGAGTGATACAATATTGTTTAAATTCATACTTATTTGTATTCCTTTCAAACAATGCAGCAGCATGTTGTAAACAAAAGTCAGCTCCAATAGCATGGTTTAAAGGCCATGTAGGGATTTCTGGTTGGAAAAAAACACAGGCTAAGTGAATAAGCACATGTCTTTTTCAGAAACTGCCAATTTCAAGCCATAAGGACTTCCACGGTTGCATTTCAATTAAATCATATCTCTTGCTTTAACAAAGTAAATTGTAATTTTTCATTTTAAAGCTCATCTCTTGGAATGCCATCCCTACACTAATACCTAACAAACAAGTCCCCAAACTTTGTAAGTGAAGGGCCAGTCACTGTCTAACTTAAATTTTGGGGCTGGACTGTGATCAGTAAGCCCTTGTACACACGGTCGGAGATTCAGACGGAATGTGTCCTATCGGACCGCTTTGTTGGAAATTCCGACTGTGTGTGGTCTGCATCGGACTGTTTCCGTCGGAATATCCGACGGACCAACTTTTCCAACTTGCCGGTTAAATTTTCCGACAAAATGCTCCGATCGGACATTCTCCGATCATGTGTAGCCTACTCCGACGGACAAAGTGCCACGCATGCTCAGATCAAATTCCTAGATCAAAGCTATTGGCTACTAGCCTGAACGTAGTCCCGTCGTAAAGAAATAACGTCATCACGTTATGTACAATCGTATTTTCCGACAACTTAGTCCGACCATGTGTATGCAACATCACTTCCGGACCTCTTCCGGAATTAATCCGACGGAATTACTCTGACGGATTTGGTTGTCGGAATCTCTGACCGTGTGTACAAGGGCTAAGAGTAAAAAGTATCAGAGGCTAGTGGAAGTAAAACTGCTCCTATCTTGTTAATCGGTGGGAGTACACAATATTATAGAATTGTTCGTCAGTGGGAGTAGTTAATGTCCCTATGTCAGTGATAAGTACAAATGTGCTTATGTCGGTGGTCATTAGAGGTAATAAATGCTCTAGCATCAGTGGGAGCAAAAAATGGCTCAGTATTAGTGGTCAGTGAGACTAATAAATGGCATGGCATCAGTGGTCAGTGTGACCTGTGTTCGTTAAAGTAAAAAATGCTCCTGTGTCTGTCAATAGGAGTAACAAAAATGTGCATTGGTCAATAAGAGTAATAAATGCCCCTGTTGCAGTGGTCAGTGGAAGGAATAATGCCCCTTCTGTCAGTGGGGAGAATGGTGCCCATGTGCTAGATGGAAATAGTGCCTCATCATTGGTATTCAGGGTGAATTAGCTTACAGGCTCTGCACCCTGCACTGTTTCTCTTAATGATATCACAGCTGGAACTCAACGCACCATCATGCAGAAGATCAGTCTGCATGATGGTTACCTGGTGGTGGAATGCTATGTGTTCCAGCACCCAGCACTCACTGCCAGTCTCCTTACAGAAGCTGTTATGTTGCTGCTTGCAATGATGAAGCCCTGCATGCCAATGCTGTAAATATTTTTTTGTGGGGGTTCAGATTCAAGCAGATAGAGGAAAATACTTAGGTGGTGCACTCAGCAGTGCAGATCCCTCCCCTTCCACTAGAAAAAGTCCCTTCCCCTTGTACAAAACCCTCCCCCAGTAAAGCTCCACCAGTATAAGTTTTAATCCGGTACATATCTCACCCCAATATAGATGTCCAGCCAGTCCAGGTCTTCCACAGTAAGCCTAACCCAGTAGAGATCTCTTCCCAGTACAGACCCAACCCCCGAGTACAGATTCCTCCCATGTACAATACCCCCTTTAGTACAGATCTCACTTCAGTACAGTTCCTTTCAGTGCAGATCTACCCCCATTATAGATCCCCCCAGTACAGATCTTCCTCCTAGTATCCCTTCCCCTGGTAAAGTTCACAGCCCCCCCCCCCAACCCCCAATATCAGACTTCCTTCCAAGTACAGATTCCCTACCACCAAATTCATACTGCACATAGAGCATACTCCTTGCAGGGGCTGCTTTATGGCAATCAATGGATTGTAGTTTGGGGACCACTGCTCTAACCTCACCTCCAACTAATTGCTGAGTTAAAAAAAAAAAAGCTACCTAAAAACCCCTTTCACTCAACTCAATATTTGGTCCTGTGACATGGTAGGACTCAGACCTTCTTTCTGCAGAGACTGCAGAGTGGGAAAATCCTTCTTTAGGTGTCCAGGCCTAGGCAACGTAGACCATCCCCATTAAATTTCCAGTGTCAGGGTACTTTCAGGTTCCAAAAGACTGCAGCGACATTACGGTGTCTCCATAAGAAGTAGCAGCAGGACCTGCTGGTGGTGGGCATGGACTGCAGCACTGGATTACGAAGCTCATTGGTTTCTATGCAGAAGTGATTCTGATTTTGCACTTTCCAGCTTTAGTAAATAAATCCCATTGTGTACTTAAAAGTGGGGTATGCCTGTACGGGTCTTTATATTTTAGAGAGATAATGGATCTTCAGACACAACAATTTTCTAAACTTGAGATTTAAAGAAAAAACCTACACTGAAAGCAATATGTGGGTTGTCACTGATCTGTCTTTCTAAAAACAGAAGTTGCCTGGTTGTCATGATGCTCTTCTAGCTCCAGCTGTTTCTCATTGAAACAAGCATGTTAACCAGGAGATATGACATCACTGAGAATATACTTGTTACATTCTTATTCTGGGCTGTCAGGCAGCAAGCATTTTTAGATGAAGGTCAGTAATGACAGCCTGTGTATTTCCCACATCATAGGTTTCCTTTAACATGCTACTCAGTAAACATATGTTTTTCTTTTGAATACAGTGTGGTGCATATCACACAAGCTTGAAAGAAGACATTAGGCATATACATCAAAGAATCTTAGCTGGGGAATTATTAGGAAGCCAAATTAACATTTACATATTAATTACATGCATATATTCATAAATGAATTTATGTAATGCATGAATAATCATTTAACTGATCTGTCCAAAGATACAGCAAAGTCTGTGTAAAGAAAAATATGAAATGAACAAGTGCAATACGATGTTGATCTAAATTTTCATATTTGTTGAACTAAGAGTATATTTTATGAAATATTTTTTGTTATGATTAGGGAAGTGGTACATTTATTGCAAATAAAACATTTTAATATGTGTGAATTTTTCTAAATCCAAGAAAAAAATATTCTTTTTTTGATTCTCAAACAAAATGTTTTATTGAACATAAGAAAATAGCAAACAGTTAAAGAACATGATCTCCATGGTATAATATACCTGGTAATTGTCGCTTTCAACCTTGGTCAGGTGTATTTATTAGAATTTAGCAATCACCATTGGCCTATTGCCCAGGTCAGACTGTGCAAAAAGGTAACTCGTATACCTATACATTCAGGTCAGCAGATCTTATGTGAGTTTTGATTATGCCTTTTTATTACACTGTTTTAATTTTTTACTTAAAACAGGCGATCATATACTAAATCTAAAGGAGCTAGACCAAGGACATTCAACCATGGGGCCCAGCGTTTCTCGTATTTTGTACAAGACCCCCTTCTCTGATATATGTTTTTTCCAGCCGGAGGGGTTACCCCCATTTAAATAATCCATTGTTGCACTGTAGGGGAATTCGTGGCCCTCCAGTGCCTTAATATCAGCTTGCGTGCCTGAAACAGAGCACGCCCAATAGCCTGCTTGGGGATATCCTCCATCGGGAGGCCATCTATTATCCCAAGCAAGCAGGGTTTAGGCTCTAAAGGTATCTGGACCTGGAAGGCCCCGTTAAGAGTGTCAACAACTTTCTTCCAATATAAATGTAGTTTAGGACATCGCCACAGAAGATGAATAAGATCGCAAGATCTCAACAGCATCTGGCGCAGGTGGAATCTGTGCTCACCCCCATTCGGGCTAATTTAACTGGTGTGTAGTGTACCCTAAGGAGTACATATAGCTGTGACAGCCTTTGTGCTACGTTCAGCGAGCACAGAGGGACCGCCTGTCAGGCTTCTTCCCACTGTTCCTCTTCAAACTCACCAATATCTTGTTCCCACTGAGACACCACTTTCAAAGGAGCGTCTCGTAGGTAAAGATTAAGGAGCAAGGCATAGTAACAGGATATAAACCCCTTATAGGTAGTTACGTCAAAGAGGTAGTTAAAAACGAATGTAGGGTCCAAAACCCAAACATTCGTACCCCTCTGTTCGTCAACAGCATATTTGAGTTGCATGCAATAAAAGTGCATGTACGTTGGGAGCTGAAAGGCCTCCCTAAGCTTCAGGAAGGATCTCAATCAACCATCTTTAAATATGTGTGTGTTAGGATTAAGTTTGCCTGCTGGTGGCACTATCCTGCTCTGGGCTGTTTGCTGCAGTTCCAGTGTCCACCAGCAGGTGTCACTCAGGAGCTAGCAAGCTGGTGTAATCAAGCTAATTAATGTTCAGCTGCCTGGGGGCTACTTAAGGCTTCTCCTCCTTTCCACCAGTGCGTCATGATTCTGGTCCCTTCCTTGCCGACTGTGCCTAGCTTGATCCAGTCTGTACCTCTCTGCCTTATTCCTGCCTTGCTTCTATTTGAGTATCCTGTTGAGATCCCCTTCCTTGCAACCTTGCATTCCCTTATCCTTTTCCTTTAGATGGTTTTTGTGTATAGTTAGTAGTTAGATTCCTTTATTTGTCTTTTGGGGTTTGTTTATGTTCACGTTTACTGTGTGCTGTGTTTGCTGTGTTAATGGTTTGGTGTTTCACTATAAATAAATATCACTTTAATATATATATATATCCTTTGTTTGGTCCCAGTTCCCTTGTGTAGCTACATGTCTGGTCTCCCTAGCCGCTGATCCTGACATAATCGTGACGCCCACCAATGACCAGATCAGCTACACTTGGGAACTGGGAGCCAGTTGCTTTGGGTTTTTGCTTTTCCTTTCACAATGCTGAGAGTGCAGATTATTTGCCGTATGCAACTTGCAATAGAGGATAAGGATTTTTGTCATTCACTTTGGCAGGATTTCACTGAGGAAGAGCTGCTTGAAAGGATTTTGACTGCACATGCCTTAGCCGTTGAGGGTAGATTTTCACTTCGTGAAGTACAACCTTTCATTCAGGTCTGTTCTGAGCTACTATTTCAGGTTACCCCTCAGGGCCATGATATTTTCACTCCTCCATTCACTTTGTACCAGGCTGGATTTTTGGGATGGTTGCTAAAACATTGTGCAGGTTTGTTTCTCCAGCAGCATTCAGCCTATCCACAACAGGTGGTGTTGGAATGTATCACTTCTGTGTACCATTTAATTGAGCAATGTGAGCAAGGGAGAGACAAACTAACTTTAGTTCAACCTTTACTACAAGCTTGGTCAGAGATCATATACCCAGTGCAAGATGAGTCACATAAGTACCCTGTCACCAGTAAGCACACTTCCCCTGTATGCAATCCATCGAAAGCTCTCCCTGCAGTGCCGTTACCCATAGCAACATCTCAGGCCCCTTCCTGCATTTCTAATACTCTTCCCTCTATTCTTCCTAGTAACGTTACTACCTTCCCATCAGCAGTACAGTCTGGTCAGCACAAGGCAACTACGTGCAGGACTCCGATGTCAAAGCCTAAGAAAAGGAAACAAAACTCGTCTCCTGCTCTTATACCTGTGCCGCTATCCATGTTGCCTGCTGATCCTATTCTCACCGATCCAGTGCTTGATGCGATCCAGTCCTCCTCCATGCAGAGGACTGCTGCTGATGCGATCCAGTGCTCCTCCATGCAAACTGCTGATGCGATCCAATCCTCCTCCATGCAGACTGCTAGTGTGATCCAGTCCTCCTCCATGCAGATGACTGCTGCTGATGCAATCCAGTCCTCCTCCATGTTGCTGCCTGCCGCTGATGTCCATGCCTCCTCCATGTTGCCGCCTGCTGCTGATGTGCATGCCTCCTCCATGTTGCTGCCTCCTGCTGATGGGGTCCATGCCTCCTCCATATTGCCTCCTGCCGATGGGGTCCATGCCTCCTCTATGTTGCCACCTGCCGATGGGGTCCATGCCTCCTCCATGCTGATGTCACCTGCCGATGGGGTCCTTTCCTCTTCCATGCTGCCGCTTGCTGATGGTGTACATTCCTTCCCCATGCTGCCGTCTGTTGCCAAGCTTGCCACAGCGGGTTCCCAAGCTGCTGCTGCCCCACTGGACTATGCTGGTTCCTGGGCTGCCGCTGCCCAACTTGACTATGCTGGTTCTCGGGCTGCTACCCAGTTTGATGTGCCCGCTGCCCAGCCTGTTGATCTGATGCTTGTTGCCCCTCTGGACTATGCTGATTCCGGGGCTGCCACCCCTCTGGACTATGCTAATTACGGGGCTGCCGCCCCTCTAGACTATGCCAAATCCCTACATGCTGTTAAGCTGGACTCTGACTGGTTTAAACTCACACTTACTGATGTGTCTGAGGCTTCTAAATATCCAGTGTTATGTGGCATAAAGGGGTTGTCTGAGTGGGTCAAGATCCCTACATTTGCTCATCCTGATTTCATTTTGCAGCCAGAGGAGCCTGTTGTGCCAAGGCCAGGAGGTCCAGATCTCCACTTTGAACTTGAGAGCCACATCTGCTGTTACAGCCCTGGTAGTAGAGGTCCCATGGGAAAGGACAGTGTTCCATTTGAGCTTTGTCCTGACCCAGGACTCATCTCTGCCATCCCTGGTACATTTGGGGACCCGAGTGGGGTAACCTATGCGCTGGGTAGACCCAAGGGACAGGTACCGTGCAGAGCGGCCACTAGCAACAGAGGGAGAGAAGGTGGAATGGAATTCCCTGATATCAGGGTACCTGCACGGACCAGGAACTCTGGCATTAGGCAGTCGGGTGTCCTTTGGTGTCCCAGAATTGGGACACAGGCTGCTTTTGAGAATAAGCCTTTGGTGTTGCGCCTTCTTGGGGATCTGACCAGCAGAAAACCCAGCCAGTATTGGGACCCTGGTGGTGGGGTTCTCACCAGGCCTTCAGACATGGACAGTGGAGTGCTCAGTCAGCTTGCAGACCCTGGTGGTGGGGCCCTATGGAGTGTCCAGAGGCCGCTCCATAAGGGGAGAATCTGTTAGGATTAAGTTTGCCTGTTGGTGGCACTATCCTGCTCTGGACTGTTTGTTGCAGGTCCAGTGTCACCCAGGAGCTAGCAGGCTGGTGTAATCAAGCTAATTAATGTTCAGCTGCCTGGGGCTACTTAAGGCTTCTCCTCCTTTCCCCCGGTGCGTCACGATTCTAGTCCCTTCCTTGCCGACTGTGCCTAGCTTGATCCAGTCTGTACCTCTCTGCCTTGTTCCTGCCTTGCTTCTATTTGAGTACCCTGTTGAGATCCCCCTTCCTTGCAACCTTGCATTCCCTTATCCTTTTCCTTTAGATGGTTTTTGTATATAGTTAGTAGTTAGATTCCTTTATTATTTGTCTTTTGGGGTTTGTTTATGTTCACGTTTACTATGTGCTGTATTTGCTGTGTTAATGGTTTGCTGTGTTTCACTATAAATAAATATCACTTTAATATATATATCCTTTGTTTGGTCTCAGTTCCCTTGTGTAGCTACATGTCTGGTCTCCCTAGCCGCTGATCTTGACAGTGTGTCATGTGTGTCACCCAGTACTGTTTCCACTTCAGACCAAATATTCTAACTTTTAGCATAAAGCTATGGAGCTATACAAGGTGTGCCTTGTATGCCTACATAAATTTAGACTGGACATGACACAGGTCAGGTATGGATTTTAAGAGGAACCCTGTGCCAAAATAAAAAAAATGGTGTAGGGGTCCCCACTAAATCCATACCAGACCCTTATCCGAACACGCAACCTGGCAGGCCGCAGAAAAAGAGGGGGGATGAGAGAGCGCCCCCCTGATGAACCATACCAAGCCACATGCCCTCAACATGAGGAGGGTGCTTTAGGTTCTTACCCCAAAGCACCTTGTCCCCATGTTGATGAGGACAAGGGCCTCATCCCCACAACCCTTGCCCAGTGGTTGTGGAGGTATGTGGGTGGGGGGCTTACCGGAATCTGGAAGCCCCCTTTAACAAGGGGACCCCCAGATCCCAGCCCCCATGTGAATTGGTAATGGGGTACAATGTACCCCTACCATTTCACAAAAAAAGTGTAAAAAAGACAGGAGACAGCTTGGGACAAGTCCTTTATTAAAAGATAAAAGAATTAAAATTTCCCACGATGTAAATCCATGCTGCCCGACGGACCGAAAAAGAGAAAAAAAACACAACAGTTCTGCCTCCATGGGAGGCTCCCACCGAGTGATGCTTCCCATTGATAACAGCTGTTATATAACTGAGGATGGGGCCACCCAGTGACATAAACAAAATATGCTCCAAATTATTCCCATCTTGTTTGCGTGGCTGTGGTGATCTTGGAGCACATCTCCATACTTGGTGGGATTGCCCAGTAGCAAAAAAATTCTGGAAAGATGTATTTCTTATGATTTCTGTTACGTACTTCATAGTAGAGCCTTACTTGTAGGATGAGACTTCTCTTAGAGCCCTGGTTCAGGAGCCACTGGGATGGGGACAGTGGTCTCGTGAGTGCAGTGGAGTAGGAGTGCCTGTGGAAGTAGCAGCGGCTGGTACAGAAACAGGATGAGGACCCTCCAGGGGTGGCTGGAACTGCAGATGACCGCAGAGGCAGGAATAGGTCACTGTCCTGATGAGCTGGTGGATGCAGGATCAACAGCAAGATGGGCTGGATGAGACAAGCAAGGTGAGTACAGGCATACACAGAACTAGACAGCAGGCAGTAGCGGAGTCAGACAAGTCGGGTCAGAGCAGGTAATCAGGCAGGTAAAACAGCAGGCTGAAGCAGGGTTAGATAAACAGGCAGAGGTCTGGCAACAGATAACATGCAGGAGGTAACAGCAAGGTCAGACAAGCCGGGGTCAGGATAGAAGATAACGGGTAAGTCAGTCAAGCTGGGTCGGTATAGATTATCAGCTGGCAGAACACAGATTAGGCACAGAGCTGCAGATCAAACAGCACTGCACAAGAGCAGCTGCTGTTCCTTTAAAGGCCTCTTGGCACCAAGCAGGGCTAGTGTGAACATGCATGCACCCGTGAAGCGCGCTGGCACACCTGAGGTGCACACTGATGCACCTGGGCAGACATGCGCCGTTGTTCAGCCCCCGTTCTGTCCAGGCAGGTCCCTGACAATTTCACAACTGTTTGAAATCCCTATCAATTCTGGTCCTACAATAGCAATTTTAAACTTAAAACCGGCCACTCTCTCCTACCGCCAATTCAAACTCATATTACAGATCACCACAGCCACAAAACAATTGCTAAAGCTTGGAAATCCTCATCCTTAATAATTGCTGAAACTAAAAATAGAGTCAAGCAAGCAATTATCCGTACCAAAACAAAGGCTATAACTCAGGATAAAATATCCAACTTTGACAATATATGGAATCCCTGGGTACCTCACTTTTTGCCTTCCAATTTTGATGCTTCCCTACTAAGACCTTAGTAATCTCGATTTATACTTCCATTCTCTGCATTCATGGTATGTGGTTACCACCATGTACTACCCCGGAGACCCCTACTACCTCTCATTTCTTTCTTCCCTATCTATTTTTTCTGCTACCTAAGATTACTTCTTCTTTTATCTTCTTTCTCTCTTCTACTTTTCCCCCTATTCTCTTTCTCCTCTTTCAATTTACTCTTTATATACAGTGGTGTGAAAAAGTGTTTGCCCCTTCCTCATTTCCTGTTCCTTTGCATGTTTGTCACACTTAAGTGTTTTGGAACATCAAACCAATTTAAACAATAGTCAAGGACAACACAAGTAAACACAAAATGCAATTTGTAAATGAAGGTGTTTATTATTAAAGGTGAAAAAAAATCCAAACCATCATGGCCCTGTGTGAAAAAGTGATTGCCCCCTAAACCTAATAACTGGTTGGGCCACCCTTAGCAGCAACAACTGCAACCAAGCGTTTGCGATAACGTGCAATGAGGCTTTTACAGCGTCCTGGAGGAATTTTGGCCCACTCATCTTTGCAGAATTGTCCTAATTCAGTTACATTAGAGGGTTTTCGAGCATGAACGGCCTTTTTAAGGTCATACCACAACATCTCAATAGGATTCAGGTCAGGACTTTGGCTAGGCCACTCCAAAGTCTTCATTTTGTTTTTCTTCAGCCATTCGGTGGTGGACTTGCTGGTGTGTTTAGGATCATTGTCCTGCTGCAGAACCCAAGTTTGTTTCAGCTTGAGTACACGAACAGATGGTCGGACATTCTCCTTCAGGATCTCTTGGTAGACAGCAGAATTCATAGTTCCTTTTATCACGGCAAGTCTTCCATGTCCTGAAGCAGCAAAACAGCCCCAGACCATCACACTACCACCACCATATTTTACTGTTGGTATAATGTTCTTTTTATGAAATGCAGTGTTCCTTCTACGCCAGATATACTTGGACACACACCTTCCAAAGAGTTCCACTTTTGTCTCATCGGTCCACAGAATGTTGTCCCAAAAGTCTTGGGGATCATCAAGATGTGTTGTGGAGAAATTGAGACGAGCTTTGATGTTCTTTTTGCTCAGCAGTGGTTTTCTCCTTGGAACTCTGCCATGCAGGCCATTTTTGCCCAGTCTTTTCCTGATGGTGGAGGCATGAACGCTGACCTTAACTGAGGCAAGTGAGGCCTGCAGTTCCTTGGACGTTGTTGTGGGGTCTTTTGTGACCTCTTGGATGAGTCGTCGCTGCGCTCTTGGGGTAATTTTGGGCGGCCGGCCACTCCTGGGAAGGTTCACCACTGTTCCATGTCTTCGCCATTTGTGGATAATGGCTCTCACTGTGGTTCGCTGGATTCCCAAAGCTTTGGAAATGGCTTTATAACCCTTTCCAGACTGATAGATCTCAATTACTTTCTTTCTCAATTGTTCCTGAATTTCTTTGGGTCTCGGCATGATGTGTAGCTTTTAAGGATCTTCTGGTGGACCTTACTGTGTCAAGCAGCTCCTATTTAAGTGATGCCTTGATTGTGAACAGATGTGGCAATAATCAGGCCTGGGTGTGGCTAGAGAAATTGAACTCAGGTGTGGACAACCACAGTTATAGTATGTTTTAACAAGGGGGGCAATCACTTTTTCACACAGGGCCATGATGGTTTGGATTTTTTTTCACCTTTAATAATAAACACCTTCATTTACAAATTGCATTTTGTGTTTACTTGTGTTGTCCTTGACTATTGTTTAAATTGGTTTGATGTTCCAAAACACTTAAGTGTGACAAACATGCAAAGGAACAGGAAATGAGGAAGGGGGCAAACACTTTTTCACACCACTGTAGTTCTGGTAGCAGAACTTTTATTTCCTTGGTTATCGTTATACCAATTGTACATAGTTCCAATATGTAGTATACAATTTTAGATTCTATAATAATTTCTTATTTTTTTCTTTTTTATTTAAAAACTATACTCTTGATAGTAATTAAGATTTTTATTTTTTATCTGAGGTCATCTTATGTTAACCTGGTCTATGTTGGTTTTATCCTCTCTTATACAATGTATGACGCAATCTTTTGAGTAGTTACATCCATGCCAAAATTGTTTGTTAAACTACTTTTAGTTTATATTGGAACTACAACTCAATATTATTACCATATATGTGATATTTTATTTTGCTACCGCCATATGTATTTATGTATACTAATTGTTGAAAATTCAATAAACAAATTTGACAAGAAAATATTAGATTTTGAGCTTGTTATGTCTGTTGTAATTTTAAAACGTGGAGTTAAAGGAGTAGTGGAATTTGCCCCAACACTGATTTTTCTGGTGGGAATATAACCAATGATACAATGATGCTCCAGTGGTGTCTCCCTCAATACAGCAATGGAGTACGTCCGAAGGTTTGTGTCAGAAGAGATGATCCAGGCTCTGACAGATCACACCAATGAGTACAGCATTCTTAAAAAAGAAGCATCAATAAATACCAGCACATTACATTTGGTATATAAGGATTGAACAAGTCAAAAAAATTGGTGGACATTGTAGGCACACAATGAGAGGGAAAACCAGTAAAAAAGTATACATTTTATTACAGCATAATTAAAAAACATATAAACATACAAACACCCTGTATGGACACAGTTACCAGTCACCCAATAATGCAATTACAGAGGGCTGGATCTAAAGTACGATTGGTTTGGTAATAAATCAAAGTGAAAAAAATTGTTTTGATCAAGCAATGCCTCCAAGAACTTGCTTGTTAATGCATTTTACTAAAATATTAGCTTTTTCAGGACAGATACTGGGTAGGTGCTGGTATATTTAAAATCAAACAAGTACATTTACTGTATAAATATTTAATTTAATATATATCTATATAGGTATAACAATAGTTATTGCAACATTTTTCCAGGAAGAGTACATATAAACAAAAAGCATACAAACATAGACATGACAACATATATGTTTGCCTGGTGAACTTGTTTAGGGGCACCACCTCACAAAACGAAACAGACACCCAGAAAGACTACTTTCAAATTTTCATATATATGTATGCAGTGATGAAGTACATGCATATCATGTGGTCTATGGTCGGTACCACTAAATGGAACAGAAAAACATTAATTATAATACACGATGGGATATGGTGCACCTATACATTCGATTGAAGGGGGTAAGTATTTATATAAACACATTATCTCTTGGGACATGGTCGTATATATGGAGAAAAAGTCCCCATTCAAAAACAGATTACTAGAAAAACTCTCACCTGATATATAACAGTCATATATATTGAAGATGTAAAAATATTGAAGTTTAGGTCACACACAGAGGTAAGTGGTCAAAGATTCTCACTATAAATGTTTCCAACAAAGTATCTGAAAATATACAGAATCTACAGTTAGGTATTTTTGGCTGGAGTTACACTTAAAAAATGTACCTGTTCCAACTTACAAACAGATTCAACTTAAGAACAAACCTACAGTCCCTGTCTTGTTTGTAACCCGGGGACTGTCTGTATTGGGTAACTGGTAACTGTGTCCATACAGGGTGTTGTTTGTATGTTTATATGTTTTTTAATTATGCTGTAATAAAATGTATATTTTTTTATTGATTTTTCCCTCTCGTGTGCCTACAAAGTCCATACATTTTTTGACTTGTTCTATCCATATATATATATATATATATATATATATATATATATATATATTGCATGTTGGAATGGTCAGGGTCTTCCCTTCCATTAAATTTTCTAAACAATTTGACTGAGATGGAAAAAAAATGCAAACTTTGGAAACTCAGACCATGGCTTGGTGTGTTCAGGGAGAAATGCCTGTAGGTGGTTCCAGAAGAACACAACTCTGTGGATGAAATGATGATTCCTTTTAGGTGGAAATTTTTCAGCATCAAGCTATACATGCGTGACAAGCCACATCCATGGGGGGGTTAAGGTGTGGGTAACGGTGTGACTTTGATGTGTACCAAGGCAGTGTGAACGGAATACAGATATGAACTTGGATTGTCAGGAGATGTTGTGATGAAGCTGGCCTCCACACTTCCATAAGGCCACAACTACAAGATCTATGCAGACAACTATTTCACCTGCATCCCACTAATTGTTAAGCTGCTTGACCAGAGAATTCATTACACTGAAACAGCCAGGCAGGTATGCCTTCCCAACTGTAACCTTGATGTAACTTGATGAAACTTTGATGTCAGAGTGGAGGTGAGCCACAACAGCTGTGCAGTGAAATGGTATGACAACATGGAAGTCACACTTGTGTCATCCTTTGCTGGCCCAGAGAAGATTCAAAGCTCGGACAAAGCCACCAAAAGATATGTTGAAGTTGATAGGCCTTAGAATGTGGGTTGCTATAACAAATTCATAGGTGGTGTGAATATATTGGACTCATTTGCAGCAAAACATAAGGTTCCTTTGAAATCGCGCCATTGGTACATTTACATCTACTGGCACACCATCATCCTAGCTGTGATCAATGCATGGCTGCTGTACAAATGGGACTGCAAATGGGACTGCAAAGCACTGAGTGCTCCCAAGAAAAAGATACTAAACAGGAGACTGTTTCAAGGTCAGTTAGCATCCTCTCTCATCCTATCCGGAAAAACTGTCATAAAACCAAAGCAAGGACAACCAGGTTCAATCCATTGGAGACCAATTCCTTAAATGAAAGGAAGAGACCATCTACAGAAAACTGTACATCCACCAAAAGATATTTGCAAGGACATGTATGGACATTTCCCTATGAAAACAAGTTGAACACGCTGCAAACAATATGGTAAAGGATATGCCAACACACTTTGCAGCAAGCGCTGCCTTTAGGACTATAATAACTAAGCGTGGTTATAAACATAGTGAAACATAATAAATGTCAAAGTTGTCATTCAATGCAGTGATTTTCTGCATTAGAGGCCTCCTACAACAACATCTAAAAAGGTGATTTTTTTTTTTTTGCAGTTTTCTTCTACTCTACATTCAATGTTGTCCCGTACAATACTGCTGAGACAGCACAAGCTTTATCACTAGGCTATTCTTTCTGTAATGTTCAGAACCATGTAGTCCATCATCATACTATGAACAGAACTTCAGTAAAAAAATAAGCTATTTCTGCCTACTTTTGAAATGTCCTTTTTTCCATTTACTATGCATTATAGACTATGGCTGTCCTTGTGTGTAGATAAGTAAATGATAAATGTGCTCAACTTTTAATCTGCCTAACCTAACTTGCTCCTGTAGTCTGACTTGACCAGATTCTATCTGATGTCTTTTTTTTTTTTTTGTAAAAATTGGTTTTCTAAAGAGAACATATACACTATTTGCTATCAATCCATGATGGCATATGAACTGGGAATTCTATATGAAGGGGTTGATAAGACAGTGGACCCCTTGAAATGATATTACCAGTATTTATCCCTTCAACATGAGAAGTTGTTTTAAAAGCAAAACAATGGGCTCCCTGCTTCTTAAATAAAATAAAATAACTGGCTTCCCAGTTTGGAGATTTAGCAGAATCCCATCATCAGATTTGCTACAATAAATCTCTACAAGATTTATTCATTCTGAGGCATGAAGCTTTAAAGTAAAGACTTTTACTGCCAAAATATAACCCTAGTTGGATTTTTAATAAAGAGGAGGCCCTGGCACACGATGAAGAAGATAGAAAAGCCTTAGGATTCTTTACGTCTCCATAAATAAATTAGAGAATGGTAAGGAAAAAATAGTTTTTCTTGTGACTTACTATTCTTATCATTGTGAACACGTTAAAGCCCCAAAGAGCAGTATTTATTAGCGCATAGTTGAATAGCACCTGAGTTTCTAACCCTGCGTGCTTTCCCACTTAACCTTTAGAGCATGCGAAAGGATAGGGCAGTCCATTATATATTTTTTTAATGATATTATTGAGACAAAGTAAGCACACTTCTGGAAGACAGTAGTCATAGAGATGTATAATGTAGAAAGGTAGGTCATATTCCCAGAGAGGTTTTTTATTTTTAAAGTGACATTATGGAGACAAACTTGGGAGATTGTTGGAAGATAGTATGTGAGAAAGGGATTGGCTGCACACTGAAGTATCAAAAGTCCTTTTTATTGCATTTTTCTAAAAAAGTGCAAAACAAACACCACAGGATAATAGCAGGTCAGGTTGATGTGTTTCACACAGTTACTCATGTTAGCACAATGCAACTGTGTGAAACGTGCAAATGTACACAATGTAATGTTCCCTAAATGTACATAATATACAGTAACTGGGTACTAACATTTTTAGGTAAAGTTGAACCGGGGAAAATCTGATTGCCTCTCGGGGGATCAGGAAGGAATTTTTTCCCCTGCTGTATTAAATTGGAGCATGCTTTGCTGGGAGTTTCCTCTGCATCAACTGTGAGTGAAGGATTGTGAATATGGGATTGCATTATTTTTATTTATTTTTGGTTGAACTAGATGGACTTGTGTCTTTTTCAACCTGACTAACTATGTAACTTTGTATCTTAACGGTTTACTATTGTAATCATTACTCTACGTCACGGTTTTGCACTTTGTTTACTCTTGGATAATTCAAGCGTGGCAGACTGTAAGCCTTATTTTCATATGTTTCTGTCTACCACTTTACCTTTGTAAAACACTTTCAATAAAAAATTATGAAAACAGAATACAATGATCAGCACTGCCAGCTATAGCGTGCGACACTGATTGAGCAGAAAAACACTTACAGGCTGGTTGTAAGAAGTCTATCAGTAGATCAACCAGATCATGTACCTCCTTTGAGACATGGTAGGGATAGGGTCCCGAGGCTGAAACAGAAAGAGATCCATAAATAGATACATACATTGCATCTTTATTTCTTCATTTTTTTTTCATGCATATGTGTTAGTAACAAAAACAAATTTTACTGCATTATTGCTATTTTGTTTTGAGGCCATCTGTAAAATGATCCACAAAAAAAAAAAAAGTTTCTCCTGATTATATTGGATTTGTGTGATAGTTTTTTTTTTTAATATGAATTGTGACTGTATGATGATAATCTATTAGGTCTCAGTTTGGGATGAATTAAAATATTTCCTCTTAATTTGAATTGGGTGATCAGTTGTTGGGATTTCTATAAGCAACAACAAGAATTGGAAACATATAGCAAATTGACATGGTGTTATATGCAGTGATGACAACTAAATGGTTAATACATGGTATGATGTCCCATACAGACCTTGAAAGATTTAAGGTAGATACTTTGTAACCATTGGTCGACAAATGTTATACCTGAGGCTGACATAAGCCTGAAATGTTGTATTCAAACGCATTTCATGTGTGTATTAAAATGTGCATGAGGCCTTAATGAAATGTAATGTTTTTTTTTTTTTAGTTTTTTTTTTTATAGTGTACTTTATGAAGTTATACTGCCCACTAAGAAGGTTTGGGAACCTGTAATGCACTGGCTCAAACCTGGCTTCTGCAGGAAAAGTTTATATGAATGTAAGCCACCTGCATTTATTTCTATAACATTTGGCTTTTGTTTTTCATGCTTATGCATGTTCAGTGAGAATTTTCAGGTTTGTAATTGGTTTTCTTTAAACAACAATTTGTGCATACAGGTTTGTTATGAAACATATTATTGCATGTATCCTGTAATTGGCTTTGATAGCTTTGGGAATCATGTTGCCTAAATGTGTCTCTATGGTTTTTAGTTAATTTTCACTTTTTGAATTTGAGAATATAACTTAGCACCCATCTGTGAATATCATACAGTCAGTCTGCTTCATATAGTTCAAAAAGATGACCGCAGTGATCTCTATACATATTGCTTTTCAGGCAATGATTGTAGACATTCATCCTTTGAGTAGAAAAATCGTTGCTGAAAGCCCTTAGGTAACATAAAGCTCCCTTTGCAAAATAATTAGTTTTTTCCCCTATCTCCTCTGAAGCTGTTTCTTGGTTTTGGATTGAATACACGATAGGTTTTAAGTGTTACAGAAACTGTACGGAAGATCTCTTGCTTGTTCTCAGGTGTAAGGCAGCTCTTCTCTCCAGCAAGATGAAAATAAAAACCTTTTCCTCAATATTCAAACTAATTAGAATGTGAGGTTCATTGAAAATATGATATAAATGAGCTTATGTTTTAAAATGTTACTTTCAAGAACTTTTCAAGTACGTACATTCTTCTTTCCAGGATATGTTATCGTCCGACTCCAAAAAAAAAAAAGATTAAATATAAGAAAAACTGTCTGTATTGTCAAGAACAATCTATCAGTTCATCGTTTTTACCATCCAACCAAAAATGTGAAAAGAATTATCATGCACCTGGTACTTCATTTGACTTAAAGTGGTTGTACTGGGGTGATTCCTGCAGCTGCAGGCATCACCACGGTACTGTTTTTTAGAGCCAATGGTCAGCTTTCTTGTTATGGCAATTGGAGCTGCTAACTAGCCACTCAGACCCGAGCTACTAGCTGGCACATCTGCCGGCTAGTCGGAGAGCCATACAAAGCTGAAACAGCCTTTGATCGGGTCTCCGCTATAGTAACCCAGAAGCGATGACATGACATTACTTCTGGTTTACATGTATGTCAATGGCGCTCTGTTTTGAAAATCAAAAGTAATCAAAAATGTTGATCTTGGCATTTTGAATGCTTTCAAGTGCAAAGGAGGGATTTGGGTTCTTTCTGACTCCAGATTCCTCCATAAAGATTATCTGTCACATGCCTATTGTCACAAGGATGTTTACATTCAAAAAGCATTACATTAAAAAAAAATTAAAGCAACAGTGTAAAAATCAAAAGAAATAAAATAAATTAATAATCCCTGTCCCCCCTGTGCTAGCGGTAAGGCGAATGCGTGCATTAGGCCCACACACACACAAAAGTGAACATCCCACACATTTGAGGTATTGCCATGAATATCAGATCATTGGCAGTATTTCTAGCAGTAAACCTTGAAAATCGAAAGTGAAAACTTTTAAAGCTTTTTAAAGCATCGCCTTTGGATAGTAACATTTATGTAGTTTTTTCGCCGTTGCGCTATTTTAAAGCGTGGTATATTTGCCATCTATTTACTCATCGTTTTTTATACTTTACAAAAATTGCATTTGAAAAACCACTGTGCAAAGACCATGTGACAAAAAATTGCAAAATCCACCATTTTATTCTCTAAGGCCTCTGCTTGTTCTAAGCAATTTTCTAGCAAAAATACTGATCATTACATGTGAACAAAAAGTGTCAGAAAATGTGTGGTCTTCAAGTGGTTATAATACTATGGGCAGTACAAACACTTTGTTTTTTTTTACACATACTTTGGGGTTAATTTATAAAAAGCAAATGGGCACTTTACTTTGCAAGGGAAGTTGCTTCAGAGCTTAGCGAATGGGGTGAAATTTCACTTTGCAAAGACCATCCAAACATATGTAAAGAATATATGAGAACAGCAGTTTTGCTTGAATATGATTGGATGATGTAAGTCAGCAGAGCTTTACCTCATTCACTAAGCTCTGGGGAAAATTACCTTAAAAAGGGCAACTTGCCTTGTAAAGTAAACAGCCTATATGCCTTTAGTAAATCAATCCTTTAATACATGTGGAACTGTATCCAAATCACCTGTATTTTCAAATATTTCACATTGAAGTAATGATGTTTAAAAATACGAAGCAATTCCATTTGAATTCTTTGAATTCAATCATGCTAGAGGTGAAATCAATTATATATATATATAATATACTGTATACAGCAACCCTCAAAATGTTATTGTTAGTGTGGAGCCACATTGGGGGGGTGGGGGTTTGGACAATCGGTGGCATCTGTGATGAGTGGGTTTATGATGATGGGGGTCTGTGATGGAAGATCTGTGAGGGGGAAGTCTGTGATGGGGGCATGTATAGGGGCAGGGCAGGGTAGAGGTTGGGTGAGGCAACTGGTGGCGAGTAACTCTTAAGGCCTGACTAGTAGCTCAGGACTTGAAATTTTGATCCCTGTGTACAGTATCTATCTATCTATATATATATATATATATATATATATATATATATATATATATATATATATATATATATATATATATATATATATACAGTGGTGTGAAAAAGTGTTTGCCCCCTTCCTCATTTCCTGTTCCTTTGCATGTTTGTCACACTTAAGTGTTTCGGAACATCAAACCAATTTAAACAATAGTCAAGGACAACACAAGTAAACACAAAATGCAATTTGTAAATGAAGGTGTTTATTATTAAAGGTGAAAAAAAATCCAAACCATCATGGCCCTGTGTGAAAAAGTGATTGCCCCCTAAACCTAATAACTGGTTGGGCCACCCTTAGCAGCAACAACTGCAACCAAGCGTTTGCGATAACATGCAATGAGGCTTTTACAGCGTCCTGGAGGAATTTTGGCCCACTCATCTTTGCAGAATTGTCCTAATTCAGTTACATTAGAGGGTTTTCGAGCATGAACGGCCTTTTTAAGGTCATACCACAACATCTCAATAGGATTCAGGTCAGGACTTTGGCTAGGCCACTCCAAAGTCTTCATTTTGTTTTTCTTCAGCCATTCGGTGGTGGACTTGCTGGTGTGTTTAGGATCATTGTCCTGCTGCAGAACCCAAGTTCGTTTCAGCTTGAGTACACGAACAGATGGTCGGACATTCTCCTTCAGGATCTCTTGGTAGACAGCAGAATTCATAGTTCCTTTTATCACGGCAAGTCTTCCAGGTCCTGAAGCAGCAAAACAGCCCCAGACCATCACACTACCACCACCATATTTTACTGTTGGTATAATGTTCTTTTTATGAAATGCAGTGTTCCTTCTACGCCAGATATACTTGGACACACACCTTCCAAAGAGTTCCACTTTTGTCTCATCGGTCCACAGAATGTTGTCCCAAAAGTCTTGGGGATCATCAAGATGTGTTGTGGAGAAATTGAGACGAGCTTTGATGTTCTTTTTGCTCAGCAGTGGTTTTCTCCTTGGAACTCTGCCATGCAGGCCATTTATGCCCAGTCTTTTCCTGATGGTGGAGGCATGAACGCTGACCTTAACTGAGGCAAGTGAGGCCTGCAGTTCCTTGGACGTTGTTGTGGGGTCTTTTGTGACCTCTTGGATGAGTCGTCGCTGCGCTCTTGGGGTAATTTTGGGCGGCCAGCCACTCCTGGGAAGGTTCACCACTGTTCCATGTCTTCGCCATTTGTGGATAATGGCTCTCACTGTGGTTCGCTGGATTCCCAAAGCTTTGGAAATGGCTTTATAACCCTTTCCAGACTGATAGATCTCAATTACTTTCTTTCTCAATTGTTCCTGAATTTCTTTGGGTCTCGGCATGATGTGTAGCTTTTAAGGATCTTCTGGTGGACCTTACTGTGTCAAGCAGCTCCTATTTAAGTGATGCCTTGATTGTGAACAGATGTGGCAATAATCAGGCCTGGGTGTGGCTAGAGAAATTGAACTCAGGTGTGGACAACCACAGTTATAGTATGTTTTAACAAGGGGGGCAATCACTTTTTCACACAGGGCCATGATGGTTTGGATTTTTTTTCACCTTTAATAATAAACACCTTCATTTACAAATTGCATTTTGTGTTTACTTGTGTTGTCCTTGACTATTGTTTAAATTGGTTTGATGTTCCGAAACACTTAAGTGTGACAAACATGCAAAGGAACAGGAAATGAGGAAGGGGGCAAACACTTTTTCACACCACTGTATATATATATATATTGAAAAAGTGATATGTGTTCTGCGCCTATTTGTGTAACACTAAAAAGACAAAAATTCAAAAAGCTGTTCCCCTAATTCTGTATAGAAAATACTCAAATGTGATTCAACTTGATTGATCTAATAACACATTAGTCAACCGTGATGGATAATTAAAGAAGTGGATAGTCCCAAGCAACAGTTCATAATACATTTCTTGTGTGAAAAGTCTTCCAAAGATATATATAGTGAGTAGTCCTTCACCAGAGATGACACCCAACGTGTTCTAGATAAATAATCTGCTTACCAGAAACATTTGACCTTTTTAATTAAAAAGAAAGTAAAAAATCGATTTAGCAGGATAGTGCCTGCGCACATAAATGTAACCTGGAGATGTATGGAATCTTTCCTCCTCAGAGTATATACATGGGATGCTATTTATTGTAAAAATTACATAAAAAAGCAATAGCTGAATGGCCGCTTACATGTGGATATGCCTTTACCCATCACTGAGGCTGCTGGCTTGTTTCTGCTAATGGCTGTGTAGCGCCTGCTTCCACCTCCATGGTTCGAATGTGTTCTACCAGGTAACTGGAAACAACCAGAGGGCCTGGAAGTGACGTCGGATAGCGTGACCAGGTACTACCTCTATGTACGTTCCGTGATTACATCTTCAGGAAGCTTCTATATATCTTTGTAAGACTTTTCACACAGAAGAAATGTATTATGAACTGTTGTTTGGGACTATCCACTTCTTTAATTATCCATCATGGTTGTCTAATGTGTTATTAGATTATCAAGTTGATTCATTTTTCTGCTATATATGAATTGTTTTAATTCATTTATTTTTTACTTTATTATTGGTATATAGATCTATTCACACATATACATTTTTTCATCAGTGCCCTCTCTCTCTCTCTCTCTATATATATATATATATATATATATATATATATATATATATATATATATATATATCTATATATGTATATATATATTGGAAGAGTTTTTTTAAGGTGTCATTTAGTCATCTAGGTTGTTCACCTACAGATGTTCAGGGGCTTCTAGATTTGTATTTATTATGAAGAAAACAAACTTTTTCCTTTCTCAGAAACTTAATAAGTTATTGACGTTTCTGTTGAAAACAATGGGAAGCAAATCTTAAAAATTGGTAAAAGACATGTTTAGGCAAATAGACAAAGAATTGTCAAACAAATGGGAAGCTGGACAATGTCTTAATGCAAAAAAAAAAAAAAAAAAAAACCTGGCAGGGAGCAGCAATTTTAATACTGCTTAAAGTGAAATGTTAAAAATGCAAAAAATCCTGTTTGTGAAGTGGTACATTTGTACAATGGATTCTACCTACTACAGCAAAACTGAAATTTTCAAAGTAAAAATTATGTTTAAATAGCCAGTAAATTACAGCTCCTGACTGCTTCATTCTGTTTGTAAACAAATGTTCAGGGATTTATATACAGGTCCTTAGATTCCCACTGGGGCCTGACAATTCGTGCTCCATCCGGTAGAATGGAACCGTTCTAATAGGAACGACTCAAGTCGCTCCAACTTAGAAAAAGGTTCCTGTACTACATTGGGGGCGACTTCTAGCGACTTGCATTGACTTCTATACAGAAGCCTTTTGCAAGTCGCCGCTGAAGTCGTGTGCAAGTTGCCTGAGGCAGTCATGCTGCAAGTCTTGCTGCTTCAGTGTGAACCGGCTCTTATCCTAGATGTGGGTCTGTTATGGATGTCAAAGGGGACACCCACAACCACCCAGGAACCCATGGTATGTATGTGAGCTGCTCAGGCTGCTAGGAAGTGTGGTCCTGTGCCTGATGCTATGAGTGCTGGCTGGGAAAGAGCCCATGCTCCAGACAATGACAGATAAGAGCAGAGGATCCTGGGAGCCGCACATCAGAACAAGACCTGCTGTGGCCATGCCTCCGATGTGTTTCATGCTGCCCACTGGAACTTATTCATGTAAGCTCCAGTAGGCATAGTAAAACTCTTTGTGGGCATGGCCTGGTGGGGGTCCAGGCTGATACTGCCACTTTTCTACACACAGCAGGTCTTGTTCTGATGTGCGGTTCCTGGGATCCTCTGCTCTTACCCACAACCACCAGGCCAGGCTTGTAGAGAAGGCCTAATCAACATGGGGACAAGGTGCTCTGCCAGCCCCCTACTCTTGCAAAGTACCCTCCCAATGATGAGGACTTCATCCGGTATGGAGCTAGCCCCCCCATCTTCAAGCCTGCCAGGGTGCATGTTTGCATAAGGGTCCAGAATTTGGACGGCCCTATTTTTTTTTACCTTTTTTGCTGTGTGAGGTTCCTCCTTGACATCTATATTAGACCCTCATCAAGTATAAGTGTCAGTATGTACTTTTAGGGGGAATATTAATATATTTTGTTTTGTTTTTGCATGGGGGTCCCCTCATCAAGGCCTAAAAAGGACAGTTGGGTCAATTCAAATCACAGTGAATAAAGGTGGGCTTACACTTATTTTTCCCTAGCCCCATAAACTGCAATGCACTACAATGTATCAGTGGTAGTATACAGCACTGAATATAGTAGTGTAGATAGCAAAATTGTAAAGCTATGTAGAAGCACACTACACTACAAGCTTTAAAAGACATGTTAACTGGTCACTCCCACTAACTCCCAACCTTTTATAGTATATGAGCTGAAACTTTGACCACAGCCCTTTGCGAACCAAAGTCTCGCACCTGACAGGAGGTCAGGTTTTTTTAGTTTGCAATGCATTGTTTTTATTTGCCAATGGACATCCTGAAAGTCTGGACTGAATCTAAACCTTTAAACAACAGAAATTTGGACCAAACCCAGAGATCATCCTTACCTGTGTGACTGATATCTTGTCTTTACAGGTAAAGTTATTATCGTAGGAGTGGGAGAAGCATCTGACCCGGGTGGGCACTGGCTTTAGTATGCAAGTGAATAGCTTGCAAGTGAATGCAAGTGAATGCAAGTGAATAGCATTTTGCTGCCCCTCCCCAGCTAAATGCACCTTCATCTATGTAGACAAAATCCTTGCCCCCCCCCCCCCCCCCCTTACACACATATACACACGCAGCCATTCATTTGGAGGATCGGTGTACTGCTCTTTCCTCACCTCCACCTATACAAGCTCCTTATGCAGCCAAGAAGAGAGGTTATGTAATAATTTAGAAAAGGTATATATACAGTATCTCACCAAAGTGAGTACACCCCTCACATTTTTGTAAATATTTTATTATATCTTTTCATATGAAAACGCTGAAGGAATTACACTTTGCTACAATGTAAATTAGTGAGTGTACAGCTTGTATAACCGTGTAAATTTGCTGTCCCCTCAAAGTACCTCAACAAACACACAGCCATTAATGTCTAAACCGCTGGCAAAAATAGTGAGTACACCTCTAAGTGAAAATGTCCAAATTGGGCCCAAAGTGTCAACATTTTGTGTGGCCAACATTATTTTGCAGCACTGCCTTAACCCCCTTTGGCATGGAGTTCACCAGAGCTTCACAGGTTTCCACTGGAGTCCTCTTCCACTCCTCCATGACGACATCACGGAGCTGGTGGATGTTAGAGACCTTGCGCTCCTCCACCTTCCATTTGAGGATGCCCCACAGATGCTCAATAGGGTTTAGGTCTGGGGACATGCTTGGCCAGTACATCACCTTTACCCTCAGCTTCTTCAGCAAGGCAGTGGTCGTCTTGGAGGTGTGTTTGTGGTAGTTATCATGTTGGAATACTGCCCTGCGGCCCAGTCTCCGAAAGGGGGATCTTGCTCTGCTTAGTATGTCACAGTACATGTTGGCATTCATGGTTGCCTCTGTTATATCCTCTGAGTTGTGAGAGACACAAGACTCTGGTCTGGAATAATGGATGTTTATTTCAGTACTCACTGTACACTGCAACATGCAACTCAGGACATTACATCTTATTATGCTCCTTACATGTGCTCTAAGATGGCTACTATGCCCCTTGACCCTTGTCATCACTCCTGGTTGGAGCCAGCCTTAAAGTGACAGTACATGTGGAACCCTGCAGGTATAACACCCTCAATGAACTGTAGCTCCCCAGTGGTGGCAGCACTCCTGCAGCCCCAGACCATGACACTCCCACTACCATGCTTGACTGTAGGCAAGACACACTCGTCTTTGTACTCCTCACCTGGTTGCTGCCACACACGCTGGACACCATCTGAACCAAATAAGTTTATGATGGTCTCATCAGACCATTGTTCCAGTAATCCATGTCCTTAGTCTGCTTGTCTTCAGCAAACTGTGTGCAAGCTTTCTTGTGCATCATCTTTAAAACAGGCTTCCTTTTGGGACGACAGCCATGCAGACCAATTTGATGCAGTGTGCGGCGTATGGTCTGAGCACTGACAGGCTTACCTCCCACCCCTTCAACCTCTCCAGCAATGCTGGTAGCACTCATACGTCTATTTCCCAAAGACAACTTCTGGATATGATGCTAAGCATGTGCACTCAACTTCTTTGGTAGACCATGACGAGGCCTGTTCTGAGTGGAACCTGTCCTGTTGAACTGCTCTATGGTCTTGGCCATCGTGCTGCAGCTCAGTTTCAGGGTCTTGGCAATCTTCTTATAGATTAAGGAAAGCCATCTTTATGTAGAGCAACATATCTTTTTTTCTCAGAGAGTTCTTTGCCATGAGGTGCTATGTTGAACTTCTAGTGTCCAGTATGAGAGAGTGAGAGAGATAAAACCAAATTTAACCCACCTGCCAGTCACACCTGAGACATTGTAACACTAACGAGTCACATGACATCGGGGAGGGAAAATGGCTTATTGTGCCCAATTTAGAAGCGCATTTGTGAGGTCAGGCACTGATGTGGATGAGCAGGCCCGGCTTGCAGGCTCTGCTTTAATTCATCCCAAAGGTCTATCGGGTTGAGGTCAGGACTTTGAACAGGCCAATCAAGTTCCTCCACCTAACTCACTTATCCATGTCTTGCTTTGTGCACTGGTCCAAATCATTTGGTGGAGGGGGGTTATAGTGTGGGGTTGTTTTTCAGGGGGTAGACTTAGTTTGAGTGAAGGCGTCAGCACACCAAGACATTTTGACATTTTGGGCAATTTCATGCTCCCAACTTTGTGGGAACAGTTTGGGGATGGCCCCTTCCTGTTCCAACATGACCGCGCGCCAGTGCACAAACAAGGCCCATAAAGACATGGATGATATATATATATATATATATATATATATATATATATATATATATATAAAATATATATACTGTGTATATATATATTATGTTATATGTTTTGCCTTTAATTTATTTTTTAAACAAAATGGGCTGTTTTGCAAGGTAAGGGTTCACATATACTTTAAACCTTACAGGGGTTTCAACCCTTATAGATGCACTTTAAAACTTAATTGGGGGAGCTCCTAAAAATTGCTGATTCTTCTATAGAAGCTGCATGCTACTAGCCTTCTGCCCATGACCGGAACACAAGCTTGTGGGAGCTGGTGGGAGAGGGAAAACAAGGAACACATCTTTGCTAGGTGTGTCCATGATCTTAGGGGCCTGTGGGAAAAAAATAATGATATTGTGCCTGCATCTAAGCACAGTGAATAAATGGGCACCCTGCTCCATTAGCATAGAGTAGACATGTGCGATTAGTTTCGTACTAATCCGAAATACGAATTTTTATGCGTACGAATTACGAAATTTCGTTCACGAATTTCGGATTCAAATTTATAACGAAAATTCATAATTAACGAAAAGTTAACAAACCTAAAAGTTAAAGACCCAGAAAGTCAGCGCAGCACAGGTATGGTGGGAACCCCTCATAATGATAAATTCATCATAACGAAAATTTGTAATTGTCACGAAAAGTTAATGAACCTAAAAGTTAAAACCCCAGGAACTCAGCACAGGGATGGTGGGAACCCTATGGGAATTTCTATGCTTACAAATTTCATAGGAAATAGGAAATTTTGTTAACAAATTTCAGAATTTCGGATCCAAATTAACAGAAACATGACTGGTGTTTTGTTCACCAATCAGAGGAAGTCAGCACAGCACAGGGATGGAGGGAACCCCTCATACTGGACACACAGCAGGTGTACAGACCTGGGAACTCAGCACAGGGATGGTGGGAACCCCTCATTATGGGCACAACGGGTGTACAGACCCGGGAACTCAGCATAGGGATGGTGGGAACCCCTCATAACGGACATACAGTAGGTGTACAAACCTTGGAACTCAGCACAGGTATGGTGGGAACCCCTCATAACAGACACACAGCAGGTGTACAGGACTGGGAACTCAGCAAGGGGATGGTGGGAACCCTATGGGAATTTCTACGCTTAGGAATTTCATACAAAATAAAACATTTTGTTAACGAATTTGTTAACAGAAACATGACTGGTGTTTTTTTCACCAATCAGAGGAAGTCAGCACAGCACAGGGATGGTGGGAACCCCTCATAATGATAAATTCGTCATAACAAGCTTTCATTATTTTAACAAAAAGTTAATAAAAACGAAAGATTAAAAACCCAGGAAGTCAGCACAACACAGGGATGGTGGGAACCCCTCATAATGGGCACAGCGGGTGTACACTCAGACCCGGGAACTCAGCACAGGGATGGTGGGAACCCCTCATAACGGACACACTGCAGGTCTACAGACCTGGGAACTCAGCACAGGGATGGTTGGAACCCTATGGGAATTTCTATGCTTACGAATTTCATACAAAATATACGAAAATTGGGATTGTGGGAACCCCTCATAATGATAAATTCATCATAACGAACTTTCGTTATTTTTAAGAAAAGTTAACAAAACGAAAGGTTAAAAACCCAGGAAGTCAGCAGAGCACAGGGATGGTGGGAGCCCCTCATAATGATAAATTCATCATAACGAACGAAACGAACGAGACGGAACAAAACAAAACAAATTTTTGGACAGTGCTCATGTCTAGCATAGAGTAGAGTCCTAAAATTAGAGGAAAATAAGTTTCAAACGAAAAGTTATATTATCTGTAAACCCTAAAATTAAACTTCTTACTTGCCCTATGTGGTATTTTAAAGTGTATCTAAACCCCAAAATAAAAATGTAGTATATTGCACCTTACCAGTCCTTAAATGTTGTGGCTGCATTTAGTTACCCTTTTCAGGCCTTTTTACCTTTATTTGCACCAGGCAATCCTATGAATACCACACTTCTTGTCCCTGCATGGCTGTACATTAAATACCTCTGCCTTTGTTAATCTCTATTATCATGGGCAATGGAGAAATTTGTAGTCCAAAAATGAACTATTATATTGCTTTATGCTTGCATGTTTTCTGTACTTGCTGAAAATTATCCCAAAATATATATATATATATATATAATGTAGCCACCACCTCTAAGGGCTGATATATAAAAATGTTCTTAGTATTGGATTTCTTTCAAAAATACCATTAAAAGTTTTTTGAATATCTGTTCAAAGTAAAATTAGCGGTTGATCCTGAGAGAAGTCTTGTTAGTTGATAACTTCCAGAACTATGTGTGCTGCACCCTTATCAGTTACATTATTCAGTTTTTTCTGTGGACTACAATACACCTTTCCCAATGTTTTAGGAAAGAGGAGAGAAAAAAATCTCTATTATACATGATTCTAGCATTCGAAGCTATAACTAAATGGTACAAGTCAAAAAGAATACAAATGTATTGTTTACATTCTTTTGAAAATGCTAGTAGCTTGGCTGTGTCTGGTTCATTACTTCTGATTAATGATGAGCCCGATGTTTGAGCTGACTGTAAGTTCAGCTCGAACATCGTGTGTTTGCCTGTTTGCCAAATACCAAACATTATAGGGCATTCATGGTAAATTCAAGCGCCTACGGAATGCCCCTTCATAAACAACGACACCGTCAATGCACTGTGATCTCACAGTGCATTGACAGCTGCTGATTGGTCAAAGGATGCACCTGACCTGCATGTTTTGGCCAATCACAGTGTGCTCTGCTGTGAGAGCAGCTTTGAGAGCCATGTGAAAGCCATGTGAGAGCCATGATTGGCTAAAGACCAATCATGGCTCAGGGGGCTGAGTCCACGCCCCACACTATGTAAGGCTGCTTACATGCATTTTATGAATGAGAGCAGCAAAATTACATTTGTAAAGGAAATTTTTTTATTTAAAACTGCTTTCGGCTGTAATGTATTGCCGGATCCTGGCAATATACATAAAAATCATTGAAAAAAATGGCATGAACTCCCCCCCCAGTCCCTGAAGGGTCTGGTATAGATCTTGGGGGGGACCAGCACGCCATTTTTTTTACATTTTGGAGCAAGGTTGGACTGGGGGGAACCCATGCCATTTTTTTCAATGATTTTTATCTATATTACTGGGATCCAAGAGTGTTTAACCCCCCAAAAAATCATAATGATGTGGGCAGACTCAGTGTAAAATTGTGCTTACTTCTGTAGCCTCAATGTCTCAGAATTCTAACAGGATATATTAGCAGAAACAGCAATTAAAAAAAAAAGGAAATTGCTGAATGAACATTATTTCACTGGATCTCCATGGCAGTGCTAAAAAAGCAAGTATGATTTTATATACAGATTACATCCATCACCCTCAAGGCAACTTGAGGGTGCAGGTCTTCAAACCAGTGTTGATTAGTGATGGACGAACTTCCGACGGGACGTTTCGCGAACGCGAAACGCGAACGGACACAAACGTTCGCGAAAACGACCGTTCGCCGCGGGCTCCATTGACTTCAATGGGAGGCGAATTTCGCAAACCTTTAGGTCGAATTTGCGGCCACGGGGTAATTATTAGGGGGTAGCACGTAGTCCCACCACCTGGACAATAGCATAATACATGTATGAGGTGAATTTGGGATCGATAACTACAAGCATTTTTTTTTTATTTGGGAAATTGTTCTGACAATTCAGGACTATGGAGCTAATGAAGGCAATGGAGGAGAGGGAAGGTCAGGGACCAGGGTAGGCAAACAAGAGGGTGCAGGAGATACAGAGCACTGACAGCAGCACCGTAATACAGAGCACTGACATCAGCACCGTGACATACAGCGCTGACAGCAGCTCCGTGACATACAGCGCTGACAGCAGCTCCGTGACATACAGCGCTGACAGCAGCTCCGTGACATACAGCGCTGACAGCAGCTCCGTGACATACAGCGCTGACAGCAGCTCCGTGACATACAGCGCTGACAGCAGCACCGTGACATACAGCGCTGACAGCAGCTCCGTGACATACAGCGCTGACAGCAGCTCCGTGACATACAGCGCTGACAGCAGCTCCGTGACATACAGCACTGACAGCAGCTCCGTGACATACAGCGCTGACAGCAGCTCCGTGACATACAGCGCTGACAGCAGCACCGTGACATACAGCGCTGACAGCAGCTCCGTGACATACAGCGCTGACAGCAGCTCCGTGACATACAGCGCTGACAGCAGCTCCGTGACATACAGCACTGACAGCAGCTCCGTGACATACAGCGCTGACAGCAGCTCCGTGACATACAGCGCTGACAGCAGCACCGTGACATACAGCGCTGACAGCAGCTCCGTGACATACAGCGCTGACAGCAGCTCCGTGACATACAGCGCTGACAGCAGCTCCGTGACATACAGCGCTGACAGCAGCTCCGTGACATACAGCGCTGACAGCAGCTCCGTGACATACAGCGCTGACAGCAGCTCCGTGACATACAGCGCTGACAGCAGCTCCGTGACATACAGCGCTGACAGCAGCTCCGTGACATACAGCGCTGACAGCAGCTCCGTGACATACAGCGCTGACAGCAGCACCGTAAGCAGCCCCAGGAGGAAGTCAGCACAGCACAGGGATGGTGTGATCCCCTCATAATAAGAACCCCCAGGAGGAAGTCAGCACAGCACAGGGATGGTGGGAGCCCCTCATAATAAGAACCCCCAGGAGGAAGTCAGCACAGCACAGGGATGGTGGGAGCCCCTCATAATAAGAACACCCAGGAGGAAGTCAGCACAGCACAGGGATGGTGGGAACCCCTCATAATAAGCAGCCCCAGTAGAAATATGACACCGCTCAACCTCTTCAAAGAGGAGGGTAGGGGCATATAGTACGGTGTGCTTTTTTGGGTCAGGGAAGTGAGCCAAATGAATTAAGAAGGTCTGTGTGCTTGATTCCAAAAATTGTTTATAGACATATACATGGTCTACTGATCACATGTGTTGAATTCCTCCGAGATCCATGCCTCATTCATTTTTAGAAATGTGAGGTAGTTAACACTGTCGTGAGCTAGGCGAGTACGCTTATCGGTCACAATCCCCCCTGCTGCGCTGAACGTCCTTTCGGACAGGACACTGGATGAGGGGCAAGCCAACAGTTCGATTGCAAATTGGGCAAGCTCTGGCCAGAGGTCAAGCCTGCCCACCCAGTAGTCTAGGGGTTCATCACTCCTCAGAGCGTCCACATCGGCCGTTAACCCAATGTAGTCGGACACCTGACGGTCTAGGCGTTCCCTGATGCTGGATCCGGATGACACCTGTCGATGGGTCGGCTGAAAGAATGACCTCATATCCGAAGTCACCAACACATCTTCAAACCGGCCTCTTCTTGCAGGCGCTGTTGGATTGGTACCCGCAAATCCTTCTCTGGGAGTGGGAATTGCTCCTCTGCCAGCGCACGCAAAAGCAGAATGCAGCATTTCTCGAAGCAAGGCCTGGAAGTGCTGCATTCTGACAGCCCTCTGCGACGGCGGTAACATTTCCGCCATTTTGTGTTTGTACCGGGGATCTAAGTACGTTGCCACCCAGTACTGGTCCTTGACCCTCATGCTTTTTATACGGGGGTCCCTATTAAAACACTGGAGCATGAAGGCCCCCATTTGCACTCAAGCGGAAGGTATGTGGTGGTGGTGGTGTTGTTGGTGGTAGTGTCTTTGGGGGTGCACATAGCAGAGAGTGAAGAAGAGGGTGCAGATCGAGAGGATGAGGAGGGTGCAGAAGAATAAGGCTGAGTGAGCCACTCAACCAAGTCTGGTGCGTCCTTTAAAGTAATTGAACGCACCTTCTGCAACTTCCCACTTTGGCTCAAGGCTGTTGCTCCTGCCCTACCCCTACCACCCCTGCGGAAGGGCCTGCCTCTTCCTCTGCCTGTCATTTTTTAAATCACCCTGTGACAAAACTCTTAGTCCCTATACCGCTGAAGGACTGCTGCAGTATAGGGCAGCGGTCAGCAGTAGTGCACGTCAACCCTATGTATTGTGGACCGATAGCGGTCCTTACAGAACAGCAGACTGTAACGCACTCAGGCCTATGTACCGTAGCACCCTATACCAAGTTACCAGTCCTTATAAGAACTTTTGTGGACCAAGCAGGTTGTGTGTTAGTGATTAGCAGACTGTACGTCAGTCCCTATACCAATGAAGGACTGCTGCAGTATAGGGCAGCGGTCAGCAGTAGTGCACGGCAACCCTATGTATTGTGGACCGATAGCGGTCCTTACAGAACAGCAGACTGTACTGCACTCAGGCCTATGTACCGTAGCACCCTATACCAAGTTACCAGTCCTTATAAAAACTTTTGTGGACCAAGCAGGTTGTGTGTTAGTGATTAGCAGACTGTACGTCAGTCCCTATACCAATGAAGGACTGCTGCAGTATAGGGCAGCGGTCAGCAGTAGTGCACGGCAACCCTATGTATTGTGGACCGATAGCGGTCCTTACAGAACAGCAGACTGTACTGCACTCAGGCCTATGTACCGTAGCACCCTATACCAAGTTACCAGTCCTTATAAGAACTTTTGTGGACCAAGCAGGTTGTGTGTTAGTGTTTAGCAGACTGTGCGTCAGTCCCTATACCGCTGAAGGACTGCTGCAGTATAGGGCAGCGGTCAGCAGTAGTGCACGGCAACCCTATGTATTGTGGACCGATAGCGGTCCTTACAGAACAGCAGACTGTAACGCACTCAGGCCTATGTACCGTAGCACCCTATACCAAGTTACCAGTCCTTATAAGAACTTTTGTGGACCAAGCAGGTTGTGTGTTAGTGATTAGCAGACTGTACGTCAGTCCCTATACCAATGAAGGACTGCTGCAGTATAGGGCAGCGGTCAGCAGTAGTGCACGGCAACCCTATGTATTGTGGACCGATAGCGGTCCTTACAGAACAGCAGACTGTAACGCACTCAGGCCTATGTACCGTAGCACCCTATACCAAGTTACCAGTCCTTATAAGAACTTTTGTGGACCAAGCAGGTTGTGTGTTAGTGATTAGCAGACTGTACGTCAGTCCCTATACCAATGAAGGACTGCTGCAGTATAGGGCAGCGGTCAGCAGTAGTGCACGGCAACCCTATGTATTGTGGACCGATAGCGGTCCTTACAGAACAGCAGACTGTACTGCACTCAGGCCTATGTACCGTAGCACCCTATACCAAGTTACCAGTCCTTATAAGAACTTTTGTGGACCAAGCAGGTTGTGTATTAGTGTTTAGCAGACTGTGCGTCAGTCCCTATACCGCTGAAGGACTGCTGCAGTATAGGGCAGCGGTCAGCAGTAGTGCACGGCAACCCTATGTATTGTGGACCGATAGCGGTCCTTACAGAACAGCAGACTGTACTGCACTCAGGCCTATGTACCGTAGCACCCTATACCAAGTTACCAGTCCTTATAAGAACTTTTGTGGACCAAGCAGGTTGTGTGTTAGTGATTAGCAGACTGTACGTCAGTCCCTATACCAATGAAGGACTGCTGCAGTATAGGGCAGCGGTCAGCAGTAGTGCACGGCAACCCTATGTATTGTGGACCGATAGCGGTCCTTACAGAACAGCAGACTGTACTGCACTCAGGCCTATGTACCGTAGCACCCTATACCAAGTTACCAGTCCTTATAAGAACTTTTGTGGACCAAGCAGGTTGTGTGTTAGTGATTAGCAGACTGTACGTCAGTCCCTATACCAATGAAGGACTGCTGCAGTATAGGGCAGCGGTCAGCAGTAGTGCACGGCAACCCTATGTATTGTGGACCGATAGCGGTCCTTACAGAACAGCAGACTGTAACGCACTCAGGCCTATGTACCGTAGCACCCTATACCAAGTTACCAGTCCTTATAAGAACTTTTGTGGACCAAGCAGGTTGTGTGTTAGTGATTAGCAGACTGTACGTCAGTCCCTATACCAATGAAGGACTGCTGCAGTATAGGGCAGCGGTCAGCAGTAGTGCACGGCAACCCTATGTATTGTGGACCGATAGCGGTCCTTACAGAACAGCAGACTGTACTGCACTCAGGCCTATGTACCGTAGCACCCTATACCAAGTTACCAGTCCTTATAAGAACTTTTGTGGACCAAGCAGGTTGTGTATTAGTGTTTAGCAGACTGTGCGTCAGTCCCTATACCGCTGAAGGACTGCTGCAGTATAGGGCAGCGGTCAGCAGTAGTGCACGGCAACCCTATGTATTGTGGACCGATAGCGGTCCTTACAGAACAGCAGACTGTACTGCACTCAGGCCTATGTACCGTAGCACCCTATACCAAGTTACCAGTCCTTATAAGAACTTTTGTGGACCAAGCAGGTTGTGTGTTAGTGATTAGCAGACTGTACGTCAGTCCCTATACCAATGAAGGACTGCTGCAGTATAGGGCAGCGGTCAGCAGTAGTGCACGGCAACCCTATGTATTGTGGACCGATAGCGGTCCTTACAGAACAGCAGACTGTACTGCACTCAGGCCTATGTACCGTAGCACCCTATACCAAGTTACCAGTCCTTATAAGAACTTTTGTGGACCAAGCAGGTTGTGTGTTAGTGATTAGCAGACTGTACGTCAGTCCCTATACCAATGAAGGACTGCTGCAGTATAGGGCAGCGGTCAGCAGTAGTGCACGGCAACCCTATGTATTGTGGACCGATAGCGGTCCTTACAGAACAGCAGACTGTAACGCACTCAGGCCTATGTACCGTAGCACCCTATACCAAGTTACCAGTCCTTATAAGAACTTTTGTGGACCAAGCAGGTTGTGTATTAGTGTTTAGCAGACTGTGCGTCAGTCCCTATACCGCTGAAGGACTGCTGCAGTATAGGGCAGCGGTCAGCAGTAGTGCACGGCAACCCTATCTATTGTGGACCGATAGCGGTCCTTACAGAACAGCAGACTGTACCGCACCCAAGCCTATGTACCGTAGCACCCTAGACAGACCAAGTTACCAGTCCTGATAAAGAGCTTTGTGGAACAAGTGAGTTGTGAATGATTAGCAGACTGCAGCAGAAGGGCAGCAGTCAAGTATAATATTCTTTCTATATTTGGAAGAAAGAATATTATACGTGTACAAGCCTATTACCGTACCACTGATACCAGTCCTGAAAAGAACCTTTGTGGAACTAATAGTAACAGCAAGTCTTTAAAATTATCCTCACTGCCTGACACACTGCTTCCTGCCTGTCCCTATACAAATTGGCAAAAAAGAGTAGGCTGGAACGATTAGCTGGAACAGCTCTTTTGTGGACCTGATAGTAACAGCTAATGATGATGATGATGATGATGATGAAGAAAGACTAATCTGGCTGAGCTGTCCCTAAAATAGCAGCATACAGCGCTCTGTCCCTTTATCTAAACTGACAAAAGAAACTCAGGCTGCTGACCTAACACCTATACCAGTCCTGAAAAGAACTTTTGTGTACCAAATAGCTAGCGTTTTCTCTGTCCCTACTCCACACAGGATCCTTTCCCTACAGTGACAGAAGAAAGAATGTAAAATGGCCACCGGATCGGGTGTATTTATAGGTTAGGGGGAATGTCCAAGTGTCCATGAGCTGTCATGTCTCAATTGGTTGTCCTGTAACACATGATAAACGTGTCACGAAAGGTTAAAGTTCTTGTATACATTAAACACGTAAGTCCGCCGGGGCGAACGACGGAAAAAGGCGTTCGAACCCGCGGACGGCGAAAGTCGGAAATTCGCCGCGAAACGACCGCCGGGCGAACCGTTCGGCCATCACTAGTGTTGATTACGATAAGAGCTGTAGAAAAATTGATACAACATATTAGATGTTCTTAGTGAAAAGACTGGTTCATTTTCTGATTCCTTCCAAAAGTTTTGAATATACTCAAAGTTAAGATATGAACTGTCAGGCTGTAAAGTTATGGGTGAAATAGGAATTACAAAAGTAATTGGGAATCGCTCCTAACCTGCACATCATAGAAGACGAAGAAAATTGTAAAAGGTCATACAGAAAGAGGCAAAGGTATAGCTGAAGCTCCTGTGATCAAGATGGGCTAGACATGCTGCAAGCTGTGCTAGATTTACTATTGTGCTGGATAGCTATTTGCCTGAGGCTTAAAATATATTATTGCTTTCAATGAAACATTTGTTTCTATATTAGTTGGCCTAATGGCCTAAATAAATGTTTCATTAAATTTTGCTTTTCAGTGACGTCACTGTAAAATACATCTGTCTAAATTTTTTAACCACTTCACGCAAAATAACGTACCCATACATCAGTACTTTGACACTAAATACCGGGGGTTATGGTAGCAGCTAGCTGCCATAACCCTGGTACTTTTGGGAGTGCCCTGCATTTCTCTTTAAAATAAAAGTGGTGGTGTATTTGCCACAAGATCATTTTTACTGGTGGCGGAAGAGGTGCCCACCCTCCTCCCGCTGCACTCCGGTCGTCTCTGCTGCTTACTGGACCCACCGGCAACGGCAGAGATGATTTTGTCCTCTCTCCTGGGTGCCTGGCTGCTGACTGAGGGGAAGATGGCTCCTGCTCGGCTCCATGGCATAGGAGGATGGAAGTGACTTAAAGGAGACATTTTTATTTTTATTTTTTCAGTGACTTTTTTATTGCATTATAGTGTAAATATGATATCTGAGGTCTTTTTGAGGTCCTGTCATGCTTTTTTCTATTAAAAGGGATGTTTACACCTTCAGTATCAGAATGCCAGACTGATGATCTTCCCTGACTACTCGGTGGAGACTCAGAAGCTCAGGAAATCCTTTGATTACGTGAAAGCGGCTTTGAGAGCTCGTAACATCCGCTATAGTGTTCTTTTTCCGGCCCGTCTACGAGTCCAGGATGGAGAGACGACCCGCTTCTTTAACACCCCCGGAGAGGCATCCGCCTGGATTGATTCGCTGGCGCCGGCCCGCTGATTGACTAACTACCTCTTCGGAATTGTTTACAACCCATTATACTGTTGGGATGCCCACGGCCTTTGTTGCACCTGTTGTGCCCTGTTTGCACCGATGGTGGGCTCACCTCTAATGCTGGCAGCAACCTCCCCGGTAGTGGGAGTTCAAGTTGATACCCCTGACCTGAGATACGGTCGGGAGAAGGCTGTGACATGCCGCTCCTCTTTGGCCTTTCCTGCTCCCTCCTGGAGCATGGGGGCTCATACCATATGTTCCTTCTTCCCCTTTTTGGATCATTCTCACTGATGGGACAAACTGCAATTTTTCTTTATCCTCCCAGATCCATGTCCCTATCAGCCTCCTTCATAGAGCAGGCGGTTGCCTCACGCCTAGTGAGCCGCTCACTTGGTTACCTAAACCCCCCCCAGGATGTCTGGGGGGGTGGAACTTGCCTCCTGCATGGACCCCCAGTTGCAGCCGGCGAGCTGATACACTTTGGGATGAATACCCCCTAACGGGGCCAGGGACTTTTGTTTTCCTTTTTCTTTTTTCATGTATGGTTATTGGGGTTATCTGTTTGTTCTCTGTTTAGTTTTGTTGTACTTGTTTACTAAAAATATTAATATTTCAGTGTTGCATTGTCCTAGGGTATGTATGTCCCGGGTCCAGCGGTCCAATCCGGGAGCCGGGTTCCACAATGATCCTGATCCTTCCACTGCCCCCAGAATCCATGTCTACACTTAACATTGTATCCTGGAACACCAGGGGATTGAACTCCCCGGTTAAGCGATCCCTGGTGTTCCAATTTCTTAAAAGTTATAACCCACACATATGCGTACTCCAGGAGACGCACCTCATCGGCAGTAGAATTCTTTCCCTCAAAAAACCCTGGGTGGGGGTACCATTACCACTCCACCCACTCTAGTTTTGCCAGGGGGGTAAGTGTCCTAGTATTGAAGTCCCTCCCCTTTTGGCTCCTGGATCTGGCCTTGGACCCGGACGGCAGGTATGTCATTATTCATGCGACAATTTACTCAATGACCTGGACCATTGTGGGATTATACTTGCCCCCGCCGGCCTCATTGCTGGTGCTGAACCAAATCACTAGCAAGATGGCTGAGTTTGCCTCTGATAATGCTCTTATCCTGGGTGATTTTAATCTAGTTCCTGACCCAGACATGGACAGACTGACTCCGGGGGGACACCATGGACCTGGGCTGGCTGCCTGGGCAGACACATATGGCCTGACGGATGTCTGGAGGTGGAGACACCCCGGGTCTCGGGCATTTACATGTCACTCTGCCACCCATAAAACATTCTCCCGCATTGACTTGGTCTTTGCGCGGAGCCCAGTCCTCCCAAGGGTCATAGACATACAAATATTGCCCAGGGGGATATCGGACCATGCACCTCTGTTTCTGACATTGGATCTTTCCCTGGGACCAGCGGTTAGACTATGGAGGCTTTCCAGGTTCTGGATCTCAGATGCCACTCTGGATGCTCATTTTAGGACCGAATTGAACAGCTTTTGGGAGGAGAATGTAGGTTCGGCTGGGGCCACGGTAGTCTGGGATGCCTTTAAGGCTACCACGAAGGGGCACTATCAGACTATTATTGGCAAAATACGCAGGGAACGTAGAGCAGAGCTAAAAAAAAGCTGAGGGAGAGGCGGTCTGCGCGGAGGCTCTTTTTGTCCGCACTCGGGACCCCCAACATTATCGGCAACTGCAAATCCTGACCAGGGAGGCTGTTGATCTCCGTACCTCTCTCACCCAGAAGAGAATGCTGGCTCAGTCCCAGCGGATCTTTGAGCAGGGGGAGAGGTCCGGGAGGATGCTGGCCTGGCTCTCCAGGGAACAGGCAGGGGGGTTGAGCATTTCACATATCAGGGACAAATCCGGTCAGTTGCTTCACACCCCAGACGGGATTAATAACTGTTTTGCGGAGTTTTATACATCTCTCTACACCTCTAGGTCGGATTACAGTAAGGAAGAACTAACGACCTACTTGGCCGACATAGATATACCAATCCTCACGGAAACGTACCGAAATAGGCTGGACGCCCCTATCACGGTTCTGGAGATTCTCCAGGTGCTTAAATCTATGCAGGCGGGTAAGACGCCGGGACCGGACGGAATCCCGGCGGAATTCTATAAGCACTACGCTACGGAGCTCTCTGAAAGACTCTACCATCTATTCTCTGCGTCGTCGCATACTGATAAACTTCCCGACACCATGAGCGAGGCGATCATAGTGGTGATCCCCAAGCCGGGGAAAGACCCCACCTTGTGTTCGTCATACCGCCCTATATCACTGTTAAATGTGGACGCGAAAATACTGGCCAAGATCCTGGCCAACAGACTAAACTTAGTCATCACGGCCCTTGTCCATAGTGACCAAACAGGTTTTATGCCGGGCAGAGGCACAGACATTAATATCAGACGCCTACTCACGCACATAGATAGAGCGGCCGGGGGGGAGATGGGTGTAGTGGCCTCGCTCGACGCGGAGAAGGCTTTCGACTCTGTCGAGTGGGGTTACCTATGGGAGGTGCTCTCGCGATTCGGATTTGGCCCAGGATTTACTAATTGGATCCGCATGCTGTACCACAGCCCCTCTGCTAGAATCCGTACCAATGGCTGTCTCTCCGGGCAGTTTCAGCTGGCCCGGGGTACGAGACAGGGGTGCCCCCTCTCACCAGCCTTATTCGCCCTTGCGATGGAGCCCTTGGCTATTTTGCTGAGAGCGGATACTGGGATAAAGGGGATACAAGTAGGGCCCATCGAGGAAAAGCTGTCCTTGGATGCAGATGACGCTCTGCTTTATTTAGTGGACGCGTCGTCTTCTTTGGGCACTGCACTGGAACTGATTAATCGATTCGGTCGGTACTCAGGTATCCGCATCAATTGGGACAAATCGGTTCTTTTCCCACTCCACTCCTCGACCCTTCGTGTGCCTCATCCACAGCTTAAATGGGTGGAAAGTTTTATATACCTGGGGATTAAGGTCAGTGGTAGAGTTCAGAACTATCTGGAGGACAATATACAGCCACTCATGACACAATTAGGGGCTAGGTGCGCGGCATGGCGATCTCTCCCTTTATCCCCAGTGGGCAGAGTCAATTTGTTAAAAATGATATATCTCCCCAAGTACCTGTACTTCTTTCGTAATACCCCCACCCACATTCCCAGGACTTTTTTCCAGAGACTGGAGAGTCTGTTGATATCCTTTGTCTGGGCTGGGAGACCCCCCAGGGTAGCTAAGCAGATACTATATCTCCCACTATCGGGGGGAGGCCTGGCGCTCCCAAACTTTCAGATCTACTACTGGGCGGCATTTGGTCACAATTCGGTGGTGGTTCTCCCAGCCCACACAAAATCCGGCGGTCACCCTGGAGGCAGCCATCCTTGGCTCCTATGCAGCTCTGAGTAACCTACCATTTCGGGGGCTTAGGGCGAGCTCCTCCATGACGGGCTTGATGCGTACCACAGTGAGGGTCTGGCGGGAGGCAAGGAGGAGCTATGGAAAGCCCAACCACATCTCCCCACATATGCCCCTATGGGGCAACCCCATGCTCCCTCACCTGAATAGTATCCCAGACCCTTCTCTGTGGGCGAAAAGAGAAATCGTCACTTTAAAGCACATAGTTTATCAGGGTAGGCTAATGACTTTCCAAGAACTGAGACGTACATATGAGCTTCCACTTTCTTACCAGTTCAGATATTGGCAACTGAAGCACGCCTTTGGGGCTCAGTTTCCTGCCCCTCTGACTCTGGAATCGGACTCCATTGAACATCTACTGACTTCCAGGGTGATGGGGAGAACCCTGTCGACCTTATATCTTTACCTCACGGTGGAACATGACACTAGTTTGACCAAATCCCGGGAGAAGTGGAGTTCGGACATTCCGTCCCTAGGGGAGGAGAAATGGGAGGAGTGCCTGACTTCTTACATTCCAACAATGATAGCTGCGAAAGACAGGTTTATACAATTTAAATTCCTGCATAGGGCCTACTTCACCCCGCAGAGGCTGGCGCGTATTTACCCCCAAAGGGACCCTAATTGTCAAAGGTGTAAGCAGGAGGTGGGCACTTTCTGGCACATGGTCTGGTCATGTCCCAAAATCCAGCCCTACTGGGAGGAAGTGGTTTCTACGCTAAATGCTGTGACCGGGTCGAACCTTCAGGTCGACCCTCAAACCCTACTATTGAGCCATTTGGCAGACGTTGAGGGGGACAGGTACTGCAAACTGTGCCTTACCTTCGCATTGTATTATGCCAGACGCGAGATTCTATTGAGATGGAAACTTGAAGACCCCCCTGCCCCTGCCTCGTGGAGGAGATCAGTGAACCTGGTGCTCCCCCTGTATAAGTTGACCTATGAAAGTAGACAATGCCCAGGGAAATTTAATAAAATTTGGTCCTCCTGGATAGACGCGTCCGCTGATCTTGGTTCGCCCTCCCCCTAACTTTGAGTTGAGCTGAGACGGGGGTGGATCCCCCCCCCCGGTTGACCGCCCTGTTCTCTCTCTCCCGACCATTTCCTCCCTGCCCCCCCCCTTCCGTGGGCTCGCGCAAATGTCAGGTACCTGCATGATGGCTGTGAAGTGCCGCTGGGGATGTCCTGCATTTATGATAGAGTAATGGTTACTCCTGTTATCTGTACTGCTGGATTATTAATTTAAGAGTGATTACTAGTGATGGACGAACTTCCGACGGGACGTTTCGCGAACGCGAAACGCGAACGGACACAAACGTTCGCGAAAACGACCGTTCGCCGCGGGCTCCATTGACTTCAATGGGAGGCGAATTTCGCAAACCTTTAGGTCGAATTTGCGGCCACGGGGTAATTATTAGGGGGTAGCACGTAGTCCCACCACCTGGACAATAGCATAATACATGTATGAGGTGAATTTGGGATCGATAACTACAAGCATTTTTTTTTTATTTGGGAAATTGTTCTGACAATTCAGGACTATGGAGCTAATGAAGGCAATGGAGGAGAGGGAAGGTCAGGGACCAGGGTAGGCAAACAAGAGGGTGCAGGAGATACAGAGCACTGACAGCAGCACCGTAATACAGAGCACTGACATCAGCACCGTGACATACAGCGCTGACAGCAGCTCCGTGACATACAGCGCTGACAGCAGCTCCGTGACATACAGCGCTGACAGCAGCTCCGTGACATACAGCGCTGACAGCAGCTCCGTGACATACAGCGCTGACAGCAGCTCCGTGACATACAGCGCTGACAGCAGCTCCGTGACATACAGCGCTGACAGCAGCACCGTGACATACAGCGCTGACAGCAGCTCCGTGACATACAGCGCTGACAGCAGCTCCGTGACATACAGCGCTGACAGCAGCTCCGTGACATACAGCACTGACAGCAGCTCCGTGACATACAGCGCTGACAGCAGCTCCGTGACATACAGCGCTGACAGCAGCACCGTGACATACAGCGCTGACAGCAGCTCCGTGACATACAGCGCTGACAGCAGCTCCGTGACATACAGCGCTGACAGCAGCTCCGTGACATACAGCACTGACAGCAGCTCCGTGACATACAGCGCTGACAGCAGCTCCGTGACATACAGCGCTGACAGCAGCACCGTGACATACAGCGCTGACAGCAGCTCCGTGACATACAGCGCTGACAGCAGCTCCGTGACATACAGCGCTGACAGCAGCTCCGTGACATACAGCGCTGACAGCAGCTCCGTGACATACAGCGCTGACAGCAGCTCCGTGACATACAGCGCTGACAGCAGCTCCGTGACATACAGCGCTGACAGCAGCTCCGTGACATACAGCGCTGACAGCAGCTCCGTGACATACAGCGCTGACAGCAGCACCGTAAGCAGCCCCAGGAGGAAGTCAGCACAGCACAGGGATGGTGTGATCCCCTCATAATAAGAACCCCCAGGAGGAAGTCAGCACAGCACAGGGATGGTGGGAGCCCCTCATAATAAGAACCCCCAGGAGGAAGTCAGCACAGCACAGGGATGGTGGGAGCCCCTCATAATAAGAACACCCAGGAGGAAGTCAGCACAGCACAGGGATGGTGGGAACCCCTCATAATAAGCAGCCCCAGTAGAAATATGACACCGCTCAACCTCTTCAAAGAGGAGGGTAGGGGCATATAGTACGGTGTGCTTTTTTGGGTCAGGGAAGTGAGCCAAATGAATTAAGAAGGTCTGTGTGCTTGATTCCAAAAATTGTTTATAGACATATACATGGTCTACTGATCACATGTGTTGAATTCCTCCGAGATCCATGCCTCATTCATTTTTAGAAATGTGAGGTAGTTAACACTGTCGTGAGCTAGGCGAGTACGCTTATCGGTCACAATCCCCCCTGCTGCGCTGAACGTCCTTTCGGACAGGACACTGGATGAGGGGCAAGCCAACAGTTCGATTGCAAATTGGGCAAGCTCTGGCCAGAGGTCAAGCCTGCCCACCCAGTAGTCTAGGGGTTCATCACTCCTCAGAGCGTCCACATCGGCCGTTAACCCAATGTAGTCGGACACCTGACGGTCTAGGCGTTCCCTGATGCTGGATCCGGATGACACCTGTCGATGGGTCGGCTGAAAGAATGACCTCATATCCGAAGTCACCAACACATCTTCAAACCGGCCTCTTCTTGCAGGCGCTGTTGGATTGGTACCCGCAAATCCTTCTCTGGGAGTGGGAATTGCTCCTCTGCCAGCGCACGCAAAAGCAGAATGCAGCATTTCTCGAAGCAAGGCCTGGAAGTGCTGCATTCTGACAGCCCTCTGCGACGGCGGTAACATTTCCGCCATTTTGTGTTTGTACCGGGGATCTAAGTACGTTGCCACCCAGTACTGGTCCTTGACCCTCATGCTTTTTATACGGGGGTCCCTATTAAAACACTGGAGCATGAAGGCCCCCATTTGCACTCAAGCGGAAGGTATGTGGTGGTGGTGGTGTTGTTGGTGGTAGTGTCTTTGGGGGTGCACATAGCAGAGAGTGAAGAAGAGGGTGCAGATCGAGAGGATGAGGAGGGTGCAGAAGAATAAGGCTGAGTGAGCCACTCAACCAAGTCTGGTGCGTCCTTTAAAGTAATTGAACGCACCTTCTGCAACTTCCCACTTTGGCTCAAGGCTGTTGCTCCTGCCCTACCCCTACCACCCCTGCGGAAGGGCCTGCCTCTTCCTCTGCCTGTCATTTTTTAAATCACCCTGTGACAAAACTCTTAGTCCCTATACCGCTGAAGGACTGCTGCAGTATAGGGCAGCGGTCAGCAGTAGTGCACGTCAACCCTATGTATTGTGGACCGATAGCGGTCCTTACAGAACAGCAGACTGTAACGCACTCAGGCCTATGTACCGTAGCACCCTATACCAAGTTACCAGTCCTTATAAGAACTTTTGTGGACCAAGCAGGTTGTGTGTTAGTGATTAGCAGACTGTACGTCAGTCCCTATACCAATGAAGGACTGCTGCAGTATAGGGCAGCGGTCAGCAGTAGTGCACGGCAACCCTATGTATTGTGGACCGATAGCGGTCCTTACAGAACAGCAGACTGTACTGCACTCAGGCCTATGTACCGTAGCACCCTATACCAAGTTACCAGTCCTTATAAAAACTTTTGTGGACCAAGCAGGTTGTGTGTTAGTGATTAGCAGACTGTACGTCAGTCCCTATACCAATGAAGGACTGCTGCAGTATAGGGCAGCGGTCAGCAGTAGTGCACGGCAACCCTATGTATTGTGGACCGATAGCGGTCCTTACAGAACAGCAGACTGTACTGCACTCAGGCCTATGTACCGTAGCACCCTATACCAAGTTACCAGTCCTTATAAGAACTTTTGTGGACCAAGCAGGTTGTGTGTTAGTGTTTAGCAGACTGTGCGTCAGTCCCTATACCGCTGAAGGACTGCTGCAGTATAGGGCAGCGGTCAGCAGTAGTGCACGGCAACCCTATGTATTGTGGACCGATAGCGGTCCTTACAGAACAGCAGACTGTAACGCACTCAGGCCTATGTACCGTAGCACCCTATACCAAGTTACCAGTCCTTATAAGAACTTTTGTGGACCAAGCAGGTTGTGTGTTAGTGATTAGCAGACTGTACGTCAGTCCCTATACCAATGAAGGACTGCTGCAGTATAGGGCAGCGGTCAGCAGTAGTGCACGGCAACCCTATGTATTGTGGACCGATAGCGGTCCTTACAGAACAGCAGACTGTAACGCACTCAGGCCTATGTACCGTAGCACCCTATACCAAGTTACCAGTCCTTATAAGAACTTTTGTGGACCAAGCAGGTTGTGTGTTAGTGATTAGCAGACTGTACGTCAGTCCCTATACCAATGAAGGACTGCTGCAGTATAGGGCAGCGGTCAGCAGTAGTGCACGGCAACCCTATGTATTGTGGACCGATAGCGGTCCTTACAGAACAGCAGACTGTACTGCACTCAGGCCTATGTACCGTAGCACCCTATACCAAGTTACCAGTCCTTATAAGAACTTTTGTGGACCAAGCAGGTTGTGTATTAGTGTTTAGCAGACTGTGCGTCAGTCCCTATACCGCTGAAGGACTGCTGCAGTATAGGGCAGCGGTCAGCAGTAGTGCACGGCAACCCTATGTATTGTGGACCGATAGCGGTCCTTACAGAACAGCAGACTGTACTGCACTCAGGCCTATGTACCGTAGCACCCTATACCAAGTTACCAGTCCTTATAAGAACTTTTGTGGACCAAGCAGGTTGTGTGTTAGTGATTAGCAGACTGTACGTCAGTCCCTATACCAATGAAGGACTGCTGCAGTATAGGGCAGCGGTCAGCAGTAGTGCACGGCAACCCTATGTATTGTGGACCGATAGCGGTCCTTACAGAACAGCAGACTGTACTGCACTCAGGCCTATGTACCGTAGCACCCTATACCAAGTTACCAGTCCTTATAAGAACTTTTGTGGACCAAGCAGGTTGTGTGTTAGTGATTAGCAGACTGTACGTCAGTCCCTATACCAATGAAGGACTGCTGCAGTATAGGGCAGCGGTCAGCAGTAGTGCACGGCAACCCTATGTATTGTGGACCGATAGCGGTCCTTACAGAACAGCAGACTGTAACGCACTCAGGCCTATGTACCGTAGCACCCTATACCAAGTTACCAGTCCTTATAAGAACTTTTGTGGACCAAGCAGGTTGTGTGTTAGTGATTAGCAGACTGTACGTCAGTCCCTATACCAATGAAGGACTGCTGCAGTATAGGGCAGCGGTCAGCAGTAGTGCACGGCAACCCTATGTATTGTGGACCGATAGCGGTCCTTACAGAACAGCAGACTGTACTGCACTCAGGCCTATGTACCGTAGCACCCTATACCAAGTTACCAGTCCTTATAAGAACTTTTGTGGACCAAGCAGGTTGTGTATTAGTGTTTAGCAGACTGTGCGTCAGTCCCTATACCGCTGAAGGACTGCTGCAGTATAGGGCAGCGGTCAGCAGTAGTGCACGGCAACCCTATGTATTGTGGACCGATAGCGGTCCTTACAGAACAGCAGACTGTACTGCACTCAGGCCTATGTACCGTAGCACCCTATACCAAGTTACCAGTCCTTATAAGAACTTTTGTGGACCAAGCAGGTTGTGTGTTAGTGATTAGCAGACTGTACGTCAGTCCCTATACCAATGAAGGACTGCTGCAGTATAGGGCAGCGGTCAGCAGTAGTGCACGGCAACCCTATGTATTGTGGACCGATAGCGGTCCTTACAGAACAGCAGACTGTACTGCACTCAGGCCTATGTACCGTAGCACCCTATACCAAGTTACCAGTCCTTATAAGAACTTTTGTGGACCAAGCAGGTTGTGTGTTAGTGATTAGCAGACTGTACGTCAGTCCCTATACCAATGAAGGACTGCTGCAGTATAGGGCAGCGGTCAGCAGTAGTGCACGGCAACCCTATGTATTGTGGACCGATAGCGGTCCTTACAGAACAGCAGACTGTAACGCACTCAGGCCTATGTACCGTAGCACCCTATACCAAGTTACCAGTCCTTATAAGAACTTTTGTGGACCAAGCAGGTTGTGTATTAGTGTTTAGCAGACTGTGCGTCAGTCCCTATACCGCTGAAGGACTGCTGCAGTATAGGGCAGCGGTCAGCAGTAGTGCACGGCAACCCTATCTATTGTGGACCGATAGCGGTCCTTACAGAACAGCAGACTGTACCGCACCCAAGCCTATGTACCGTAGCACCCTAGACAGACCAAGTTACCAGTCCTGATAAAGAGCTTTGTGGAACAAGTGAGTTGTGAATGATTAGCAGACTGCAGCAGAAGGGCAGCAGTCAAGTATAATATTCTTTCTATATTTGGAAGAAAGAATATTATACGTGTACAAGCCTATTACCGTACCACTGATACCAGTCCTGAAAAGAACCTTTGTGGAACTAATAGTAACAGCAAGTCTTTAAAATTATCCTCACTGCCTGACACACTGCTTCCTGCCTGTCCCTATACAAATTGGCAAAAAAGAGTAGGCTGGAACGATTAGCTGGAACAGCTCTTTTGTGGACCTGATAGTAACAGCTAATGATGATGATGATGATGATGATGAAGAAAGACTAATCTGGCTGAGCTGTCCCTAAAATAGCAGCATACAGCGCTCTGTCCCTTTATCTAAACTGACAAAAGAAACTCAGGCTGCTGACCTAACACCTATACCAGTCCTGAAAAGAACTTTTGTGTACCAAATAGCTAGCGTTTTCTCTGTCCCTACTCCACACAGGATCCTTTCCCTACAGTGACAGAAGAAAGAATGTAAAATGGCCACCGGATCGGGTGTATTTATAGGTTAGGGGGAATGTCCAAGTGTCCATGAGCTGTCATGTCTCTATTGGTTGTCCTGTAACACATGATAAACGTGTCACGAAAGGTTAAAGTTCTTGTATACATTAAACACGTAAGTCCGCCGGGGCGAACGACGGAAAAAGGCGTTCGAACCCGCGGACGGCGAAAGTCGGAAATTCGCCGCGAAACGACCGCCGGGCGAACCGTTCGGCCATCACTAGTGATTACTGGATGAGGGTGGTTTTTTCCTTTCTACAACTGTGTATTATCGGATTTACTGTTCTTTGCAATGTAATGCTGATTTGTCTAATAAAACTTTTCTGTTAAAAAAAAAAAAAAAGGGATGTTTACATTCCTTGCAATAGGAATAAATGTGACCCAAAATTATTTCTTTTAAAAAATAGTGTCAAAATAAAAAAAGTAAAAGAAATAAGAAAAAACATTTTTTTATCCATCCTGTCTTGATGAGCTCACACGCAGAAGCGAGCGTATACATGAGTAGTGAATGCATATGAAAACGGTGTTCAAGGGGGAGGAGCCAGCAGCCGAAGGAGATGGCCGCTTGAAGTGAGAGCTCTTGGTGGGGCTTTCCCACTAAACTTCTGATCACTTGGGAAAAAAAGACCTATAAGGTCCTCACAGTGGAAGCAGGAAAGCAACTGGCAGACCAATGGGGCCTATTACCTTCTGAGGGCTGCAGCCCAGCAGAAGGTACCCCACCAACAAAAATGGACCCCTTATGGAACATAACTCTTGGCTAAGGGGCACATTACTGTGGGTTGGTAGACTCTTAAGTGACATTACAGGGAAGCCTGTGGCTTTGTAGAGCCAATACCCCCACCCTACCAAGCAGTAGTAACTGCTTCAGATGACGTGTTACTTTTTTATGTTTCATCTTTTTTGCTCTCATTTTTCTTTTCTTCACTGTTCTGTTGACACCATTGACACCAAGCGCAACTTCAAGATTAAACCAGATCTACCCCTATGCTGCTCAAACTGCCCACCCCATCAGGTGAAAAAAAGAAGAACTGACCCACAAGGTACTGTTAATATTATACACTTAATCAATGACTCTTAAAATTGTTTCATTAAATGCCCACAGGCTCAACAGCCCTTATAAGAGGAAAGCAATGTGGCAAGAGGCTAAAAATCTTAAAGGAAACTTTTGTATTCAAGAAACCAACTTCATAGCCTCTAAGCCCCCTAAATGTTCTCATAATCTGTTTCCACACTTGTTCACAGCAAATGAAAACGTTAAAAAAAGGGGAACTTTGATCGCAGTAAAGAACTCAGTTTCCTTTGAACTCCATTCATCTTTACTGGATAAAAATGGAAGATACATTATACTTGTATGTGACATAAATAATGCTACGTATACAATAGCAAATATATACGCCCCTAACATGCATCAAATTGCTTTTCTTCATAAAACACAAAAACAATCTGCCAAATCCGCAAAGGAGCGATCCTCATTTGCGGGGACTTTAATGCCGTAGTGGACCACAAACTGGACTCTACACCTAAATAAATGACCCGCCCTAAACTACAACCTATTCTAAATAAGGAGGACCTATATGACGTGTGGCGCTGTCTTAATCCTATGGAGAAAGATTTTACATACTTTTCAGCTCCCCATAATAGCTACTCACGTATTGATCTTCTCATATCCGATCTCCAGATGCTGACCAAAGTATCAGCAGCACATATCCATTCTATATTTTGGTCGGATCATGCTCCAATTTCATTAGAAATTTAAGAATCTAATGTCTCAAGACCTACATATATGTGGCATAATAATGTAAACCTTTTTTCCAGGCCGTCAATTAAAAAAGAGCTGAAAGAAAAAAATACAAGAATTTTTTATTAATAATGACACACCGGACGTATACTTCCCCTTGGTCTGGTGTGCCCATAAGGTCTATATCAGAGGTATTTTGATATAAATGGTGGCCAGGGAAAAAAGGTATAGACTCCAAGCCATGTCCGATTTGCTACTTAAGATCAAACATCTGGAATCTCATCATAAAGCTGCCTTGGCAGATGATAAACTACAATAACTATAGAAACCAATTTAAAACCCTACTAAAAACAAATCACCAAAAAGCTCATAAGTAAGATTCAAAGCCCTACATTACTCACAGGGCAATAAAGCAGGCAAATGTTTAGCTAAATATCTTAGACAAAGACAACTTAAATCTAAATTAGCCTTTATCAAAGATCCTGAAACCAAAACCAAGGTATTCCACCCTGAACATATAGCTGAGGCTTTTCACAAATACTATAAAAAACTCTATAATTTAGCTAATGACCCATCGACCCCTCAACCATCTGACTCTCTGATAGCTAAGTTATGCCTAGACTCAAAATCGCTGCCAATGGTGACTAAAGAGGAACTTGCCATTTTGAATTCCCCTATTAGGAATGATGAGATTTTAGATGTCATAAAAAAGCTTCCAAACAATAAACCATCGGGAGCAGATGGATTTACTGCTGAGTATTACAAAAATTTTCAAGATGAACTAACGCCCCATATCAATAAACTCTTTAACTTAGCAGCAACCACTGCCTCCTTCCTTTCTGAAATGCAACAGGCCACAATAGTGACATTACCAAAACCGGGGAAAACTCTAGACTGCCCACAAACTTTTCACCCCATATCATTGCTAAACTCAGATCTTAAGATCTATGCAAAGATATTAGCAAACAGGTTGGCATCCATTACCCCTAATCTAATCTAATCGGACCAGGGGGGATTTGTTCTGGGCAGACAGGCCCTTGATGGCACCCGTCGAATGATCAATCTAATTTGCATTGCTGAACTGCGAAAAACCCCAACTACATTCCTTGCTCTTGATGCCGAAAAGGCTTTTGATAGGGTGCATTTGGGCTACCTACAAACTGCCCTGAGCAAATTAGAAGGATTTGCACTATCTGCTTTCTCTGCACTGTATTCCTCTGCTAACATATATACGTCAAATGCAAAAACTTTTTCTATTTCAAATGGAACAAGATAGGGGTGCACCTTGTCTCCCATAAATTTTACTTTAATAATGGAACCCCTAGCTGAATCAATTAGAAATAGCCCAGAAGTCCAGGGAATCACAATAGCAGGGCAACAACACAAAACAGGATTATTCGCTGACGATGTGGTAAACCCTAAATCCCCTTTATTAGCAGTACAAAATATTATTGATAATTTTAGCAAACTTTCATATTACAAATTAAACACCACCAAGTCAACAGTTTTGCCAATAAATGTTCCCAAGCAGCTACTAAACTCTTTAACCACTTCAATACCGGGCACTTAAACACCTTCCTGCCCAGACCAATTTTAAGCTTTCAGCACTGTCGCACTTTGAATGACAATTGCGCGGTCATGCTATACTGTACCCAAATGAAATTTTTATCATTTTTTTTACCACAAATAGAGCTTTTTTTTGGTGGTATTTGATCACCTCTGCGGTTTTTATTTTTTGCTAAACAAATAAAAAAATACCGAAAATTTTGAAAAAAAAAATGTTTTTTTTTGTTTCAGTTTCAAAACTTTGTAAATAAGTAAATTTTCTCCTTCACTGATGGGCACTGATGGGGATACACTGATGGGCAATGATAAGGCAGCACTGATGGGCACCGATGAGGTGGCACCAATGAAGTGGCACTGATGAGGTGGCATTGATGGACACTGATATGTGGCACTGATAGGCGGCACTGATGGGCACTGATAGGTGGCACTGATGGGTGGCACTGATAGGCGGCACTGATGGGCACTGATAGGCGGCACTGATGTGTGGCACTGATGGGCGACACGGATGGGCACTGATAGGTGGCACAAATTGGCACTTATAGCTGGCATGGATGGGCATGGATGGGCGGCATGGATGGGCATGGATAGGCGGCACAGGTGGGCATGGGTAGTCGGCACAGGTGGGCATGGGTAGGCGGCACGGGTGGGCATGGATGGGCACTGATAGGTGGCATGGATGGGCACTGATAGGCGGCATGGATGGGAACTGATAGGCGGCATTGTATTATAATATACTGTACTAATGGATGCCAATCAGTGCCAAACAATAATGCATGCCAATCAGTGATGCCCATTGTGGGCACTGATTGGCATCCATTATGGGCACTGATTGGCATCCATGGTGGTCTAGGGTGGCATACCTTATCCTGGGCATCCCTGGTGGTCTGGTGGCGTCCCTGGTGGTCCAGTGTGGGCATACACTGGGGGGCTGTGCTGATAATCGATCAGCACAGGCCCCCCCTGTCAGAGGAGCAGCGGATCGGCTCTCCTCTACTGACAGACGCGAGTGAGGAAAAGCCGATCACTGGCTCTTCCTATTTACACTGTGATCAGCCGTGAGTGGACACGGCTGATCACGTGGTAAAGAGTCTCCGTCTGAGACTCTTTACCGAGAACGTAGTTGCAGGGTGTCAGACTGACACCCCGCAACAACGATCGCCGCGATGCGCGCCCCCGGGGCTTATAATCCCCGCGGCTCATAATCCTGAGGACGTCATCTGACGACCGATTAGGATTATGAAACCACTTTGCAGCCGTCAATTTGTAATAGGGCGGGCGGCAAGTTGTTAAAACAACAATTCCCCTACACATGGATATAAGGGAGCTTACCTTACTTAGGGATACTACTGATGTCCCCTTCATCTAATATGTACAAACAAACTTCTTATTGCTGCTTCAAAAAATCACCCAAGATACCCGAAACATTGCAAAATGTTAGACCATATCTCAGCATTCAAAATGATGGTTCTCCCTAAAATCCTTTAACTTTTGAGAACAATCCCCATTATACTACCACTCTGTTTCTTCCAAAAAGTAATTGCATTTCTTAAAAGGCAGGGGAAAATCCCAAAAATAGCCTTTTCGACACTTAAAAAATCTAAGCATAATGGAGGGATTAGACTTCCTGCATTAGAGACCTACCACAAAGCTGTATTATTGGAACAACTTCATGCTTGGTTAGATCATTCCTCTGACCGAAAACGGGTAGCAATGGAGAGGGCCGTAACTGATTCCCCGGACCTTACAGCCCTACTATTAGCATCAACAACAGGTCTGCCAGTGAACATACCCAATATCCCTTTAATCCAAGCGAAATATAAGCCACCAAAAAAACACTAAGAATACTACACATATCCAAACAGTTGCACCTATCTCAGTCCTAGAGTTCCGTAATAGTTCCTATTAATACACAACCCTGGCTTTCTCATGAGGTAAAATAAATAAAGGACATCCAGGTAGTTAACTCGGAGTGTAACCAATATTAAACCCTTCAGGTAAAACACTTACTCACCAAAAAAAAAAAAAGTAAGGTCCATAGATGTAAATAGAGAGATATGTCAGGAACTTCAGTATAGACCACATAAAAAAGGGGGTATCTCACGTTTATATACCTACCTCTACAGGAGGACTGCAGCACCAAAACAGTGCCCATGTTAGCATGGGAAAAAGGCATTACCTGCAACCATCTAGAATGGAAACGAGCAAGAGTAGTAATGTTTAAGGCCTCAAAATGTGTCAATCATTGGGATAACTACTTAAAACGGATCAATAGAAGCTTTCTGGTCCCACTTAAACTAGCCAAAATTTTCCTGGGCTCCAGTGATGAATGTTGGAGGGGATGTGGAAACACAGGGACCCTACGCCATATATTTTGGAAGTGCAGATGTCTACATAACTTCTGGAATAGCATATTCTCCTTAATTTCAAAAATCACGGGTGTTCTCATCCCCCCAACACCTGAGATGGCCCTACTACATAAAAAGCTAGACAAAATCCCAAAACAAGACCGCTTTATAACAATCCATATACTCACTGCAGCTAGGGTAAATATAGCATTCCTCTGGAAGACAAACAATATCCCAAAAGTATAAGAAACAAAATTCTACCCGATATGAAAGAATAATGGAATACAATGACAATTCTATTCAAAGATTTCCATGTAATTGGAACAGTTGGCTTTCTGAATATCCGATAAAAGACACATAGTTTGATGATTATATAAGATCCAGCCTCTTGAAGACTTTTATTCCTTGGTATAAGATGGTGTCCCATGCTGAGTTTGGTTACGATTTATTTTCTAACCGGTTTAAAATGGTTATAGTTTAATTCTTTCCCTTCCATTTCCCTTTTATTTTGTGTTATCTTTCCTTTTTTTCCTAAACAACTTCTATCATTTATGAAAGAACAATCTCCCACATGGGAAAATAAGAAATAACATGAGCATGACAATCACTATGTTTATATGTTAAAAACTTATGTTGATTATATTAAAAAAAAAATAAAAAGAAAAAAAAAAAACTTATGTCGATAAGAAGCATTTGTTACACTGAAATATTATATATATTACAAATGTTGATCTAAAATTTGTATAAATGTATATGGCAAAATTGTTCAATAAAAAATAATTGAAAAGAAAACGGTGTTCAAACCACACGTGAGGTATCGCAGCGATCGTTAGACCTCCTCTGTAAATCAAAATTGGTAACCTGTAGAAATTTGTTAAATTTGGTAACCTGCAGAAAAACGTGACATGTTGGATAGAAATTTACTCGGCGTAACATTATCTTTGACAATATAAAAAAATTGGGCTAACTTTACTGTTACACCTGTCTGTTTACACCCAGCGCTACATAGAGGAGACTGGAGGGTCTAATCAGGTCCACTTAAGAAATTGACAGGTCGGACCTGATCAGTCCACTAGTGTGAAAGGGACCTTAAAGGATAAGTTCACCTTTCTGAACTTATTACATATTACACCATGTTACACCTGTATTTAGGGCGTAACATGTAATTTGTTCAGCAACCACCACCTCACTCCGGATCCCCCTCCATGTGACAGCCAGTGGGGTATCTTTTCTCCTCACCTGCTGTTACAATTTGAAAAAGAGTGTGACTGTGGGGCTCTGTCCACACTGCCGCATCATTCATTCACTGAGTTCTTGAATTAATGAACAGCTGTTGTCAATCATTGTGGCTGACAGCTTGTCATTCTCAATGAACTGTGAGGATGCTGGTGAGTGCTCTCTTAGTTCATTGATCTTCCTGGACTTCAGTAACCACTTGCCCCTATGGGAAGTTTTTTTTTTAAAGGTGAACCTAGCTGTTAAGCGTTAGTGTTCTATTACTCTATAACCTTACACAGAAAATAGGCCACAAGCAACTGGATGGTAGATTAAATGGGGCTCTTCTGTAAGGGGGTGCACATGAAGCTGTGTCTTTAAAAATGTTAACAGTTGATGGCTGAAGCAAGGATCAGTCTCTATTGGCTTTAATTGTAGGCAGTGAGGGATTAAGTATGGTTGTTCTGATCACCACTACTGGCAATGGATTTGATCCAGTGTGTTTGACAGTCTGTTGTCCCAGTTGACTCAGTGTTCATGATCAAGTCTGCAGATAGTTCAGCCTCTCAGCTCTGATGTAGACACCTATGGTAATGGGTCCCTGCAGCCTTGGTCCAAGCACAACAAAAGCTCTTTCAGTTACTCAATGTCCGCAAGCTCTTGGTTGTGGAACCAGACACCTCAGCAACAGTCTATATCTCTTCTGGTGTAGTGCGCAGACTCAAGCAGCATGTCTGCACTCTCTCTCTCCGCAGCACAAGAGGCTCTTAGTGGCTCAGTCCTCAACATCTATGGATGTGCACCAGCGTTCTGTGGCTATCTCCTATTGCAGACACTCAAAAAATAGGTCCAAATGCTCTGGTTTCCTGAACTGTTCTGCCTGGGTCTGCACAGAATTGTCCAGCAAAAGTTCTGTCCTCCACTTCTCTCTGTGCAGGAAATCCTGGGTATTAAATTCCACATCCATTTACTCTTTATTGGACAGCGCTGCTTGTGGACTACATTCCCCATGATCCCAGGCGGGGTGAGTTAACGTCTGCATAGCAAGTTCTCTCTTCCTGATTGGCTGAGAGCCGCTGCTGGAGAAAACATTCATTGAGGGAGGAGTGAAAAAGTAGGGACACATTGAGTGCCACTCTGTCACAGCCTGTTCTCTGATGCTACCAGAAGGGAAGAGAGGCGAGTGAATGAATTCACACAGAGCCCACTCCTCACACATGCAGCCAGTAGCACATCTGGCTACGCATGGGGTGAGAGAGAAATGAGGAGAGCGGGTGCACACACACACAGACCTCTCTTCCAGTAGCCAGCCAAATTCTTGTCTGCACATACAATTAAAAGTCATTGAAATTCAGTAAGACACCAAAAACCATTAAATTGTTTCACTGTGGGAATTAATATTGAATTTTATTTGCAAACTGTTTTTCTCTGGTTTCTCTTCACTTTAGCTGGGGGACACTTTGACACATGACAGTTGTGAGGAAAATAAGGCATTATTTTTAAATTTAACTTGTCAGTCACTGTAGCCAGAAGTGAAATGCATAATGTGTGGCACAGATTAGTTCCCATGACAGCAACATCGTATCTGAGATTATCGGATCTGTAAATGATGAAAGCTATAAGCAGAGATACAGATAAGCAATTGATTCCTGTTTATCAGTGAAATTCAGAGCAATTACTTCTCTCAGCGCATTTCTAAAAAATAATACTATTTATCAAGGCTGTTTAACCATTTAATTACCGCTGCCCCAATGGTAATGCCATGCTTCAAGAAACACACCCACACATACACGTGTTTTAAAAAGACAGATTAAGCATTTCTGTAAATGTTATGGGCCTTACAATAAAATTAGGGCTAAATGCTTTGTGTTCCACACTCTAAATGCAACATTCACTCATCTCACCCATGAAGCCCTTATGTCATATTTTTCATAACCCGGGATTCTGCCCTGGTCTTAATATTAAAGCTTTCAAATGGTGGATTGAGGGGCCTTTATCAAATTGGGCACTTCCTCTCCCCGTTTGGCCCCCTCACTCTGACACACTGTAGGAAGACACTGGAGATGCCTGACTCTGAATTATTCAGTTTTTCCCAAATAGCACATTTTCTATAATCCATCTGGACCAACAAAACAGAACCCCCCCACAATCACTCCATATGAACACTGGTGCTCACACACCATGGATCAGAGGGGAGGGATCACGTTGATTTATTCTGCCCTGGCAAACAAAGATGACACTGCTCGGGCCTGGGAAGAGGACACGGGTTGCTCCTGGAAAACCTCGGACTGGTATCATGCATCCAAACGCTCTTTTAAAGGTATTCTCAACATATCTCTGATAGAAGCCAGCCTTAAAATACTGACCAGGTGGTACTATGTCCCCTCCAGGTTGGCAATGATATACCCGGGGACTCTCCTTTATGCTTTAGAGGCTGTGAGCTGGAGGTCACAATGTTTCACATTTGGTGGACCTGTCCCCACATCAGAACCTTTTGGAAGAAGGTGTTCCACACAATTAGGATTATAACAATTACCTCGGTCATTTCAGACCCTCAAATAGCACTTTTGAACCACCCCCTCCCTTGGGGGGATTTGTAGTTCAAACTTTTTTTTTCCTTGATTTGTGGTTCCAACAAATAAGTCCATGTGCAAAATCATTAGATTATAAGAGCATTTGTTTCACCACCATGCTCTAAGATGGATTGCCGCCATTCCCAATCAATGCCCTTTCAGAGGAAACTCATTGAATAGAAGCCAGTAGCATGACTTCAGCTTGTACGGACCGACATATATCTGTTCTTTACAAGCAACTGTCCTGTAAGTGCACTATTTTTTTTAAGGAAATTATTTTTACACGTTGATGCGCTACGAGTCTTCTCTATTGCTTTTTATCATACCACATTGCGAGTAGAGAGAACCTGGATTTACCTGAAACCCTTGAGGCTGGTTGGCAATCAGCATTTGACTACCGTATTTTCCGGACTATAAGGCGCACCGGATTATAAGGCGCACTAGCAAATGGCTGCCTGCTAATGGGATATTTCCATATATAAGGCGCACCGGACTATAAGGCGCACTGGATTATAAGGCGCATTTAATGAAACAAAACTCTGAACTCAAAACTTTGGTAATCCCACGAAGCTGCACTGCTTGGATTGGGCATTACGGCCATCTTAGTCAGGAGGTGTGCGCATTCATTCGTTCATTTTCTACGGTCTACCCGCTGCCCCAAAAATGGCTACTGTTAAGAGGCATGCTTACGAAGCGGATTTCAAACTCATCGCTATCAGTCACGCAGTAGAACAACCTGAGAGAGGTTTACGGTACGTCGGTTTACGGTAAGAGACCGGGTGGCTTTTTCCACAAATCTCCATCCCTATTGATCTGTGACTCCATGCGCGCCCATCTGACAGATACTGTCAAAGCCCAAGTGAAGAAAACTTATTCGGTGCTTGCCATCATTCCGGGTGCATTAACCAAAGAACTCCAGCGATGTCAACAGGTCATATATAAGGCGCACTGCATTATAAGGCGCACGGTCGATTTTGTGAGAAAATTTAGGGCTTTTAAGTGTGCCTTATAGTACGAAAAATACGGTATGTCCCCGATTGAGCACATATGATCTCTTTATGGTATCTTGATATCAAGTAGCGGCCATCCCTTTTGTCTTGGAGCATGGTAGTAAAACAAAATGCACTTGAAATCTACTGATTTTGCACATGGACTTTTTATTTGTTCTATTGCATGTGGGAAAGTTGGAACCACAAATCAAGATTAAGAACTGTTTGAATTCATTGTTACATAGTTACATAGTTAGTCAGGTTGAAAAAAGACACAAGTCCATCTAGTTCAACCCAAAAAATAAATAAATACAATCTAATATACAAAATCCTTCACCCACAGTTGATGCAGAGGAAGGCATAAAACCCCAGCAAAGCATGATCCAATTTGATACAGCAGTGAAAAAAAATCCTTCCTGATCCTCCGAGAGGCAATTGGATTTTCCCTGGATTAACTTTACCTATAAATCTTAGTACCCAGTTATATTATGTACTAGGGATGAGCTTTATGTTCGAGTCGAACATGAGTTTGACTCGAACATTGGCTGTTCATCAGTTTGCCAAACATTGAACAATTTTGGGTGTTCATGGCAAATTCGAAAGCCCCGGAACACCCTTTAAAAGTCTAAGGGAGAAATCAAAAGTTCTAATTTTAAAGGCTTATATGCATGATATTGTCATAAAAAGTGTTTGGGGACCTGGGTCCTGCCCCAGCGGACATGTATCAATGCAAAAAAAGTTTTAAAAACATCTGTTTTTCCGGGAGCAGTGATTTTGCTAATGCTTAAAGTGAAACAATGAAAGTGTAATATTCCTTTAAATTTCATACCTGAGGGGTGTCTATAGTATGCCTTTAAGGGGGCACATATTTCCCGTGTTTACAACAGTCTGACAGCAAAATGACATTTCTAAAGGAAAAAAGTAATTTAAAACTACCTGTGGCTATAATGAATTGTCGGGTCCGACAATACACATACCAGCTCATTGATAAAAACGGCATGGAATTTCCCCACAGGGGAACCCCAAACCAAATTTTTTTTTAAATGCGCGAGGGTCCCCCTAAATTCCATACCAGGCCCTTCAGGTCTGGTATGAATTTTAAGGGGAAACCCATGCCAAAATAAAAAAAATGGTGTGGGGTCCCCCCAAAAATCCATACCAGACCCTTATCCGAGCACGCAAACTGGCAGGCTGCATGAAAAGAGGGGGGCTGAAAGAGCCCCCCTTCCTGAACTGTTCCAGGCCACATGCTCTCAACATTGGGAGGGTGCTTTGGGGTAGCGGCCCCCCTCAAAGCACCTTTTCCCCATGTTGATGGAGACAAGGGCCTCATCCCCACATCCCTTGCCCGGCGGTTGTGGGGGTCTGCGAGTGGGGGGCTTATCGGAAACTGGAAGCCCCCTTTAACAAGTGGACCCCAGATTCCGCCCCCCATGTGAATTGGTAATGGAGTACAAATGTACCTCTACCATTTCACAAAAAAAGTGTCAAAAGGGTTCAAAAACACAAGAGGCAGTTTTTGACAAGTCCTTTATTAATTTCTGCTTCTTTCCGCTTCTTCTTCCATCTTCTTTCTTCTGGTCTTCCTTCCGTGTTCTTCTTCTTCCTCCATCTTCTTTTTCTCCATCTTCTTCTTCATCTTTTTCTTCCTCCACTTTTCTCATCCTGCGTCTTGCTCCGGCTTCTTCTCCGCTCCGACCGCATGATCGCCTCAGTGGGAATCTTCCGCCGTGCGACGCTTCTGTTCTTCTGACACTTCTCATATAAAGGAGGGCAGGGCCACTCAATGACCCTGCCCCCCTCTGACGCATTGGGGAAAGCCATGGGTAACCCCGCCCCCTCTGACAACACGGGGAAAGGCATAGGGAAGACCCCGTGCATCAGAGGGGGCGGGGTCTTTGGATGATCCCACCCTCCGTTATATAAGAAGTGTCAGAAGAACAGAAGCGACACATGGCAGAGGACTCCCACAGAGGCAGATCGTGTGGATGGAGCGGAAAAGAAGCCAGAGCAAGATGTGGGATGAGAAGAGCGGAGGAAGAAGAAGATGGTGAAGAAGAAGAAGATGGAGAAGAAGATGGAGAAAGAATAAGAACATGGAAGGAAGACTAGAAGAAAGAAGATGGAAGAAGAAGCGGAAAGAAGAAGACCCGCAGACCCCCACAACCACCGGGCAAGGCCCTTCTCCCCATAAACATGGGGACAAGGTGCTTTGAGATAGGCCACTACCCGAAAGCACCCTCCCAATGTTGAGGGCATGGTTCAGGAGGGGGGGGGGGTGCTCTCTTGTCCTCCTCTTTTCCTGGGGCCTGCCAGGTTGCGTGCTCAGATAAGGGTCTGGTATGGATTATTTTTTTAATTTTGGCGTGGGGTTCCCCTTAAAATCCATACCAGACCAGAAGGGCCTGGTATGGAATTTAGGGGGACCCCACGCTTTTTTTTTAAAATTTTTGTTCGGGGTTCCCCTGTGGGGAAATTCCATGCCATTTTTATCAATGAACTGTTATGTGTATTGTAGGACCGAGTAGTTTTAAATGACTTTTTTTCCTTTAGAAATGTCATTTTGCTGTCAGACTGTTCTAAACACGGGACACATGTGCCCCTTTACAAGCATACTATACACATCCCCCAGCTACGAAATTTAAAGGAGTAGTACACTTTTATTGTTTCACTTTAAGTATTATTAAAATCACTGCTCATGAAAAAACTGCCATTTTTTTTGCATTGATACATGTCCCCTGGGGCAGGACCCAGGTCCCCAAACACTTTTTATGACAATACCATGCATATAAGTCTTTAAATTTAGCACTTTTGATTATTCATATTCGTGTCCCATAGACTTTAATGGTGTTCACGTGGTCAAACTAATTTTTTGCCTGTTCACATGTTCTGAATGCGAACCGAACAGGGGGTTGTTCAGCTCATTCTTATTATGTACATTTAGGAAATAATCCAGGCCTTTCTTAAAGCAATCTACTGAGCTTGCCAGAACTACTTCTGGAGGGAGTCTTTTCCACATTTTCACACCTCTTATGCCGCGTACACACGATCGGAATTCCAGATAGAAAAAGACAGATGAGAGCTTTTCATCGGAAAATGCTACCATGTGTATGCTCCATCAGAATTTAGCTGTGTGAATTTCCACCAGCCAAAAAATGATAGCATGTTTTCAATTTTCCCAACGGAAAAACGTTCTATTGGAAATTCCGATCGTGTGTATGCAATTCCGACGTGCCAAAAACCATGCATGCTCAGATTCAACTACGAGACAGAAGCTATTGGCTACTGACTATCGAACTTCCTTTTTCTAGTCCCGTGGTACGTGTTGTACGTCACCGCGTAATAAACGATCAGAATTTGGTGTGATCGTGTGTAGGCAAGACAGCTTGAGCCGAATTCCATCGGAATTCCATTGGGAAAACCATCAGAGCTTTTTCCAAAGAGAAATACGATCGTGTGTACGCGGCATAACTGTGAAAAAACCTTTCGGTATGTAGAGATGAAATCTTTCTTCCTCTAGATGTAAAGAGTACCCCCTTGTCCTTTGTGATGACCTTAAACTGAATAACGCAACACCAAGTTCACTATATGGACCACTTATGTATTTGTGCATGTTGATCATAACCCCCTTTAAGCTCCTCTTCTCAAAGGGGAATAGATTCAGTTCCTCTAATCTATCCTCATAGCTGAGCTCCTTCATGCCTCTTATCAGTTTGGTTGCCCTTCTCCGCACTTTCTCCAGTTCCCGATATCCATTTTGAGAACTGGTGCCCAAAACTGAACTGAATATTGCAGATGAGGTCTTACTAATGATTTGTACAGGGGCAAAATGATATCTCTCTCTGGAGTCCATACCTCTCTTAATACAAGAAAGGTCTTTTCTCACTTTGGAAACTACAGCTTGGTATTGCATGCTATTATTGAGCTTATGATCTACCAAAACACCCAGATCCTTCTCCACCATTGATTCCCCCAGTTATACTCCCCCTAGTATGTACGATGCATTCATATTCTTAGAACCCCAAGTGCATAACTTTACTATTGTTCATTATATGTTTTGTGGAACCCAAGATTTAAAAGAGAAGTATGGGATTTTTTTTTATACCATAATCAATACTTACCTAGGTGGATGTAGCATCAGTCCGATGCTGCATTTGTCACCCACCGCCTCTTCACTGAGAACCAAGCCACTGAACACTGCCAATGGCTTGGTTCTCTCACCTCCCTGAGCAGAGAACTGCTGCATGTCAATCAGCAACTCTCCTTCTCTGCTTCTCTACGCTCACTGAAGTACTGAGCTGTGGAGGGGTTGAAGCAGCCATGTCGGTGGCTCGCTGACAGGCTGAGACGCCTATCAGTCTAGGGACCTGGTGGATCCAGGCTTCCAGAGTCAGAATGATGCAGTACCTCGACTGATCTTGGTGGCGTCAACAGAAAGCAGACTTCAAACCGCTCTCTGCTGAAAACGGGTCACAGGAGTGCAAAACTAATTGCACTCCTGTGACCCATTGGAGAAGCCCAGCCAAATGAGCTCAGGCTGGACTTCTCCTTTAATGAAGTATTGTATTATTCATATATTCACTTTCAAAGGTTGCACTAAGCACCTTATTTATACAGTATTGTTTTTAAAGATATATTGTATAGTAATTTTGTGACTGTTACATTCATTTTACAGTTGATGTTATCTCATACTTAGGGATGGTCCTGATGTTTGAATCGAAAGTAAGCTCAACTCAAACGAACCGAACATATAAGGGCGTTCGTGGTAAATTCAAGCGCCGCAGAGCGCCCCGTAATGCACTGTGACATTGCAGTGCATTGAACGCTGTTGACTGGCCAAAGCATGCACCTGCGCGATCACAGCGCGATCTGCTGTAAGAGCCATGATTGGCTAAAGGCAGGGTGTCTCCATGCCCCACACTATATAATGTTGCTTACATGGCGGTCATATGTAGTGTGGAACATGGGGGAGATTGAGAGAACTTGATCTAGATTAGGCAGGTTAGTTAGTGGCGTGCTATCAGTTAAGTGTATATATACACAAAATTTAGTACACCCCTCACATTTTTGTAAATATTTTATTATATCTTTTCATGTGACAACACTGAAGAAATAACACTTTGCTACAATGTAAAGTAGTGAGTGTACAGCTTGTAAAATGTGTTGTCCCCTCAAAATAACTCAACACACAGCCATTAATGTCTAAATCGCTGGCAAAAAAAGTGAGTACACCCCTAAGTGAAAATGTCCAAATTGGTCCCAAAGTGTCAATAATTTGTGTGGTCACTATTATTTTTCAGCACTGCTTTAACCCTCTTGGGCATGGAGTTCACCAGAGCTTCAGAGGTTGCCACTGGAGTCCTTTTCCACTCTTCCATGATGACATCACAGAGCTGGTGGATGTTAGAGACCCTGAGCTCCTCCGTCTCTATGTAAGGATGCCCCACAGATGCTCAATAGGTTTTAGGTCTGGAGACATGCTTGGCCAGTCCATCACCTTTACCCTCCGCTTCTTTAGCAAGGCAGTAGCCATCTTTTTGGGGTCGTTATGATGTTGGAATACTGCCCTAGGGCCCAGTCTCCGAAGGGAGGGTATCATGCTCAGCTTCAGTATGTCAAAGTACAGTACATGTTGGCATTCATGATTCGCTCAATGAACTGTAGTTTCCCAGTGCTGGCAGCACTCATGCAGCCCCAGACCATGACACTCCCACCCCCATGCTTGACTGTAGGCAAGACATGCTTGTCTTTGTACTCCTCACCTGGTTGCCACAACACAAACTTGACACCATCTGAACCAAATAAGTTTATCTTGGTCTCATCAGGCGGCAGGACATGGTTACAGTAACCCATGTCTTTAGTCTGCTTGTCTTCAGCAAACTGTTTGCGAGCTTACTTATGCCTCTTTAGATAAGGGGGGTTTCTTCTGGGGTTTCTTCTGGGACGACAGTCATGCAGACCAATTAGATGCAATGTATGGCAACAATTTTTTTTTCCCATCCTCAGAGAATTCTTTGCCATGAGGTGCCATGTTGAACTTCTAGTGACCAGTATGAAAGAGTGAGAGCGATAACACCAAATTTAACACTCCTGCTCCCCATTCACACCTGAGACCCTGTAAAGCTGCGTACACACGAGCGAATTGTCCAGCGTACTTAGTCCAAATAGAGAGGGCAATGAACAATGCTAGCTGTTAGCAGTGGCAGAGAGCACAAAAAAGTATTGGCTCTGGTGGGATTAATGGGTATTTTTTGCACTTATTGCACATATCTAACAAAATGCTTTCAAAGGTATATTTAAAAAAAGCCCAAAGGGAGCAGATAAGAGAAATTCCTAGTTGAAATTAACATACACTTTAATTCTGTAAAAAATGCAAAAGTCTGTTGTTGGCTGCCATTTATAACTTTAAATGTGCTTCAACTGTCCTATTTAGTATGCATGATTTTAATAGGATCCTAGATGAGGGTTAGAATCCAGGAAACAAACCAGGTGACAATGTGAACCTGAATTGTGAGTTCTTGACTGATAATTTAGTTGAAATTTCATTGGCTGCAGTGTATATAGGGGTATTTGCAGACATACACACAAATTAGTGTATTATATCTGAAAATATACAGTATCTTACTTATTATAAGGTTACTATGATTCTTTTATTAACTCTATTTTTGAAAAAAAATTTATCTGAACAAACTTAATGAAGGTTGTTTTCAGCAATGAGAGCCATGCAATTATGCATGTAATGAATTTTTCCCCTCCTGGGACCTGCTGCAGCCTTTGGCTGCCAGTCGTGTGTGTGTGTGTGTGTGTGTGTGTGTGTCATCACCTTTCATTCAAAACTTGTTCCCAGTTCCAAAAACATTTTAGTGTGCACTAAAGATTGAGCATTCCACCTATAATTAACAACATACTAGAACACTATTGGCGGTAATTGAGTGTTAAAGTATTAACAGTCTTAACAAGTCACTAACACTTTGTAATCTAGCACTATTTGGGCATATAGTTTCCTATTGTGTGTGTCTGCTTTAACCACTTCGCGTCCGTGGTATAGCTGAATGACGGCTACAGCACGGACTTGAATTTCCAGGAGGCCGTCATATGACGGCTTCCCCTTTGCACGCTCCCCGTGTGCTGTGATCACTGAGTCACCGAGACTCCGGTGATCACAGATCTGGTCCCGGCCCCTTACCATGTGATCAGCTATCAGCCAATGACAGCTGATCATGTGTGAAAACAAAAGCTGGGTAACCATTGCCACCTGCCAGTGCCCACCAGTGCCACCTATCAATGCCCATAAGTGCCACCTACCAATGCCAAAAGTTCCACCTATCAATGCACACCAGTGATGCCAATCAGTGCCTCATTAGTGCCACCTAGCAGCACTGCCTATCAGTGTAACCTACCAGTGCAGATCAATGCCCATTATTTCAACCCATCAGTGCCCATCACTGCGACCCATCAGTGCCCATCACTGCCTCTTATCAGTGCCCATCACAGCCAGCTATCAGTGCCACCTATTAGTGCCACTTCTCAGAGCCGACCAGTGCCACCTATCAATGCCGTTCAGTGCCACCCATCAGTGCCATCTGTCAGTGTCACCTCTCAATGCACACAAGTGCCACCTATCAGTACCCACCAGTGCTGCCTATCAGTGCCCACCAGTGCCACCTTATCTGTGCCCATCAGTGCAGCCTATCATGGCCCATCAGTGTAGCCTCATCAGCGTACATCAATGAAAGAGAAAAATTACCTGTTTGCAAAATTTTATAACAACATTTAAAAAAATATATATTTTTTTTAAACTTGGTATTTTACTTTTTTTTTAACAAAAAATAAAAACCGCAGAAGTGATCAAATACCACCAAAAGAAAGCTCTATTTATGGGAAAAAAATTCTAAAAATGTAATCTGGGTACAGTGTTGTACGACTGCGTAATTGTCATTCAAAATGCGACAGTGCTGAAAGCTAAAAATTGGTCTGGACAGGAGGGAGGTTTAAGTGCCCAGTAAGCAAATGGTTAAAACCCATGTTTTACTAATATCAGTGAAATTTACCAACCAGAGTGCCTGGTTACTCTGTTAAGTGAATTTCACTTAATTTTACTAATATTAGTGAAATTCATGAAACAGAGTGCCTGGTTACTGACAACTGACATGCTGTCAAGTATGTGTAGAACATAGTAAATAGTAAGTCTAATGCCGTGTACACACGACCAAACTTTCTGGCAGACTAGGTCCGACGGGATCAATCCGATTGTGTGTGGGCTAGTCTGATATTTAAAAAAAAATAAAAAAATTAGACGGACCTAGAAATATAACATGTTTCAAATCTATCCGATGGACTCAATATGACGCAAGGTCAGCTATTGGCTACTGGCTATTGAACTTCCTTGTTTAGTCCCGTTTACGTCATTACGTTCAAAATGAACAAACTTTTGAATAGACTTAGTCCGTTCATGTGTGGCCAAGTTCGTTTGTTCAGAAAGTCCGTCGGAACTCTGCCGTAAGTCTGTCGGGAAGACGGTCGGACCTAGTCAGCTGGAAAGTCTGGTCGTGTGTATGTGGCATAACTCCTTGTAGATGGTAGTCTCTTTTGGGATGTTACCAGTCTTTGATGCACTTTCATAAAATGTTTGGCAATCTGTAATATTTTCTTGTAAGTCAGGTAGCCTCAGCAATTTCTGATGGTCTCTTATAACATTTTAGCAGTCTTGTAACATGTAAACAGTTTTTGATTGTCTCTTTTCCCATGTTGACAAGACTCTGGTTGTCACTAGGGATTTATCAAGCCAATTGTGATTACGTTTGATAAGAATATTATGTTACTGAAAAAGTGAGTAAAACTATAAGGGTCCTCCCTGTAGGGGTAGGTGAGGGATCACACTGGAAAGCTCTGAAAGGAGCATCATAGAAAGTTTGATTTACTAAAGGTAGTGGAAGTGCAATCGCTGAAATGAGGGGAAGTGCGGCTGATTTTATCATCCAATCATGTACAAGCAAAAATGCTGTTTTTTTATTTCCCTTGCATGCCCCCCTCAGATCTACAGCAACTGCACTTCCAAGTGCACTTGCAGTGCACTTGTAGTGCAAAGTAGATTTGCCTTTAGTAAATAAACCCCAGAATCTGTGACAGGAACCGGGCAAAAGAGTGGAGGACACATTTCAACACTTTCATCTTTGCTACTAGAGGTTTTTTTTCTTGGTGCTCTGTAATGCCCTGTACACATGACCAGGTTTCCCATCGGAATAAACTCTGAAGGGTTTCAGATGCTCCGATGAAGTTCCGACAGAATTCCGCTGAAACTGTCTTGCGTACACACGATCACACCAAAGTCAGATCGTCAAGAAGTGACATACAGCACATACGATGGGACTAGAAAAAGGAAGTTCAATAGCCAGTGCGCCACCCTGCTAATCCTGTGATAGTAGAAGATTGGTTAGAGATGATTAGCGCTTTTCAGACTCCAGTTTTTTCAGATTGTTTTACTGCTGTTTAGTTTGTGCTTGTGGGTTTGTATCTGGTTTTCAGTGCATGCAGTCAGTTCGTATCTGTTTTTCAGTGTGTTCTTGTCCACTCGTTGCTGATTTTCAGCTTGTTCTTCAGTGCGTTCTGTTAAGTTCGTTCTGATCAGCCGACCGTTTTGAAACCATGTTGCGGATACATACTGGTCGTACAGTTCGCGCTGTGTGGGGGCTTGGTGTTGGGGTTTATACTTTGACCCAAGTCCAGTCCAAGCAGTAGTTCATGGACCAAGAATTGGTTACTCCAGTGTGACCAATTCTTGCACATGCCTCTGTGCATGTCTCTGCTTCATGAGATCCAGGAGAATAATCATGATGATTTCAGGAACTTTCTCCGGATGACAGAACCCATTTTTCACCATCTGTTGGCTTTGCTCACCCCTTATCTTATGAAGCAGGACACCTGCATGCGGCAAGCCATCACTCCGGAGCAGAGGATAGTCACCACCTTGCGGAACTTGGTGACTGGGAAAAGTCTACAGGACCTCAAGTTCTCTACAGGCATCTCCCCCCAGGCTCTGGGGATCATTATTCCAGAGACCTGTTCTGCCATCATTCAGGTCCTGCAAAAGGATTATATTAGGGTAAGTTTTATCTTTTAACATCACATTATATGTATTTAATGTTTGCTAATGTATTGTATTTATTTAATTGTTACCTAATTACCATGATTGGAATATGCTGTGAATGTCACCCCACCCCCATCAAATCATTCTCTGCAGCTATTACCTTTTTTACCACCACCCCCTCCCTTTAGAATGTAAGCTGTACGAGCAGGGCCCTCCTGTACCTTTTGTATTGTACGTTAATTGTGTTGTCTCCCTTATACATTGTAAAGCACTGCTTAAACTGTTGGCGCTATATAAATCGTGTATAATAATAATAATAATGTTCCCTTTATCCTCATGCATGCTGGAAGCTTTTTAAATGCTCCTTTTTTGGCCCTCATGCATATTAGCCTTCAATAACCTACCCAGCATGCTATCCTGGGCCCATATACACCTATAGCCTAGTCCCTTAACAATGAATTTTATCAGCTCCATTGTAGTGCTTTACCCAAAACACTCCCTAAATTGTGTACAATTGTTTTGTGTGTCCTTAAATTCAGGCAGAGTGCTGGAAGCTTTTTTTTGGGCTCCAAAAGTCACCTCAAACCCCCCTAAATTTTTTACAATGGGCCATCAGAGGGAGGGAGGAATATGATATAAGTGGACCTTAGATTTTTGTCTTGAAATACTCCTTAAAATGTTTTATACTGATGTCAGCCAAGAATGTTTTTGTTTAATCTGCTTGCAATGTTATGTGCAAAAGTACTTATATATTTTTTCTGTTTTGACTCCACAGTTCCCTTCAATACCACAGGAATGGCAAACTGTGGCCTCCCATTTTGACGACCGTTGGGACTTTCCCAACTGTGGAGGGACTATAGATGGGAAGCACATCCACATCGTGCCACCACCCCATTCGGGGGGCTTACTATAATAACTATAAGGGGTTTAATAGTATAGTGTTAATGGCGGTGGTGTCGGCACAATATGTGTTCCTCTATGTGGATGTGAGGATGAATGGTCGGATGTCGGTTGGAGGAGTCTTTGCCCAGACTGAGTTTTACCAATGTCTCCAGACTGGTGGCCTGGCATTGCCACCTGATGTGGACAATGTGGAAGGACTCCCATTCATCTTTATTGCTGATGAAGCGTTTAGTCTGGGTGATCACCTGATGAGGCCATTCCCCCAAAGGACCCTCACCCCGGAGAGGAGAGTTTTTAATTTACGGCTGGCCAGAGTGAGAAGAGTTGTTGAGAATACCTTTGGGATAATGGCCAGCCAGTTCTGCCCGTTTCTGACAGCAATCCATATGGCGGACTACAAAATCAACCATATCGTCCTTTACTGCTGTATATTGCACAATTTTTTAAAGGAAAAAATGCCCAAAATTATATTGCCTCAGTTGGGCCTGAGGCCCGGACTTCCTACTAATCCCCTGATGGGCCTGGATACTGGCTTGACCCCCCAAAGCGCCCTTAATGTTTGGCAGAAATATGTCAATATTTTATGGGTAGGGGGGCCATTGCTATGCCAAGCAATGTCTAAACATTTTTTAAATAAAAAAAAAAGATAAAATCTTGATTTTTCTTTATTGCTTGTGTTTGTTTTTGTGTGTCTCCTAGGTTCTCCTAGTGCACTTGTAGTTCCAAGTGGATTTGCCTTTAGTAAATAAGCCCCATTGTCACTGTAAACACAAAATTACATAAAAAACTGGTATTGACCATTGAAATAAGAAGCGACACATTGTTGATGAGCAAAGTTTTTACTCTGTGCACATTCACACATGTGTGTTTTCAAAATTTTGGGTATAAAAATTTGTTTTTGTATTTTTCTATTTTTTTTTTTCATTTTTTTATTTTTTTGTTCAAATTAGGCATGTTTAATAACATACAAAACTCTGTAACTTACAAAGTTCAACGTAGAAAAGCAGAAGGCACTATCAGACATTATAGTATGTCCTAAATGTCTGGATATTGCGTTCATCAGATGGGTTGATGTCACCCCTGCAAAAGCCAAATTTTGAAGATGCACACAATTTGGCAGTCAAAATTGGTATTTCCCTCCTGATCCAATGCCTAATGTCAACATGTGCTATCTGCCATCATGGGGGATCAATGGACGTGTTTTGGGGGTGCAACCCCTTCCTCTCACCTACTTCATTTGGGAGGAAGGGGTTGCACCCACAAAACGCGTACATTGAAATCCCCTGATGGCAGATAGCACCTGTTGAATCTTTAGCATTTTCAAAATTTGGCTTTTAATAATTACAAAAAAAAGTTGGTTTAGAACAATAATGAAAATGTTTAAATTTTCAAGAACTTTTAAATTCTCCCCAACACATCAATCACGTTCTTCATTTGTTGTTCATGAAAAGTTTGTTTCTTATGATGTCGAATTCACGATTCCATGTCATGATGTCCTGGATTAGGAGTTGTGCACTTGCACTTGTGAATTTTGGAGCTTGCTATTCCACAACCAGCAAATCCCCTAAACATTTTTGGAAAAACATGTATTATAAATATGCAGGCATACATATATTACCTGAAGCTGGGGTCTCAGACACTCACCTGTTGTGGTGACAAGTCCCCCCCCCCCCCGTCCTCCAGATCCTCGGAGTGTGATTTTTTTTTTGGGGAGTTCCCCTTCTTTGTCAGGTGAGGTGTTCCTGGTGTCCTCTGTTGAGAGGTGTATTCCAAGTCTTTGGTCCCCTATGAGAATGAAACAAAAGTTATACACAGATATTTAGGCGTGACCAAATGTATTTAACCTGTATCTGCCCAAAACTGTGTATTAAATGAGCGAACAATGTTTCCTACGACCGATTACTGTGCCCACTAATCTGAAACTTGCCATTTTAAAATGTCCTATAGTAAAGAAAATCACATGGCAGAGCATGCAAGTAATAATAAAGAATCGGAAGACACATGACAACTACTTTCTTTATCTAAGCACTCTCTTGATCCTCCTATACTGATCCAGCTCCCTCAGTTTCAGGTCTGATCAGTGTTTCCTTATTTGCTCCTTTGTTCGCCAAAATTTCTGTGCAGACGCTTCACAACTTTCCTCATAATTATGGCCTTTCTCATATTCGGGTTGGTGTACGGTCCATTCTTGCCATCATAGTCGTTCCTCCTCATGATTACACCATCTCCACCATCTCAAGAAAGGACATATTTGTAGCCTTAAATCATCTCCTCTGGGATTGGGATGTTTCGGCCTCTGGGCTTTTCTCCGCTCATTACTCCAATCAATAACAGACACCTGCTGTGTCTCCGCCATGTCACTCCTACTGTGCGCCGAAGAGAAGGGGCGGGGAATACACTAGAAAGAACGTCGGGGCAGGCGACGTGGGCGACGCATGAGCAGTGTATATAAAATGACGAGCGTGTGTCATACATACGATTCTTGTGCTGAGGAAGGAGGACGAACGTTCTAATGAAGGTAAAATCTTTACTTTGGTACATCAGTGGCCTATACTGCTTCAAGATTGAGGCCTATATTGGGATAAGATTATGAGAGTTGAGGCTGACATGAGTGTTTTTGTCTTGTGTATTGTCTTACAGAAAATATGAATCACTTTCAGGACCCTGAATTTATGGCCAGTTTCATTGACAAGTACAGGGAGATGAGGCATTTGTGGGAGGTGAAACACAGCTTATATTATAATAAACAAGCTAGGATGTCAACGCTGGAAAACTTCTGGAATTTGTGAAGACTTGGGTCCCTGATGCAACCATCATATTCTTGAAAAAGAAAATTGGGATCTTGAGGAGCATAATAAGATCCAGAAATCACTCCGATCAAGAGCATCAGCAGCACAAGTGTATGTCCCCAGGCTGTGGTACTTCAACAAACTGCGGTTTCTGGATGACCAGACTGAAGGCAGGGAATCACTTTCTACCCTTCCCTTAACCCCAGCAGAGGCTGACGAGGAACAACCTGGGCATTCTATCCTGGAAGAAGTGGATGTGTAAAGCTGGAGCCATGTATATTATTTTTAGACATATTTATTGTCCTAATATTAATGATGTTAACTAGATGTTATAATTACTAACAAATTAATGATTTAAAAAAAGTGATGTATACATATCAATAGACAGCAGTGGCCAAAAATGTTTGGGACAAGAATGAAAAATGCTGGGGTCAGAATGATGGTCTTTTCTATTTATTAACATTCAATTTGCAAGTCATGAGCAGAAAGTTGTGTGTGATTGATGAAGTAAAAAATAAAACTATGTCCCTTTTTTATACACCGGATGAGCTCAGCCAGGAGGAGGGTCTGGAAAGCGTCAGCCAGGAGGAGGCCGCGCCCAGTGGCAGCCAGGAGGAGGCCTTGCCTGATGGCAGCCAGGAGGAGGGTGGGCCCAGTGGCATCCAGGAGGTGGCTGGGCCCAGTAGGAGCCTCACCCAATCCCAGGTGCCTCCCTTCTGCCTTACAACCAAAAGGCCCAGGAAGGGGGTGATAACAGAGGAGGCAGAACTGGACCTCATTAGGAAAGCAAGCCATGTCCTCAGGAGCCCCCCCCAACTCTGAAGGGGACTATGGCTGCTATCTAGCCACAAGATTGCTGAAATTGGAGGAGGGTCAACGCCTCCTCTGTGAGGGAATTATTTTTGATGCCCTTCAGAAGGAGTTGAGGGGCTAGCTGACTGAGAACAGCCACATATATGAGCGAGCTAATCCTCCTCCCCCTCCTCCTGCCACCACCAGAGTCACAGCCTACAAGTAAGGCTGCAGGGAAGGCTGCAGGGAAGCATGGAGGTAAGGCTGCAGCGAAGAGAAGAAAGTGATTGGCTGGGTTCCGTCTGGTCTGACAAAAGACACAGGCTGGTGTAGTACCACAGCCTGGGTACAGATATGTCATCTGCTGCTGGTCCTAATCTCTGGGAGTGTGGACCAGATTGGGCTCCAAATTATATGGACTCCTCAAGCTACCAATTTTCTTTTCCACAGAATTGATGTGTGTCCTGGGGGCCAAAAGGCTTTGCAAATTCCAACATTTTCTCCAGTGTTGCCTCCCTCTTTATTTTATTACCCAGAATAAATGGAGATTTTATTTTCTGAAAATACTTTCCTATGTGTTTTTCTTCAAATAGGACAGTTTTTTTTGTGAATAGGCAGGTACATTTCTAAGAGACAATGTCAAATTAACAAGGGACACCAACCTCCTTGAGGTTACTAAAAAATACAAGATAATAATGGAATTGTTAACTTGACACCTAAAAAATAAAATTATATATGGAGATCACTAGAAAATAATTTTTCAAATCCAAAAAAGGAGATCTTGATGAAATTAAAAAAAATAAAAGATGACTATAAAGGTGACATTCTGCTGTTCCTATCCGATCCCATAACTACCCTCCCTAATCTCTTAAAGGATCTGGACGCTTTCAGAATAATTTCCAATCTAAAAATAAACTTTGAAAAATCGAAAGCCCTAAATATCACCCTACCAGAGAAATAAGTTTGTGAGAACTCTGTGATTATGAGCAATAAAACAACTTCATTCTTCTAGCTTTAAAAGAAGAAAAGAATATGCTGCATTAAAAGATCACAGAATTTGCAGTGTGAGGAATGTGCTAGCTCCATTATGAACGCTAGTTTTACCACACCGAGCACTTCCGTCTCCTACTTGCTTCAGAGAATGCGTAGTTTTTGGTCCATCAGAACAGCATACAGACAAGCGATTCTCCCGATAGGAATTGAGGGAAATATTTAGAACATGTTCCATTTCTAGGTCCGTCAGAATTTTCAACATAAAAAATCTTATGGGCCATATACACGATCGGAATATACAATGAAAAGTTCCCGGCTGACTTTTTCTGTCGGACATTCAGCTCATGTGTACGTGGCATAATGCTTTTTTTTTTTTTTTTTTTTTTTAGGGATTTTGTTTGACTATATCATTCCTCTTGATTGTCTGCATCAAAATGCTTCTAGGTAAAATGGGGACTAGAAGAGCATGCAAAGATCATGAAATAACCTGAAAAATGTCATAAAGCTCGAGGCAAAATAGGTACAGATTATTAAATGAAAACCAATAAAAACTCACATATACTGTATATCCTTTAAATGAATGCATTTGGAGTCAAATCTCTGTTTTACTATATCTGATTCCTATTTTCTCATCACCTCATTTAAAATTGTTAATCCATAATCCAAAAATTACGTTTGATAACTTGGAACTGCATTAACAAAAGATGAAAATAGGGATCACTATAGTGAAAGTAATGTGTAGTGTAATGTGCTAAAACATGTTGATCTACATTAAACAACTTCTAGGGCTAAAGTAGTTAAAAGTTTATTGCCCGTACACACAATCCAAATATCGTAAAACAGATCGTAAAAACTTTTTCGCTAAATACAGGTAGTTGCAAGTAGAAATTGAATAGGTAACTAAAGTCACGAAAGTTCTCGTACGACAGAAAAAAAAAATCAGAAGTGATGTCATGTGTTGTAATGTATTTGTATTGTATTTTTGGATGACAACTATACTGACTAAACGAAAATCGTACGATTTGGTATAGTATTAGGAAAATTTCCGTGCTTGTCCGATCTAATAATATCGGATGAACTGCCGTGATTGGCTCTCAAAAGTAGTGTACACACGATCTGAAAATCGCACGATTCTTCCTCAGATGACGGTTTTCGTACGATATTCGGATTGCGTGTATGGGCTATAAGTTTAAGAGATTTTAAAACTTACAATCAGAATTTTGTTTTTCTATAACATTTACAGTGGTGATGCCTTGTTTTACTACATGACTCAGGCTATAATTCCCCAATGTGGAAAAAAGCAATTCCTTAGTGATGGCTAATTCTGTTACCTGCGTTTCCTCTGTCTCAGATATATTTAACACATTGCTTGGTAATTCTTATATCTGTGAATTGCTTCTAGCTTGTCAGCTGTCAGTACCGTGTGGCACACACACCTAAAGACTTAATGGATTCTTCTTGGTTAATGCAAGAAAATAGACTAACACCCAGAACTCTGACACCTCATTAATGACTTAGGAACATACACTTGCCAGATAGAGATTACGTTTGCAGTCTGACCAAATGACAGATATAATTTCTGAAGCAGATTGAGAAATTTTGAAGTAGCTTGAAAAATAGGAATTGAACAGTGTTGATTCACTTCATGTCAACTTAATGCCGATTGCAGTAGAGCATGTGCACCCTCTACGTCTCCTATTTTCACCATCCTTTAACAAAGATTTGAGTCAGGTAAGAACTTTCATCCAAGGATAATACCCGTTACTTTTTAATAATAAAATGAATTGGCTTTTAAGAGAATGCAAATGGCAGCTCTGTACTGTAAGCAGAAGTTCACCTTTCATGCATTTAGATCAGTATATATAATGGGCACTTAGCCTAATCAAGAATAAAGTTCCAATTTCCTGGATTTGTGGCTGTAACAAAATTCCTAGTAATTATATTTAATTCTGTTTGGTTTATTGATTGGATGTGGTATCATGTTGGCTATACCATGATAAACTGTTACAGAAAACTATACAAGCTGTTATAGAAAATTGGTATGTTTATCTCTTCAGTTAACTGATATTACTTGATTACAATCAAACTTGTAGATTAAAAAATCCTTAATATACTCAGAACTCGCAAAAGAGGCAGCCTCCATATATAAGCGAAATGAATAAGCAACTGCTGCATAACACTTTGTATACTTTTTAAATAGGATTACCACTTTTATGGCAAAATGTGATGTCAGATTCAAATTTAAAATAATACAAGGCATATACGTGTATTCACTTACTATGCACTATCCATTAATTATCCATTAAGTATGATTTATGTAAATAATATCTAACAGTTAACAATCATGACTCGTAAAGGCATGATGGGACTTGTAGTGCTGCAACAGCTGGAAGGCTGAAGGTTGCCCACCATTGTTCTACTAGAATCTTCTAAGTACTACATGCAGAACTTGCATAGGCTGTTGACAACTGTGGTCAAGTGGCTGATCTTAGTCTGTCTCGGGTGGACCGGGGGAGAGATCTCCTGGCTGGCAGTAAAGACCAGGCAGAGCTGAGAACAAAGCTAACTTTTAAGCCTAGCTGCTGTTGTCATCTGCTCTGTGTTTCTACAAATATTCCACAAGAGGGAGCAGTGCTTATTACACTCCCCCAGTGCATCCTCCCTTAGAATAATAGGTAGCAAGTGTCAGTGCCCGCTATGGCCATAGATTGAACCTCACCACACTCCATCTCAAACTGAGAAATTGGTTTGTATGGAGTCGCTCTTTTAAATGTAGTTTTTTTTTTTTTTTTCTTCTTTTTTGTTCAAAGGTAAGCGTGTTTATTAGATCTCATCAGATTTCATATTTAAATTGGAAGCCCAGCTGATTATCACAGAAGTATCATATGGTTGACTCTTATTTGTTGGATTGTTTTGTGTCATGTAGTTTAAGTTCATATCACTATCTGTTTGGTTTAATTTCAGGACAAATATGTAATAAGTTCACTTCTGCTTTTGTTAATAAATTATGACATTTAAAAAAAAAAAAAAAGAAAAAAAGGAAAAAAAAAGAGAAAAAAAAAAAAAAAAAAAAAGAGGCAGCCTCCATATATAAGCGAAATGAATAAGCAACTGCTGCATAACACTTTGTATACTTTTTAAATAGGATTACCACTTTTATGGCAAAATGTGATGTCAGATTCAAATTTAAAATAATACAAGGCATATACGTGTATTCACTTACTATGCACTATCCATTAATTATCCATTAAGTATGATTTATGTAAATAATATCTAATAGTTTTAAACAGCCAGTTGCTAGTCCTCTGTTTTTCAACTTGGGTAAATAAAAGCATATGAGAAATATAGATATCATTACTGGTAAGTAAAAAAAAAAAAGGAGCATTTAATATAAATTAAACAATATTCAGAAACTAAAAAATCAACAAACACATCAAAATTGAATTGGTTGAATAAAAAAATTGTAACAAATAGGAACGTTTGATAATGAGATGAGTGGTATACTCAGCAAGTAGCTGATTTTAGCAATTTATTTTAAATATACTGTGGAACTTTTGTTATATATGACAGGTTAATTACCTTTTATAAATCTAAAAACTGCTTACCCCAGTGTGAAGCAAAACACAGTGTACTTTTGTTAGATTACTAATCTCTAGTGCATTCTCTGGTATTTAGCTGGTTATTAATAGTTGATTCTATTAATTACTGTATGTCAGGATTTTGGATTTAAACATAACTAGAACTAGGCCAGATTGTGCTTGTAAGAACTGAAATATTCAGTTTGAACTTAATATTTTTTTAAGCATACAAAAGCTTTCTACATTTTTTAATCCATAAAGTATTATTGAGTTTTTCATTATATTGTATTAAAGCACAGATTAAAAAACAAACAAAAAAAAAAAACAAGATATCCTGATATCCTTGTGATTTCTGTAAATAATATATATTCTATCTATTAGTGAATCATCTTTAGTGAAATCTTAGCCCAATAAAAGAAAAGCAGCAACTTGTTTGTCTTTTAAATATAAGAAGCATGAATTGTATTTTTCCAGTAGCTTATATGTGATTTTCACATGCACTTATTATATATTTATGCTGGTAGAGATGTTTTAACATTCAGCATGTCTGGGTATTAAGCTGATTTCAGTCTTTTATATACTTTGTCTTTTTTAACCACTTTCTTACTGGGCACTTAAACACCCTTCCTGACCAGACCAATTTTCAGCTTTTGGTGCTCTCACATTTTGAATGACAATTACTCAGTCATGCAACACTGTACCCAAATGAATTTTGTGTCCTTTTTTTCCCACAAATAGAGCTTTCTTTTGGTGGTATTTGATCACCTCTGGGGTCTTTATTTTTTGCGCTATAAATGAAAAAATCTGAAAATTTTGAAAAAAAACGCATATTTCTTTGTTTCTGTGATAAAATTTTGCAAATTATAATTTTTTTTTCATAAATTTTGGCCACAATTTATACTGCTACATATCTTTGGTAAAAATAACCCAAATTAGTGGATATTATTTGGTCTTTGTGAAAGTTAGAGAGTCTACAAGCTGTGGTGCGAATCGCACAAAATTGATCACACCTGATGTACTGGTGGCCTATCTCATTTCTTGCGACCCGAACAAGTCAGGAAAGTACAAATACCCCCCAAATGACCCCTTTTTTGAAAGTAGACATTCCAAGGTATTTACTAAGATGCATGGTGAGGTTTTTGATGTTGTCATCTTTTTCCCACAATTCTTTGCAAAATGAAGATTTTTTTTTTTTTCTCACAAAATTTTCAATGTAATAGGTTATTTCTCTCACATGGCATGTGTATACCACAAATGACACCCCAAAATACGTTCTGCTACTCCTTCTGAGTATTACGATACCAAATGTGTGAGACTTTTACACAGCCTGGCCACATACAGAGGCCCAATATTGAAATAGCACCATCAGGCGTTCTAGGAGCATAAATTACACATTTCATTTCTCAACCACCTATTACATTTTTGAAGGCCCTGGAGCACCAGAACAATGGAAATGCCCACAAAGTGACCCCATTTTGGAAAGCTAACACCCCAACGTATAATCTATGAGGCATAATGAGTCGTTTGAATGGTTCATTTTTTTTCCAGAAGTTTTGGGAAAATGTGGAAAAAAAATGAAAACACATTTTTTTTTACGCAAAGTTGTCGATTTATAAGATATTTCCAACACATAGCATGTACATAGCAAACATGACACCCCAAAATACGTTCTACTACTCCTCCTGAGTATAACGATACCAAATGTGTGAGACTTTTACACAGCCTGACCACATACAGAGGCCCAATATTGAAATAGCACCATCAGGCGTTCTAGGAGCATAAATTACACATCTTATTTCTCAACCACCTATTACATTTTTGAAGGCCCTGGAGCACCAGGACAATGGAAATGCCCACAAAGTGACCCCACGTGGCACTGACGACACGTGGCACTGACAGATGGCACTGGAGGCAGATGGCACTGGAGGCAGATGGGGCTGACAGATGGGGCTGGCAGATGGGGCTGGCAGATGGGGCTGGCAGATGGGGCTGGCAGATGTCGCTGGCAGATGGGGCTGGAGCTGGCACTGGGGCTGGCACTGGCAGATGGCACTGGCAGATGGTGCTGGCTATTTGCTCTGGCTAATTGCTCTGGCAAATGGGGCTGGCAGATGGCACTGCGGCTGGCAGATGGCACTGGCGCTGGCAGGTGGCGCTGGCAGGTGGCACTGGCAGGTGGCACTGGCGGCACTGGGGCTGACGGCACTGGGGCTGACGGATGGCACTGGCGCTGGCAGGTGGCACGGCACTGGCGCTGGCAGGTGGCACTGGCAGGTGGCACTGGCAGGTGGCACTGGCACGTGGCACTGGTGGCACTGGGGCTGGCGGCACTGGGGCTGGCGGCACTGGGGCTGACGGATGGCACTGGCGCTGGCAGGTGGCACTGGCGCTGGCAGGTGGCACTGGCAGGTGGCACTAGCAAGTGGCACTGGCGGCACTGGCACTGGTGGTGACAGGTGGCACTGGTGGCACTGGCACTGGGGCTGACGGATGGCACTGGCGCTGGCAGGTGGCACTGGTGCTGGCAGGTGGCACTGGGGCTGACGGCACTGGCGGCACTGGGGCTGACGGCACTGACGGCACTGGGGCTGATGGGCGGCACTGGGGCTGATGGGCGGCACTGGGGCTGATGGGCAGCACTGGGGCTGACGGGCGGCACTGGGGCTGGCAGGTGGCGCTGGCAGGTGGCACTGGCACTGGCAGGTGGCACTGGCGCTGGCAGGTGGCACTGGTGCTGGCGGCACTGGGGCTGACGGCACTGGGGCTGACGGTAGGCACTGGCGCTGGCAGGTGGCACTGGCGGCACTGGCACTACTGGCAGATGGCACTGGGCTGACAGATGGCACTGGGCTGACAGATGGCACTGGGGCTGACACTGGCACTGGGGCTGACACTGGCACTGGGGCTGACACACAGATCGCTCTCCCTCCTCACACGCTGTCTCTGTGTGAGGAGAGAGAGACACGGCAATGGGAGATGATCTCATATGTTTACATATGAGATCATCTCCCATTGGCAGCTGCGATCGCGCTGTGAACGGCCGCTTAGATTGGCCGTTCACGGCGATCTGTATTTGCCTGTCTCCGGGAGACACGGCGAATACAATACTTCCGCGATGCGCACCCCCAGCGGCGCGCATTGCGGAAGTAAACACCAGGCCGTCCAGGGACGGCCAGGCGAAGGAACCCGCCCGCTCTAAGGCCGTCATTCGGCTATAGGGCGGACGGGAGGAGGTTAAAGTATAACTACAAGTAAAACTTTTTTTTCTTGTTTTGGATAGAGCTGAGAGGGATTTGAACACCTGTCAATTTTTTTTTGCTGTCTGTGCCCCTTTAAAAGAGATTCACCCTCTCTATTTTCCAGTTTACTGTTATCACTGAGCATGAAAGAAAGTCCATAGTTTTAGGTTATAATTAGAACAAGGATAGAAAGGAAATCTCCCAATGGTCATACTAGTTTTGGTGATCATCATGGCAAACATGGATTCCCTCACTTTGGAAGAATTTTCTCTCACTTTCTGTTTCGGCTATGGAACAAGGAGTGAAAGGAAATATCACAGGTACAGGTGGGGGAAAAAAAATAAAATAAAAAAAGATGGCAGAGGATTATAACCCTCTCTTACTCTATCCAAAAGGAAAAACAAAATGTAAACAGTTGTAAAAAATTGTCATAATGTTACTCAAGATCTGTTCCCATTATGCAATGTGAGGAGAAGTACCAGATTTCTGATGGCAATCCAAGACGCTAGTAGGCAATGTCTCAAAATACCTTTCTCATTTTTAAAGAGGGGCTGAGTTAACCTTGACACGAGAGCCACCTGAGGAGGAGCCATAATATCAGAAGTGCACATATTAATGTACACAGAGAAAACATCTCTCAAAAAATGGAAGTGAGCAGATGGCACCCACAAGAGATATGCAAATAGGTGCCCTACTCTTTAAATCATCTCCAACAACAGCTGATGTTCAATGGATAAATGTGGATTAGCTCTGGAATCTGGTACCAGAGAGAGATATTCATGCTTTTTTCCCTAAACATAGGAAGTTATGGACATTTTATGAATGAGAATAAAACATTTTCTCCAATTGTCATCTGAGTAGGTTCCCCCCAGGTACTGCTCCCATTTACACAAGAAGAGAGTTCTATTTCTGGAGTTCCCCTCAGTCCAAAAAAAGTAAGGGTTAGGCCAGATATGCAAGTGAAGCCTGATTGGATCTTTGAGAGAGGGCCAGCCAACCAAGAGATCTCAGCTATAGAAAGCTAAGATCTTGCTCTTATCGAGTCCACCCCTAAACACGCCCTAGTAAATGATCTCATTAAATGAGATCCATGGAATTTTGTCCGAAGGGTGTCAGCGCAAACTTGTCTTGCATACACATGGTCACACAAATTGGCCAACAATTTTGAATGTAGTGACATACTAGACATATTATGTGTTTTTTCAGCTCTTTAGAGCCACCCTTTGGGCTCCTTCTGCTAATTTCATGTTAGTAGAAGTTTTGGTAAGCGTTGATTCACACTTTTCTTTTCGCCTTTTTCATTTAGCGCTTTTCAGTTCATTTCTGAAAGGCCATTCATCAACCAGACATGTTGCAGAATTGGAGGAGATAATGTGTTATTTATTATTGGCCTTGGAGTTATTGCTTTGACATTTTTTTGGTTGAATAATGATTTGATTTGGTATGTATTCTATATGTTTGGATGCATTGAATGCACTTTTTGGTTAAGTTCTATCTGTCTAATTATTATTCTTTTTTTTTGTTTAATGCACAATTAAAAATTGTGTAGAATAATACTTGGCTATGTGTTTTACTTCAAATGACAAGTTTGTATTTTTTAAAATGTAACTGCCTACTCCCAATGTAAAATTGACAAGGGACACCAACATTATTGTATCTTTGATCTTATAAACTAGGGGATAATGGCATTGTGGTAACTTGCACAAATAAAAATAAAACATAATAATATTATTCTTGATATCACTAAAATAAAAAGCCTTTGAAAATTTGTTTGCAATAATTCCATCAGTATCACCAGCAAAGCAGCTTCATTATTATCCCATCAAAGAAGAAAATGTGCGCTGCATTTCGAGATTTCATAATATGCCACGTCACAAATATTAATCCTCCATTACGAATGCTAGTTTACAAGACTGACCGCTTCTACTTCCGAGCATGCGTGTTTGTACTTGTGTACACATGCTCGGAAAATCTGACAACACACATTTGTTGGCGGAAAATTTGAAGACATGCTAGCCAACATTTGTTGGCGATAAGTCAAACAACAAATGTCCAACGGAGTATACACATGGTCGGATTTTCTGCCAACAAGCTCACATCCAACATTTCCTGTCGGAATTGTGTGAATTATTGTGTGTACGGGGCATAAGAAATGGCAGGGGACAGATGCAGCATCCGATCTATGCTGCACGCACCTAGGTGAGTATCAATGTTTATTTTTTTAAAAACCCGAACATCACATTTAAACCGGCTATACACTAGTAGTATTGAAATGTTTAATTTTATAAACATTTATTCAATTTTCTAATCATTATTGCGGTCAAATCAAAGTTTGTTTTCAACCACAGCAATGAAAAATAATTCAAAGGAGCAGGATGGAAATGTTTTCTCAAATGAACACATTTCTAACAGTGTATGTAGTTTTTATTTGAGAAACTACATTCATTCCACAGTTGATTGTTAAAAGTAAACAGAATTTGTAAGTACTTTCAAACGACATTCATCAAGTCATTGAATGTACAAAGAAAGTATTATAATTATACAAATATTTATATGAACTTTAATTTGAAAACTTACTAAAGTATAGCCAGCTATACTGGTAACTTGTGTTGTAGTCATGTATTATGTAGCTTAAAGGGCATGGATAGTGTAGCACTAACCCCCGAAGGAGCTGCTGGTTATTTTTGGGCTTACCGTTACCTTCCTTTCTCCTTGTGGCACGTCTAGGGGATGTCCCGTGGTAGATGACTCAGTAACTTGAGACTGACAATAGATCCACTTGAATAGATTTTATTTGCAAGCCTCAAACCATTGGACAGTCTTTCAACTTGGGATCAGAAGGTTGGAAAAGGAAGTTCAGGTACTCTCAATGTCAAAGTCCAAAAAACATTAAGGAACTTGCTTACTTTGACTGCATCCAGAGAATAGCCATTCGCAGCCAGATGAACACCCAGGTTGGACAGTACCTCTCTCACAAGGCCTAGCAGCCAACAAGGTGCTTAGGAACAAAGCCTTTGTCACAGACATTGTTGCAGAACATGTAGGAAAAATAAGCTTTAGAACACTTGTAGGATACCTGAATCTTTCAGCATGCTTGGCGATGTCCACAAGACCGGATTCTCTCTGTAACTTCAGCCCTTCCAGGCTCTTGTTAAGAAAACCAACCCATATGTGGTGTTCTTCTAAAGAGTCCTCCCCTGGAATGCTCGAAGTACAATGGGTCTCTCCCGAACCGGAGATGGCACCCAACCACCTCAGAATCCTCCTTTAGTTTCCTTGCTCTGGGCTAGCCAGCCCCGAGGCATTACAGTCGGGTGGATCCTCACTCCAGGCCATAGCCTTCCTGGGGGATGGTCAGGAGGACCAGGACCATGTAATCAGCACATCATACTGGACCGGGACCCCAAACCACGTGACATCCGCATCTTAAATACCCTCTCCCAGAGGGCACAGCGATAGGGCCACTCGCACTGCCAGAAGAGACAGTCCCCCCTGTGGCTAGGCTGAACATTTCACAGTCCAGTCAGACTGATACAGAAGTCACATTTAGACAAATGATACTCAAACCTAACTGCAGTTTAGGTAGAGTTTAATTTTGAAAAATGCATAGCGCGTGCTCTTTAGGAACCCACCGCTACAATAGATTTTCATCACTGGAGCCTATATGCACCCAACCTTTGGGGACAGGTCTAGATTTCCATCACTGGAGCATTTAAGAATACAACTTTTGGGACCAAGTCTGGATTTCCATCACTGAAGCGTTTAAGCATACAGCCCTTGGAGAACAGGCACATAACCTTTTTGGGGGCAGGTCTGGATTTCCATCACTGGAGCTTGTAAGCATACAACCTTTGGGGGCAGGTCTGGATTTCCAGCATTGAAATCTGTATGCATACAACCTTTGAAAGGCAGTCAAGGATTTCCTTCAATGGAGCCTGTATTATACAACCTTTGGGAAACAGGTCTTGTTTCCCATCACTGGAGCCTGTTCTTGCATAGACCCTTTGGTGTTGATAGCAGCACCTCTATGCAAGAATCACCTTTTATATAGAATTGTATTACTGAATATGAATCAGAAGATGTATTAAAAAGTATTTCTTTTTTTACATTGTCCTATCAACATGTGGTCATCTCAAACACCCAGCCATGCACAGCAAAGATAAAAAGAAACAGTAGCTTACTTATGCTCATGATTTTAGGGAGTGTGCTCAAAAGAACTGAGAGTCAAACTGACTATATCAGGATGTGCTGTATCGGTTAAACCATGTTTGAGCTCATGTAGATGGAAAATGTTATCCTGAATTTGAAATGCACATCATATGCAGGTTAGTAGATTGCCTTTGACTTTAATGAAGTAATATAGATGACAGTTCAGAGGCTGCTTTTGACCTGCATGTTGTATATGTTTAAACAGCATGTTCTATTGGCAGGTAAAACAGGTTAAATTGAATAGAAAAGGCTGCATTTGACGAAACCACCCATCTATATGACAGCCAATAAAAAGGAAAAAAATACTGCGCTCCTAACTCCCTAGTAAAAATTTAACTAACATATAAAGCAGCAGCTACTAAGTGTGATATACACCAAATGCAAGAAAAAAGGAAACAATAGCTGCGCTAATATTAATTAATCACGTCTCATGGGAAACCTTAGTTAATGAGTAAATCTCTTATATAAACAAAAATATTTAAAGACAAAAAAATGTAATCAAACATTCACGTGAAATTAATAAATGCAAATGTGAAAATGAGATACCAATTGGTGAAAATGTATATTAGAACTTATTAACCACTTCAGCCCCGGACCAATAAACACCTTAAGGACCAGAGGTCTTTTTCCAATTTCGCACTGCGCTGCTTTAACTGGTAATTGCGCGGTCATGCAATATTGCACCCAAACGAAATTTGCGTCCTTTTCTTCTCACAAATAGAGCTTTCTTTTGATGGTATTTGATTGCCTCTGCGATTTTTATTTTTTGCGATATAAATGGAAAAAGAGCGAAAATTTTGAAAAAAAAAGATATTTTCTTCTTTTTGTTATAAGAAAAATCGAATAAACTAAATTTTAGTCATACATTGAGGGCAAAATTTATTCAGCCACATGTCTTTAGTAAAAAAAAAGTCAATAAGCGTATATTTTTTGGTTTGCGCAAAAGTTATAGCGTCTACAAACTAGAGTACATTTTCTGGAATTTACACAGCTTTTAATTTATGACTGCCTATCTCATTTCTTGAGGTGCTAAAATGGCAGAGCAGTACAACCCCCCCCCCAAATAACCCCATTTTGGAAAGTAGACACCCCAAGGAAATTACTGATGGGTATGTTGAGCCCATTGAATATTTATTTTTTTTGTCCTAAGGGATTGAATAATGACAAAAAAAAAAAAACATTTTACAAAAAGTTGTCACTAAATGATATATTGCTCACACATGCCATGGTTATATGTGGAATTGCACCCCAAAATATATTCCGCTACTTCTCCCGAGTATGGGAATACCACATGTGTGGGACTTTTTGGGAGTCTATTCGCGCACGGCACCCCGAAAACCAATCACCACCTTCAGGATTTCTAAGGGTGCCAATTTTTGATTTCACTCCTCACTACCTATCACAGTTTCGAAGGCCATAAAATGCCAAAATAGCACAAAACCCCCCAAAAGGACCCCATTTTGGAAAGTAGACACCCCAAGCTATTTACTGAGAGGCATGTTAAGTCCATGGAATATTTTATATTTTGCCACAAGTTGCGGGAATATTACAAACTTTTTTCTTTGCACAAAGTTGTCACTAAATGATATATTGCTCACACATGCTATGGGCATATGTGAAATGACACCCCAAAATACATTCTGCTGCTTCTCCTGAGTACAGGGATACCACATGTGTGGGACTTTTTGGGAGCCTAGCCGTGTACGGGACCCCGAAATCCAAGCACCGCCTTCAGGATTTCTAAGGGCATACATTTTTTTATTTTACTCCTCACTACCTATCACTACCTATCACAGTTTTGAAGGCCATAAAATGCCAAGATGGCACAAAACCCCCCCAAATGACCCCATTTTGGAAAGTAGACACCCCAAGCTATTTGCTGAGGGCCATGTTGAGACCATTGAATATTTTTTTTTTGTCCCAAGGGATTGAATAATGACAAAAAATAAAAATTTTTTTTTTTTTTTTACAAAAAGTTGTCACTAAATGATATATTGCTCACACATACCATGGTTATATGTGGAATTGCACCCCAAAATATATTCCGCTACTTCTCCCGAGTATGGGGATACCACATGTGTGGGACTTTTTGGGAGTCTAGTCGCGCACGGCACCCCGAAATCCAATCACCACCTTCAGGATTTCTAAGGGTGTAAATTTTTTATTTTACGCCTCACTACCTATCACAGTTTCGAAGGCCATAAAATGCCAAAATAGCACAAAACCCCCCAAAATGACCCCATTTTGGAAAGTAGACACCCTAAGCTATTTACTGAGAGGCATGTTGAGTCCATGGAATATTTTATATTTTGCCACAAGTTGCGGGAATATTACAAACTTTTTCTTTTTTGCACAAAGTTGTCACTAAATGATATATTGCTCACACATGCTATGGGCATAAGTCAAATTACACCCCAAAATAAATTCTGCTGCTTCTCCCGAGTACGGGGATACCACATGTGTGGGACTTTTTGGGAGCCTAGCCACGTACGGGACCCCGAAAACCAAGCACTGCCTTCCGGATTTAAATATAAAATGCTACCAAAAAAACTGTTAGCGATCGCAGGGATCAGGCCTGACTCTGCGATCGCTGCAGTTATGTGTTTAGTGTTTTGCAAGTGACAGTGTTCGATCGATACTGTACTTGGGTGGGCTGGGCAGAGGGGCCAAACGCAGGTGCTAGCAGGTATCTGGGCTGATCCCGCTAACAATGCGTTTTTTTGGAACCCTAAACTGCTGGGGACGCTAGTATAGATCTGATCAGATCAGATATTGATCTGTTCAGATTCTATACCACTACGGGAGGTTTATGCTTTGTGTGTGGGTGTTAGCGGTACTGGCACTAACCTAGCGCTGCCTGGGACGACGCAGACCCTGACCCTAAAACCTAATTGATATCACCCGCCGGGTGATCAGGGGGTTAAACCTTTATTGGGTAATAAATGGTGGGTGCCCTGATGCTATAAAAAACAAACTAACCAGAGTCACCCGTAACACTTATACGGTGATCAGTGGTGAAAGGGTTAACTAGGGGCAATCAGGGGGTTCAAATTTTTATTAGGTAGTATATGGGGGTCCCTGGCGCTATATAAAAACCTGACGGGGAACCTAAATAACTAACTGGCTAACCAGCGTCACCAGTGACACTTATACTGTGATCGCTGGTGAAAGGGTTAACTAGGGGCAATCAGGGGGTTAAAACCATTATTGGGTAGTATATGGGGGTACCTAGCGCTATAAAAACCTGGCGGTGAACCTAAAAAAATAACTAGCTACCTAGCGACAGTAGCGACACTAATGCAGCGATCAGAAAAATGATCGCTTAGTGACACTGGCAAAAGGGGGTAAAAGGGTTAACTAGCGGCAATCAGGGGGTTAAAAACATAATTGGGTAGTATATCGGGGTACCTAGCGCTATAAAAACCTGGCGGTGAACCTAAAAAAATAACTAGCTACCTAGCGACACTAGCGGCACTAATGCAGCGATCAGAAAAATGATCGCTTAGTGACACTGGCAAAAGGGGGTGAAAGGGTCAACTAGCAGCAATCAGGTGGTTAAAACCATTATTGGGTAGTATATCGGGGTACCTAGCGCTATAAAAACCTAGCGGTGAACCTAAAAAAAATAACTAGCTACCTAGCGACACTAGCGACACTAATGCAGCGATCAGAAAAATGATCGCTTAGTGACACTGGCAAAAGGGGGTGAAAGGGTTAACTAGCGGCAATCAGGGGGTTAAAACCATTATTGGGTAGTATATCGGGGTACCTAGCGCTATAAAACCCTGGCGGGGAACCTAAAAAAATAACTAGCTACCTAACGACACTAGCGACACTAATGCAGCGATCAGAAAAATTATCGCTTAGTGACACTGGCAAAAGGGGTGAAAGGGTTAACTAGCGGCAATCAGGGGGTTAAAACCATTATTGGGTAGTATATCGGGGTACCTAGCGCTATAAAAACCTGGCGATGAACCTAAAAAAATAACTAGCTACCTAGCGACAGTAGCGACACTAATGCAGCGATCAGAAAAATGATCGCTTAGTGACACTGGCAAAAGGGGGTGAAAGGGTTAACTAGCGGCAATCAGGGGGTTAAAACCATTATTGGGTAGTATATCAGGGTACCTAGCGCTATAAAAACCTGGCGGTGAACCTAAAAAAATAACTAGCTACCTAGCGACAGTAGCGACACTAATGCAGCGATCAGAAAAACGATCGCTTAGTGACACTGGCAAAAGGGGGTGAAAGGGTTAACTAGCGGCAATCAGGGGGTTAAAACCATTATTGGGTAGTATATCGGGGTACCTAGCGCTATAAAAACCAGGCGGTGAACCTAAAAAAATAACTAGCTACCTAGCGACACTAGCGGCACATGCAGCGATCAGAAAAATGATCGCTTAGTGACACTGGCAAAAGGGGGTGAAAGGGTTAACTCTAGGGGCAATCAGGGGGTTAAATCTTTATTGGGGGGTGATAGGGGGCTACCCTGGACCTAACACTAACTGTCCTGACAGTTTTTACTGTCACAACTATCACTGAATGCAGTGATCAGTAAAGAAATGATCACTGCAATCAGTGACACTGTGACTGGGGGGGGGGCGATCGGGTGGGGGATCGGGGGGGGGGGGGTTTGTGTGCCTGTGTGTACCTACATGTCAGTGTAGTGTTGGTGCACACTTACTTTGTGTCTTCTCCTCGTAGTCCGGTCAAAAAGACCGCCCCGAGGAGAATGACATCACTTCCTCCTTCCTGTGTAAACAATACACAGTGGGAGAAAGCTTCTCATTGGCCAGGAGCGATCCAGAGGGGGTGACCGAAAACCAACGGCCATCCCCTCATCGCTCCTGGAGCGAACCGGACCGTCGTATCAAGCGGGAGGGGGTCCGATCGGACCCCCCACCCGCTGGAAGGCAGGCACGTACATGTACGTGCTTGTGCCTGCCTGTGCCATTGTAATGACGTACATTGGCAATACGGCAGTCCTTAAGTGGTTAAATTAATAAATATGAAAATATATATGAATATACAATAATTATAAAAATAAAAAAAATTATAAATAAAGTGAACACAGTCCCAAGTGGAAAAACTGAGATAAAGTCCAATTGGTACAAATCGTGCAATCTTCCGTCACCAAAAGTGCAGACACCACAAAGAATACACGCTTACCAGATGGCAAGCGTCAATAGCTCGCATAAAATACCCGACAGTGACAGCAGGTCAGGAATGCACAGGAATGCACACCCGATGATAAGCCAGGGAGACACAGACAAATGGACAAATGGACACAAACAAACAGCAATCTCTTCAGAATAACAAAAGTGACTATTATTCCAAGATTGAGAGTCTCCCTGGCTTATCATCGGGTGGAATTCCTATGTATTCCTGACCTGCTGTTTTGCCACATGAGATCTACTACTGGGACCCTGTCGGGTATTTTATGCGAGCTATTGACACTTGCCATCTCGTAAGCGTGTATTCTGTGTGGTGTCTGCACTTTTGGTGATGGAAGATTGCACAATTTGTTTTAAGTACTAATTGGACTTTATCTGAGTTTTTTCCACTTGGGACTTTGTTCACTTTATTTCTTATTTTTCTTATTTTTATATTTTTGGTATATTCATACATATTTTCATATTTATTAATTTAATAAGTTCTAATATAAATTTTCACCAATTGGTATCTAATTTTCACATTTGCATTTATTAATTTCACATGAATGTTTGATTACATTTTTTTGTCTATACATTTTTTTGTTTATATAAGAGATTCGCTCATCAACTAAGGTTTCCCATGAGACCCATCTATATGAGTCCTTATAATGGCAAAACAAAACAAAACACTGGTTCATGATGAGGTTATTTATGGGTAATCGCTGGACAGTTTTTTTTTTTTTTAAATAAAGGACTTGTCCCAAATTGTCTACTGTCATTTTGACAGTAGACTGGTATGCACGGCCGCTGTTAGAAATCACAGGGCCCTGTACAACCTACCTGGCAGGGCCCCCACCCCGGAAATATCAAGTTGCTAAAATGACATGGTCGCAGTGGTATGCTTTGCAGCCATGGCAGAAATTAGAGCCATGCTACTGCCACCTCATGGCACCCGTTTTTTTTTTTTTTACTTTTTTAAATTGCTGAATGCCAATTTTACATTGTGCGACCACATTGCAACTTTAAAACAATTATTTGGCTTCAAGGTGCAGAGCAGCCCCATTAAACTCAATGAGACGTTTGACAGGAGGTGCTGCCTGTCAAACTCTGCAATCTGCTCTAAAAATGCTGCAGCAATGGCATGTATACAGCCCTGTCTGATTATATGACAGCTGGCTTCTGTTGAAGGGGACCAAAAAAGATCTGTCAACCCAATCAGTGCTCTCAGCCAATGGCTGAAAGCACTGAGCAGAGTGTTCTGGTGGGGTGGGGGTCATCCCCTTGTCAGAACACAATAGAACAGCAGGGCAGATTGCTATACTAATATTGGATTGGTAGTACAGTGGCTCCGACTCGAAGTGTCAGGTTTTTTTATTCAGCCTGCAGGGTTGAATGAAAAAAATAAATAGCAGTGTATACTAGGCATTAGGCCGTATTCACATTTGATGTTTCCTGAATGTGGGACAAAGTGCAAAGGTAGCAGACATTTTGGAAATGCACTGCAAATGCTAATAGCGCTTGTGGTGCCATCAATTGTTGATGGCACCCCAAATGTAATTAGCACACCTGTGTTGTGTCATGTGGCAAATCTGCATGCTTAGGTTCTAGAACCTCTATGATGTGTTTGTTACACATATGGCAGCCCATTCAAATGAATGGGCTCCCCTATATGTGAAAAACAAGCAAAAAAATAAACACGCGCAGGAATGTGTGTTCCTTCTATGTGAAGTATAAAGAGGGCCTTAGGGGTGGTATATAGAAATGTCTGGGCAGAGATGTCTGTCAGCTGGAGAGAGAGAGATGTGTCCACTGGTTCCTAGCTCAGCACTGCAGTGGCAGCTATCTGCACTTCTAGGCTGGCTCCATATTTACTTTTCTCCAAAATGGAATTAATGTCCATTCACTCCAGCAGCAACCCCCCCCCCCCCACTCACCCCTTTCAGCAGAAGCACTGCTCCATCCATACACTGGAGCTCACCATGAACACAGAGCACAGTGAGAGAGAGCAGGATCTGGAGACGGGTGGATCAGAGGTCAGGACTCAGTGAGGAGGTGGAGCAAACATCCTGTTCATTTATCACGCTGACCAGAGATAACACTGCCGACTGTTGGGGGAGTTTCAGGACCCGATAAAGGCAGAGACTCTGCAGCTGTCTCCCTCTGCTTCAAATCGGGACACTTTGCCAGTATGTAGAACTGATCCCCCTGCAGAGCTGCTGGAGGGAGAAAGCTGGCAGCCTGCAAAGTGATCCACAGGGGTCACAAGGCAGTACAGTTAGCTCTCCTGCCTTGCAGGTTCCCGGGCCCCTCTTCTGAAGTGACAGAGCTCGGGCCCCCTACAGGAAGGCTGGCTGTACTGCCCTATCAGCGGCCCTGCTGGTATGCCTCATTTCCTGGATGGTTCAACGCCCAGCATCATCTAGTCATTTTTCCCCTAGCCTTACTGTCCCTGGTTTACCCCTTTTCATTCATTGGATTTTTATTCTTTCAATCATGGAGATTAAACATCACATGTGGGCATTAACACAGCTTCTTGTTTTGATTTGAAACACACCTGCAGGGCAAAAAAGTACGGTAACCTGGCTGACTGTACTGTGTGGTAGAGCTGTGTAAATTTCAAAACAGGTTGGACAGAAATACAAATATTATGGCAGGTAAAATCCCTTTTATATTTGTATTTTTAAAGATGAATTTAGTTGTAAAAATGACAGGTATGATAGGAAGTCTTTGAGAGAACAGGTAGTAAAATAAATCTTGAAAGTAAAGCTTTGTTCAGTTTAGAGAACTGAAATATGTCAGACAACTCCAGACAAGGGCACTTGGCAGACTGGTCTGCAATGTGATGCTATTTATAATGCCTTTTTTTATTTCTTTAAAAATATGTGTCAAAGTCCACTCACTATTCTGATATATTTTATTCCAGGACATATTTTAATTAAAGCTGATATCTAGTCACGGCTTTTGATGTCTATATTTAATGTCTATATCCTCATTACATTTTTTTAGCACTGTATATAGGATTGCTGAATCTTGCGATGCAAGTGTGAGTGATGTTAATAACAAATATCTCTAAGGGTAATGCTCCAGTACACCCTAGAGGCTGCCTGTTGACATAAAGTCAAAATGTCATTAGAAAGTTAATGAAGCACTGTGGACACGACATCATGATCTATAATTCAAATAGTGGCTGAGGTAGGCACCACAGCAAGCATTTATGCAGTATTCATTATAAACTATTATTAAAAAGACCTTAGTGAAGATGTGGAGTTTGGTTGTACTCACTAATACTAACTATGGATACATATTAGTAGTGAAGTGAATGTTCAGGAAACATCAAAACCTTTCCCTGCTGTGCTTCTGCATGAGCAAGGCTGTAAGTTAGTCATGAAGAAGATGAGCACTGATACACAACTTTTGAGGCTATCTTACTGGAGTGGTCTGCATAGTAGCTGTGAGTACACGAATAATCTACAAATATCTTACTTATGAATTAAAACGGCGCATGCGCGAGGAAGAAACAAAACAAAGTGCCCTTTCTTTGCTAGCCTGTGCAGTTAATCGCGACTCCAGTGCGCATGCACGGGAGTGATGTCACGTGGCTCCGGTGAATCACAGAGCCAGAGTCCGCGGCCCAGAAGGAAGAGGGGCCAGAAGATGGACGTTGCCTACACAGGGGACATCGCTGGATTCTTTTGCAGGTAAGTGGCATATACTTTTCATTTTCAGGATTTGCAGCGAGCAAAAGAGGAAGTAAAACCCATTAGGGTTTACTTTCTCTTTAAATGAGATTTATTTTCTTAAAGCTCAACTCCAGCCTTACCTTTAGTCTTGTTTAGTTATTCAGGCTCCTGTCTCACTAAATTGCTTATTCTGATTTCACTGCTTACTGTGAGCTACATACAGCCTAGGTTCACATTGATGTGGGATTAAAATTATACGAGTTCAGCTGAACACGCACGATTTCATACCCGTCATCCGACTTCAGGGACGATTTCAGAGACATCTGTGTGGTTTCCTGCACAGATGTCCATGGTAATAGCACCCAAAGTCACCAAAAGTAGTACAGAAACTACTTTTGGGAATCGGTGCGGCACCACAAAGTCAGCGTTGCATTGATTCGGACAGTGCCATTGTCAGCAATAGCCGCCGGTATGGCAAGCAATTTGACATGTGAAATTGCATGCCAAATCACATCAATTTGAACCTAGGCATAGTGTGCAGCTGCAGCTGCAGCTGCAGCTGAAGTTAGATAAGGCCCACCCATGCTTATATTTCCTTACAGGAGGGCATCCATCATCATCTAGCACTTTTTTCCCTTGAGCACCCTAGCGCAGCATCACTTGTGGTTGTTTCCTGGGGGGGTCTGCATGCAAATGCAGTCTGCTTAGGAACTTCCACTTCTTCAGACTGACACCCACCCATCAATGCATTTTGATATTTGCATAATTCCTCCCAAGAGCAAACCTACCGCTTTCATCAAGGCTGAGGACTTTTGAAAGGAGCACTGTAGCAGGGGGCTGCAATGTTGTCAGGAAACTATGTACAGCACTCTGCTGAATCCTCCAGTCAGCCATGATACTGCATTGCATAGAGCAGAAATCCAGTGATGATGCCATTGGGTCTTAAATAAGGTATGCAATGAAAACAGAAAGGTTTATTATTTAAAAAAGTATATATATATATATATATATATATATATATATATATATATATATATATATATATATATATATATATATATATATATATATATATATATATATATATATATATATATATATTATGCTTTATGAGGGGAGATAGGAAAAACTGGTGAAAGCCATCTAAAAACAGATTAAACTTCAGCTTTAATGTATTAGGATTTAATATGTTCTTGTATTATCTCATGGGACAATTCAATTTCTATTTTATACTTGATTTATTTATTTTTTTATAAGAGAAAAATTGTTTTAATCCTATTATTTTTAGTCCAAAGTACAAAGTTCAACATAATAACACTCAGAAACAAGAATTGCAACACCTTTCCCCTGGAGTCATTAAATTCAAGCCTGACTGAATCCTGACCTTTTTTTTTTTTATATGCTTTAGGTATTCCTTATACTGCAACATGATAAAATGTATTAAAGTCAGTGTTGCTACTATTACAAGACTTTTACAATGCACATTACAAAGTTTTATTCTTAGTTGGATATTTAATTAAAAGCTTTACATTATCCATTAGTGTATCCAGGCAGTCATTTATATTCTATAATCTATTATCTGAGTAACTGTATTAGTTCTTATGCCCAGCGAGTGATGTTTGTGGAATAAATGGGAAACCTGACCAACCTTTTTTTATATAGCGGCCACAGTTAAAATAGGAAATGTTAAATAATACATATTGTGGGATTTAATGTGATGTCAAAATGGATTTCCAATGTTCAGGCAGCAGCTTGATTGTATCTATTGTGTTCTGTCCACATTAGATGCAACTATACCAGTTTTAGGTCCTCGTTTGTTACTTTTGCTATCCATAAGGATAATGGCTCAACTCACAAAACTTTTACACAAGGATAAAGATTAAATTGGCCATGTGATTGTAATTTTCAGATCATATTGGCCTCAGTTAAAAATAATTGGCAACTTTGAAAACAGGCATCCTTATGCTGGAATGTAAGCTTTGTGAATAAAGACAAATTCAATTTTTTCACTTTGTATAATTTAATTTGAGTATTCTTGCAAATAAATGCAAAAACACACAACATTGCATAAGAAACAGCGCTTCTTCAAAAGTAAGCCATTGTATGATAAATGCCACTGGATGTTTTAGTATGTGAAGTGCTACTGCAGGCAGTATAAAACACCTTGGGTCTTTAAAAAAGATTACCTAATGCGCTGCAATGATCTTTTGTTCTAGCACATATGTGCAAAATTCCCATTAACACTCATAAGTAGGATGTTTTGATGCATTTTGAGTAAAGGTTAATCAATCATTTTTTGGAGGATAACCAGGACCCTGGAGTGCCTGTACCCCCGTTAGCATAGTCCAGTATTCTATCCGGAATGTCTTTCACTGGTGATATTCAGACAGAAAAGGACAGAAGAGAAACTTGGTTAGACACAGTCATTTATCCTGTGCTCATTCAGATACTACTTTAATGTGTACAAATATTATTTACACAATTACAATAATTTAACCAACCGCCTTGAAGCTGCTGACAACTCCTCACTTCACTTCTTGACATTGATGAGCACTGCAGTTGGCCGTCACAGCCATCAAAAGGTACAGCGCCACATTGATTGGCTCTGTACATTGTGACTATGATCTGAGCCGCCCAATGACAGCTCACATAACAGCCATTGTTAGGCATGCTGTTTGTCTGAGTATAATTTCTGAAGCACTGTTTAAAAATAGCACTTCAGAAATGCACCTAGTAATAATATTCACTATATTACCATACAATGATTATCACTTGGCAATTTAATTTATTTTATCTCATTGTAGAGGCCAATTTATTTTTTGTTTCATTACTCACTAAAATAATTGCTATGTGCTTAGAAAATAGATTTTCATAACTGGCCTAATCACACTTTTAAGGCAGCAAATTTGCAGCATGAAAATGTATGTCAAGTAAAACTCCCATTCTTTCCTATATGGCTGGTTCAAATCTATATCCAGCAGTTTAGTGTGGAGGACAAAATAAACTATGGCCCATTCAAACCTGCACTTATTTATTTCCAATGTGTGCTACATGCAACAACAACAGTCTAAGCCCTTGTACACATGGTCGGAGATTCCGACGGAATGTGGCCGATGAGAGCGTTTTGTCGGATATTCCGACTGTGTGTGGTCTGCATCGGACTGTTTCCATCGGACCAAATTTTCCAACTTGCCGGAAATATTTTCCGACAAAATGCTCCGATCGGACATACTCCAATCATGTGTAGAGAATTCGGACAGAATCCGACGGATTTGGTTGTCGGAATCTCCGACCGTGTGTACAAGGGCTTAGAACCAGTGTACATAGGCTTTTGTGATCATTTAAGGTCAGTTTAAGATCCGTTTTTTGCTTTGCTTTAGTTATTTCCTTCTATTTATAAAGTCATTGTGATTTAATGATGAACACATTTGTCAAAATTAGGAAAATAGTTCCACATCCTTACTGTCCTGACAGTGAAAAAACCCATACACAGCTTAAGGTTAAACCACTTCTCTTCAAATCTCATTGTGTGACCCTGTGTCCTCTTATGCCGCGTACACACGATCAAACAATCGGGTGGAAAAGTCAGGCAAACTCAAGTCCGCCGGACCATTCCCCTGTGTGTAGCTGCCGGCATACTTTTTTGACCTGAAAGTACAGCGGACTTAAAAGTAGTTTTGCACTCCAATCTTCCCGCCGGACTTGCATTTCGGCGGACAATCCGGCCGTGTGTATGCCAGCCCGCCGTACTTTTGAAATGAACGGACTTTTCCCGCCCGGAGAAAAGTCCGCTCATTTCGAGCGGGTCTCCAGGTAGGCAGGGCCTGTGAAGGAGACGTCGCTGGCCCTGCCACCTGGTATGGACTTAAAGGGGAACCCCAACGCCAAAAAAAATCGGCGTGGGGGTTCCCCCCAGGTCCACATCAGACCCTTGTCCGAGCACGCTACCCGGCCAGCCAGGAAAGGGAGGGCGAGCGAGCGCACCCCCCCCCTCCTGAGCCGTACCAGGCCGCGTGCCCTCAAAATGGGGGGTGCCTTGGAAAAGGGGGCCCCCCATCCCAAAGCACCTTGTCCCCATGTTGATGAGGACAAGGGCCTCTTCCCGGCAACCCTGGCCATTGGTTGTCGGGGTCTGCGGTCGAGGGGCTTATCGGAATCCGGGAGCCCCCTTTAATAAGGGGGCCCCCGGACACTGGCCCCCCACCCTATGTGAATGAGTATGGGGTACAATGTACCCCTACCCATTCACCTGTGAAAAAAAGTACAAAAAAAACACAACACAGGGTAAAAATAGTTTATTGCACAGCTCTGGGGGTCTTCCGTCTTCGGGGGGTCTTCTCGCCGGACTCCTCCGCTATCTTCTTCTAGCTCTTTTGCTAGTGGAGGAGCCCGGCTTTCTTCCTCGCCGCCGCCCTTCTTCCGACTTCGGGGGTCTTGTCCCCCTCTTCGGTTCTTCTGCCGGGCCACCGCACCTTCTTATAGCTCTTTTACAGGCGGTGGCCCGGTCTTCTGTCGCCGCTGTCGTCACTGTCGTCGCTGCCGCCGCCTTCTGTTCTTCTGTTCTCTTCTTCTCTTCAGATCTTGACTCGTCGCTCCCTCCGCTCACAATGGCTCCGGCGTGACGCGCGGCGACTTATATAGGGACATCACCGGATGATGTCCCCGCCTATTATGATGTCAAAGTCCCAGCATCCTCTGGGACTGTGACACCGTAATGGGCGGGGACATCATCCGGTGATGTCCCTATATAAGTCTCCGCACGCCTGGTCCCCGTCATTGTGAGCGGAGCGAGCGACGAGGCAACATCTGAAGAGAAGAACAGAAGAACAGAAGGCGGCGGCGGCGACAGAAGACCGGGCCACCCCCTGTAAAAGAGCTATAAGAAGGCGCGGTGGCCCGGCAGAAGAACCGAAGAGGGGGACAAGACCCCCGAAGTCGGAAGAAGAGGCCACGGCGAGGAAGAAAGCCGGGCTCCTCCGCTAGCAAAAGAGCTAGAAGAAGATAGCGGAGAAGCCATGTGCAATAAACTATTTTATCTTGTGTGTTGTGTTTTTTTTGTACTTTATTTTACAGGTGAATGGGTAGGGGTACATTGTACTCCATACTCATTCACATAGGGTGGGGGGCCGGGATCCGGGGGCCCCCTTATTAAAGGGGGCTCCCGGATTCCGATAAGACCCCCACCCGCAGACCCCGACAACCAACGGCCAGGGTTGTCGGGAAGAGGCCCTTGTCCTCATCAACATGGGGACAAGGTGCTTTGAGGTGGGGGGGCCACGCGGCCCCCCCTTCCCCAAGGCACCCCCCATGTTGAGGGCACGCGGCCTGGTACGGCTCAGAGGGGGGGGGCACTTGCTCGTCCCCCCCTTTCCTGGCCGGCCGGGTAGCGTGCTCGGACAAGGGTCTGACGTGGACCTGGGGGGGACCCCGACGCCGATTTTTTTCGGCGTTGGGGTTCCCCTTTAAGTCCATACCAGGTGGCGTGGCCATCGACGTCTCCTTCGAAATGAGCGGACTTTCCTCCGGGTGTGTGGGCGAGTCCGTTCATTTCAAAAGTAGGGCGGATAGTACGGCGGACTTAGTACGCTGTATTAGTTCCCTGAAAAAGTGCCGTGTGTGGGCAAGTAGCTAGTTCGGAAAGTCCGACGGACAGTCTGGCGGGAAGTCCACCAGACTAAGTCCGTCGGATAGTCGGCTACGTGTGTATGCGGCATTACACTCCCTGAGACTGAATAGTTTCCTACCTACACAGAGATTACCATGGAGATATTTGTATATCACCATCGTATCTCCTCTCAAGCGTCTCTTCTCCAGGGAGAATACATTTAGTGCTTGTAGTTGTTCCTCGTATTTGAGGTCCTTCAGTCCCCATATTAATTTTCTTGCTACTTTCTGGGGATTGGTGACCAAAACTGGATGGAATACTCCAGATGTGGCCGAACCAGTTTTTTAAAGTGGTAGAATTATTGTTTTATCTCTGGAGTAAATCCCTTTTTTAATGCATGCTGATATTCTGCTGGCTTTTCTTGCTGCAGCTTGACAATGTATGCTATTGCCAAGTCTGCCATCTACAGTTGCAGTGGTAAGTCAAAAGCACGAGCTCTGTAAGTCTACAGCATGAAAATTCAGCAACAGTGACCCCTGTGGTGGGAGGACTGTTGCACAACATAACTGAACCAGAACTTGCAGCAGACTTGCAGAATGTTTGCAAAGTAAGTTGATTTGAAGTCATGCAATGCGGACTTACTGCAATTGTTCAACAAACTTGTGAAGCTTGGAAAGTCTAGTAATAGCTTTGCAAGCCATTTTCAAACTTGCAGCACAATTGCTTGCTATCTGGGACTGTACCATGCGTTCCAGTCCAGTGGTCTACTGGTACAGACTAGGCATGTTAGCTTCTGTCTACACATTTTATAAAATTCTCTGACAGCATCTTACATCACATATGTCCTTGCAAATTTCTCTGCTTCACATTTAGTGAAGCTTTTCTCATGTATAGAAAGACACCAATCTCTAAATAAATTAGTAAACATTAACATTAGCCAATGTATAATAAATCTGTAAATAAATCTGTAAAAAAGGGAATAAACATTAACCAACATATAACGCTATCTGGGCTTGATTTGGAAAAACAAACCCCACACCACGTAACACCCACCTGATCCTTATAACCTTATAAGGATCAGGTGGGTGTTACGTGGTGTGTTTTTTTTTTTTTCTTTAATCAAGCCCGGATAGCATTATATGTTGGTTAATTTTTATTCATTTATTTAAAAATAAAATATTGTCTTTCTATGCATGAAAACAGCTTTACTAAATGTCCTGAAGAAGTAGAGAAATGTGTGAAACGTGTAAACAGAAGATTACAGTTATAGTCTGTACCAATAGACCCAAGTCTTTTGGGATTACAATGTTAAACATTGAATTCCATGTTGTTTATTGTATTGTTCTAAAATTTGGTGATATAACATTGTTTATATAAGACTGGTGATAGCTATTCAAAGTCCCAGTTTTTGAATTTGTTTAATCCTTGACCTACCATGTTGTTAACACTGACACCCTCTTCAGATCACAAGTGCAGTGCATTTTGAATTTGGGGGGAAAACACGCACAGATTGCGGGTCTCCCGCACTGCATTTTGGTGTGATCTAAAGCTCACTAAACCCATCCTGAACCGAATCCAGGTATGTTTGGCTCATCACTATTAAAAAGCAGATGATTTGGAGCAGTTAAGAAGAATCAACAGTATCAAAGGCTGAAGAGGCTTGTTCTGCTTAAGAAGCATGAAAAAAGGAGGTGCATTTTGGATTTTACTGTCAAGTGACTATATGCATCTTGTAATGGCACATTTTGTGCAGGGATTTAGGAAGATCCACATTGAACGTAATTGAACTGCAAAACTCTAGTAATCTAGAATCTAGTTCAATTCCACAAACTCATTTCAGAGTGAATGTATTACTTGAGTAGTTTGAATGAGAAGGGGAGGATTGAGATGCAGAAGATTATAAAAAAAAGTTTTTGTATGTATAGAGGTGATGCCTGCTTGTTTAAATAATTCAAGAAAAAATCCAGAAGGGAGAAATGAAGGATGAAAAGCGATGGTCAATAAAATGTAAAGGGATAAATGTTAATACTTGGAAGCTAAGGAAGAAAGCCTTTCTTCAGTCAAGGGAGTAAATCGTGTTGACGAATAGACTAGAGCAGGGGTCTCCAAATGTAATAAACAAAGGGCCAGTTTATTATCCTTTAGATTTTAGGGGGGCCGGATTGTGGCTAGTAGGAGTGGAGATATTCCTGGAATCAGTGAGAAAACATTGTCACATTTGGTATTAAGGGGAGGGCTAGTGCTCTATCCTTGGTATCGTAGGGAGGAACAATGGCCCATTATTTGTGTCAGTGGGATAAATGGTGCCCCATTGTTGGTGTCAGTTGGTCGGATTGCGTCTTGTATCAGTGGGAGGAATAGTGCCCCAAGGGCTGGATAAAGGTAAGCAAAGGCCACATCCAACTTCTGGGCTGAATTTCGGAGACCACTGGACTAGAGGAAGGGGTTGAGCAATTGCACTTTTTTTTGTGAAGTCAATACATGTCATCTATTGTCTAAGTGAAAAATAAGACAGATTCTTTAAACAATATGTGAGAAGGGAATCACATTTATTGGAAAGCTGCTTTGGATTGTTTTACTAAAGGAGAGGAAATGTATGACTTAAGAGATTAGAGAGCACTCCTCTTCTACAGTATGTTTGTAAGTCTTCATAAATAACAAATATTTTTCCCTGGTTTTCAGCCACCTAGTTTATATGTCATGCATGGGTATTGGTAAGTGAGGCTACGGAAGCTATGGTTGAGGTGAATGTGTTAATGTAGTCAATAGGGATGGCCGAACGGGTCGCCCGGAGGTCGGTTTGCGGCGAATTTCAGCTGTTCGCGGTCCGCCCGATCGCCGGACTATTGCCGCTGTTTGCCCGGCGGACTTACGTGTTTACTGTGCAAAAGAACTTTGACCTATGAGGACACATCCATCATGTGGCACAGGACAGCCAATTGAGACATTACAGCACATGGACACTTGGACATTCCCCCTAACTTATAAATAGACCCGTTTCAGCGGCCATTTTACATTCTTTCTACTGTCACTATAGGGAGAGGTTGCTGTGTGGAGCAGGGAGAGACTGCAGTGACCCAAATCGCTAGCTATTAGGTCCACAAAAGTTCTTTTTAAGGACTGGTATGGTATAGGTGTAGTTCAGAATATAGGTTTGAGGCACTGCTATTCAAGTCATTGTTGCAGCAGATTGTCTTTTCTCAGTGCAGATAGTGACAGACAGGACGTTGTGTGTTGCAGAGAGGGACAGTCAGTTTAATTAGGTCCACAAAGGTTAGGTCCACAAAGGTCCTTTTCAGGACTGGTATGGTGTAGTAGTACAGAATATAGTTTTGAGTGCTATTCAAGTTATTGTTGCAGCAGCCTGTGTTTTTTCAGTTTAAATAGGGACAGGCAGGAAGCTTTCAAAAGGTTTTTATTTTGTGAAAAAGGCACTTACAAGTACATACGTAAATTAACAAACAGATTCCAGCAGGGTAGGCCTGCTGCCATAGGGCAAGTAAAAATTCAAACAAACAGTAGTGCAAACAAAATAATGACGAAAAAGTACAGACATCCTACCCCTTCAAGGCGATAGGGGCCAAGTGAGATACCGAAGGGTATCACCCTGTGAGGAGCCCATTAATAGCATCTGTCTGGGGGAGCAACCAGAAGACCCCCCCCCCCCGACGCCCCTAATAGGGATCTTGCTGTGTCAGGGTAGGGGTGTAGTCCCCTGGAGCCCCCACCTCCCACAGGGAGAGAGTATCCAGTGGGTAACGTACAAGGAGCTCCCCAATAAGCATTCTGTCTGTATGGTAAACCTGTCATTTATTGCTCTGTTGAGGTACTCATAAGAAAAGTGATCTAAAGGGATAGACGAGGGAAGAGAGGATGAAGAGAATAGGACAGAGGGGCAGGGGGGGGAGCTACTTCCGAAGAAGGGTGAAAGGGTGTGAAGCTAGGTTGTCTACCGCTCAGTCAGAGAGGGTAAACTCTATGGTTTAGGTCGTGACGTCTGGGGAAAGCCTGGGGGCACTCCCGGCAGTAGGGATATTCCCATGTACCGGGCCCAAGGATCCCATACCTTTCTAAATTTAGGTGTGGTATCCAACAGGATGCCTGACAATTTTTCTTGGGACATAATCCAGGATATCTTCCTCTTCACTGTGAGGAGAGAGGGCCTGGGTTGTTTCCAAGCGGTGGCAATCGCAAATTTGGCACCTAAAAGGGTAAAGTGGGTCAGTTTCTGAACATTTATAGGTAGCGAAGGAACAGGAGCATTTAGCAACGCAACCTCAGGAGTTCTTGGGACCCGGCAGCCTGTTACCCTGAAAATCAAGATAAAGATTTTATTCCAGAATGATCGAAGCCTAGGGCATTCCCACCAGATGTGGACCATGGAGCCACGAAGTTGACACCCTCTAAAACATAAAGGGTTTGCCGTGGGATAAATTTTGGCTAACTTGGCGGGAGTGAGATACCACCTGGTTATCAATTTAATGCTAGCTTCCATAAGTGAGATGTTTTGGATCCCACGAAAGGATCTGGCTAGGGCTGTCTGCCAGGTCTCCAGACTGCCGGAGGTTTGGAGGTCGGTCTCCCATGCTGTCATATAAGGGGATTTGCCTGTTGGGACAGTGAGGGCCGAGTAGATTACTGATATGCCGCCCCTCTGCTCCCCGATCCTACCGCATCAGGTTTCATATTCAGTAAAGGGGGGAGGAAGGGGCTTGTTCTTCCAAAGCGAGTGTAGAAAATGAGATATTTGCTGGAAGCAGAATCTCTCTGATTCAGGGAGCTCTAAATGTTCGATACAATGGGCAAGGGAGATTGGTCCCTTTGAGGTAAAATAATGTCCTATCCGGTATAGTCCTTTGTCCAACCACCATTTGAAGGCGATAATATTGAGGCCAGGAGGGAAATCATGATTGCGAAAGATGTGAGCCAGGGGGCTTATTGTGGAGACCAGGGACGGCTCCCTGCGGAGGCCGTCCCATAGGGAGCAGGAGTGGGAGAGGGTGGGAGACAGGATGGGCGGCCTAGCTTTGGATGGGCACCACAATAGATAGTCTAGCGTGAATGAGGGTACGGAACAGCGTTCAATGGACATCCAGTCCGGTTTCTCGTATTTGGAGTAGATCGTGGAGAGTTGGGTCAGGCGGGCTGTGAGGTAATATTTGTGGAGATTAGGTAGACCCAACCCACCCCTGCGCCTGTGAAGGAATAGCGTGTTTTGTGGGATGCGATACCCCTTGTTACCCCATATGTATTTCAATATCTTGCTTTGCAGAGATCTAAGATGGTCCTTCCGGACAGGTATGGGGAGAGCACGAAAGTAATATAAGATTTTAGGAAGGAGGGTCATTTTGATGGAGTTAATCCGGCCAAGCCAAGATAATTCGTGTTTAGACCATGAACAAAGGTCAGCTTCCAATTGTCTGTATAGTTTAGGATAATTTTGATTATACATCTCAGTCCTAGGTGTAAGCCCCTGTACACACGGTCGGAGATTTCTACAACCAAATCCGTCGGATTTTGCCCGTCGGATTTTGTCCGTCGGATCTTGTCCGAAACTGTTGCATACACACGGTCGGGCCAAGTTGGCAAAAAATCCGATCTTTCAGAGCGTGATGACGTAATTTTGTTACGATGGGACTACATTCAGGCTAGTAGCCAATAGCTTTGATGTAGGAATTTGATCTGAGCATGCGTGGCACTTGGTCCGATGAAAATGCTCTACACATGATTGGATTAGGTCCGTCCGGCCCAGTTGGTCGGGAAATATTTCCAACATGTTGGAAAATTGGGTCGGACGGAGATTCGGACGGAATCAGTCCGATACATACCACACACAGTCGGATTATCTGACGACACGGTCCGATAAGACTCATTCCGAAAGATTCTCCGACCGTGTGTACAAGGGCTAAGAGAGATACCCAAGTATTTGATGGCAGTGTCACTCCATTGGAATGGGAAGGATTGTTTGAGTGAGTTGGCTTGGTGGGTGGGGAGAGATATATTTAGTGCCACAGACTTAGAGTAGTTGACTTGTAGTCCTGAGATCTTGGCAAAGTCGTCCAGGACTCGGGACAAATTGGGCAAGGTGGTTAGGGGGGAGGTAAGGAATAACAATATGTCGTCTGCAAAGAGCCCACATCTGTGTGTTTGGTTACCACACTGGACTCCTCTGATGTCCGTATTGTGACGGACTGCTATTGCTAGCGCTTCAATAGCTATTGCAAATATGAGGGGTGAAAGGGGGCATCCTTGTCTGGTACCCCTAGTGATGGGTATGGGAGTGGAGTGGTAACCCTGAAGTCTAATTTGGGCCCTCGGATGAGAGTATAAGGCCTGTAGCAAGCCAAGGAAGCGAACCCCAAATCCCCACCTTTCAAAGAGCTGGAAGATGTACTGCCAGGAGACCGAGTCAAAGGCCTTCTGGATATCTAAGGAAAGAAGGAAGCCGGATTGTTTGGGTCCCCCCTCCCAATTAGACTGCAATATGGAGACAATGTCGACCGCCCTCCATATTTGGTCTGGTCCCTGCCTGCCAGGGATAAATCCAACTTGGTCCTTGTGGACGTAGCGCCCAATAAAGGAAGCCAGCCTATTGGCCATTACTTTCGTGAGAATTTTGAGATCATTGTTAATGAGAGATAAGTTGAGACGAGTTGCTGACATCCTCCAAGTTCTTATCGGGTTTGGGTATGACCGTGATGTACGCTGTGTTTAGGTGGGGATCTAGGGGGCTTCCATTAGCTTTGTGATTGCCGAGATTGGCTAGGTGGGGGGCTAGTGTGTTAGCAAAGGCTTTATAATAGGGGATCGAGAGTCCGTCAGGGCCTGGGGCGGAACCTTTTTTTGAGGTCCTTTATGACTCCCAGAATTTCCTCTGTCTGAATGGGGGATTCCATTATTTGTTTATGAGTATCCGATAAGACGAGAATGTGGAGTCCCTCCAGAAACTGTGGAAGAAAGTTTGTTTTGGGAGATGAAGGGCTGCTGTATAGAGAAGTGTAAAAGTCCTGAAAGGCGTTCAGAACTTTGAGCGGGTTAGAGGTGGGCGGGTGACCTTCACTTCTGATCCTAGGGAGGGTGCTTAACTTGGTTCTAGGGGAGAGTCTATTGGCTAGGAGTGTGCCTATTTTGTCTGCCTGTGTATAAAATTTGTGGCTGGACCACCTAATAGATTTTTCAGCTTTCGTGGTTAGAATAAGGTTGAGTTCTAGTCGAGTCTTGTCAAGCAAGGCGGTGGGAACTCAGAGAGGGTCCTGTTTGTGTAGAGCTCTGAGTTTTGAGTATTCCTTTTCCAGCTTAAGGATATCTGATTGCCATTCACATTTGATTTGAGTTCCTAGCTGTATGAGTTAGGGACAGGCAGGAAGCTGTGTGTAGCAGTGAGGGACAGTCAGTTTAATCATTAGCTGTTACTATTAGGTCCACAAAGGTCCTTTTCAGGACTGGTATGGTAATAGGGTTGTACACGTATAATATTCTTTCTTCCAAATATAGAAAGAATATTATACTTGACTGCTGCCCTTCTGCTGCAGTAGTCCTTTATGAGTATAGGGACTGAGGTACAGTCTGCTAATCACAACCTACTAGTTCCACAAAGGTCCTTCTAAGGACTGGTAAGGTATAGCGTACTAGAGTATATAGGGTTGAGTGAGGTACAGTCTGCTAATCCTTAAGGACTGGTATAGGTCCACAATATATAGGGTTGAGGTGCACTACTGCTGACTGCTGCCCTATTCTGCATCAGTCCTTTATCAGTATAGGGACTGAGGTACAGTCTGCTAATCACAACCTACTAGTTCCACAAAGTTCCTTATAAGGACTGGTAAGGTATAGTGTACTACAGTATATAGGGTTGAGTGAGGTACAGTCTGCTAATCACAGCCTACTAGTTCCACAAAGGTCCTTCTAAGGACTGGTAAGGTATAGCGTACTAGAGTATATAGGGTTGAGTGAGGTACAGTCTGCTAATCCTTAAGGACTGGTATAGGTCCACAATATATAGGATTGAGGTGCACTACTGCTGCCCTATTCTGCAGCAGTCCTTTATCAGTATAAGGACTGAGAGTTTTGTCACAGGGTCATTTAAAAAATGACAGGCAGAGGAAGAGGCAGGCCCTTCCGCAGGGGTGGTAGGGGTAGGGCAGGAGCACCAGGCTTGAGCCAAAGTGGGAAATTGCAGAAGGTGCTATGCTTATTATGAGGGGCTCCCACCATCACTGTGTTATGCTGACTTCCTCCTGGGGCTGCTTATTATGAGGGGCTCCCACCATCCCTTTGCTATGCTGACTTACTCTCTGCTGTGCATATTATGAGGGGCTCCCACCATCCCTGTGCTATGCTCATTATGAGGGGCTCCCACCATCCCTGTGCTATGCTGACTTCCTCCTGGGGCTGCTTACGGTGCAGGTGTCAGTGCTGTATATCAAGGTGCTGGTGTCAGTGCTTTATGTCACGCTGCTGATGTCAGTGCTCTCTATCACGGTGCTGATGTCAGTGCTCTCTATCACGGTGCTGGTGTCAGATCACTCTATCATGGTGCAGGTGTCATTGCTGTATATCACGGTGCTGGTGTCAGTGCTTTATGTCACGCTGCTGATGTCAGTGCTCTCTATCACGGTGCTGGTGTCAGATCACTCTATCATGGTGCAGGTGTCAGTGCTGTATATCACGGTGCTGATGTCAGTGTTTTATGTCACGGTGCTGATGTCAGTGCTCTCTATCACTGTGCTGGTGTCAGATCACTCTATCACGGTGCAGGTGTCAGTGCTCTATATCACGGTGCTGGTGATCATCTCCTGCACCCTCTTCATTGCCTACCCTGACCTTCCCTCTGCTCCATTGCCTTCATGCGCTCCACAGTCCTGAATTGTCACAATTTCACATATAAAAAAAGAATGCTTGTAGTTGTCGATCCCAGATTCACCTCATACATGTGTTATGTCATTGGCCATGTGGTGGGACTATGTGTGCACAGCTAGTAATTATTTGGTGGCTGCAAATATGACCTGTAGGTTTGTAAAGTTCGCCTCCCATTGAAGTCAATAGGGCCCGCCGCGAACGTTACGGTTCGCGAACTATCGGCCGCGTTCGCGGTTCGCGTTCGCGAAACATCCCGTCGGAAGTTCGTCCATCACTAGTAGTCAAGGCCTTCTTTAATATTGATTGGACCCTGGGCAAACATTTTCTTGCCCCCCCCCCCCCCCCCCCAGTCCCCGGAATGCAATTTGGCTCTCCACCTTATCTGAGGCTTACAATAAATGTCACCTAAACCCAAAATCAGTTTACAGCATACATTATGGCTCACTGATTAGTTGCTAGAGGTTACTGCACATCCTTACCACCCACCCATTCATCTATAGAGGTTACTAAACATCATTAGCTCTCATCCTTTGGTTTCCAGAGGTTATGAACATCCTAACTGCTTACCAATTGGTTGCTAGAGGCTACTACACATTTTTACTAATCACGCATTGATTCCTTGAGGTTACTGCACATATTTACTGCTCCCTCTCACTTATTGGTTGCTAGAGGTTACTGGACATCATTATTGCTCACATATTGGTTGCTAGAGATTACAGCAAATCTGTACTGCTCCTGCTAACTTATTGGTTGCTAGAGGTTACTACATATCAATACTGTTCACTAATGGGTTCCTAGAGATTACTGCACATAATTACTGCTCATCCATTGGTTGCTAGAGGTTACTGCACATACTTACTGCTCACTGATTGTTTGCTAGATAGATTATGCTACATACTCACACAGCAGTCCCCTTACAAGGGAAGAAGTGTTGTCTTACATTGCAGCAGAATTTAACATGTGGCAGAAAAGATGGGGTTAATGAAGCTGACCAGGATTACATTCAAAACAGTACTGTCAATGAGCACAGCAAGCAGAGAGGCAGAGGTAAGTGACTTTAGCGGCTAAAGCAGTGAAAGTTCAACTCAGCAGGGCAAACTAGAAAATTCAGATTGCTAATCAAAAAACATACCAGCTGTCCGCTCATCCATGCTGACCAGTGTATGTACAGACATTCTTAGTCATGTTAATAGCAAGCAAACGTCAGCTCAGCCAAGCACATGCTCTATTTCAGATTGTAACTTTCCCACCACCGGCTTTCCTCCTCCATGCTGCCTTAGGAATGTAATTTTCTCCTCTATATCATTTTCTCCTCTATGCAATCCTCCCTCACTCCTCTGACCCCTGCCACTGCTTGTCAGTGTGTCTCTCCACTTGGCCAGCAAAGCTGTCAGTCATGGACCCCACCAATCACTTCTTCCCTTTCCCTTCAGCTGCAGCTGCACTATGTGACAGGGAGCAATTGTTAAGATGTCAGGCCCCACAACAATGACAGGGCCCAGGGCAGCTAGCCAATTTGCCCTGCCTTAAAGACGGCCCTGAATGCAGTGAGTGGCTGTTAGATCAGGGTCAGTGCAATTGAACATAGTGAGAAGGAGTGAAAAAGAAGGTATAGATCCAGATAATGGAAGTTTCGGCTGTAGAGGAGTGGAGAAAGGTAAAGTAAGTAAGGAGAGCTATGAGAAAAATCTGTCTCACTACTAAAGTTTGTGAAGAAAAGGTCAGGCATGTCACTATTAGGGATGCTGCAGTGCATCAAAGGAACAAATGTTAAAGTAGAACTATAGGGAAAACTTTTTTTTATTTTGGATGGAGTAAGGGAGGGTTATAATACCTGGAAAGAAGGTTGACCCCTGGAAGTCACACATCTATGGTGTCCGGTGATGAATGGAGTGGCAACCTCACCCTGGACTCTGACCAGGCCATGCCCCCAACAGGTTTCACTACACCCCCCCAGAAACTTAGTCAAGGGTTATAATCCCTGTCAGTTTTGTTTTCTGACACCTATTTCCCTTTGTGGAGTTTTCCCTTCACTTCCTGTCCCATAGCCACAACAGGAAGTGAGAGGAATGCCCTGCAAATTAAGGGAATCCCCAGGTCACCAAAACCAGTGTCCCCATTGGAAGATTTTCACTCTATTACTTTTCTGGGGACAACCCAAAATGTTGAATTTTCTTTTACTTTCACTTGATAATGATAAACAGGACAAATAGAGAGGGTGAAAATAACACGGGTTTTATTCCCTTTCCACTCTATCCAAAACTTAAAAAAAGTTATACTTTAAAGTGTTCTTAAGTTCAAAAACAGTTTAAGTATATTTATACATAAAACTAGATATTGTATCTTATAGCAGCAACTTTCATTTGTGCACCTTCTATATATTAGTAGATTCCTCCTTGATCCTATTGTTTCTCTTCACTTCCTAGATACAGGTGCCAACTTAATAGCAGCCAATTGTCTGGCTTTAACTTTGCCACGCTCACTGCACATGTGCTATAAATAAATCCAGAGAAATCCCTTCACTGACTTTTTCTATTTAAACAGCCCCATGTGATTTTTGTTATGATTTCAGGGGCAGCACCAGCACCACGACTGAGAGACCACACTGTCTCCCTCCCTTTGCTGCTCTAAATGATTAAGCATCATCTAGCAGGGGCAGATCTTCTTAAGTGAGTTTTTTTTTGTCACCACAACAGCACCAATCTGCACTAAATGAGCATGGGAAAAGACACTACAGAGGTCTTCCTGTGCCCACACAGCACCGATTGGTGCTGTTGTGGTCACATGTTGTCAGTGAACACACCATCAAGTAGATCTGCTCTTGCATGTTCATTGGCAGCAAGTGACCACAAAAGCACCGATCGGCATTACCCTCAAGCAGATCTGCACCTGCTAGATGGAGCTTGATGTGGTGGAGGGAAGGAAGAATAGCTTAGTCACAGAATTTTTCATTGCTCCTCCTGTAGAGTGCAGTGAAGAACAAGATAACAATGTAACATAACTGCAGTATATGCAGTCTGCAAAAAGGTATATAGGCAGCTTCTTTGCTGTATAACCTATTGATATAAATTCTTTATGAACAAACATTTTAAAAATGGGTTTAATGAATCCTTAACACATATTGATTCGCTTTTTAATGTGTATTATGTTAGATATTGTAAAGTACTGTATGTGGACTTTGTGTATGTATGCGTGCCTAGTGTTAGGACAACCCATTAATTTGAGTGAGCTGCCTAATGCACCACAATGGACAAAAATTGTGCATGCTGCATTTTTGGAAGTGCACTGCAATGCATTTTAGTTAATGAATGAATGGCACAGCACCAGCACGCATAGTGCATATGCCTCACTGTAATGCACACTTTACTGCAGTGCAATTGTGTGAATGAGTCTTAAGTGCAAACTACAGTAAAGGAGCATTGTGTGAGACTATAGCTGGCTATAGCTGGTCAGAGGGATGATAGCGATGAGATGGGAATTCTGGCAGGACTTTGGTTAGAGGAGAGGTTTGATGAAGGAGCCGCACATGCTCCAAAACACATCGCTGCCCCTTTCTCCCTACTGACGCCATGAGCCTTTGTGTGTCCTGCAGTGAACACAGGCTTTCCTGCTGCCTCCTCTCTCCAGCACATATGAGAACACTTTACTGCTGCTGAACGGCTCTACACTGCTCTCTACCACTGTGCCTAGGATGGACACATGCCACAGATGAGGGCGCCTGATTTTTTTTCATCAATCGTTTTTTATTGTTTCAAGAATAATCAAAAGGGATACAATGTGTACATTGCATAACGATTTACATGTTATAAACTGACATTTATGAAATATTGAAAAACTGTTTTTTAGTCAAACATAGAGGTAACAGAAACAGTGAGGCCGCGTACACACGGGCGGACTGTTCGCCCAACCTTGTCCGCTGAACAGTGTTTGGGCGGACAGTCCGCTCGTGTGTGGGCTTTCAGCGGACAGTTTCAGCGGACAGTTGGACGGACAAAGTCTTTCGGAAATTCCGAAAAACTGTCCGCTGAAACTGTGTTTGAGCGAACAGTCCGCCCGTGTGTGGGCCTGTCCGCTGTACTTTCGAAATGAGCGGACTGTTCCCGCTCGGAAAGTCCGCCCATTTCGAGCGCGTGTACAGGTAGGCGGGGCCCGCGAAGGAGACGTCGCGGGCTCCGCCGCCTGGAATGGGCTTAAAGGGGAACCCCAACGGCGAAAAAAATCGGCGTGGGGGTTCCCCCAAAGTCCACACCAGACCCTTGTCCGAGCACGCTACCCGGCCGGCCAGGAAAGGGGGGCGAGCGAGCGCGCCCCCCCTCCTGAGCCGTACCAGGCCGTGTGCCCTCAACATGGGGGGTGCCTTGGGGAAGGGGGGCCGCGCGGCCCCCCCACCCCAAAGCACCTTGTCCCCATGTTGATGAGGACAAGGGCCTCTTCCCGACAACCCTGGCCGTTGGTTGTCGGGGTCTGCGGGCGGGGGGCTTATCGGAATCCGGGAGCCCCCTTTAAGAAGGGGGCCCCCGGATACCGGCCCCCCACCCTATGTGAATGAGTATGGGGTACAATGTACCCCTACCCATTCACCTGTGAAATAAAGTACAAAAAAAAACACAACACAGGGGAAAAAATATTTTATTGCACAGCTCCGGGGGTCTTCCGTCTTCGGGGGTCTTCTCGCCGGACTCCTCCGCTATGTGTGTGTAGCTCTTTTACTAGCGGAGGAGCCCGGCTTTCTTCCTCCCCGCCTCCGGCCTCTTCTCCCGACTTCGGGGGTCTTGTCCCCCTCTTCGGTCTTCTGTCGCCGCTGCCTTCCGTTCTTCTGTCGCCGCCTTCGGTTCTTCTGCCGGGCCACCGCGCCTTCTTGTAGCTCTTTTACAGGCGGTGGCCCGGTCTTCTGTCGCCGCTGTCGTCGCCGCCGCCGCCGCCTTCCGTTCTTGTTCTTCTTCTTGTTCTTGTTCTCCTGGAGATGTTGACTCGACGAGCTCTCCGGCCGGAATGCCAGAGCCGCGCTGTGCGGTCACTTATATAGTGACAATGGGGCGGTGTCACATGGTATATGTCACATGGGTTGGTCACATGGGTTGGTCACATGGGTTGATGTCACATGGGGACTATGACATCGTAAGGGGGCGGGGTCACCATGTGACCAACCCATGTGACATATACCATGTGACACCGCCCCATTGTCACTATATAAGTGACCGCACAGCGCGGCTCTGGCATTCCGGCCGGAGAGCTCGTCGAGTCAACATCTCCAGGAGAAGAAGAACAAGAAGAAGAACAAGAACGGAAGGCGGCGGCGGCGGCGAGGACAGCGGCGACAGAAGACCGGGCCACCGCCTGTAAAAGAGCTACAAGAAGGCGCGGTGGCCCGGCAGAAGAACCGAAGGCGGCGACAGAAGAACGGAAGGCAGCGGCGACAGAAGACCGGGCCACCGCCTGCAAAAGAGCTACAAGAAGGCGCGGTGGCCCGGCAGAAGAACCGAAGAGGGGGACAAGACCCCCGAAGTCGGGAGAAGAGGCCGGCGGCGGGGAGGAAGAAAGCCGGGCTCCTCCGCTAGTAAAAGAGCTACACACAGATAGCGGAGGAGTCCGGCGAGAAGACCCCCGAAGACGGAAGACCCCCGGAGCTGTGCAATAAAATATTTTTTCCCCTGTGTTGTGTTTTTTTTTGTACTTTATTTCACAGGTGAATGGGTAGGGGTACATTGTACCCCATACTCATTCACATAGGGTGGGGGGCCGGTATCCGGGGGCCCCCTTCTTAAAGGGGGCTCCCGGATTCCGATAAGCCCCCCGCCCGCAGACCCCGACAACCAACGGCCAGGGTTGTCGGGAAGAGGCCCTTGTCCTCATCAACATGGGGACAAGGTGCTTTGGGGTGGGGGGGCAGCGCGGCCCCCCCTTCCCCAAGGCACCCCCCATGTTGAGGGCACGCGGCCTGGTACGGCTCAGGAGGGGGGGCGCGCTCGCTCGCCCCCCTTTCCTGGCCGGCCGGGTAGCGTGCTCGGACAAGGGTCTGGTGTGGACTTTGGGGGAACCCCCACGCCGATTTTTTTCGGCGTTGGGGTTCCCCTTTAAGCCCATTCCAGGCGGCGGAGCCCGCGACGTCTCCTTCGCGGGCCCCGCCTACCTGTACACGCGCTCGAAATGGGCGGATTTGCCTCCTCCTTACGTGGGCGAGTCCGTTCATTTCAAAAGTTGAGCGAACTGTTTGGCAAACAGTTCGCTGAAACAGTCCGCTCGTGTGTGGGCAAGTCCGCTCATGCAAATTTTGAGCGGACTGTTTGCCGAAACTGTTTGACGAACAAGGTTGGGCAAACAGTCCGCGCGTGTGTACGCGGCCTGACACTTACAAGTAATTGCACTAATATGCTATCCCAACCGAGATATGTACTTGACTCGCTGTTCCCTCACCTAGACACCCCAATGGGAACTCAACTGTGACCCAGGAAAGGGTGGTGTCGTGATATTTGAGTTTAGCATATTTCCTACAGTTATAATCTAATGTGAGTAGTGTACTACTTGAGTTCACAGTAAGAATATATCAAGGCATAAGTGGTGGGTGTCATAGGAATCCAGTGGCTCCCATGGCTCACTGTTCACACGATGACCACCTACTTTTTTCTTTGGGTAAAAGACCCTCACTTGAGGCCATCATTAATTCATAACCATAATGAAGGTTGACGATTGCTAGAAGCTGGTTAGTGGAGGGAGTCTTTCTCTGTTTTCCACAGCCTGGTTATGGACAGCCTCGTTTCCAGTAGGATGTGAGTCATTATATGTCTAAGTGGGTGAGGTATTTCGTCTATGGTCAGATTCAGAAGAGCTAGGCCTGGAGTAGGGGCGATATGTAGGCGTGTTACGTCAGTAATGATTTGAAATATGGTTTTCCAAAAGGTCTGGATATGTTTACATTTCCAAAAAATATGGAGTATGTCTCCCTTTGTAGAATTGCATCTCTTGTCTGGTGTCTTGGGATTGTATGAAGCTAACCTTGAGGGAGTTAAGTACCATCTAAGGGACAGCTTTTGAGTAAGTTCCCATAGTGCGGAACATTTAGTGGCATTATAGATGGATCTTAATGCTTGTTTCCATTGTTGTTCTGTGAAAGACGCTTCTAGGTCGTTGTCCCAGTGTGCGTGGGATGCTGTTTTTGTGAATTGTCGTTTTAGGTGCAAGAAGTTATATATGTGGATAGTCCCTTTGTTTTAGGGGTGGGATAGTTCAGATATTCCCATGCTGCTACTGGGATCATGTAGAAAGGAGGTCTGATTTTATCGAGGCAGCGTTTCATGCGGATATAAGTAAAGATGTCCAAGTGGGACAAGTTAAATTCTTTTTGGAGGAGAGAGGAAGTTTTTGGATGAGAGTCCTGGAATAGCTGTTGAATGGATGTGATACCTTTCCTAGACCAATGTATCAATGATAGGTCAGGTGAAAGATGGTGTAAAGATTTGATTGGAATTGGTATCTGCGGAGTGTTTAGACCATGATGTATGTCCTGGGTTAGTTTTTGCTATGCTTTGGTCGCAGCCACCATGGTGGGGGGAAGGACCTTGGGCAGTTTGGATCCTAATGGAGTGCTCATTAACCACCCCTTTAAATTGGGGCGAAGTAGTATGGAGTTTTTGATCATACCCCCCAGCTTCCCCAGAGGTTGTTGGAACCATTCATTGGTTTGATCTAAGATTGCTGCTGTGTGATAGTCTTCAAAATCAATTGACCTTGATCCTCCCGCCAATTTATGTTTCCGAAGTTTGGAGTGTATGCTCCTAGGTTTGGTTCCGTACCAAATGCAGTAAGGTTTGTAAAGAAGCGAAGTAGTATTTAGGAATGGGGATGGTTCTGAATATATAAAATTTGGGGTAACTGCATCATTTTAAATGCTGACAATCTACCAGACCATGAAAGTTCTAATCTAGTGATATTTTAGGAGCTGAGGTGAAGTTTGTTCAGACAGGGTTTAAAGTTGGTAGAAAAAAAATGTTTGGTAGATCTCGTGAGTTGTATTCCTGGATAGGAGATACTGCGGTCTGGCCAGGCGATGGGGTATTGTGTTTGCAACAGGTTTTTTGTAGTGGCATCTAGTTTTAGATCAAGGATGTGTGATTTGGTGGTGTTTAGTTTGTAGTAGAATATGTGTCCGAACTATTCCAATGTTTTGTGAGCTTCTGCTAGAGATGAGGTAGGGTTTGTGAGGATCAGTATCACATCGTCCGTGAAAAGACTGATCTCATGTGTGGTGGACCCTATATTTATTCCTGATATCCTAGAGTTTGTGCGTATGTGTTTCGCCAATGGCTTCAGTACTAGGTTGACGATTAATGGTGATGGGGCATCCCTGTTGGGTACCATTTGTGATATGAAATGGTTGGGACAACATATTAGATGATATATATATATATATATATATATATATATATATATTATCCTTAAACCCGGATTTAAGTAACACTTTCTGTAAATATGAACAGTGGACCCTATCGAATGCCTTCTGTGCATGTAAAGAGAGAAGCAGAGAAGGAGTTCTTCTTGATTCTGTGCGGTGTATCAGATCTATCAGGCATCTTGTTGCATCTGGTGTTTGCCTACCTGTGATGAATCCTGACTGATCTTTGTGTATCAGGTCTGGCATAATTGTCATTAAGCACCTAGCGATGGTTTTGGCATAAATCTTTAACTCAAGATTGAGTAGGGGAAAGTTTTGGGGGGAGGTCGGTTCCTTACCAGGTTCCGGGAGCATTATAATGAGAGCAGCCAATGATTCTTTTGTGAACATTGAAGAGGAGGCAGCCGTATTGAAAAGTTTTGTCAAGTGGGGAAGCAGGTACGTGGAAAATTGTTTAAAATATTTCCCCATAAGGGCGTGAGGACCTGGGGCCTTCCCAGGGGGTAGTGACGCAATGGTTGCGAGAATTTCTGGTGCAGAAAATGGTGCATTTAAAGAGGCCAGTTGAGATTCTGTCAGTGTAGGTAGGTTGATCTGGTTTTGGAATTTCATCAATTTCCACAGGGGATGGTTGATGTGTCTACATTCAGATTATACAGGTAGCTATAGTAGTCGTTAAATGCGTTTGCTATGTCTTAGGACTCCTGATTTTATCATGTTTTTTAACACTCAATGGTCTTGTAAGTGCTTTTAACCCATTGTGTACATTATTACATTTGGCATACTACACTTAGAGGCACCTTTCTTTTCAGCTTTAAAGGATTAGTTTATCTTTTTTTATTTTTTTATTCTTTTTATTAGTTTTGCAAAGAAAATACAACTCAGAGCCTCTGGGCATACATGGCTCAAAACAAACAAAGCAACAAGAAAATAAAACATAGGATTACATAACCTAATCTAACAAAACAGCTGCTAAGCTCTAAATATAGAATTGTTGCAGAGACTAACCTATGGTATTGGTCGTCTTTGATATTTCATTGGTTAGGATTATATGCACCTTTGAGCTACTAGGCGCACAGTTAAGTCGTAATGTCACTATAGTGTGTAAGTCCACAAACACTTATATCCAGAGAGCTTAATATCTCAGGCAGAAGCCGTTGAGGGTGATTCAAGCCAGCTATCCCATACTTTAGAGAATTTATTAGGACATCCACGGGAGAGGTATGTGGCTTTATATAATGGCAATGCAGCATTCACTAAGGATTGCCAGACAACTATAGTGGTGGGCCTCCCTGGATTTCCATTTCAATATAATGGCTTTGCGGGCGTAAAAAAGAAGTAAACTAAACTAGGGAGGGTTCTAAGTGCCCTATGAGGAGCTAGAGGGGTCACTGGACCCAGTGAGCAAACTTCTATGGTGAAAGGAACTCTTACGGTAGTTAGTGTAGCAATAAACTGTGTAACTTCAGCCCAAATTTTTTTTATTTCTATACATGTCCAGAATATGTGTTTAAAGTCTGCATGTTCTTCCGAACACCTCCAGCACTGGGAGGGGAGACCCGGGAACATTTTATTTAGCCTGTCAGATATTCTTTGTACCAATTTGAATTGGATCAATTTATCTCTACTGTCTTCCAATTGAGAGAAGGGGTAATCCCACAAGTCTTCCCAATCTTCATTTTCTATATCTGGAAGTCTCCATACCAACATGAATTGATGGCAGGAGAGCCCTGTATAGTTCTGAAAGTGGTTTAGTTCACAAGTCATTGCATAGCATATTTTTCCAAATGTCTAATTCCCCTATACTGGAATTCTAAAAACATCCCTTCCATTACTGAATGGCTTGCAAAAATTAGATATATCTTTGAAATGGAGGAAACCCTTGCTACAAAACGGGGAAATATAACACAATTTTTACATATATGGGAACCCTGGCATACTTTTATTAAAACAGAGGCTTACCAAATTTTACAACACAACTGATGTCTATATATTAACACTCCCAAATTTTCTACTTCAGAAGATATAACAGACACTGAAATGCTTTTCTTACATGATTGCTACACCAGACATACAGGTTTTTGTTCTGGTTTATGTTTTTTGATTTCTTAACCTGATAAAACAAGATGCTGACACACGTGCTTACTACAACGTTTATAATTGTATTAGTCATTAATACATGCTATTTTGTTATTCGAACGTTTCTACTGTACGTTGTTAAGTTCATTAATATGTTTCACTAATGTTTACATTTCATTTACCAATGATTGTACACATGCTATTTTACTCAAAAAAATTTATTGTGATAAAAAGAAAACATATTTTTAATGTCTGAGGTGTACAGGTCAACTGGGGATGTGCCAAACTGGGCAGAATAGGCATGGCAGAGCTGCAGGTACCTGAAGAACAGGTGATTGGGGAGGTTAAACCATGATTTAAAATCATCAAAAGGTAACAGCTTACCATCAGGACATAGGTTATCTTTCTTACAAAAAAAGAAGAGGTGAACTGACTCACAACAACCCCCCCACCCCCATCCTCAGTGCATGTGCCATATGTGTTCCCCATCCTCCGTGGCCCTCTCCAGCTGGTATAGTGGTACAGCACTTTAAAACATAACTAAACAGTGCTGGCGGCTGTTTAGCAACGTATTGTTTGCAATGGTGAATGCCTATTGGTTAGGACTGCCCATGGTATCGTACTGACCAATCAGAATTGTTGGTAGCTGCTTTTTCCAGGATGGCATTCCGGAACAAAGAAGACATAACATAGCCAACACTAACCAATAAGCATTTACCATTGCGAGCAATATTCTGTTAAATAGCCCCTAATGTTTAGCGAAGTTTGGAAGTGACAGACCATTATTCCAGCTAGAGAGAGGGCAATGGAAGATGGGGATCACATATGGTACATGGAGACCAGAGGGGTGAGGAGGGAGTTTACTTTACCCTTTCATGTTATGTGAAAAAGAGGACTAACACTTTATATTATAGCATTTGGACCTTTCATGTTTCTTTCTGATAAGGTTTCCTTTAACCTTTCCTCTTACCAGTTACATACAGCATTGATGAAGTTAACTACTCTGATTAATTTAATCTGTCAATAAGCCTACCAAAAAGACAACTGTGAGTTCACCAGCACTGAGAAACCTTTGTAATATAATTAGATCAGATATGAAAGGCTTGAAGTTCATTGTATCTGTGCAACAGACATTTTTAGACAGTGGCATCTCATAGGGTCAGTGAGCATATCTCTTATATTACATATAGAATACCAGCTTATATATAACATCACTGGCCCCTTAGTTACAGTGAAGGGAACTCTTAAGGCATAAGCATACTCAGACATTTTGGACAATTTCATGTTCCCAACATTGTGGGAGCAGTTTAGGGTGGCCCCTTCCTGTTCCAACATGACTGCGCATCAGTGCACAAAGCAAGGTCCATAAAGACATGGATGAGCGAGTTTGGGGAGGGGGGGACTTGACTTGCCTGCACAGAGTCCTGACCTCAACCCAATAGAACACCCTTGGGATGAATTAGAGCAGAGACTGCGAGCCAGGCCTTCTAGTCCACATCAGTGCCTGACCTCACAAATGCACTTCTGGAAGAATGGTCAAACATTCCCATAGACACACTCCTAAACCTTGTGGACAGCCTTCTCAGAAGAGTTGGAGCTGTTATAGCTGTAAAGGGTGGGCCAACTCAATATTGAACCCTACATGCTAAGACTGGTATATTTTTAAAGTTCATGTGTAAAGGCAGGTGTCCCAATACTTTTGGTAATATAGAGTACATTACACCTGCAGCTTACAGAGGAATGACACACATACACAGACACACACACACAACTGCTATGCAATATCCTCCCACATATCCATTTAATGAGGGAACTCAGAAAGCAAATGAACAGCTACTGCAAGGTAGAAAGGAATAGCGCTTTACAGAAAAAAAAAAAATCACATATTTAGTTAGCTAAAAGAAAAAATACTTTATTTTGTAGTTTAAAATATTTTATAATTAGGTAAGGCACTAAAGCTAGCTTCATTTTCTGTTCATGCTTTGTGATGTTACTTAGTCATCTGTACACATCCAAGTTGATTTTTTGGCATAAAAAGGTTTACCGTATATACTCGAGTATAGGCCGACCCGAGTATAAGCCGAGGCCCCCAATTTACCCCCAAAAAACTGGAAAACTTATTGACTCGTGTATAAGCCGAGGGTGAGACATGGCTGTCCATCCCTGTGTGTCCGTCCATCCCTGTGTGTGTGTCCGTCCATCCATCCCTGTGTGTGTGTCCATCCATCCATCCATCACTGTGTGTGTATCCATCCATCCATCCATCCCTGTGTGTGTGTGTGTGTGTGTGTGTGTGTGTATCCATCCATCCATCCATCCATCCCTGTGTGTGTGTGTGTGTGTGTGTGTGTGTATCCATCCATCCATCCATCCATCCCTGTGTGTGTGTGTGTGTGTGTGTGTGTGTGTGTATCCATCCATCCATCCATCCATCCCTGTGTGTGTGTGTGTGTGTGTGTGTGTCCGTGCAGCCTTGTGTGTGTGTCCAGCCTACCTGTGTCCCAAGCCTCCGTCCCGAGCCGCCGTCGTCCCGAGCCTCCTCCGTCCCGTGCCGTGCCTCCTCCGTCCCGTGCCTCCTCCGTCCCGTGCCGTGCCTCCTCCGTCCCGTGTCTCCTCCGTCCCGTGCCGTGCCTCCTCCGTCCCGTGCCTCCTCCGTCCCGTGCCGATGGATCGCCGCTCTTCTCGGCGGCCATTCTACAATTCAAAATTCCGCCTCCGCCTGTGATAGGCGGAACACTCAATTTCCCAGCAGCCTGTGTTCCGCCTATCACGGACATCCTCTCATACTCGTCCGTAGTATGAGAATGAGCGGATGTCCGTGATAGGCGGAACACTGACTGCTGGGAAATTCAGTGTTCCGCCTATCACAGGCGGAGGCGGAGAAGGAGGCGCGGCTTTTGAAAATTAATGTCCGCCGTCTGTCTGCTCGATACGCTGATCGAGCAGTCAGACAGCGGCGACTCGAGTATAAGCCGAGGGGGCACTTTCAGCCTCAAAAAAGAGGCTGAAAATCTCGGCTTATACTCGAGTATATACGGTAATTATTAGGACAGTACAAAATGCAATAATGGTATTTAGAATATCCTACCACAGATGGTCAGATCTGGTTCACTATACTAAGATCTGATAAAATGTGATTTTTGATTTGTTAATAGGACCTGTTGCAATTGTAGCTCTACCCCCCTAAGGAGTCACCAGATAGATGGGTCCTCTTGCCATCCTTTGGTGGTGACTCGTCATGAACCAGGCCCAAACTAACTGACACACCAGTAGCCTAAAGCCATAAAGTTTAATAGAAACAGAATAATGGCCCTGCAGAAAACGTTTAAGGCAATGCAGCAATACCAAAACAACCTAATAACAATATAAAGAGATGAACACAGTAATAAACTGCTTTAAACAACAACTGTGTAGCCTGTGTTTTTAAGGCCCTAAATATGCCATTGGCAATAGTCAGTGGAGGGTTAAACACAGTCTGCTGGCATAGGACCATAGGACTCCTATTAAAGAGCTCTCTCTTTCAAGAATATTTATAATCCAAGGGGTTGTGCAGCTAAATTCCTGAGCAGTCCCTTCATGCAAGGGCTTTAAGTAACAGGCAGAATAAATAGGTCACTTCATTACATATATTCTATATGTTCACTAATTGTTTTATTTTCTAAAACTGGAAAGTGCAAAATCTGGTCCAGCTGTGCATGGTAGCCTATCAGCTTCTAACGTCAGCTTGTTCTATTACAAACGAAAACACCTGGAAGCTGATTGTTTTCTATGCAGAGCTTTATCAGGTTTTGCACTCTCCAGTTTTAAGCTGGCCATACACCTATAGATTATCTGAAGATTTTCTATGGTTAGATGGAAAAAGTGCGAGATTCCTCCATCCACACAGTTTAGCGAACATGGAGAAATCTGTTGCACTTTTTCCATCTAACCATAGAAAATCTGCAGATAATCTATAGGTGTATGGCCAGCTTAAGTGTTGAAGAAGGTTGAGAGATGAGTTGATTTAATATCTCTTTGCAAGCCACTTTTTTTTCCCTATAATAATCAAGCATTGCTTGATAATTTCTAGTGCAGATATTTGTTAAGATTAGTTAGTTCATTTCTCATTTTTACAGGACATTTTTCCTTTTGCTACCAGGCCTATATGTTGCCATCAAAATTGTCAGATGGAAACACTTGGGTGGCTACGATGCGGCCCGAATGCAACCACACCCCGAGTGCATGCCCTGCCATGTGTTCCGGGCTCCGCTTGCCCATCTGCAGGCCTGGGATCAACATAGAAGGTACCACCGGGTAGAGGGGACAGAGCAGAGTGGACTCACATCTGCTTTCTTCCCCTTCTTGTTGCTGACCCAGAAAGCAGCGTGTTTGACTTCACTTCCAGGGACTCCACTTAGTTTCCCTGGCCAGCATACCGGAGAAAGAATGTAATGCATTGTGATCTGCATTGCATTATACTCAGTGGAGCAGAAGGGATACATCCAGGATCTTTTAGAAAATCTTTTGAGAAAATTCAGTGTATGGCAGCACAGGATAATGAAGAATTTTAGCGCGGTCCGGAGCTCAGAAGAAACGTCGCTCACATATTGGAAGTCGACCCAATTTCAGCTGACAGCGGGCTGAAGTCACAGAGCTGGTCCAGGCTCAGACATGATCGTTACAAGCCACATGCCTGGACTGGCACCTGGTTCAGCCTCTCACTGACTCGCACCCTCCCCTTCACAGCCCAGTGCTCCAGTGACTGCGTGGGGGGGAGACAGCGGTGAATAACAGTAACCAGCTCTCTGCTCAAGGTGGTCTGAGAACCTAGTAATCAGCAGTGTTTAATCATTCAGTTTTCAGTGTTAGAGCCAGTTGCATCCACCTAGGTAAGTGTGATTCTTAAAAAAAAAATGTAAAAAAATCCTATACTTCCCTTTTAATTGCACAAGTTAAGTTAGAAGCTGTAATGGGTTTACCTCCTGTGGTGTGCAGCTATTCTTTTCTTCCTATAAAGACATGCTGGTAGGTTAATCAGATCCTGTCTAAATTGGCCCTAGTATATGTGTGAATGTGAGTTAGGGACCTTATATTGTAAGCTCCTTGAGGGTAGAGACTGATGGGAATGTGCAATGTATATGTAAAGCGTTGCGTAAATTGACGGCGCTATATAAGTACCTGAAATAAAAATAATAATACAATTTTAGACCTTGGATGTCTCAATAAAGAGAACCTATGATCAAAAAACTTTTTGTCCCCATGTGATAAAAAGAAAAAAAGGAAAAAAAAACATTTTTTTTAAATTGTAAAGAATTAAAGCTACACCCAAGCACATAATATCCCCCTCCCAAAAAAAAATGTTTGAGGCCATCCCACCCCCACATATATGCGCGTACGAACATAAATGCATTCATCGGGAAAAAAAATGCTGATGACACATCAACATGCATGCCAGAGAGAGAGCAATATTTCTAGCACCAGACCTCCTTTTAAGTATCTAGGATTGAAAATATAGGGTATTGAAGTTTGTTGCTGTTTCGTGGAGGTACGCACATTTAAGGTTTGACATTTAAGGGTTGACATATGGTATCTATTTACTAGGTGCAACCTCATCTTTTATAATTTATAAAAAATTGGGTAATTTATTGCATTTGTGTGCCCTAAAATTAACTTCAGTGTATTTTTTTTTACTGAAATTTTGCATTTCCTAGACCTTTGCAGTAATATCATGAGATATAAAAAATTGGACTTCAAAAATTAAAATAAAAAATTGGAACTACCACTATTTTATTCTCTAGGGTATTTGTTTTCAGAAAATATATAATGTTTTGGGAAATGTATTTAATCTTTAGGCCTAAAATTTGTTTAGGTATGTGTGCAAAAAGTACAAAAATGGCCTTGGCATTGAAAGGGTTAAAGCTTCCAAATGGAATGAGAGCATATATCCCCACCATAAGCTACAGTGACATTACTAATTACTGAATTCTCTTATATTTCAGACAGATATAAAGACTCAGAATACGTCAGTGCAAATAGTAGGTGTAATCTGAAAACTTTACATGTGGTTGAACATTTTCAATAGTGCTCATACTGCAAAACAAATACATGCATTCATCTAAAATAAAATGCTTTAGCATCTGTATCTAATAAGTGTTATCCTGGGTTCACACCAGTGCGATGCGGGAAACAGCACGATTCCAGTACCAGTTCCCACATCGCTCCTCCTTGTTAAAGTTTTCACATTCTACTATGTGAGCAGTGGTTATCCTGAAGCAATCTGACATGTCACTTTCCCATCACTAAGTTACAGCTATAGCTGTGCAGTAGGGATGAGCTTCGTGTTCGAGTCGAACGTACGTTCGACTCGAACATTGGCTGTCCGTTCGTTCGGCGAAATCCGAACATTTTTGTCCGTTCGTGTCAAATTCGCGTGGCGCTCACGGCCCACAATGCACTGCGATGGCGCAGTGCATTGCTGGCTCATGATTGGCCAAGCATGCACTGTGACCCCGCATGCTTGGCCAATCGCAGCGCCAGCAGCGAGGAGAGCCATGATTGGCCACAGGCAGGATGCCTGTGGCCAATCATAGCTCAGGCTGTGTAGTGCACGCCCCACACTATATAAGGCCGCCATCGCGGCGGCCTCGTGTAGTGTGTTGGCGTCTGAAGCAGTGGGTGTTCTGTGTACCTTCAACACAGTACACACCGATCGTTTTCGGCCGATTTTCTATCTTGCTGTTGTGTAGTGGTTATTGTCTGCGTGCCCTGACCGCAGTATAGACCGCAGCTCACACATAGATAGCACAGCGGCATTCTATGCAGCTTGGAATTTAACATACGATACAATTGGGATTTAAAGCTATATACCCAAAATATAGTCAGGATTTTTTCAGCAAATGATACTGTTTTCTATGAATGACGAAGACCCAGGCATAGTCAGTAAGTATGCTGCCAAATGTAGGGAGAACTCAGAAAAACAATTTTTTTTTATGCTGTCAGGGAACTACAGCATGCCATTTGTGTCAATAGTGCTACTTTGAGGTAGAATTTTAAGCAACAAGCTAATTACCTCTCAAAGGATTAGTAATTTTTTTTTAGCTGCTGTTGTAATTGACACTTTTCCTGTCACAATGCACAGCCAGGAAGATCACTATACTGGAAAATAAAATGAATAAGTATGCAGATAAAACTCACAATTAATCAATCTGATGCAAATAGATACCAACTGTCTGCATTGAAATAATACACTCTTTGAATATACAGTGATATGAAAACTGTGATATTTGTGATTATTGCTTCAATACATACATAAAACAAATAGGTGTTTATAATTATCCACAATGATGTATAACCGTTCTTAAATAATCCAATTCCACCACTGGTGTCCAAAAAAATATTGTTCAAACTCCAAGCACCATAAAATGTAATGTACTGTAATATCCTGGCACTGTGCCTCGGCTTCCAGAATTTACATGTGATATGCGCAAAAACACCCTTGTGACACTCCAAACTGCTCAACTTAAAGCTATAATAAAATAAAATGATAGATTATAGAAGGTCTGTATTCGCATGCACATGCTATAACCATCTGGCTCAGTACATCAGAGCAAGCTGGACTCCAAAGAGTTACCCATCACCCAGTTTCATGGCTCACCAGAGCTCAGAAAAAAACAAATACGATTGCTTTCAGTACAACTATGTTCAAAAATTTCCCCAAAGTCAGATAATTAAATTGATAAAATTATTGAGGTTCAGAAAATCTCCAAAAAATAATGGATATTTATGTGCCTAGCCCACCATAGATCCTGGAATCAAATAGGACACTCTGCTGTTCCCTATTTACTTTTTTATAGATTTTCGGTTCCCTATTAACTTATTATGAAGAGGCACATAGTTGCACAGCCTATACTTTTTTGATATTAAGATCATTATACTATTTCCTGGTTTTGCTTTACCACAGGACCATTGACTGAACAAAACTGTTGATGCTGGTTTATTGTGTAATTAGAAGACTGGAAAAGACTCTGGGAAGCTGCATTGCTGGACCACATATTATTTGTCTGGTCAGTGTCTGCACAGAATTAGGAATATTTGGGAAGGTAAAACAATAAGCAAATATGTTTTCCTGGAGTTTATCTTTATTGAAAGTAAAGGTGGTTATATAGGTTTCTTGTTAGCATCATTCCATCATTGAAGTGCTATAGACAAAGACAATCACTCCTAATACATTTATTGAACACAGGTAAGGCCTGCATTCCACTTTACTGGAAACAGACAGTGATCCCCCCAACCATTTAGCATATGGCTTAATAAAGTCAATGAAATAAATATTATGGAGGATGTCATGCTTCTTCGAATCATGAAGAGGAAGGATTCCACAAAACATGGTTTTACTAGACTGATTTCACATTGACAACAGACTACCATGATCTTATGGGCAGTTCTTGAGACGTCTCAACATAAGTGATGATAGGTGAATCCCTATATACAGAAGGGATCTCCTAACTGTGGTATTCTTCTTCTGTGAAAGACAAGACTGGGCCTCACACCATCTCCCTTACACACCCGACCTTTCATCTATTCCTTTCCTATCCTAACCCCATCTTTTTTTCTTTTTAGCTCTCTTTTTTCTCTCCTTCTTGAACTTTTTCTTGGTGACACATGGATTTCACAGCTGGTTCTTCTGCAGGGAGGTTACACCAGTCATACCATAGCTGGTGCTCTTACGGGGACCTTCTCCCAGCCGACCCCAGCTGACGATCATGGCTCACTCTTCACTGTTCATGCTTCAGGTGTTAACAAAGCAGATAATTATAACCCCCAGGGATGGACTTATTGTGACTTCTTTCAAAAATCTAAACAAACTAATTAAAAAAAGTCAGGGCTTGTTCTCACTTGTAGCTACTAAAACTTCCACTCTAAAAAACAATTTGTAGTGGCTCTTCTTTCAGGGGGAGTTCGAAAAGCAATATGTCTCCTGTTTGCTACCTGTGTTTACCCTCAAATTGCCATCCAACCATGCTACAAATTCCTGCATTAGACACAGTTGCAGGGTGGTTGCGGTTCAGCCTCATTCACTTGACTGAGTCACATTCAGTGGCAGTACCTCCCCCGCTGAATGCTATGTAACATTTTATTTTTGCTACTGCCACAAAGCATCATGGCTAAAGCTGCATTCCCTAGTTTAGGTGGATCGTGAGGGGGGAAGGGGGTAGTGGTAGAAACTCCTGCTTCTACCACTAGCCAACTAGCTTGTTGGGTTTATTCACTGGATGAATTAGAGAAGGATTAGATTCTCTCTCTGGTTTTTATTTTTGCCTGTGTCTCCATTGGGGAGATTTCCTCTTACTTCCTGTCCCAATGACAAGCAGTCATAAAGATAGGAAGTGTTTGAAAATGTTTAGTATGCTGAAGAAAGGTTAGGCCCCAAAGTCAGGTTTATTAATTACTATGTGACTTCCTGTCATGGCAACCCCCATTCTTCTCATTTCTTGTCACTGGGGTGTCCCTGAGACACACAGTGAGAGAGAAAAAAAGAAAGAAAGAAAGAAAGAAAGATAGGAAAGCTAACCCTTAACCAAAAAATCTGTCTGGAGTTGGGCCAGATATTAAAACACCAAAAATGTAATATATTGCAGCTTACTAATCATTAGATGTGGTGGTTGCATCAGTTTTATTTTCTTTCATTTTTTTTTCTCTCTGTTTTTACCGGGTGATCTGGCCATTATTATACCTTGGGGGTTGGGGGTGTTAAATTTATTAGAAGATTTAGGACTACTAATAAATGGAAGCCAAACTTCAGTTCACACTTTATAATCAGTTACAGCAAGCATTTTATTTATATAATTCCTTCTGAGATAAAGGTTTTACATGAATAAAGGAAATCACTGCTCCCGAAAAATCGTCCGTTTTTAAAAGATTATTTTGCATTGATACATGTCCCCTGGGGCAGGACCCAGGTCCCCAAACACTTTATGACAATAACTTTCATATAAGCCTTTAAAATTAGCACTTTAGATTTCTCCCATAGACTTTTACAGGGTGTTCCGCGGCTTTTTGAATTTGCCGTGAACGCCTAAACTTGTTCGCTGTTCAGCGAACAGGCAATGTTTGAGTCAAACGACTCAAACTTGAAGCTCATCCCTAAATAAATGTTTGCTTTTGGGTTTAATGCTGCCTTAAGTGAAACTTTAGTCAGAAAATTAACTCCTGCCAGATCACTTCAGGGGGACCCCTTTTTCAGGTATATCTATGGAAAACATTAAAACTGAGTGTCTATACCGTTTAAAATCCAGTAATACACTGTTTCACCCTGCCCTGCACATGCTCAGTTGCTTTCCATTTTTAGGCACTGCCAAGTTTGTAGAGGCTGATCTGCTTTACAGCCAAGGGAGCTGCTTCTGTTTGATCTGCAACTGCTATGGTGCTGCACATATGATCAGTTATGACACCCACCATCTGATGGTATGACAGTCTGGTTGAGGAATTCTGGGAATGTAACCGTTTCTTGAAACAGTTAAATTGGTGGGTTTAGTTCTGCTTTATGATTTACTGCTGGGGTTTAGGTTTTCAGCAAAATGACGCAAGAAGAAACAGGAGCAATGCTATAGGCAATTTACAGCACACACTTTTTGGCAGCATAATTATTTGTAAGGAATGTATGTTGCTTGCTAAAGAACATTATTTTTTATCAAGTTGTTATGGGTAAAGTTCCACTTCAAGTAACGAACACTCACAAGTATACTGCCCAATTAAAAATTACCCCATACTGTTCAAATCTTTCTTTCACAGTTTTTCACATTTTTATTGGCTTTATTAAGAAAGATAGCTTCATAAAGTTTCCCTTATCAAAACTCCCAGCAAATATAGTGCCAACAGTTTGAATTTAGATTGCATCTAAAGTTTTGTTTACTGCATAAGCCCGGTGTATACCCTTGGGCGGCTTCCACCCAGTGACAAACATTCAATGTTAATAAATCTATTCTTCCAGAAGGGATCGATAATGTGTTATTTTTGCCTTGAGGGAAATGGCTTATAACTCAGCCTGCAGAGAAAAATACCTACTTGCTTCAGTAGGTGGTAGTAGCATATTCCCTTGAATACTTTCCATCTTTGTGTTAAATAATACAGCTGCTCACTTTTGATTCCCAAGGCCACAAAACTGCACTCGGATAAATATGGGATGCTAATTGTAAGCAGAATATTTTGTTACACAATTTCCTTTTAGAAACACAAAGTAGTTATTTTTGCTAAGGAATTAGCTTTTGAACATTGAATACATTTTCTAATCACAAAAATTATGTTACTATCACAAAACAAATTCCTTATATAGAAATTATTTTGTATTAAGACAACTGTTCTTTGCATTACATTCTACCCATTATGAAGAATATTGCCCAACAAAGTGCATTTTTTATTCCAAAATGATTAATATTATTGTTGTCAAAAAGGATTGAAGGAATAGAAGCTTCCTGTTACCATTAACAGATTCCACCACAGTTTCTTGTGACTACTGAGTAATGAGTATAAATCTAAGTGGTCATCCTTGAGCATCTGCTTACAGCATATGATGTTTCCTAGCTCTGTCCAGCTGCTAATAAGTCATGTGAGGAGGCATAAGCTTCAGGTTAGGTTCGAGAGCTTGACCTCAATTCTAGCTTTATTTGAACTTTTACAAACACATTAATATGAAATTGGTGTTAATCATGCTAATGACAATGGCTTAACTTCTCTGGATAACATGATTTACATTGTGGGACTTTAATATATATATATATATATATATATATATATATATATATATATATATATTATATTATATATATATATATATACACATACACACTGTATCAGACCACAAGCTGTGGTCTGATGAAGAAGCTGTAGCTTCGAAATGCATTACCATTCCTTGCCACTGTGAATAATCACACTTCCTGTTCCTGTGAAGTCACGACCAGCTGCTTCTTGTTTCCTGCCTCCTGGTTCCCAGCATTTTCTGGATCCCTGTAAGATCACACCAGTGCCCCAGGCTGCAAAGGGAAGACATTTATGAGACTCCAGGACTGGCGATTTTCACTGCATACTGAACTCATCTAATTTAACCTGTGAGTTACTACTTGTTTTTATTAAATATATGATTTATACTGCACTCAGTCTGGCGCCCCTCTGTTCCCATATCCACCTCGTGAAAGACTATAAACACTCTGCACTCACCAGATATGATGGACTCCCTTACCGTATAGCAAGGAGAGTCTGCTGAGCTTGTAGGTCTTGTAGGTCTTATTGAGGGATCTATCCCACTTCAATATCCTCTGGTGAGTCCCACTGGTGGAGATTACCTCCAATGATGGCTCCAGGGCTCCAAACTCAGATTGTGCAGGTATGCAATGCATGGAAAGAAAAACTTCTCATGGCGTAAAGTCCTTGGGTGATTTTATTCAATGTAAGGCATTTTACATGGTTAAAAACTCTTAGGAATGATTGCATGAAAATCAAAATAAGAATAAAAAGGACTAAGCCTCTATGAGTGTGGGAGCAATGGTTGCTGCCAGTTACCTGGTGCGCGTTCCACTCTCTGGGCCAAAAATGACACAGAAGATTCATCTTGATGCGTTTCGTCATCTATGTATGATGTTGTCAAAAGCAGGAAGCTTTCTTGTGTGTCAAACGCTTATGTAAACTTCTCATGACAAATTTCACTCCTCAGCATCCAATCACTCGTTTGGTTTCTGTATTGTTAACCCCTTCTATTGAATTTCTTGTGTACTGATGGTAACTTAATAAGGACATCTTGTGTTTAATCTTACTAATTGCACCCCAATGCCATGTGCATGCTGTTAACACTATGTATTGTTTATCTTATTGGTAGTGTGAAGAATTGTGTGAAATGAAGTGAAATGTAATAAATGCAAAGGGGAGAATGAAACTGAATAAAATAAAATAAATCTAAACATGTAAATAAACATATAAATAAAAATATATAAATTAAAAATAAAAATAATGAAAAAAATAAATGATAATACAAATCAAATTAAAAATAATATAAATAATAAAAATAAAATTTAAGCTTAATGAAAGCATAAAAAAATGGGTGGTGTTCTGGGTCTTAATTAAACTATGTTTGCCTCCCTTCTGTGCAATGTGAATGAATAAGCCTCCCTTCTACAGTGGGAACTACATGATGGTCTATTCTTTACAATATTGTGGTAATATTAAAATTAAAAATTGGAAATAAAACAATTGATATGTATATCTATATTTAGGTCTGCTGGACTCAGACTACCCAATTCATGTATCCAACAAGTCTTTTGAGACACGGCTCATATCATGTCATATTAGTTCCCCTCCAATATGAGTCTATTTTGTCTATCCCACATACTTTTGTCAGACTAGGATCCCTGTTATGGTGTGTTATACAATTTTAGGGACAGACTATGATGCTTATACCCTTTCATATATTGTCCAGAAGTTTCCTAATCCTTCTACATAATTATCTGGTTGAAAATGAAAGAAAGAGATTGCGCTATGGTGTAACAAATGTATTATTGGTATGAGCTGCCTCTACCTAATATTACAACCCAATGGATGAAAATAAACCAATGAAAAAAGAAGTAGACCTGGCGCTATAACTTTAGATCATCAATTGTGATGGGACCAAATATTAATGGTGTTCCTTATAAAAACAAAAATTAAAACTAAATTAAACAGTGGTCTAAAGGTATAGCGCCAGGTCTACTACTTCTTTTTTTATAATTATCTGGTTGTCCAGCCTACATATTGTAGGCCACAAGGACAGGCCAGCAAGTATGTGACATGTACTTTGACACATTATAAGTTTATTTATCTTTCTTAGTAATAAAATATGTAAATGTGTTTTTTTTTTCTAGGTCTCTCTTTAACGTTCATACACATCTTACATCTCCTACCTGTATATAATCCTTTATGGTCAAAACATTTTCCCAGTCTTTTCGAAGGATCAGGTACAGTTTGCACCAATCTGGCCCTCAAATTGGGTGCTCTTATAGACAAATCAGAAAAATTTGATTTGATTAGATTTAAAATAAAATTAAGTATTTCTACTCCCCCCCCCCCCCCCCCCCAGCCAAACAATTATTTAACCCATGCAGTATGAAAGGGACTGCACTCACTTGATGGGTACATTTAAAAGCAGCCCAGAGTTTATCTTTAATTTACTCGGTTTGCAGACCTGATGCCACCATTATGAGGAGTTCCCAATTTCACTCCTAATTGTTGTTTGCATACACAGAAGTTGGTGGGAACACTCAAATTTCCCAAATGTACAGTAACAGTCAGAAATTATGACTGGGAGATTTTAATGTTGGAGTATATAATATTTATAAAATCTATGCTCCACCTACATCTAAAATGACACTTTTGGGTAGACTAACCCTTAGGTTATACAGAATAAATACATTATCATACAACTGAATATATTTTGCACTACTAAAATGCATTTTATAAATACATAGTTTAATGTCTTATTACAGAAGTGTAATTTTAGGCATAAAATGTCTTGCAGACAAACAACACCCCATAGATGAAAGACACAAAGCATGCTGTAAGCCCCACCACGTGCAATAAGTAATTTAATATTCGTGTGTCCTAGGTTAACCTCACTGTTTTAATATGCTTAGTGTCCCAGGTTCACTTCACTGCACTTCACTGCAATTTTTTTGACCTTTATAAAACTCCTTATTTCAGAATGAGTAACCAAAAACAAATTCATCTGTATCCAAAGCAAGAATACTGGAAAACTGGGAATGTATTCATTTATAAGTTTCATGTTTAACCACTTGCTTACTGGGCACTTAAACCCCCCTCAGTCCCAGACCAATTTTCAGCTTTCAGCGCTGATGCACTTTGAATGACAATTGCGCGGGCATACAACACTGTACCCAAATGAAATTTTTATCATTTTTTTCCCACAAATAGAGCTTTCTTTTGGTGGTATTTAGTTACAGCTCAGAGTTTTATTTTTTGCTAAACAAACAAAAAAAGATGCAAAAAAAATAAAAATAAAATCATGTTTTAATAGTTTGTTATAAAATTTTGCAAACGGGTCATTTTTCTCCTTCATTGAAGTGCGCTGATTAGGCGGCACTGATAGGCTGCATTGGTGGGCACTGATGGGCTGCATTGGTGGGCACTGATGGGCTGCATTGGTGGGCACTGATGGGCTGCATTGGTGGGCACTGATAGGCTGCACTGGTGGGCACTGATAGGCATAGTTAAGGCGGCACTAATAGGCACAGATAAGGCGGCACCGATGGGCACAGATAAGGCGGCACTGATGGGCAAAGATGGGCACAGATAAGATGGCACGGATGGGTGGCACGGATAAGTGGCACGGATGGGTGGCACGGATGGGCACTGATAGGTACCACAGATAGATGGGACTGATGGGCACTGATAGGTGGCACTGATGGGTGGCTCTGATAGGTGGCACTGCTGGGCACTGATGGGCGGCACTGCTGGGCACTGATGGGCGGCACTGCTGGGCACTGATGGGCGGCACTGGGGTGCAGCACCTTTGAGGCACTGTGGGTGGCACTGTGGGTGGCACTGTGGGTGGCACTGTGGGTGGCACTGTGGGCACTGACGGGGGGCACTGACGGGGGGCACTTACTTTTGCGTTTTATTTTACTTCAGGATGGCACTGCGGGAGGCAGGTGGGCACTGGCAGGTGGCAGGTGGTCCCTTGTATTGATGGCCGTGATCGGGACTGATGTCCCGATCACGGCCGCCGGTGATCGGCTTTTTTTTTTTTCTCCTCGCGCTGACAGGAATAATAGCCGATTACCGGCTCCGTTCTATCACATGATCAGCTGTCATTGGCTGACAGCTGATCACGTGATAAGGGGTCGGGATCGACCCCTTGCACGGATCGGTGATCAGGCGAGTCTCATGGACTCGCCGATCACAGAGCGCGCCGCGCGCGCCCCTCAGGGGGCGCGCAGGCCGCTCGTAACCGGGACGACGTCAATAGACGTAGTCCCGGAAATGTAGGTCCGCGCTAATGCCGTCATTTGGCAATAGCGCGGATCTCAAGTGGTTAAACTTATTTTCTGATCCACTGTATAGCAATAGAGTGTTTTGGGCACATATTAAAATCACCATTTAAATGGTAAATTTAAAAAAAGATTATGTTGTAATTATATATAAGAATTGTTTATTATAAGGTTTACCCATTTTGATCCAATCACACCTTGGTCGTCTGTGTATAAATATATATATATATATATATATATATATATATATATATATATATATATATATATATATTTATTTATTTATTTATTTATTTCTAGCTAATTTATGGACACCAGACCACCAGCTCATATGGTTCCACCTATGTTAACTAAATAGTTTATGTGCAGCTCACCTGGTCACTACTTTGGATTTTTCATTTAGTACATTCTTTAAATAAACATGATTCCAAAAATTAAATGCACCCCAACTCCAATTTATATAAAAAGAAGTGCTTAAAAACAGTAACCAAAAAATTCCCTATCCTGAGCTTGGTCTTTTTTTCATTAAAAATTCAATTCAATTGAATTTAAAAGAACAAAGCTGTTTGATGCTTTGATTGTACTATATCTCGTAGCTATTTATTATAGCGCTGGAGCATAAATGTGTGCTTGTTTGCAAAAATAAATATAAAATGAATATTAATTTGAAGGTTTTTTTTTTCAATGAAACATTATATCTAAAAATGAATTTAGCTATGTAGTATACTGCAGATCTACACATATTTCTTAGAATCAAAAATATACTACTTGAGAGTTTTCTGCAAAGGTCACTTTCCTTAGTAATATTTCATATGTGCTTGTGATCTCTTCAAACTGTAATAACCTTTCAAATGAAAACCTTATCAACACTGACACTGTTTATTCCAAGGCAGACATTCTCTGAAAATGCTGCATTATTAGAACTGAATGTATTTTGTAATAAAAGTGGCAGTCCTTTGTTTGTAAACCTTAACATTAGAATTAATGGTAAATACAACCCTGTACTCAGTGGTTATTTGTTATATGCTGATTTGTTTATTCTCCTCTGCCTTTGCTTTCACTGTTTTGCAGTTCACAACAAACGATGATTGCAACTCTAGCTTACAAATACAGTTTTTTGGATATTCTAGAAATAAGTATCCAAGCACACTTCTTGCATTTGTCTAAGTTGGTGAGGGTGAGAATCCATTTGGAAAGTCCATTAACATTTGATCAGAAGCCTAAAAGAAAATAAGCTTTGTTGTCAGAGGCCATAACTTTTATAGTCGCATCCGTTCCAAATCCCAGAGACACTGTCTCTCCCACCCACATTTTTTTTTTCATTTTTTTATTAATTTCAGAGTTAGAGGATACAAACTTGTACAAAGAGTACAAAAGTAAATACAACTTATACAAAAAGTACAAAAAGAGAGAGTACAAAGAAGATTAGGTCCAGAAGTGTAAGGCTGTCATATAATTCAAATTCATAGATGAGGGAGCATTACAAAACTTTAGCTCACTAAGAATCTATCAGATAAGACCAATACAACACTTTAGTTCCCATCCTCTTTAGCCATGGCCCGCAAGAGGAAGGAGACACATCACTCTAAAAGACTCCCGCACTTCTTCTCGCCAGTGGATTGGGAGAAGAACCAAGATGGCGCTGGTGGCCGTTTACCGGCTGCATCCAGTGGCTCTCCCCAGACCCCACAGAGCCCTCGCTCACAGGCAGGCTCCCAGAGAAGCTCACCCAGCATCTCTACGCCCCTTTCTAGCAGCCCAGCTACATCTAAGCCCAGGCTGGACGTTGGCTCTCCTGCTGCAGAGCTGCTTAAAGGGCACATAACCGTGGATGACACAAGGGAACTGATAGACCCTATTAACTCATTCCCTACTGCCAATCAACCTATTTTGGACATGACATTGAAAGACATGCTGGTCTCCCTCCGCAGCTCTCTACACTCAGAGATGATGACCTGTATACAAAGCTTTAAAACTAAGATAGGGGAGCTGAGAGGCAGCATCGACCATGTGGAGAGAAAGTTTGCTTATTCTTATAACTCCCTGGTTGACTCCCATAATGAGCAGTCTGATAAAGTTGACTGGCTCAAAGCAAAAGTTGCAGATTTAGAAGACCGCTCACAAAGAAATACTGTGAAAATCCATGGTATTCCTGAAGCTATTCAGCAACCTCAATTCCATCAATATGCCACAGATATCATTAAAGGATTTCCTCCAGATGCGTCGGATTCTGAGACAGTAATTGACAGGATCCACCTCCTTCCCAAACCAGATTTCTTCGCTGACAACTATCAGCCGATGTGCTGATGCAGGTACAGCTCTACCACATTAAGGATCAATTTATGATGGCATTCTGCAAATGCTCCCAACCTCCTAACAAATATGCTGCAATTCAAAACTATGCAGACCTGTCCCAATACACTATGAGAAAACGCTAAAGCTTACTGCCTATCACTAAGGCTCTACGCAACCACAGCATAATCTTCTTAGGGCTACCCCACTACACTGACAATCACCCGAATGGATCAGCTACCCTGATCTCATCCTTAGAGGATGGCCTAAATCTGCTACGTTCCCGGACATTCTATCTGATCAGGAGCTTACTCAACACTCTCCTACCCAGAAGCTGGACACTCAGAAGGACTGGAAGTTGGTGTCTCACAAATGCTGCAACAAAAAATACAACACACATCCTCAGGGCCGCTGATAGGGCAGTATAACCAGCCCTGTTGTACCGGGCCCAGCTAGCAGGGGGGGTCCGAGCAGATTTCTAGCTAAAAAAATGAATTTGCTAAATAACTTTATTAACCTGCTCCTACTTGATTGGCAAGGTATATAGTACCTTCCTGGGCCCCATCAGGTTAATAGAGGGGCCCAGGAGGTGAGAGAAGAAGAGGGACTTTTTCTCCATTTTCGGGTGGAGGCATACAATCCCTGCTCTGCATCTGTGTACCTTGTGCTCACTGTATACTTTCCTGGGCGGATGGATTCAATTGTAATGCGGCTCCCTTCCCTCAATAAGTGCCGTGCTGCTGCAGCCTGAAGGAGAGGCTGAAAGAGAGAGTAATCCCAACGCTGGTCCCACAGGCAAGCAATTCCCCTACACACATTACATCACACACACTGACACATCACACAGGCTGAGGCTTAGTCCCCTGACTCCCCATTGCTCATGGTCATTATGATGATCAAAGCACAGCCGGTTCTCTATGGCTTGATCAGTGTAACCTGACTATGTGGTGCTGACTTTCTTAATATATGGCTGTGCTGTGTGTTACAGACTATAACTCAGCACAGCCATAAGAAAGTCAGCACCACACAGCATGTTACACTGACAGAGCCATACAGCACCCGCTGTGCTTTGATCATCATAATGACTATGAGCACATAGTGAGATGCCAATTTACACATATGATGGGGGAAGGGACAGTAAAAACACACAGCCAAGCTGCATTTTTACCACCCCCAAATCACTCCCCTTTAAGAATTTTTCACCCAAGCTTTGCAATCAGGTCCGCCTGTCAGTTTTTCCTGTGGACCAGTGGGTACAGTAGCTGTGTATAATGGGCACAGTGGCTGCGTTTGATGGCACAGTAGCTAAGTTTGATGGGCACAGTAGCTTAGTTTGATTGGCACAGTAGCTATGTTTGATGGCATAGTGGCGGAAATTGATGGGTACAGTAGCTGCGTATGATGGAACAGTGGCAGCAATTGATGGCACAGTGGTGGCAATTGATGGGTACAGTAGCTGCATATGATGTTCATATGACTTTCAGATTGTTTGCGCCCCCCTCATAAATTTTGAGCACCGCCTGCCACTGATGTGGACCGATTGAAAGCCCCATGTAGCTCTACAGGAGTCCAGATATGAATTGACTTGTGTCCATTCAGGTAAAAAAAAAAATAAAATAGAATAATAATGGTTATTAAAGCGGAGTTCCACCCAAAAGTGGAACTTCTGCTCATCTTATTCCTCCCCCCCTCCGGTGCCACAATTGGCACCTTTTGAGGGGGAAATGGGGGGGATAAGGTATCAGCTATCCTTTTCCACTTCCAGGATTCCCTGGCACAGAGCTGTGATGTCACCGCAGGGCTCCCTCCTCCTCCCATGGCCCCTGGGCCAAAAGGGGAGAGAAGCGGGGCCTCGCGCATCTGCAGTAGGGTTTCCGGCGTGAAGCTTAAAGGCTACACTGATGGGTTCCCTTACCCGTAATGGTGGCGGAGCACCCAACAGCTGATGGAAATATCCGCTGCGGGTGTCGACATTGCTGGACTCCAGGACAGCTAAGTGTCCATTTATTAAAAGCCAGCAGCTGCAGTATGTGTAGCTTCTGGCTTTTAGGGTTTATTTTTTTGGGGAGCGTAACACCACTTTAAAGGTTCACCTTTTGGAACATCTTACATGTTTCAGATCCTGCCACCTTTCCCCCAGATTTCGTGACAGCATGGGGTCAGGGGCGGAGCCAGGGGTGGGGTTGTGGGCGGGGCCAATGGGCCCTGTCAGGTACGCTGTATGGGGCCCCGTGATTTCTAACAGCGGCCCTGCATACCCTCCTCAAACTAATCCTGTAACAAGCACAACAAAGCCCAGTGGCACTTAGGAGCCCAAAGCCCACTATCTCACCCCCAGTTATAATGTGCAGTATTACTGCTAACAGATTCCTGTTCGGATCCCCTTTTATATCCTATTACCGTATTGTTTGTTTATTGTTCTTACATGTTGACTTTTTCTCTTATTCTTACTCTAACTGTCCTACGTGGATCTGAACCATTCCGAATCTAACATGAGTCACCTGAGGTACTGTTCAATCTTTCCTCTCTTTATTACAAATGGTAATTAAGTGTATCTATTTTAATGTCAAGGGATTAAATCACCCCGTTAAAGGATAGGCACTATGGAAAGAAGCCCTTAAACTAGAAGCTGACATTGTATGCTTCCGGGAATCCCACTTCCATGCATCCAACACTCAAGCATAGACTATTCCTTCACATCTTCCTGGCCTCAGCACCTATGAAACAAAGAGGAGTAGGCATAGCTATCAAAAACTCAGTTGCCTTCAACCTACTAGAACTTTATGCTGACCCAGAGGGTAGATACCTAATTCTAATATGTGAACTTAATAATAAATCCTACACGATTGCCAATATCTATTCTACTAATGCCAAATCTGATTTATCAGAAAGATGCTTTGCAAGATTATTCCTCTTCGGAACAGTCCCTTGTTTTATTTACAATGTACATCTACTTTACTTATTTAAAGAGGAACTGAACTCCAGAAGCTGTGCCCAAAAAAGGCAGGCAGAGGATAAATGTTCTAGTTACCAGTTTTGTCTGTAGGCTCCATGCAGCTCCCCCATTACTGACTTACCATGTTTTTTTCTGCACTGTCTCTGTGTGAATGTGGCAATCTTGGTAGAGGAAAAACTTTGCTTCTTCAAAGTAGAAGATCCAACAAGGAGAACAGAGGGCAACACAGTAGTGACATCACAAAAAAAAGTGTAATGAGGGGGTGGGTTTATTCACTCCCCACATTCCCTTACTAGTGCCTCCTACACATTGCACCCACATTGTAATGGGATGCAGTGTAAAGGACATCTAAATGGCAGTTTGTAATGAGGGGGCAGCGTTATGCATTCCACTATTTCCCTCACTGGCTACATGCACCTGGCAGATAAGAAGTAAAGATTTCATGCTGTGGCTGGAAACAGAAGACAGGTATTTTAAAAATCGAAATTTGGATTTTAAAAGAGAAGTATAGGAATTAACCATTTAAGCCTGTGCAACATACCATTACTTTAGCAGGTTGAATCAGTAATAACAGGATGATGCCTGCAGAACTAGGGCATCATCCCAGTATCTTTGATTTTTGCCGGTGGTGCACTTTTCTATAAAAACGATCCTTGTGGCTAACCCCCCCGCCCCCTTTACCATCATCTTCTTGGGCTCTCCCATCCCACCAGCATGTCCCTGATCATCTTTATAGTCTAGGAAAAATGGAAGTGATGAGTATTTAGTCACTTCCGGTTAAACCAGAATGTAAACAAGACATGCCTGGCTTGTAAAAGCACCAGATTAAACTGATCTCAGTTTGATCTGATGCTATGAAGGCCAGGGGAGAGATATTGGTTCTAATAGATCCCAGAGCTCTCTATAAAGAGGACCTGTCACGGCCCATGCTAATGGCAATGATCATGAGTACCTCCACGCAACCACTATCAATAGTGTCTGAGTGCAAGTAAATGGGTGCTGCTAACATACATATGCGTTCCTGCATGTGGATGTAATGGTTATAGCTAATTATGCGGCACTCCCTAACAATAACTTATGTGTTATATTAAAATGTATACATCACTTATATCATAAAAAAAATTAATAGGTGCAAATTTTTATAAGAAAATACAGAAATAGTATAACACTCCACCACCACATTAAATTGCCACAATTTCCACAATGTAATAAAAGTCTATAAATGTCAATGACTACAATATTAATCCAGTCAAGTCTCACAGTGAGATGTCCACAATGATTCCTTATCCACTTTGTGCTTAGATAGTTGCAATGTGTCCCCACCATCATGCAAGTGTGATCCCACCACCTGCACTCACCTTAAGGTATGGACCTAAAAAGTCAAATGTGCTTGGACCTCTCAGGGGTATGAATAGGTAGGTATTCCTTCAATACAGGTGTCCTCATTGAGTTGCAATAATATTGGTGGTAATAATGGGCTAGTATCTCTTTAAGAGGTCCTCTTTAACATTTACTTTGCTCCCAATCCCAATCTTTGCTCCCATGTCTCATGCTGTCACAAGGGATGTTGTTTATCCCTTGTGATAGAAATAAAAATCAACAAAAAACTAAAGTTAGTGTAAAAAAAAAAATTTAAGTAATGCAATTATTTTTTTGGTATCCCACTGTGCTTGTTCAAAAGGATGAGCACATGCATCTGTCCTATAAGCATATGTAAATGGTGATCGCACCAAACATGTGAGGTATTACTGGGAATGTCAATGAGAGTAATAATTCTAGCACCAGACTTCCTGTGTAGCTCTAAACTAGTAACATGTAAAGGCCATCAAAGTGTGGCCTATGCCTTTAATATTTTACCAATCGGGTTTTATATCGTGTTTCTTTGCCTTAAAGGAGAAGCCCAGACTAAGCTCGTTTCGCTGGGCTTCTCCTGTGGGCCCCTGGAGTGCAATTTATTTTGCACTCCTGTGACCCATTTTCAGCAGAAAGCGGACTGAAGTCTGCTCTCTGCTGACGTCACAGGAATCAGTCCAGACACTGCATCATCCCAACAATGGGTGTCTGGACAGATGCCCCTCTCAAGGAGCCACTGAGAGCCTGAGATGGCCACTCCCCACCCTTCCACAGCTCAGCATTCCAGTGAGCATGGAGGAGCAGAGCGGAGAGATGCTGATTGACAGTCAGCAGCTCTCTGCTTGGGGAGCTGAGAGAACCAAGCCATTGGCGATGTTCAATCACTCGGTTCTTACTGTAGAGGTGCCGGGGGACAGATGCAGCATCGGACTGATTCTGCATCCACCTAGGTAAGTATGATGGGGAAAAAAACAAACAAACTCATACTTCTCTTTTAAGTTCTGGAGTACCGGGCTGTGGAGGGGGGAGAGAGGGGCTGGCTCAGGCTCTCTGCAACTTGCTGAGAAGCTAAGCCAGCTGCTAGTCCAGGCATCTGAGTGGATCCCAACTTTAAAGTTGGATGTCTGCAGAGTCTGGACTGGCTCTGTGAGGTCAGCTGACTGCAAGCTTTAACCTCCTATAATGGGTCACAGGAGTGCAGAATGAAGTGCACTCCTGTGATCCATAGGGGAATTATAGCCAAAAGAGCTTTGGCTATACTTTTCCTTTAATATCTTCTTTGAGATTAGTTAGAGAGGTACCATAAGTGTGAACTGCATCCAGAATTTTATTTAAAGAAGGTTCTGGTGCATCATTAGTTAACATTGAAAGCAGTAGCAGATTAATATCCTTATTCACAGTGTTGGAGGGGAAGGGAATGCGAGGTATGCAGCATGACTCCTGCATCCTGTGTGTGCTCCCAAGATCATGAAGACTCTGCAGGAGGGAGAAGTGACCAGTGCAGCAGGAGAGGGTTGGAGCGAGTTTTGGCAAGAGGCAGGGAAAACCTGCTCACTTTGTGTGTCTCTGCTGTTGACTCTGAGACAGTGCCGCTCTTCCACCCTGGATCTGCTGGCTGCTCGGTTCCCTCTTCTGTCTAGAGGATTTTGTCATGGTCCCGGTACAGTTAAGCAGGAGTGACAGTTGTTCTTCCTGGATAAGCAGCCCTGAAGGGGGAGGTCTGTAGGTCCCCAGAGAAGGATATTAGACAGGATGCTGAATGGAGATGCTCACATGGTTGGCTAAACCACACCCCCAGGATTCAAATTTTGCCGCCACCTCTCCTGGCACCCTAAGGCAGCTACTTTAGCCGTCTTATGCTGGTGCAATCCCCATGCTTAGGCACATAAACATTTCTAAATTTTGTTTACAACACATTCGATTTCTACTTTTTTGAATTCAGATCCACTTTAACTCTCCTGATAGTTTCCTATTTCTATTTATTGGGGAGGTCTCTGGCTTGAGTTTCTGGGTCCGCACAACTGCTATTACTATTATTAGGGGTTCTCGCTTTCCCTGTTTTTTGTTTTGTTTTGTTTTTTAGCTTTGAAAAGAGAGGGGGTGGGTTAGATAGAAATAAAAATGTTTCCCTGTTTGGTAAAAAATCCCCAAGACAAAGTGAAGAGAAATCTCTGTTGGAGGCAGTAAGAAAACAAATTGGATCTAATCTGTGCTGGGACAAGTTCATCCAGCGCCCGTGGAAAAAGAAGCCAAATTGCTCCTCCCTCTCCCTTTTCATGATATGCATGCTTAGGGAATCCTACACCCAGCAGACACTCACTTGTTAAAATCACTGCCACTGTCACTCCTCCTGTAAGCCTTGCAACAAAAGGAAGGTGCCCCCATCCCTACATTAAACCATCGTGCCCAGGGCAACAGTCTTTCCTGCCCACCCCTTGTCCCAGCCCTGGTTATATTCTTTTCCTCACTCTAATTTAAATCTCTAGCCAAAATGTACAAAAAAAATTTTTTTTTGGCTTGGCATATACTTTTTTTTTCCCTTAGAGAGACCCCGCAGGAATGCCTTAGTGGAGTCTCATGCTACCGGCCCACTAGCAGATTGTTTATTAAAATGGAGGAATTCCCTCAATGCTTCAGGGATAGGGTCAGAAGCAGGGAACAGGGTTAACTGAAAGGGATTAACTCTCCACAATGGTGTGGCAGTTGAGGCTGCAATAGTGGCATATACCCAGAATGGAGAGGGATCCAAGAGGAGGCGAGGTTCGTTTGCAGTATCTATAACATGTGGGAGCAGAATATAATTTCCTATACCCATATCAATTCTAGAGAGGCCTCCATGGGAGGCATAATAGAAAGAGTAGCATTGTACAGCCCTGTTACGCCCCCTCCAGACATCTTGCAGACCCATCTCTGAGAGCAAGGCAGCGAAAGTGGTTTCATGGGACATCACCTGTTTAGCTCCAGGATGGGTGAACAACAATAACATTATTAAAGCCCCCTGGAGCTAATACTGGAACCCTGGAGTGCAATTCCATGAATTGCACTAGTTTCTTCAGAGGATCTGAGGAGAAAGGTGGAGGGATATACAAAGCAGCAACAATACATCGAAACCCCCAAGGCTACATAGTAAAAAATACAAATTTACCATCTCTGTCAAACTGCTTCTACAATTGAAAGAAATATTATGGGCAATCAGCACGTTCACTCCACTAGAGAAAGAGGAGTAGGTGGAATGGATTTGTACAGGACATTTATGGGAGTTGAGGAGGCGGACAGAGTCAGGTTGTAAGTGCATCTCCTGGAGACACACAATGTGTGGCTTCATTCTAGACAGAAACTGAAACATTGCTCAACGCTTAGTTTTATCACTCAGGCCCCTCACGTTCCATGAGAGGAAGAGCAATTCCTTTTCAGGGTTATCAGGCATAATACTGGCAAGTCAAACATGGGGAACACTGCAAACCCTTTCCCCCTTCTGTAAAGCATTACCCACATTGTGAATTAGCAGCCTAAGCAGTAGGTTTTCCAAATATATACTTTGGAACGTCTTGTCTCCCAGAGAAAAAAAAAACACACTTAGAGCGCCCTCTAGTGTCAGATTGCAAATCAGTTAGTTGTTGAATAATCCAGTCCAGACCCATTAGCAGAAGAAAATAAAAATAAAACTGTAAAGAAAAAAGGGGAAGAAAACCAGGAAAAAACTGTGTACATAGTTTGAGGTCAACAGGACCCCTGGAGTCATAGCATACCCCTCAACATGAGGGGAAAAGAGTCCACTCAGGACTATTTTGTTGGGGGGGCAGTAACGTAGCCCAGGGGGCTTTACAATAGCTGATGTCAAGCGTGACCACTTGAAGAATGCCCCATAACATGGTGTATCAGCAGAGCAATGCAGGAAGGAAACAACAGGCCATGGGAATGAGAAACAACCATTTATAACCTACACCACTGCATAGCTCATATCAAACACAATGCTCCGATGAAAAAAAATGCAGATTTCTTTTATCAACCTTCAGGCTGACGCTGTGCAAGGTTTGGTTCCTTCCTGTCCAGCCAGTTTATGGCAGATGTAGGATTGTCAAAGAAGTGAGAGGATCCATTAGCAAGGACCTCTAACTTTGCTGGGTACAGCATAAAATATTGAACATTCAGGGCCCAGAGCCTTTTTTTTTGATATCCAGGAATTTCACCCTTTGTCCCTATTCCAAGAAGTCAGGAAACAGAGAGATTTTTGGGTTATCTACTTCCAGAGAGGCAGCCATTCTGGCCTTAGACATAACGGTATCCCTGTCTCTGTAGTTGAGGAGATGAAACAGGAAGGGTCTTGGTGGCGCTCCCTGCAGTGGGGGATACATTGGGACTCTATGGGCTCTCTCAACTGCAAACATAGGTGAAAAAGTGTCTCGCCCACAAGTGTCAGCTAGCCATGCTTCAATAGGTTCTTGCCTTCTGCTTTCTCAGGGATGCCCACCACACGCATGTTGTTTCTTCGAAAGCAGTTTTCCATGTTCTCCAACCTAGATGCGTTAGCAGAAGCAACAGAATGAACAAATTTAACATCTCTCTGCAATGGCCACTAAGTCACTACTGTATCCCCTAGTGACTGTATCCTGTAGTGACATATTTTATTCTTCTGTTACAGGGAGCAGCTGGTTGGATTTAATAGATGCATTACAGAATTGGTTTAAGAATTAACACTTTAGAATAAGTATCCTTTATTAAATGAGGCCAATTGTGTGTGAATGAGGCCAATTGTGTTCCTTGGCCCATTAAACCCTTGAATTTCTTAACACCCAGTGGTTGACAAATAACTGCTTACATCCATACTACAGCTTAAATTAACAGAATCTGTCACATTAAACATGTTACACAGGAGAGCTTAATTTGCAAAGATCTTAGAGGCAAGAGGATTGAACCACCTTTCTTATGGTAACCTCCCTGATGTCTTAAATTGAATGTGTGCTTTGCAGTTGAAGATGCAGGGTAAGGCAGCTGATTCACTTTAAAGCCAGCCCCAACAACATATTATTTTTATACCATCGCTAGAAAGAAGCCAATACTAACAATAGTATCGTATTTATTAGTGTTTAACCACTTAGCAACCGGCCCATAGCCGAATGACGGCTACAGGGCGGTTGCTTAACTCCGGGAGGGAGTACTATGACGTCCTCCCAGAATTCCACTCTCATGTGCCTTCTGGGGTACGCACCCGATAACTTCAGTGACCACTGGGTTCAGAGGACCCGGCGCATCATAGATCACGGTGAACGGCCACTGATCGCTCCGTCACATGTAAACAAACTGGTGTGATTTCCGGTTCCTCCCTCCCCTCTCCGTCCAGTGTGAGCAGAGATGGGAGAGATCAGTGGCAGCAGGGCTGTGGGTTGCATGTGTAGTGCCCACATTGCTGCTTAAGGCAGATCCATCAATCCATCCATCCATGCTCACCCATCCATACTCTGCATACCCATCCATACTCTGCATAGCCATCCATACTCTGCATAACCATTCATACTCTGCATAACCATCCATACCCATCCATACTCTGCATGCCCACCCATCCATACTCTGCATGCCCACCCATCCATACTCTGCATGCCCATCCATCCATACTCTGCATGCCCATCCATCCATACTCTGCATACCCATCCATCCATACTCTGCATACTCATCCATCCATCCATCCATGCTCACCCATCCTCATCCATACTCAGCATACTCATCCATCCATCCATCCTCAGCAATACTAATCCATTCATCCATCCATGCTCAGCCATCCCATCCACCCCATCCATAATTAGCCATACCCATCCATACTCAGCCGTACCCAGCCGTACTCAGCCGTACCCAGCCGTACCCAGCCGTACTCAGCCGTACCCAGCCGTACTCAGCCGCACCCAGCCGTACCCAGCCGTTCTCAGCCGTACCCAGCCGTACTCAGCCGTACCCAGCCGTACTCAGTCATACTAAGCCATACCCATCCATATTCAGCCATACCCAGCTGTACCCAGCCGTACTCAGCCACACTCAGCCACACTCAGCCACACTCAGCCATACTCAGCCATACTCAGCCATACTCAGCCATATCCAGCCATATCCAGCCATATCCAGCCGTACGCAGCCGTACGTAGCCATACCCAGCCATACTCAATCGTGCTCAGTCATACCCAGTCATACTCAGCCATACCCAGCCATACTCAGCCGTAACCAAACATACTCAGCTGTACCCGGCCATACTCATTCATTCTCAGCCATCCCCATCCACGGCTCATCCATCCCCATTCATGCTCATCCATGCCACATCCATGCCACTACAGTGCCTCACAAAAGTGTAATAAGTAGTCAAATTTGATTTGAAACATATGTCCCTAGAACACCTGATGGTGCTCCCTGCATGTTGGTCCTCTGTATGTGGCCACGCTGTGGAAAAGTCTCACAATGGTATTGCCATACTCGGGAGGAGTAGAAGAATCTATTTTGGGGTACAATTTTTGGTATGTACATGTTATGTGTTAGAAATATTGTGTAAATGGACAACATTGTGTAAAAAAAAATGTGTTTTCATTTTCTTTACACATTTTCCAAAAACTTGTAGAAAAAAATGACATGTTCAAAAGACTCGATGTGCCTCATAGATTATACGTTGAGGTGTTTTCTTTTCAAAATGGGGTAATTTTTTGGGATGTTTCTATTGTCCTGGTTCTCCAGGGCCTTCAAAAGTGTAAGCCCTTGTACACACGGTCGGAGATTCCGACAACCAAATCCAACGGATTCTGTCCGTCGGATTTTGTCCGATGGATCTTGTCCGAAACTGTTGCATACATACGGTCGGACGAAGTTGTCGGAAAATCCGATCGTTCAGAACGTGATGGCGTTATTTCGTTAAGACGGGACTACGTTCAGGCTAGTAGCCAATAGCTTTGGTCTAGGAATTTGATCTGAGCATGCGTGGCACTTTGTCTGATCGGAATTCTCTACACATGATCGGAGTATGTCCGATCGGACCAGTTTGTCGGAAAATATTTCCAGCAAGTTGGAAAATTTGGTTCGGCGGATATTCCGACGGAAACAGTCCGATGCAGACCACACACAGTCGGATTATCCGACAAAACGGTCCGATAGGACACATTCGACCGTGTGTACAAGGGCTAAGAGGTAGTCAAGAAATTATATGTGTAATTTATGCTCCAAGAATGCCTGATGGTGCTCCCTGAATGTTGGGCCTCTGTATGTGGCCACGCTGTGTAAAAGTCTCACACATGTGGTATTGCCATACTCAGGAGGAGTAGCAGAATGTGTTTTGGGGTGTAATTTGTGCTATGCATATGCTGTGTGTGAGAAATAACCTACTAATATAACAATTTTGTGAACAAAAAAAAGAAAAGAAAATCTTGATTTTGCAAAGAATTGTGGGAAAAAATGACTTAAAGCGGAGGTCCACCCTAAAATGGACCTCCGCTCATCGGAATCCCCCCCCCCCTCCGGCGCCACAATCGGCACCTTTCAGGGGGGAGGGGGGTGCAGTTACCTGGATAATCCAGGTAACTGCACAAACTTCCGGGCTAGCTCTCTGCGGAAAGGGGCGTACGTTACGCCCCTTTCCGCAAGCGCCCGCCCCCTTCAGCAAGTGCCCCGCTGCCTGCTGGGAAACACACAGCTCCCAGAGGCAGCGGGGACCGTCCGGATTGCGCCGCGCGGCTCGCGCATGCGCAGTATGGAACCGGGAAATGAAGCCTAAAGGCTCCATTTCCTGATTCCCATACCCAAGATGGCGGCGGCAGGACCCGCCAGACGAGCGAGCGATCGGCTTCGGGTGCCGACATCGCGGGCGCGCTGGACAGGTAAGTGTCACTATTTAAAAGTCAGCAGCTGCAGTATTTGTAGCTGCTGGCTTTTAAAAAAAAAAAAAAAACGTGGAGTCCCGGTGGACTCCCGCTTTAAAAAAAACTCACCATGCCTCTTTGGAATGTCTACTTGGAATGTCTACTTTCCAAAAAGGGGTCATTTGGGGGGGTATTTGTACTTTCCTGGCTTGTTAGGTCTCAAGAAATGAGATAGGCCGTCAGTACTTCAGGTGTGATCAATTTTCAGAGATTGGCACCATAGCTTGTGGACTCTATAACTTTCACATAGACCAAATAGTATACACCAATTTGGGTTATTTTTACCAAAGATATGTAGTGGTATACATTTTGGCCAAAATAAATGAAGAAAAATTACAGATTTGCAAAATTTTATAACAGAAACAAAGAAAAATTCTTTTTTTTTTACAGAATTTTTCGGTCTTTCGGCGCAAAAAATAAAAAACCCAGCGGTGATTAAATACCACCAAAAGAAAGCTCTATTTGTGTGAAAAAAAATTCAAATAGGTACAGTGTTGCATGACTGAGTAATTGTCATTCAAAATGTGGGAGCACCGAAAGCTGAAAATTGGTCTGGTTATTAACCGGTTCCCGACCAGCGCACGACGATGTACGTCGACAGAATGGCACGGGCAGGCATATTGGCGTACATGTACGTCCAATCTTCAATGCCGCCCTGCCATCGGGACCCCCGTGCTTCCGCGCTGGTCGGGACCCCCGTGAGTCCGGTCGCGGGACCCGCGGACTCGATCACCGCGGGCATACCCGCGATCGTCTCACGGGACGGCTGAATGGAGGAAATGCCGTGTAAACAGCATTTCTCCATTCTGCCTAGCAACTAGTGACGCTGATCTCTGCTCCATGTGATTGGAGCAGAGATCAGTGTTCACTAAATGAAAGCCCAACCCCCCCACAGTTAGTAACACACCCCTAGGAACACTTAACCCCTACACTGCCACCCACTGGTTAACCCCTTCACTGCCAGTGTCATTTACACAGGAATCACTGCATTTATATAGCAGTGATTACTGTATAAATGACAATGGTCCCAAAAATGTGTCAAAAATGTCCGATGGGTCCCCCACAATTTTGCAGTCACAATAAAAATCGCTGATCGCCGCCATTACTAGTAAAAAAATAAATAATAAAAAATGATTAATAAAAATGCTATAAAACTATCCCTATTTTGTAAACCCTATAACTTTTGCGCAAACCAATCAATAAACGCTTATTGCGATTTTTTTTACCAAAAATATGTAGAAGAATACGTATCGGCCTAAACTGAGGGAAAAAAATTTTTTTTATATATTTTTGGGGGATATTTATTATAACAAAAAGTAAAAAATAATGCGTTTTTTTCAAAATTGTCGCTCTATTTTTGTTTATAGCGCAAAAAATAAAAACCGCAGGGGTGATCAAATACCACCAAAAGAAAGCTCTATTTGTGGGAAAAAAATGACATCAATTTTGTTTGGGAGCCATGTTGCACGACCGCGCAATTGTCAGTTAAAGCAATGCAGTGCCGAATCGCAAAAAGTGGTCTGGTCTTTGACCAGCAAAATGGTAATGTAATGTAAGTGGTTAAGCACACTTTTTGTATGTGAAGTTCATTTTCAGCTGAAATATTTTTTAAATTGTGGATAAAGTTAAAACTTCTATTCGTATGTACATTTTTTATATGTCACCATCAATGAGCAGTGTCTATTCTTCCTGTTGTGTCAAGCACCTATCAAATAGACAAAAATTGAGAATAATTATTACAAATAGAAATACAGCCAAAATCAGGGCTTTTTCTCAGCGGGAACATGGGAAAAGGCCATTGTGGCACCTCCAGCACTGACTATGTGTACTGTAAAGGGGTGCTGGAGTGTGCTGGAGGGTCTATTTATGCTGGCTGCTTCTGGGGTTTATTATTAGTAGGGGAATTTTATTGTTGCTGGGGGGGAATCAATTTTTGCTGGGGGGGGGGGGGGGCTACTGTTTAGGGAGGGGTCTATTGATGATGCCTGTCGGGAGAACTATTGTTGCTTGAGGGGGACTATTGTTGCTGGGAGGAATCTATTATTGCTGGGGGGGTTTGTTGCAGATGTCTATTGTTGGTGGGGGTGATCTATTTTCACTGGGGGGTCTATTGTTGCTGGGGGGGGGGGGTATTGTTGCTGGTTGCAGGGATCTGTTTTACTGCTTTTCTTGTTCTCATTTACCAATTCCATACAAATTACTTAACAAGTGTTTAGCACGTGAGCGTTAATTCATTTCAATGACCAGAATAAATTATTAGTCTGGCCAATGAAATTAATTAACACCCACGTGCTTGATGCCTATAAAAGCGATAGACAATTTAACAAGTGTCAGGCTTTTTTTCTGCCATGAGGCTACTGCCAAGAGGAGAAGCATTTTTTAAGCATCCTGTGTGCATTAGGTCTTATAGCTTTAGGATAATCATCCACACAGGACAGCAGGTGCTCTATGGCTTTGTCAAAGTGTGTCACATGGTTGTTGAGTACTGACTTTGTTCATTTATAGCTGCACTGTGTGTTACAGATTGTAACATACAGTACATCCACAGCAAAGTCAGCACCAACAGCCATGTGACACACTTTGATAAAGCTATAGAGCACCTGCTGTCCTGCGTGGATGATTATCCTAAAGCTATAAGATGTTAAAAGGCCCTGTGAGGACTTTGGATGGTTCTATTAGGGTATCACAATGGGTGTGACACCTCATTCACTGTGTGCTGCCCAGTGCCTGCCCCACTACCCGCTACCGGCGCTCATATTCGTGTTACTGCTCCCTCCCTGCCAGCTCTCTCCCATCAGTCCCGGCACCTGAAACAGCAGAGCAGCCGCAGCACTTTACAGATCACTCCGCCAAACATTGACACCAGGGAAGAAAGATAGCAGCTGGGAGCTCTAGAGAAAGAGGCTGAGGGCACAGGATGGTATACTTCTGCCCTAAAATGAAAAAATAGTCCCTCAGCTCCCACCTCCTAGGCACTTCTATTGAACTGGTGGGGCCCAGAAAAATGTATTTATTTATTCACCCCCTAAGCAAGAAGGAGCTTAGGAAGGAGCAGTACATGTTTACAAGGGGACAGGTAAAGTGCAGGGCCCCCCCCCCCCCCCATGCAGCTTGGGCCCCTGGGCAACTCATTAAGATGGTCATGCCCCTCCCTGCATGTAGAGTAAAAACAGTACAAACACAAAATAAAAATCCTTCTAATCTAAGCGATACTTGCTTTTGAGGCTCCAGCAGCATCTTAGTCTCTACTATAAAACATTTACAGGCAAATGTGCCAGAGTATATAGTATATACATGCCCCCCTTGATATTCTGTAACTTCACAATGGTGTTCATCTTAACTGAAGTTCTTCTCTTACACAGCACAGATACAAGACAGCTTGCATGTTGTACAGGCAGGCTTCTTAGCTGTTCTGAGTGTTTATGTGCGAGAGCTCAATATAATAAATAATACATTGTGCAAGGCAGCTGGGAACTTTCCAAAAGCGAATTAGCCAATGACCTAAAAACAGGATTCCTTCTCTTGTTTTTTCATTGCTTTATTAGTCCATAGTGTTGTGACTCTACAGCTGGGCATGTTTTATTCTGCATAAGGAAGTTCAGCTGCTACACATGGCACATCATTTATCAGCAGATGTTTGAATGGGTGGCAGTGTTGTAAATGTCTGATCATACATAACGCAGTGTGCTAACAATGTGCTGTACTACAAGGGGGAACAATATGTGTATGAAATGAAGGCATGTCCCTGATTGTGAAATTATATACTCATTTATATGTCAATGTATACAGCTTGATGACTGCTTAGAAGCAAAGTAGTATTCATCTTTTGCAAAGGAAAATAATACAAAGCTAAAGCATAAGCAGACATGCAGAATCTCCCTACCCCACCAAGAATCAAGATGCTTGTTCCCCCTTTGCCAGGAATCACACTACTGATATGAGACTGTGACAGTAACAAGAGCTATACAGCAATTTTTTAAGTTCCACCACCCAGAACCATACCATCAGAGTGTGCCCACAGAGACATTTAAAGAAACTATAGATCCATGTAGCATTTCCTATCAAAAAAAAATGCTGCACTGGTACAGTATAAACACCTTTCATTAGACTATAAACTATAACACTTCTAACAGGGGAGGGAAAACTTGGAAATAGAAATATCAAGATGAAAATGTCTCCAAAGAGAAACACACAGCAGTGTAAAAATATCACAAAATGCTAAATATTTATACAAATAGAAGTTCTACAACAAAAAAGAGCAACCTTCACCACACCATAGTAAAAACCGTTTAAGACAACGTTGTCTTAAATAGCTTTTACTATGGTGTGGTGTAGGTTGCTCTTTTTTGTTGAGGAACCTCTATTGTATTTATAAATATTTTCTATTTTGTGATATTTTTACACTGCTGTGTGCTTCCCTCTGGAGTTCTTTTCATCTTGGTATATCTATATCCAAGTTTTTCCTCCTCTTTCAGATTGCTACCCAACTCTAGGATCCCCCACCCCATAACAGGGGTGAGTCGGGGAGTCTTCACAATATTTTTACCTGTTCAAGTGTTGATTCTCCCTTTTAACACCCAATTCTAACAAATTTGTTAACACAATGACTATCACGTGCTATTGATATTCTGATATTGATATTGATATTCTAACACCCAAAAAAATATTTAAAAGCAGGATCATCCCATTCAAAATTATACTCAGAAGCATTGTCCTAATTATAAATATTTATAGCATTAAATCCATAATTGTAAATGATCACTCATTAATATGAAGAAAAGACCTAGATCTTTAACCAACATCAATTTAGCAACATAAAAATTGACAATACCAATAACGAAAATGTGCATACATAATATAATAACATCTCACCTATTCTCTTTACAACTTCAGAAACCCACTGTGTATATTATAATTATAAAGGCTGGAATAGATATATAAAAATAACTGATGCGAAAGAACAATTGGCAGATCGAAATAAGAGGAGTGTAAAAGCTGCCCTCAGGGAAGTGAGAATATTACCCAACTGCATGGGAAAGATGCTCCAGTAAAGTTTCCCGTGCCAACTAATTTTGACTTTTCCGTACTAGTGAAGGACTATTCACTACTGCTGATGTGTTGTAGATATTTATGGATACTTATTTGTATTTAATAGGGGATGTTGCTGCTTTTGAATGAGTAAGGGTTTGTGATGGATAATTTGTATATAATATAGAATATTTTGGCTTTACTGCCATTATTGTCACCTGACATCTGAGTTAAAAAAATTTTTTTACCTGCATGGATATGCAGTGGGTATTGCATACACAAAGTCTTTGCATTTTTTAACAGTCCCAAAGGCTTTGTAGCACTTGACAGTCTAGAATGCTTCACATTTCAAGATGGTGAAGATGGGTAGCAGAATGGGGCACTAATCTAATTGTTCTCAGCTCAGTCAAAAGCCTGTTAATTGCTTGCTGGCAGACGCTGCAATGTGATGTGTGAATGCTATGTGCAGTCGCTATTTAACACGTGTAGAATACTCTTCTTCCATCCACTTCACTTCACTTATCTGTTGAAAAATATTTAATACAATTTATTTAAAGCCTGTCAAATACTGCTATCCCATGTTTGCAGCATACAATCACTCAGCACAGAAGTGCTTCTCCTTGTAGCAACCTCTGTGTCTTGTCCTTCATTGGAAATATTTCCCAATCAAGGCACTGGCTTTCATGTGCCCTTGTCACTGATTCATATCTAAACGTAAAGGGGAGCCCTTACCCTGGCTTAAATTGTTATTGGTAATATTTCCACCAAGCATTTCCGATAACATGGACCCATTTAAATATTCAGTCACTTTCTACTTATAATGTTAAATATATATAATTAGTTTTATTATTACCATTATAAGTATTTTTGGTTATAATATATCTGCAAAGTCGAATGCATGTGCACGAGAGACTATTATTATTTAAAATATATGAATACGTTTGTGGATTTAATATTACTGTGAGGAAGGGAAGTGAAGGTGAAAGAACCGAACTTTCTTGTTCAATTTTCTTGTTCAATTTTTTTATTGAATAAAAGAAGGAGAAAAAATACGAGTAAATAATAGTAAAATGACAAAAACATGTAAACATGTATGTGTGAAAACAGTTTGCCAACACTACAGAATGTATTAGAACATTAGAATGCAACAAAGAGAAAAGGGTATGGAGCGATAAAGGAATAGATATGGAATGCAGAATATCAATAGCAGGTTATAGTCATTGTGTTAACATATTTGTTCTTAGCACATAGAGGACAGGGAAAGGAACCATAATTTCAAGATAGTGATATTTTGGTATACCAAAAGTAAGTAAAGAGACTGAATAAACCAAAAGGTTATGTGACTCACAGCTACTGAATGATATGGTCAGGTGTGTTCCTCAGGAGAGTCACTAATTGTACAATAAAAAAAAAAAGGAAAGAAGATAGCTTAAGAAGTTATAAGCTTATAACGTTGGAGGGAAAATCTGAAGCTCCTGTAGTTCAGGTTGAGGTCTAATAGAAAAAGAAAAAAAAAGCTGAAAAGAAAGGAATAGAAAGAAAAGAAATACAAGGGGGGGGGGACACAGAGATCTGCTATGGGGAGGGGGCTTTAGTATTGCATTACAGGTGGCCCGCGGGTTACAAACAAGATGGGGTCTGTAGGTTTGTTCTTAATTTGAATCTGTTTGTAAGTCGGAACAGGTACATTTTTTGTGTAGCTCCAGCCAAAAAAAATATTTTTAAGCTTTTTGGATAGCATAGGGAACTGTAATGTTTGTTTTGCTGTTTGTGTCCCTGTTCAGAAGATTTCACCTCACTTTTTGTCCCAATGACAATTGGATTTTGAAAAATTTGGATTGTTGTGAAAACAAGCCTTGGTAATAAAGCATCAGTGGAGACACATTTTTCCCATGGTAACTCGTTTGTAAGTCGGATGTTTGTATGTAGGGGACCGCCTGTAGTTAGATAGTGGGCTAGCAATCAAGGTAAAAGTAGAGATTCGTCAAAATTAGCAAGGAGGAAGTATTTTACCCATGGACTCCAAAGAGCCTCAAACTTAAGGATTTTTTCTAAAATAGTAGCCTCTATTTTGGTATAGATCCATGCTTGAGTGATTTTATGTTTAACTCCCAATACGCAAGATTGGGGGCTTTCTGTGATTTTGCAATCATTTGTTTAGCCACTGTGGTAACCTGCAGTGCTAATTTGAAGTGACGAGATGTCAATTATTTTTTTGTTTAACCACTTCCAGAACGGGCCATAGTCAAATAATATCCGCAAAAACACCCTGCCCTCCCAGGTGGATGTCATATGACGGCCTCAGGTTCCTGCCGCTACTGCGGGCCCAGATTGTGTCCAATCACAGCTGGTCACATGTATTCTGCTCGTGATCGCCGCTCGTGCGTGTCCCAAGGGCACGCAGAGTGGCGATCGGGGATCAGGCGTCTACCTTATCCACAGCCCATTCCTGATCAGGGTAAAGAGCCAATTCTTTTTACCACGTGTCTGGCTGTGTCCAATCACAGCCATTCACAAATGTCAACAAATGGCTGTAGCTCCATTTTCCGGGTTCTCACCCTCAGTGTGTGAGGAGGAGACCTGGCTGAAAAAGTGCAGGAATGTGCCCGATTGCCCCCCCAAAATAAAGTGGACCCATCACAGCCCATCAGGAGTACCTGTCGCCAGGCCCAGAGTACCCGCCACCAGCCCCAGGGTTCTCGTCACCAGCCCCAGAGTACCTGCCACCAGCCCCAGAGTACCTGTCGCCGTCCATCTGAGTACCTATCACCAGCTCATCAGAGTACCTGAGTACCTGTCACATGCTCATAAGAGTACCCGAGTACCTGTCACCAGCCCATCAGAGTACCCGAGTACCTGTCACCAGCTCACCAGAGTAACCGAGTACCTGTCACCAGCCCATCAGAGAACCTGAGTACCTATCACCAGCTCATCAGAGTACCAGAGTACCTGTCACATGCTCATCAGAGTACCCGAGTACCTGTCACCAGCCCATCAGAGTACCCGAGTACCTGTGACCAGCTCACCAGAGTACCCAAGTACCTGTCACCAGCCCATCAGAGTACCCGAGTACCTGTCACCAGCTCACCAGAGTACCCAAGTACCTGTCACCAGCTCACCAGAGTAACCAAGTACCTGTCACCAGCCCATCAGAGAACCTGAGTACCTGAGTACCTATCTATAGCTCATCAGAGTACCCAAGTACTTGTCACCAGCCCGTCAGAGTACCCGAGTATCTATCACCAGCCCATCAGAGTTCCAGAGTATCTATCTTCAGCCCATCAGAGTACCTGAGTAGCTATCTCCAGCCCATCAGAGTACCTGAGTACCTATCACCAGCCCCAGAGTACCCGTCACCAGCCCCAGAACACCTGTCACCAGCCCATCAGAGTACCCGAGTATATCTCCAGCCCATCAGAGTACCTGAGTAGCTATCTCCAGCTCATGAGAGTACCAGAGTACCTGTCACCAGTCCATGAGAGTACCCGCGTATCTGTCACCAGCCTATCAGAGTACCCGGGTACCTTCAGCAGTTGGGGTGTTTTCTTTTCAAAATTGGGTCATTTTGTGGGTAATTCCATTGGCCTGGTGCTCCAAGACCTTCAAAAGTGTGATAGGTAATCAGGAAACTAAATGTGTAATTTATGCTCCTAGAATGCCTGATGATGCTCCCTGCATGTTGGACCTCTCTTTGTGGCCTGGCTGTGTAAAAGTCTCACAGATGTGCTATTGCCATACTCAGGCGCAGTATCAGAATATTTTTGGGGGTGTCATTTTTGCTATGTACATGCTATGTGTTAGAAAAATCGAATAAATTGACAACTTTGTGTAAAAAAAAAAATGTTTTCATTTTCTTCACACAAAGTGCGAGTCTGCTGAAAGCTGAAAATTGATCTGGGCAGGAAGGGTGTATAAGCGCCTTGTATTTAAGTGGTTAATAGAGCCACTGTAGTATCGGGAGGGAGGGTTATCTTCAAAAAGGGTGGATATATGTGTAAATATGTTGGACCAAAAGGTTTTAGCTGTGGGACATTCCCACCAAATGTGCAGGTGCGTTTTAACTTTCATTCAGGCTCTGTCAATCATATGTGGGGTGGATGTATTGCATAATGACTGATATTGCCCAGCTTCCAGACTGGAAACCAGGGTGACCCACTTGGTCTTTGTAGGGGGTCTGTAAAGGATCCCCAACCAGCCATATGTTGGAGTGGTCAGGTCAAATAAACATTAGGGATAGTCAATTGATGGACATTTTTAAGTACTGTAGTTTGTCACTGATGCACGGGTGTGCGCAATTTTAAAAACATAACATGGGGGGGCTATGTAAAAGGCAGGGGGGCTGAGCGATGCGCAGGGGTACTGTGTAATGTAAAGGGGTCCAGATGTGTGGGGGTTGTATAATGTAAAGGGGTCTAGAGGTGCGGGGGTTGTGTAATGTAAAGGAGTCCAGAGGTGCAGGGTTTGTGTAATGTAAAGGGGTCCAGAAGTGCAGAGCCGTATAATGTAAAGGGGTCCAGAGGTGTGGGGCTGTATAATGTAAAGGAGTCCAGATTATTATCTTTATTTATTAGAAGGTGAATGTGGCCCTCCATGCAATCACATACATTGAATCCAGCCCTTAAGTGGAAAAAGGTTGCTGTCCCCTGCTGTAGAGAAACCCCTTGACGTGTATTTCATCTATTTTCTAGCTATTTGCCTTGGTAGTTTAAAATGGTTTTGCCACTCTTCTGTTAAGTTTAGTAGCCCTTTAAGAAGCCAACGTTTTCAGCTATTGTTATCATATTCCACAGAGCAATTAAGAAAATCCAGACTAATAGTTTTCTATTAAGTAGGGAAGCCAAAAGAGGAAGCGATCACATTTAATTCTGGAGTTAGGCAATTTTAGAAATAATAAGTAAATCTCAGAGGATAAATTATACTTCACTAATGAGAAACCATGCTGCTCACTGACCTCAGAGTCTTTCTGCTACATGCTACTTCTCTTGCACACATCTAGAAAGGACACTGACATCAGTTTTATGATTACTTAAGCTCTTGTTGGCATCTGACTCAGTCTATGAAACCAACATATATTAAAATTGATGAGGTTTGGCTATGCATGCAAAGTTCCTCCTGCGTAATGTTGCTTTCCACCTGTGTAGTAGATTAATCAGCATCTGGTTGTTGTTTTTTTCTTCTCTTAATGCTGTTTTATATTTAGGAGAGGAACAAAAAGCTTATATAAACAGGCTTACATCTTTTCAGCTATGTAAGCTGTAATGCATATCTAAATATGTGTAGATAAATATATGTGTTGTTTTTAAATATGTGAAATTTGTTGTAGGTTTTCAACTTACCTCTGAATAGTGCCAGGTGGTAGGGCTGGGGGGCAGCTGAATGAGTTACCATGCTTGCTAGATCACAAAAGCTGGATGCACACTATACAATTTTCTGTAGATTTTTTCCTTCAGATTTACCATAAACATATAATATGCCCCGTACACACGATCGGACTTTCCGACAACAAAACCGTGGGATTTTGTTTGAAGGTTGTTGGTTCCAATTTGTCTTGCATACACACAGTCACACAAATGTTGGCCAAAAATGACGAAAGTGGAAACGCAGTGACGTACGACGAACCAAGAAAAGAAGTTCAATAGCCAGTGCGGCTCCTTCTGCTTGATTCTGAGCATGTGTAAACTTTCAGACTTTTACACACAATCGGAAATTCCGACAAAAAGTTTTGTTGGAGGAAAATTTGAGAACCGGCTAGCCAAAATTTGTTGGCAGAAATCCTGACAACAAATGTTAGATGGAGCATACACACAGTCAGATATTCAGCCAACAAGCTCACATCCAACATTTGTTGATGGAAAATTTGATTGTGTGTACGGGGCATTACAGTTTTAATTTGTATGCAATCAGGCAGGCCCTTGCACTACATGGTTTTGGTAAATCTAAAACCCCATACACACTATCAGATTTTCTGCTGATTTTTGTCTTCAGATTTACCACACAGATTGCATACACATTGAAACTCCTAAGGTTTGACCTCATATTATATGGTTTTGGTAAATCTGAAGACAAAAATCTGCAGAAAATCTGATAGTGTGTATGGGGCTTAAGGCAAATCAGACAACAAACGTATAGTGTGTATGGGGTCTTAAGCCTCGTATACACGGTATGATTGTTGGCGTCTGATTGTTGTCAAAGGGTGCATGCCAGGATCTTGTCTTGCATACTAACAGTACACAATTGTCATGCCACAAACACAAACATAGTGATGTACTACGAGGAATTTCAGCTCTTGAGCGCCACCCTTTGGGCCCCTTCTGCTAATTTTGTGTTTTGTGAGCATTGATTCTGAGCATGCGTGTTTGTACTTCCAACTTTTTTGTGACGGATTTGTGTATTGACCATACGAAAATCTGACGTCAAACCGTTGTCCACCGAAAATGTATTAGCCTCTCATCCAACATTTGTTGGCAGAAAACTGGACAACAATTGTCAAAAGGAGCATACTAACAGTAAGATTTTAGGATAACAGTCAACAGACAATCCCCTTCCAACAATCGCACCGTGTGTACGAGGCTTTAGAGTTGCTTACTTTTTTTGGTGCTAACAGAGTCCATTTTTAACTAATAAGTTGGAATAATTGATTATGTGTATTGCATATGTATTAGTTTGCATTTATACTGTAGTAGTTGTTTGCTTAGTAAAGGAAGCTGGTAGTGTACCTGTACAAATATAGAGTGGGTAGGATTGGTAACCATATGCAGACACAGCAATGATGGTATCTATGCTACCTTTGCTGTACTCTTGGTCCCCATGGTATGGATGGCCTTTTCCATAATGTCACAACAAGAACTTGTTGACTGTAATGACGCAATACCAAACTACAAAAACTGTGCAAGATATTGATTCCAGTGTGCATGCACAAATTGCATCCATCCTTGCCCATTTTTATCATCCCTGCTTTCAATGGCTACCATTACTATTTTTACCATTGCTACATTTTCTTAATATCTCTGTTCATTATTAACCTCCCTGCCTCTTATTAACATCCTTGACCATTTTTACTATTGTTGCCAATTCTTGCCATTGCTGTCTATTCTTAACTGTTTTATCCAACTTTTTACCCACTTTTGCTCATTCTTAAAGGATAAGTTCGCATTTTTTTCTTCTACATTTCAGCTCCCCTATGTGCCCATTAATGTACTTATTTTGCAGAAGTATAAAAGCTTTCTATTTATTTTACACACCCCTTACCCCTGTGCCCAGCTGGCTGTATTAAAAAAAAAACGTCTCCATTACTTCCTGGACAGACTTTGAGACTTGGCACAGGAAGGTGTTTACCAGCTGACCTCATTAGCACACGACCTGCATCATCTACTCTCCTACTCCAGCACATCACTAAGCAATACTTCCCCTCATCAGGTGCACATTTTTCCTATGCAATCAGTGAATACCATTCTCACTAAATACACAGCCATAGATCGTTCATTTGGCAGAGTGTGTGGGAGCTAGCGAACAGATAACAGCCTATGTGGATAAAGCTGTAATATTGAAAACAGGAGAAATATGCCCTGGGTTCTGTAAAGCTCACCATACACTATACAAACTGATTGTAAAAAATCCTTCAGGTCTACCATCAACTATGTAGTGCAAAGGCCTGCCTAATTGGATACTGAGTTATTGGATAGATGGTGTGTTCTATTATATAGTCTTGGTGAATCTAAAGGAGATTGTACAATCAGATTGTATAGTGTATGGCAACCTTTATACACCTAAAAATAACTAGTTGGGCTTTCAGTGCCATTAATTGTTAACGGCACACCAAACACAGAAGCAAACAGGTTATGGGGCTCTACTCACAAATTCTAGAATAGGATTAGTCATACATTATATTGTCATTATATTGTCAAAAGTATTGTGAGCCTGCCTTTACACACACACACATGAACTTTAATTGACATCCCAGTCTTAGTCCGTAAGGTTCAATATTGAGTTGGTCCACCCTTTGCAGCTATAACAGATTCAACTCTTCTGGGAAGGCTGTCCACAAGGTTTAGGAGTGTCTATGGGAATGTTTGACCATTCTTCCAGAAGCACATTTGTGAGGTCAGCCACCATTGTTGGATGAGAAGGCCTGGCTTTCAGTCTCAGCTCTAATTCATCCCAAATGTGTTCTATGTTGAGGTCAGGACTCAAGTTCCTCCACCCTAAACTCGCTCATTCACACTATATTGCAAAAAGTATTGGGCCACCCCTCCATATAATTTGGTGCAGGTGGAGATTATGATGTGGGGTTGTTTTTACAGGGGTTGGGCTTGGCCCCTTAGTTACAGTAAATGGAACTCTTAAGGCATCAGCATACCAATATGTTGTAGACATTGTCATGCTCCCAACTTTGTGGGAACAGTTTGGGGATCCTGTTCCAAAATGATTGTGAAACAGTGCACAAAGCAAGGTCCATAAAGACATGGATGAGCGAATTTGGGGTGGAGGAACTTGACTGGCCATGCACGGAGTCCTGACATCAACCGAATAGAACACATTTGGAATGAATTAGAGCGGAGACTGCAAGCTAGGCCTTCTCGTCTAATATTAGTGCCTGACCTCACCAATGCGCTTCTGGAAGAATGGTCAAACTTTACCATGGACACACTCCTAAGCCTTTCCAGAAGAGTTATAGCTGCATAGGGTGGGCCAACTCAATATTGAACCCTACAGACTAAGACTGGGATGCCATTAAAGTTCATGTGTGTGTAAAGGCAGGCATCCCAATACTTTTGGATAATATAGTGTAGGTTTTCACCTACCCTTACACTCCACTTACATTCACGAGTTTAGGTAGGTAATACCATAATCTCCCACCAGAATTTTGAATGCTAAAAACAGAAGCAGCGTGAAAACTAGTTATTTTATGAAACATTAACTGTTTCACTTCCACTACAGTTTCAAAGGCATCCGATTGTCTCAAGACCTCTTTTACAGGCTGTATCATAATTTTTAGGACATGCTGTACCACTGTACCTTTATTTACTTTATGCTCTTCCTTCAGTTTGCAGTTGGGAATCCATCAAACTATCTTATCAAACCAAACCACAGTTGAATTCTTCAGGGGTTCGGAATCATATGTTAGAATGAAATTCAAGCATCTGAGTTGCTTGTCAGAGTGTGATGTCAGATTCAGCAGTCAGAATTGCTAAATACTTTTTAAATCCCCTCTTCTCTACCTCAGTTCACCTCCTCCATCCATTTTGTAAATTTTTTCCCCATCTCCCATTAAAACTTCTCATCATATTTAATAAAACCATATAAGTCATATTAAGTATCATCAATAATGCATCAAACCACAGCCAAACTTGTAAGGAGTCAGTCAAGTGCCAGAGTTGGAGTAATAGACAGGAGTCAGCATCAGAAGACAAGCTTTATCAGACGGGTGTCAGATTCAGGGCCAGAACCAGATGTCAGATCTCAGTTACACAGCCATAGAAATGCCGCTATTAGTAATGGCTTTAGGGAAAGACACTGTATGTAGTTCAGAAGCTTATACTGAAAGTGATGCTACTAATTATGTTTTGAAATGTTTCACCTTATCTTGGAAGAAGGTATAAAGCATATTAAAGCCCAATTCAAGTCACAGAAATAAATGTGCACCTATATAGACCTGAACCTATAATTTATATTTATACGGTCTTATTTCTATTTTCCTGTTGCATATGTTGAGGATCTCTGAATATGACTGTGTAGTTTAGGCAGCAGTGTAAGACCCACGTACTCAGTAATGAGCACTTTAAAGTGGTAGTAAAGTCCGCTTTGTGATTTTTACCTACAGATAAGCTAATAATGAGGTTTATCTGTAGGTAATAGGATAATCTCCTAAATGTGCACTATTTAGGAGATATTCACCCCGGATGCAACTGGTGACATCGCCGGAGCATGCGCTCTAAAGGTCCGGCATACCATGCTATACCTCAAAAGAGAATTATGTCTTTTACGTCTGTTGGCTGTAAGCCTGAGAACTGAGTGATCAAACATCGCCGATTGCTTGGTTCTCAGGGCTCCTTAAGCAGAGAGCTGTTGACTGTTAATCACTGCTGTCTGCTCTGCCCCCCCTCGCTCACTGGAGCGCTGGGCTGTGGAGGGGGCAGGAGCAGCCGACTCAGTCCCTCAGTGGCTTGCTGAATGGCTGAGCTGGGTGCTGATCCAGTTATGTGGGCGGACCCAGACTTCATTATCGCGATCTTGCCCCAGCCTAGATTGGGTCTGAGACATCAGTCAACAGTAGTCTTTAGCCCGCTGTTTGCTGACAACAAGTCACAGGAGTGCAGAATGAACTGCACTTCTGTGATTCACGGGAGAAGTACAGCCAGACAAGCTTTGGTTGTACTTCTCCTTTAAGAGCTACATGCCGGGGGGCTGAGGGCTCCCCCGCGCATGCACGGGAATGATGTCATCGAGGCCCCCGGCTACTCATACAGCTGGAGTCTTTCAACCCAGAAGAAAGACTGGGGGAAGATGGAAGCCCAGTCAGTGGTGGCAGCGTGCCAGCGTGGAGGGCTTAGTTCTAAGGTAAGAATTTCATAATGTGCTAGTACTAGAATGTTCTGCAATTGCCTTACAGTCTTACCATTGACTTGTCATTGCCTTGCCTTACATTTTTTTTTTTTAACTGCTGTGGCTTACTACCACTTTAATAGCAACCTGGTCAAACACACCCCATGTTTCCTCTGCAATGCAAAACTCTGTGACTGCATTAACATGGACGTATTACACCCATCTACACTGGATCTTTCTACTTGGAGCTAGAAGAAAAATCCAGTGTATAAAATGCTTGTATGGTGTCAGTAAGTTCCTCTCTGAATGTTTGGGGATGTTCCTTAACACTGCTCTTTATGCATGGACACTGTGGCTGAAATAAAGCTGCATTCAGATGTAATAATAAAAAAAAAAGCATTGTTGTTTCTACCTGTGTGCATGAGATCTATGAGGACATATGTGTTGAAGAGTTTCTCATCTATGCCAGTGGACTGGAGTGGGAGGGCAGAAAGTAGCAAAGCAAAAAAATAAATAAAGGAATTCCAAGTCCAAATGAGTTACATGTCATAACCAGGGCCGTCTTTAACATTGATTGGGCCCTGGGCAAAAATTTGCTTAGGGCCCCCCTCCCCCCATGAAATTTCGCTCTCCACCTTCTCTGATACATACACTAAATAGCAGCTAGACTTAAAATCAGTTTACTGTATCAGATCAGGCAGCGATTGCGATTGGTTGCCAGAGGTTACAACATATCATTACTGCTTACTGACTGGTTGCTAGAGGTTACAGCACTCCTTAAGGCTCACTGATTAGTTGCTACAGGTTACAGCACATGATTTCGGCTTGTTGATTGGCTGCTAGCGATTACTGTACAGTAATACTGCTCACTGGTTGCTGTAGGTTACAGCACATCATCTTCTCACTGCAGGGGGCATGCTATACATATGAACGCTGCCTTATTTACATATCAATGTCGTTGGCCTCAGCTATTTACATATGCATGTCACTGCTATTTACATATGAAGGCTGGTTATTTACATGTAAACACAGGGTCTGCAGGTGAGTCGTCTGTACACAACAACAGGACTAAAACCTCAAGGGACAAGGGAATGTAAACTGGGATAGTTGGCAAGTATGAGGCAGCTGCTTTGGGCCCCACAACAATGACAGGGCCAAGGGCAGCTGCCCCTTTTGCCCTGCCTTAAAGACGGCCCTGGTCATAACATCAAGGAGTACAGGGCTATACATAAATAAAATGTGTGCACTTTCAATTGGGCTTTAACAATTTGACAAGCTTTATTATAGGAAACAACAATAAAAAAACGAAATCAATACAGAGCCTGACCTGTTGAATAATACAGAACAAAGTGATTTCTAGCCAAGAATTACATTTTTAAGGTCTCGTGTACACGAACATATTAAAATACTCCTATGAATATTTCTGCTGAGGCTGGGTGAAAAATTCAGCTTAAAAAATGCTTATTTTGGTGCATAATTATGCAAGTTTTTTTGCACGGTTACAGGCATATGGTGTTTAGAAGTGTATGCAAGTATACTTATTATTGGCTAAACAATTTATTTATCTACTTGAAGCCAAATCACGTACATGTACGTGATTGGCTTCAAGTGGTTATACCTGGGTTATGGCTGCAGCTGTATGCCATAACCCTGGTATTTTTTTTTTCAGCTGGCGATGCTTTTTCATCTAAAAGAAATCCTAGTAGCTGATTAGCCACAGGATTGCTTTTATAGGCAGCGGGAGGGAGGCCCTCCCTCCCAAAGCCCACCGATACTTCTCCAAGCTCTCTGGAGTAAAGTAAATGATAATAAAAAAAATAAAGAGCCCCTCCCCCGGAAGTGAATGCCTACATAGGTCGTACACGCATATGTAAATGGTGTTAACATCATACATGTGAGGTATAACCACAAATGTCTAGTGCTAGACTTCTTCTGTAACTCTAATGCCCTGTACACACAGTCGGATTTTCCGACGGAAAAGGTTTGATCGGATTATATTCTGACTTTTTCCGATTGTTTGTAAAGAATTCCGATCGGACAAAGTGCCACGCATGCGCAGATCAAATTACGAGACCAAAGCTATTGGCTACTAGCCTCAACGTAGTCCCGTCGTCATCACGTTCCAAATGACTGGATTTTCCGACAACTTTGTCCGACTGTGTGTATGCAACACCAGTTTAGGACAAAATCCGTCGGAAAAAATCAGACGGATTTTGTGACCGGAATGTCCGACCGTGTCTACAGGGCATAAACTAGTAACCTACAAATTTTTTTAAAGAGTCGCCTATGGAGATTTTTAAGTAGCATAGTTTGGCACCATTCCACGAGAATTTACCAAAAAATTGGGTTATATATTGTGGGGTTTTTTCTGCATTAAAATGTATTAAAAATTAATTTTTTACAAAAAAATTGCATTTGAAAAACTACTGAGCAAATACTATGTGACGCAACAACCACCTTCTTGATCTCTAGGGCCTCTGCTAAAAAAAATATGTAATGTTTGGGGTTCTAAGTAATTTTCTGGTAAAAAAAGAAAAAAGTGTCAGAATAGTCTTGGTCTTCAAGTGGTTATTTTAGCCACATTTATGAACATGTATGTGTGTAAATTATGCAAGTAAGCACTTATGCTAATGCAGGACTTTTTTAAGCCCCCTAAATGCTGCTGTAAAATACAAATCTAAGCACCATAATGTGTATGGACACAATGACTAAAATAGAGTATTAATAAAGAAAAATGCCACCAAAAAGCAGCGTTTTTTTTGCCCATGTGCATGAGGCCTTAACGTTGCATTAACCACCTTCAGACCGGACCATTTTGCTGGTAAATGACCAGAGGTCTTTTTACACTTTGGCACTGCGCTGCTTTAACTGGTAATTGCGCGGTCATGCAATGTTGTACCCAAACGAAATTTGCGTCCTTTTCTTCCCACAAATAGAGCTTTCTTTTGATGGTATTTGATTGCCTCTGCGATTTTTATTTTTTGCGATATAAACGTAAAAAGACCGCAAATTTTGAAAAAAAATGATATTTTCTACTTTTTGTTATTAGAAAAATCCAATAAACTCAATTTTAGTCATACATTTAGGCCAAAATGTATTCAGCCACATGTCTTTGGTAAAAAAAAAGTCAATAATTGTATATTTATTGGTTTGCGCAAAAGTTGTCACATCTACAAACTAAGGTACATTTTCTGGAATTCACGCAGCTTTTAGTTTATGACTGCCTATCTCATTTCTTGAGGTGGTAAAATGGCAGGGCAGTACAAAACCCCCCCAAATGACCCCATTTTGGAAAGTAGACACCCTAAGGAAATTGATAAGAGGCATGTTGAGCCCATTGAATATTTTATTTTTTTGCCGCAAGCGATTGAATAATGACAAAAAAAAAATTTTATTTTTTTTTTTACACAAAGTTGTCACTAAATGATATATTGCTCACACATGCCATGGTTATATGTGGAATTGTACCCCAAAATACATTCTGCTGCTTCTCCTGAGTACGGGGATACCACATGTGGTCGACTTTTTGGAAGCCTAGCCGCGTACGGGGCCCCGAAAGCCAAGCACTGCCTTCAGGATTTCTAAGGGCATACATATGTCATTTTACTCCTCACTACCTATCACAGTTTTGAAGGCCATAAAATGCCAAGATGGCACAAAACCCCCACAAATGACCCCATTTTAGAAAGTAGACACCCCAAGCTATTTGCTGAGAGGCATGTTGAGTCCATGGAATATTTTATATTTTGCCACAAGTTGCGGGAAATTTACAAACTTTATAAATTTTTCACAAAGTTGTCACTAAATGATATATTGCTCACACATGCTATGGGCATATGTGAAATTACACCCCAAAATAAATTCTGCTGCTTCTCCTGAGTACGGGGATACCACATATGTGGGACTTTTTGGGAGCCTAGCCGCATACGGGGCCCCGAAAACCAAGCACCGCCTTCAGGCTTTCTAAGGGCGTACATTTTTCATTTCACGCCTCACTACCTATTACAGTTTTGAAGGCCATAAAATGCCAAGATGGCACAAAACCCCCCCCAAATGACCCCATTTTAGAAAGTAGACACCCCAAGCTATTTGCTGAGAGGCATGTTGAGTCCATGGAATATTTTATATTTTGCCACAAGTTGCGGGAAAATTACAAACTTTTTTTTTTTTCTTTTTTTTTTCACAAAGTTGTCACTAAATGATATATTGCTCACACATGCCATGGGCATATGTGAAATGACACCCCAAAATAAATTCTGCTGCTTCTCCTGAGTACGGAGATACCACATGTGTGGGATTTTTTGGGAGCCTAGCCGCGTACGGGGCCCCGAAAACCAAGCACCGCCTTCAGGCTTTCTAAGGGTGTAAATTTTTCATTTCATGCCTCACTACCTATTACAGTTTTGAAGGCCATAAAATGCCAAGATGGCACAAAACCCCCCCAAATGACCCCATTTTAGAAAGTAGACACCCCAAGCTATTTGCTGAGAGGCATGTTGAGTCCATGGAATATTTTATATTTTGCCACAAGTTGCGGGAAAATTACAAACTTTTTTTTTTTTTTTCACAAAGTTGTCACTAAATGATATATTGCTCACACATGCCATGGGCATATGTGAAATGACACCCCAAAATAAATTCTGCTGCTTCTCCTGAGTACGGGGATACCACATGTGTGGGATTTTTTGGGAGCCTAGCTGCGTACGGGGCCCCGAAAGCCAAGAACCGCCTTCAGGCTTTCTAAGGGCGTAAATTTTTGATTTCACGCCTCACTACCTATTACAGTTTTGAAGGCCATAAAATGCCAAGATGGCACAAAACCCCCACAAATGACCCCATTTTAGAAAGTAGACACCCCAAGCTATTTGCTGAGAGGCATGTTGAGTCCATGGAATATTTTATATTTTGCCACAAGTTGCGGGAAAAGTACAAACTTTTATTTTTTTTAATTTTTTTTTCACAAAGTTGTCACTAAATGATATATTGCTCACACATGCCAGGGGCATATGTGAAATGACACCCCAAAATAAATTCTGCTGCTTCTCCTGAGTACGGGGATACCACATGTGTGGGACTTTTTGGGAGCCTAGTCGCGTACGGGGCCCCGAAAACCAAGAACCGCCTTCAGGATTTCTAAGGGTGTAAATATTTGATTTCACACCTCACTACCTATCACAGTTTTGAAGGCCATAAAATGCCAAAATAGCACAAAACCCCCCAAAATGACCCCATTTTGGAAAGTAGACACCACAAGCTATTTGCCGAGAGGCATGGTGAGTATTTTGCAGCTCTCATTTGTTTTTGAAAATGAAGAAAAAAAAAATAATGTATATTTTTTTTCTTTTTTTCAATTTTCAAAACTTTGTGACAAAAATGAAGGTCTGCAAAATACTAACCATACCTCTCGGCAAATAGCTTGGGGTGTCTCCTTTCCAAAATGGGGTCACTTGGGGGGATTTTGTGCTATCTGGGCATTCCATGGCCTCCGAAACTGTGATAGGCAGTGAGGAATGAAATCAAAAATTTACACCCTTAGAAATCCTGAAGGTGGTGCTTGGATTTTGGGGTACCGTACGCGGTTAGGCTCCCAAAAGGTCTCACACTTGTGGTATCCCCGTACTCAGGAGAAGCAACAGAATGTATTTTGGGGTGTAATTTTACATATAACCATGGCATGTTTGAGCAATATATCATTTAATGACAACTTTGTGCAAAAAAAAAAAATAATAATGTATTTTTTCCACAAGTTTTGTCAAAATATAAAATATTCCATGGACTCGACATGCCTCTCAACAAATAGCTTGGGGTGTCTACTTTCTAAAATGGGGTCATTTGGGGAGGTTTTGAACTGTCCTGGCATTTTATGCACAACATTTAGAAGCTTATTGTAATTTTTTTTTCATGCAGCCTGTGGGCTGAACGAAAAAAAAATATTGATCGGTGGGTATGCCCACCATTAGATACCACCCTTCATCCACCCACTTTCTAATGGTGGGCATACATGCACCATTTATATATGCCGAAGCATGGGGGCATCCTCCCGCAAAAGGTAGGAGCAGATCGCTCCTCCACCCCTTATGCCCCCATGCTTCGGCATATATGCTCTTTTTTAACTGTGGTGGTGAAATCACCCCCGACAGTGCTGGAGTCGCGGCTTTATGTATCATGGGAGCAAATGCTGTTGCTGTCAAGATAAATAAATCCGCGCTGCAACTGAATGGCGTACCTGCTAAGCAAATGATGGTTAACAATAAAACAAAGTAACATTACAGTATAACAGTAAGACGTACCATACCTGCAAAGCAAATACAAAAAAAATAGCAAAAAATAACACATTTAACACAATCTGTGCCTAAAATATATATATGCCGAAGCATGGGGGCATCCTCCCGCAAAAAAGTTATGCCACGTACATACATTCAAACTTTTCCACGGGCAAGCCCTCCGTCGGAATTTTGACTGTATGTACGTGGCATTAGGAGCAAAATCGCTCCTCCACCCCTTATGCCCCCATGCTTCGGCATATATGCTCTTTTTTAACTGTGGTGGTGAAATCACCTCCGACAGCGCCGGAGTCGTGGCTTTACGTATCGTGGGAGCAAACGCTGTTGCTGTCAAGATAAATAAATCCACGCTACAGCTGAATGGCGTACCTGAAAACAAAAAATGGTTAACAATAAAACATTGCAGAATAGAATACAGTACAAAGGAGCAGAACAATAGAGAGAGAATAGAGAGAGAGAGAGAGAACAATAAAACGACAACTATTTTTGGTTTTTTTATTTTATATTTTTTTTGGTTTTTTTACTTTTTTTTTTTTTTTTTAACACTTTTTTATGTAACTTTAACACTTCTGTTGTGTCGGTTTGGGTCTCTCAAAATGTGATGGCATCTTGGGAGACCCTGTGAACGTGTGCCTAGCCTGTGCAATGCTGTACCCTACGCTAATACTCAACTAGTTCATGGTAGCATTCAAAACACTCACCCTGACAAAGACCAGGATTGCCAGGACAGCGGGGACAATAAGAACGGGTGTCACGCCTAAATCCGCGCTTTCTGCAGACACGACATTTTCTTTGGGGGGCTCGTTGGGTAGGGGTACTCGGGAGGACATAAGAATAATGCCTCTCATGCAGCCGGCTTACTGCATCTGGTAGGGGAAGGTGAGGTGGAGCACCGCCTGGATACAGAAGGGCTCTGACGATATCCTCCTGGAATTTGAGGAAGGATCCAGTCCGTCCTGAAGCTTTGTGTAGTACATAAGCATTCAGTATAGCCAATTGGAATAAATAAACAGACACTTTTTTGTACCAGCTTCTGGACTTACGGGCAACTAGATACGGCGCCAACAACTGGTCATTGAGGTCCACCCCTCCCATGTTAAGGTTATATTTGTGGACACAGAGGGGTTTCTCCACAATACCAGTCGCCGTAGGAATTTGGACCGTCGTGTCTGCATGAAGGGAGGTAAGAACGAAAACATTCTTATTATCCCTCCACTTCATAGCGAGCAAATTATTACTGCGCAAGCAGGCTCTCTCCCCCAGCCTAAGACGGGACTCTACAAGCCGCTGGGGAAAGCCCCGGCGATTAGGTCGCACGGTGCCACATGCTCCAATCTGCTGATCAAACAAGTGACTAAACAGTGGCACGCTTGTGTAATAATTGTCCACGTACAAGTGGTACCCCTTTCCGAATAAGGGTGACACCATGTCCCACACTATCTTGCCAGCGCTTCCTATGTAGTCAGGGCAGTTCTCCGGCTCTACGTGACTATCTTTACCCTCATAAACCATGAAACTACGTGTATAGCCTGTGGCCCTGTCACAGAGCTTATACATCTTGACCCCGTATCTGGAACGCTTGTTGGGGACGTATTGTTTGAATGACAAGCGACCAGAAAACTTAATCAGGGACTCATCAACGCAGACAACTTGATCGGGAGTAAACAAGTCTGCAAAACGTTTGTTGAAGTGGTTTATGAGGGGCCGAATTTTGTAGAGCCGATCGTATTCAGGGTCTCCACGAGGACGACAGAGTTCATTGTCGCTGAAGTGCATGAACCGCAAAATCTGCTCGTATCGTGCCCTGGACATGGAAGCAGAGAACACGCGCATATGGTGAATTGGGTCAGTGGACCAATATGACCGCAACTCACTCTTTTTGGTTATGCCCATGTTGAGGGAGAGGCCCAGAAAGATTTTAAATTCGGAAACCGTAACTGGTTTCCATTGTCTGGCAAGGGCGGACTGGGGAATAGTGGCGATGTGTTGAGCAGCGTACAAATTGGTTTGGTCCACAATAGATCTATAGAGATCTTCGGTGAAAAACAGTGAGTAAAAGTCAAGTGTCGTAAAATCAACTGTTTCCACGTTAATGCCAGGTTGGCCAGTGAATGGGGGAAGTACGGGTTCTGCAGAAGTGGTGGGCACCCAAATAGGATTGGCGAATTCTGCAGGAAGGGCACTATGGGTACGACGGGCCTGTCTTTGTCTTCTTCTTGGTGGCAGCGGGACACTACTTGTGCTTGCCACCTCGCCAGCTTGAACTGCACTTATGGGACTCGCCACGTCACCACGTGTTACTGCAGTTCTGGATGTAGGTCCAGGGTGTACTAGGCCGCTGGTGCTTGCCAGTTCACCAGAAGGATGAGCGGCTCTAGTACGTCTCTGCTCCATATGAGTGGCCTGCGGTTTATGCACCTCAACAACAGAATACATTCGGGATCGGGCACACCTGTCCCTAACAGAGGCCTCATCTCCGTCGTCAGAGCTATCTGTCATGGAGCCGCTGTCCTCTACAGGATCGTATTCTGAGCCTGAATCTGACAGATGAGTGACGTCCTCTTCACTATCTGTCATGCTCAGAAACGTGTAGGCCTCTTCACTAGTGTACCTTCGCTTTGCCATTTTGGGCTCTAAATTTAGGGGTACACTAGTGAGACTCACAGGTAAAAAAGCACCTAGCCTGTCAGCGACTGTTTCAAAACGCTACAAAAAAAACTGTTAGCGATCGCAGGGATCAAGCCTGACTCTGCGAACGCTGCAGTTATGTGTGTTGTGTTTTGTAAGTGACAGTGATCGATCGATACTGCACTTGGGTGGGCTGGGCTGGGCTTGGCGGAGGGGCTAAACGCAGGTGCTAGCGGGTATCTGGGCTGATCCCGCTAACAATGCGTTTTGGGAAACCTAAAATGCAGGCAATGCTAATATAGATCTGATCAGATACTATATTACTAAGGGAGGTGTATGCTTTGCGCGTGGGTGTTAGCGGTACTGGCACTAACCTGACGCTGGGGCGACGCAGGCCTTATCTGACCCTCAAACTTATATCACCCGCCGGGTGATCAGGGGGTTAAACCTTTATTAGGTAATAAATGGCGGGTGCCCTGAAACAAAAAAAAATAACTAACCAACCAGCGTCACCTGTAACAGTTATATGGTGATCACTGGTGAAAGGGTTAACTGGGGGGCAATCAGGGGGCTATGCGGTAGTATATGGGGGTCCCTGACGCTATAAAAAGCTGCAGCGAACCTAAATACCTACCTGCCTAACTAGCGTCACCTGTGACACTAATACAGCGATCAGAAAAACGATCGCTTATTAGTGACACTGGCAACGGGGGGTGATCACGGGGTTAAACCTTTATTGGGGGGGTTAGGGGGGCACCCTAGAGCTAAAGGGGGCTAGCCCTAACTGCCCTAACAGTTATTACAGTCACAAATGACACCAATGCAAAAAAAAAAAAAAAAAAGAAAAGGGGGGTGAAAAGTGTGCCTGGCGTGTTCTACTGTTAGTGTAGTGTTAGGTGCAACTCACAATCCTCTCTCCTCGGTGCCGGAACGAAAAAGACCGACACGAGGAGAGATTACATCACTTCCTCTGCCTGTGTTTACATTACAGGAGAGGAAGTGATGTCACCGAGCATTTTCATTCGTCGGGAGCGATCGCGAGGGGGTGGCCATGAATGAATGGCCGTCCCCTCGTCCGGGATCGCTCCCGAACGAATACCGACCGCCGCAGGCACCGGGCGGGGGCCCGATCGGGCCCCTGACCCGCGGGCAGGCAAGGACGTACATGTAAGCCCTTATGCCTGCCCGTGCCATTCTGTCGACGTACATCGTCGTGCGGCGGTCGGCAAGTGGTTAAAGGTATGTTTTTTTGTTGTTATTTTAACCACTGAATCCCCGGCCCATAGTAATATGATGTCTGCAGAAGGGATTTCCCATCCTGGGCGGGCGTCATATGACGTCCTGGGCTTCCCGGCCATCTAGGGACTTGGGACATGGTGCACATGCCCAGTGGCCGCGATGTCCACCCGGCACCCGCGATTGCCAGTAACAGAGCCCAGGACGGGGATCTATGTGTGAGCCTGGGACGTGGATCTATGTGTGTAAACAGACAGATCCACATCCTGTCAGGTGAGAGGATACCGATCATGTGTTCCCAGAACAGAGGAACACTGATCGGTCTCCTCCCCTTGTGAGTCCCCACTCCCTACAGTTAGAACCACTCCCTAGGTAACACATTTAACCCTTTGATCGCCCCTAGTGTTAACCCCTTCCCTGCCAGTGACATTTATACAGTACTCAGTGCATTTTTAGAGCACTGATCGCTGTATAATTGTCAGTCATCACAAAAATGTGTTAAAAGTGTCCGATGTGTCCACAATGTCACAGTCATGATAAAAATCACAGATCACTGCCCTTACTAGTAAAACAAAAAAATAATAAAAATTAGATAAATCTATCCCCTATTTTGTAGACGCTATAACTTTTGTGCAAACCAATCAATATACTCTTATTGCGATTTTTTTTTACCAAAATTATGTAGAAGAAAATATATCGGCCTAAACTGAGGATTTTTTTTTTTTAAATTGGGATATTTATTATAGCAAAAAGTAAAAAAATATTGTGTTTTTTTCAAACTTGTCACTATTCTTTTGCGCAAAAAAAAAAAAAAACGCAGAGGTGATCAAATACCACAAAAAGAAAGCACCAGATCTCCAGCCCTCTCCTTCCTGCCTAGGACCTAAGCAAACTCATTTCTAAGCCGCTGATTCATGTGTCCATCCACACACGGAGTGTGGCTTGGGCCCACCCTGTTAGCTCACTGGCTGTAATAGACAGTAGCGGGAGCCAATGGCTGCTGCTGCTGTCTCCGATAACATGGAGGGAAAGACCTGGGAGAGTTGGGGGCTCTTGTGCACATTGCTGGATAAAGATGGGGGCTCAGGTAAATTTTAGGGGGGAGGCTGGGGGCGATGCTGCACACAGAAGATGTTTTACCTTCATGCATAGAATGCATGAAGTTAAAAAAAAACTTCAGCCTTTGCAACCACTTTAATATTATGTGGCATCAACATTTATTAGGTGCTTAAATATTGCTTATCCTTCAGTTTATTTACCCTCTCCAGCATCACTTGAATCCATTTTATTTGTGTTTCATTGCATTTAAACATCCAAAAGTAAGAGACGGGAATTACATCTTTTGATATAATATCTCCTTAATATAAATGGAAATATGCAGCTTTCAAACTACTCAGATCCAAACACATTTTTAGTGCTTTTTATTTGTTATGTATCTGTAAAGGATGTGAAATGTAGGATTGTAGAAAGTTGGAATTGTAAAGTGTATTAACGATATGCTGCAGTGTATGCAGACAGGTGTGTTGCTTTTGAGGTACATCACTTTAAAGCAGTCAAACAGAAGGTCTGCGTAGGGCCTGTTCCCACAATTGCACTGTGCTATTTAGTACATATTACAGATTGGTGCAGGGCCATCTTAATAGCGTCATGGGCCCCTGGGGAATGTAATGCACTGGGGCCCCTGCAAGCCTGCCCCAATTTACGCAATCACTCTCAAGAATCAAAGTATAAATAGTTGATAGGATTGAAGATATATTTCGTAGTATTTTCAATAAAATAGGTTTTGAAACAATAAGAAAACAAGCCATACATCAAACATTAATCTGCCCCATTGTGTTCATTCACAAAAGGAAAGGGCTGGTAAATATAACTTATATTATATATTTATATTATTTTTTTTCACTCAAATAGAGCTGTCTTTTGGTGGTATTTGATCACTACTGGGTTTTTTATTTTTTATTATATAAATGAAAAAAGACCAAAAATTTGGGAAAATAAAACAATATTTTTTACTTTCTGCTATAAAACATATCCAATAAATGTCTTTGGTAAAGAAAAAAAAAAAAAATCCCAATACGTGTATATTAATTGGTTTGTGTAACAGTTATAGCATCTACCAACTATGGTATATATCTATATATCTATCTACATATCTATCTATCTATTTATCTATCTATATATATATATATATATATATATATATATAACGGAATTTACACAGCTAGAATGCTATTCTGGCTCTACCCCCCCCCCCCCCACCCAAAAGCACCTTGTACCCATGTTGATGGGGACAAAGGCCTCTTCCCCACAACCCTGGCTGGTAGTTCTGGGGGTTTATGGACAGGAGGGCTTATCAGAATTTGGAAACTCCCTTTAACAAAGGGGAACCCAGATCTCAGCTTCCCCTTATGTGAATGAGTAGGGGATACCCCTACTGTTTTACCAAAAACGTGTAAAAAGTAAATAAAATGTTCTTGACAATTCAATCACGACATCCAACATCACCACTTTTTTAATAAATGACTTGCCAAAAACTTGTGTTGTGTTTTTATTTACTTTTTACACTTTTTGGTGATTGAGTAGTGTACAATGTATCCAATACTCATTCACATACAGGTGGGCAGGATTTGGGGTCCCCTTGTTAAAGGGGCTTCCAAATTCCAATACGCCCCCTGCCCACAGACCCCCACAACTACCGATGAGGGTTGTGGGGAAGAGGCCCTAGCCCCTATCAACATGGTGACAAGGTGCTTTGTGGCATCAAAACACACATTGAGGGCATGTGGCCTGGTATAGCTTGGGGGGCGCTCACTCGTCCCCCCTCTTTCCTGGCCTGCCAGGTTGCATACTCAGATAAGGGCCTGGCATGGATCGGGGGGATTCCATGCTTTTCCTCCCTGCATTTTTCAGTGCCGGCATTCTTTTGTTTACATTCATGGCGGAAGCCTCCTGACAGCTGAGGAGTCATCAGTTGTTAAAGCGGTGTTTCGCTTAAATTTTTTTTTTTAAAGTCAGCAGCTACAAATACTGCAGCTGCTGACTTTTAACTTTACCTATCCTAGGGTCCAGCGATGCGAGGGATCGAAGCCCCGCTCGTCTCCCCCTCCGCTTGGCAGCCAGCTGTGGCTTCACTGGCCGCGCAATCATCTGGGACATGAGCCCAGCTGCCAAAGGAGGCAGACTACGAGGGACCCCCTAGACAACAGGCATTTTTTAAAGCACAGTAATCATTTTTTTTTCTTTTGGGGTACAACTCCACTTTAAGGATGCAGCAGCTGGCTTCCCAGCCCGCTCCTTAACAACCAGCTTTTCTTCACACAAATTTTGAATTGTTCGATCATTTTTCGACCGATCTGAATTTGAATTGTTCCGAAAATTTGGAATTTGTTAGAAAACTTATATGAAATTAAATTAAATGAATTTCAATTAAATTAGCTACTATTTGATTCAGAGATTCGGTTACATCCAAATCTTCAAAAAACAAATATCTGTCTGAATTTATATTCACACGTGCACGTGTCTAGAATCAAGACTAAATACAGCGTTTTTGCATGCTATCCTGGAAATATTGATGTGCAAGTAGCTATATGTCCAGCAACACATAGCAGAATATTATTGCACTTGAGACTGGTTAGTTAGCAAAGCCATACCTCCCAACTTTCTGAAAAGAAGGATACATAATGTTGGCAAAGGACCAGGTTACATTGACCACAAAGATCTAATATGCACAAAATAATTGCCTAAACCACACAATTGCTTTTTTGACCTCTGTTTCCTTTATATAGGCTTAATATAGAGGTTAGATACAAATTTTAGTTGTGAAGCATACATTTTTTGGTAGTAAAATAGTACATTTTGTAGGGATTTGGTCTCAAAAGAGGGGCAGTCCCTCCAAATGAGGGACAGTTGGGAGCTAAGGCAAAGCTTATCTGCAGACAAAAAATGCTGCATATGTTAAAGCATATCTATAGTCAAAATATAAAATCATATATTCATTTTCACATTGTATTTCAATGATTTCTAGTCTAGTCCTAATGGGAACGATCTTGAAGTTTGTAAGCTTACTTACACACACTTGCTTCCTTGAATTGCTTCCTTGTATGACATGTATTCACTATGCCTGTGTGTAGGCACTGCTGTGTCACACCTTTCATAGAGCCTGCCTTCTGGACTACAGAGGTGTTGAGTGAGAGGAGGAGTTTCAGGAGGCAGAGTCAGTACAGGAATCACTGCTTGCAGGCAGCGAGGTGCCATGGGGTATGTAGTCCTTAGAAATTGAAAGTAAACAGTAGAGGAGATACTACAAAGCATGCAGGGAGTCAATGAAGTTGTGGAAATAGATCACCAACAGACAAGCTTTTATTGGATTTTCAAATATATATATATATTGTTTTTATTGTTATTGAAATGCTGATGTGATAAGATTAAAGTGTAAGCTGTGTTCATAGATTTCCTTTAACATTTTTGCATGGGACAAGTCAACTCCTTTAGCGCTGCTGTCTCCCAGTACTAAAGGCATTCCATAATGTCTACTGTAAGACTTACTACTTACTACATTACTGTTATATAGTAAAGATTAAAATGTCTTTAAAGGAGTAAACCATTTTAAAGTGTACTATTTTGTAATATTAGCAGATGCACATATCTTGTTAATTATAGTATTTAAAATAAATGTGCATGTGTGGATTTGTTTAGATATCGTTGGGACGTCACCGTAAAATATTGACACAGCAGGGAAAAAGATGCAAACATTTTTAACCTTTGCCTTGATGTGGCTTCCAGTGCTTGAATATAAAGAATATTATTATTTCATATCAGTTCCTTTATTGTCACACCATGACAACAGCTATTTGACTTAAACATGACACATCATGAAAGTCAATAGTGAAGAAAAGAAAGCAGTTTGAGGATTTAAAAATAATAGTCTCCTGTTGTCAGGTACCTTTTCTTGAAAATGGCAAAGGCTCTATGCAATGGCTAGATCAGAATAATGATCCGGAGGACCGTGGAATCAATGACCTGCACCTACACTCCTGTCAATCTCTTCTTGTCAGGTTATCTGATAGAATGTCAAACGGAAAAAGGGTAATTCCCAGAGCCTTTTCTTTCCTTTCCAATACCATTAACTTACACCTTTATCTGTCTAGTAGTCAATTCCAAAAGTGGACACCAAGGCTCATTTAGAAGGCTGAAAAAAATAGGGTTCCACTGCAAACGTGACATTTTGTCAGACCCCAATGCTATTTTTATACAGAGCTGGCTATTTTTATGAGTTTTGATTTGTTTAACGTGTCTGCATGCTGGTGACTATGATGCTGTTCATATTGATAGAAGTTTCTACAGCTGTGTTCTCTGATGCTTGTTTAAGGTACAGTCACAGTGATATTTCAGTCCACAGTTGAAGCATCTAGAAAATATTTAGAAAATGTATTGAAGATAGTAACATGTCAGGAAGGCAAGAATAGTCAATGGTGTGGAGCGAAGGATATGCACTTGGCTAATCCCTGTTTGACTCTCAAACTCATAATAATGCAAGCAATTTATGGAAGTTGGAAGTTGTAACAAACCTATTTTGGACAGTTTTAATTTTCAAAATGTTGCTTAAGGCTGGGTTCACACTTATGCCAGGGAAACCCACATCCAATTTGCACTAGCGTGAGCCCAGCCTTAATGCTATTTCTACTTTTGGAATTTGAGAAAAACTCTACTATATGATTGTTATGCGTTCCCATTCACACAGCATAATCATTTTTTTTTAACTTCTTATCTTTTAGATGTTTCTCAGGAGAAGGTGTTACTGCCAACTTCAAGGATTTTAAACAATTTTATATGTTCGTTATGTATTCCCATTCACACAGCATGCCTTTTTTTCAAATATTTCTTACCTTTTACATGTTTCTCAGGAGGAGGTACAATGGCTGACTGAAAGGATTTTTAATGTTAGTGAGTCTGTCCCAGGTCTGTCCTCAATATATAGTGCAAGAATCCTAGCCTCTGAACCTTTAACCCTTTGTTAGATCAGTTACAATTTGGTAAACACACCTGGCATTTTTTATTATTTTTGTTATGCTACCGGAATGTGGACATGTTTAAATTTTTTTCCCTAATCATAATACTTCAGGAGTAGTATAATGCCACATACACACGACCAGACTTTCCAGCAGACTAGGTCCGACGGTCTTCCCGACGGACTTTTGGTGGAGCTCCGACGGACTTTCCGAACGAACGGACTTGGCCACACACGAACGGACTAAGTTCGATCGAAAGTCCATTCATTTTGAACATGATGACGTAAGATAGGACTAAAAAAGGAGGTTCAATAGCCAGTAGCCAATAGCTGTCCTTGCGTCGTATTTGGTCCATCAAACCAGCGTACAGATGAACGGTTTTCCCGATAGGAATTGAGTCCATCGGACAGATTTGAAACATGTTCTATTTCTAGGTCCGTCTGATTTTTTTTTTTGAAAAACTATCGGATTAGCCCACAAACCATTGGATTGTCCAACAGACTGATTCCGTCGGACCTAGTCTGCCGGAAAGTCCAATCGTGTGTACGTGGCATAAGACTCAACCATTTTCAAGTCAAGGCACCCTTAAAAAGAATTTTCAGCTTTGAGGCACCACAGTCTAAGTCTTGGTTCACATTACTGCGCGTCTGAGAATCCACACACAAAATCACACAATTTCCTGACACAGACAATTACGCTGCTCTTTAAGAGATGCGCAGGGTGCCATTAATTCTTAAAGGTACCCCCACGCATTGGTAACTGTGGTGTATTTTCAATGTGACGCAATTTTTAAAAGTAGTTGTTTCCTTTTTTCCCTGTGTTACTACATGTTGAGTATCCTTTTGAAATGAATCCTAGATGCAGCACGAGCCTGCACAGCTATGAACCAAGGGCTCATTCGCAGGTGAGGTAGGGGGTTGCATGCAGGTGTGGCATGGTGAACCTGCATTTAAGTGATTAAAGAAAGCATTGAGGGGCAACATACTGTCTCTTCACTGCCTGTCAAATTCCTCTGAAAAGTGATCTGAGCAAGGATCAGAGTAGTGACAGTCCTTGATACCATTGTGAACAAGCCAAAAAAAAGCAGTTCTGATCAAACAGGACTAGGGGTCAAGAGTAAAAGTAATTCACATAAATACATACACACAAGCATATATACATGCAAATACTCACATTAATTTACTGTTGGGTTGGGAATTAGAAGAGTGACACAAGTCAGTTGTCTTAGGAGGGGGGGGGGGGGGGGGGGGGGTGACAAAATGATAAACCTGGCCTTGTCAGTAGGCAGACACAGCTTCTCTGTGACTTTTACCACCATCTGATGCCATCTGCATTGGTGCTGTCTCTTTCATGATTTTTCACCTTAGCATCTTCTACACTTCCAGCAAGTCCCCACACTGGCAGCCAGGCACTCAGTCAATAGGGTATAGAAGGGCAGAGTTGTTTAGACTGAAACTGACATCAAGAGCACAGGAACATGACCTTAAATTAGGAAATGAAGGGAAGGAAATGTTCAAAACTCAACTTAGTATTTTACTGAAAGTAGAAATATTAGGAGAAAACTTCTGGCCAGCAGAGCTAGTGAGTAAGCCAACGCTAACAAATTTAAACAGTAACTCCACTTTTTCTGGAAAAAAACTCCCTTCTGGGTGATCCATGTACATTGCAGGGATTTTAACAAACGTTGCAGAGTCCTACCTTTTGTTATTATGAAAAAAAAATCACTGCTTGTCTATATCCATACGCAAAGTGAATGTGAATGGCAGTGATTTTATATTTATCAATCAGCTGCTGCACTTGCAGGGCTCTAATGACAAAAGCAACAGGGTCTGAATCCTTTAAGACATGATTTCCCTTTAAGAGTATCCCACCAAAAATGATATTTTTGTTGCAGGGGATGCCCATAATCTGACTTGTATTTTGGTGCAGACTTCTTGGAAAATCAGTGAGCCAATCTTACAAGCAGAGAATTACATTTCTGGGGGGCATTCTGTACACCACCTTTGTACAGAATGCTTCCAAGTTGCCATATTGCATTTTACAGAAAATTACAGCCCCTCACCTATGCCCAGGAATGCAGCCTGACCTGTGCCCAGCAATGCAGCCCCACCTGTGCCCAGGAATGCAGCCTCACCTGTGCCCAGGAATGCAGCCTCACCTGTACCCAGGAATTCAGCCTCACATGTGCCCAGAAATGCAACCTCACCAGTACCCGTTAATACAGTCTCACCAATGCCCATCAATGCTTTAATTTGAATCGCTGAGTGCCCGCCATCACACAAGTCCCGCCTCCTGGATCGGCTCCCACCTATGATAGACAGCACATGTCCTGGCATTGGACAAGTGTGCTGTCTGTGAAATGAGCCATACCAGGAGGCAGGACTTTATGTGACGGCAGGCACTTGGTGATTTCATTTGAAGTTGCACACGCAGTGGACTGCCCCCCTCTGCCTCAGCACCCGCCCCGCAATCTGGGGACAAATCTGGGGACAGACAGGCTCCAGGGACAGTGTCCTCAATCCGGGGACCGTCCCAGGAAACCAGGGATGTGTGGTCACCCTACTCTAAGCAGGCTTTCAGAATTTATGGTTCAGTCTATGAAATTTTAAAAATGTGAAATTTGATTGCTATGGGTTTCTGCACCTTACACTTCAGTTGAGTTCTTGCATCGCCTTATAGATTAAGCTCGATTGTATATATAAATATAGTGGTTACTGCGCTTTTTTCTTTTCCTTATTGCATAAGCCAGTGCAACCATACAGCCATGCATTCTCATGACAAGTAATATCAATAGCCATTTTTTTAACAGTTATTTTTCTAGCTTATTTTATATACAGTTGTGTACATTTGACATTGTGGAGTATTTTATTTATTCATATTGTTCATGTTATTTTCTTTGTAAAATTTTGCTGCATTGTATTGTATGCTCTGAGAACTCTAGAAAATGCCTTTTTAGAAACAGGCATTGGCAGTCACAACTGTAAGGCTATCGTGAAGACACAGTAAAACCAATTTAAATATAAAACAGTGTTTCCTGTCGCATCATGGGAGCATACACCTATGGGGTGTGGCTCCGCTTCCGCAACATAATAGGACTGCATAGCTATTAAACCCTGAGAGGGCTCCCGCCCCAGTATTCTCCTTTTTTTCCTCACCTGTCAAGGACCGAACATGGCTAGTGTGCATGAGTGAGCATGACACCATCGCCGCCATGATGGCGGCAAGTTTAAAACACTGTCTGTCTCTCTGTTTCTTCCCTAAGCTCTGCAAATGGGAGAAACGATCTACATAGTGCTGGATCATCTGGTCTACTACTCTGCACACCCTCTCTCTCTCTCTCTTCACCCACCAGGTCAGCTCCATAGCCTTTTCTTTAGTTTCATCCCGCCTTTCCTATAAATGCATGCTGATTCACCTATATGTTCTAGGTCGGGTTCAATCACCTTCCATGGAGGCCGCTGCCCCAGTAGACCATCATCAGCCTAATAGGTAAGAGGTCATGATTGGTAAGTATGAAGACAAAGGAAAAAGAGAGCCTGCCACTAATGCTGTCTAATTGAACAGCCCTACCGGTCCTTCCAGATCTTCACATTCAAGGCAAAGGAAGCCCTCAAGAAGGAGCCGCTCAAGCCATAGGCAAAGCCGCTCAGACCGCGGCAGAAGCCGCTCAAGCCGCAGGAGAAGCAGATCAAGTTGCAGGAGAAGCCATTCAAAATCCTATTACGGCATAGCCACTCCTATCACAGGAAATCTCCTATGCGCAGGCACTCTCCACCCACCCAGCTTCCCTGTCCATCCAGGAACTCCTGCTGGATTTGCGGTGCCACAGTGCTTGTGGAAAAGCTAGCCTGCCGCACTTGCTTCAATGAAGCAACCAGAGACAAAGAGCTAGACACAGTGGAGTCGGCTAGAGAATCATCCCTCCAAATCGCAGGGTCCGAAGTCAACAGGGCTGTACAAGGCACCTCATCTGCTACTCCCTCTTCATCAAAAAAATTGGATCCCCTATTTGATAATGCTGATCTGGAGACATCAACCGGCTTTGATTTCTCACTAATTGAACCATTCGTGAAATCACTGAAGGGAGCAATTGAATGGGTGGAAGAAAAAGAGACTCCTCAAAAATTGAGGAAATACTTTTCAAACCTCAAAAAAGCTCTGGAGACCTTCCGTTCATTGACGAACTTGAAGATCTAATCAAGGATGAGAGGCAAAAACCAGAGAAAAAAAAAAGTCTCAGTAATAGCTTAGCAAAGCTCTATCCACTTAAAGAACCTAACGTTAACCCACTAGTATCACCGCCAGTGGTCGACTCCTCTCTGATGCACCTCGCTACGCATGTAACACTCCCAATAGAAGACAGTCACATTTAAAGATGTGTTGGATAGAAAGATCGACCTGGATCTCAAAAGAACCTACTTGTCTGCAGGTGGCGCTTGTAGACCAGCAGTGACACTGGCAGCTGTCGGTAGGGCTATCTCGAGCTGGTCCTCTAATGCAGAGAATATGGTGACAGAAGGGGTGGAATAGGAAAAGGTATTTTCAGCCCTCCAGGAGCTTAGTCTTTCAGGCAACTTTGTTGCAGAAGCCTCCATGGATATAATAAAATATGCTTCAAGAGCAATGTTAAGTTCAGTGGTGGCCTGAAACCCTGGTCGGCAGATTTCTTCTCAAAGTCCAACTGGTGTAAAATCCCTTTCGATGGCACAAACCTTTTCGGAGAAAAACTGGACTCAACCATTTCCAAAGTCACAGACGGGAAGTCTGGACTTATCCCTTCAGACAAAAGCCCCAGATAACAAAGGCCACCTGCCTTTAGGAGAAATGTCCTGCATAAATACAGGGAGGTAAAATCTCACAGGCACGGTAAAGAGTATAGGAGGAACTGGAAGAACCCCTAGTCATCTTTCCTCAAGCTCCAAAAATCCAAGACCCCTACCACAGGGGATCAAAAGTCTTTTTGAAGGTGCATCCACCCAACCAGCTGTAGAAGGGGCCAGGCTCATGAAGTACAAGCAGGTCTTGGCGGAAACAATAAAGGATCTGTGGATGGTAGCTACTGTCCAGTTCGGGCACAAATGGAGTTTCAAGAGGCAGTCACCAAGAGACCAATTCTGTACAACCAGACTACCGGCATCTCAAGAGAGAAGATTGATACTAACAGAATATTTTCAAGGTCTGTGCCAGAAGGAGGCCATAGTGAAAGTTCCACTATCCCAAAGGAGAAAAGGGTTTTACTCCCCGTTATTCTTGGTGAAGAAAAAGACAGGGGACCTGCATCCTGTTCTGGACTTGAAAAATCTCAGTCAATCTTAGTGGAGACATTCAAGATGGAAAGCCTACAGTCAATTCTTCAGGCCATGAACATCGGGGACTGGATGCTTTCCGTCGATTTACAGTACGCCTATCTGCACATTCCCATTTACACTTCATTCCAAAAGTTTCTCCGCTTCGCAGTAGGCCATCACCATTTCCAATTTCAAAGTCTCCCATTCGGGATTTCCCCCACTCCAAGAATGTTCACCAAAGTCTTGCTGCCAGTGGCCTTACTGAGGGAGCAAGGCTTAAGAGTCCATCATTACCTGGACAATATATTCCTGCTTGCGGGCAATCAAGATTCCTTCCTACTGCATCAATCTATTCTGACCTCCACCTTGCAAAAGTTTGGCTGGATTATAAACTGGGGGAAAAGCAACTTACAGCCCACCCAGAGAATGATCCAAAAAGCAAAAAGGCTACTTGCATCTACCACACTTCCAGCCAGAGAGTACCTTAGCATATTGGGATCATTCTCAGCAACCATCCCGATGGTCCAATGGGCTCAACGGAACACAAGACCTCTTCAGATATCACTTTCAAGACAGTGGAACAGGGTGTCGCCTCAACCAATCATGATCCAGAAAGAAGTAAAACAATCACTCTGGTGGTGGACCAGATGGAGCAATCTGAAGAGATGCAAACATATAGTTCCCCTTCCCCAGGAAGTATGAAAGGCTGGGGGGCACACTACCATCACTACGCAGTCCAAGGCCATTGGCCGTTCAAGACACAAAATGTGGTTTCAAATATTTTGGAGATGAAAGCAGCATTCCAAGCTCTGCTAGCCTTCAGCCCCCTCCTCAGGGGAAAAGAAGTCCTGTTAAAGTTGGACAACAGGGTTGCAGTTGCCTATATCAACAGGCAAGGAGGCACCAGGAGTCGCTCCATGATGCAGTAAGTCCGCCCAGTTCTCGAGTGGGCACAACTAAACCTGTCGGGACTAACGGCAATGTATGTCCCAGGAGTTCAAAATCAACTGGCCGACTCTCTAAGCCGGAATTTTGTATCCAACAACGAATGGGCTTTAAGCCACCAAGCCTTTTCCCTCTTTTAACCAAAACTTGGGGGATACCGGATATAGACCTGGCAGCGATATCAACCAACACAAAGTGCCAGAGGTATCTAACGAGAGAGTCCCTTCCCATCGGCGGAGGGCATGAACTATCTGCACCACAAATGGAATTTCCTTCTGGGCTACCTCTTTCCACCGATGCCCCTTATTCCAAGATTTCTACTCAGACTCAAGAGGTCAGAATCTACAGTGATAGCAGTCCTCCCCTTTTGGCTGAGTTGGCCATGGTTCACGACGCTCCTCCAACTGAACACAGCGAAGACTTTGCGGCTCCCGATGACAGCGGATCTACTCTCATAGGGACAGCTCCTTCACCCATTCCCGGAGAGGCTGCACCTAACAGCCTGAATATTGAAAGGGCTAGGTCAGTGATGGCGAACCTTGGCACCCCAGATGTTTTGGAACTACATTTCCCATGATACTCATGCACTCTGCAGTGTAGTAAAGCATCATGGGAAATGTAGTTCCAAAACATCTGGGGTGCCAAGGTTCGCCATCACTGGGCTAGGTTCTTCTTCCAGACAGAAAATGCACCACCAACAATACCTACAAAAGGATCTGGGAAAAGTTTCTCTCAGTCGCACAACAACAATCCTGGGGCCCACCATCTCCAACAGTAGCTCAGATCCTTGAGTTTCTCCAGCTAGGCTTAGATAAAGGCCTTGGGTATAGTACCCTGAAGGTGCACGTGTCAGCCCTGTCCGCCATGACAGGAGTGAAGTGGGCACAGGAGCCACTTGTCGTTCAATTGCAAAAGGCCTGCCTAAAGTTGAGGCCCCCTAGAAAACCTTCCTTCCCAACATGGGACCTTTCGGTAGTGCTAGAGGTCTTAACCCATGAACCATTGCCTTCCCACTCTCTCTACAGAACAGGGTGACCCACAACCACTTGATGTAAAGACCAATATCTTTGCCTACCTTTTGGCAACCAGTAACCTGAGAAAGACGGAGAATCTCCTAGTCGTACCACATGACTTTAGAAGAGGAAAAGCAGTGACCTCTCGCACCATGACAGCATGGTTGGTGAAGACCATTAAAAGAGCTTACTCATCTAACCATGCACAAATACCTGAGGGCTTAAGGGCACATTCCAAAAGGTCAATGGCGACCTCCTTGGTGGCCTACTGCAGGGTGTCTTCAGAAACCATTTGCAAAGCAGCCACCTGGTCATCAAAAAACACATTTATTTCACATTATAAAGTGGACTACGCGGTAGAATTCAGGAGAGCAATTATACATTCCTTACATTTCATTTTTTTAGAATGTCCCAAAAATAAAATTGAGGTTTTATTTGATGTAAGAAAAAAAAGAACATTATAAAAATGTCCAAGTAATGATTAAAATGTAAAATAAAACACAACATACTACAGAGTTGCTTGAAATATGAATGGCTGGACCAGAATAATAGGTCTAAAAGTTCAGAAAAGTGCAGTGTATAATTATTACTGTGTATTGTTCAGCAAACAGAAAGGAGTATAGAGATTGAAAATTGGAACACTAATGGCTTCCAGAGATGCAATCATGAGTGTTGGTGTCAGCAAAGAGGAAACATTGCTTTCATGAGGGTGTTTCTTTGAAAGGCGGTTGGTATATCAGTCTTTCATTTATGTTTAATACAATTCTGCTCAGTAGCACTGAGCGTAAGAAGTCATTATTAGAAATCCTCGACTATGGTGACATTTGTAGGTTGGTGCACAGGAAAGGTTAGGAAGTTCAAGCTATTGTCAGTACTGTATATATGTTTCTTGTGTGACAATTGCAGGTTTTGTGGTTAACTCCTGTAATTTTTCTTGTTTCTCCTGCATTACAAATACATAACCAAAATTCCACACACTCAATGGTTAAAGCTGAACTGCAGGAAACATTATTTTTTCCTTGATTTCAGTTTTAATATTTATTTTAAAAGCCCATAGCCAAAGGCGTCAGTCTGGGTGTCCATCTCATTAATAGTTTTTTTAATCTCATATGGATATTTAGAATCAAAATAATGGAACAAACACACTTTTATCAAACTGCAAATGCACTTAAATTTTGTGCCAAGCAATAACAACTGCCAATCATCAGCATTTTGAGGATGCTGAGGAAAGGAATTAAACAGACTAAAGTAAACTAGGTTAAAGTAAGGATGTCTTGCAATTTAAACACATAGTTAAATAACATTTCTGCCTAAAAACAGACAGCACAATCTATCTACTATTACCTTTGCTAGTCAAAAACCTCTCCTTGCTGTGCTCCATTTAAGCAATATTAAAACTAGAAATGTTGTGGCATCTACTGTTAGGTAGGAATTATACTTTTAAATGTTTAGCATGACTTTGTCATAAGAAAAGTATGGGGGCTACAGCTGTTAGCTTGGCAGGGTCTGTCTTCAATACTTTTAAGTCACATTTTGGAATAAGCTGTAAGTGAAAGTCAGAATTCCTCATCTCTATACCTCTTTCATATTGAAGGTTCAAGCCCCATAAACACTATCAGTTTTTCTGCTGAGTTTTTCCTTCAGGTTTACCAAAACCACGTAGTGCAAGGGCCTGCCTGATTGCATACACATTGAAACTCCTAAGGTGTGACCTCATATTATATGGTTTTGGAAAATCTTGAAGGAAAAACTCGGCAGAAAAACTGATAGTGTGTATGGGGCTTTAGAAAGCATTAAACCCAAAGCATCATCTTGAAAGGCAAGGAACCAACATTCTCCATGGAGAGGTCAGCAATGGTAGACCCCCACATTTTTCTTATGACACTTTAAAATGGCTGAAAGGTACAGTTTAAGCAATTTCTCAACATCTGCTGCTTGTAATAGGTCACCTAGCCTCTTACAGGGTGTCACTAAAATTAAATGTTCAACTAAAATACAAAATTCATTATTAAATATGTTAAATTATACCAGTTACAAGAGGAATATAAGAGTTGTCATTGTTGATCTCATTCTGAAAATAATAGTTTTGTGGCTGTGTCAAGCATGTAGTTGGAACTCCTTATATGCTACTTGTGTCAGACCAGTGACTTGTAATTAGGGATGAGGTTTGGGTTTGTTACTACACTGGTTTGGAGGAAAAATTTTGTGAGTTTGAGATTTGTTGTCCCAGAAAATGTACAGTATGTGCAGATTCACTTTTTTTTTTTTAAATCATTATGCACTTTATAGCCTTTGAATTATGGCTAGCAGGCTTGGGAGGCAGGCTCCTAAATGATGAGGGTGGGGGCACAGGGCAGCCATAGTGTCAGGGATCTGTAAGCTTGATAAAGAACACAAAGGAAAAGCTAACAAACTGCATAGAGAGTCAGCTAGGAAACTGTACTTTTATTCTGATTGTTGGCTCTTTGGAAAATCAACCCCTTTGTTGCTTTTTTTGTTTTCACAATTGGGGCTTTTAGTGTTTCATCTTTTTTTGGGGTTCATTTGAGATCAGTGGTCACTTCTGGGACTCGCTCACACATTATGTGGTGACCTTACACATGATTGTTTTTCTGCTCTAGACATGCCGCAATTTTCCACAACTCACACCAGAGTCATTAGCCCTATGGCCAGAATTAAACAACGAGAATTGTCCCCTATAAACTTCAATAGGATTTGTCTCTAAATTAACCACTTAAGGCCAAACCTCTTTTTGATATTTGTTGTTTACAAGCTAAAAACATTTTTTTTGCTAGAAAATTACTTAGAACCCCCAAACATTATACTTTTTTTTATAACACCCTAGAGAAAAAAATGTCAGTCATTGCAATACTTTCTGTCACACCGTATTTGCGCAGCTGTCTTAGAAGCGCACTTTTTTTTAGGGGAAAAAATACACTTTTTTGAATTACAAAATAAGACAACAGTAAAGTTAGCCCACTTTTTTTTATATTGTGAAAGATAATGCTATGCAGAGTAAATTTATATCCAAAATCTCACGCTTCAAAATTGCGGCCGCTGGAATGCTGATATGCTTTTAACTTTAAAAATATCCATAGGCGATGTTTACAAATTCTACAGGTTGCATGTTTTGAGTTACAGAGAAGGTCTAAGGCTAGATTTATTGCTCTCGCTCTACCAATCGCGGCAATACAATACCTCACATGTGTGGTTTGAACACCGTTTTCATATGCAGGCACTACTTACATATGCATTCGCTTCTGCACGTGAGCTCGGCAGGCTGGGGCGCATTTAAAATCTTTTATTTTTTTCTTATTTATTTTACCTTTTATTTTTTATATATTTACACTGTTCTTAAAATAAAAAAAAATTGTGTCACTTTTATTTCTATTACATGGAAAGTAAACATCCTTTGTAATAGAAAAAAAGCATGACAGGACCTCTTTAATATGAGATCTGTGGTCAAAAAGACCTCAGATCTCATATTTACACTAAAATGCAATAAAAAAAAAAGATTTTTTTTTATTGAAAACAAAATTTAAAAAAGACCCTTTAAGAGCTATGGGCGGAAGTGATCTTTTGACGTCACTTCTGCCCTGCAATGGTATGGAGACGGGTGGGGGCCATCTTCCCCTAACCTGTCTCCATACACAGCAAGGGAGAAGATCCAATTACCTCCACTGCTGCCAACAGATCCGGCAAGCGGCTGAGGGGGGGGGTCCTCTCCCGCCGCCGATAAAAGTTATCTTGTGGCGAATCCGCCATAGAGACCACTTATATCTGAAAGCAGACCGAAGAAGAAGATACTGGGGTTATGGCAGCTGTCTGCTGCCTTAACAACAATATTCCACTTCAAATTTAGGACATATATCAACGTGTGCCAGTCCGTAAGTGGTGTACATCGGCAGAATGGCACGGGCAGGCAAACTGGAGTACAGGTACGTCCATTTGAAATTGGCGCCGTGCATCGTGGGACCCCCGTGAGTCCGGTCGCAGGTCCCGCAGACTCGATCACCATGGGGATACCCACGATCGTCTCACGGGGAGGCTGAACGGGGAGATGCGGAAGTAAACAGCATCTCCCTGTTCTGCCTAGCAACAAGTGACACTGATCTCTGCTCCCTGTGATTGGAGCAGAGATCAGTGTTCACTAACACACAGCCACGCCCCCCACAGTTAGTAACACGCCCCTAGGACACACTTAACCCCTATACTGCCATGCCCTGGTTAACCTCTTCATTGCCAGTGTCATTTACACAGGAATCAGTGCATTTGTATAGCACTGATTGCTGTATAAATGACAATGGTCCCAAAAAGGTGTTAAAAATGTCCGATGTGTCCGCCATAATGTCGTAGTCACAATAAAAATCGCTGATCGCCGCCATTACTAGTAAAAAAAATATATTAATAAAAAGCCATAAAACTATCCCCTATTTGCAAATGCTATAAATTTTGCGCAAACCAATCAATAATCGCTTATTGTGATTTTTTTTACCAAAAAAATGTATCAGTCTAAACTGTTTTTTTATATATTTTTTGGGGATATTTATTATAGCAAAATGTAAAAAATGATGCGTTTTTTCAAAATTGTCGCTCTTTTTTTGTTTATAGACCAAAAAATAAAAACCGCAGAGGTGATCAAATACCACCAAAAGAAAGCTCTATTTGTGGGAAAAAAAGGACATCAATTTTGTTTGGGAGCCACGTCGCACGACACGCAATTGTCAGTTAAAGCGACGCAGTGCCAAATCGCAAAAAGTGGTCTGGTCTTTGACCAGCAAAATGGTCCAGTCTGAAAGTGGTTATGGTTTGCCAAATTTCAAGTTTCACCAAACCCTTTATCCCTCTGCAGTGGTAACCTATCTCTCATGCCAATTTGACGTATTACAAAGTTATTCAACCCTGCCCACTTTTTCTATACACTGGGAGGAAAAAATCCATAAAACAAAGGTTTTCAATGTTTAGCAGAAAAAGAAGTTTGCTTCAGACAATGTTCCACTTCTGCAGCTTCTGAGCAACATAGCAGCCATTAGTGATGGCACTGACAATACACTTTGATCATATACTTCCTTTGTGTGGAGAAAGCTGTCCGCCTTTTCTCTGTAACGATTTGTGCATTTCCAACGATTGCTGGAGTTCACAGAAAAAAAGAAAACAAGTGCACACACTCTGATCTTGTGTGTGTTTGGTTTTGATTGTGATCTTGACTACAGTTTTATTTAAACAGAATGTACTATAGACTGCTGTTTTAAACTATACATTTAGTTCATGTATAATTTTCAGGGCAGGTAAATATAAATGATTATATATCAATAGTTCAGATTTACTAGTTTCAATCTTTGCATGTTTGTCAGACTAACCTTAATGTTTTTTGATTAAGAAAAAGACTGTTTAGGGGCTGAATAGTTAAAATGTGAATTATACAAACAGCTAAATGAGTGACATTAAACCAAGTAGAAATGCAATTAGAGAGAGACATACACAAATGAAGAAGTTGCAGAAATGTTCTTTCTTCAGACAAGCCAGAATGCTCTTCAGTGCCATGGATGAACGAGTTTGGGGTGGAGGCACTAGACTGACCTGCACAGTCAACCCGATAGAACAACTTTGAGATGAATTAGAGCGGAGACTGTGTTCACATCAGTGCTTGACCTCAAAAATGCACTTCTGGAAGAATGGTCAAGCATTCCCATAGACACACTCCTAAGCCTTGTGGACAGCCTCCCCAGAAGAGTTGAAGCTGTTGTAGCCTCAAAGGGTGGACCAACTCAATATTGAACCCTATGGACTAAGACTGGGATGCCATTAAATTTCATGTGCATGTAAAAGCAGGCGGCCAAATACTTTTGGTAAGATAGTGTATATAGATGGCATGTGGGTAATATTGTCAGAAGCTCTATCTTGATTCCGCTTTTTGATTGCATGGAAACAATGGCCAACATGAAGTCACTGTTCCGCTGAGTCACCAGCACAGCTAGTTCCAGTGCCAGTTGAGGGAAGATGGGTAAGGAGAGGAGGGGCACACAGGATCCCAGAACATAGGTCTTTAAAGTGTCCAGATGTATTCTACAAGCACAAACACAATCTGAGCTGGGAATAGGGCTCATTTATGGTGCATGATATGTGAAAATCCTGAATCTAAAAGAAATGTTGGTCATATTTTCTAACTATAAAGGAGTACAAAGAGGAATGTGGTCATTCTATAGCTGAAATAGAAACCGCCTGTAAACTAAGACTCAAAAATTATTAAGCAAAAAAAGCCTTTCTCAAGTAATGGAAAAGTCAAGCCAAAGCTTGTTTGGCTGTACTTCTCTTACGGATCATAGAAGTACAATTAGGTTTGCACTCCTGTGACCCATTTTCAGCAGAGAGCGGACTAAGGTTTGCTCTCTGCTGATGTCACGGATATCAGTCCAGGCACCTCGTCATCCTGACAATGGAAGTCTGGATCTGCCAGCTGCATGGACTGACACTCATCTCAGCCTTTCAGCCAGCCGCTGACAGCCTGAGGCGGCCGATCTGCCCCTCCACAGCTCAGTGCTCCAATGAGCGTGGAGGAAGATGAACAGAGAGCTGTGAAAACCGAGCAATCAGCAATGTTCGATCACTCCATTTTCAGTGCAGAGGCGCCGGGGGGGGGGGGGGGGCATCGGACCCATGCTGCATCCACCTAGGTAAGTATAAATCTAAAAAAAAAAAAAAAACATTAGCTTTTAATTATATAGTGGCTCCTGCTGTTGTCAATCAAAGTCAGTGACGAGAGAGTGGGGCGGGGCCGAGCCCTGCTGTCTGTGTCTATAGATGCAGCAGTGAAGCTTGGGAGCAAGACCACACAAGTGCCCCCATAGGAAGCGGCTCCCTATGAGGGCATTTGCCAGAGAGGAGAAGCCAGAAACACTGGCAGGGGTCCCGAGAAGAGGAGGTTCAGGGCCGCTCTGTCTGATTCGATTGCACATAGCAGGTAAGTATAAACCAGTTTGTTATTTTAAAAAATGCATTTACAAGCACTTTAAACTATGGATTGTGTGATAATTATGAGAGTTATGCTAAGTTTTAATAACATAAAAAAAATGTTACAAATTAAAAATCGTAGTCATTAATAAGTTAGATATGTTGATACTTTTCTAAAGATGAGATTTAAAATAGAATACTTATTTTTTCCAGAGTGAAAATTTACTTGTAATTACCAAGGAAATTGTTTTAATTAAGAAGCGGTTATTTATACGCATGTAAAATGTAGTTAATAGTTAACAGACTAAATGGATTTAATGGGTGGTCCAGTATATGCCAAGGAGTGTTCATTATAAAATTCCAGATTATATTGTGTTCACTGGCAACAATAAACTAGTAATTAAAAAAATATATATGCAGTTTACAAAGTTCCATAAGTAAATGACTGCAATATACTTCATTGTAAATAATACATGCATTTTTTTTTTAATTGTAGCCCACTGAATTAAGTATTTTTCCATTCAATCCTTTTAGGAAATATGAAAAGTTGACAAACACTCTTACATGTACGGTGTATACTGATTTTATATTACAATAAGTTGACATTGTGCCTACCATGAGATTCTTACAAACTTATTTTTTAAGGCTCCCCCAGCACTGTCCACTTATTTATATTGCTCTCATGCCAAAACTCAAAAAAAAAGAAGCTTCCATCGAACTTTAGGGAATGTTGAGTAGCCAAAGTCTTATATGATGATGCTTCAGCACAGTGCAGAAGTGTCTTCTAATGATATTTGGGCTACCCTGCATTCCTTCCATAAAGAGCCCTTCGTCTAGGAGATAAGGTAAGTATATGTAATAACATTATTTTCCACAGTTTTTTTATTTACATTTATTGCAAGATTTCACATATTTGTATAATGGCAACATGTTATGAAGTGCTTTAAATACAGGACCCGCGCAAGCATAAGGCAAGTTAGGCTGCTGCCTGAAGATGCCAGACCATAGCAGGCGCTAAAACCAAGATGTGCTTATGCCAGCACCAGCCTTGCTCACTCGAACTTATACCTAGCATTTCGCACAACGATGTGTAGCCCCGGTCTCTGTGATTGCAGTGAACTTTAGCGGCTGCTCTCCCTGCCCCTCCCTCCCAAAAGAAGAGCAGACACCTTTGGTTTCCGATCTCCAGCACCTGCTTCTCTCCCTGCAGCCCCCTGTAATGAAGACCAATTTCCACCCACTTGGGTGATAGCAGAAGCACCCCCCGGGCAGCTGCCCCATAGGAGTGAATGGAGCATTCAAATAGGTGGACCTGGTTAGAAAGCCCATGTGAAAGGGGCCTTAAAGAGACACATAAAAAAAATGAAAAAACGAAAAAATTTTGGAGCACACGCACCATAGGAAAACGGCAAATGCCCTACACATGTTAGCTAGTACCACCGGTAATACTTGGTCTCCCTGCGGTTAGCATAGTGCTACTCATGTTCCAGAGCTCCAGCGTAAAGCGTTAAACTGAAGATCTGTAGGGGAAGTGTTGCCTAAAAATTTTTTAGGGTACTTTAGAGCACAAGCAACTTTAACATTTGACCTGGGTATCTATTTACTCAGCATAACCTTTTTTCTTTTACAAAAAAATGGGCAATAATATGTATTCACAGTATGTGCCCAAAAATTAAAGTGATTGTAAAGGTTTTATTTAATTTTATTTTTTTAATAGCAAACATGTCATACTTACTTGATCTGTGTGCAAGGGTTTTGCACAGAGTGACCTCGACCCTCCTTTTCTGGGGTCCTTGGCTCCTACTTTTCAGGTGCCCCCACGGAGTCACCTTCCATGGGGGCACCCGTGCTGTGTCCATTGACACAGACAGCAGAACTCCCCACGCCCCACGGCTCCCATGTCACTGGATTTGATTGACAACAGCAGGGGCAAATGGCTGTCCAATGAGGACACGAACCAGTGGCTGGAGCTGCTGGGCTCGTCATGGACGCTGGAAAAATCGGGTTCAGGTAAGTAAAAGGGGGGCTCGGGGGGGGGGGGGGGCGGCTGTAGCATAGAAGGTTTTTCACCTTAATGCATTCTACATTAATTAATTAATTCTACTGATGGTTTACAACCCCTTTAACTTTAGTGTATGTATTTACTGAAAGTGAGTGTTTCATAAACTGTTGCATTAATATCATGTAACATAAAAAGATGCAACTGACTATATTTTATTCTCTAGGGTGTCCGCTTTCAGAAAATATAAAATGTTTTTGGGTTTTTAGATTATCTTCAAATCTAAAAGGATTTTTAAAGTGGGTGTCAACTCCCATGAATAATTTGTACCTATAGGTACGCCTAAAGTAAGACTTACTTATAGGTACTGTAAATATCTCCTAAACGTGCACCACTTGGCAGATATTTACTGTAGATGCAGCCGGTGACGTCAGCGGCAAATGCACTCTGAGGGAACGGCCACAAATCCAGAAGGAAGACCGGGTGAAGATGGAAGCTCTGTTAGCAGTGTCCACATGCTGCTGGAGGGCTTTGATCTAAGGTAAAATTCACATAATGTGCTAGTATGTATGCAATGCATACTAGCACATCATGGCTTTACCTTGTAGGTTGCAAAAAAAAACAAAAAAAATAAAACAAAACAAAGACACAGCAGTTTACTACTGCTTTAAAAAAGAGACACATAAAAATGTAAATAATAGTTTGGACGTTTAAGTGGTTAAGTGGTTAAAATATCCTACCGGGGGGCAGCGAGGGAGTTTTAGCTTGTCTCATCTGTCAGCTACCTGTAGCCAGTGAGGGGCAGTAGGGAATGCATAAGCCCCTTCTTCATTACACACTGCTGTTCTGGAAGGGAGGAAGGGGGTGATGTGAGACAGTGTGCAGGGGGTGTCAAAATGCCCCTTGGACTGAGTAGACAAAAATCTGTGCACCGGCCCTGTTTACAGGGTACCTAGAACTATTCAGCCCTTTCTCCGAAGGAAGCTTGCTGTACAATGTAATATTGGATAGCAGGGGAGTGCTGATTGTGCCATAGCCGGGCGTTACTACTGTAGGTGAAAGGAAAGAGTGGACAGGATCATATTCAGAAACCAGTTGGAATGTCAAATGGATAGACAAGGGATCAGAATGTAAAATGATAAATGTAATGAGAAAGTAGTCAGCTGAAGGCAGGGGTCAGAGCTACAGAAATAAATAAGTAGAAACCAAGAGTATCTAGTCTTTACTAATGCTCTGGGTAGTGCAGATGGCATTATGTGGTGGGCACAGTTTGGTTTTAACCCTTACTGATGACATGACATTTGACAATAAGGAAGTAAACAAGGGATGCCAAACAGGCATTGGCAATTGTCACTGATAAGTCTGTTTAATTAAAATTGCGGGGGCTCATATTATGTGGCTAGTTTAGTAGCACTTTGCTGCAGTCCTTTTACCTTTTACACAATCTTTGCTTCTATGCTCCCCAAGCATTGCGTGTATGCTAAGAAATTATGCTGTCGTCTGTTAGTATAACATCTGTAATAAATGCAGCTAGTGGCCTCTAGTGGCCTCTATGTAAAATTGGAATGACTGCCAAAAATATTTTAAAAGCGTTCAGTAAATGCAGCAGCACTGATACTTATAGGAATATATTCTTAAATATCAATGACAGTATCTGTAACCAAGTATTGAATAACAGCTTTACAGCTAAACCTGTTAGCTATACCACTGCTGCAAACTAAGCTGTCAGCTAGCTTTTAGTGAGTACTGTTTTTCATAAGAGTTGATTTACAATGTAATTACAGAACCGAGGGCAATGTTTATACATTACAATACCCTAGGTGCACATGAATGGCAATGACACACAATGTACAAGCTCTGTACCTTGTGTCACGTGAGTACTTAGTATAAAGTACTGCTAAGACTACTGGAGGCAGCATGGGATCTGCTTTGCTCACAGGAAAAAAAAAGATTTTTACCAGCACACCTTGGTGTAGTGAAAATCTTGTCTTTTATTCAGATAAACCAACAGGCAGCGCAGACTGACATTTCAGGACCCCGGAGGATCCCTTTTTCAAGGCAGAATAATTGAAAAAGGGATACTGCAAGGTCCTAAAACAGCCTGTGATGCCTGTTGCTTTATGTGAATAAAGGACAAAATAATTGTTATACCATGGTATGCTAGACCAGCCCTCAATATTTCCACTTGCCTGTTTGCATTTGACGAGTGGAAATAAGTTGATGGCGAGCGTAGTGCAAGGCTGGCAATCGTCTGTTATGGACGCAGTTCTGAGGCCAGCCCGGGCTCAGACAGGGGGCGGGCAGCTGGGCGTATGGTTGGTGACATCACTGCGGCGGCACCTTTTATGAACTACAGGCTACAGCAGCGGTAGCTGGGCCGGCCTGGGGACACGGCAGCCTGAATGTGGGGGTATCACATGAGTGCCGGATGCCGCCTCAGAGCCCTGGACCATGTGCCAGGAGCAGGGCGAGTACAGGGGAGGCGTACTGAGGAGAGCAGAGACTGGAAACCAGGCAGAGGTAGTACAGGTGTCCTCTCCACCAGAGGGTAAGACAGGTGGGGAGAGGGAGGACTACAAGACTCAGAGGACCCTACGTGCAGAGCAGTGCCAAGGCATGCTGGGAATTGTAGGTCACCAATAATGTCCAATCAGAGTGTCTTCAGGAGCTGTGCTTCTAAACCTACCTGGCTGCAGAGTGCTGGGACTTGCAGTTCTACATCTGCAGACCAATACTAGGCTGCATGCTGACAGGAGGAGAGAGAGCAGATGGCCAAACACTGTCCAATCTGATTGCAAATGGCTAAACACTGTCCAGTCTGACTGCAAATGGCCCTACCCTGTCCAATCTCATTGCAAATGGCCAAACACTGTCCAGTCTGATTGCAAATGCCCCTACGCTGTCCAATCTGATTGTAAATGGCCCTACGCTGTCCAATCTGATTGCAAATTGCCAAACGCTGCCCAATCTGATTGAAAATGGCCAAAAACTGTCCAATCTGATTGCAGATGGCCGTACGCTGTCCAATCAGATTGTACAATCTACTGTAAGATGGCCATACACTGTATAATCTCCTTTAAAGTGGATCAGTCCTGCTTTGGACAGTCTCTTGCCCCTCCAGTGCCGGGTAGATGTGCCATGGTAGAGCCAGTTGGCACAGCTACCCACACACAAGGACTGAAAAGTATTCAGGCATAAGGGGAACTCTGCAAACCCTAACACAAAGGGGGAAGTTGATGTAACATGCCACACTGTAGAGAGCAGACTTTTATATAAAGGGAAACGCTGCAGACCATAATGGTAGGGGGAATGCTGCAGACTCTGATGCAAGGGACAACTTTGTAGACTGTGATATCAAGAGGAACTTTGAAGTCCGATGCTTTAAGTTAGCATTGTTAAAGTTGTTGTTGTAAATATGTAGTTTTGTAACTTAATTCTGCATAAAACATCTAACAGTGTAATTTCATTAGATAATTTACATGGGCGTGCTTAGGGTCAGGGCAGGGTGGGGGTTGGGTGGAGCAACTGGTGGGCGAGTAACTTTTAAGGCCTGACTAGTAGCTCAGGACTTGAAATTTTGAGCTAGACAACATCTTTATGGTCCAATAATTGCATCATGGTGCCATCCACCAATTAACCACAGCACCCTACATGAACTGGGGGCAAACTTCTCTGTGCTTTACTTACAGGACTACTTTCTAACTATACAGACCACCTAGCAAGAAAAAAGAGGTGCATCTTTTTCCTGCTCTACAGAGAGAATTGCAACTCCTCCGAATATGCCGATGCACCCCCATCTTTTACACTTTGCATGCTAACTTTAGTTGCAAAGCAAATAAGTAAAAAGTTATCATAGTCTGTCTCTCTCTGTCCCTGCTACCTCTACTCCTGCTACCTTAGGCACTTGGTAATGCAGGATATTACTAGACTGGAAGGCAGAGGGCATTTACCCCTTGGGCCAAAACAAGGACTGGTAGCCTTGAATGGAGATACTCTTCCATTCAGATATCGGTCAGAACAGCACCCACAATCAATGACAGTTGATTGACGTTAAATAGCTACCTGCTCCCTCTTCAGACCTGTGCATGACAGTGCAGCACCATTTTATTCTCAATGCAGAAGTCAATGCAGGAAAATGCAAAAATGTGCTATGCTAATTTGTTAGGAAAATGGAATGTCCATTTATGATGCTGACAAGGTATTTTATTTAACCACTTCCCGACCAGCGCACGACGATGTACGTCGACAGAATGGCACGGGCAGACATATTGGCGTACAGGTACGTCCAATATTCAATGCCGCCCTGCCATCGGGAGCGCGCCGCCGGCGGCGTGCTCCTGCGCTGGTCGGGACCCCCGTGAGTCCAGACGCGGGACCTGCGGACTCGATCGCCGCGGGCATCCCCGCGATCGTCTCACAGAGCGGCCGAATGGAGGAAATGCCGTGTAAACAGCATTTCTCCATTCTGCCTAGCAACTAGTGACGCTGATCTCTGCTCCATGTGATTGGAGCAGAGATCAGTGTTCACTAAATGAAAGCCCAACCCCCCCACAGTTAGTAACACACCCCTAGGAACACTTAACCCCTACACTGCCACCCACTGGTTAACCCCTTCACTGCCAGTGTCATTTACACAGGAATCACTGCATTTATATAGCAGTGATTACTGTATAAATGACAATGGTCCCAAAAATGTGTCAAAAATGTCCGATGGGTCCCCCACAATGTCGCAGTCCCAATAAAAATCGCTGATCGCCGCCATTACTAGTAAAAAAAAAATAATAAAAAATTATTAATAAAAATGGCATAAAACTATCCCTATTTTGTAAACGCTATAACTTTTGCGCAAACCAATCAATAATCGCTTATTGCGATTTTTTTTTACCAAAAATATGTAGAAGAATACGTATCGGCCTAAACTGAGGGAAAAAAAAAGTTTTTTTATATATTTTTGGGGGATATTTATTATAACAAAAAGTAAAAAGTAATGCATTTTTTTCAAAATTGTCGCTCTATTTTTGTTTATAGCGCAAAAAATAAAAACCGCAGGGGTGATCAAATACCACCAAAAGAAAGCTCTATTTGTGGGAAAAAAAGGACGTCAATTTTGTTTGGAAGCCACGTCGCACGACCGCGCAATTGTCAGTTAAAGTGACGCAGTGCCGAATCGCAAAAAGTGGTCTGGTCTTTGACCAGCAAAATGGTCCGGTCTGCAAGTGGTTAAGCAAGACTATATACAGTATCCTGAAGGAAATCAACCCTGAAAATTCACTGGAAGGACAGATCCTGAAGCTGAAACTCAAATACTTAGGCCACCTAATGCGAAGAGAGGACTCATTGGAAAAGACCCTGATGCTGGGAAACTTGGAAGGTAAAAGGAGAAGAGCACAACCGAAAACAAAATGGATAGATAGCATCATCAAAACAATGAACATGAAAAAAAGCAAGCTCTGGCATGCAGTGAGGACAGAAAAGTGTGGAGCACTATGGTCTGTGAGGTCACCAAGAGTCGGACACGACTAAACAACTGAACAACAACAATAACAATATACAGTACATACTGTGTATCTATCTATCTATCCATCCATCCATACATACATATATATAGTATATAAATGTAGATCTCTGAAAAGATTAGAAGAAAGCAGTGTTCTTGATCCCAAAAAACACCTTTTACTATAGACAACGATTACTGTTTCGCAATACATGGTAAATGTTTTTACCCACAGAAAAATTCTCTACCATGTAAAGACCATTTGGTTGAGTTTTCATCTAAAGCCAAACATTTCCAGTCCTCCAATGGTCCCACATGTACCAATATGGTAGATACAGCTATGACCAAAACGCAATACTTGCAAAGCAATATCTTCTGACTAGCGCTTACAAATGTTTATGGATCTTTGGGTATAAGTAAAAAATGACACATGGGTATCAGACCTTTGTGGATCAGCTCTCTTCTTCCTATGCTCTAGGAAGAAGCATTAGTTGAAACAAATCAACGTTTTTTAGAACCACATGATAGATTATAGCATGCTTTTTTGGGTATGAAAATTCACAAATTATTTGCATTGTTACATGTCCCCTAGGGCAGTACCAAGGCCCTCAAACTCGTTTTATGGCCAATAACTTGCATATAAGCCTTCAAAGTTCGGGTTCCATGGACGATAATGGGGTCAGTGGTTCATGTCCCAAATTCTTCCATGTTCGGGAGTTCTAATGCAAACGTAACTGTGGGGGGGGGTATTTGCCCCATCACTAGTCAAGATGTAAGCTGTCATAGATATGAACAAATGCCCTTCCCAGCCCATTTCAGAAAGACTGATCACAGAAAATTACTCTTCAAAAGTCCCCAGAGCTTCTTCAGCAGATAATAAGATGAAAGATCTAAATCACATTGCAGCTCCCTTCAGGAGAATGTCTTTAAAAACTCAAGATTTTCCTTAAAGGACAATTGTTAGTCCAGCTCCCGCCATAGAAATTAATATATCAAGTGGTGAGCAGGCGCAGTATGAGCTAGACATGGATGGCATTTTATTTAAAAGCCTGTGTGTTGAGAAGATGAGCAGAAGGTCAACATTTAGGTAAGAGGATCCCACTCTGCAGGGTGTAGGGATGATTTGAAGGACAGCTTCTAAAAATTAAGTTGGCTTTTAGCATCTAAATCCTCCCAAAGCAGATTGTTTATTTTTAGTGGACTCATCTTAGAATATACAGGTAAGTCAACAGGATGTTAATAAGGGTTGTAAGGCTCTAGTTTTGAATCAAATGACTTGTGCTAGATCAGGCGACTAGAGCTATATTACTGCAGTATAACTGAACTTGAAATTGAGTATTACAGCTTTGGGCTAGTGCTGGTTCTGTCAGTGCTTCCTCACACACTGGTTACATGAATATAACATTAAATAAACTAAAATGAACTTGGTAGTAGAAAAGCAAGCATGCTTAAAGTGTATCTATGGTCAAAATGTAAAATCATGTATTCATTACCATATTGTATTTCAATTATTTTTAGCCCACGCCTATTAAAGAAAGAAAGAGTGCACTGAGTTTAAAGCGGAGGTTCACACAAAAAGTGAACTTCTGCTTTTCGGAAACCTCCCCCCCCCCCTCCAGTGTTGCATTTGGCACCTTTCAGGGGGGAGGGGGTTGCAGATACCTGTATAACACAGGTATCTGCACCCACTTCGGGGAATAGACTCCTACGGGAGTCACGCCCCTTCGCATCACCCCCCGCTGTGTTCTGGGAAATACACAGATCCCAGACCACAGCGGGGACCAATGAGAATGCAGAACGTGACTCGTGCATGCGCAGTAGGGAACCGGGAAGTGAGGCCGCAATGCTTTACTTCCTGATTCCCTCACCGAGGATGGTGGCGGGGCAGCCGAGAGATGAGCGTTGGCGCGGCTTTGGCTGCTGACATCACGGGCACCCTGGACAGGTAAGTGCCCATTTATTAAAAGTCAGCAGCTGCAGTATTTGTAGCTGCTGGCTTTTAATATTTTTTTTTTTGAGTGGATCCCCCACTTTAATGACTGTTATTTTGTATTTATTACACTGATTTATTATGCGATTTGTGTCATTTATATTATCAATTACATTTTTAGTGGGACATGCTTTACTCATATATATATATATATATATATATATATATATATATATATATATATATATATATATATATTTTTTTTTTTTTTTTTGATTTGTCACTTTGGTCCCTTGCTGCTACAATGCAAAATTTTGATTATTTGCAAACTAGGCCCGTGAAAGCAGGGGAGGTATTTGCTCCGTGAGAGACTAATCAAAAACAGGACTTTCAGAGTCTATTTACAATATTGAAACATCCCAGGAAGAAGCAAAAAATCCACCTTGGGTGAGATTTGTTAACTTTGAGTAAAATATATTGCAGATGCTATAGTCCCATGACACTTAACATGGGAGCCGCCCCATGTGAGGGGTTGAGGATAAAGAATCCATGGATGGATGGTTCCATTTTTTCAGAGGGACTGAGATGTTACAGTTTTTAGAGAAACTCAAACAAAGGAAATTAAGGAGAGTGCAGGTCTCAGATAAAGGAAATAAAGGAGGTTATGGAACCAGTAAAGGAGTTTCCAAATTTTCTAGCATTTTCAAAGGAATTAAAATTATTTTCTGAGAAGGAAGGTTTAGAGAATAAGAAAAGAAAAAAAAATATTTAAAGAGGAAGTAAACCCTGATGGGTTTACTTCCTCTTTTTTTCCCTGCAAAGGTAAATCATAATGGACTACTATGCATCGCATAGTAGCCCATTATGTGTCACTTACCTGACACAGGAGCCAGCGAAGTCACCGCTGTCCCCTGTAGTCCGCCGCATCCATCTTGCTGGTGGCGTCTCGCAGCTCCGCCGCTGTCATTCGGCGAAGCCGCGATGACGTCACTCCCGCGCATGCGCACGGGAGTCGACAAATGCGGCAGCTCCATTCTTGGAACTGCCGCGCTCAGTGCGCCTGCGCGCCGCTGTCTATGGCGCATGCGCCGTAGACAGCGGTGCCCGTTTTCGTGCAAATATCTCCTAAACCATATAGGTTTAGGAGATATTGCTTGGACCTACAGGTAAGCCTTAATCTAGGCTTACCTGTAGGTCAAAGTGGTTTGTAAGGGTTTACAACCACTTTAAGAGTTACAAGGGGACTATCAAAGTAACTGGCTGTTGGAATGAGACGGTAGAGAATATGATTCCTCACATGCAAATACACCATAAAAAGTGCAAGAGGAAAGTTTACCCCCTCATTAAAACTACATAGAGTAAGGGGCATGATGTTTTAAGAATGTGTCCTCTGAGGCAGTGTGTATAAAGAACATATATCTTCTTAGTACCATAAGGAAAATGATGATTGGAACATGACTGTGGTTTATACACTCAGAAGAGGTGGTTGGCCAGGGAGTTGGGGTGGAAAGAGGATACAAGATATTGATTGGAAGAAGCCCAAATACTTTGGAAGGAAAGGAGAAAGGAGAGATAAAACCTGCAGGATCCCAACCTATAATAGATTTTCCCCTCTGTGGAATCAGAGGGACTATCAGGATTAAAGGCTTGCTCCTCCATCCCGCCATTTTTTAGAAGGGAATTTCCAGGATTGCTGGAGGAGAGAGGATGAAGTGGTCAAAGAAGACAGGTAAAGTTAAAAAAGGGGGAGGGGAAATGAGCAGGGAAGAAGATCCAAAAAGAAGACCACAGTATTAGGAAATTGGATCTATAAGTGGGATGGAATTAAAGCAACTGGAAATCAGAATACTAGATACTGTATATATTCGAGTATAAGCCGAGATTTTCAGCCCTTTTTTTAGGCTGAAAGTGCCCCCCTCGGCTTATACTCGAGTCACTGCCATCTGCCTACCTGATCAGGCATGTCATGTAGACAGACGGTGGCCAGCGTGTCATAAAAACATACAGCGGCCATTCCAGTATTTAAAAGCTGCAACTCCTCCTCGTCTGATAGGCAGAACACTCAATTTCCCAGCAGTCAGTTTTCAGCCTATCACGGACAGCCTATCACGGACAGCCTATCACGGACATCCCCTCATCCGAGGATGAGCGGATGTCCGTGATAGGCTGAAAACTGACTGCTGGGAAATTGAGTGTTCTGCCTATCACAGACGAAGAGGAGGCATGGCTTTTGAATACTGGAATGGCCGCCGTATGTTTTTATGACACGCTGATCAGTGGCTGCAGATGGGCACACGGAGGCATGCACAGGACACAAAGGATGAAGATTAGCACAGGTAGGCTGCAATGGACACAGGGAGGCATACACAGGACACAGTGAGGTAGGCATATCTGCACAGGACACAGGGAGGCATACACAGGACACAGTGAGGTAGGCAGATCTGCACAGGACACATGGAGGTATACACAGGACACAGTGAGGTAGGCAGATCTGCACAGGACACAGGGAGGTATACACAGGACACAGTGAGGTAGGAAGATCTGCACAGGACACAGAGAGGTATACACAGGACACAGTGAGGTAGGCAGATCTGCACAGGACACAGGGAGGCATGCAATAGACACAGTGAGACATGCAGCTGCAGATGGGCATTGTTGACCCTCTTTGCCACTTACAGTAGCTGCTGCATTTCCCACCCCCGGCTTATACTCGAGTCAATACGTTTTCCCAGTTTTTTGTGGTAAATTAGGGGCCTCGGCTTATATTCGGATCGACCTATACTCGAGTATATACGGTAATAGATTAAAATTCACTCCGCAGAAGAACATGAATAAATTTGACATGTTTTTTGGCATCCAGAAATACATCCGCACACTCAATATCAAGAAGTACTTCTTGGTGCATCCAAGAGTAGATGGAGGGCTTGACAAGACAGGGAATTACAACAAATCAGTGTTTAATCCTCAATATAATCATGGTGAATTTGAAGAAGTCTTCAAGAATTTAGTTCTTGATGATGTTGGAAAATTGTAAGTAAAAAGAGTAACAGCTCCAGAATATATAAAGAAAGGTATCAAAAGCATTGATGAAAGAAAAGATTGGACCAGAAAAAGGGAGAGGGATAGTTGTGCTAAGAAAAGAAGATTAAAAAAAGGAAAGAGACTGCTTAGTGATGAGGAAAATCAGCTTTCGATTATAAAAAGGAACTAAAGAAAGAAAGGAAATTGAATATTATAAATAAAAAAGAAACAGATTACATTGTCTCTTCGGCTTGTAGGACCCCAATTATTTACTACCTCCTCAAGACCTGGAAGACCTATCATCACTCGAGTTGATGCTATTTGTGCAAGGTTGAGTCAATGTGTTGATTTTTTTATGCAGCCTCTTCTAGGGAAAATGGAAACTATTACACATTTCGGGGCTCCACCACTTTGTCAAACCATAAGGAAAGGGGACGCGATCTCTAGTGCTGATTTTATAGGGAAGATGGGCGGCAGTGTGGGCGGTGGCTCTCCTCGCATAGTCAAATTAGCTGATATCTCATGGAGCCAAGCGAAACGAAAAGTGTGGGTAGATGGGTTGTCATGCTTGCCTAAAAACTGTCAAGTCAAGACAGGGATTGGATGGTGGTGATGGCGCCACAACACTGTAACCCCTCACAGATACTCTTGTTGGGTGCAGGAACAGGCCCTGCTGTGAAACATGACTGCCAGTTTCTTGTCCTTCTGTGGCACACCCTCTCTCTAGGCTCACATTTCTCCATTCCTCAACCTGGGAACCAACATCAGAGCCTTCAAATTGCTGAGCATCCTCCAGCAGCATATAACTGATACTGGGGTTGAATAATTCAACAAGACAATGATCCCAAACATACAGCAAAATCTACAAAGGAATGCTTCACAAATAAACGTATCCAGGTGTTAGAATGGCCAAGTCAAAGTCCAGACCTGAATCCAATCGAGAATCTGTGGAAAGAGCTGAAAACTGCTGTTCACAAATGCTCTCCATCCAACCTCACTGAGCTTGAGCTGTTTTGCAAGGAAGAATGGGCAAGAATTTCAGTCTCTCGATGTGCAAAACTGATAGAGACATACCCCAAGCGACTTGCAGATGTAATCGCAGCAAAAGGTGGCTCTACAAAGTATTAACACAAGGGGGCCGAATAATTTTGCACGCTCCACTTTTCATTTTTTTATTAGTTAAAAAAGTTTCAAAAATCCAATAGATTTCGTTCCACTTCACAATTGTGTCCCACTTGTTGGTGATTCTTCACAAAAAATTAAAAATGTATATCTTTATGTTTGAAGCCTGAAATGTGGCAAAAGGTCTAAAAGTTCAAGGGGGCCGAAAACTTCGCAAAGCACTATATATAAATATATATATATATATATATATATACACAAGATATATATATCTTGTACAACGTACAACGTATAACTGTACAACGGCTGCACTGTATTGTATACTGTGTACACCACCAGAAGTGTAGTAGAAACTGTACACACTGTATTAGATACTGTGTACACCATTGAATGCATTGTAGATATAGGCTACACTGAATACAGAGTATATATAAATATATATAAATATATATAACAGGTTAGGGAGCCTGTTTGTTCTTAAGTGGAATTTGTTCTTAATTCGGACAAGCATGCGCAGAACGGTGCTTTCTGATGTTTTCCACTGTTTTTCCAACGTCTATATATATATATATATATATACAGTATTTTAATGATTATTAGACATCTTTTAAATTTTATTTTGTTTCTTTGTTTATTACATTTTTTGCATATATTTACATTATCTACTAGTTTTACATATATTGGAATAAACAGTATATATATATATATATACTGCTGATTGTGGGATATTTGTCATAAATTGTATATGTATATAAATTGTATATGTTGGAGATGTCAGTTGGCTGTTTACTGGTCCCCTCTGTGAAAGTTTAAAAGTATCTGTGATTATTTGTGCTGTTATCTGTAAAGGGCCTTGCACGTGACATCACAAGGGGGTGGGGTCTCATTGTGATATCACCGGATGGGCACGTCCCATGGCTATGGTATATAAGAACTGGCAGAGAACAGAGCTGGCACAACCCTTTTTTTTTTTTTTGGTGTGGGTTTATCTCTCAAAATCCATACCAGATCGAAGAGCCTGATAAGGTCTTGTAGGGGGGACCCCACACCATTTTTTTTTTTCATTTTGACATGGGGTTTTCTTTCAAGATCCATACCAGACTCAAAGGGCCTGGTATGGATCTGGAGGGGACCCAGCACCATTTAAAAAAAAATTGGAGTGGTGTTCCCATTCAAGCGGAGTTTCACCCGTTTTTGTCTTTATTAAAAATCAACAGCTAAAAAAAGTGTAGTTGCTGACTTTTAATAAACACACACTTACCTGTCCTATGGTCCAGCGATGTGATCCATCACTCCTCTCTCTCTCCTCTCCGCAGCGTGGGCACCTGGATGTGACAGCCTGCTGCTTCAGAGCCGGGTGTGCACTGCGCATCCTGAGTGGCCAGGCAATCTTTTGGGACCTGTGACGTGTCCCAGAAGATTGTTGGAAGGGAAGGGGAGAGGAGTCACCTAGGCGACCCCGAGCAGAAGAGGGAGCTAGATACCTGGGAAAACTTGGTACCTGCTAAGCCCCCCCCCCCCCCCAAAAAAAAATTCCAAATGTGGCATCAACGGGTCAGGAAAGCTTAAAGGTTCTACTTTTGGGTGGAACTCGGCTTTAAGACTGCTCTCCTAGGGAACTATTGATTTTGACATTTCATGCGACTTGTACTCTGTAGTAATTGAATTTGGATGTGGAAAAGTGGAAAATAGAGGCAGGGAAATGCTGCTAAATGCTAAGGTGGCTAAACGCACATTAACGCCAATGCAAAAAGCTACTAAAAACATGTTTTTACAGCTACTTTTTCTTGCCATCAGTAGTGGCTTTGCAGTTCGTTTTTTCTAATGCCCTGTGTACATAAGGACTTAAGGTTTTTATCTATAGCTGATGTTAAAAAATGATCACACATGTACAGTGAAATAACTCCATGTCAGAAACATTATTTAAAAAAAAAAAAAATTCATCCTGCTTATAAAATTTTCTCATGCACAGTATCGGAAAATAGGAAAACATGAAGGTGGTAAAAGTTTGTAACAATGATGTATTATTCTGTATGGTTTAAATGCTTCATAATTTTTCACTCAGAGATCAAAGAACCTGTATTTATATATTATTATCAAAGTAAAGGAATTGAAAGAAAATGTATATATGTTATTTTTAGCAGCAGCAAAACTGATACTTAAAGCCCAACTCTAGGCAAAAATTTATATTGCAGTGCAATGTCCATCAATTTCCTTACTCCTCAGTCCTGATTTTATACACCTATTCCAAAGCCACCCTGCAGTGTAATGGATCAAAGTCACAGTTTCCTCTATGAGCAAAGCTAATATCCTGCTCTGGGGATCAGCCATTTTTCCCTGCCGGTTATCATCTTGGGCACTGTTCCCCTCACTGCCCCCCATGAGTTCTTCTGCCTCTGGATCCTATGAGAGAGGAACCAGCTGCTGGAGGTGTTGCCTCAACTAATAGGAGGATATTGTCCACATCGTGCAAACAGTGTCCAAAAGAAGGGTCAAAAGAAGGACCCCAAGAAGTAAAAAGAAGGAAAGAGACAGGTTGTCAGGTGAACATGGTTTTAGGTAAATATAATGGGCATTTGGAAAATTTTTCATACCAGTGGTTAGTTAAAGGAGGGTGAAAAGAAAGGTTGGGAAAGGGGGTTGCTAATATCCTGGAGTTAGACTTTAAGAAAAGCAGCTGTATAGCTGAATAGAAGAGCTGCTTTAAAGTAGTACTGGAGGTGGAGTAATATTTTCTGGAGCAGGAATTTTATCTGGGGGCTTTTGGAGTCTCCTGGAGATGAATCCATGGGTATTGTTTGACCTTCCAAGCAAATATGTGTAGATGCCACTCTGGAACAAATACAGCAAGGTAAACCTTGGCAAAGGTACCGCAATTGTCAGACCTAAAGCTGGGCTAAAAATAACGTCAGGCAAAAGAGAATTCTGGTTGTGATCTTCGTTTTTGGGGGCTCTAAAATCAACCCAATATTGAGATTTCAGATTTGGATGGATTTGTTTCTTCAAACCTAAAGAGGTTGTAAACTCTTTTGAAAAAAAAAAAAGGCATAATGAACTAGTATGCATCGCATACTAGCTCATTATGAAATACCTTAGAACAAAGCTCTCTCAGCGGCGCCCGCACACCACTGAGACGGCTGACATTTTCCCCAGAGTTTCTTCCAGGTTCGCGGGCTCGGGCACTGATTGGCCAGAGTCACAATGACGCCACTCCTGCACATGCTCGCAGGAGTCACGGTTCGCGGGACCTGTGGCCGTTCCTTCAGAGCAAATGCGCCAGTGATGTCACTGGCTGCATGTAATGTAAATATCTCCTAAATGGTACACGTTTAGGAGATATTTACACTACCTATAGGTAAGCCTTATTATCTATAGGTACATGTCTGCAGAGGAGGTTTACATCATCTTTAACATTTTAATTTATAACCTTGTATTGTTTTCAGTGCTAAGGAGTTGGGAACAGTACTATAAGCAATAAACGGTACAAAATTCTATTTTACAACTACCACATCAGCTAACCCTTACAATCTTTTTTCTTCTTTCATCTAAACATTATGCGGCTTTTTTACTAAAGTAGTCCATTTCTATTTTCAATTGAGCATTTGAAGTAAACACAGGCTAACATGAAAATTCTTTTAGTAATTTGGCTATGTGTGCTCTGTAGGAACTCCCCCCACAGTTAGGCCTCATTCACACTGGCACTGTGAAATCTGCACTTGAATGATTTTTGCATGGTGGAATTCACACTATACGTTTACCTGCATTTAGGTGCATTCAGTTTAGCTGTGTTATAAGAAAATAGAATTTTGTGTGTCCAGAATCCGATTAGTCATTCTAGTAAGTACATACGATGTAACGCTTCTAAATGTGTCAAAACCTGTTTATTGCAGGGAGATGTAAACACCGAAAAAAGTTATCTGGGAGGCATGGAAGTTGTTTATCATCACAACTGACTTTTCCTGCATTTAGAAAAGCTAAATGCAGGAGTGTCAGTGTAAATGATGCCAAAAGAATACATGTCACACTGACACCTTGTGGTGCATTTGGCTAATGCACACCAGTGTGGTAATGCAGGGTTTTCTAATCCATCCAAGCCAGATCCTGGGTGTGTGGGATTTTTCTGTATTAAATTTACACCAGATTTGAATTGTTCCCACCTAAACTATTAGTTTGGTGCATAGGTACTAATATTTTGCTGCTGGATGGCCACAGTTTTTTTTTTAAATCATAAGAATCACATTTATTGCCAAGATTTGTTTGCATTTTTGTTGGATCAATTCGCAGTTCCTTCTGTATTGCCCAAAATTTGGGAAATCCAGATGGCAAATCAGTGTTTTATTGATTTTACCAATTTTATTGATTTTACCATACTTCCTAAGTACTACTGACATTTTTTGATGGCCTTCTGCATCCTGTATTTTAGCCTAAAATCCATATTTAAATATGTCTACACTCATCCTCTGCAACTTGCATGGCTAAGATATGTGTAAAGTTTAACATTTTAGTACTCTTGTTGCATAGCAAAGAGGGGCATATATATATATATATATATATATATATATATATATATATATATATATATATATATGTATGTATGTGTATATATATATATATATATATATATATATATATATATATATATATATATACACTGTGACATCTCTTAAAGTGGTTGTAAACCATTAGTAATTATTGGTTATCCTCGCGCTACAATGGCTAAACAAGAGAGCTAATATGGTTGCAGCAAAACACCGACAGAGGTGCAAACCCTCCCCTCAAATTGTGATAATAGGTAAAAAAGTGGTGTTGCACTCCACAAAAAAACTAAATTAATTCAATAAATACCTAGATAGTGATAAAAAATATTAAATAAATAATACCATACAGGATCTAAAATACAATCTCTGTGACTATTTAAAATCAATTATTTCAAAATGTGCAACCTATTTAGAGTGTATCAATGCCAATTAAACATTATAAAAACCATTGTAATGTGACCAGTATAAATATTCCAAATCAAGGTAATAAAAATATTCCTAGTAAAGTGCAGGTGAAATAAGTAGTGGAATCACATATATAATTTAACCAGTGATAATAAGAATACAAAAAAATATAAAATCCAAAATGTGTCTCAATCCATAAAGTGCATCCAGTGAAACAAATATATATTAATAGGGTAAAAAAGCACAATCCAAAAGACGGAATTCTTAGAGTGTCTCTATTTATAGAAAAAAAGGCAATCCATATCAAGCCATGCAATAGGTGGGTCCACACTGTGCTATGTAACGGACTAATTCCGTGGATGAAAGCAGGGGTTAATTCCACCGGTGATCTCCTAGATCCTCAAGACAGGTGCTCACACACTGAGTGCAGTGGGTACCTTACCTCACTGCTGTCAGGTAAAACAGCAATACGTTCCAGCGGTTAGAATGTATGTTCTCAGCTGGTGCAGACACCCCAGGCAATCCCCTCTAGGTACTCAGCCATGGACCATAGATCGCAACCAAAAAAAGAAAAGGGGCTCCAATAGTGAAGTAATGCTAGACAAACTTTATTATAGAAAGGACATTGTCCTGGGTACTCACATTCAGTAGCACAGTATTAAGCAAAGGTTACAGCGAAAAAAACGAACTCCTCGTTCGTACCCCGGACGTCACTTCCGTTATCCTCCTAAGCCAATCCTACACATATCGTCATTGATCACGTGACTTCATCCTACACAACTTTGTCCCATGTAAATCAGCATAAAATACCCGAATGAACACTGCTTGTAGATATCTCCTTAGGCGGCGTACACACGCGGGGACTGTCTGCCGAAACTAAGTTCGTCAAACAGTCCGCTCAAACTTTTGAATGAACGAACACGCCCACACACGGCACTTTTTGAGCGGACAAATACGGCAAACTTTGTTCGTCGTACTAAGTCCGCGCAACTTTTGAAATGAGCGGACTCGCCCACACACGAGGCAACAGTCCGCTCATTTCGAGCGCGTGTCAAGGTCTTGTTCTTCTTGTTCTTCTCCAGGAGATGTTGACACGTCGCTCTCTCCGGCCGGAATGCCAGAGCCGAGCTGAGCGGCCACTTATATAGTGACAATGGGGCGGTGTCACATGGTATATGTCACATGGGTTGGTCACATGGTGACCCCGCCCCCTTACGATGTCATAGTCCCCATGTGACATCAACCCATGTGACCAACCCATGTGACATATACCATGTGACACCGCCCCATTGTCACTATATAAGTGGCCGCTCAGCGCGGCTCTGGCATTCCGGCCGGAGAGAGCGACGTGTCAACATCTCCTGGAGAAGAACAAGAAGAACAAGAAGAAGAACAAGAACGGAAGGCGGCGGCGACAGCGGCGACAGAAGACTGGGCCACCGCCTGCAAAAGAGCTATAAGAAGGCGCGGTGGCCCGGCAGAAGAACCGAAGAGGGGGACAAGACCCCCGAAGTCGGGAGAAGAGGCCGGCGGCGGGGAGGAAGAAAGCCGGACTCCTCCGCTAGCAAAAGAGCTACAAGAAGATAGCGGAGGAGTCCGGCGAGAAGACCCCCGAAGACGGAAGACCCCCGGAGCTGTGCAATAAAATATTTTATCTCGTGTGTTGTGTTTTTTTTTGGGTACTTTTATTTTACAGGTGAATGGGTAGGGGTACATTGTACCCCATACTCATTCACATAGGGTGGGGGGCCGGTATCCGGGGGCCCCCTTATTAAAGGGGGCTCCCGGATTCCGATAAGCCCCCCGCCCGCAGACCCCGACAACCAACGGCCAGGGTTGTCGGGAAGAGGCCCTTGTCCTCATCAACATGGGGACAAGGTGCTTTGGGGTGGGGGGGCCGCGCGGCCCCCGCTTCCCCAAGGCACCCCCCATGTTGAGGGCACGCGGCCTGGTACGGCTCAGGAGGGGGGGCGCGCTCGCTCGCCCCCCTTTCCTGGCCGGCCGGGTAGCGTGCTTGGACAAGGGTCTGTTGTGGACTTTGGGGGGACCCCCACGCCGATTTTTTTCGGCGTTGGGGTTCCCCTTTAAGTCCATTCCAGGCGGCGGAGCCCGCGACGTCTCCGTCGCGGGCCCCGCCTACCTGCACACGCGCTCGAAATGAGCAGACTTCCCTCCGAGCGGGAACAGTTTGCTCATTTCGAAAGTAGCCTACACACGGGCGGACTGTTCGCTCAAACCAAGTTTCAGCGGACAGTTTTTCGGAATTTCCGAAAAACTTTGTTCGTCAAACTGTCCGCTGAAACTGTCCGCTGAAGCCCCACACACGAGCGGACTGTCCGCTGAAACACTGTTCAGCGGACAAAGTTGAGCCAACAGTCCGCCCGTGTGTACGCGGCCTTACTTTCTTAGTATTGTTGTAATCCTTGTTGTTCTGTAGAATTAAGTCACTGAGCATGCCCAGATCTCCCCTGATTTAAGGCACACTCTCTATGTCTAATCTATCTGTTATCAGGACTTCCTAAAGCTGGCCATACACCTATAGATTATCTGAAAATTTTCTATGGTTAGATGGAAAAAGTGCAACAGATTTCTCCATGTTTGCTAAACTGTGTGGATGGAGGAATCTCCCACTTTTTCCATCTAACCATAGAAAATCTGCAGATAATCTATAGGTGTATGGACAGCTTATGGCACAACACTGAACTCTGCTAATCACTCAGAGCTTCCTCCTACACACCATGTGACCATGTGACCTCACATAGTCTAAATATTGGCCATTACTGCAGTCTCATCAGCTGAAGCTGATAAGTCTGACAAAGGGAAACATTAGACATCAGCACAAGTAAATACTATGAATTAAACAAGTAAGCTATGAACAGGGAAGCAGGGTTGCCATAAAAACTTTGGAATGAGAAGGAGGCTTGGTTAACAGTACAGGAAGTGCTCAATGTAAGGGCGGAAATACACTCCACTGTGGACTCAGAAAACAATACTTAAGATGGTGCTGCCTAACCCCTGTAAACAAGTTTTTTAAAGTTTCTTTAAACGGTAAGCAATATGGGATTTGGGCTGGATTACAGTGGCTATAGTCTGATAATTACTTATTATAATGGACTAAATGAAAAGAAGCATCAGAGTGGGAGAGTTTACTTCCTCTTTAAGGGACTAAAAGCATAAAATCCATTAAACATATTTTGAGGATGGAAATCAAATCAAAGAAGCAATGTTTAAAGGGGTTGTAAACCTACGTGTTTTTTTCACCTTAATTTCATCCTATGCATTAAGGTGAAAAAACCCCTGGCAATGACCGGCCCCCCAGCCCCCCTGTTTTACTTACCTGAGACCTAGAACTTGACCCACGGGAACGCGCTGTCTCTCTGTCCGGGGTTATTGCCTCTTGATTGGATAGATTCATAGCAGCGTAGCCATTGGCTCTCGCTGCTGTCAATCAAATCTAATGATGCGGGCACAAGGGAGGCAGGCCGAGTCCTGCATTTGCTGGACTCAGGAGCACACCCACAAGTTAACCCCCCAGGAGAGCACTTCTCCCAGGGGGTTATCTGATGTGAGGAGGAGCCACGAGAGCTGCCAGGGGACCCCAGAAGAGCAGGTTCAGGGCCACTCTGTGCAAAACAAGCTGCACAGTGAAGCTAAGTATGATATGTTTGTTATTTTAAAAAAAATAACCCTTACAATCCCTTTAAAACCTTCCTATATAAGGTGTTTAAAGGTTTCTATAATCCCATTGTTACCATCACCACCTCCAACATATGTTAACATAGGTTAATAATAGCGAATAATGGTGAGTAAGTTCTTCATAAACACACATAATGTTTATTTAAAGCAATATGGCATCCCTTTCTCAGCTTTACAAAAGTACCATGCGACATGGTTGCAGTGTGTTTCCAAAAGTAGTGCATGATACTACATATGATGCGACACAGTGTGGTATGGTAGGGTGCAGTGCAGTGCAATTTCAAACCATTCAAAATGAATAGGCTATAATTGCACTGCGCAAAATTGCATGTAAATTGCACAGGGACTGTACAAAATTCCTGTGCAATTCACATGCATTTCATAGTGCAAATGGGACCTCTACTAGAAGCATAGTACATCCTAATTAGGTTGAAAAATAGTTTTACACTGATTGCAGCGGCGGCTGGTGTTTTTTTTTTGGGGGGGGGGGGGCAGGAAACAACCACTCCCCCAGGCAACTGGCGGTCGCCGGCATGACACTAGTGAAACCCCCCCGCCGCAGTCTGCCGGTCGGTCCTTACCCCATCTAGGTGGCAAAGTGCAGGCAGCTGCTCCAGTGTCCCCTCCAGCACGGCGGGTGGGCCCCATCTAGGTGGCGAGGTGTGAGAATCAGCTCTGTTGTCCCCTCCAGGATGGTGGGTGGTGAGGTACAAGCAGCGCCTCTGGTGGCAAGCAGAAGCTCTGGTGTCCCTTCCAACACGTCGGGTAGGCCCCATCTAGGTGGCGAGGTGTTAGAATCGGCTCTGTTGTCTCCTCCAGGATGGAGGGTGGCGAGGTGCAAGCAGCGGCTCTGGTGTACCCTCCAGCATGGCGGGTGGCGAGGTGTGAGCAGCGGCTTCGGTGTCCATTCCTCCAGCGGCTTCCGCCATGCACCTCCACTCTCTTCTTCCTAAGCGCTAGGCATCCAGTAGTCTCAGACGCGCTTCCTGATTGACAGGATGGAGATATAATATATACTTTTTTTTTGTTTTTTTTGTTTTTTTACCAAAGACATATAGCAAAATACATTTTGGCCTAAATTTTATTGGATGTGTTTTATATCACAAAAAATAAAGAGCCCAGTGGTGATCAAATAGCATATAAAAAATTAATTTGCGTACAGTATTGCATGATTGTACCATTGCCAGTTAAAAAAAAAATGCTCTAGTCATGAAGGAGGAAAACCTGTCGGAACTGAGGTGGTTAAATGAAAGTTGGATGAAAGCAGAGAGAAAAAGAATGTATGCAGTTTCATAACATGCAATACAAAAACATAACAATGTTTAGCATTATTGCATGTATTAAAAGCAGAACTTTACCCATAACAACTTGATAAAAAAGAATGTTCTTTCGCAAGGAACATACAGTCTATATTAATAATTATACTACCAAATAATGTGTGCTGTAAATTGCCTCCAGCATTGCTCCTGTTGCTTTTTTCTGGAGGCCCCCAGCTGTAAAACATAAAGTGGAACTAAACCCAACGATTTACTAGTTTCAAAAAACTGTTTGATTTGATTATTTCCTCAACCAAACTTTCAAAACCATCAAATGGCTGGTGTCCTAACTGATGATATGTGCAGCACCATGGCAGTTTCAGATCAAACAGAAGCAGATTCCTTGGCTGTAAAGGATAGGAGGATCACTACAACATACGGAGACAATGGAATCAAGAACAGCTGATGCTTTTCACACCTCTTACTGGTGCATAGTAATATCTGAAATACTTTAGGTGGGTTTATTTTTTTAAGGCTGTCAGAAGATCAGCCTCTACAAACTCAGCAGTGCTTAAAAATGCCAAAAATGGAGAGCAACTGAGCATGTGCAGAGCAGGGTAAGACAGTGTATTACTAGATTTTAAACAGCATGTGCACTTATTTTTAAAGTTTTACATAGCTATACCTGCAAAAGGGGCCAGCCTGAAGTAATCTAACATGACTTAGAAACAGTAAGACCCCTTTCACACGGGACGGATCAGTAATGATCCGCCCTGTGATGATCCGCTTGCTCAGCGGGGATCGCTCTGTTGTCCCCGCTGAGCCGGCGGATAACAGGGAGGTCCCAGCACACTGTGCAGGGACCGCCCTGTCAGCTCTCTGCTCTCCTCTATGGGGGATTGGATGAACATGGACCGTCTGTCCGAGTTCATCCGATCTGCTCTGAAGACAGATAGAAAAATAAGATTTTCCTCCGTCTGCAGAATCGGACAGTAACGGAGGCAGACGATATCGGGTGTCTGCCGATGTTCATCCGCAGACACCCGCTATCCCATAGGAATGCATGTATGTCCGTATTTTATCCACAAATAGATGGATGAAATATGGACATAATGTCCGCATGTGTGAAAGGGGCCTTAGGCTTGTACAATAGGTCTTGTGATGTTTGTAATCAAGCACCACTTTGTTTGGTAATGCAGTACAAAATGGCAATGTGTGCAATAACCTACAGTTTGAAGAAATTGAAGATGGTTAGTACTGAGATACAGCAAATGTACACTCTCAGAATATTAAACTGTCCCCAGAACAGATGCAGATACATGGGACTGTTTTGTTTTATTTGGATCAAAGGTTCAAAGGAGAAAAGTTATTTGGAGAGCCTCCTCAGCAAAGTATAAGCATACACTGTAAAGCAGAGCATGCAGGTGCAGGCTTGAGAAACAGACATTGGCAGATCTGCTCGTATTTTATTCACCAGCAGATGTCTCTGGAGACATCTAGAAAAACGGAAACGAGAGCAATGATAAAACATTAATTACAAGCAGAAAAACTCAGTGTGAAAAGATTGTATTTTCCTGGCTGCAGTTGACATTAAACTCCTTTGCTCCCCATGAATGTGATGTATTTTACAGATAAAAATGTAGACTTTTTAAAAAAATGTCCTTGCTTTATAGAATATTTTTCTTTTTGGCTTTAGATAAGAAATGTATGATCTAAATCCCTGGTTTTCAATAGGGATGGGCCACACAGACCCCTGTTCGGTTCGCACCAGAACTTTCAAACACCGCAAAAGTTCGGACCTGAATAATGAACCCTATTAAAGTCAATGGGACCCGAATGTCAAAAATCAAAAGTGCCCATTTTGAAGGCTTATATGCAAGTAATTGGGCATACAATCGTCATATGGGGTCTGGGTCCTGCCCTGGGGGACAGGTATCAATAAAAGAAACGTTTGTGAAAAACATCAATAAATGAGCAATGATTTTTGATTTTTAAAGTGAAAGTCATAAAATGAAAAATCCCTTCCAATATAGTGCCTGGAGGAGTCCCGTTAGTCTATTTGTAAAGTGGCAGATATGTACCATGTCTAGAATCTGCTGCAGTAATAATTGCATTTATAAAGCCCAAAAAAATGTAATTTTCCCTGCAAGCTGCCTTTATTTTGCTGAGCAACACCTGGGGAGCCTGTGTGTATGATGAGGTCACAATGTAGTGCACTGGGAACAAGATTAGAGATTTTGTGGATACATGCTGGTGTCACTTTGACTTTGGATAGACGTAACGAGTGTGTAAAAATTGGTCTTTGGGTGTCGTGGCGCCTTCCCACCGTAACCTTATAGAGGTAATCTTGATGAAAGCAAGAATTGGCCTTGTTGTAAAAAGTTGCAATGATATGCACCTGGCAAACAAGTGCAGAAAAATTGGTCTTTGTGTTTCGATGGTGCCTTCCCACCATAACCCTATAGAGGTGCTCCTGATAAAGGCAAAAAAAATTGCAATGATATGCATATGGTTGGTGTTTTTACCACGTTTGATGTGCCTGCGACAGTTTGCAGATAGCATCAGTGCGACCTACTGCAGATGTGCTGAAAAAGGCCCAGACAACTAAACTTTGGGGAGTGGGCCAGGAGATAACAGCTGCAGAATGTGATGGAATAGGCTCTCTACTCTTTCTTGATGTCAGCCTCCTTGGGGTTGTGCCACCTCACCTTCTGTTTCCTCCTCTGCTCTATCTGGCACCCAAATCGCATCAGTGACCTCATCCTCATCATAATCTCCATCTTCATCATTACCACTGGAGACAACATGACAATACGCTGCGGCTTGGGGAACATGAATGACAATTTGTCTACCAGTGTTCCTCCCTCTCTCTAGGCTCATGTTCCTGTCATCCTCAACCTTAGAACCAATATCTGAATCCAGTAATGGCTGGGCATCATCAAGAAGCAAGTGGCTGATGCTGTGGTCAAATAACTCAGCTGACTCCTCAATGGCTAATGTTGGGGCTATGGCAGGAATAGATGTGGACAAGGATGCAGGTTTATCCACTCTGGCAACTGCCGGGGACTGCTCACTTGTCTCTGCTTGCATGACGGAGGATAAGGAAGGTTTAGTAAGCCAGTCCACAACGTCCTCTGCATGCTGTAGCTGGATAGCACAGGCAAACTCACTAAACAGAGGAAATGATGCCCTGCCTGAGGACTGACCACTACGTCCACCTTTGCCTGTTTACACATTTGTTGCTGGCCCCCTTACAGTGCCAGTGGAGCGTCTGCCTCTCCTTGTTGTCCTCACCGACATTATTGGGAGGGAGGGGATAGTGCTTATGAACAAATGTAAAGAAGAAGTTAAAATCTGTGCGTAGATGCACTTTAATCAATGTAAAGTGGTGTTTGGTGCACTTTAATTTGAGTACTCACACTACACAGACGCACTCCATGGATATACTATAATATACTGTAATATAATGCGCCAAATGCACAGTGACGCACACAACTATATGGGGTTAAACTGGCAGTAACGCACACAGAACTATATGGGGTTAAACTGGCAGTAACACACACAGAACGATATGATGTTAAACTGGCAGTAACGCACACAGAACTATATGGCGTTAAACCGGCAGTAAGGAACGCAAAATTATATGGCGTTAAACTGGCAGTAACACACACAAAACTATATGACATCAAACTGGCAGTAATGCACACAAAACTATATGGCGATAAACTGACAGTAACGCACACAGAAGTAAATGACATTAAACTGGCAGTAACGCCCAAAACTATATGGCGTTAAACTGGCAGTAACTCACGCAAAATCTATATGGCGTTAAACTGGCAGTAACGCACACAGAAGTAAATGGCATTAAACTGGCAGTAACACACAAAACTATATGGCGTTAAACTGGCAGTAATGCACACAAAACTATATGGCGTTAAACTGGCAGTAACGCACACAAAACGATATACCCCAAGTTTTGGATTGTTTCCTGCAGCATATCCCACTCCTGTAACATGCTTCTAGTGTTCAATCATGCCCTCAGTAGCTTATCCAGCCCCCTCCCCCAGCTTTCCCAGATTCCACGGAAGTTGCCCCATTTTTAGCAAGCAGACTACAGCTACCTGGCTTTAATTCACTGAGCTGTTAAAGCAAAAGTGTCATGATTGCCTGACTGGTGCTCACCATAGCGCAGCACAGTGTGCAGGCACGAGGCCCCTCAGGGGGAAATTCTGGTAAAAATTGAATGCAGTAAGGGCTGTATGAGGAGGACAGAGTGCAGGCGTTGCAAGGACCTTGGGTGGCAGGAGGTAGAGGGTTCCTTGTTGGAGGAGAGAAAGACAAGAAAGAAGCGAAAAGGGGAAAATAGAGGGGGGCGACCCGGAAGGAAACCAAAATAGCAAGGAAAGAAAAATAAATAAGGAAGTAACAACTAGGAATTAAATGGGGAGGAAGGGGGATACCAATAGGGCCCATATATTTGTTAGACACTAACCTGAAGCAACTGGAAACACTGTATAATGCTGGATGGGAGAAAAACAAAATGGGGTACAGTACCCCAGGAAAAGAGTATAGTGGCCAAAACTGGATTCAACATGTACAGCTTGAGGGATTTGTAATCCAAGGTGCACTTGTTACTGGTTGTGTCCCACAAATGGCCTATGAACCTAATAGTGGCCATAAAAAGGCCTCCATTAGGCTGAGACAAAACAAGCCTATTGCAGTAATGTGGGAATAATTCAAAGCCAATAAACAACAAACAAATAATGGCAGTGATCCCCATAGTGGGTCGTGCACATGGTGGTATCAGAGTGCCACAACTCACCTGAGTGCAGATTTACAACCATGTCCTCCCTGACAGTATCCATCACAAAAACGAGCATGTGATTGTCTGCTTATATAGTCCCCAACCTGGCGACCGTATTCCACACCGACCCCTAGGGGCTCAAGACCTTCACCAGTGTGAAAGTGGCTGTCATAGCATTCAGCTTGCTGTTTTAAGGATGCACAATTTGACTGTTTCTTAATGTTACCATTGCCAACCTAGCTTGCTTCTGAACCTACAAACCTCTACGGCTTGACCCAGGGTTTCCAACACCCCCACTGCATTTTTTACTAACAACACATGGAAATTTTACTGGCGGAGCACATTTTTTACTGTCAACCTGAAAAATTACAGAACTTTTATTAAAAATTAAGACAATCAATATTTAATTGTATAAACACAATATGGAAATGCATCAGGGGTCAAGTCCTGGGGAAAAAGTGTGGGAACTCCCACCCAAGATCCACTCCCCCACCAAAAAAATAAATAAATGATACACTCATATGCACGAACGCTTCAAAAGTGGTATTTTTCATCCAATTTTCGTATTGTGTGTATGAAGCTTAACTGTTAGTACATAAAAAAAACAATCCTCAATAAACATAAATACGGTAATTCTCTGAATAATCAGCATTCATTCAATTGTGCTTCCATGCAAATGTGAACATCATGTTCGGATCTTTATTGGGGAATTTTATTTTGTATATAGAGTGTTTATGTGGTGAGTTTACACTTTTCATTGAACAGAGTTTGGATAACATAGGGTTAAACGGAAAGGTCATAAATTAACTGCACATTATCTGGAGAGAATGCTTAGGGAGATAGTGATGTGTTCCTGCTTAGGAGATGTATGTTAGCTTGGGGGGCTGCAAACTCTGCAGGGCTCCAACACACACTCACTGCTATTCCAACCCTTCACATATTTCCACATAAACTGCCCTCCTGGCATTAAACTTTGCCAGGTATTGTGCTCAGCTTACCACCCCAAACTGATGTTCCTCCCTCAGCTCACCCCTCTCCCTGTATGTCCTCTGAGCAGAATAGCTGATCTACCCGTCAGCTAGATCTAGACCTGATCTACCCGTCAGCTAGCTGTGATTGACAGGTAGATTGAAGCGGAAGCTGTCATGGGGCCCCCTACTGGCAATGCCTGAATGGTCAGGTGTGCTGCACTTACTATTGCGAGCTTTGTCGGCAGCTGTTGGTGTAGCACCTGCCACACAGCTCGCATACTTCAAAGTCTTGTAGGACATGGCTGCTAATGGGAACTGAGTTCCTGTTGTGGAAAAGGTACAGGAACTCCATTCCCATGCGTTCCCGCAGGACTTGAGCCCTGGAAATGCTGACAAATACATATAACAAGTAACATGGTTTACACTTACAAAATTCAACGCAGCATGACAAAGACACCAATTGTTTACAAACTGACAGTAAATTTAGTGACACTTGGCAACCCTGACCTGACCTGACCTTTGCATGAACTTAATTTTATCCTCTTGCTCACAGATTTGACAGTTTTCTGGGATTGATTTTGAGTTTTTGACACCTGACTGAAAAAAACATATAAGAGCTGTTTTACCTGCAAAAAGATGTATTTTTCTGTCCTTTTAGACCCGAGATTTACATAGCACTGCCACACAGCACAACCCTGTCTGACAATAGAGAATACAGTTTTCTCTGTTGCATTTAGATATCACTTGCAGGTCTTTTTCTTCCCCTAGCCTGTTACTGGACAGTGAAAGTGGAGCATCAGATTAACCACTTGCGTACTCATTTGGGTACACTGTAACCAAATGAAATTTTTATAATTTTTTTTTCCCACGAATAGAGCTTTCTTTTGGTGGTATTTGATCACCTCTGTGGTTTTTATTTTTTGTTAAAAAAAATGTAAAATACAGATTTTCTTTTTAAATATATATTTTTTATATTTTGTTATAAAATTTTAAAACAGATAATTTTTCTCCTTCATTGATGTACGCTGATGAGGTGCCACTGATGGGCACCGATAGGTGGCAGTGATGGGCACTGATGGGTGGCAATAATGGGCACTGATCGGTTACACTGATAGGCAGCATTGCTAGGTGGCACTGATTGGCACCACTGGTGGGCATTGATAAGTGGCACTTGTGGGCATTGATAGGTGTCACTGGTGGGCACTGGCAGGTGGTAATGGCAGGTGGCACTGGCAGGGGGTAATAGTGTGTACAGATGAGGCATAATTGCCTCTTCCTCTTCGGGACTGGTGATTTACTTTTTTTCTCTTCATGCTGTGAGCGTGAGGAGAAAAAAAAAAACATTACAGAGCTTTTGTTTACATCACGTGATCAGCTGTCACTGGCTGACAGCTGATCACATGGTAAGGGGACGGGACCAGCCCCTTACTCAGATCGGTGATCACCCGAGTCTCAGTGACTCGGTGATCACAGCGCGCTCCGCATAGGCACTGCAGGCGTATCCTGGAAATTCAGGTCCACGCTGTGGCCATCATTCGGCTATAGCACGGACAGCAAGTGGTTAATGAGCTCATCTTTCTGTCATTATGCTCCTCCTATTAGTGTGTTGCTTTTTAGCACATAAATACTGCAACAGAACTGATTGACTACTTGAGCTGCTTCTCCTTCCCCGGTATGAGCTCTGCTGTACAGGAGCTTGCAATAGGCTGATAGCAATATGTCTATTTATTCTGTGATCCATCCAGCCTTATCACATTTCTGCTGTACACCACATAAAAATTTGTCAGGGGAGAGCATGCTTATTACATTATTATTTAGTACAATGAAGGATTGTAGTCATGATCCTGTGAGATATTTTGAGATCTCAGAGAACACAGCCCTAACACTGCAAAAAAAAAAAAAAAAGAAATCAACAGCAGGTGAAATAAACTAAGGTGGGGAAGCAGGGAGTAAGATAATTTATAGAAATGGCCAGTCAGGTACTTTCATCGCTCCTTATTAAACTGGCTGTTTGTATTACCTGCTTCTTATTCAGCTGTGAGGAGAAGCAGAGAACGTCATCGCTGTTCCGCAGCACAGCTAGGAAAACTGCTGCACAGGAGAGATAAGTGCGATAGGCACTACTGCGTCTTATCTCCCTTTAATAAATGTACAGCTTAGTCAGATTAAGATATTTACACTGTTTGCATTGGAAAAAAAAAAAGCACAATTAACCACTTCAGCCCTGGAAGGATTTGCCCCCTTAATGACCAGGACATTTTTTTGCGATACGGCACTGTGTCGTTTTAACTGACAATTGTGCAGTCATGTGACATTGTACCCACAAATAAAGCTTTCTTTTGCTGGTATTTTATCACCTCTGCGGTTTTTCTTTTTTGCGCTATAAACAAAAAAAGACCATTAATTTAAAAAAGAAAATACTATTTTTTTTTACTTTCTGCTATAATACATGTCCAAAAAAAACAAAAACAATATATATATATATATATATATATATATATATATATATATATATATATATATATAAAATTAACACCAGGGGCAATCAAAGGGTTAAGTGTGTTCCCTGGGTGGGTTCTAACTGCAGGGGGGGTGGGCTTAAGGGACATGATAGAGATCACTGTTTCCGATCACGGGGAACAGTAGATCTCTGTCATGTCACTAGACAGGACGGGGAATCACCTTGTTTACATAGACAGTTCCCCATTCTGCCTCTCCTCATCGCGAACGCTGGTCGTCGGCGGACATCAAGTCCGCAGGACCTGTGTGCATGCTCCCGCACCCGCTATCCTCCTTGCACGGACAGACGTACAGGTACAGCGGTTTGTGCAGGAGAGACCTGACCTGCCGCAGTATATTTACGTGAGCTGGTCGGCTAGTGGTTTAATGATGCATTAATGAATACAGAGCTGCATTAATTTGTGCCTTTTATATGTGCTTCAAGTTTTGTTTTTTATTTGCAATTTTGAAAAAGTTTCAGGGGAGTTAGCTAGAGGCTGGCATCTTCCCAAGTATTATTCTGTAGAAACCATACTTTAATTTTTTTTGAATATTGGTTCTGACATTTTGTCATGTCTTTAACATCCAATTTCACACCTCCGCTTTAAAAAAAATGATGTTGGGCATATGAATTAGGAAAGAGAATCTGTCATTTTTTTTAGTAAATTACTGACTTTATACAGTATGCGCTTCATAATGTATAGATTTTTTTTTCTCTTCACAGTTTGGATATTATATACACAATATGTTTTTGTAACATTGTACAGTAAAGATACCTTTTAATTGATGTAAAGTATAACATTACCATTTATGGACCAAATTCTTTTTTTTTAAGAAAAACATTTTTTTTTTTTTTACTAACTTGATAAAGTGTTTTTTTTTTAATACCAGTAAAAAAACATTTCAAAGTGTCAGTCAATTCTACTTCTATATAGCCTAATTAGCCATACATACTGTTAACCAAATTCTTTTTTTTTTAAGAAAAACATTTTTATTTTTTTTTACTAACTTGATAAAGTGTTTTTTTTTTTAATACCAGTAAAAAACATTTCAAAGTGTCAGTCAATTCTACTTCTATATAGCCTAATTAGCCATAAATACTGTTAAAGTGTGCTTCAGCAGAGGTCATTGTTCCATTTTATCAGGGCTCTTACGCCATTAAAGTTTTGCTTTACCCTGAAGAAAGAAGAGAAATTTTAATTTAGTTGTAGCCTAGATTTGAAAAGAACCCTAGAGGTTGTACAAAACGCCAAAGAAGAAGAGAAAGAGAATGGGGGGTACACAGCTGAAAATCACAAGGAACTTATGGAAATAAGCCTGCTCTGTACGTTCTTTTCTATTTTAATAAATAATTAACAGAAGTGAATATTCAACTAGAAAATGTTATTTTTCAAATAACCTAAAGAAGATATAATATTATATTGCATGAAATAATTCTATATGCTGCTCCTCCTTATAAGTGCATGCATTAGAGATAAGCACAGATATGCATTATGCAATTTTTTGCATATACAGTAAACACAATTGTTTATTCTTATTGCGAATGGTACAGAACATGCCATAGGCGATGTAAGCACTGAGTTTCAAATCAGCACTGACAAGATGCACTCTCCGAGCTGTTCATTTATGTACAATTTATAATAAAATCTTAGCATTTTTAGTTATCTTACAAACCTTGTTTGTAAAGAAGAGTTGAATAATTAATAAAGGAGTTAATTTAATAAAACTGCAGAGTGCAAGATCTGGTGCAGCTGTGCATAGAAACCAATCAGTTTTCAGTTTTTTGTATTCAAAAGCTTAATCAATAAGCTGAAGTTAGAAGCTGATTGGCTGCCATGCACAGCTACACCAGATTTTGCACTTTCAGGTTTTAGTACATCAGCCCCAAAATGTCACACAATTCTGCCTCTGTGAAATTATCTGGTGACGTTTTTCATACATTTCTGTTATTTTGGACGTACTGGGTCCAGCATTCAACCACAGTTATATAAGAAGCCAATTCTACTGCATAAAAGCAGGGGGTCCTCCACTTTTAATGTGTACACAGTTGAGCCATTTTGAGGCTGATTTACTAGGAGCAGAGAATATAAATTAAATTGTGTAAATATTTAGTTTAATTATCCCATCACGTGAAAAAGAAAATTCTCAGATAACAGAAGTGGCTTCAAGAGCAGCACTGAAATACAAAACCATACATTTACTATATTGCCGCTTCCAACCCTTCCAATCCAATCTGGTGGCTGCATTTGTTTTCTTGTTTTGTAGACTTTTTTCTTTATTTTCACCTGTTGATCTGGCCAGTGTAATAGACAAAAATGTACTTCAGACAAAGAATATAGGCAGCTGTCTAACTACATGAATTAAGAGACCACAGGCGGCACAGTAGTGTAAAGTTTGGCAGGAGCAGAACAATTTTAATCACTGATAATAGATTAGGCCTACATGATTTATGCCTAAAGGAGGCCATAGATGATTTAGTTTTTTTTTTTTTTTGTGTCCAACCAGTGGGTTGAATTAAACAAACTGACTGGATTCACAAACTTACTCCATGTGGATGGGGGAATCCTTCTCGCTGAGTTATTGTACGGCAGGCTATAGCCTGAAGCACTGATTGAGTGGTCAAAATCCGACAGGGTGGTTGTACGGAAGTCAATCAGTAGTTGATGTCTATAAACTTCCCTGCACATACATTGCTGAACCGGATGAATTTTGATCCATGTGTGGCCGGCATAACTTTTATCTTCTATATGGGTACTCTTGCACTCCTTTTTTTTGTCAAATCACGCAGCAGCATGCTACTAACGGACAAAAGTTAAAAATATGGATGGTCACAAACAAGTTAATGCTCTACTTTGAGCACCCCAAATTAAAAAAGGCCCTATTGACAATAAACACAAATAAAAAACCCACAAAATAATTGAAAACCCCAAAATACCAACCCCTAAAACAAAAGCTCTTTTTTTAATACAAGGCTTGCAGCAAAAGGACAAGACACCTCCAATCAACCACAAATTAAATCAAAAGAGGAAAAAGCCCCAATAATAAGAACAAAAAAGACAGCAAGGGGTTGATTGCCAAGAGAGCTGGCAATCAGAGTTAAATTTGTCTTACTGACAAAAATCTGTTGCAATGCAGTTTTCCAGCTTTCCCTAAACAGCTTTCACGTCACCGAAACTATGGCTGCTCCATAGTAAGATGACAAGCTTATACAAAATCACCCTTATTGGCCCTGGCTATGCTGACTATAGTTCAAATGAGCAGGCCTGCTAGGGGCAGCATACAGCCATTCTTACATCTATCAGAACACATTTATATGTATAACAAAAGGTTCCAAATTGCTTCTATACCTAACAGTACACTATGGGCAAGTCTTCATTGTTGCTGTCCCAGTACACTTTGGTCTGTACAGCAAGATCTGAATTGCTAGGAATGTAGGCAGACAAATTGTCCTGCTCGTCTAGATGTCAGATCTGGGTATATTGATGCAGAGTGGGCATGTTGTCTCCTTCAGATATGTCACCTCCAGTCTGTGCTTTATGTGACATTTTATAGGCTATTAGGCACAACCAGTTGACTGAAGTAAAAAAAAGAGAGCGACAAAAGATAGGTGGCCTAGGGGAACAGGAAGAAAAAAATCTTGCCTTGTCCATGGGGCAACACGGTGCTGAAGATTTAGAGCTCGGTAATCATCATGTTTATACCCCTGGGCCTCCAATAGATATCGCCATAGCAGAGGTGATGATCAGGGCCGGTGCTACCACTAGGCAAACTAGGCAGCCGCCTAGGGCTCTCTGCTGCCTAGGGTGCCCACCACTGGTGTTCCTACTTTCTTCTCTCTGCAGCAAGCAACTAAGTCTCAGCATGAGCAGGCAGCTGCCGCTCCTTTCGCACATAGTGTCAGAGGCACCGCGGCTGTGGAGGACTGTGTCTGTGTCCCAAATCCGAATGAATAGATACAGTCAAACATTCATTGATGGGCACTGGTAGGCTGCATTCATGGGTGCTGGTAGGCTGCATTTGATGGGCGCTGGTGAACCTACATTTGATGGGCGCTGGTGAGGCTGCATTGATAGGGGCTGGTGAGGCTGCATTGATGGGTGCTGGTGAGGCTGCATTGATAGGGGCTGGTGAGGCTGCATTTGATAGGCGCTGGTGAGGCTGCATGTGATGGGAGTTGCTGAGGCTGCATTTGATGGGCACTAGTGAGGCTTCATTTGATGGGCGCTGGTGAGGCTGAATTGATGGGCGCTGCTGAGGTTGCATTTGAGGGGCACCGGTGAGGCTGCATTTGATGAGCGCTGGTGAGGCTGCATTTGATGGGCACTTCATTAAAAAGGTGGGGTATACATGGGCAAGGGGAAGGGGGTGGATTCAGGAGTGGAGCTAAGGGGGGGGCGGCAAAATGAGGTTTCGTCTAGGGTGTCAAAAACCCTTGCACCAGCCCTGGTGATGATATTGAGACACTGGTATTGTAGGGGCCCCTTTAGTTGCCATATGACCCCTGGGTACTTAGGAATGGGACCCTCTTTGTGAGTAGTACCCAACAGGATCAGGTATAAAAACTTAGGCTGGTTTCAGCACCAGGTGGGGGCTAATCTTTGATTACTTGGATGGTCCTCTGAGAGAGGACACTATTATCTGGGGTAAGGGCTTTGAGTTAGAAAAATATAGTCAATGAGACATTTCATGTAGGCTTTCCCCTAGAGGGGAAAACATACAGACTTTGTTATGAGAGTCTGTACTGTTATGGCACCCTTGAAAAGCATGCAAAATCTTGAGGCACCCCAGTCTAAAATTTAAAAAAACATAAACATTATTTATCAATGAGAAACATGAGTTTGGGAGGATGTGATCAACTGCCTTGAATAACCTAGTTTTACAGTATACAGTATATACAATATACCTTTGCATATTTCTTGAATTGTATGCTAGTAAGGGCAATTCCTGGATTTTTTAACATGGATGAAGCAATCTATTTGCCAAGGTAAGGATAACTCATGTGTATTGATTTTAATGATGAAAACAATCCATCTTTTAAAAAATGTTATAGCATAAGGACAGATGTTGTTGTGGAGCACTTAATGAATCACGACATTTCAAATCACAATAAAAAAGAATTGGAATAAGAAACAAGGCTAATTAGGGTGTGATAGATATGGATTTTGGCAAATCGTTATGCTTTATGTGGCATTATTTTGAACATATTAAGAACATTGTGTATGCAGTATGCTTTATATAACTTCAATTAGTAAAGGATTGGAGATCTGGCACTTAAAGTTAATCTATAACAATGAATCTCTTAAACCTGTTAAGATATCTAATTTTCTATGTCTTAGTCCTTACCATGGACAAATAATAAACAGCAGTGTGAACAAAACCGTTGGTGTCCAGAGGCAGGATTTTTGTCTTCCACCAGTGTACGGGAATCTGGTGATTTATGGATAATTTGTTGATATCTGTGATTTATTTAAATAAATAAACCATTAAAAGCTCCATTAGGCGGATGAAAATAGATATAAAAATCCTTACAGTCCATTTTCTAATTAGGTAATAATCTTTTGTACAGTACCGTTTCTTTGGAAAATGCAATAAAGCTTTTGGTGACAGAAGAGTCACGATGCTGGGAGATGACATGATTAAGAGGAACACTTAGATTCCCGCTGGATTTAATAATGTATAAACTTCAATATTTAATTTTGTTTTGCGTAATTTCTAGATGCATTGAGTGTTAGTGAAGAACCAAACAGTAAAACCTTACAATAAAAATACATGCAGTATGTAGCGATCAGCTAGCCTTTTATCATGGCAGTCACTCGGTTCCAAGATCAGTTTTCTTCAGTAAGCCTTTCATATGTTTCTGAAGTAACCTGATAACTTTTTTTTTATCATAGATGATATCTATGTACAAAAGCACAATGGATTGCTCAGCTGCTTTCCGATCTATAAACTTTTTCTGTATTTAAAATAACACACTAATAGAAAACTCATTGCTTATGGCCAGCTTGTCATCATAGTACAGTACTAGTGATGAAGAGAGCTTTATTACTGCACAGTATCTCAAATAGATTGTGGTCATACATATGTCAAATATTGTAAAGAAACAATAATGCATTGAAATGAAAATGCTGAAATGGCTGCATTCATTTTAGTTTTGTTGAAAGGCTTTTTCCATTTGTTTTAATCCAGGGATCATGTGAACCTAAACCAGTAACACACTTCCTGTCATAGAGTGATAACACACACTCACCTTACTGTATATGGGCTGGCTGCGTTGCCACTTTAGGAAAGAAAGTATGAGAAATACAGATTAATTCCCCCTCTCCTTATCCCCATAACATGGGGGGATCTGTAGTCCACAGTGGTGTAGTGGTTAGCACTCTCACCTAGCAGTAAATAGTGGTCGCTGGTTTGAATCCCAACCACACCACAACACTACCTGCATGGAGTTTGCATGTTCTCCCTGTGCCTGCATGGGTTTCCTCTGGGTACTCTGGTTTCCTCCCACACTCCAAAGACATGCAGGTAGGTTAATTGGCTTCTGTCCAAAATTGGTGGGGACCAATGTGAGTGTGCAATGTACAGGGATAGGGACAATTGTAGATACTCACTCAGGTTGAACTGGATGGACTGGTGTCTTTATGTAACCTAAACATCATCACATAGGGGACTTTTTGTTCCCTATGTAATGAAAAATAAAATAAAAATTTAAGCAAAAAAAAGTTACACCCAAGCACCTTAAATCCCCACCCAAATTTTTTTTGAGGCGACCCTACCCCTCATATATGCATGTATGTATGAACATAAACGCACACATTGGGGGTGCCTATGTGTGAAAATGTTGATTGCAATACACATATTACATATTGCCACGCACACTGGTGTGAGAGCAATAATTCTAGCATAAGACCTCTTCTATAACACTAAACTGATGACCTCTGGGAAGCTTTTGAAGTCGCGCCGATAGAAAATACAGGGTGCAGAAGTCTATCGCCATTTCACACAAATTTAAGGTTTGACACGTTGGGAATCCATTTACTCAGTTCAACCTCATCTTTTTCAGTTTACCAAAAATGTGAGTAGTTTATTGCATTTTTTTTTGGTCTTAAGCCGCGTACACACGGGCGGACTGTATGCCCTACTTAGTCCGTCATACAATCCGACGGACAGTCCGTCATATTTTCGAATGAACGGACTTGACCACACACACCCCTTTTTGAGCGGACTAATACGGCGTACTAAGTCCGCCATACTATCCGCCCTACTTTTGAAATGAACGGACTCGCCCACACACGCGGAGGAAAGTCCGCTCATTTCGAGCGCGTCTCCAGGTAGGCGGGGGCCGCGAAGGAGACGTCGCTGACCCCGTCGCCTGGTATGGACTTAAAGGGGAACCCCAACGCCGAAAAAAATCAGCGTGGGGGTCCCCCCCAAGTCCACAACAGATCCTTGTCCGAGCACGCTACCCGGCCGGCCAGGAAAGGGGGGCGAGCGAGCACCCCCCTCCTGAGCCGTACCAGGCCGCGTGCCCTCAACATGGGGGGGTGCCTTGGGGAAGGGGGGCCGCGCGGCCCCCTTACCCCAAAGCACCTTGTCCCCATGTTGATGAGGACAAGGGCCTCTTCCCGACAACCCTGGCCGTTGGTTGTCGGGGTCTGCGGGCGGGGGGCTTATCGGAATCCGGGAGCCCCCTTTAATAAGGGGGCCCCCGGATACCGGCCCCCCACCCTATGTGAATGAGTATGGGGTACAATGTACCCCTACCCATTCACCTGTAAAATAAAAGTACAAAAAAAAACACAACACACGAGATAAAATACTTTATTGCACAGCTCCGGGGGTCTTCCGTCTTCGGGGGTCTTCTCGCCGGACTCCTCCGCTATCTTCTTGTAGCTCTTTTGCTAGCGGAGGAGTCCGGCTTTCTTCCTCGCCGCCGGCCTCTTCTCCCGACTTCGGGGGTCTTGTCCCCCTCTTCGGTTCTTCTGCCGGGCCACCGCGCCTTCTTATAGCTCTTTTACAGGCGGTGGCCCGGTCTTCTGTCGCCGCCGCCTTCCGTTCTTCTTCTTCTTCTTCTTCTTCTTCTTCTCCAGGAGATGTTGCCTCGACGATCTCTCTGGCCAGAATGCCAGGGATGCACTGCGCGGCCACTTATATAGGGACAAGGGGCGGTGTCACATGGCTTTATGTCACATGGGTTGGTCACATGGGTTGATGTCACATGGTGACTATGACATCGTAAGGGGGCGGGGTCACCATGTGACACCAACCCATGTGACATAAAGCCATGTGACACCGCCCCTTGTCCCTATATAAGTGGCCGCGCAGCGCGGCCCTGGCATTCCGGCCGGAGAGATCGTCGAGGCAACATCTCCTGGAGAAGAAGAAGAAGAAGAAGAAGAAGAAGAAGAAGAAGAACGGAAGGCGGCGGCGGCGGCGACAGAAGACCGGGCCACCGCCTGTAAAAGAGCCCCGAAGACAGAAGACCCCCGGAGCTGTGCAATAAAGTATTTTATCTCGTGTGTTGTGTTTTTTTTTGTACTTTTATTTTACAGCTGAATGGGTAGGGGTACATTGTACCCCATACTCATTCACATAGGGTGGGGGGCCGGTATCCGGGGGCCCCCTTATTAACCGGTATCCGGGGCCCCCCCCGCCCGCAGACCCCGACAACCAACGGCCAGGGTTGTCGGGAAGAGGCCCTTGTCCTCATCAACATGGGGACAAGGTGCTTTGGGGTGGGGGGGCCGTGCGGCCCCCCTTCCCCAAGGCACCCCCCCATGTTGAGGGCACGTGGCCTGGTACGGCTCAGGAGGGGGGGCGCTCGCCGGGTAGCGTGCTCGGACAAGGGTCTGTTGTGGACTTGGGGGGGACCCCCACGCCGATTTTTTTCGGCGTTGGGGTTCACCTTTAAGTCCATACCAGGTGGCGGGGCCAGCGACGTCTCCTTCGCGGGCCCCGCCTACCTGGATACCCGCTCGAAATGAGCGGACTTTTCTCCGGGTGGGAAAAGTCCGCTCATTTCAAAAGTACGGCGGACTGGCTTACACACGGGCGGATTGTCCGCCGAAATGCAAGTACGACAGTATTACGGAAATTCCGAAATACTTAGTCCGCCAGACTGCACGCTGAAAAAGTCAGCTGAAGCCCACACACGAGCGGACTGTCCGCTGAAATGTGTTTCGGCGGACTAAGTAGGCCATACAGTCCGCCCGTGTGTACGCTGCATTACAATTCACTTTGCGATACTATCTTTTCATATTAAAAAAAATTGGAACTACCACTATTTTATTTTCTATGTGTGAAAAAAATGCAAAAACAGCTCTGGCAGCAAAAAGGATAAATGGATAGAAATCTAATGATAAAACTAAGGCCGCGTACACACGGGCGGACTGTTCGCCCAACCTTGTTCGGCAAACAGTTTCATCAAACAGTCCGCTCAAAATTTGCATGAGCGGACTTGCCCACACACGAGCGGACTGTTTGACGAACAAGGTTGGGCAAACAGTTCGCTCAACTTTTGAAATGAACGGACTCGCCCACGTAAGGCGGAGGCAAATCCGCCCATTTCGAGCGCGTGTACAGGTAGGCGGGGCCCGCGAAGGAGACGTCGCGGGCTCCGCCGCCTGGAATGGGCTTAAAGGGGAACCCCAACGCCGAAAAAAATCGGCGTGGGGGTTCCCCCCAAGTCCACACCAGACCCTTGTCCGAGCACGCTACCCGGCCGGCCAGGAAAGGGGGGCGAGCGAGCGCGCCCCCCCTCCTGAGCCGTACCAGGCCGCGTGCCCTCAACATGGGGGGTGCCTTGGGGAAGGGGGGGCCGCGCGGCCCCCCCACCCCAAAGCACCTTGTCCCCATGTTGATGAGGACAAGGGCCTCTTCCCGACAACCCTGGCCGTTGGTTGTCGGGGTCTGCGGGCGGGGGGCTTATCGGAATCCGGGAGCCCCCTTTAAGAAGGGGGCCCCGGATACCGGCCTCCCACCCTATGTGAATGAGTATGGGGTACAATGTACCCCTACCCATTCACCTGTGAACTAAAGTACAATAAAAAACACAACACAGAGAAAAAATATTTTATTGCACAGCTCCGGGGGTCTTCGGGGGTCTTCTCGCCGGACTCCTCCGCTATGTGTGTGTAGCTCTTTTGCTAGCGGAGGAGTCCGGCTTTCTTCCTCCCCGCCGCCGGCCTCTTCTCCCGACTTCGGGGGTCTTGTCCCCCTCTTCGGTTCTTCTGCCGGGCCACCGCGCCTTCTTGTAGCTCTTTTACAGGCGGTGGCCCGGTCTTCTGTCGCCGCTGTCGTCGCCGCCGCCTTCCGTTCTTGTTCTTCTTCTTGTTCTTCTTCTTCTCCTGGAGATGTTGACTCGACGAGCTCTCCGGCCGGAATGCCAGGGACACGCTCCGCTGCCACTTATATAGTGACAATGGGGCGGTGTCACATGGTATATGTCACATGGGTTGGTCACATGGGTTGATGTCACATGGGGACTATGACATCGTAAGGGGGCGGGGTCACCATGTGACCAACCCATGTGACATATACCATGTGACACCGCCCCATTGTCACTATATAAGTGACCGCACAGCGCGGCTCTGGCATTCCGGCCGGAGAGCTCGTCGAGTCAACATCTCCAGGAGAAGAAGAAGAACAAGAAGAAGAACAAGAACGGAAGGCGGCGGCGGCGGCGACGACAGCGGCGACAGAAGACCGGGCCACCGCCTGTAAAAGAGCTACAAGAAGGCGCGGTGGCCCGGCAGAAGAACCGAAGGCGGCGACAGAAGAACGGAAGACGGCGACAGAAGACCGGGCCACCGGACCAGGCGCGGTGGCCCGGCAGAAGAACCGAAGAGGGGGACAAGACCCCCGAAGTCGGGAGAAGAGGCCGGCGGCGGGGAGGAAGAAAGCCGGACTCCTCCGCTAGCAAAAGAGCTACACACACATAGCGGAGGAGTCCGGCGAGAAGACCCCCGGAGCTGTGCAATAAAATATTTTTTCTCTGTGTTGTGTTTTTTATTGTACTTTAGTTCACAGGTGAATGGGTAGGGGTACATTGTACCCCATACTCATTCACATAGGGTGGGAGGCCGGTATCCGGGGCCCCCTTCTTAAAGGGGGCTCCCGGATTCCGATAAGCCCCCCGCCCGCAGACCCCGACAACCAACGGCCAGGGTTGTCGGGAAGAGGCCCTTGTCCTCATCAACATGGGGACAAGGTGCTTTGGGGTGGGGGGGCCGCGCGGCCCCCCCTTCCCCAAGGCACCCCCCATGTTGAGGGCACGCGGCCTGGTACGGCTCAGGAGGGGGGGCGCGCTCGCTCGCCCCCCTTTCCTGGCCGGCCGGGTAGCGTGCTCGGACAAGGGTCTGGTGTGGACTTGGGGGGAACCCCCACGCCGATTTTTTTCGGCGTTGGGGTTCCCCTTTAAGCCCATTCCAGGCGGCGGAGCCCGCGACGTCTCCTTCGCGGGCCCCGCCTACCTGTACACGCGCTCGAAATGGGCGGACTTTCCGAGCGGGAACAGTCCGCTCATTTCGAAAGTACAGCGGACAAGCCCACACACGGGCGGACTGTTCGCTCAAACACAGTTTCAGCGGACAGTTTTTCGGAATTTCCGAAAGACTTTGTCCGTCCAACTGTCCGCTGAAACTGTCCGCTGAAAGCCCACACACGAGCGGACTGTCCGCCCAAACACTGTTCAGCGGACAAGGTTGGGCGAACAGTCCGCCCGTGTGTACGCGGCCTAACTCTAAACTATGGCTTACAAAAAGTAAATGGGGGCACTCTATATCTGAAAAATACATAGTTTAACCTCTGCATACAGAGAGACTTTTTTGTGTGAAATAGGATGCTTAATGAACTAGATCCAGTTAGCTTAGTAGATCGTTTTAAAAAATAAATAGCTAAATACATTGATAAATGCGAAAGAATATATCTAGATAATTTTATGTTTAACTATTAAAACTAAAGGTTTTTGATCCATAGAATATGCAATTGGCTTAGGGTTTTTTTCTTCTGTGGAAACGAAATGGACCTTGCTTTATATAGGATTTTTATCCTTCTTCTGGATCAACTGTGGGTATAGGGTTCAGTATATGGAGGTATTCCATTCCATTTATTTATTTATTCTATTTGTTCATCTATGTCTTTTTTAACCTGCCTTACTATGTAACTGTGTAAGATTTAAATTGTGACATTTTCAGGTGAAACACTAAGTTTTTACTGGGAGAGAATGGCAAAATCTATAACTTTACCACTGTTTGATTTGTCTGGACAAATGTGATGAGACATGTGTCAGCTTGCGAGAAATGGTGAGCTTTGTCACTCCAGTATCCACTGTTGACATCATTTTAGTACTTTACAATCTGCAAGGACAGTCACATTGACAGTACAGTCATTTCTCCCCAAGTGGATAATTTGTTCATGATGAACCTGCCTTTCCCAAGGCCATTTTGATCAATTATGAAATTGTGTGGGCACTGCATTAAGATCAGATTCATACTACAGATCTATGTAGTGAGCCTTTATTTTTTGTTTTCTTTTATTAATTTAAGAATGAATTGCTTATATCACATAATATATTTTATTATGCTTATATGGATTTGATCTTACAGATTCAATCTGAATCACTTTACTTGGCAAAGCCTTGAGTCACTATTTATAGGTCATGCACCTACATATACTTGGTTGCTAAGCATATGCCAATCAAAATGATTTGTTATGATTTCTGTAAAGGGATTTAAAAACCTTGCAGAGCATGCTGATTAAAACAACAGTAAGGTAAAAGAAATGGCTCTCCTGTAAGTTGACTGTCCCTTTCAAGTACATCTTATTAAAAATGTAACACCAGGTACAATTGAAAGTAATCGAATTTAAATGGGTGAATTGTGTGCTGCTGCCTAGAGATACAGTACATTAAACTACTATATCCATACAGTAAAATGTTTGGTGGGTGGGAAAGCTCAGTAAAATACACCAAGTGGGGGTGTTACCTTCTAATTTCCTTTGTTTCTCTTACATACTTTTTATTATTATTATTATTATTATTATACAGGATTTATATAGCGCAGACAGTTTACGCAGCACTTTACAACATTGAGGCAGACAGAGCAATTACAATACAATTCAATACAGGGGGAATCAGAGAGCCCTGCTCGTTAGAACTTATAATCTAGGAGGGAGGCGTACTTTTTTACTTTATTTGCAATCGTATTATATGCCTCTGCGTGTCTGCAATGGAAGAGAGAGAGAGTAAATGGCATTTTTAGCCTTTCTTTTTTTTTCGACTTTAAGTTTTTTATTGAGTATAATATAGAGTTACAGGTACAATTAACACAGTACGTCGAACAACGACGTCAAAACATAACATATACAATGGTTTCGTTGTTTAACACTGTTATACGTATACATCAGTAGGTAATGTAATTCAAAAATGTATATAAGGAAATAAAAAGGAAGAAAGGGAAAAAGGAAAAGCAAGGTAAGTAGTATGACCCGAGAAAACGTAACCAGAATTCCCACTAGTGTAGCACCCCGTAGGGGATCATTAGTGCTACACCAATGGGAGATCCCCCCCAGAGGTCGTTAGACTAAAGTGTAATTTCATTGGAGATATAGTAAAAAAGGGGGGGTAATCCAAGGAACAAGTAAATGATAACATCTAGTATTGCTCGGTCAAGAATTCAGGACTAGGTCTAAAAATTACCATCATGGAGTACTAGTCACAGCTGAGTTCCACTTTATTCAGGGTTGCCAATTAGCAGCGGTTTTAGAAGACCGACCACTGCCCATTGTCAACCCGGACTCGTAGTTGCAATGTAGAGTCACTATATCTGACACTTGCGCTAAAGTGAGAGGGGTGTCCAATCTCCAGTGTCTGGTGATATTAAGCCTGGCAGCAAGTAGTATATGTGTGGCGACACATCTCATGTTGTGAGGAATTTGATCAATGGTCAAATTGAGTATAGCCAATGCAGGGGTCTGGGGCACAGTGCAATTAGTAATTGAGGAAATGAGATTGAAAACATCCTCCCAATATTGTTTTAGATGAGGGCAAGCCCATAGGATGTGGATTAAGTTTCCGGTTTCTGATTTGCACCGCCAACAGCTATTGGTGGAATGGGGATCGAAGGATGCTAATCTAGTTGGGGTAAGGTAATACCTTAATGAGATTTTTTGCATGAGTTCCCACAATGCTGCACACTTTGTATATTTGTAGGTAACATTAATTGCCAATTGCCACTGGTCGTCCGTATACGAGCGTGTTAAGTCTGTCTCCCATTTATGATGGGGAGCCAATTTAAGGAAGGTGAGTTTGTGTTGTAGGAGATTGTAAAAGTGAGTTATGCCTTTAATATTTGAAATCGTATTATTGAGAAACTTCCAAGTCTTAGGGGGAATTGTATACAGCGGGGAAGGCGTATTAGATAAGCAGTGCCCGATGCGCATGTAAGTAAAGTATTCTGAGCTGGGAAGATTATATTCAAATTGCAGTTGGGAGAAGGGTTTGAGATGGTGATTTTGGTACAAGTGTTGGAGGGTATGAATACCTTTGACGGACCAGAGTGAAGTCGGTAAGTCAGGTGTTAAATGAGTAAGTGTTTCTAAAGGAATACTAAAGTTGGGGGAAGGAGTTTCGGGAAGTCTGTTGACAAGTCTACGCCATGCCAGGGCCGACGCTTTCATAGTCGGGGATAAGTAGGTCGGAATGTTAGTACCTAGAGGTATACTGAGCAGCCAGTGTTTTAAATCAGTGTTATTGATTGTTTGTCATTCTATCTGGGCCCAAGGAGTGAGTGGTTGTGGGCAAAGCCAATGTGGAAGTTGGGCTAATATGGCTGCTGAGTGGTAGTCTTTAAAGTCTATGGAGCCTATTCCGCCCACTGTTTTGTGTTTGATGAGATATGAGTGGGCACACCGGGGTTTCTTCCCCTTCCAGAGATATTTATTGTATATTGTTTGTAATGAACGGAAGAATGTAGTAAGGAGAGGGATAGGAAGTGTGCGGAAGAAATAGAGGATTTGGGGGAGGCAAATCATTTTGAAGGCGGCGAGTTTACCAGTCCATGAAAGTTCATGCTTTGCTAGTTTCTGTGATGTTTGTTGTATGTTGTGTAAGAGTGTAGGGAAATTGACCGAGTAGAGATGTTTTAGGGATCTTGGTAGTTGGATGCCAAGATATGGGATGTGAGTAGATGCCCATTGAAATGGATATTGTATTTGCAGGAGATTTTTCGTGGTAGCGTCAATATTTATATCAAGTATGAGGGATTTGGACTCATTTACTTTGTAAAGTGAGACCGAACTGAACCATTTAAGTAGTCTATGAACCTCAGCAAGGGAAGAGGTCGGGTTAGTAAGACTCAAGATGACATCATCTGCGAACAAGCAAATTTTATGGGAAACAGGGCCAATTGTTATACCAGTGATAGTAGAGAGAGACCTTATATGTTCAGCCAGGGGTTCCATAACTAAGTTGAAAATAAGGGGTGATAGGGGGCAACCCTGGCGGGTACCATTGGTGATGGAAAATGGGCGGGATAGCATTCCTTCCGTGAAGACTTGTGCTTCCGGAGTAGTGTATAGTGCCATGATGGCATTTAATATAAGACCTGTAAAACCAAACTTTTTCAAGACTGAGGTGAGGTATGGCCAGTGAACTCTATCGAACGCCTTCTCTGCATCCAAAGAGAGAAGCAGAGAAGGCGTTCCTGTTGATTGTGGTTGGTGGATTAAGTTGAGCATTCTTCTGGTGGCATCGGGGGCTTGCCTCCCTTTGGTGAAACCTGCCTGATCCTGGTGAATGAGGTGGGGCATGATGTTAATTAGTCTACGGGCAATAGTTTTGGCGTATATTTTCAGATCTTGATTTAATAGTGAAACTGGGCAGAAGTTTTGGGGGACATTCGGTTCTTTCCCTGGCTTAGGTATAGTTATCACAAATGCTTTTAAGTATTCTTTATTAAAAGTAGAAGAGGAGGCAACGTTGTTAAAAAGTTCAGTCAAATGGGGGACTAGAAGTGGAGCAAATTGTTTAAAATATTCTCCAGTGAGTCCGTCTGGGCCTGGAGATTTGCCATTTGGCAGTGTTTTGATAGTTTCCAAAATTTCTTGTTCGGAGAACGGGGCTATTGGTCTGCAGTCAAAGTGGGGAGGTCTAGATTTTGAAGGAAATTGTCGATATTAGTTTGCGAAGGTTGTGGAATAGTAAGGTCTCGTGCAAGGTTGTACAGGTCACTATAATAGGAACTAAAGGCGTCAGCAATGTCCTGGGGGTCGCTAAGGTTAATTTTGGTATGGGGGTGAATCAAATGGGTAATTTTGGTCTTAAGGCGTCGCCCTTTTATGTGTTGCGCTAGTTTTTTGCCTGCTTTATTAGAGGTTGAGTACGTCGTTGCTTTCACTTTCCTCAGGAGATGTTCACAAGAGTGGAGCAAAAAGGTCCTGAGATCTTGACGGAGGGACAATAATTTGTCTGTCAATATGTGACTAGGGTCTGATTTATGTTTCAGTTCTAATGCAGAAATTTGGGCTGTTAATTCGTCAAAACGTTGCGTCCTCTTTTTTTTGTGGAGGGAACCCAATTTTATGAGTACCCCTCTCACATATGCCTTATGGGCACTCCACACCACTCCTGGATCAGACACAGTGCCCTTGTTGAGCTGGAAATAATCTGTAATATGGGTTGAGATTTCTGATGTGTATTGATCGTTTTGGAGGAGATAGTTGTTAGCTCTCCATAGGTGAGCAGTGGGGGAGGAACGGGAAGTATCGATAGAAATAGAAATAGGGGCGTGGTCTGACCAAGTCGTGGTGTGGATTGCAGAATCTACAATTTTTTGCAAGGTCCACTTATCAGATAGGAATAGATCTATTCTCGAGTAAGAACGATGCCTGGCGGAGAAAAAGGTAAAGTCTCGTTCAGAGCCATGATGGCAACGCCAGATGTCGTAAAGGTCATGGTTGGAAATGTAGTCTCTCAGAGGTGACCCGAGTCTTGTAGCAGTAGATGTGGAATCCATCAGTGGATCTGGAGTCAAGTTGAAGTCACCGCACATTATGAATCGATGTTTTTGATCAGGTTTTGCGAGTCGGGGTACTTTGTGGAGGAAGCTCAATTGAAGGGAATTAGGAGCATAAATATTAAGGAGCATATAGGTTGTTCGGTTAATGTTACAGGTGAGGATGAGGTATGTGGCATCTAGAAGTTGAAAGTCAACAGTGTGTTTGACAGCGATCATAACTAGTCTAGATTTGGTGGTATGAGTGGCGTGGAAGACATGAGGAAACAAATGGTGTTTGCAGAGCGGGGTGTCCTCTGGCAGTAGGTGGGTCTCTTGTACGCAAATGATGTCACTACGGAGGTCAGAGGCAGTTTTCCACAGTGAGTGGCGTTTGGCCGGGTGGTTTAAACCATTGGCATTCAGAGACACAATGGTGAGTGACATCCTGTGTTGGAGAAAGTGAGCAATCCGTGGAGTATTGTATTGGGATCCCTCACGATTAGGGGAACTCAGTAGTGAGCAAAAGCTATACGTATCCAGGCACAAAAGTGTCGGCCAAAGGAGACGGGAGTTCAAGTGATCTCTGAGCTGTGGATAGAGCAATACTGTGTTGGTTAAATTAAAAATAAAACAGAGAAAGAGGCAGAGAGTGAAATTTGATGGTACTAGTGTGTCCCAGTGATACAAATCTGTCTCAGAACTCTAGGCTGCTCGGGGTCGGTAGTTTTGTTTGTACTTGCGTTGGTATTAATAAAAAAAAGAAAATTAAAATATGCAAAGAAAACTTGTTGGAGGGGTGCAAATAGCACTTATTAAAGCCTCCAAATAGGGGTTGAACAGTTCGGATATCCAGTAAACGAAAGGTGGGGTGTCGGTAAATCAAAGCTCCCGGGAGCTAATAAAACGTGAAACAGAACAGCATAAAGCGGCCGAGTAGTAGTAGGTGAGGCGGCATTAGGATTTGTTAAAGTCAAGGTTTCGACTGGGCCCAGGTTGAGCTCTGGGCCCAAGCGTACCAATCACATGTGTGTGACCATTTTTGGCAATGAGGAGTGTGGCTGGATAGCGCCATTTGTAGGGGATTTTGTGGTTTTGCAGCGACTTGGTGATTGGATTAAGATGTCTTCTCATTTGTAAGGTATATTTGGAGAGATCCGGGAACAATTGGATTCCTGTATAAGGAGACGGTAAAGGAGATTTTTCTTTCATGCCTAGTAGTACTCTTTCTTTCACGTGGTAGAAATGGATCCTCATGAGCACATCTCTAGGGACCGAGGCCGCTAAGTGGGGCGGTTTGGCAATTCTGTTAATGCGGTCAATGATCAAGTCGCGTGGGGGTATGTCTGGTATTAGAACCCGAATGAGCTCTTTGGCGTAGCGTGGTAAATCAGTAGGGGGGACATTTTCGGGGACCCCCCGCAGCTTGAGGTTGTTCCTGCGAGACCTGTCCTCGAGGTCAGCCAGTTTGGCTTTTATCCAGGATTGTTCTTCTTTTAGGTCCTCACAGGTATCAATTATGTCATTGACTGTAGTGGAGCAGTCAGCCATTGCCGTTTCTGTTTTAGTCACTCTGTCAGATAAAGAGTTAAAATCATATGTGATTTTAGAGAACATTGAGGAGAGATCAGTCATTAAGGAAGACTGGAGGGATAGGAGCATCTCCTTTAAAGTTGTGTCCAGCACTGGCTGGCCTGCTGTGGGAAAGGCAGCCATGGAGGATTGCACGGCCTGTCCAGAAAACAGAGAGTTGAAGCCTGGGACTCAATTTGGGGGTGGGAAGGCCGCTGTGGTGGCGTGTCTAGCCGCACTTTGGCTTTGGCCGGACTATCCAGTAAAGAATCGAGTGTTTGGTCAAGGGGGGTGAAGAAGGAGTACCTGTGTCCAGGGTATCCATCGCTGGATCGTTCGGAACATTGTATGCCTCGCTATGTGGAGTCCGGTCGGCGCCATTTTGACTGGGCGCGGAACGATCCGCCGGTTTGTATGCAAACTCAGTGAGTTTCTGAGGTTTGCGATCGGTGAGTCTCTTCCGAGATGAGCTCATCGTTTTCTCCGGCCGTTACTGTGCGGAATACCCGCGGATGGTTCGTCGATGTCGGCCTGAGTCGTGAGGTAAAAGCTCCCGGTTGACGAGCTGAGGAATCAGGCGTCCATCTTCCTTCCTGGCTAGCCACGCCCCCCGCATTTTTAGCCTTTCGAAGGTCAACTGACTTATTTACAAACCATAACTGTGGAGAGAAATTAATATACTAAGTTTCATTGCCTTATTTGTACTAATTATAACAGGAATGTTGATGAATCTAACCACACTGGTTTTCTATAATGGCAATACTATTTTTTCTTGGAAGACTAAGAAAATTATGAAAAAATACAAAAAAAGCTTTTGCTGCAATGCTTACCTTTAGTCCAGAGTTGTCCCACTCAGTACTTCTTTTCTGCCACTAGATGTTCTCTGTCATCCAAGTGGAATGACGCTGAGTATTATTCAATCCATTTTCTGAGCCAAGGCTGTGTCATGGACTTGTCCTCGACATGTAACTGGATAGCAAATAGGAAGCAGCATACTGATGTGCTAATTCTTGGTCACTCTGCTTTCTCCTCCTATCAGCATGCTCCTTGTCAGCATATGAGCCATGCTGCTTCTTCCTATCCCACTCAGTATTAGCCTCTTGCAGTCTTTGTACAGCGCAGCTCAAAATGAAATTCAGGTACTTACAAAGCTTGGAGATTAGTTAATAGTGTTTGAATTGTGTAAATTCTGAATTGCGCGTATCACTTATTTTGGTATGAAGAGTTGAGGGGGCTGTTATAAAGAGAACATGAAACAACAGTATATTGTAGGACCCAAATGTTGCATAAAACATGACAGAAAATGAAAGAAAAGGTTGTATATTATGCCAGCTGAACAGTTGCTGATACAAGCAGGACAGCATGAATTGTTTGATTATGGGAAGTTAAAACAAACCATGCATATCTACCCAGCTAGACCTAATTGTTATTCCATGCTTTGTCCAAGTCCACCTACAGTCCATAAATACACTGCTAGTCATTCAGTTTATTTATATGCTGAATTCAGGAAGCACATTGAATTATTGTATTAGATCTGGATACAATATATTAACTTCCAAAATGTGTACACATCAAAGTATAACTAAAGGCAAAGCACTTTTTGGGTAGAGTGAAGAGGGATTAGAACACCTGTCCATTTTTATTCATCCTCTCTATTTGGGTTGACAACAGAACAATAGTAGATTGGAAATCTTCCAATGGGGACACTAGTTCTCGTCACCCTGGTGACACCTTGGGATTCCCTTACTTTGGAAGGATTGTCGGTCACTTCCTAATATGGCTAAGGAACAGGAAGTGAAGGGAAATCTCCCTTATGGGACACAGATGGCAAAAAACTGACAGGTTTTATTACCCCCTCCTTATTTTATACAAAATAAAAAATAAAAGACATGCTGACGCATATTTTTAGTGAGCACATATTTCACGCTATTATTATAATAGTTAAGTTAAAGTGGAGGTCCAGCCTCCCCCCCCCCCCACAAAATATTAAAAATCAGTGGCTACAAATACTGCAGCTGCTGACTTTTAATATTTGGACACTTATCTGTCCAGGGAGCCGCAATTCCTGTTAAGGGAACCCAGCAGTGAAGCCTTTCAGCTTTACAGCTGGTTCCCTACTGTGTATGCGCAAAGCGCACTGTGCTTTCTAATTGGTCAGGTGGCGGAAGAAGGAGGAGGAGGCTGAGCGTTCAAGAGAAGGTGCCTTGCCCCCATCTCCCAGAAGTGGAACTCCACTTTTTTGCATTTTCACGTACATGTAAATATACAGTTTTGAAGATTAACCACTAGAGGTGGGTCTATATTTTACTACAGTAATTTACCATGTTGATTTGCTGCTGTTTTGATAGCAGCCACATAGAGATGACAGTTTTAATGAGGTTCATTTAATAAAGCAAGGTAGTTTACAAAGTGAATGATAACTTTGGAAAGTGCATGTTTTCTTTGCAAAATGAATGGCAGTAAATAGGGTGAAGCTGTGTTCACTTTGAATGGCCACCTACCGTATGTGTAAGGAAAATCATTTTTTTTTTCTAGTCCATGACTGGGTATTTAAAGTGAACATAGCTTACTGGCTTGCTAGGTGAACAACCTCCACTCCTTTAGCAAATCTGCCCCATGGAGTGGAAAGATTGAAACTTGAATTGGCTGATGCCTTCCGCATTCTGCATGTGTGTACGGGGCTTAAGGTGAGGTTGTGGAAGACAGTTAAATGTCACAGGTCATACACCATGTCAAGACTAAGCACATCAACAAGATACAAGGCAAAGATTTCAAAGCAGACTGGGGTTTCAAAATATGCTGTTCAAGCTGTTTTAACCTCCCTGGTGGTATTATTAGGTCGGATTTTAGGTGCTGAAAGTGGTACAATGTTTTGCATGGAAATTTGGAAATTTCGCGTTTTATATTGTAGGCCTGTAATCCTTAGGAATAACTCACTTAAATCTGTCCAAACAAGAGTCTAGCAGACATCCCGGGTATGATACCATTTGAAAAACAAAATCATAAATTAAAATATAATAAATAACTATAAATAATTATACCAAATATTAATATAATAATAATAAGAAATATTCAATAATGTAATCATATCAAAAACACTGAAATTTGCTCAGTTGCAGAATTGTCACTGTCACTACTTGTCAATATTTGATGATGGATCTCCCCCACAAATCATTATCGCTCAATTCTGCGAGTGATTCTAATTTATTATTGTTGTTTTCTAGCTGGTCTAAAACCTCTTTTGATGTAAAGGGACAGTTTTGGTTGCTATGGACAATCTCCAGTTTCCAGGCAGAAAGAACAGTTTTTATAATATAAAACTACATGCGGGGCACTGGGCAGACCACTAGGGACAAAGGGGATGTGAAATAATTACATACAGCAATGTAATCTGTAAGATTACATTATACTGTATGTAATGTGTGTGTTTCACTTTTTGAATTTGGCGCCGCTCTCCGTCCCTGTGCGTCGCAACGCTCGCAGGGAACGGAGCTCGGCTCTGTGATAGATCGAGTAGAGGATGAGCCGCACACACTGCGGGAAGACATCGCTGGATCCAGGGGACAAGGTAAGGATACTCATCCTGGATCCTGCGATGCAATTCCAAGTGTGGCCCGGGGTTACCACTAATGGTATGACTCGGGGATACCGCCAGGGGGGGTTAAAGAAGCACAAAGAAGTGGTCAATGCTGAAGACCGTAGACATCGGAAGATGTTCAGCAGTGCCATTATAACATGACTGGTGGAAACCAGCGGGACCCAGTTACACCCATCTACTAGCAGCAGAAATCTAGCTAGAAGCAATCTTCATGGAAGAAAAAAGCCATTCCTCCGATGTGGAAACAAGGCTAAATGATTTAACTATGCATGAAAACATAGAAAACTGGGGTGCAGAAAAATGGCTGAAGGTGCGCTGGACTGCTCTAGACTGATGAGTAAAAATGTTTAATATTTGGCTATAACAGGAGGCAGTTTGTTCACTGAAGGGCTTGAGAGCAGTACAGAAATTAGTGACTTCAGACTACAGTGAAGCATGGTGGAGGTTCCTTGCAAGTTTTGGGCTGCATTTCGTAAAATGTAGTTGGAGATTTGGTCAGAATCAATGGTGTCATCAATACTGAGAAATGCAATCAGATATTTATCCATCAGGCCATACAAACAGGGAAACATATAATTGGCCCCAAATTTATTCTGCAGTCAGATAATAACCCCAAGCATACAGCCAATTTCATTGAGAACTATCTTCAGTGTAAACAAGAACAAGGATGGCAGGAAAGCATAATGATTGGGACTTTATAGGTGCAAATAAATTGAAAGAAATTTCAAATATAATGTATAAAATGTTCCTTTATTTTGAAAAACAAGATAAAAATTAATTCATTAGAAAAGCGAATGATAAAAGGGAGATACAAATTATGGCTAGTGCAATTATTTTACAGCTTCAACAACGCAGCAATATATGATGAACTTCCCAACATGTTTCGCCCATAGATTGGGCTTCCTAGGGGTATGCTGGTGGTTTTCAGCATACAATGCCTTCTATCAAAAAACACAACAAATCAGCAAATTAAATTAAATCAAGAAATCATATACAAATATTTGCATCAAAGAGTATTCTCATGCAACCGCATCTTAAAAAACAACTTAAAAAACTTGTCATGCCTCTTACTAAAAAATCTTGGACTGTCTACTTTCCAAAAAGGGGTCATTTGGGGAATATTTATACTATCTTGACATGTTAGGGCCTCAAGAAATGAGATAGGCTAGCAGTACTTCAGGTGTGATAAATTTTCAATGATTGCTACCATAGCGTGTGGACTCTATAACTTTCACACTGACCAAATAATATATACTGATTTGGGTTATTTTTACCAAAGAAATGTAGCAGTTTAAACTTTGGTCAAAATTTGTGAAGAGAAATTGCTTATTTTAAAAATTTTTATAACAGAAACTATGAATTTCTTTTTTCTAAATTTCCTTTTTTTTCATTTGTAACAAAAAAGAAAAACCCCAGTAGTGATAAAATACCACCAAAAGATAGCCCTATTTGTGTGAATTTTTTTTTATAAACGTAAATTTTGGTACAGTGTTGCATGTCCACACAATTGTCATTCAAAGTGTGACAGCACTGCAAGCTGAAAATTGGCCTGGGTAGGAAGGGGGTGAAAGTACCCAGTATTGAAGTGGGTAAAACAAAAAGGAGTACCAAATTTGTATACATTATTGCATTTGTCAGCAATAGTGGAAGACAAATATCAATATTTCAGCAAATGAATTTCAGTCACCTGTAACATACTGTAAGACATTTAGAGAAGAAGATGCTTACTAGTTACTTTAATGCTGCCCTTTCCTTGCATACATTGTAAACACTGCACATAGATTTAAATGTTTGCAAATCAATAAAGTTAGTGTGATGGCGTTTTGACTTCAAGGTGACATGTGCCATATCATTCTGATCATTTGTGGAATTAGGGAAGATTCACTCTGGAAGTTAAGCCGAAAGTGTCCCTGTGCCATGTATTGTGCAGTGCATTGTCTGCACAGGAGCTGCGGCTGGTACAGTCAGGTAGTAAACTCATTAAACACCACCTGTCTTACCAGCTGTCACCATGATCAAAGCTCCCTGCACCTTTTCTTTAATTCTGATAGCTGTATACAGATGACATAAGTTGGGAAAAAGTTGGGCAATCCCTAGAGTGCAACCCAGATTATCATAATTATGAAACAGAAATATCTGCTTCATTTCACATTGTCATTTGCATAAGGTTTATTTTTTTCTAAGATCGCATAATATACCTTAGTTTCAGTATTACAGGATTTGCAGAACCATGGGGAGAGGTTGAGCTGAAATTTGAATTTAGTGCATAAAAACTAGAACATTTAACAGTCAGGTATTTCAGAGTTAAATAATATCAGAGAAGTAGTTTGAACTTAATCAATATTTTCAAACATGAAAGTCCAGATGTTTAGAGTTTAGATTGTAAGCTCTATGAGCAGGGCCCCCCTATTCCTTTTGTATTGAACTGTATTGTCATTGTACTGCCTCCCTCTAGATGTAAACTGCGTAAACTGTTTGCGCTTTATAAATCCTGTATAAAAATAATAATAATTAGAGCTGAGCAGGTGAAATGCAAATATTTGAACTGTTTACCTGCCACTGTATTTACTATATTGTTCAGCAAGTCTTTATTCAGACATATTTTACCACACTACACGGGAACATTTATAGCCTAATTTTCCTTATTACATTTATTTTCAATATTTCATTATTGAGAACTTGTAAAAAGATATAAAGTACATTGGAGAGGTCAAACCATACACAGTAAATTAATGGGTGTTGGTAGCATGACTAACATGACTAACAGAAACTCATATAACAAATTCTCAATAATGAAATATTGAAAATAAATGTAATAAGGAAAATTAGGCTATACATGTTCCCGTGTAGTGTGGTAAAATATGTCTGAATAAAGACTTGCTGAACAATATAGTAAATACATTGGCAGGTAAACAGTTCAAATATTTGCATTTCACCTGCTCTAATTATTATTATTTTTATACAGGATTTATAAAGCGCAAACAGTTTACGCAGTTTACATCTAGAGGGAGGCAGTACAATGACAATACAGTTCAATACAAAAGGAATAGGGGGGCCCTGCTCATAGAGCTTACAATCTAAACTCTAAACATCTGGACTTTCATGTTTGAAAATATTGATTAAGTTCAAACTACTTCTCTGATATTATTTAACTCTGAAATACCTGACTGTTAAACGTAGTAAGGAGGGTAATAACATAATGCTCTTGAAATTGTCACAAAATGTACATTATGCCAACCTCTCAATAGGAAGGAAGAAATACAGTAACCAGCAAGCTCAACAGTAAACCGTCAGTCCACTTCCCATGGGAACAGGACTGGAGCAAATCTGTTAAAATTGCTGCACAACCCATAGAGTGAACCTAGCATTTAGTGACAGTACTGCTGACCACTAACCTGCAGGGATCTCCAAAGACATTGGCCATCAGCTCCCAGCTCAGGAAGTTTCCTGCCACTAATTACATATCTATGTCACATGATTAATTGATTAACTGATTAAACCAAAAAAAAAAAAAAAAAGGTATTAGTGATTGAAAAAACTTCCTGTGCTGGAATCACTGTGGTTTAGAGAACATCAGCAGCACTGTCACCAAATGCTGGTTTCATGTCCTGCTTCCCGTGCAGCAGCAGTAAGAACCCAATAGACTTTTACATAGTTGCCAACATTGTAAAAAAAAAAAATTTAGGGACACTTTTTTGGCTGTAGACGGAGTCTTATTATAATTAGGGGCAGGGCATGCGTTTATAGGCGTGTCCCAGGCAAAAAGAAAAAATAGGCGTGGTTTACGTGAAATAGTGGGAGTGGTGTATGTGGGCGTGGTTCAAATGGGGGTGTGGTTAGAGTCTGAGATGAATGAGAGATGGAGAAAGAAAGGGGAAAAGAGGGAGGGAGGGAGGGAGAGAGAAAGAAGAAAAGAAGGAGGGAAGGAGAGAGAAAGAAGGAAAGAGGGACAGCATGCCCAGATCCTACACCACAATCGAAAATTGTATTTCAGAGTTTAACATATCAGCAGATAAAGATACTCCAAACGCCTGATGTTAGCGCTTCAATCATCCCAGCACCATGGTTGTGGTGTCAGGATGATTGAAGAGCAGTATTGCTATTATTACATTGTAATATAGAATTAAATCATTCAACTCACCATAATCCAGAATCAGAGCGACCCCTGAGCATGTCACCTGCCACATCGCCTGCCACCAGATGCCATCAGGTGCCCCCAGCAGTGTCTGTCCTTGTATCAGGTGCCCCCAGCAGAGTCCATCCTTGCATCAGGTGTCTCCAGAAGAGTGCCTCCTTCCATCAGACATTCCCAGCAGGAGTGCCTCCTTACATCAGGTGTCCCCAGTACAGTACCTCTTACATCAGTGTGTCCCCAGCAGAGTACCTCTTACATCAGGTGTCCCCAGTACAGTGCCTCTCACATCTGGTGTCCTCAGCAGAGTGCCTCTTACATCAGGTGTCCCCAGCAGAGTGCCTGTTATATCAGGTGTCCCCAACAGAGTGCCTCTTACATCAGGTGTCCCCAGCAGAGTGCCTCTTAAATCAGGTGTCCCCAGCGGAGTGCCTCTTACATCAGGTGTCCCCAGTGGAGTGCCTCTTAAATCATTGCCCCCAGCAGAGTGTTGGCCGCAGTCTAGCTACATCTCCTCAAGAGTGGGTGTGTGGGTGAAGGCATGGTGACTTGGGGTATTACAGGCTGACTGTGTGGAGGCATGATGGTGACTAGGCAGGAGGGGGTGCAGGCATGATGGTGACTTGGGGGAGGCGGGTGCAGACATGGTGTTGGCATGGAGGGAGGCGGATGCAGACATGGTGTTGACATGGAGGGAGGCGGGTGCAGGCATGGTGTTGACATGGGGTAGGTGGATGCAGGCATGGTGTTGACATGGGGGGAGGCGGGAGCAGGCATGGTGTTGACATGGGGGGAGGGGGGAATGGGTATAGTGGTGACATGGGGGAGGGAGGAACAGGTATGGTGGTGACATGGGGAAGGAGGTTGCAGGTATGGTGGTGACATGGGGAAGGGGTTGCAGGTATGGTGGTGACATGGGGGAGGGGGTTGCAGGTATGGTGGTGACATGGGGGGAGGGGGTGCAGGTATGGTGGTGACATGGGGTGCAAGGGGGATCCAGGACTATCAGTGTCCCCAGCCAGTGGAGCAAGAGTATTGCAGGGAAAGCTACAAGTCTCCCATGTACGGAGAACAATATCAGTACCCCCGCCCATAGACTGTGTACACCCCCTCCCCCTATTACTCCTCTCCCCCATTACACTGACAGGCCACAACTATGTCACAGGTCAGTCAGAGAACTCCTGAACAGCCAGGTGAAGGCTTCCTTCTTCCCTCCCATCACTTCCACCATTCTCCGAGCCCCGCTGCTCCCACAGTGTCCCCGCTCGTCAGACACACAGGGGCTGAGGGTTGGCGGTATCGGCGGAGGCTGATCACGTCTTCTTTGTGTTTAGTGGAGAGTGGGGAGAGGTCACCAATCCCTGCAGCCAATAGGCTTCAGTGTACAATAGAATTTTCTATTTGTACACTGAAGAAAGAAGCCAATCTTCTCTGCACTGAACACAAGGGAAAACAACACTCATATGGCCATTTTTGTGTAGCCGTTGCCAGTTTTAGCCAAAAACATTCCCAACTTTCCCGGGACAAAAGCAAAATCCCAGGAAAACAATTGGGACGAGGGTCCCAAAATCGGGATTGTTCCGGGAAAATCGGGACTGTTGGCGACTATGCTTTTGTGGGCTAGGAGACAAGTTGCACGTAAGCATTTCAACGGAATGCTAATGGAAAGCGGGAAGGTGGGTTAGATCAGCACAATTGGTTAGTTATGCACTTGACAACTATGCCTCTTTGGTCAGGCAGTCAGTCCTCCAGCCTTTCAGGAAGCTTTACAAACAGGAGTTGATTTTCTAAAACTGGAAATTGCAAAATCTGGTGCAGCTGTGCATGGTAACCAATCACCTTCTAACTTCAGAGTGTTAAATTAAGCTTTGACAAAAAAAAAAAAAAAAACTGGAAGCTGATTGGTTTCTTTGCAGAGCTAAATCAGATTTTGTACTCTGTATGTTTAGTAAATTAACCCCACTGTGTGTGTTCAAAGCAGGGAGAGGTGCATACTTCAGGTCTGGGAGGAAGAAGTAGCCAAACATTTGAATGTTTTTATAAACCCACTCACAGCCTCCATTACTGAAGCCCATTACCGGGCTCTATTGGCATAAGATATACACAATAGGAGTTTCTGTGCATTGATGTTTTGATACCCATTGAGGACTGCCTGAGTATGCTCCTTGCATTTTCACCTTCCCCCGCTGTCCCAGCTTTTCTAACTTGCTGCCTGCTGATCTTCTCTGCTTAGCACTAATCTATATCATACAAGTGCAGCTGGCTGACTCTGTGAATGGTTGTGCCTCGGTTTTTTCCAAGCTTTATAAATGCAGCCTATGGCTTATAGACTGTTAAGCTTATGAATGAGACTTGTGCTTTGCACTGTGTTGCATCATTGCATTTGATACTGTTTATCCCAGTGGAGAACTCTTCCACGTTTGCATTGTGATCGACCAGAGCCCCCAGCTCAGTACCTCTCCTTCAGTCCTTATTCTGAGGAGCATTAGCTGCTATATGGGTGGTTACCATCTACCACCCCCATAGGTATCATTCTCTGCTGCCCATATCAGTGTGTGCTTAGGAGTATGCACGTTAGCCAGCATTGTGTGTTTTTAAGTATGTGACAACATTGTTATATTGGGTTTAAATTTATGTGTGGTGAAGGTACGGTGGCTTTTTTTTAATATTTTGGGTTAATAACTTTTCAATAAACTTGAATTTTTCTAAAGAGATACTGCAGTTTGTTCCTTAGGGAACTCCTTTGATGGGCACTTCCTTGTGCTTTCATCCCCTACTTTCTTTCCATTAATTATAGGCCCCAGGAACACCACCCATTGCTTTTGGTAGGTCGGTTGTTATAATTAGATATTTTTCTGAGTGTACCACTTTTTTTTATTCCTCTTTGATTGTCCATTACTGAAGAATCCTGGAAATATATTTACCTTCCTAATCCTATTACGTTTGAATATGGAGAGCTGCCTCTCCCATTTCTCTCAAGATGCAGTGCTGTATTTCTGAGCAACCATTTACCCAGTGTGAGTGCTGAGAGAAAATTCTTTGCTCCTGTGGGCAATGGAGCATTGGGGGAGCAAAGAGAAGTTAAGTAAAAGCATGTGTGAGATGGCCAACATTTAAGTAGACCTGCTGCTTTGCCCCATGTTGGTAAAGCACAAGTTCACTTTATCAGATGCTCATACTTTTTTATCTGTGTTACCTTACAGTGTAGCATATTCACGTTTTACACTCTAAAGAAAACATTTGACTTGTGATTTCTTTGAAAATCAAAGATCCATTGGCTCTGTCAGATTTTATAACAATTTGATTATTGAACAGGCCCAGACAGTTAATAAAGAAATTAAAGAGAAGGAGATAAAAGAATGCACTAGTTATTCTTTTTTTTATTTCTAATGAGGCTAATTAAGTTGATTACTTGCAATCCACATCAATGTAAATAGAAGCAAGCTAATTAAATATTGCATTTGGGAAGTAAAATGTGTGCGTTAGAATAGTGCTGTGCAGTGGCAGAATTAAAGTGATGTAGTAGTGTAACCCATGTAATACCTATGAGGTTTAAGGTTGTAGGGTGCAAGAACCAGATGCTCTTAGTGATTCCTGCTGCTAGTAATGTTCTCAATTGATAACAAGAATTTAAACTGTGATGCCTTGTACACACGGTCAGACATTCCAACCACAAAATCTGTCAGATTTTTTTCTGACGGATTTTGTCCTAAACTGGTATTGCATACACACGGTCGGACAAAGTTGTCGGAAAATCCGATCGTTCAGAACGTGATGATGTTCGTGCGTTACGACGGGGCTACGTTGAGGCTAGTAGCCAATAGCTTTGGTCTCGTAATTTGATCTGAGCATGCGTGGCACTTTGTCCATCTGAATTCTCTACAAACGATCAGATTTTTTGCCGGAAAATTTGAGATCCTGCTCTCAAATTTTTCCATCGGAATTTCCGACGGAAAAAGTCTGATAGAGCCCACACACGATCGGATTTTCCAACAATATAATCCGATCGGACCTTTTCCATTGGAATTTCCGACCATGTGTACAAGGCATAAGACCTTGTTTCTCGGTTTCCAGGCATTTGGAAGGTGATATTGGCACTTCCTGAATGCCTTTTCTTTTTTCCCTGATGCCAAAGGAGTATTTGCCTTGCAATGCTGTGCTGACATGTGCCAAGCAATTCAATTGTTATTGACTAAAAACTGAACTTGTCCTGATTAATGCACTGCACATGTACTGCAAATTACTTTAGGCTTTTCTAATATAAAAACAAAGAGCAAGAAATAAAGTAACTGAAAACTCAGATAGGTTTAGCTTCCGATCTGGTAGGCACAGGATTTACATAATTACTTGTTAATTCGTTGACTCCCCACTTTACCTTTTCACATTGCAATGTGTAATGAATGCCATAATGTTATCTGATTATAATTAGTTCATCTGCTTAAGCTTCTGGGTATAAAGCTTACAGCAGAGAGGAAGATAGACATAATATTGTTTAATTTGACTGTGATAGGCACACAAATATGCAATTAAATGGATTTTATTACAGTCTACAGTACAATCCTTTAAAATGTGGATTATAGATTTTTTTTAAATGAAAGAAGGTCAATAAAGAAAAAGTAAATCTGCTTTATCTCTGACACACAATGTTCTGCTTGTGTCTGCTAAGATATTCATTAATAAGAAATGATGTAAAAATTTAGGGCATAATCTTATCTCGCTGAATGGACCAAATAATAATTGATGGATTTCTTCCAAAACTCCAATTTTGATCACAATTCACATTTAAACAACACATAAATTTATAAGGTCAGGGAGCTTAGTTACAAGTATAAGTTGTTTGAATAAAGTACAAAACTAAAAAACAAATGGCACAGCACTACAAACTACTACTCAGTATGGAAACCAATGTGCTTCAAAACATGATCTAAATCTATTCCCAAACATAATACGTAATGATGTAATGCGTTGGGCGTAGTGCTGAGACCTGTCAGTGTTGGATAATTTGATCCCGAGGTGTCAGCCAGACAGAGCTTGAGCGGTAAGCTGTGAGGAATATACCTGCTCCTGGTTGAAAATGCTGAAGTGTGGTTTTACATGTGTTTAATGTAAGTCACTGTTTTAATAAACACCTTTAGTTTGAGATAGAAATAGAGTTGCATTATTGGGTGTTTCCATGAGCTAACCACTTTGAAGCAGTGAGTTCATTTCTCCACTAAAGCTCATCCCAGCTGTTTGAAAGTACCTTACCTTTTTTGACCTTTTATAAATTTAGGTCCAACATGGAAAATGAGAGGTTGCCACAAGAATCGATGGTAATGGAGGGAACAGATTTGAACCTTAATTTCTGTGTTTTAGTTTTTGATGGTCGTTACTATAAAAGATTGGTGGAAATCTACTTTGTTTTATTTTCTATTACTTTTTATTATTTTAGCACTTAATATTATTATTATTATTTGCCCTGGATTTAGGAGTTGCTTTGTTGTGTATATTATGCTTTGGAATGTGTTTATTTCAATGTTTTTGAGCACATTAGTTTCAACACTGAATAGTGTTTTGTGACATGGTACCATTTGTTTTTACACATTTTTGTTAAGTTAATTTACACTTTGGGCAATGCATCTATTAGGGGATTTTTGCGTGGGGTGAACACAAGAATATTTTGGTAAAACAAGACTACCAAATTACCAATGTGTGCTGGTGAAGATTCTGTGCCAACTAAATCCTGATCTATTGGTTAAATCTCTGCTTAGTTTTAAAGCAAAACAAAAATGTAATATATTGTAGCTTACCATTCATTAGATGTGGTGGGTGTATTTGTTTTCTTTTTTAGGCTATTCTCCCTCTGTTATCTTAAAGATAAAAGACCAGAAACTAGCTTAACACAATATTGAAAGACATATATGGAAGGTCCCCTACCTGTCAGGAGGTATTGCATTTCTCGCCATTCATCTCTGACATTTACACAGTTCTGTCAGACAGGAAATTTACCCGTGACAGGAGTGGCTTGACTTCCTTCTACTAAAGGTAAGTATAACACTCACTGTGCTTCTCCAAGCCTGTGACTGGACTATCAAGGAGCAGCAACAAACTGATGAACAACACCTTCCCTCTCTAATCCATGTTGCAAGTTCCTTTTGAGCACATGCATAGAGCAGATACATGTATAATTGCATGTATAAATGTTTAATCCACTTACACAAGCAATGCTTAGTTGTGAAAATATTTTTTTTCTTTTTTTAAGAAAAATAATGTTCATGTGGTACATTTAGCTGACCTCTACAAAAATGAGGATCAGACAATATGACTATAGTGACATCATATTTTTTACTAAACAAGCATACAGATGACAGTCATGGGACATAAAACAGTGGTCTCAGATGTGGGACACTGTCACGTACCTGTATGCAGAGCCTGAGATGGCTTCCTGCACAGTTCCTGTCCCAGCATTCCATGTTGAGACAGGGTCTGCAGGGGTGAAGGAAAGGCACAAGTCTCAAGGTGTAGACACTGTGAGCAGGAGTTTGGTAGAGCTGGTATCTGATGAGTAACGGTATAGCTGATAATAAACCGTGGCGATGCCAAGTTCAGATGAATGTGGAGCCAGGTCTCAAACCTGGTCACTTGATAGCCAAGGGGAAGGACACCAGGATGTGAGCAGAATCAGAGTTAGTAACAGGCAGAATTTAGCAACAATTGGCCAGCGTGGAACAGCTTCACTACTACTCTTGCCCAACTAATCAGTCGGGAGGAGGAGAAGCACAAAATTAACATGCTGACATACAATTTCATCATCCAAAACATTCATAATAATTGAAAATTAACCACAGCAATCATCCAAATCATAACAATAAGTGTAGATCGAAATCCACATTAAGCCCCCACAGTTATATCCATTTCACCACTCCCCTCTTGGTCTGGCACAGAAAGGTTCTTTTCCGTGTCTAAATGGTATGCAATAAATAGCTATAATGATAGGAGAGAGTTGTATTCATCCCCAGAAAGGAAATATTATACCTAAATATTAAATATTATCTAACATGTCACTTAAGTTAAGTGATATATATTAAATGTCCGTGCAGTCTCTGCTATGTGGAAGAGCCCACACAGAAATTTAAGGACTGTATTGTAAAGCACACATTTGCAATTGGAGATAAATTAATGTAATGCCTTTGGTTAGACATTTCATTTATAAAGGCCATGCAGTTTCACAGTTAAAGTTTATGGCCATTGATAAATATCCCTAAATGACAGGAAAATGAAATTGTATTAAAACGGAACTAGACCAGTGGCGGTATGTCCATAAGGGCACACGGACGCTGCCCCCTCTCTCCAGCCACCCCCTCTATCACCAAAAGATAGATTTATGCAGGTGTTTTTGAAGCACCTGATTAGAGCCATAGGCTCTAATAGGCATCAAAAAAGGTGACCCGTGAGCGCCATGCTTGGTGCTGGCAGTTCGCCCAGCTGTGTTAGAAAAACAAATGAATATTCGCTTTCCTAACACTGAACCGCCTCTCCGCCAATCAGGTGCTCAGGTCAGTTACCCATCACCTGATTGGTTGAAATGACAGGCACTGTGATTGGATGCTTATCAGGCATGGAAGAGCATGGAGGACACCGCTCGGGCAGACCGCGAGTGGGTGGGGAGGTACAGTGGCAGCATTTGATGGCACAGTGGGAGCATTTGATGGGTACAGTGGCAGCCTTTGATGGGTACAGTGGCAGCCTTTGATGGGTACAGTGGCTGCATTTGATGGGCACAGTGGCAGCATTTGATGGGCACAGTGAGGCAACAATTGATTGTTTTTTTTCAGAATTTTTCAGTTTGTTTGCTCCCCCAAAAATTTTGAGCACCAAAATTTGTTACATTTAATGGATTAATAAAAAGAAGAGTGCTGTAACAACTTAGTGTTACATACAGTGCCTTGCAAAAGTATTCACCCCCTTGGCTTTTTACCTATTTTGTTACATTACAGCCTTTAGTTCAATGTTTTTTTTTAATTTAATTATATGTGATGGATCAGAACACAATAGTCGAAGTTGGAGGAGTAAAATTAGAAAAATATATACATAAAACAATTTTTCAGAAATAAAAAACTGATAATTGGCATGTGCGTATGTATTCACTACCTTTGTTATGACGTCCATAAAAAGCTCTGGTGCAACCAATTACCTTCAGAAATCACATAATTAGTGAAATTATGTCCACCTGTGTGCAATCTAAATGTCACATTATCTGTCATTACATATACACACACCTTTTTGAAAGACCCCGGAGGCTGCAACACCTAAGCAAGAGGCACCACTAACCAAACACTGAAGACCAAGGAACTCTCCAAACAAGTAAGGGACAATGTTGTTGAGAAGTTCAAGTCAGGGTTAGGTTATAAAAAAAAAATCCAAATCTTTGATGATCCCTAGGAGCACCATTGTCACATACCTTACAGCGGAGTCAGACTGCTGAGGGTGGCCTCTTGCACGGTTCCGGTCTCCACGCCCCTGGAGATGGGAACAGGGAGCGTGAGGACAATGAAAGGGTGCAGGTGCCTACAGGTGGAAGTTGAAGACCTTGGAGACGCTGGGTCCTCACGGGAGAAGAGGTGTAGACTGGTCACGGAGGTAGGCAGAGGAAGTTCAGCAGGTGTGCAGGAAGCACTACGTGTCTGTAACAGGCAAGGTCGGCAACTGGCGGGCAATGCGGTACAAGTACAGGAGGCAGGTGCGTAGTCAAGGACGAGCAAGGGTCTGGTAACGTGCTAGCAAATGAGGTACGGAATCAGGAAGCAAGCCAAAGTCAAAAGTCCAAGCCGAGGTCAGAGGTAGTCCAGGAGATCTTAACACGAGGTATCCAAGGAATGGGTATCAGGAACAAGGTCACAGGAACAAGGATCACAGGAACAAGGTCACAGGAACAAGCATCACAGGAGCAAGGTCACAGGAACAAGGATCACAGGAACAAGGTCACAGGAGCAACGATCAGGTCTTTCAGGAGTAGCTGAAGACGATTCAGCACTGGTGTCAGGCCAAGATCCTGTTTATATAGAGGGAAGTGAGCCAGGATTGGTGGGGGTGGCCGTCCGTGCGTTCGTACACACGTTCAGTTTGCGCGGGTGCCTCCGTGTGTTCGGATTGGCGTACGTCCACGTGTTCGGATTAGCATACGTCCGTTCGTCCCGGAACTCGTACGTCTCTGACGGTGACTCCGCGCATGGCGCCTGGAACGAAGGGGAACTGCTGCTATACGGGGACGGGCATACGTACGGTGAGTTCCCTGACAGTGCCCCCCCCTTAAGGGCAGCCTCCGGGTGCCCCTTTGAACTGACCTTTGAGAGTGATGAAAAGCCCGTATAAGCCTCTGGGCATGAAGATTTGCTTCGGGTTCCCAGGAATTTTCTTCAGGACCAAAGCCTTTCCACTTAATCAAATATTGGTTTTGTCCTTGACGCTTCCTGTAGTCCAGAATGGCTTCGATCTCGAATTCCTCCTCCCCATCTATCAATATAGCTTCTGGAGAGCCTAACTCCCGATCTGGAAAAGAATTAGGTACATCAGGTTTAAGTAGAGAAGTATGAAATAAAGGATGGATTTTGAATGAGCCGGGAAGTTCAAGTTCATAGGCCACTGAATTAATTTTCTTCTTAATTGGAAAAGGTCCCAAATATCTGGGTCCCAATTTTTTAGAGGGACACGCCAGTTTCAGGTTTGCGGTTGAAAGCCCCACACGATCTCCAATTTTTTAATCCAATTCTCCCCTTCTCTTCCTGTCAAAAATGTTTTATCGTCCTCCTGTGCCTTGAAGAGGGTTTCTTTAAGTACCTGATTGTTGGTAACAAAGAAATTCAGCCTATCCTGGACGGCTGGTACAGGAGAATCCAGTAGGGATGTTGGCAGGAAGGAGGGATGAAAACCATAGTTAGAATAGAATGGTGACTGGTTTGTGGCAGAGTGAGTAGAGTTATTGAATGCAAATTCTGCCAAGGGTAGTAATGAGGCCCAATCTTCCTGAGAAAAAGAAGAAAAACAACGTAAATATTGTTCCAACGTTTGATTAGTGCGTTCGGTCTGCCCGTTTGTTTGGGGATGGTAAGCTGAAGAGAAATTTAACTTGATACCCAGAGCTTCACACAATGATTTCCAAAATTTTGACGTAAACTGGACTCCACGATCAGAGACAATATCACCGGGAATTCCATGGAGTCTAACAATTTCTCTAATGAATACTCTGGCTGTCTCGGTTGCAGATGGAGTTCCCTTCATGGGGATGAAGTGTGCCATTTTGGAAAAGCGATCCACCACCACGAAGATAGAGGAGAATCCTTCAGAGGGAGGAAGCTCAACAATAAAGTCCATTGCGATCTTATCCCATGGTCTTTCAGGGATAGGTAATGACCTTAACAATCCCCAGGCTTTATTTTTGCTATTTTTATTCCGGAGACAGGTTGAACAAGAGCTAACATAGTTTCTGCAGTCTTTTGCGAGGTTTGGCCACCAGAAATGCCTTTGAACTAAATTTATAGTCTTGTGACCCCCAAAGTGACCTGCCAGGGGATAGTCGTGACAAGCCTGTAGAACGGAGGTGCGAAGGTTTTGAGGGATGAATAGTTTACTCCCTCGCCAGAGGAGACCATCTTTTTCTTGGAGGTTAATATCTGGAGGGATTGATGCACCACGAGATGACTGCCGAACCTGTGACAGAAAACTGGTTTGTGTTAATAAAAGGTTCCCAGCTTGCAAAATAGTGTCTGGAGGGGATGAGGCTTCAGTTTCAGAGAACATACGGGATAATGCGTCAGGTTTACTGTTCTTGGATCCTGGTCTGTAGGTTATATGGAAATTAAAACGGGAGAAGAAAAGAGCCCATCTTGCTTGCCGGGGCCTGAGACGCTTGGCTGTTCTGAGGTATTCCAAATTTTTATGATCTGTAAAGATCAATATTGGATGTGTTGCCCCCTCCAGAAGATATCGCCATTCTTCTAAAGCCAATTTGATTGCCAGAAGTTCCCGATCTCCCACATCGTAGTTCCTTTCTGACGTATTTAGTTTTTTGGAAAAGAACGCTACAGGATGCATTAATAATTTAAGCCCTTGGCGTTGGGACAGAATGGCGCCTACAGCGTTCTCTGAAGCGTCCACTTCCAGAGTGTAAGGTAGAGCAGGGTCAGGGTGTTTGAGTATTGGGGCCGATGTGAATAGTCCTTTTAGTTTATCGAACGCAGCTTGCACTTCGATGGACCATTGAAAACAGTTTTGTTTGCTGGTGAGTTGCGTGATGGGGGCTATAACACTGGAAAAGTTTTTGATAAACTTCCTGTAAAAATTAGAGAATCCAATGAAGCGCTGTACCCCTTTTTTGTCAGTTGGAGGTGGCCAGGATAAAATAGCTGAAACCTTTTGAGGATCCATCTCTATTCCCTCTGTTGATATCACCAGACCAAGGAAGTGAATGGTCTGACGTTCGAACTCGCACTTCTCGGCCTTGGCGTAGAGCCCATTTTGCCTCAATCTCAGGAGAACTTGTTTTACATGGTCACGATGGGTTTCTAGAGAGTTTGAAAATACCAAAATGTCATCCAAATAAACAATTACAAACAAATCCAAAAAGTCCCTGAAAATATCATTAACAAAATGTTGAAAAGTAGCTGGTGCGTTGCAGAGTCCGAAGGGCATGACCAGATACTCAAAGTGGCCAAAACGTGTCCGAAAAGCCGTTTTCCATTCGTCTCCCTTACGGATTCTGATTAGGTTATAGGCCCCTCGTAAATCCAGCTTTGTAAATATTTTGGCTGATCGAAGTCTCTGGAATAATTCTGGAATCAATGGAAGGGGATAGCGATTCTTAATCGTCACTTTATTCAAATCCCTGTAATCGACACATGGGCGGAGCGAATGGTCTTTTTTTTCAACGAAGAATATTCTAGCACCGGCTGGAGAAGAGGAATGTCGGATAAATCCTTTCTTGAGGTTCTCATCGATGTATTCTTTGAGGACCAGAAGTTCAGGTTCCGATAGGGGAAATATCCTCCCGAACGGAATATCGGCTCCAGGCAATAACTCGATTGGGCAATCGTAGACCCGATGAGGAGGGAGCGTGTCCGCCTTTCGTTTGTCAAACACGTCTAGGAAATTATGGTATGTGGTTGGGACCAATCTCTGGAGCTCAGATGTAGGGCCTGAACAGGCAATGACCGGGACCAGGTGGTTTGAGATTTTGATACAATTTTGGAGGCAGTAAGTGGACTGAAACACTACCTCACTGGCTATCCAGTTTATTTGGGGATTATGAGCTTGTAACCAAGGCATTCCCAAAATGATTGGGAATAGTGGTGAAGAAATGACATCCAGGCGGATTAGTTCTTGGTGATCGGATAGGATGTTGGCGAACAATGGTTGAGTCTCATGGGTAATGGGACCTGATCTGATGTTGGATCCATCCGCTAACCATATGGAAAGTTGGCGTTGCTTGAGTGTCAATGGAATGTTGTGTTGCAGAACGAGAGCATGGTCAATGAAGCAGCTACAGGCGCCAGAGTCAATTATAGCTTGAACCTGGAGTGTTCCTTCTGGAAGCTGTAAGGAAAGGGGAACAGCAATATGAATTGATCTTGTCAGAGGTAGCAGCCGTCTGGGGGTCTTCTTCTGACTTCGGGGGTCTTGTCCCGCTCTTTGGTACTTCTTGCCGGGCCTCTGCTTTCTTCTTCCATCTCTTTTACTAGCGCTGGCCCGGTCTTGTCACTGTCGCCGCCGCCTTCTGCTTCTTCTTCTTCCTGCTTCTTTTTTTATTAACACTTTTTTCCCCCAGATGAATGGGTAGGGGTACATCATACCCCATACTCATTCACATAGGCTGGGGGGCTGGAATCTGTGGGCTCCTGGATTTTGATAAGCCCCCGCCCCCAGACCCCCACAACCAATGGCCAGGGTTGTTGGGAAGAGGCCCTTGTCCTCATCAACATGGGGACAAGGTGCTTTGGGGTGGGGGCCCGCAGCCCCCCATGTTGAGTGCACGTGGCCTAGTATGGCTCAGGAGGGCGGCACTCGGATGTCCCCACCTCCTTTCCTGACCGGCTGGGCTGCGTGCTCGGATAAGGGTCTGGTATGGACTTTGGGGGGACCCCCACGCTGTGCTAGTCCCGTCTACCTGGAGCCACGTTCAAAATGAACGGACTTTACTCAGTGTTTGGGCAAGTTCGTTCATTTCAAAAGTCCGGGGGACCCCTGCCATAGTCCAGCAGGAAATTCCGTGTGTGTGTGTGGGCAAGTCCGCTCGTTTGGAAAGTCCGGCGGTCCTCCGCTGCAAAATCCAGCGGATTGTCCGCCGGACTAAATCCGCCAGATAATCTAATCGTGTGTACGCGGCATAAGTGTCAAAGTTTTCCATGTTTTGTAATTTTGGATCAGGGTCTGGAACTTAGAGACCTTAAAGAGATTTGGGTGGGAAGAAGTCTACAATCCTGTATCCAGATCTTATTGGAGACCTGCAGGTTGTGTGAATGTGCAGTATCTGCACACTCGTTATAACCAAACAGCTGGCCATAGCCAGAGCCCAGTTAGGAAGGAACTTTTTGCTCCAGCCAGAAGGGACATGAGTTCCTTCCAGGAGACAAAGTTGCTCTACTCAAGACTCCAAATTTGGAGAACGTTGAGGTGGCTACACAAGCCTGGAAGCTGAGAGAGTCTGGGAGATTGGGTCAGCTTGGTGAGTCCAGAGTGCTGAGGATTTCCTAAGTCTCAGAGGAGTGACAGAGCCTGGGGTGTCAGTAGAACCCCTAATAAAAAGCCAGGGAGAGCTGGGTGATATGGTGATATGGTCGAATCATAACGATCATAGAAAAGCAGTCGTAATGCTGAAAATGGAGCCTGCACTCCACAGTGAGTATGAATGAGCCCTAATACTGATTTAGCTGTCTTAATTTGGGGCTATGGGATGATATGTGTCTCTGGTTATTGCAAGATAATTTGTGTTTTCTGAGCACCTGCTTCTTAAAGTGAACTAGTCTTGGTCAAAAGCATAAAGAATGCTTCCTCGTCCAGGAAAAATAACATATCATAACATGTGAGGTATTCGTTAATTGATGACTTTATTATACTGTACAGTTGCTCTTTTTTAACCCTTGGCTACCTTTTTATACCATTAAAAAAAATTGTAGCTGGAGAATTTTTTTTGTGGCATAACACTGAATTTACTAGTTCAAGGGCACTAAAGGTCATGTGATGTCACTAACATGAAACCAGAAATCAGAAGATAGCAGCCTCCATCAGATGCTTTTGAGTGCTGGTGTGTTGTGACATAATCTCATTATTAGTTTGTGAAGCCACAGAAATAACTGAAAAAGTGCAGCAGTGCTATTTACTTGAGCATTGCACAGTCACTGTATCACAGCTTCTGTAATAGTTGTTGAGCAAGTTAACAGAAAAAAATAAACAGTTTGCTACCTATGCATATATCTTCAAAGCAATGCTATTATCTTACTAGTTTAGGTAAATACTACATAAAAGAAACAGTATTGTCCATTTCCTCAGATCCTCAAAGCTGTCCATCTATTAGCTAGTAATAGTCAAATTCAACTGGGCTTGGAATGTAATATTTGAAAAATAAAGATTGACAGTGCATGTATGGCCTGGTCTGGCCAATTCAATAGACAAGCAAACAAAACCTAGTGTTCATAGGCACAGCATAACCCCTCTGGATTTTTAGAACAGAACACATAAGTATTTAAAAAGTATTGTTTATTGAAAAATACAGCAATGAAACGAAGAAAATTTGAATTAAAATCAATTTCAGTGCAAAGATACAAACATGACTGTAGTTGACCTCTCTAATGCACGTAGCTGTTAGAGATGACGCCTGACATGTTTCAGGCTCTTACGTCCTTCTTCATAGGCTCAATGTCAACTAAAGCAGTGGTCATCAACCCTGTCCTCAGGGCCCACTAACAGGCCAGATTTTAAGTATTACCTTGGCTAGAATACTGTAATCAGTGAGCAGAAAATAATATCACCTGTGATGTATTTCAGTTATCTTGCGAACCTGGCCTGTTATTGGTCCCTGAGGACAGGGTTGATGACCACTGATATAAAGAATACATGTTCTATAATATAAACTAAATAATACAATCTCATTATTGATCAACCTTTCTTTATTGATCAACCTTTTTTTATTGATCAACCTTTTCTAGGGGTTGGATACCCATACATGTAACAGACATGGCATAGGAGACTATACTCACATGCATGGGGTGGTCGCTACTGGGCACACAGGGGGGCTGGCAAGTGTGGAACTAGCCTGTACTGCTAGTGAGCCTGTACTGCTAGTGATTCACGGTGGGAAACAGATGGTGTGTGGTTGAGATTGTAAAAACACCAGCATGGAAGGTGGGGGCTAGGCAACCCCAATACAACTGCAAGAACTCCCACTGGTTGGAGTAATCACTCCCATCAGCATAAGGTAGGCCAGAAAGTATAAAATAGCTTGAACTAATGACTTCTTGTCTATTGGGGGACAAAAAAAAAGAAGCATGATAGCAGGCATATAGTAATCTAGTCAAAAGACTTGTTAACACAATAAAAGAGTAAATAAAGCTCACCATTTAAAGGAGTGTTCACAGGTCTGTAGGTCCTGTCAGCAAGACACCAGCGATGTAAATGCTGATGCTTGCAGAAATGTAATGTTGAAGACGTTTCAGAGCTTATCCAAGCCAGAACTACTGATTCTCAGAAACATAACCCAGCATTTATATCCACACAGGTAGCACCTCTTCTTAAACCAATTACTATGGATTTTGTTAAGACAGGTGTTGCGTTGTGAAACCACCCTGTTCTAATTATATAATCCAGTCCCTTGGTATCGTGGAGCCTACATAGTTGTTAAAGAATAATTTCAGGCGTCGGCCTGGTATAGTTACATTGGTCCAGCCTGGACCATTGTAACTATATACATGACATACTTGTCTGATGTCGCTGGAAATCACTGAAGATAACACCACTACTTATCTGATCTCAGCTTGCTTCTGGGTCGCATGCAGAGTGGCTGGCCTGATGCCTTGTGAACACAGGAGGTTGGGTGTTCAACATGGGCACCATTCAAAGAATACTTTGCATTTTCTGAATGAATACAAAGCATTCTCTGGTCTATCTCCACCTCATCCAATCAGAGTGCTTTACATTTATTCAGGAAATGCAAGGCATTTTCTGAATGCTATCTATAACATGCTGATGCCTGGAATTATCCTTTAATCATTTGATTAACATAAATTTTGATAAAACATAAATGTGTAATGTTAATGTACCCATTATTATGATTTAATAGGTGATATACTGCCCTCTCCCCCTTTTTGAGAGGTTTCCCCACAACCCAGTGTGTGGTCCTGGTTCTGCGATATATTCAGTGCCTTGCAAAAGTATTCACCCCCTTGGTATTTTTTTTGTTTTGTTGCCTCACAAACTGGAATTAACATGTTTGAGGATTTGCATCATTTAATTTACAGAACATGCCCAGTTGCCCACAACTTTGATTTTTTTTTTTTTGTGAAGCAAACAACAAATAGGACAACATAACAGAAAAAAGTAATTGTGCATAACTATTCACCCCCCCTAAAGTCAATACTTTGTAGAGCCACCTTTTGCGGCTATCACAGCTCCAAGTCGCAATGGATAAGTCCCTACGAGCTTGCCACATCTTACCACTGGGATTTTTGCCCATTCCTCCTTACAAAACTGCTCCAGCTGCTTCAAGTTGGATGGTTTGCGCTTGTGAACAGCAATCTTTAAGTCTGATCACAGATTTTCTATTGGATTGAGGTTTGGGCATTGACTAGGCCATTCCAACACATTTACATGTTTCCCTTTAAACCACTCAAGTGTTGCTTTAGCAGTATGCTTGGGGTCATTATCCTGCTGGAAGGTGAACCCCCATCCTAGCCTTAAATCACACACAGAGTGGTACAGGTTTTGATGTAAAGGTAAAAACAGGTCATATCACTCACATTTCCAAGTGCCTCTGGGAGGCTGCTGGGACACACAAAACATCATGTCCGGGTAAAACGATAGTGAGGCTTGGGATGCACGCCGGGAGAGGAGAGATACAGCGAATCAGAGATACCCTATTTTTACCTTTTTTATAAGTAAATGTACAGACATATTGCGCAATGATTGCTGTTCCTTTTTTATGAAGGCCAATATTGTTTACACCTGTAAGCTGGGAGCAGCATAGACCTTGAGTGGATTGGTTATCCCTATCAATGAACCAAAGGTGCTTTCTATATTAATATCTGGTGAGTGGCCAATTCTTATGGTGGTGGCGGTGTCGTCACTGAATTGGCGGATACGAAATACATAGAATCACGGATACAAGAAATAGGAGGATTGGAGTAATTTTATACACTGCAGAAAACCCAAAAGGGGGACTTATTTATATGCTGGCTCACATATACCAGCATAAACATTGAATATTCATCTATTTATTTAGTATTATTGAAATTTAATAGAAATGGTGATATTGGCTGCACATGAGATTTAGACACGGGTGGATTGTATAGATATATTGATATAGTAACACTAGTGTGCATGTATATGTATATAATGAGAAGAGCAACAAAAGTGGGACTTTACATGAAGTGCGTGAGCATATGCATATGTTTTTTTACAGTGGTGTATTGTTTGGTGTTAAAATATATAACAGTTAGCACAGCCAATACTGTAATTTAAAATTAAATAGTTCAACTCACCATAATGCAGAATCAGTGGGAGCCCTGAGTGTGTCACTTGTCACTGTTGCCTGACACCTGTCTTTGATAGCGCCCTGTGGGAAGGAAGAAATGCAGCATCAGACGCAGCTTGTGGCACCGCAGTGACATCACGTCTGATTCCCGTTCAACTGCAGTTAGGTTGTGAGAGAACCTATTGATTAGTGGACTGGTAATTGATGTTCATCCGTTTGCCCTCCGCATTGGAACCTTGTAAAGCTTGATTTTATGATTGGAACTTTGTAAAGATTGATTTTAACGAATTAAACAAGATGTACTTTACTATATGGGCTCTTTCTCCATCTGTTTGTGCCTGAAAACATGTCAGGAAGGATTGCAGCCAGGAGTTGGCGTTTTCATCCCCCCGGCTCACCATACTAAGCCTATCTGACCCACAACGCAATACTGCTTGGGGGTCCATTGGATCTGGTGAGTTCAACCATAAGAAGGGGGGTTGTGGATCCCATATGCACCTGTTTACAGAATCATATTTTTTTTAGCACAGCAGCACTTTTGAAAGGAACTTGCGAAGAGAACTTATCAACTGAGAACTGCTATATGTTTATGTGCACGTCTTTTTGGACTTTCACTGGTCACATGCATAATATTGATTTGCACTATTTATAGCACAGCAGCATCTGTGGAAGGCACCTGTGAAAGGAACCTTCCAACTAGAAGTTCATACATATTTACACGTGTTTTTTTAAGCTTTCACTGGCTACATGCTTGAAATATATATATATTTTTGGATTCATTTTGCACTTAATTTTATAAGCACTACAGTTGCACTTTATTGTACTTATTTAGGCTGTCAGCGCTGTGGTACTTATATCCTTTTTTCCTTGTTTTGACTTATGTCATGTACAGCAGCGACAGGCTTAATCACAAATTAGTATCTTTAGTGCAAGGGATTGTTTTACACCAGATGCAGCTTGTCACTTTCCAAGCTGCCTGCCACCAGATGTGGATTGTCACTTGCCACATCGCCTGCCACCAGATGTGGATTGTCACTTTCCATACTGCCTGCCACCAGATGTGGATTGTCACTTGCCGCGTCGCCTGCCACCAGATGTGGATTGTCACTTGCCATGTCACCTGCCACCAGATGTGGATTGTCACTTGCCACATCACCTGCCTTCAGATGCAGCTTGTCACTTGCCACATTGCCTGCCTTCAGATGCAGATTGTCACTTGCTACGTCGCATGCCACCAAAATGTAGATTGTCAGTTGCCACGTCACCTGCCTTCAGATGCAGATTATCACTTGCCATGCTGCCTGCCACCAGATGTGGATTGCCACTTACCATGCTGCCTGTCACTAGATGTGGATTGTCACTTGCCACGCTGCCTGCCAGTGCCACCAGATATGGATTGTCACTTGCCATGCTGCCTGCCACCAGATGTGGATTGTCACTTGCCATGTTGCCTGCCAGTGCCCCCCCTTGTGGATTGTCACTTGCCACACTGTCTGCCAGTGCCATCAGATGTGGATTGCCACTGAACTGGTGGCAGCACTGGTCTATTTACCACAGAGGCAGGCCTCCAGGCCGTGGTCAGTTCTGAGTGAGAGCAGGAGAGCAGTGATGCGGGGCAAGCGGTGAGAGATGATGTCATTTCTCTGCCCTCCACCGCACTTCCAACATTGAAGAGGCCCAGCTGTGAGGGTGGAAGAGTGGTGATGCGGGGCGGGCGGAGAGAGATGATGTAATCTCTGCTTGCCTGTCTGCCCACTTCTCTCATCCGGCCGCCTGCTCGCTTCTCTCACCCGCTCTCTTCTCTCATCCACCGCTCGATTGACTCTCTCATGCCGCTTGCCCCCCGCCACGACCCAGGTGCAGAGAGAGCATGGCCCACTACCAGGTGGTTGGGACCCCTGGTGTAGAAGAAGCTGCAAACCACAGTGCCATTCCTTAGGAGAAGAGGTAAGTCCTTTATCAATACATGCACTAAGCACAAACAGTTTTTTGGTTATGGGGCTCATGTAGGTTAAACTCATAATGCCATTCAAACCTATTTCAGGACAAAATGTTAACCTGCCAAAGATTCTTTCTAATAAATCTGAGGATTATTCTATCAATATAATGTGTATAAGCTTCATGAACTGCTACAGTTAACTGTATATAGTGACATTAAGGTGTACTACATAGCAAGTATCATTGCGTATTAGGAAGGGATTAACTGACATGTGGGAAAAAGTGCATTTAATTCATCAACAATAGAGTTAAAATACCTGCCGAACAGTGTTTATATATTGTATGTGTAATCTCTAGAATGAAAGTCAGCGATAACATTTAATTCCTAAATCCAATTACCTGTATTTCCTGCTTTTATCTTCAGAGATCAGATTTGGCGCAATTTAACTTTACACAGTAGATAAATACCACCCTAAGGTAAAGATTAAATGTAACAAGTACTGTTATATAAAAGAAAGCTTATAGATCTCTGTATTAGGCAGACTGAATTTCTTGGAATGTTATTATTTCCATGAATTCCTGTTATAGTTTAACATTTTAGTTCAAGCTAATTATGTAGAAAATAAATCATGAAATCTACTAACTTTAACCTTTAGGTAAACAATAGTAAAGGGTAAATCTCTAATATCACCGAATTGCTTTGTCTTTCTCAAAGTCCCAATGTGCAAAAAAATGGAACTACAGGGCTCCATCAGGATTTAAGTCTATCTTACTAAATGCAAATAATCATCTTCAACACCATTTATACAATGGTCACTACTATAGAACTAAACTTATTAATACATCTATTAACATTTGCATAAGTTGAGGTCTTTGATAGCCCTAAAAATGAGGATGGTGTAGTAGACAATTATGTGCTTTGTTTTTCTAAAATAAAGGTGCACCATATGTCTAAGAAACTTTTTAAGTATGATGTGGTGAGGAGGAAGGGCCACAAAGAGAAGCTACTAGTCAAAACCTTGACATGAGATTGCACTGAATTCTTTCATCCTTTTAGAACAGCCTTTCTCAACCTTTTTACTCCAGAGGAACTTCTAAAATAGTTTTTAGGTCTCAACTAATACCAGTTCATAGGGGGCCAATGGCAAAAATAATGGTCATTTGCAGGATTGCAACCCTTAGGGCCGGTTCACACAGCGAGCCGCGGCGAGGCGTCTCCGACTTACCTCGCCGCGACTTGCGGGGAGCTCAGCGGCGACTTGCAGAGGACTTCTGCATAGAAGTCAATGCAAGTCGCCCCCGAAGTCGCCCCGAAGTAGTACAGGAACCTTTTTTCTGAGTCGGAGCGACTCGAGTCGCTCCTCTCAGAACGGTTCCATAGTACTGAATGGGGGCGACTTGCGGGAGCGAGGCGAGGCGAGCCGTGTCGCCTCGCCTCGCGTCGCAGTGTGAACCGGCCCTTAGGTCTCATGCACACAGGGCGTTAGAAAAAATTAGCAGCAAAGCCACTGCCACACCAGGAAAAAGCAGCTGTAAAAAAACACGCTTTTAGTAGCTTTTTGCATTGGTGTTAATGCACGTTTAGTTGCACTAGCTTTTAGCAGCGTTTCTCTGCCTTTATTCAAAAGCAATGGCTCCCTATGAGAGCCCATTGATTAAATAGAAGTCGCACCATAATTTGGATCATGATGATCCAACTTACGGTGCGGCTTGTGCACTGAGGATATTGAAGGGGAACCCTGGCCTAAAAGAAAAAACTGGCATGGAGTTCCACCTAAACCCATACCAGACCCTTGTCCAAGCAAGCAGCCCAGCAGGTCAGGAAAGGGGGGGACGAGCAAGCGATCCCCTCTTCCTGGATCATACCAGGCCCCATGCACCCAACATGGGGGGGTGGGTGCTTTGGGACAGGGGGGCTTGCATCCCCCTACCCCAAAGCAACTTGTCCCCATGTTGATGTCACTTACTATCCCATCAGGGTTTACTTCTTCTTTAATTGAGTGTACATTTCTGTCTGCTCAATTAATATCAGAATAATTCAAAACATAGCATGTCCTTAGATAGTTGGAAGCCACTCATGTGAGCTATTAAATCAGTATAACTGCAAAGAGCACAAGTAAATAGAACAATATTAAAGTTACTTACCTTGTTACTATGAATTAATTGTGGGAAAACACCATTCCTGAATTTCTGTACCTTCACAGGTTACTTGTGATTAAAGTGTTACTAAACCCAGGAGCCTGCATTCACTATATTTGGTCTCCCACAGTGCACAGAACATGAAAATGCAAATATTTTAGAAAATATAAACTGCTAAATACCTTTTCTCATCAGCAGTATATAACAGGCTTTTGAATTTATTAGTGTCTGGTTAAAGCTTGTAGGAGGAGTTTTCTTTGTGTCCTATGAGGTGTCCTATGAGGCTGCATGACCCCTGACCCTCTATCAGGACAGTGCTGATTGGCCCAGTGCTGATCACATGCACCCTCCCAAGAAAAAAAAAACTCTCTAGCAATACACACCAAACTGAGCTCCACTCTGAATGATACTCAGGCCTGGGGTAATGCTATTAAATGGTGCTCATTGTATGGGACCTAAGAACAGGATCATGATATTGAATGGCAGGAATACACTACAGTATTTAATGCACTCATACTATGAACCCTAAGGATGGGATCAAACTATAGAATGGTACTCATTCTATGGACCATAATGCTGGTATCACACTAATTTTGAATGGCACCCCAGAAAAAGGCATTGCACCATCACTGCCTCATCCTGATCCCATAAAAATGCATGTGTTGATTTCCTGAAAAAGGGTCAGGGGTAGTTTTGGCCACACTGGAGTGCATTGGCAAGCCATCCAAAATGTATTGGCTGTTTACTGTAAAACCTGTTGGAACAGCACAAAATTGTGAACCCAGCCTAAGGGTAAAAACAGAATTTAAAGTTGAATGAATACATCAGTTAATCAATGTTTCATTTTGTTTTAAAAAGTTCAAGGAAAAATTAATCTTCAAAATGTTCATAAGATATTCTATATAGCCTCCAGATCAAGATGTGCCTATGTGTTTGTTCTCATGGTTTGTATACATAACACCACATCTATAAACTATGACCAACAGATGAATTATGTATATGTCCTTTAATTACATAACATATATAGTTGTATATGCTGTGTATGAAATCAGAGGTATTGATATATTTTAAATCAATAATGGTGTGGAACAATGTCACAACCTAATTGCATAATAAAACTCCAAATTATTCAGATTTATTTTAGCCTAGATACAGTGCTCAGCAGGATTGCCAAATTTAGGCTGCAGAAATGCTTTGATCATAATTCAGTTTAAAAGATTTTATTACTTACTGAAGTACCATCTAACTTTCTTAGAATATCAGAAAGAATAGTAATAGTACTTACTGGTTACATACACGGTGAGAAAGTGTTAAATTATTTGCAACTGTATGCATGCCTTATAATTAATGTACACAGTGTATATGTATATGACATTCAGAAAACCTAGATGCTAATACTATTAGATGCTATTAGATACTAATAATATTAGATGCTAATACATGCTTCCAAACGACTTTTGCTAAAATTAAGTTAATCATGTGGAATCCAAGATATTGTTGCCCACATAAATGGCTGTAAATTTAAAGTGTTATACCTGAAGGGTTCCACATCTACTGTCACTTTAAGGCTGGCTCCACCCAGGAGTGATGACAAGGGTCAAGGGGCATAGTAGCCATCTTAGAGCACATGTAAGGAAGCATAATAAGATGTACTGTCCTGAGATGCATGTTGCAGTGTACAGCGAGTACTGAAATACACATCCATTGTTCCAGGCCAGAGTCTTGTGTCTCTCACAACTCAGAGGATATAACATAAAGAATATTGGCCTGGTAGATTACAAAGTATATGGTCAGCTAGATGAACAAATCAGCGGATGGGGCTCAATGTCCGCCGACCACCTGCGATTGTTCCCCGCAGTGAAAGAACGGGGATCTGCCTGTGTAAACAAGGCAAATCTCCGTTGTGACAGGGGAGATCACACAGATCATGTCTTTTTGCTATGCAGGAAGACGGATCTGTGTTTCACCAGTCACACAGTCCCCCATACAGTTAGTGAACAAGAAAAGGTCTGGTGTCACCGGTAACACACCTCCATCCCTGTAATATGCAACAAAAAAAGAGAATTTCGCCCTGGGACTTTAGATGAGGTGAGCACCACTAAGCCAATAAAAGTAACGAGAGTAGGTACAGTATATGTTTTTATTCAGTAAAAATATTACAAGCATTATTGTCATCAAAGTAAGCCACTTAATACAAGGTACATATAACTGGATTGAATAAAATTGATAGTAGTAGTACAATTGTGTATGAACAATCACATAACATAACATAAAAACATCAGGTGTACCCGACATGGTTCACATGTCCTAGCTCGCTCTTCAGGGGTAGATGTGTATGAATTGTACCTAAGGTGAAAGGATACAGTTTGGTATATGGCAAATACTTGGTATTTTAAGGCAAAGGGTAAGAGGGGCCTAATAAGTAGAGGCCCCATTCTCACCACTACACATAGCCGAGCCAACGTATGTGAAGCCTTCAGACAGTGGCAGCAAGTGTATCGCCAGGGAGCTGAGGAGGCAAAGCCAGAAGAAACCTTGCACAGGGCAGATTGGAGGGAAAGCATCGCATGAAAGGAAAATGTGTATCCCTATTGGTCTCACTATGTCCATGGTAAGTATTACCTGTAAACATAAAGCTGTATGTCAGATAATCTGGAGTAATAGGTAAAATACAAGAGTAGTAACATGGACAATTCTATTTATAATGTATAAGACTAGAGCCATGAATGGCATGGACAAAGGACTATAGGGAAATGTAGTGAAGAAACACCAGAAAATGGCATGAGTGGAAATAAAGAAGGTGAGCTAAAAGAGATGAAAAAGAGAAATAAAGTGCAAATATGGGAGAAAGTCAATGTGATCAGAGACAAGCTACAGGTGAGCACTTGAGGAAAACCAATGAGTATACCTGAGGGAGATAGGTGTATAATTGCTTCAGTGGTAGATTCCAATATGAGGCATCCACAAGCATGAGTGTTCAGTGAAAGAAAAACTGCAAATGAATCCATGCAGTGCTAAACCTCCAAGTTATATCCAGGAAGGGCTCAAGAGGCTCTGCCCCCAACGTCATGTGTGGATGACAGGAAGGTGCACAAGCACTCCTATAGGTCATCCAGATGGTACAATGCGTGCTGCCGTAACAACGCCGCAAAATCGCAGACATTGAGCAGCTGGCGCATGCACATATCGCCGATGTGTAGGTGGCCCCACTCGCACAAAGGAGCAGATAGGGGCAGCAGGGGACAAGAAATCCCCCTTTGTACTCATCGCAGCTCCCAAAGCAGAAACAAAGCCACCAACAGCGAGAAGCAACACATCAATGGGTGGGGATATGAGCCTTAGATTGAATGGTGTATTAACCAGTACATTATAATGACGTAGAATGCAAGTATAGTGCATGTATTGGCAGAGGTGACAGCAGACCAGTTTTGGGCTGTATGGGTGTCTTCAATATAGAAAACAAGATAAGGTCTGGTGTCACCGGTAAAACACCTCCATCCCTGTAATATGCAACAAAAAAAGAGAATTTCGCCCTGGGACTTTAGATGAGGTGAGCACCACTGAGCCAATAAAAGTAACAAGAGTAGGTACAGTATATGTTTTTATTCAGTAAAAGTATTACAAGCATTATTGTCATCAAAGAAAGCCACTTAGTAAAAGGTACATATAACTGGATTTAATAAAATTCACTTATTAGGCCCCTCTTACCCTTTGCCTTAAAATACCAAGTATTTGCCATATACCAAACTGTATCCTTTCACCTTAGGTACAATTCATACACATCTACCCCTGAAGAGCGAGCTGGGACTTGCGAAACATGTTGGGTACACCTGATGTTTGTATGTTATGTTATGTGATTGTTCATACACAATTGTACTACTACTATCAATTTTATTCAATCCAGTTATATGTACCTTGTACTAAGTGTCTTTCTTTGATGACAATAATGCTTGTAATACTTTTACTGAATAAAGACATATACTGTACCAACTCTTGTTACTTTTATTGGCTTAGTGGTGTTCACCTCATCTAAAGTCTCAGAGTAAAATTCTCTTTTTTTTGTCCCATACAGTTAGTAAATACACATTTAACCCATTGATCACCCCTGATGTTAACCCCTTCCCTGCCAGTTCATTAGTACAATAACAGTGCATATTTTTAGCACTGATTACTGTAATAATGTCACTGGTTTCCAAAAAAGTGTCAAAAATGTCAGTTAGTTGTCCAATCTGTCCACCGCAATATCGCAGTACGGCTAAAAATCACTGATTGCCGCCATTGCTAGTAATAAAAAAAATTCATAAAAATGCCATAAATCAAACCAATCAAATAATGGTCTGGTCATTAAGGAGGAAAATATTCTGGTCCTTCAGTAGTTAATGGTGGTTATACATGCTTCAATAAATGTACAATTTATTTTCCAATCAAACTCTGCCCATATGAATATTCAATTTATAGTCAACAACTCAATAAATCAATACACCCCCTTTCCATCTCATAATCTGATTGACTGGAATACAATCAAATTCATGACCAAAGCATCTCAGTGCTGCAAATCGATGCAACACGAGCCATTATTTTCTGACCTGACCAACTGAATCAGATTGATCAAATCTGATCAAAGCTGAGTCTAAATCAATCAGAAGGTGGTAGGCCCCTTAGTTGGGAAGTGCTGGATTAGGGGATAGGCTAGTTGACACTATGTATTAGTTAGTTATACAGACTATTGTATACCAAGGTGGAGAACTGCCCTTATTCAGTATGCCTGTACCAAACTGCGTTTTGTTTCTGTATCTTTATTTTCATTATTATTTTTATTTATTTCATTATACGATTCTTTGTTTTTTTTCATCATCTGTATGTTTGAAAAATCAAATAAAGATTTCACAAAAAAAAATCAATCAGAAGGGAAGTTTGATTGTTTGCTGATTCAATCATTTTGATATAATTGAAACATGTATGGCCACCATTAGACTTACAAAATGCTAAGCAGTGTGACTTTGGTGGCATTGCAGACAGAACTGTCTACCCAGGTAAAAAAGCCTCTGTCAGTGACAGAAAAAACTGCCTACTGATTATTGTAATTTAAATAACACAAATAAATATGTTTTTTTTTTTTTAATGGCAGCTACTTTGTTTAAATATTTTAATACACAGGCATAAAAAAAAAAAAAAATGAAATAACAGAGAGAAAAGATATGCAGAAAATAGGGTAAGCTATAAATAGTAATAAGGTATTAAAAATAGTAATTCGATTAAATTATTCTGAATGATGTGTTTTTATATTCCTAAACATAATCTATGCTGGCGAGCACAAGAGTTATTACTCCCTGTTTAATTTTACCCTTTAATTATATGACTAGTTTGGAGTTTTAGAATGACTGTTGGTGAAGAGAAGATCTAATATGACTACCAGGCTGCAATAAATCTTGTCACCATGAAGCATGCAATTTATCACAGGTTTCATAGCTTAATGTATTCATTGTCCCACTGTGCAGAGATATTTACTGTGTAAGATACAGGGAAATGTTCATTTTACCCTAGATTTAAACCACCCATCCAAACAAGTTGTACATACAGAATCAATTAATCGGTTCCATAATTTCATACAGTGAGTAAACCCATGTGCACAAAACATGGAGGTAATATTAATGAGGTAATATTGTAATATGCTTTAGGGTAAAACTGCACACCAAAAGAAAGAGATACTACAATATTATAGATCCATTGTGCTGGTTACGTAACATGTTGTTATTATAATATGTTTAATTAGGAACTTTTCAGAAGCTCTGGATTGCTCCCGATTCGAATTACCGTAGGTTAGAAGAAAATGTATTATTGCATAATATATGTGTGTGATCAAGATATTCCCAGAAGCCCCTTATTAACCTCATTATTTTACATTTTGTCCAAAAAATGAATAATAAAAATACTAAAAGTGATAATAAATAAATAACGATCAAATACAGAAAGGGAAAAAAACAAAAATATAAAGAACACTAGTAAATCAACCCCATTATCTATGATTTCCCCCAAGATTCACACAACCTTCTCTCAGGATTCACATTTTTTTCAATTGAATCCAATTTGAAAATTGTGTGATTATTTTGTGAAAGTTGTGTGAATCTAGTGTATAAACTTAAAAAAATTTACTCCTAAAATAAACAAGCTGAATCACCCTAAACATACCCCTAAAAATCAGCAATGATGTTTAAAAAAGACATTTTCAGTAAATCAAGAATGTGGATTGTTGCCCTGGATTGTCAGGAAGAGCAGGAGATTCCTAAGTCCTAAATTTTAATGAGCCATTGAAGTGGCCCTGAATACCATATAGGGCAGTGTTTCTCAGGCAGGGTGTCATCTGGATTCCTCAAAGGTGTCATTAACCCGGTTTTCCTGGGTCATGAATTGACATGGTGCAAGCAGGCCAGTTGATTCCCCATGGCAATGCATGATGTTGATCCAGGGCAGGCGGCATGTAGGCCACCTTTAGCATCCAGAAGAAGACAGAAGTCCAACCTCTCTAGACCCCCTTTACCTTCCATCCTCTGCTCCACTCCTGGAGCCAAATGCTAGGGCACTGGTGTGAAGAAGGGACTGTATGATTGGGGACATTTGTACTGCACTCATGTACAGTATAGGGGACCTTTGATGTTTCCTTTACACTTGGTTCACACTAGTGAAATTGTGCGATTTCTAGTGTGACTTTTATGCGACTTAAATGCAACTTAATATCTCTATGGCATTCAAGTCACAAGAAAGTTGCATCAAAATAGTGCAGGAACCTTTTTTTAAAGAGTATGTGATTAGTTGCATAGATTAGAATGGGTGCCATTGAACTAAGCCTTAGTTATGTACTGTCCCTATAAGTACTTGCCTTTAAATTGAGGTTGAATGTCTGTATAAGGTTCTTGTAGTTGTATTATTAAAGTTTTGTCTGTAATGTCTATAGGACGAAGTGGGTCTTAAAAGAAGGGAAAATGTTTTTAACTTAATATATTTTATTCATTTATTTTAAAACTGAGTTGCACATTGCAATGTTTCAGTTTTCTATCTGAAATGATCCCCGAAGTATTCCCTAAATGACATCAGATTGTGATGGGTGGCTGTAAATAATACATACATATTTACCTCAGTATTTATATAAGTCAACTTCTGAATAAATCCCTTAACCACTTCAGCCCCGGAAGGATTTACCCCCTTCCTGACCAGAGCAATTTTTGCGATTCGGCACTGCGTCGCTTTAACTGACAATTGCACGGTCATCCAATGTTGCACCCAAACAAAATTTACATCCTTTTTTCCCCACAAATAGTGCTTTTTTTGTGGTATTTGATCACCTCTGCAATTTTTATTTTTTGTGCTATAAACAGAAAAAGAGCAACAGCTTTGAAAAATGTGCAATATTCTTCCCCAATATCCCCCAAAAATATATAAAAAACTAATTTCTTTCGCAGTTTAGGCCAATATGTATTCTTCTACATATTTTTGTTAAAAAAAAAATTGCAATCAGCAATTGATTGGTTTGCACAAAAGTTATAGCGTCTACAAAATAGGGGATATATTTATGGCATTTTTATTATATTATTTTTATAAAATAATATTTATATTTTTATTTATTTTTTTTTATTAGTAATGGTGGTGATCTGTGATTTTTTTTCATGACTGTGACATAATGGTGGACACATTGGACACTTTTGACACTATTTTGGGGCCATTGTCATCTGTACAGCGATCAGTGCTATAAAAATGTACTGATTACGGTGTAAATGACACTGTCAAGGAAGGGATTAAACACTAGGGGGTGATCAAGGGGTTACGTGTGTCCTAGGGAGTGACTGTGGAAACATTTTTTGACCTATGAAATTAGACGTGTGAATTGCCATCATCCCTAAAGATATGTATTTTAGAAGAACCTCAATTGTGGGATTTTCAAGGCAATTAAAAAAGGAAATAAAGTAATATATAGAAAAAAGATTTAGAATTTATTCATAACATGTAAAAATAGTAACGAACACAGATATATATACATAAAAGTGGGAGTGACTGTGGAGGGGATGGGCTACCACTCACATGACAGAGATCACTGCTCCCGATGATGTCTTCTCATGTCATATCACAAGGCAGAACAGGAAAATATGTTTACATAGGCATCTCCCTGTTCTTCCGCTCATGACATGATCACGGGCACCCGGCGGACATCGAGTCCATGGGACCCATGGTCACAGAGTACGCTGCATGCGTGCATACGCTCACAATGCTGCATCTTAAAGGGGACGTACCTCTATGCCCATTTGCCCTGCCGTGCCATTGTGCAGACGTATATCGTTGCACACTGGTCGGCATGTGGTTAAGGCAGATACTAAATATTAAGGATTTTAGTTGCAGAAAAAGCATACCTATCCAGCCAGAAATCAATACAAAAGTACCATAATGAGACAAGACTGAACAGGCACGATTTTAGGATGATGCTTTGAACTTTAGATTTTGCTATGGGCTCCCTGGGAAATGTAGACGTGATTACTTATCAATCAATCCAAGAATGCAAGAAAAATCAAGAACTGTTCACAGACATCAGGAAAATGTATAGTTGTTTCATTACTCTTGTTTTTAGATAAACATAACTACATAAGAAACGACAGAGCGCCTTGTCCTTGTGCAACTGTGCAAAGTTTTAGGCAGGTGTGAAAAAATGCTGCAATGTAAGCATACTTTCAGAAATATATATTTTGTTCATTGTTATCAATTTAAAAAATGCAAAGTGAGCGAACAGAAGAAAAATCTAAATCAAATCAATAATGGATTTGATTACCCTTTAGCTTCAAACCAGCATGAATTCTTGTACGCTTTGTACACTTGCACAAAATCAGGGATTTTGTATAAGTTGGGTGTATGATTAACCAATTATACCAAGCAGATGCTATTGGTGCTCAATTTTATATGTTGGTTGAAGCACAGTCATTAACTGAAACAGCAACAGCTGTGTAGGAGGCTTAAAACTGGATGAGGAACAGCCAAACTCTGCTGCTAAGGTGACGTTGTGGAAGACAGTTTCATGTCACAGATCATACACCATGGCAAGCTTGAGCACAGCAACAAGACACAAGGTAGTTATACTACATCAGCAAAGTCCCTTCCGGGCAAAGATTTCAAAGCAGATTTGCTGTTCAAGCTCTTTTAGAGAAGCACACAGAAACGGGCATTGTTGGTTGAACAATAAAACATAATGCAGCACACCATGCTTACTTCCCTTGGACATCAGACGATGTCCAGCGGTGACATCAGCACAGAACTGTCAGAAACCAGTTGGACCCTGGTACACCCATCTACTCTGTAGAAGTATGGTCAGAAGTGGTCTACATGGAAGAGTTGTGGCCAAAAAGACATACCTCTGGCATGGAAATAAGACTCAACCATGCACAAAAACATAAGAACTGGGGGGCAGAAAAATGGAAGCAGGTGCACTGGACTGATGAGTCAAAATTTGAAATATTTGACTGTAGTAGGAGGCAGTTTGTTCGCCAAAGGTCTAGCGAGTGATACAATAATGAGTGTCTGCAGGCAACAGTGAAGCATGGAAAAACCTACCTTCCGAGTGCCTTCAAAAACTGTATGCAGATGTACCTAGAGGGATCGATGCTGTTTTGAAGGCAAAGGGTGGCCACACCAAAGATTAATTTGATTTGTATTTCTCTTTTGTTCCTTTACTTTGCATTTTGTTAATTGATAAACATAAACTATTAACATTTCTATTTCTGAAAGCATTCTTAATTGATAAAAAATGTTCACACCTGCCTAAAACTTTAGCACAGTATTGTATATTTATTATATGATTTAATAAAGAATAGACAGGTACTCACAAGATGAATAAACATATGTAAATTGCATATCAGATCCACGCTGGGCAGCACTATACTTGTGTCCCACAGAAATGATCCACTCTTATCTCCCCGGGCACTGACCAACCTGTATTAAGGGTGGAACATGTAACATGTTCCAGCAGCTGCAACCTCTCTCTTCTAGCATCCTCTTGGGAAGCCCTTTGTGACTGTTTGAAAATACTGTGGCTGTGTGGGGCTCTGCCTTTGTGGATAGAAAACTACAAGGTCTGTCAGCCATGAACTACCTAGTTCATTCATTCTTCCTGTTAGTGTGTATCTCCCTGGCCGTATAAGGTACGAGCAGACAGATATACTGAGAAGTCTGCAAGAGTCCTGCGTGGCACCCGTGATTTGCTGATGGGTGCAATGCTTTCCAGGCTCCAAAAAATAATAAACGCACATTTCTTTTACCTGCAAAAAGGTGTAAATTTTTTTTTTTTTAAAGGGTGAACTTACCCTTTAAAGTACCCCTATCTTGATAAAAGTATAGCGGCTGCCACTGAAAGGAATGGAGTGTTTATTAATGAAACATGCAGTGGGATTTCTCATACAATGGGCAATTCACAACACTCTGGCTGAAAACACATATCAGTTTAATGCCTACCAACAGAATATAGATGAAAGATTACAGCGATGATAACCCCAGTCAAAGCTTCAGCCCCTATTACTATAAACATATTTTCTCACAGTTTATTTAGCAGAGCCTTGCACAGATGCTACTTTGTTTTACTTGTCTATAACAAGAGAAATTGAAAACTAGTTCAAATCTCAGAAGATGCGCAGTGTCGACGGTAGGTGGAACAGTGATTTATGACCACGGTGTTTCATATCTGTACATAAATCTATTTACTGCTGTGTCTGTTGGTGAAACACCTGAATGTCATTGCCAATAGGCGACATGGCAGCCACAGTAATGCAGAAATACATAAAGGTTTTCAATAAAGGGACATTCTCTTCTAATATAGGAGCAAAATCACATATAAATAAAATGACTAAAGAAAAATAATAAAAATAAGAATACTTTGTGTTGATGATAAAATAATAATAAAAAAAAATGTACTAAAAGTAAAATCGTTCAATGAAGCGGTAATCAAGGAAACATTGCAGTTGCAGCTAATCTGAGCATCAGCTTTATTGTTGTTGTGTGCTCCCACCCCCCCTTTGCACTTCAACCTCCAAGTACTACAGTTACAATGGAAACAATGGAAACGTGACTGGTGTTTTGTTAACCAATCAGAGGTTTTCTTCTGCTGCTGAGTGAGGGTTGGGAAAATTATCTTTTTTAATATGGGAGTGGGAGACTGGTACTGGTAGTCGATGGGAGATTTAGAATCGGACAAAATAAGAATGTTTATTAATATTGTTTTATTATTGTCATAATAATTACGATTATTCGTTATGCTAAAGTTAAACACCCAGGAAGACAGCACAACACAGGGATGGTGGGAACCCCTCATAATGAGCACAGCAGGGGTACAGCCCCAGGAGGAAATCAGCACAGCACAGGGATGGTGGGAGCTCCTCATAATGAGCACAGCACAGGGATGGTGGGAGCCCCTCATAATGAGCATAGCACAGGGATGGTGGGAGCCCCTCATAATGAACACAGCAGGGGTACAGCCCCAGGAGGAAGTCAGCACAGCACAGGGATGGTGGGAGCCCCTCATAATGAGCATAATGAGTCGACGACTGCCATATTGAGAAAGGTATTTCTTGCTTTTTAAATTCATCATAACAAACGTTCGTAATTGTTACGAAAAGTTAATGAACCTAACGAAAAATCCAAATTGAATTTCGGACACGAATTACAAAATACAAATTAACGGCTAATACAAAACGGAACAAAACGAAACAAATTTATTGATGGCGCACATGTCTGTTGGTTACATCACAATTTCTGCATCCTGGATATATTTTTACATAGGTGTTGATACACATATTTGTTGCTAGTGTGTTTTAAAAAAAAAATTCCAATTGACACTTTACAAATCTTTATTTTCATTCAGGACAATATGCAGTCCAATGCGTTCACATGCATTTACACCAGTTTTAATGCATTTCAGATGAAAAAAATGCAACAGATTATACTTTTGTTGAATGTACTAAAACTGACCGCACTGGTTGGAATTAGGGATGAGCTTCGTGTTCGGCTGTTCGCCCGTTCGGCGAATTCCGAACGTTATGGGCCGTTCGCGCCAAATTCGTGTGGCGCTCACGGCCCACAATGCACTGTGCCATCGCAGTGCATTGCTGGCTCATGATTGGCTAAGCATGCACTGTGACCCCGCATGCTTGGCCAATCACAGCGCCGGCAGCGAGGAGAGCCATGATTGGCCACAGGCAGGATGCCTATGGCCAATCATAGCTCAGGCTGTGTAGTACACGCCCCACACTATATAAGGCCGCCAGCGCGGCTGCCTTGTGTAGTGTGTTGGCGTCTGTAGGAGTTAGTGGGTGTTCTGTGTACCTTCAACACAGTATACACCGTTCGTTATCGGACGATTTTGCGTTCTTGCTCTTCTGTAGTGATTGTTGTCTGCATGCCCTGACCGAAGTATACACCACTATATCCACCTATATAGCTAGCTATCTTGCTCTTTTTAAATAGAGCTTGCAGTCAGATGTAGGAGATTGTGCGTGCTGTCTGCGTGCCCTGAACCCAGTATACACTGCTATATCCACCTATATAGCTAGCTATCTTGCTCTTTTTAAATAGAGCTTGCAGTCAGTTGTAGGAGATTGTGCGTGCTGTCTGCGTGCCCTGAACCCAGTATACACCGTTATATCCACCTACATAGCTCTTCTCTAATTGAGCCATCTGCCATCTGCAGGAGTTAGTGGGTGTTGTGTGTGCCTCCAGCACAATATACACTACCCAATTGCTGGTTTTCCCATCTCCCTTCAGGCCATTACCATGTCTGGAAGGCCAGCAAGGAGAGGCAGACAGGCGCGAGCCAATAAAAGAGGGCAAGCAGGCTCTGTGTCTAGAGACAACAGTGCTGGTCGTGGACGCGGTGCATCGTCATCATCAGCACGTGGCCATGGGACACGCTTGTCCTTCTTTTCGGCAGCTGGACATGTTGAGCCGCAACATGCCGAAGACTTGGTAGAGTGGATGACCAAGCCCTCTTCATCCTCCTCATCCTCTCTCACCCAGGCTCAGGGTACTAGCAAAGCAGCTGCCAACGCATCGTTTTCCCTCCTCTCAATGTCATCATCAGTGACTCCTTCCCTAGACCCACCACGTCCTCCTGAGGAGTCTCCTGAACTCTTTGAGCACAGTGTTGGGTACATGCTCCAGGAGGATGCTCAGTGTTTTGTAGGCTCTGATGATGATACTCAGCTAGAGGAAGGCAGTAGCGTGAGCGCAAAGAGAGGGGATGCTCAAGAAGGACAGCAATCTGGCAGTCATGTTCCACAAGCTGCAGCATTCTGCCAGGTTTGCTCCAGCGATGAAGAGGGAGGGGGTGATGAGGGCACTGACTCCATGTGGGTGCCTGGTAGGAGAGAGGAGGAGGAGGAGGAGGCACATGTCCAATGAGGCAGGATGCCCTCCGGGGGCCAGATTAGGGGCAGCACACCGACTGAATCACACCGCAGAGCTCCGCCTGTGCAGGGCGCTGCCTCTGCACGTTATTCTAAAAGTTCTTGGGTGTGGGCCTTTTTTGAGACGAGTGCATCAGATCACACCGCTGCTATTTGCAACATATGTCTCAAGCGTATCTCACGTGGCCAAAACATCAGCCGCTTGGGCACCACATGCTTGACCAGACATATGTTGACCTGCCATGCAGCTCGTTGGCAATGTACCTCAAAGACCCACACCAAAGAACAAAGCGGACCTCTCCTTGCTCCTCATCAGCTGGGATCTCCAACCCCACTAGACCTTCAGTCCTCTCTGAAACCTGCTTTGAGAGGAATGAAGGTGTAGAATTAGGTGTGTCACAGCCAAGTGCTTCCGGGGACTCTGCTAGCAGTACACCCACGTCTGATTATAGCAGGCAAATGTCCCTGCCCCAGCTGCTGGACCGGCGAAAGAAGTTCACTCCCAGCCATCCACATGCCCAGCGGTTGAATGCTAGCTTGGCTAAATTGCTAGCACTTCAACTGCTGCCTTTTCAGTTGGTAGACTTGGCCCCCTTCCGTGAGTTTGTACAATGTGCGGTTCCTCAGTGGCAGGTCCCCAAATGCCACTTTTTCTCACGGAAGGCGATTCCGGCTATCTACCGGCATGTGGAAGGCAATGTCCTTGCCTCGCTGGACAGGGTGGTCAGCGGTAAGGTGCATATTACCGCTAACTCATGGTCCAGCAGGCATGGACAGGGATGTTACCTGTCTTTCACGGCCCATTGGGTCACTCTTCTGGCAGCTGGGAAGGATACAGGTCAAGGTGCAGTAGTTTGTAGGTTGTTCTGCCACCATGCCTCCAAAATGCTACTATTGGTTGTGACACACCTCTCTCCTCCACCCCCTCCTCTTCTTCTTCCTCCATGGCCTCTTCCAGTGCTCTGTCCTCAGAACCAGCGGTGCTCTGTAGGCGTTCCAGGGGCTACGCAAGTACGCAGGCTGGTTTATTTGGGGGACAGGAGCCACACTGGGGCAGATGTTTTGTCAGCTCTGCAGGGGCAGGCCGAGAGGTGGTTGACGCCACGCCAGCTTAAGCCAGGGATGGTGGTTTGCGACAATGGCACCAACCTCCTCTCCGCCCTCCGAGAGGGACAACTGACCCATGTGCCCTGTGTGGCTCACGTCCTTAACCTGGTGGTGCAGCGGTTCTTGGGCAGGTACCTGGGCTTACAGGATGTCCTGAAGCAGGCCAGGAAAGTCTGTGTGCATTTCCGCCGATCATTTAATGGCTGTACTCAGCTGGCTGAGCTCCAAAAGGAGTTGAACCTGCCCAAGAACTGCCTTATATGTGACATGCCCACCAGGTGGAACTCAACGTTGACCATGCTGCAGCGGCTGCACACGCAGCAGAGGGCCATCAATGAGCACCTGTGCGACTACGGCACCAGGACAGGGTCAGGGGAGCTCGGTTTTTTCTCACCATGCCAGTGGGGCATGATCAGGGATGCATGCACTGTCCTGTCACCATTGGAGGAGGCCACAAGAATGGTGAGCAATGACAGTGCATGCATCAGTGACACTGTACCTCTTGTCCACCTGTTGGAGCATACGCTGCGTGGAATAATGGACAGGGCACTTGAGGCAGAACAGAGGCAGGAAGAGGAGGACTTCCTTGCCTCTCAAGGCCCCCTTTATCCAGACAGTGTTCCTGCTGTGCCACACATCACACAGGAAGAGGATGAGGAGGAGGAGGAGGATGATTGTGTCACCATGGAGGTGGAGGCTGGCACTCAGCATCAGCAGCAGCAGCAGTCTTGTAGGGATGATTTACAGTCCCAAGAAACCCGTGGACTTGTACGTGGCTGGGAGGAGGTAGCTGCAGATCATGTTGTCCTTAGTGACCCAGAGGACTCCGGACCGAATGCCTCAGCTAACCTACGCTGCATGGCCTCCCTGATCCTGCAAAGCCTGCGGAAGGATCCTCATATTCTTTGGATCAAGGAGAGGGACCATTACTGGCTGGCCACTCTCCTTGATCCACGGTACAAGGGTAAAGTTGCCGACCTTATCTTGCCGTCGCAGAGGGAGCAGAGGATGAGACATCTCCGGGAGGCCTTGCAGAAAGGTCTGTGCAACTCGTTCCCAGAGACTGGGAGGTTACAAACTCCTGGTCCTGGACAACGTGTTGCTGAGGCATCGGTCAGAAGGAGTGGTGGAGAAGGTGGCCGTCTAACCGATGCGTTCAGACAATTTTTTAGTCCGCAGCCTCAAAGTATGATCGGTTCCAGCAACCATTGCCAGCGTCTGATTTACATGGTGCAGGAATACCTAGGGGCAAGGTCAGACTTGGACACCTTTCCCACCGAAAATCATCTGGCTTACTGGGTCTTGAGGATGGATCACTGGCCAGAGCTTGCACAGTATGCAATTGAGCTATTGGCCTGCCCTGCATCCAGCGTTCTTTCGGAACGCACCTTCAGTGCTCCTGGTGGCTTTGTTACCGATCACAGGGTGCGCCTGTCCACCGACTCAGTTGATCGACTGACCTTCATCAAGATGAATCAGTCTTGGATCACCCACATCTACCAAGCACCTGAAGCTGATGTAACCGAATAATTTTTTTTAAATATCACATCCCTTTAAGACTGCCTATGCTGATGCTGAGTGACTGTCCTGTTATGTTGATTATCTATCCTCTTCCTCCTCCTGATACGTTGGAAGAACATTTTTGGTTCTGGGTGATGCCATCAGCCCAATTTTTCTGCCGCTGTTTAACAGGGGCATTTAATTACAATTTTTGATGCAATGCTTTGCAGCAGGGCTCATTCCTGCGCTACAACTAGAGTATATGGGAGAGTTGCAGTGTCGTGGCACCAGCACCAGTGCCTAAGGCCCAATTTTTCTGCCCCTGTTTAACAGGGGCGTTTAATTACAATTTTTGTTGCAATGCTTTGCAGCAGGGCTCATTCCTGCACTACAACTAGAGTATATGGGAGAGGTTGCAGTGTCGTGGCACCAGCACCAGTGCCAGCAGCCCAATTTTTCAGCCCCCCTTTTAACAGGGGCATGTAATTACAAATCTTGATATAATATTTCACAGGAGGGCCCGTTCCTGTGCCCACCCAGAGTAACTGTGAGGACTTATAGTGTTGTGGCACCAGCACCACAACCACCAAAGGTCAATTTTTCTACCACTGTTCAACAATGGCATGTAATTACAATTCTTGATATAATCGTTCACAGCAGGGCGCTCCAGCGCCCACCAAGAGTCACTTTGAGGGCTTACAATGTTGTGGCAAAACCAACACCTTGTTCCGCCATTTCTGCAGAGCATATAGGGCAGGCCCCTACTTTCAAACATCCAACTTACAAACGTCTCCTACTTGCAAACAGGAGGAGACAACAGCAAGTGAGATGAAAAAAGACGGACGGCAAAACAAATTATACAGGGGTGATAACCCTTCCCTATGTTTTCCAAAAAGCTTAGAAATATATTTTTTGACTGGAGCTACACTTTAAAAATGTACCAGTTGAAAATTACAAACAGATTCTACTTAACACAACAAACCTACGCAGTCCCTGTCTTGTTTGCACCGCCTGTATAGTGCTGTTCTGAGTATATAGTGCCTGGGGGCCACATGTATTTCCTTTTTTTAATATGGGTACGGGGTTCCCCTTAATATCCGTACAAGACCCAAAGGGGCTGGTAATGGGCAGGGGGGGCTACCCATGCCATTTTTTTCAATGATTTTCATCCATATTGCCGAAACCAGATATAACATTAAAACCGCAAGCAGTTTTAAATTACGTTATTTCCGTTAAATGTCATTTTGTGCAGGGACTGTTCTAAACATGGGAAACACGTGGCACTTCACATGCATACTATAGACACCCCCCAGGCACGATATTTAAAGGAATATTTCACTTTTTTTTTCACTTTAATCGTCATTAAAATCAGTGCTCCCGAAAAAACAGCCGTTTTTAAAACTTTTTTTTGCATTGACCCATGTCCCCTGGGGCAGGAGCTAGGTCCCCAAACCCTTTTTAGGACATTATCTTGCATATTAGCCCTTAAAATTAGCACTTTTAATTTCGAACGTTCGAGTCCCAAAGACTTCAATAGGGTTCTAAAGTTCGTACGAATTTGCAGTCCGTTCAAAAGTTCTGGTGGGAACCGAACCGGGGGGTGTTCGGCTCATCCCTAGTTGGAATACATGACAACCACTACCACTGTGCATGTATTCTGGATATGGTTTAAAAACACACTGGAAAGCATCTGATGTTAAACAGCCCTAAAAGAACGAATGTTTGATTAAAATTTGTCTAGTTTTTACATTGACCATCCTACATATTTAAGTTTAAATTAATAATAAAAAAAACCTCCTGTTATGCAAGTAGGTGCTTGATGCTCAGTAAGGCAGGCCATACAAAATGTGTCATTTACCCCATCCACACACTAGATGTTGATGGGGGAATTCTCGTTCTCTATTATTGAGTTTTTGGGTGAAAAAAACAGACTTGCTGGTTGTACAGAAGTCAGCTGTACAGAGAGGCTAACTTCTGTACAACCAGCCTGCCCAAAATTCAGGCTGGTTCCTGCTGAGCCGAAATTCAATCCACCTACGGCTGGCTTAAATTGAAAGGGAAAATCTAACTGTTTTTCTAAAACAATACAAAAGTGTAATATACTTGCATTATGATACTTAAGTATGTAATAATATATAATAGCCCTAATTCATCAAACTGAAATAGCACTTAAGGTAACAAAGTGCTGAGTATATGCTAAGTGGCCTCTCAGTTAAAATGATCTTGTTATTTTAGCATGTCTTAATTATCTGTTTAGCATGACTCGTACGGCAATGATTTTAGGTCAGTTTTGTTATACATTTTTTAACCACAAGAGTTCCAGGTTAATTAGCAGTTACATATGGTTTAGCAGTTATTTCTATCAGCAACCTTTTAAAGCAATGACACTATCTGTAAGTCCAATGAAAATAAAACCAACAATTTTAAATTGCACTCGAAATTCTTGTGACTTCAGAAATATATATATAAAAGAGCTTGTGCGAAGTAAGCAAAAGTCCATCAGAAAAAAAGTCCATCATTAAAAACAGTTAATGTCCATAGGTAGATTAAACACAAATCCTTAAACCAGGCATTGGAATCATCAAGAGTAATTAAAGGATAAGTTTACCTTTCTACAAAAAATTATAAATGCATGGGCATTTAATATTTTTTGTATTAGGACCTGTGAAGCATTGGGCCAGCAATCAGTAGATGCCATGCAGGTTCCATGCACACCGTCAGTCTATGGGCTTAGTCGTACATTCCGTCCTAGTAAGCTGATACTTGCTGACAGGAAGACTCTATGAACTACCACAACATTCCACAATGCAGTGGTAGTTTACTGAGAACTACAAGCCGACAGCCGCTAAGCATGTCGGTGCTTGTAGACACACAGAGCTCTGTGTATGAATGATGCAGCCATGTGGACAGAGCCCCGCTTGACCGCAGTGACAGCTAGTACGGGGAACTTCTCCTGCTGCCACAGGGAGGGGGGGCAGTGGGTGGCGGAATATGTAACATGTTCCCAAAAGTGCACTAATCCTTTGACCACTTAACCCCCGGACCAATTGTCAGCCTAAGGACCAGAGGTCTTTTTTACAATTTTGCACTGCACTGCTTTAACTGGTAATTGCGCGGTCATGCAATGTTGTACCCAAACGAAATTTGCGTCCTTTTCTTCCCACAAATAGATCTTTCTTTTGATGGTATTTGATTGCCTCTGCAATTTTTATTTTTTACGATATAAGTGGAAAAAGACCAAAAATTTTGAAAAAAAAGATATTTTCTACTTTTTGTTATAAGAAAAATCGAATAAACTAAATTTTAGTCATATATTTAGTCCAAAATGTATTCAGCCACATGTCTTTAGTAAAAAAAAAAATTCAATAAGAGTATATTTATTGGTTTGCACAAAAGTTATAGCGTCTACAAACTAGAGTACATTTTCTGGAATTTACAATTTAATTTATGATTGCCTATCTCATTGCGCGAGGCACTAAAATGGCAGGGCAGTACAAACCCCCCCAAATGACCCCATTTTGGCAAGTAGACACCCCAAGGAAATTGCTGAGAGGCATGTTGAGCCCATTGAATATTTTTTTTTTGTCCCAAGTGATTGAATAATGACAAAAAAATAATAATGTTTACAAAAAGTTGTCACTAAATGATATATTGCTCACACATGCCAAAGTTATATGTGGAATTGCACCCAAAAATATATTCTGCTGCTTCTCCTGAGTACGGGGATACTACATGTGTGGGACTTTTTGGGAGCACCCCAAAAACCAATCACTGCCTTCAGGATTTCTAAGGGTGCAAATTTTTGATTTCACACCTCACTACCTATCACAGTTTCGAAGGCCATAAAATGCCAAAATAGCACAAAACCCCCCAAATGTCCCCATTTTGGAAAGTAGACACCCCAAGATATTTGCTGAGAGGCATGTTGAGTCCATGGAATATTGCACACAAGTTGCGGGAATATTACAAACCTTTTTTTTTTTGCACAAAGTTGTCACTAAATGATATATTGCTCACACATGCTATAGGCATATGGGAAATTATACCCCAAAATATATTCTGCTGCTTCTCCTGAGTACGGGGATACCACTTTTTGGGAGCCTAGCCATGTACGGGACCCCGAAAACCAATCACCGCCTTCAGAATTTCTAAGGGCATTCATTTTTTATTTCACTGAGCCTGAATCTGACAGATGAGTGACTTCCTCTTCACTATCTGTTATGCTCAGAAATGTGTAGGCCTCTTCACTAGTGCACCTTTGCTTTGCCATTTTGGGCTCTAAATTTAGTGGTACACTAGTGATATTCACAGGTAAAAAAGCACCTAGGCTGTCAGCGATTGTATAAAACGCTACCAAAAAAACTGTTAGCGATAGCAGGGATCAGGCCTGACTCTGTGAACGCTGCAGTTATGTGTTTAGTGTTTTGTAAGTGACAGTGATCGATCGATACTGCACTTGGGTGGGCTGGGCGGAGGGGCAAAACGCAGGTGCTAGCAGGTATCTGGACTAATCCCACTAACAATGTGTTTTTTGGAACCCTAAACTGCTGGGGACGCTAGTATATATCTGATCAGATCAGATATTGATCTGTTCAGATACTATACCACTACAGGAGGTGTATGCTTTGTGCGTGGTTGTTAGCAGTACTGGCACTAACCTAGCGCTGGGGCGACGCAGACCCTATCTGACCCTAAAACCTAATTGATATCACCTGCTGGCTGATCAGGGGGTTAAACCTTTATTGGGTAATAAATGGCGGGTGCCCTGATGCTATAAAAAGAAAACTAACTAACCAGCGTCACCCGTGCCTGACGCTATATAAAAACCTGACGGGGAACCTAAATAACGAAATAACTAACTGGCTAACCAGCATCACCAGTGACACTCATGTGGTGATCACTGGTGAAAGAGTTAACTCTAGGGGCAATCAGGGGTTAAAACCTTTATTAGGTTGTATATGGGGGTACCTAACGCTATAAAAACCTGACGGTGAACCTAAAAAATAACTAGCTACCTCGTGGCACCAGTGACACTAATGCAGCGATCAGAAAAACGATCGCTTAGTGACACTGGCAAAATGGGGTGAAAGGGTTACCTGGGGGGCAATCAAGGTGTTAAAACTTTATTAGGGGGGTAGGGGGCTACCCTGGACCTAACACTAACTGCCCTGACACTTTTTACAGTCACAGCTGACACTAAATGCAGTGATCAGTAAATAAATGATCACTGCAATCAGTGACACTGTGACTGGGAGGGGGGGCGGGGGGGGGGGTGATTGGGGGGGTGATCAGGGGGTGACTGGGGGTGAAAGTGTGCCTATGTGTACCTACGTGTCAGTGTAGTGTTGGTGCACTTACTATGATGTCTTCTCTCCTCGCCGTCTGGTCAAAAAGGCCGCCACGAGGAGAGTTACATCACTTCCTCCTGCCTGTGTTTACACTACACAGGCAGGGGAAACTTCTCATTCGCCAGGAGCGATCTCGAGGGGGTGGCCAGAAACCAATGGCCATCCCCTCATCCGGGATCGCTCCTGAAGTGAAACGGACCGCCACAGCCAGCGGGAGGGGGTCCGATCGAACCCCCCACCCACTGGAAGGCAGGCACGTACGGGTACGTGCTTGTGCCTGTCCGTGCCATTGTGCCGACGTATAATTACATGCAGCGGTCCTTAACTGGTTAAATACCTCTTGCTGCCTTTGTTGCTGCTCCACACAAGATTTTTAGAAATCTACAAATGACATACAAACAAACACACAAACAAACAAGAGTGTACACTAAGTACAGTAGTATTAAAAGCTATAATGTTAAAATCAAATGCAAATTTGCAACTCTCAAAATTAAATTAGAAAAGGCATGTAGGCAACAATCCCCAGCATTATCCAGGAGATGTGACGTCATCCAGGAGATGTGACATCATCCTGGAAATTCCCTACAACACACTGTGCCTGTGTATAGAGCTAATTTCTGTCCTTCAGCTGCAGCTATTCCTCCATCTGACAGGGTTGCTGTCCAGAACTACAAGTATGAATACAGAGAGGTTCCCATGCTGGGAAGTGTTGAGTAAATGTATTTTCATTTATAATTTTGTGAGTGGTCAATTTGTATTTGATTTTAACAGAAAAGCTTTTCTGACATTCTGCCCATGTGTACGACAGCCGGTCTGCAGGATCATGACCGAAAAAGGTCTGCCGACCGCCTCCCGATCAGTGCTCTCAGCCAATCGGGGGGGGGGGGGGGGTGCATTCCCCTGTCAGAACACAATAGCACAGCAAGGGAGATCACTGAACAAAAAAAGCAAGTAGTGTGGACGAGGCTTTATTGTGTACTATTCCTGTTTGTTTGATGGTATACCTTGGAGTCCAGCAGGCATTTTTATACAGGGTACAGCTGATCCAGTTCGCCCCTGCCTCCCCTTGCAGAAAGAGATAGTAAACCACTGCAGCAGAGGTGCATGGGAGGTTATGTCAGATCTCCCCTGACCCGATCCATCCAATTTGTAAAAAAAAGTGTAAAAAAACATATTAGGTAATTAATTTAAAGAAATACAAAAAAATAAAAAAATGTCTTTCCCCCCATTAATTCCCAGAACCCAACAATTACATTGCATGATGACATTTGCATGTGCTGTGAAAAACATGTACAAAGCTTTTTGGAATTTTGATGACACAAACCTGTGAAAATATTATCATTATGCTAATCTATTCTGTGCAAACCCATCTGATTTTATCTTCATGTTATGCTAACAATTTACACAAGGAAATAATTAGTTTCTGTGTTCATTGCAATGTAACATCGAAAGTGGAAAGATTGCTCTCCTAACCTAGAATGCAAACTTTTGCTTTGAGGAATACCATTCTTCTAAAAATGCCATGTAATTGGTGGTCAGAAAGAAGAAAAAATTTCACAGCATTGGTAGGCAGTAGGATGCAAAAAGGCCCTGGTGTCAGTGGTCAGTAGGAGGTAAAAATGCCACATGAATGTGGGAAAAAAATGTCTTGTTGCCAGTGATCAGTGGGAAGATAAAATGCCCCAGTTTCAATGGGGCAGAAATAAAATGTTATGGGCTCTGGAGGGAGCTGGGAGCTCTTCAGGTGCACTGTGGAGGACTCTGGGTTGCTGGAGACGTGTGTGGGGATGATGTGTCTGTATATGTCTGCTCGGCATCAGGCTAGTCATTGATCTACAATGCCTCCGATTTATGGCTGAGCTTTGCCTGGTGATGGAATGCTCAGCATCCAAGCATTGGCCACCTGCTTCCTCCTTGTCCTGGACACTTGGCACTCTACTAAGCTTCATCCCTCCCAAAACATTTTGAAGCATTCAAGCTCCACTCCAGACCCAAATTAAAAAAGCTGCAAACACTGCTTTCTGTGCCCACAATACACACTCTGAAGGCCAAAACTTTGTATTAGTGCGAACCCTGTGTCATTTCTACATCTGATCTCACAGTGGTGGAGCCTCACACAGGCACAGCTGCTATGGTGTTTATTTTGCCAGTGGTGTTAATTATATGGGGTATAAATAGTTAAAGCGGCAGTAAACCCAGTTTCAAAAAAACATTTACATTCCCGGCATGCCGGAAATGCTAACTTTCACATTGGTTGTGCTCTCAACCAAACTTTCAAACGATCCAATGGCTGATATCATAACTGAATACATGTGCAGCATTATGGCAGTTGAAGAATTATTAGAGGCCAAGATGGCCGCTTCCTTGACTGAAAACAATAAGAGGGTTTACTTCCACTTTAAAGCTGCATCAATTACATAACAGGTTGTGTAGGGAAACAATGAAGGTACTTGTTTCTTTATTTTTACCTAATTCTTAATAATTAAAACCAAGGCTATAAATATATATTACTCAAAACCTGCTAACAAATTAAAGCTGAACTGTTGGATAATCAAATATTGTCTATGTATTTGCTTATGACCCTAGATTGCCTGTGCATTTTGGGCTTTCTAAAGATAGATCATAGCAGAAGCTATTTGCCATAAGACTTTCTCTGATTGAAACTTAGTCCGAACAGGCAGGCAAAAAAGGTGTTGCCACTATTTTGAACTCTGTAAATAGGTATTCTTTATTTTTATTGTAGCAGCCAGAAAAAAACATATTAACCGATTGCCAACCAGCCGCCGCAGTTTTACTGCGGCAGAATGGCTCGGTTGCGCGAATTGCCGTTATGTTACGTTGCTTTTTATTGTGGCCACTAGGGGCTGCTCACCCCCGGAGCTGATGCTAGTGCCCGGCAGTCGCGATGACTGCCGGGCTCCCGCGACTGCTCATGACATGGCGATAACCGGGATCTCTGTGTGTAGAGGTCCCGGTTCTCTGAGGGGTGAAGAGACAGATTGTGTGTTTATGCAAAGTATTAACACCGATCTATCTTTTTCCCTAGCAAGTCCCATCCCCCCTTCAGTTAGAACATGTAGAAGGGAACACAGTTGACCCCTTGATCGCCCCCTAGTGTTAACCCCTTCCCTGCCAGTGACATTTTTACAGTAATCAATGCCTTTTTATAGCACTGATCGCTGTATAAATGGCAATGGTCCCAAAAATGTGTCAACATTTTTTGATGTGTCCACCATAATGTCGCAGTCATGATAAAAATCAAAGAGCCCGCCATTACTAGTAAAAAAATAATAATAATTAAAATGCTATAAATCTATCCCCTATTTTGTAGACGCTATAACTTTTGCGCAAACCAATCATATACACTTATTGCAATTTCTATTGCCAAAAATATGTAGAAGAATACATATCAGCCTAAATTGAGAAAAAAATTGCTTTAAAAAAAAAAAAAATGGGGATATTTAAGTAAAAAGTACAAAATATTGTGTTTTTTTTTTTTTCAAAGTCGTCGCTCTTTTTTTTGTTTATAGCGCAAAAAATAAAAACCACAAAGATGATTAAATACCACCAAAAGAAGGCTCTATTTGTGGGAAAAAAAAGGACGTCAATTTTGTTTGGGCACAGCTTCGCACGACCACGTAATTGTCAATTAAAGCGAAACAGTGCCGATTTGCAAAAAATGGCCTGGTCATTCAGCAGCCAAATCTTCCGGGGCTGAAGTGGTTAAAGTAAGTCTGGAGTCCCACCTGCTGTCTGAAAATAATAATACAAAATATTCAATATTCTGGCTAACAAAAATAATGGGTTTATGTGCGTAAAGCAGGCTCACTGCACTATCCCAGCACATTGGCCAATCTGTCTCCAACAGTTTACGCTTTGATTCTTATTGAGAACCAGCAGGATTGATTTCTGATCATGTGAGAGCCAATCACAGTGGTCATGTTAAAGAGATGTTGTATGGCCTCCATGTCTTAAAGCCCACTTAAAAGACTGTTGGGAGGCAGCATGAAGGAATTGAACAGAAAATATACACAAGCCCCACCATACATTTCATTTACAGGCCACTTTAGCTTAATGATTGCAGTGGTCTCAAACTGGCGGCCCCCCAGCCAACTACATCATGCCTCTGCCTGTGAGAGTTATGCTTGTAAATGTCAGCCTTGCAATGCCTAATGGGACTTGTTGAGTAGTTCAGCAACAGCTGGAGGTCCGCCAGTGTGAGACCCCTGATTTAGGACCATTATATTTTCCAGGGCAATAATGTATTCACTGCTTTCTCCAGACTTTGATACCAGCTTTTTTCAGTAATTTATTACAGGTTTTTAAATGATCACATAATCAAAGAAAAAAATTAATAAGCCATCCTTGTCTAAGCTATGCTGGGATGAAGCTGTTTACCCATCACAATGTTGCAGGGACAAAAGCAAAGGATTGCTTTCAGGGAGAATTGAAGCCACAAGCTTTATATTCTTCCTCACTTGACATAACATTATTATGAGTTACAGCAATTTGCATCCTATTACATAAGCCTGCCTCTAGTTTTAAAGGTCCGTCAGTTTTTAATACCATGTCGCACATACTAATTTTATGTGAATCATTACACACACACTGCAATCTATTGGAACCTATTTATCACTAAAGGTACTTACTTTTTTAAAATAACCTCATGGGGATGGAAATCTGGGGTATGCAATTGCCCATTTTCTTTAACAGATGCAGGCTTTGAGATTGTCATGTTATCCAGGTTTTTCTGCCTAGTTTAGCCTCGTACACATGATCGGATTTTCCGCAGCCAAAACCTCAGACTCCTCTGCATACAAAAACGGCAAGGAATTGTCAGCCAACAAACATGAACGTAGTGACATACTACGTGGTTTTTCAGCTCATTAGCACCACCTTTTGGGCTCCTTTTGCTAATTTCGTGTTAGTAGAAGTTTGATTTGATTAAAGAGTGCTCATTCGCGCTTTTCATTTTGCACTTTTCATTTCGCGCTTTTCAGTTCATGCTTTTCATTTCATGCTTTTCAGTTCTTTTCTGAACCAATTATGCCTTTGCTGCCGGAGCTCCAGGAGAATAATCCGGATGATTTTTCGGAATTATCTCCAGATGCCAGACCCCTGCTTTCACCAACTCTTGCCATTGCTGACCCCCTATATTAAGAAGCAGGACACATGCTTGAGGCTTATTTTATTTTTTGATTGAATAATAATGATTTGATTGATTTGATTTGTTATATTTTCTATATTTTTGGATGCATAGAATGCATTTTTTGGTTAAGTTCTATTGGCAGATAGCATGTCTAATTTTATTTGTTTTCTTTTTTTAATGCACAATAAAAAAATTGTGTTGAATAATACTTGGCTATTTGTTTTACTTCAAATGACAGTTTGGGAGTAGGCAGTTACGTTTAAAAAAATACAATGTAAAATTGACATGTGATTGCGTGTGATGACGTGTATTGTGTCACTTCCTCCCGTACATGCGCAGTATAATAGGGACACCATCAGCACCTCTCAGCACCATTCCTCCTACCTCCCACTGATGTGGAGGCCTTTTGCTTCTCTCCCTTTTGATGATGGTTCTTTGTAACTTCATCCTAATCCGGAATTGACACTCGGAATCCCTGAATCAGCACACATTTGGTTTAAGCGGGATTTTCAAGTAAGTCATTTTTATTTTAGTTACTGGGCCAGCCTTTAGGGGAAGAACACTTAGGCCAGGGGTAGGGAACCTCGGCTCTCCAGCTGTTTTGAAACTACAAGTCCCATGAGACATTGCAAGACCTTAACAATCACAGGCATGACTCCTTGAGGCAGAGGCATGATGGGATTTGTAGTTTCAAAACAGCTGGAGAGCCGAGGTTCCCTACCCCTGACCCAGTATCCCCTGAAATTGAGACTAATTATCTTCCCGGGGATTTACCATCATTTACCATCATTGTTTGTCTTGCTTCCCACATTCTATAGTGCAAGCCTTTTGGGGTAGCTCACATCAGGCAACTAATGGATGCTGATGATTTGGTGAATCTTTGACAGAGGTCTTTAATAGCTGATGTATGGTATCCTTGCCATCTGGAGGAGTGCTTCTGCTCCTCCAGATTTTACATTGTAAGTGCATGTGGATGATGATTTACATGTATTTTCTCATACAACTATGTATCAATGGTTCACTAATTTAAGCTGTTTTTTCAGAAGTGGTATTATTCCCTTAAGAAGATTCACTTATAACATTATATTTTGAAATGCATTTCATACGCCCCTCTGCTGTATTTCTGGGCACAATCAATGACTAAGGGTACAGCAAATAGATGGGGACTACCACTTCATGGTTAACAGTCAATTATGCAATATTGATAATCACTGATGCAATGTTTTGGAATTTCATAATGAGATTTTTTATGTATTTTTTTCTACAATAAATACCAATTTTATTATAGATATGAATTTTTTTTTCTTCAGTTGCCCATAAAATCCCATATCCTTGAGGTTTATTCTACATATTACCAAGGGATGGTGGCAGTTAACATGTGTGGCCCTGTGCCTCATTCAATCCTTGCGTTAAGTAAATCAACCCCAATGATTTCCATATTTTCATATTTAGGTTTCTATGCCTTACTGTTTAGAGAACTGATTCAAAAAGGTTGAGGCTACTCAAAATTGTATATTATAATTTTAAATTCCTTAAATACTGCATGCCTGGACCATTACTTAATTTTTGCATGCACCTAATTATTTATTTCCTTCTGTGAATTTAGTTTAAGGCCTTTGTATGGGGTATTTACCAAGTGTTTCCATTTTTTTTGCAGTAAATACTGCAAAATGGCATAGTGAATTGACAGTTTTGAGGATCGCATGCAAAGTTTAGGGTAAAATGTGTTTGGATGCCTAAATAACCCATGATATGCTTTAAAGAATAGAGCCCACTGTGACTTGTATTGTTACTTTCACTTCACTGAAAGGTGTTGATTAGCACTTTCTCACTGCATTATTTATATTGTATTTTTCACATTCACAGATTGAGTACTATTTATGCCTATTAATTTTGTAGTGTTGCACTCTCGGTGTTATATCCTGGTAGTGCGCGTAGTAAGCAAGCGTAAATAGATAGAGGATAGATCCGCAGCACTGGAGTTTTAACATTTTTAACTGATTTTATTTCCCGAGTCTTTTTCCTTTTTCTGTGTGAAGGAGGCAGGGCCCTTCTTTGGGTGTCCACACAATATTTGCCTGGAGATGGTCTGTAAAGTTTTGCACATTAACCAAGGTCATGAAACATTTCAGCTTTTTCACTAAAGTGACTGTATGTTTAAAATAAGCACAGATACTTTTGGTCAGCATAAAAAGTATTTTTTTTAGTAAATCAAAACAACTTGGTTTTATTGAACAAATAATACAAAACTGTCAGTGTTTTAGTATTAACAGAAATCTTTTAAAATGATACCACAGTTTTCTGCTCTTCTGGCAATCCCCTTCTCCCTGCTCTGGGTGCCTCCTTAGCAAGTCGGGTACCACAGACACGCTTGTACGCGTGCAGTCCTGAGCTCAGATGTGTGCATCCATAAACAAACACAACACTAGTAATCCATGCCCCCCAATCCCTCATCACAAGAGTTTGCTCTCCTGCCCTCAATTTCTCCTGCGAAAGCATGAAGTGTAGGGATGAGTACTGGAGACAGAGACAGCATTGGAGTGGTGACAGGACCCAGGTAAGTGTTTAGGGACAGAGGTGGCTAGCACAGGTAGTGGGATTTTTTTCACCTTAATGTGGATTTAAGGTAAAAATGTTTATACTTTAGAACCTCTTTAATTCAGAAGTATCTTAAATAGGAATTTATCTTTTTTTAATGTTTTTAGATATACATGTGAAAAGAAACAGCTTACTTTTGTTAATATGTGATAGCACCTTGTTTATATGCATGATGTCTAATTAATGATATACCAGGGACAGCCTTTCTTGATCCTCTTATTAGACTGTTGATTGAAAACATTAAACTCTCTGCAGTAGTAACCAGAGATCATGTGATCTAAGTTGCCCAACCTGGGGAGCAGCATTCTTTTATTCAGGGAGGTACCTTTTTACTCAAATTGATACTGTAGTTTGTGCTTCAATGTATACTAAGAAATGAAGCAAAAAGGTTTGAGACTTTGGCCCCTTTCACACTAACGTCCCGTTCAGGCCCGCCTGTCAGTTTTTCAGGCGGACCTGAACGGGTGCTCCATAGAGCTCTATGGAGCGTCGGATGTCAGCGGTGACATGTCCGCTGACATCCGCCCCGCTCCGATCCGAAAAAGTGTGACGGAGGAAAAAGCTATTTTTCCATCCGTCTGCGGATCGGATCGGATGACGACGGGCACTGCGGTCCGTCGTCATCCGATCTCCCATAGGGGAGAGCGGCGCTGTGACAGGTCCGTCCCTGCACAGTGTGCGGAGACAGACCTGTCATCTCCCTGCTCAGCGGGGATCGGCGGAGTGATCCCCGCTGAGCAAACGGACATCCACGGGGCGGATCAGAACTGATCCGCCCCGTGTGAAAGGACCCTTTGAGTGAAGCAATGACCTGGTGGGGTCATATGCCTCCATCTCTATCAATATGAAAACAAGAATAGGACTTTGAATGAAGTATGCGGTAGCAAAATAAGTTGGATAATGAGTATATATTATTATTTATTTTTATTACATTTTTATACATATCATGTACAGAAGATTTCATTCTTAAAAGGATGTCCCGTGTGTGAAATTACTATCCGCAAGGAAGCTCTCTTGGTAAGAGAGCACCTTATAGGTAAGTATACTGTTAAGCCCATGACATTACACAGACCAGTGGTTCTTGCCCTATAACGGCTGCAACATAAAAGTATGATCCTTGTTTGATCCCAAAAGTAGGTGGTGAGGGGGAGGAGTCTATGCTTTCTTTCTGCAAGGATTTCACTTTATGGAGAAGAGTAAAGCCTCATACACACTGCTAGTTTTTTTTTTTTCGTTTAACCCAGTGGGCTGAATGAAAAAAACTGACAGCTCAGGTCGGGGCCACTGTACAAACAATCTGATTTTAGTATAGCAATCTCCCCTGCTGTTCTATTGTGAGCTGACAGGGGGATGGCCCCCGGCCAGAATACTCCGGTCAATGGCTGAGAGCACTGATCTGGAGCCGGTCAGCAGACCTTTTTTGGGTCAATCTCCAAATAGCTGGCTTCTGTCAGACCAGCTGTAGTACACACGGGACGAATGCCTGTATGTTCAGGGCTTAAGAGGAAAAGGGGTTCTTCCATCATCCACATTGTGAACATGTAAGTACTTCTTTGGACGGCTTTTTGCAAGTTCCCTAAACTGAATACTCACCTACATTATGAAACTGTAGGTTTACCTAGCAGAATGAGTATTGGATTTTCCATTACTTACTTAAAGCATACTGTATCTGCTACAGGACTGACTATATTTGGAATAGGTGTGTTTTCTACTACCGTATTTATCGGCGTATAACATGCACCAGCGTATAACATGCACCCCAAGTTTAGGAGGGAATTTAAAAGAAAAAAACATTTAGGAAGGAAGTTTAAGGAAAAAAAACTTACATTTAAATGCCCATCAATGCAGCCTTGTCAGTGTCTATTGCAGCCTTGCATTGCAGCCTTGTCAGTCATTTGCAGCCTTGCATTGCAGCCTTCTTTTGCAGCCTTGTCAGTCATTTGCAGCCTTCCATTGCAGTCTTGCCAGTCATTTGCAGCCTTGCCAGTCATTTGCAGTCTTGTTAGTGTGTTTGCCATTTAAAAATGGCACCGCCAAGATACAGAGCGGATGTCCTGTGTATCTCGGCGGTGCTCGGTAGTTCTCGGCCGTTCTTGGCCGTTCTCGGCGGCCTTCGGGTATTTTCGGCCGCACTTGGCCGTTTCCAGCTATTTTCGGCCGTTCTTGGCTATTTTCGGCCACATTCGACCGTTCTCAGCGGCTTTCTGAAAGCTGCCGAGAGTGGCCAAGTGCGGCCGAAAATAGCCGAGAATGGCCGAAAATAGCCGAGAGCGGCCGAAGATAGCCGAAAATACCCGGAAGCCGCAGAGAACGGCAGAAAGGGATAGAAACAGCGGGGGATTGTCATATAACATGCACCCCCAATTTCCCCCTGATTTTAGGGGGAAAAAAGTGTGTGTTATACACCGATATGTCTAAAGAATTGAAGTATGATGACCATAAAATGTACAGATATTCTATTAAGTTAATTGGCTCCTGTCCAAATTGGCTCTAAGGTATATACTGTATGAATATATATGAGGTAGGGACTATAGATTGTAAGCCCCCCAGAGGGCAGGGACTGATGTGATTGTACAATATATATGTAAAGCGTTGCATAAATTGTTGGCGGTCTATAAATACCTGTAATAAATAAACAATAAAAAAGCTATAATGAAGCAAAACAAATATGTATGTCAAAGAAAGCTTCCAGCATGCTGTCATTTTATATTAAACAAAGAAAAATGTTAAACGGAAAGAGAACTTTTATTTCACAGCAACTGTATTGTTCTCTAAAAGAAGAAAGGTCAACATGTTTTAATTTTCCAACCTGCATTGAAAACTCAGGAGAAATACTCTTGAATATGATAAATGATATACCTAATAGTAACTTTACACAATCTAGCATCGGTTAAAGTTTAATGTGATATGCTATTGTGTTTTTCCCTAATTGTCATCTCTAAACAAAACAAGGCTAGCATCTCCCATTAAAGTAGACCAAGAGTCTGTACTTGCTGACAACAGGCACTTCTACAAGAGGTAATCTCTCTAGCACTTGACAGGGCTTACTTCAAAGCATTTTACGCTGTCACGATTCCTGAGTTTCCTTCCGAGTGCTCTGATTATTGTAGAAGTAGGACCTCCTGAAAACTTTATGAAACAAAAAAAAAAACCTCCTGTACTAAATAAAGTATGGAGGAAAAGCCTACTATCTTATCTTGTTCTATTTTTTTTTTTTTTACGAAAGTAATATATAAGTAGTGGTGAAATGGCAGCCTTAAATTCAACCTATAAAACAGAGGTTGTCATGGATACAGTCATGCTGAAGGCTATATAATAAATGTATGATGAATCTGACACTTTTTAGAGGGGTGCCCTTTGGGAAAAGATAAATTGAGTCATCCTGTTCTGTAGTATTCATAATGTTTATGATAAAGATCCCATGTGAGTAAATATTAGACATGTTGAAGATGCCTGTAAAATAACAGCTATAGGCTATTTGACATACATACCTACTGAATATATTTGTTATGATTAGCTGTTAGCAGTGCATGCTCGTTATGATCTTAGGAGCAGCTCAAATATAACATCATAGTCTTCTGGATTGGCAAATCAATTCTAATCATGTTTTCCCTTTGGCCCTTTAAAGGAAAAACAGTTGTTCATTAGCAATGTTTCAAAGATCTTTCATATGCTCAACACATTTTCATACTTGAGTCAAATGCATGAGCAGAATTTGGGCGGTGCATTGGGAAAAAAGCTTTCTGCCTTTATGATTCATTTTATTTCTCCACTGGTCATTGTAGCAGTCTTCTCCAATGCATTGCCACTAAGGAAATTTCTTTGATATCATAATTATTACATTCTTATACAGTTGTCATACAAAGCCAATACAGTAATTCAAAAATCATTTTTTTTCTTGATTAAAGGTCTTTTGTATGTGACCACTTTTGTGCCGCTGATAGATAATCAGACAATGATCACAGTAATTATGGTGAGAACCATAATAAAAACAAATCACACAAGAAACTATTGATCAGTTGATAAAATTAAGTCGCAACAAAGGCTTGTGCAGCAACATTTTTTATCTGGTCTAAGAAATCTTTCAGCATGCTGCAACTGCAATAGGTCAGGGACTATACGTCTTTCAGTTAATTATTTCATATACAGTATACTTACTGCAATGACTGCTGGCCTCCCATTTAAAGTTCCCAGACAAGCAAATGTTGTCTAAATACAATAGGCATGTGTATTGTTATTTGCACTTTGGTTTACTTTGTGTTTTACTTCTGGATCAATGTGGTTTGGCAGCATGAAACTTTGCACTGTGCAGAAGTTTTCTGTAATTTAAGACCAGCCACTGTTGGCCTCCCTTTGTGGAGGGAGACTGGTTATGTATCCATCCAGTTTTTTTTTCTTTTTTGGGACTTGTGTAGAACCAGTCTGTCAGATTTTTGGCATGCAATTACTGCTGGAGGCTATAGCCGCTAGCAGTAATTATTGGGTCCTGCCAGCTGGGAAGGCCACATACACACACCCCCAGCTGTCCCTCCTCCTGCAGGCAGTACACATAAGTGTTACAGGAGGCATAAAAAACAACTTTGGTCTAGGTTATGGAGCTGAGGAGAGTGGGAGGGTTTTTGGACTCCTGGCATGCTCCCAGTCCTAGGCTAACAATGTTGTTACTCCATTGATACAGTGCAGTGAGCAAGTGTTATCACCATAATTCAAAAAGTGAGTAAGAATCCAAGCAGCATTCTAGCCTGAGAGTGCCCTTCTCAAAAAACAGGGCTTTAATTCCAGCTCAGATGGGCATGGGTGGATTTTTGTACCTTGCAAGCACTAGAAGTAGAACCATGACTGCTGGAATGTTAGGACTGTAATTACTCTCGGTCAAACATGCCAATAAGGACCATTCATGGTTTTCCAAGAGAAAGTGCATCAGCAAAGTGCATCAGCCAACATCCCAAGAAAGTGTATCAGCCAACATGTCCTCTGATCCTGCATACACCATCAAGATTTGTCTTAGATTGGATTGTTCCCACTTTATAATTGAAGCCACCTTACTTACCAAATTTCTGCTGCAAATTCCTCTTTGCTTCCTAATGTTCTCTATCACTGTCCTTTTGTCAATATTTAGGGGGCATGGCTTGACCCTTGACCACATGGGTGAGGTATGAAGGGCACAGGATGCTGCCCTGAGTTCCAGTATATAGAACACAACCTGAAAAATATCAATTTCCTGTTGACTTCATAACTTCTCGCCAGTATGCCCTCCAACCAGTCAGGTTTGCATCTGTAGTAAGTTTGATTCACTTTCTGGGCTGAAAATGTGGCAATTTGTGATACTCCATAAGTCTACCACCACATGCTGACCTTCATGGGACCAACAATGAAGATATGTTGTTTCAGGGGTCTGCTGGAATACTGTTGGAGATACCCTAGTTTATAAGGTTGGATGTACCATTGCGGCAATATGTTCATATGGATTGTAGTGGTCAGTGTTCCAATGCTCTTGAGGCACTGTATTGCAGAAAATGATCTGAGAAGGCCAGTATCTTTCCCTTGATGTGGAAGTATTTGCGCATTGGTCATGGCACTAGCTTAAACAGGAATATACTGTAGACATTAATTAAAAGATGAAGAGCTGCTGAAAGTACTAAAAAAATTGATAATGTATGTCGATGGACAACATTGAATAATTTCCCACCCTGTCAGAAGGATGCACTGAAATAGGATGCTATTCTTGTCCGGCTGTTCTGCAATATTTGTGTGGTTGAAGGGATTTTTGCGCTTCGCTGGAAAGCTATGGCCCTGACTTATTGTCTTTAATAGCCACTCATCTGTAAATGTTTCCAGCCATCCCTGTTGAAAGCAAAATAACTGAGCAAAATAACTGAGCTTCCATTGGCTCAGGGTTGATATGGTTATCTACATCACCCCTGTTTGGAGGAAGGGTTGGCTTTGCTGTGACTATATGCAGCATGGAGCTAGATGACTGATTGGGAAGCTCGACATGCATTCCATTGCACTTTTGGGTGCTTCTGCTGCCTGAGCGGATGGTAATTGTGGCTTAAGGCAGGCCCAGCATTTCAGTGAGGATACACCTCCACCATTCATAGCATCCTCAAAGGGTCTCGAAATATGGATCAGGGAATGAATTGCAGACACTGTACAAAACAGATCACAGCATAGGTCCTCTTCTGGGAAGCAGTCCATCACAATTGAGGTATAAGCATCCTGGCAGTCAAAATAGTCTTTTAGTCAGTCTAACACCATCTAAATAACTAGTATTCTATTGACTCTTGTTAAAGGCTCAAAATATACACCACCAAAGGGCTGTTGTACCCCAGATTTACTGGGGTGGGTAGTGAGACTTCATCCTGGAGACAGAGGAATAAAAAAGTAGTGTGACTGTAGGGTGAGACTCAAATTTCAGATAAACATTCTGGAAGGTTGAGCAGGAAGTGAAGTCTACATATGTGTGATGTCATGGATATGTCAGTAAAAGAGCTTGAATGCTGACTATCTGAATTTAGGCCTACTAAAGAAGATGTAGCTGCCATTCGCTGATGAGTAGTTTTAGGGTAATGTTATGTGAAAGCTTTGCATGCCAGTGGGTTTTGACATTTAAAATTACAATATAAAAATGACAGTATCTAGATTTTTTTTTCAGTAGAAGAGGCCCTCATCCTTCCAAAACTCAGCTAAACTGATGAAACTATTTTACTGAAAAACATTTAAACATATGAAAAGCAGTTTGGCCAATTTACTAAAAGATTTGAGAATCTTTACACCAATAAAAAAGTGTGTCAATTATTAACTTCAGTTATCCAATTATATTATAATATATATATATATATATATATATATATATATATATATATATATATATATATATATATATATATATATATAATTGTGAATTTCATCAGTAAAAAATTGAAAAATTGCACGTGAACCACTGCAAGTATATTGTGAGCAGGGTTTTTCTTCAGCTCAGGCCCCCTGCTCACCACCATCACTTGTAAACACAGAAGTCCAGCTTCTGTGTTTAAAAGTGACAGCTTTTCTCCCAAAGGCTCCCACAGATCTGATCTCCTGAACAGCTCACACTAAGTGCATGATGGGGATAAAAGAAAAGCAGGTGTTCAGGGCGCAGTGCAGATGCCAACACCCCCACTGGATGTTCTCACTGTAAGTGAGAAAGACGGGACAAACTACAGTGTGAGGGAAGGTACTAGAGCCAGCTGGGGGCTTCAGCTTAACACAGCAACAAAAGTTGGATATGTGAAAGATGGTGGAGATTTTAAAGAGGGGGGAGAATGCATGCAGAGGACAGAGATGAAGAGGGGTGAAACTGAGATGTGGACGGGGGGAACAGGGGTAAGCAGCTGTGGAAGAAGGCTGACATCTGCACTCTGTGTAGTGAACTTTGCACTATGTAGGTAATATACTACCAAACTCTGCACATAGCGCAACCCTGAACTCTGCACTCTGTGTGTAACCCCCCCCCATACTCTGCCCTCTGTATGTAATGCACTCCTGGTATTTAATGCTCTTTAAGACCCCCCCATTGTTACATTTAACCTCACCCACTATTTGATAGAGGGTGTGTGTAGGGGAGAAGGGGATTTCGGGGGTTGTAGTTGAGTTCTTGCACCTATTTTCAGAGAAAAGGCCTGATTATGAGTATCTACAATGAGAAAAAACCTAATATAAAAGTATATAGCCACATGGGCTTTATTCATTTTCCTCAGTCTAAAAATAGAATAAAGAAACCTGCAGTGGGACCATTAAGGAAATGGTAACGCTGAATGAGCTGACATAGGATTTAATTTAAGGAAGTTGCTTTCCTATAATTATTCACATAGCTACCAAGGTTGTAAGTCTATAACTCAGATGTATTTCAGATACTATTAACTTCTCTAAGCTTAAAGTGTAAACACAGACTATGAATGCATCTGACTTAGTAAGACAAAAGTTTGTGAAAGAACTACACCATTTACGAGTTAACACCAAAGTTTTGTGAAATATGTTTGCAGTTGAATGAAAAAAATCAGATCATGGCAATTAAGGAAAAAGTTTATACTTTGGTACAGTTGCAGTGTTTGCTAACTAGCATTAATACTTTATTTATGTGTTTTCACCTGATCACCAGAATTACTGTATATACTGAATATACTGTAATTACATATAATGGGATCTATATATGTCATTCCACATGCTTCTAATTGTTCCGGAGTAATTACACCTCAAATATTTTTTTCCCTCCAAGATCAGCAACTGCTAAACACAGATACACACAAGGTACTCTATATATTTCACAAGGGTTAATGCATAGAGCTGGCTTATATTTGTTCAACACATAACAACAGAATTGCGCTATAATTTTTCAACTGAGCTGGCATTTAGGACCCAAAAGAAAAAGAGTGAGAGGCAGCAGCACGAATAGCCAGCTCTTAGGCCCCTTTCACACTGGGGCGGTATTCAGGCATTACAGCGCTAAAAATAGCGCCTGAAAAAAACCGGCCCCTTTCACTCCAGTGTGAAAGCCGGAGGGCTTTCACACTGGAGCGGTGCGCTGGCAGGACAGGGAAAAAAGTCCTGCTAGCCGCATCTTTGGAGCGGTGAAGGAGCGGTGTATTCACCGCTCCTAAACCGCTCCTACCCATTGAAATCAATGGGACAGCGCGGCAATACCGCCGGCAAAGCGCCGCTGCAGCGGCGCTTTGCGGGCGGGTTTAACCCTTTTTCGACCGCTAGCAGGGGTTAAAACCACCCCGCTAGCGCCCGCAGACCGCCGCTAAAACGACGGTAAAGCGCCGCTAAAAATAGCGGCGCTTTACCACCGACGCCCGCACCGCCCTAGTGTGAAAGGGGCCTTAATCTCTACTGTGAGACAAGTCAAGGCCCCATGTACAGTCTGGCCCCCAATTCCAAGGACATCCATAAAACAATGAGGTCAATTTGAACATGATACCAGTACTTTGGTACTGTTATAAAACCAGGCACTTTACAGGCCAGCCCAGGCTCACCATTAGAGATGCACAATTCTGGCTAAAATGAGAATCACGATTTTTTTGCTTAGAAGATCGATCACAATTCTCTCACGATTCTCGCGGGGTAACATCTTTCACATTAAAGCAAAACAATTGGACTAACTTTACTGTTTCTTTTTTTTTTTTTTATTATTATTATTGAAGTGAATTTTTTTTTTCCCAAAAAATTGCATTTGAAAGACTGCTGGGCAGATACAGTGTGACATAAAATATTGCAGCAATTGCCATTTTGTTCCATAGGGTCTCTGCTAAAATATATATAATGTTTGGGGGTTCCAAGTAATTTTCTAGAAAAAAATATAAATTTTAACTTAAGAAAGAAGTGTCAGAAAAAGATTTAGACTTTAAGTGGTTAAACTTCCTACATTTACACGTTGTTGAAAACTTGGCAGTCTGCCCAATTATTTATTTACACAGAAGTTCTATCCCTTTGATCTAAGAAGGAAGCTTAGTTACAATGTTGCAAGTTAAAAAAAAAACTTGGCAGACTGCCCAAATATTTTCTTTTGACAGCTGAGTGAGCAGATAGTTTCTCCACTTGTTTATATGAAAGAATCTACAGCCTCTGCAAGAGAGATGTCAAAGGGGGTGAATCGAGATCAAGATTTTTTAATGATTAATTGTGCAGCTCTACTCACCATTAAAAACAATAACCTGAGTTTTAGCGCCTACTCACACCTTTGTAACCCCCACAGTTTTGTGTGTGTGTTAGAAAATGGGTTATTGAAAGTTTTGTCATGAGGTAATGCACTTTGCAGTCAAATATAATAGCCCAAAAAAATCTTATTTTTTTTTATGTTTCTAGGTAGAAGGTGTCATGGTTGATTCTAAGAATTTCAGGAAAGTCCCACAGTTGCTCTGTCCTCACACAGGCTCTAGCTATCCCTCATTCACATACCAAGGTGGTTTCTAAAATGTCCTTTGTTAGGACAGACAGTGTTCAAATGTAGTTTACAGCTTATAATGAAGAACTGCAAACACAGTGCAGATAGGGTTAGCTAATACATCCAGGGAGTGAAGGAGTAAGGACAAGCTAGTGGTTGCAGCCGCAACAGCCGCAAACTTGTGCTTGTCTTCTACAGCTTGCTCATGGCTGTAAAGGGAAAGTCATCCTGGCAGCTGTATAGTCACCTGATGGCCCTGTTTGTGGTTACCAAGCTCTCCCACACATACCAGGAGCTCGCGGCAACATCAGAGAACTTCAGAATGGTGAACTGGGGGAGACCAAGAATTATTCGTTCCTCAATCCCCTCTGCACTGAATGAAACAGAAAGTGATAACTATTTTGCACTTTCAGCTTTAGAGCTGTCATTCCCTAACTGATACAGCTTTGGAGAGCAGGGGAGACATTGGGGTCTAATTGACCTCTAGTGTCTCCATAGAGAGTACCTATCACCTGCCCAATGCTATCACATGGAGGTATGTTAACCCCTTGTGATAGCAATAAAATTAAATAAAAATGTGTAAAATCCCAATAAAATGTATTAAAAACAAAAATGAAATAAAAGGGGCCTTAATGGGCACACATGACAAATATTAAGTAAGTCTTATCCCAATTTCCAAATAGTGTAAATACACATTAAAGCAAAACTGCACTGGCAAATGTTTTCTAGCAATTGTTTTGTCTTTTTCTGTACTGTTTGTTCCACATACACAGTTCAGTTTAAATTCATAGCATGTAGGATGCCGAGCGTGGTGTTGGGTGCCAGGAAAATGGAATTCAAGAACACTTGTGGAAAAATACATAATGACTGGCCACCCAATGAGCAAAAAAAGAAGTCACTGAGGATGTGGAGTGGTGGCTGTGACTGTGATATTGGAGGACAGGCAAACTATGGAGTAAGGCAAGTGACAAAGTCACATTGCAGTTTGATATGCATAATAATAAATATTGATAAAAATAATAAGAAGAATTGCTATTTTCTTTCATAAAATAACATTTTCACTTATATTTTAAAAATGTTCACACATCAGTTCTGCTGATTTGCTTCAGCCTCTTTCAGCCTCCCTCTGTCTACAAGCGCCTACTCCATTGTTGGTCACAATGTTGTCATAAACCAGCCTCCTTACAACAGTAAACCCTGTCTACACAGTGTGTATCAGCTGTTAATTTCCAATAGGAGTGCATGTGACAATTGGGAAAAAATGTATCACCCCACAACTGGAAGTGCCTGTACAATAGCCTTTATGACATGTTTGCCAGGTATTAGTTTAATGAAAGCTGCAGATTTAAAGCAATTAAAAATGAGATTTTCAATTTCATAACATGTTTAACATTGGCTGAAATGTAGTAATTGGGTTCATTTTTAAAGTTTAATTATGTCAGTATGGCTTCCCATCTTCTTCTTTTTGTCACAGGAGGCACCTCTGAGTCATATCTTATCTTCACCATTATATAGTCATGCATATATAACGTTTGTGATCTGCAGCATTAATAGGAAAGAACAAATCCTTAAAATGCTGGGATACTGAAATCCACATAACTCTCCCTTCATCTCTACAGAAAGCAGACATGACTCATATGCTAAAAACAAATTATTTTGGTTGTCAGATTTACAGGTAGAGATCATTAGCATATTGAGGCAGTACCTCACTGAAGGTACAAATGATATACAGTATTTATAGCTTGATCAGGCCTATGTATTTTGCATTTTTGGGCTGTATGGCTACCAAAAAACGTTTTCATTTTCGATAGAGCAGGGAAGAGCCCCTGCTTTAGACCCTGTCAGTTTATTTTTTGCTGCCTGTTTCAAGTTGGTACTAAGATTTCCTTTCATTCCCTGTCCTGGAGACACAATAAGAAGTGATAGGAAACATCTTAAAATGGAGGTGCCCTTTCCTCTTAGACTGTTGTCACCATTGAAAGATTTTTCCTCATGCTCTGGTAACAACCCTAAAATGATGGATTACCAGCTCTTTCAGTGTCATTTCTTACACTGACTGCGCTATAAATTCTCAACTCTATTATATATACTACACTAACTGCACTATATACTCTGTACTGTATTAAATATACTACACTGACTGACTCCGCACTACACTAACTACCCTGTCTAATCTCTATTCATTCAATATATACGGCCGCCGTGTATACAGCAGCCTTATATAGTGTGGGGTGTGGACTTGGCCTCTGAGCCATGATTGGCCAAAGGCATACTGCCTTTGGCCAATCATGGCTCTCACAGCACATCGATCAGGTGCATGCTTTGGCCAATCAGCAGCTGTCAATGCACTGCGATCTCACAGTGCATTATGGGGCAGTCTGTGGCAGACAAACTTCCTGTGAGTGCCCCATTTGTTTGTTTGTTCTATGAACAAAGGAACATCCGATGTTTGAGTCAAACTTACGCATGACTCGAACTTCTGGACCATACCCACTCACAGAGCATAATCAAAATGTGTCACAGAATTCAAGTAAGTAAATGTGTGGGGATCTTCACAAAGTAAGTTTACAAACTGTAAGATCATTCAGTATAGCAGGAGTAGAACAGAATATTTCAATTAAGACAGCATCCACCAGCACAAGGGAAACTCTGTTAGGTGCAGCGTGATGTGGTAGGCAGTAAACTGTCACGCTTACCCCTAATGCCGGTGGACAGACACTATAGCTAGCTTCCGTGTTATTCACCAATAGCAGACCTCTTTCCCATAAGGCAAGCAGGCCTATTGGTACTCTTTTGTCCGAGGTCTTATACACAGTGCTATAGCGCCTGGCTACCACACCAGGGCATCTCGAGCAAAGCAAACAGGTACTTGCAGTTGGCAGACAGGCAGAGTAACTCAATGACAGTCCAGGTACCAGGCAGTCGAGGCTTAGAATAGTCAGGATCAATCCATAGTCAAAAGCCAGGCGGAGTTCAAAAAATAGTCAATATCCAATCTCAGGTCATAAATAGGGGAATCCAAACAGCAGAGCAGAACAGACACACAGAGAGGCTGCATGTATTACAATTGCTATCACAAGCAAGAGACTTGATTGGCTTATATCAGGTTTGGTATCACAACCCTGAGACACAAACCTGAGACTGGTCACAATAATCACCTTGCAGGTGGACAGACAGACAAGGAGAATGTCACAGCCAAAACCAGGATGCTGGAACCAGCAGCTATAATGGAGCAGGAGCGCACACACTCCAGGCATAAACACAAAAAAGTTAGAGGTAGTCCCTGCTCTCCTTACTCCACCTGAACTGATCCCTATTGCTGTCCCTACCCTGTACACTCTCATAAAGTGCTTCAAACCCAGGGGTCAGAGTCTTAAATAGACACTTCTTGACCCAACATGGCCACCAGGGGAACGCAGCTTCTTTTAAATTCCTATTCTATCTGCATTGTCGATGCAGTTGAGCGCCACCTGCAGTGGGGAATACAGACTGCACCTGCCTACATCTCATTGAATGTATGTACTCTCTTGTGCTGATTTTAAAAACAAATGACTAAAATTAAGCTTAAAAGCGGTACATATTCCTTAATAAAAAGTGTCATTTATTTTCAAATCTTTAAAAATCAACATTTACGTTTGGGTGTTTTTATTTAGAAATTAGTAAATATTTAAAAATCTGCTCCATTTGCTATGGTGATTTTATCCTCCAATCCTGGTCACATAATTCAGGTCCACAGATCGACCTAATATTATACCTTCGATTTTTCTACAGTAACCACTGCTATGTTGATTGCAGCCCAGATTGTCATCTGTATTAGGCAAGGGTTTATTACGAGGCCAATAAAAAAATACAGGCTCACTCAGCATACTAGTGCTTAACTCCTATGTAGAGGACTGAAAGGGTGTACAGATGAAGACATCCCTATCCTTTGCTTTTGTCAATTGATGGAGGGGCCCATTACATTTATTGATAATTTCTGAGAATCAGCCTGATACAGATCAAATCTCAATCCATGCAAATTGGTATGCGTACCTCTGTTTTCAATGTATTGATTTTTCATACCAGTCATCCAATACAGGCCATTGCACTAGATACATTCATTCATGAGACCTCCATTCTTAAGTGAAAACAGGACTACAATTCTCTATGACAATCTCTTGGGGATTTCTGACACATTACACATCAGCAGAAATCTTTATACTACATAAGACATACAGTATGTTTCTTCATTATTTCTTACATTTTCAAGTACAGCTAGACAGCCTTCTGAAAAAGGATATTTGGTCTGAAAATATGTGTTGCAGCGTAGCAGGTAATCCTTACTTATTTTTTACTACAGTTTGGAAAATGGAAGAAAATACAGGCATATCATTGAAGTAAATTGTAATAAGTTGATTTATAATCAATTTAAATCTGCTACTCTATCCCCCATAAATAGCTTAACAAAACAAAAATCTTTTAGGGGTATATTTATAAATGTTTTCCCGTAAGATCTACACAACTTTTACTTAGGTTTCTATCTTTTTTCTAATTGTTTGAATTAGGAAAATGTGTGAATCCTGGATGAAAGCAGTATGAAAATACCTTCCTAGGCAAGAATGGCATTCACACTCCCCAGATTTTGCACCTGTAACAAATTAGGTATATCGCATGATATGTGGACACAGCTATTTAAAATCATTAATCAATATGTGTAAACATAGCTAAAAAGAAAAAAAAATCAAGAACAGAGGATCATGAAAAAATAACATAAAATTATTATATAAATGCTAGAAATATTTAACAAATGTGTGGTGGTGGATATAGAAGCGCAACACCAATGGGGGAAAAAAACTCTGACAGTACTTTGACACCCAAAGAGACCTCTCTCCTTTCGCAGGGACTACATTTTTGCCCACAAAGACATTTCAACGTTTTTGAAACAGTTCTGGACATTAATAAGTTAATTTGAAATGTTTCAATTAAAAAGAATCACTTTAATGTGGAGAATGATGGCAATATTTGTGGAGAAACTTTGAACACTGCATCTAATGATCTAGTGAGTGACATCAGCACACACAAATTTAGAGATCTGTGTGTGATTGGCGAATTGTGTTATCTGTCCTGGTATGGTGGACCACATTCCAGTTATACACATGTTTATTTTACTCAGTCCATCCCTTTAAAAACTAGATCGGATTTTTATCTTGTCAGTGCCTGGTGCCCTGAAATGGATACATTTCTAAAACTTGTTGAGAAAGATCTCACTTTAGCTGCATGATTATCAATGAGTCTCGGTCCCCAACAGGACAATCTTTCGCACAAAGAGAGGAAGGCAGTCAAAAATCTGGAGAGCGATTTATCTATTGTTATACGTAACTCTGATAAGGGGTACTGGTGGTAGTTATGAGTGTAGACACATGTAGACATGAAGCTGAGAGACAATTGTCTGACACCCGTACTTATTTCAAATTAAAAAGTGACCCCCACTAAAAAATACAAAGTAACCTTGACAGTTTTGATTAATGAAGGGGTTAAATAAGGTGTGTTTGATGCTAAATTAGCAGATTATTTCTGGTATCGGCTTTTTGAATGGGAGACTGGGGCAGTGGCTGGACACACTATTTTAGAAACTAGTGTCCAAACTCCCCAGTTATCTCAAGGACACTTAAGCCTCGTACACACAGTCGGATTTTCTGCAGACAAAGCTTCGCACTTTTGTCCGAAGGGCATTGGCCAAAAACTTGTCTTGCATACAAACGGCACACAATTGTCTGCCAACAAATACGAACGTAGTGACGTACTAGACGTGCTATGAGCCAATAAAGAGGAAGTTCAATTGTCAGGTGCCACCCTTTGTGCCCCTTCTGCTAATTTCATGTTAGTAGAAATTTGGTAAGTGTTGATTAACGCTTTTCCTTTTGCACTTTTCATTACGTACTTTTAATTTCTTGCTTTTCAGCTCATTTCTGAATGACCGTTCGTCAACCAGCCATGTTGTGGAATCGGAGGAGATAATGTGTTATTTATTATTGGCCTTGGAGTTATTGCTTTGACCCAAGTCCAGTCCAGGAACAAGAGAAGGAAGATTTCTTGGACCAAAAATTGGTTTCTTTATTAATCGTGACCAATTATGTCATATGCCTTTGCTGTGGGAGCTTCAGCACACCAGCAAAGCAGCTTCATTATTATCCCATTAAAGAAGAAGAGAATGTGCGCTGCATTTCGAGATTTCATAATTTGCCGCATCACGAATGTTAATTCTACTTTACTATGCTAGTTTACAAGACGACCGCTTCCGGCTCGTTCTTCCTTCCAAGCATGCGTGTTAGTACTTTGGACTTGTGCACACAAAATAGGAAAATCCGACAGACCATTGTCCACAGAAAATGTATAACCCTGCCATCCAACATTTGTCGGCAGAAAGTCTGACAACAATTGTCTGATGGAGCATACAAACGGTTGGATTTTCGGCCAACAGTCTGTCATCACACAATTCCCAGCGGAAAATCCAATCATGTGTTCGAGGCTTTAGTGTTCATTAGTGCAAGAGATTGTAATGGCAATAACAAGGGAAATAAAAAAAATGACTAAATGATACTCAAAGGTATTACAAAAATCAAGCAGAACAAACTTTTGATTCAGGACATTTATTTAACTGCCATTGTGGGCCAGAATGGCAGCATTTGCAACAGTTGCGCAGTGGACTTTGTATTTCTAACTGCAGATATTATGGATTTTTTTTTCAACTTTAATGGCTTAGCAACTGTGTGTGTTAATAATGCATTATCTTTCTACATTAGGAAAGCTGCAGAGTAATCTGTGCTGTCAGCACCCAATAAACATGAACAAAGCTGGCCACACACCAATTATTATTGTCTTTGATATTTACTAGGTAGTCTGAGTAGTGTGCATACTCAGAAGTATTCATTAACAGCCTTCTCAATTTATATCCAATCAGGCAGGGCCTCATGCTATGCAAGTATTTGTGGCTTTGCAATATTTGCAATCTACCGCACAGATCACATTCTTGCAGTAATAGAGTACCCGTAATGTCTTAGTCTTTGTGTAATATTGATAGCCTTGCTGAGATTCCAGTATAAGTCATGACATTGGATTTCCTATCCGTATTATTTCCTATTTCTGCTTAATTCTTGTCTACTGTCCTATACATTAGGTTTTTGTACTGTTTGGGCTACTGATGAATAAGTGAAGAAAAACTGGTCCGATATACTATTTGTTTATGTCTTTACTGTGAACCACCAGCCAAAAAAAATAATAATATTTAATTATGCTACTACTGACATTCTTGGGAATGCCGAAATAGGTCTAATGCCGCGTACACACGACCGGACTTAGGTCCGACAGACTTTCGACGGAGTTCTGACGGAGTTCTGACAGAGTTCTGACGGACTTTCCGAATGAACGGACTTGGCCACACACAGTCACACCAAAGTCCGACGGATTCTAATGTGATGACGTACGACCGGACTAGAATAAGGAAGTTCATAGCCAGTAGCCAATAGCTGCCCTCGCATCGGTTTTTGTCCGTCGGACTAGCACACACACGAGCAGATTTCTCGGTAGGAACTGGATCCGGTGGAGTTCTTTCGGAAAAATTGGAAACATGTTCCATTTCTAAAGTCTGTCAGACTTTTGCGAATAAAAAGTCCGCTGCAGCCCACACACGATCGAATAGTCTGCCGGAATCAGTCCGTCAGACTTTTGATGTTGAAAAGTCCGGTCGTGTGTACGCGGCATTAGAAACAATAGTGCATATTTTGCTTGTGCATTTTTATTTATACTATCTGAAAACAATGGAGTTGATTTACTAAAACTGGATAGTGCAAAATCTGGTGCAGCTCTGCATAGAAACCAATCAGTTTCCAGGTTTTATGTCATAGCTTAATTGAATAGGCTGATGTAAGAAGTTGTTGGCTACCATGCACAGATAAACCAGATTTTGCAATCTCTAGTTTTAGTAAATCAACCCCAATGATATTGACTCTAACACTTGCACTAAATACAAAACCCTTTCTTTTTCTAACTTCAGTACTGTCAGTTCCAAATCCCATGACAATTCAAATCGCTGCGACTTCAACTTTGCGGCGCCGCCCCAATTTATATGCATATAGTTCCACAGATGTCAGGCAAGTCACACCTGAAATCGCACTGATCTGTGGTTTTGAAATCATTCTACATCAAGTAAAGTAGCACGATTTCAAAGTCGCATTCAGTGTGAACCAGGATTGACAGACCAGAAAAGATTTCACATTGCAACCACAGGCCTATTGGTCTGGAAATAACTAATTTCTTTTAAAAAAATTTCATACTTACCTGCTCTGTGCAGTGCAGCCCTGATCCTCCTCTTTTCGGCTCCCCTGCCAGTGTCCCCCAATAGCAAGCCGCTTGCTGTGGGGACACTGGGGATCCCCCCGTGATCGCTACCGAGCCCTTCTCTATGCGTCCATAAGACAAATAGAGCTGCAGCTCGCCCCTGCCTCCCTCTCTCTCCTCATTGGTTCACAGGCTGTGATTAACAGTAGCAGAAATCAATGGCAATGGCTGGATCGAGAGAGAGCTCAGGGTATTAGTGGGGGCTGGGGGGGCCACTGCATACAGAAGGTTTTTTACTTTTGTGCAAAGAATGAGCCTTTAAAACCAGTTTAATATGGGCTGGTTAGGAATCATTTAATAATGTGTTAAAAGGAGACATAATTATATTTTTTTTATTTGTTGTTGCTTTAACTAACTCTATGCATATATCAAATTAACATAATACTGAGCCCTTAGCCCTTGTACACACGGTCGGACATTCCGATGGACAATCGGATAATCCGACAGTGTGTGGGCTCCATTGGACTGTTTCCGTCGGAGGATCCGACGGACCAAGTTTTCCAGCTGGGCTATAAAATTTTCCGACAACATGATCCGATCGGACTTTGTCCGATCATGTGTAGAGAATTCCGATCGGACAAAGTGCCACGCATGCTCAGATCAAATTCCCAGACCAAAGCTATTGGCTACTAGCCTGAACGTAGTCCTGTCCTAACGAAATAATGTCATCACGTTAAGTACACTCGGATTTTCTGATAACTTTGTCCGACTGTGTATGCAACAGTTTCGGACAAAATCCATCGGACAAAATCCAACGGATTTGGTTGTCGGAATGTTTAGGGTTTTTTAGCGTGACACACTGCTTTCTCAGTGCTGCTTCCCTGAACATCCAGCATTCACAGGAAAGTATTAACAGTAGACAGTGTGGTCTTTAGCAAGTCTGTTAGCTTGGAGATGTGAGGGGGTAGGAGAAGAGAGGAGCAGGGGAGTGGCTTGCTATCCTAGGCTACGGGGTATTTTTTTTTCCATTGATATACTTAGTACAGCTCGAATATTTACATGCAAGGGTGACTCCATAGGACACTGTAAAAGAAAGGAGCTACCATGAAACAGGACACTTGGGACAACAGTTAAAGCACCAGCTTAAACAGGAACATAGGCAAAGATTAAGAGCTGCATACTCAGTATTTGATTAAATCCTTTGTTGTAAGTGCTTAAAAGGGTTTTGGTGTGTACATAAAAGAAATTTTCAAAATGTGTTGTATCAATTACTAACAAGGCTTGGCATTCTTTATACATGAACCCATTCTTTATACATGAACCATGGAAGTGGCTCCTGGGACACGGAGCAGGACTGCCAAAATGACAGCCAGGTTTTGTCAAATATACCAGCAGAACAGTTGCAACAGAGGAAGAGGACCAGGGCATAAAGTATATTCAAGGTGTTTAAATTAATTTATTTAGGCTATACCTCATACCCTCAAGGTCTATATCAGGTAACCACTTGCCAACTGCCACATGCCGATGTAGGTCGGCAGAATTTCATGGGTGCACAAAAGGTCGTAACCCGCAACTCCCTTCGTAAAAAAGGGCTAGCGGGCGCATGCATTTTAGCGGGCGCATGCATGCCAGCGGCGGCGCTCGCACCAGCCGTGTGTCACGGGAGCATGCACGTGGGTCAAATGGACTCTATGTTTGCGTGGCCCACAATCATAAAGAGGAGAGGTAGAACGGGGAAATGCCGTAAATGTAAACAAGGCATTTCCCTGTTCTGCTTAGTGACATGACAGGGATCTACTGCTCCCTGTCAGCAGGAGCAGTGATCTCTGTCATGTCCTAGGTAGCCCATTCCCCCTACAGTTAGAACACGCTGAGGGAACACATTTAACCCCTTGATCTCCCCCTAGTGTTTAACCCCTTCCCTGCCAGTGACATTTACACTGTAATCAGTTGCTATTTTTTAGCTCTGATCGCTGTGTAAATGCCAATGGTCCCAAAATAGTGTTAAAAGTGTCCGATCTATCCACCGCAATGTTGCAGTCCCGATAAAAATTGCAGATCACCGTCATTAGTAATAAAAAAAAATGGATGAAAAATGCCATAAATCTATCCCCTATTTTGTAGACACTATAACTTTTGCGCAAACCAATCAATATAAACTTATAATGATTTTTTTACCAAAAATATGTAGAAGAATACATATTGGCCTAAACCAAGAAAGAAATTAGTATTTTTATATATTTTGGGTGATATTTATTATAGCAAAAAGTTAAAAATATTGCTTTTTTTTTTTTTTATTGTCGCTCTTCTTTTGTTTATAGCACAAAAAATAAAAACCACAGAGGTGATCAAATACCACCAAAATAAATCTCTATTTGTGGGAAAAAAGGACGTTAATTTTGTTTTTTGGGTACAACATCACAATTGTCAGTTAAAACGATGCAGTCCCAAATCGCAAAAAATGCTCTGGTCAGGAAGGAGGTAAAATTTTCTGGGGCTAAAGTGGTTAAACCACCATTTTTTGGGAAGAGGATAAAGTTTGGTGTTAAAGCGGGAGTCCGCCGTTTAAAAAAAAAAAAAAAGCCAGCAGCTACAAATACTGCAGCTGCTGACTTTTAAAATAATGACACTTACCCGCCCAGCGCGCCCGCGATGTCGTCACCCGAAGCCGATCTCTCGATCGTCTCTCGGGTGCTGCCGCCGCCATCTTGGGTATGGGAATCAGGAAGTGGAGCCTTTTGGCTTCTTTCCCCGGTTCCCTACTGCGTATGCGCGAGTCACACGGCGCAATAAGGATGGTCCCCGCTGTCTCTGGGATCCGTGTGTTTCCCAGCAGGCAGCGGGGGACCATCAGAAAGGGGCGTAGATTCTGCGGAAAGGGGCGTACCTTCTACAGAATCTATGCCGGAAGTGGGTGCAGATACCTGTACTGTACAGGTACCTGCACCTCCCTCCCCCCTGAAAGGTGCCAATTGTGGCACCGGAGGGGGGAGGGTTCCAATGAGCGGAAGGTCCACTTTAGGGTGGACCTCTGCTTTAACATGACACTTGTCTTTGGCTTTTATTTGCTTATAATGAAAACTTTGCACCTTTGGACACCAAACCATTTAGGTTTAGCTTTTACTATGCCTGCTCAGTGATGGTCCTGATTCTCACATGACTAACTCTCCAGTGATATTAAAATACGGGGATTGGTTTGGCCTTTTTATATGAAGCACAACTAAGACAAATAGGTATGCAAAGACATGTTTAATGATTCCTAATTGATATACATTAAATCTATGGTAAAAATATGCAGCACTATTAACATATATATATATTAATATATATAGTAATAAACGCATCAATATATAGTCCATTGCTCTAACTAATAGTAAACATAGATTATCTTGGAAATGATAATAAAATAAATGATAAAAATATATAATACTGAAGAATCTCAAACACATGATTGCAATGGTGAAGCATATGACTGGATCTCTACGTGTTTCGCGCATGTTTCCACTCATCAGGAGAAAATCCGAAATAGATGTATCTATAATAAAATAAATAAATTCAAAATGATCTGGTGGTTTGCACATAGGGGAGAAAGAAGGAAGGGGGAGACAAAAAATATTTCCAAACACTCTTACCTCAGGGTGAGTTTTCAAGAGATAGTGTTGACAGCTGAAGGCACTATGGGAACAACATCCCAATCCCCCCCACCTCCCTTTTGCAATAACTCTCCAGTGAGATGTGATAGATAGCTCTTTCACTAAAAGGTGGCACATGGCACAGGGCAATCCGAGAGAAACTCTAACAAAGTACAGAAAGGCTGATGTTTCTGAGGAAATCAGTGGGGCATTTGACCTTCTGTGGTCTGTTCAGCTTTAATAAATTAGTATATTTCCCAGCACTGGGCTTTGAATACTTTAGTGAGTCAGACACTGGTGTTAATTAACAAAACTGTTGTATTAACCTAATGTACTTAGGAAAATGTGAATACCAGCAGAAGTTTGGAGTATTTATTACTAAGTAAGTAAAACTATTTTATACTTTCAGTAAACATTACATGTTGTACATGAATGTTGTACCATGTATAATATTTCCCGTGTTACTTTATACAGGTGTGGAGATTTTACCCCGAAAATACATATAGCTTACATTATTTTCAGTTAGTCAGACCTAACTTGTGCGCTTGCACCACAATTTTAAACTTTTTTAAACAGGACACACAACTGGCTTATATGCTGAGCTATAATGTCTTCCACCATGCACATACAGTATATAGTTGAAAAAAATATTTATTCTTTTTTGTTTGCCATTTGAACACAGCTAGCCTGAAGCCATTTTAAGCTTTGTTTACTTTTTCAGTGCTCTTCAGATGTTCCTATGTTAGGGTTATTGATTTCTCCTGTCTGCTAGTGTTGAGGAGGCTTTAGTAGTCACGGTGGGCTGAATCAATATTTCAGTTATGAATGTTTATTCTCCACAGGCAATTAGTGAGGCGTTAGCGCAATGGTTGTTAGCATAATAGTTGGGTGAAGGTAATAAAGGTTTGCCACAACCTACAGAGTGTTCTTTCTTCCCCTAGGATTTGCTCTAGGTTAAGTTAAAAAGTTCCTGACATGAGAGTTTTATGCTACTCCAAGCCCTGTCCAGAATGAGCTGCAAATGAATGATATTTCACTGCTGGGATCTTGTTAATAGCGATCTGTGCAGTGCTGCAACTGTGGTATTCAAAAAGATTTCCAAGAACAAGAAGAAAGCACCTGTGGCTGACCACATGAAGTGTAGCTGAACTAGACACAGGAGAAAGCACTAGAACCTCCCTGCTGATCTACAGTTTGGAGATCCTGTGTTGCTCATCCACATTGATCTATGAATTCATAAAGAATGTTGTAGCACTTTTAAAGTTCCCTCACACCTCTGCACAATAAATGTTGATGTGGGCGACAAATTCATGTATGTATCTGGAACAGGTACCTAAATCTGTCATATGGAGGGGGGTGGGCCCAGAGGACCAAGTGTCAATGCTGTGGACACTCTGTTCCCAATGCATGTTTAGCCTCTTGATAGCTGGTGCACTGTTGGCTCTGCAACCAACAGTATCATAACAACTGAAGACTCATCCTTGGTACCATTAAGCTCAGGATGCATCAGCTGAAAGTAAAAAAAGAAGTGGGGATGCTGGCTGATGCCCTTACCCAAATTTGGCCAATGAAGTCAGCTAGCATCCCTGTCCCTTTGTTTACTTTCAGCTGTCAGACAGGAAATTGTCTAGCTAGGAAATGAAAGGGGATGGGCATGAGTGACTTGTTGTTAGGAAGCCAGTGCACACCATTGCCCTATCCACCCATGAGTCCTTTGTGGGCTTTGTGGGATACTTTCACATCAATGGCAACTTCCAAGCACATATGCCTAATTGTACTGCCTTTCTGTACACTGACTCAACATTGGTCTTAAACAATTTGGATATTTTTACCAAATAAATGTAGCAGTATAAATTATGTCCTAAATTTATGAAGAAAGGGTACTTACAGTATTTGCAAAATTTGCAACAGAAACTAAGAACAATTAGCCTATCGAGTGGACATTGATTTCAGTGGGGTTTGGGTTTGTGTCCAAATTTCTTTGAAGCTTGCAGAACCCTGCTCAAACTAAACCCAGTGCAGTTCAGCTGATCCCTACCCACCACAAGCCAAGGATCCAGCACTGCAAATGTGCCTGGAAACATAACTCAATTTCGACCACTTGGCGGGTGCCTCACATGATCCTGGAGATAGTAGCATTACCACATTTTTAAAATATTCACACATATAGATAACATTGTTTGAAGTAAACAGATCCCCTGTAAAATTATTAAAATGCACAAATTTTTTTTCACATTTCTTCACTTTTCATGGACACTTTCCCACACTGGGTTAAAAAGAACCTATAATGGGGAAACTATGCATAAAAATGAAGGCTGATGGCAAAGGACTGATCACCAGTATTGCCTGTCATCTTCCTGGGGCAATAATGTACCCCATTAATAGCTTTTCATGCTTTTTTCTGCACTGTCCCTCAGTGTAGAGGCAGCCATCTTGGTAGAGGAACATAGCCTTGTTTGCTCATGTAACTACTTTGGAACTCTCTGGATCTTGCCCAGAGAATCTGGCGAGCCAGTTTGCTGGTCAGGTTTCTGAGCTTACAATAGTTTCATTCAGCTCCTTAGCTATCTTACAATCTCCTCCTCTGTTTACATTTGCAATGTCCTCCCCTGTCACCGACATTGCTAGTAACAATGCTGTCACTGTCTTAGCTTCTCTACAACCCTTCTGCTGGCACTTCCATTATTCCTCTTCCAACACTAAACTTCCAGTTGGCTGACAGTCTCCTTCCTACTTTATAACATCACCAGACTTCAGGCATTGAGCCTACACTGCCTCTGTATGTGTCCAAACTCCCACTATGTCCACATCTCCAGGGTTTTTCCCCTGACACTATACTGCTGGTTGTCTTTTTCTATGCCCACCTATTACCCAGACATACAATCACATTTCCTTCATTATCTCTGCATCTTTCATCCCTCTATCTGCCTCCCTCATCCTTTTCCTATCCTTCATTGCATCTGTACTCTGCCCCCCCAGATTGCAACACACACACACCTCCCACCCCCTCAAGCCACTATTACCAAACCCCTTCTATTTTAATTTGCCCTCCCCCCCCACAATTAACTGTAGCCCTGTTTTAAATTTACCATGATTCCCAATACGCCACTTACCACATAGTTATCCTTCACAAAATGTAAAGCCATTGAAGATGAACCCATCCTTTTGAGAAGTGGTTTATAATCACACAAGCTTGTTTTAATTTATACTTATGGTATGAGAGTCCATTAATTCTGGTAAGCATGCATGGTTTTCATTTGGTGTTGGATCACGGAATGGTCTCATGTATCATGGATTGTCACTTTTAAATATACCAAAACTTTTATGGTGATCTTTGGACTTGTTACTTGGACTGTCACTGTGGTGTTTACACCTTAGCCCTTGTACACACGGTCAGATATTCTGACAGAAAATGTCTGATCGGACCATGTTGTCAGATAATCCGACCGTGTGTGGGCTCCATCGGACTGTTTCCGTCAGAATATCCGACGGACCAAGTTTTCCAGCTTGGCTATAAAATTTTCCGACAACATGATCTGATCGGACCTTGTCCGATCATGTGTAGAGAATTCCGATCGGACAAAGTGCCACGCATGCTCAGATCATAATCCTACACCAAAGCTATTGGCTACTAGCCTGAACGTAGTCCCATCATAATGAAATAACATCACCACGTTCTGAACGATCGGATTCTCCAACAACTTTGTCCGACCGTGTCTATGCAACAGTTTCGGACAAAACCAATAAAGATTTGGTTGTCGGAATGTCTGACCGTGTGTACGGGGGCTTAGACTTTATTCATCAAAATACTTCTTTGATTTCTTTTTACTCTAGCAGTTACTTATGCATCAGTTTAAGCATATAATTTTTTTTGTTTGTTTTATATGAAGCGCTGCACTGTTATATATATATATCTACACAGTTATTCTCAGCACCCCATACTGGGACACCATTTTTTTAGACACAAAGTCCACACAAGCAACAAGAAATCTCCCAAATCTAGGACCATGGATATAGAGGCATTTTTTCTTTCCACAGACACTCCCAACACAGGGGACTTTTTTTCTTCTGGTGTTACGATCACTGATGCAGGGACAATTTTTTCTTCCACTGATACTTTGGATGTAGGAACTCTTTATTTCTAAAACTGTCAGTCCTTTATTTCTACACAGCATACTATGTCTACTACTATTAAATGCAATTCACTGTGGTGTGGAAACCACCAATACATCTATTTTCGTGCAGCACACAGCAAGGGAAGCTGCATACACTGTTAATATTCCTTCACTTGCTCCACCCTCAATCTCAGATCCATTGAATTGCAGAAATTCCCAGGTATGCTCTTGTCAGAGCTATACCCGGATGACTAGTGGAGTAAGAGAGAAAGAAAAGGACAGATCTTTGTAGGTCCTAAGGTGCCGCTTCCTCTCCAGCCGGCCCTCCCGAGAACAGTGAACAATACAGCAGAATCATCACAAAATCTCACTCCAAATTTCATAATAATCGCATTTGCCAAACCTACAGTATGGAATATGAGGACCTAGCTAAAGTATCAAATTAATCTGTATGTAATCAGGAAGTCTCTTGCAGGACCATTTTTTTGTGAATCTAAAGATGTTACAGGTGGATCGTAACAGTCAACATTGAGCTTTAGATGTTCTCATGCTGCATATACATATATATATATATATATATATATGTATGTATATATGTTTTGAGGTTAAAGGCTATAGGCACAGCCACATTACAGCAAGTATATTGCTTCTTCTCAGGTAGATCGCAAGGTAAAAGGTAGAAATTCTGTATATTAATATTCTCCCTTTAGCAATGCAAATCTCTACCTTTTAATTATATATACATTCACTTCAATGATGATCTATTAACACATGAATGCAGTGTGCTGCAGCATGTGCATGTTTGTGCATTTAGGCGTGTTGCATCAAGCGGCGTTATGCAGCTCATTCAAAATGAATGGGCTGTAATGCATCCCAAGGCACTCATTTTAGGTCCTTCATTTTTTCAACACAGCATACATTGTGGTGCTCAGTAATTCATCAACAGAAGTTCTTTTTTGGCTGTGTGATGGGGTGTTATTCAAAATGAATAAATACTACAATATACTAACTTTTGGTACACCATGAGTATGTCTACAGTAGTTCCACAATGTACAACTTACCCATAGGAATGAATGAATGGGCCCATAGAGCGCATGTGCAGTATGAAAATGATCATTCAGGAAATCAGGAGGACCTTGTAGGAGGCAAGTTCCCTTTAAGCAGGAGAAAAGTAAATATTTTGCCAGGTGGGCTGCACTCAAGGGGATGAATAGTTAATTTGAACTATTTTACCGGCCAAAGAATTTCTAATTCTGTTTATCCAGACATGTCATCCATGTAATCCTGCCAGGCTGCATCGCTAGGTCCTTAACCTACTTGGCAGCAATAGCACAACATGGTAAAGAAAACAGACCCAGGCTGCTGATTGGATGATAAATGAACATCAGGAAACTAGTCAAGCATTTATTCTGCTCACAACATGAACATCCCAATGCAATTGTGACATACAATGTCCAATACTGGAATGTACAAATAACTGCAGTATAACAGAGGAAAACCCCCAGAATAACCTTTTTTTTTTTTTTCTTACAAAGATCATAGATAACAATTTTCAATGGGCTAATGGACATTAGATCTGGATTGTTAATGAATTAATTGTTTAGCCTGTTGCATCTCAAACACTGCCCTTACCCACATAATCATAATTTCATGGAATGTTATGAAACACCTTTGGGACAGACATAAATACAGCACTGAAGGATGGCTTATGAATCCATCAAAAACCTTCGTAAGTTGCATAATGTGTTGACAACAGCACCAAATTACTACTGCATCCATAAAATATTATTGTCTCACTATGGTAATTGCTGTCAGGGAAGAAATGCAACATGGTACCTGTTGGAGTTTATCTAAATACAATATATATATATATATATATACACACACACACACACACACACACACACACACACACACACACACACACACACACACACACACACACACACACACACACACACACACACACACACGTACACTGTATATATATATATAGTTGTCTCTAAGCAAATACATATTCATGACACACATATGCTGTCTTTCTAATAGACACACATGGGCTCATACTGTTAACTATTAAGTAGATCATACTTGATCTTTGCTGTGCTGGCAGGCAGTTATTTTAAAACATAACCATATGCCTGTCAGCTAGGTGTAAATAGACAATTATGTAACATATGGGAATCTTTTAAATTTTACATTTAAATATAGGCTATACATTAATGAGGGAGCCCTTACACATAATACATTATGATGACAGCAACTCAGAATCAATGTGAAACATGAATTAATACAAGGCAAATCTGTGCTTAGTTTCAGGGATGAATGTCACAGCTTATATTAAAGATAGATAGATAGATAGATAGATAGATAGATAGATAGATAGATAGATAGATAGATAGATAGATAGATAGATGCTAATGTGTAGGCATCTAGTCTTGATGGCTATGATTCATGCATGTGATGTTTGCAGAGGTTCAGTAGCTTAATGAGATGCAATACATAGCCCATTTTATAGCCTTAATGGGAATTAGCCATTTCACACTGTGAAACAACTAGAGGTATAAAAACAAATAAAGAGCTTGCCAGATAGAGTTTAATGCAGTCAGAATAAATGGCATGTGTGTGTAGTAGAAGAAACAGCATGTGTAACTGGAAACAGTGAAGGAGAGGAGGAGGGGGGTGAAGGAGAGACACAGGAGATGGAGAAAGGTAGATTCCTTTTTTTTATGCAGGCTATCCCTCTCCTCTAAAAGAGTGCAACCCTCCCCTGAGCAGCAGGCTGATTGGAACCATTCAAGCACATTTGGTATGCATGAGCACTGCTGCTTAAAGAAAGGAGGTTGCTTTTTTTTTTTTTTTAAGGAGGATCAGGAGCTAAAGAAAATCCACTTTTCCAGCCTTCCAAGTTCCAGGGAGCATCAACTGCACGGAATTGCTACAAAGCTGGAATGGACATGTTGATGAGCATGGGATGTCAGAATCGCAAGGGCTCTTTTGTTCTTCTTTAGAGATCTCTTAAGGTTTATTTTCCCAGTGGAATATTACAAAGGGTCATGAATCAGACTGATGCACCCCGGCCTCTAAACTGGACCATTCGGAAGCTGTGCCATGCTGCCTTTCTACCTTCTGTTAGACTTCTAAAGGTATGAATGCTCAAGATTGCTGACAGTCGTTATGAGCAATCAAAATATTACCATATAACTGCTTTTACTTTGTCTTGTGTTAACTTCTACTTTATGTTCTTCAACATGACAGGCTACTGTGTGTCTGTAGGCATGTAGCTGATAATTTGCTTTTCAGTCAGTTTGGGCATTTGCAAGTAGGGTTAAAACTGGCGTAAAAGAGAGAACAATGCTCTTGTGTTTCTATCTGATAGCTGCTCTCCCTGAGTCATAGAAGCAATGTATTTAGATCTCTGATTAATCCAAGTCTAAAGCTGCAGCTAAATGATTTGAAAACCAGAAGTATTTCCTTATTGCTTTGGGACATATGTCACAGAGGGATAGTTAGAAGATCCATTTTCAGAGAACAAAAGACTGTCACGCTTGATATAACGCTTATTTCTTAGGTCACTGTATCACCCCGGGAGACCAGAGAGCATCAGATGTGTGATGTTTCCTCCAGTACCTAAAGGGTTACTACTTATCCTAAGAGTTAATCTTGTATGACATATGGGAAAAATAATGGAAATTGATGAAAAGTAAATTTTATTACGCAGAAGCAAAGGTGACAATAAAAGCCATAGACCATGTCAGTGAAACCATTTCATTTCATCTTTGCTTTTCCCCAGCCTTAGAATTGTGGTGTAATACATCTTACTGTCAAGACCCACTTCCATTTGAAACAGAACATAATGCTGTGCCTGTGTACCACAAACTTGCATGTCATTAAATATTTAACGATGCTAGAAAATGGAAGTCTGTTATAAAAATAGTTTATTCTAGCACAAAGCCACAAAAAACGATAATCAGTGCGAAACAAACAACAAACAAATGATTTAAAACTTTTCATTCAAGAATATGTATAATATGTGTAAATAAAGGGTATACAGTATAAACCATTTGTTTGTAATAAGAACACAGCATATCACAATACTCCTTGCAGCTTAGTGACCCATTTAACATTTTTCTGTGCTGTCAATGTATAATTATGTTTCTGTTTAACATCTGACACATTAGGTATAAATCATTCAATTTAGTGTGTAGTGCTTTTTACAGTAGATCGATATGCCTGGCTGGTATTTCTAATGATATAGAAATTTCTATCAGTGCTATAGAGGGGCAGGTCTTCATGAGATGTTTTCTGATAAGCCTCAGATCTTCAGAACAGCAGCCAGACAAACTTAGAGTATGCCAGGTCTCTGACAGATGTCAGCGCAGTAATGACAAGAGGCTATTCCAGGGGACGTGATCACGCTGAGGAATTAAGAGTGGAGAAAATGATGACATGTAAGCTGAAATAGAGTAGTAAAGATATTCCTGTAAATAAGCAATATGAAAATATATAGAATGATAGTTTTTGGTCATTAGGATCGCATTGCCACCTATTTACTAATGAGCACTGAACCTTTAATAAACAGGTTAACTTGGAAGTCTCACCTCTTTGAGTGTTATCCTGTGGAGTCTGCTTTCTAATATGTGTAAAACATCTGTCAGTGGAAGTGGAGAGATAGCAGCATACATTATAATCATGAAGAGAATGATTACTATTTGCTATAAGAAGACTTGAAATAAAGTCATTACGTATTAACAGGTTTTATATTTATTTGAGTGCTATAACCTATTATATTAAAGTATAAACCATACACAGCCTATATAAACCATACACAGCCTATTTATTAACTTCTTCAGACTTGGAAGAAGATTATAGCTTGTCATCATCAGTTCCTTTTTTTGTAATATTTTACAAAGTGATATAGTTAGAAATGCTTTAACTCTCTAGTTGACTTCACTATGCTTTCTGGAGCTATATTTTGCATTGTGGCATGCTACTATATGAAGACCACCCATGGTATATAGGCATGGTATGGTTGTGCATTTTCTGCAACTGCAGTCATCAGCAGAAGCAAATTTTGCATTTGTATTTGAACAGCTTGACATTAACAAAGCATATACAGAAGCTGTTGGAAGATGACAAGGTCTGCTATGGACAGATTGTTTTTTTTCTTGGCAGTTTGGTCCTTTTTTGGTATGATGTTGATACCTTTTGGCATGGATCAAGTAGAGAAATATTTTTAGGGCTGAAGGTTTAAAGCTTAGGTAAGGGACTATATGTAAGTGGTAGGCACCCTGACCAACTATGATGCATAATGTTTCAGTTATTGACCTGGAACAAGTGTTGGTGGTCAGTGGAGAAGTGCTTTCTTACCTTCGTGGTCAATGCATAAGTACCTCAGTATTTTGTTGGCTAGTGATTAAGTGTCCCCTTACATTGGTAGTCAGTTGTGATTGGCAAAGCTAGCAGGGGATTAGTCGGCCTCTACTAGTGCCTGTATTCTGTCTGGGACTTACTAGATTTGGGGAAACTGGCAGCAGAACTATGATACATGCCCATAAGGTCTATCAATGCACATGTTCCATAATTTACCTTTATCAAAAAACTGCGTATGCAAATAAGGGATGTCTGTGGATGAAATCAAGCTATGTAGCTTTGACCAAAATTTAACAATGCTCTTGGCTTAGGCCATTTACATACCTCATGAAGCCTGACCGGAAAACTCACAGAATGTTGCTAGGATGTTGCTAAGTGCAGCCTAGCTATTACTGTTCACCTTCACCATCACTGGCATGAAATGTTTCTCTGATTCAAAGCTCCTCACATGTGCTTTCTCTCCCCTGATGCAGTAGCTCTGAGTTTAGTGTCAGAGAGCTCACTCCTGTGATAGTGAAGCTGACCAGTAATAGCTAGACCTCACTTAGCAACAGCCTAGCAATGTCCTTGGAGTTTTCAGGTCAGGCTTCATGAGATACGTAAATGGCCTACACTTATAGCAAGGGCCTTTTTCAATTTTAGTCAAAGATGCCCCTTATCTTCAAAGACAGTTTTTTTTTTGCAGTACCTGTTTGATATCCCAGAGGTGGAACAATCTATCCACAGCCTCCTAATATTTTATATGGATTATGATATATAACTGGAAAGATTGGAGTGTGAGTATGTGAGTGTGGCATCTGGAGCACACTTTTTTTGCTTTTTGTTTATTTTAAGACAAGGTTGTCTCTTTTTAAGGGTATGGTGGGCGGTTCCTATTTATACTCAAGTTTAATTTGCATTCTTTGTACTTCCAGTAAAGTTTTTTTGTAATTTTGCATCCTGACCCGGGTCTTGAATTTTTCACTATACCCCAGTGGCTCATGTTTATGGTCCTTTGGGCAGTCTTTATTGTCTGCCTTATTTCTGTATGTAATGTGTTTTGGCCATAAAGCCTCACTTCAAATCTCATCTAGTGAGTGGAAAGTTACATAAGGCATCTTTCTGTATACCTTGCATATTTTTATGGTTCCCTTTGCTTTTTTTTTTACCAATTAGAAGTTTCCACTCTACCTTTTGGATTATTTTTTTGTATAAAAAATGCAACAAAAGGAGCTGGAATATGCAAAAAAGAATGGAAACCAAGTACAAAGAAGTCTAGAATTAGGGCACGGGGATCTTGCTGTTGGAATATGTCCAGTATTCCTATACGTTAACTACTAATTCATTGTATTAGTACTGTTTCAGCATTATCAATAGATGGAATCAGAGACAGCAACAAAAGCTTATTTAGTAGAATAGTGAGAAGTTTGTATTGTTCCCTGTGTATACCTGCTCCAGTGACTCCAGCACCCTCTAATTTCTTTCCCTGGTGATATTGTAACAAGAAGATAACACAGACCAAAATAAAAACTTGACAGAAGTTCTTACTCCTACCCACTCTATCTATTTTTTTTTTTTTTTTACAGTGAACAAGTTTTAAATAAACTGCAGGTTTTCACCCAGAGCATTACACTATTACTAATCTACTTTATGTTTTACATTAATGATTTTTCTTGTGAAATTTGTTTTTTGATTTCAATAAAATAAAGGAGAACAATCTGAATTTCACAAAGATTGTGGTACAAATTTAAAGGGTAACAAACATATTACTTCAATTGGAAAGAGACTAATAAAAATGTAAATGCAATATCGCACTATATAAACATAAAATAGACCGTCAAAGTCTAATGTCAAAAATGTCATATAATTGAAAAGAAAGAGAAAGGTAAATCGTTGACTGTCAGTCTGACTAAAAACAAGGTAAATGACAAATCAGTAAAGCAAAAGCATTTCAATGGGTCTGGAGAACAACCCTGTGAGTACCACATAAGGACTGATAAAAAGGAAAGGGTCACAAAAAAGGAGTCAGAGAAGAGAAGTAAAGAAAAAAGGGAAAAGGGAAAAAACACAGCGGGAGAAAAGGGTAAATTTGATAGAGGTAGTGCAGCTTCAACCAAATGAAAGGTGACGAAAGGGTAAATGAAGTATTATTACCTTGGCAATATTAAAGTGTCATCAAAATCTGGAGGTAAAGAGTGTTTAACCCAAAGTAACCAAAGTTTTTCTAATTTTCAGATCTGACCACTCTCAATCGCTTCCATTTTAGCGTGAACAAGAGCTCTATTGGTTCTGTGAATGCTTTTGGCTATAATCAGATATTGAGTTTTCCATGCCTTAGCTATGTTTTTTTTTGCTGCTGTTAAGAGCTGTAAAAGAAGATGAAATTGATTCTGTGTAATTCCATCTGGTTTTAGATTCAAAAGAGCTATAGCAGCATTAGGTTGTATGAAAGTTTCAAACACTTTAGAAGCTAAATCAAAAACTGCTTTCCAAAATTTTTGGACTATTGGACAATCCCACCATATATGGAGTTGGGTGCTGATCTGAACAGCCGCGAAAACAAGCTGCTGGGTAATTAGTTAACCATATACTGGACCATTCAGTATCAGCGAATGAGCAGTTTACTTCTTGTTCCCATTTAGGGGGCTAGTATCAAAACTAGCTAGAATGTGTTTATAAAGAATCAAAACAAGTCCTCTGATATGTGGGACATAATTACAGATATGCTCAAAATGCGACATCTGGGAAAACAGAGTGCCTGATTGTAAGTATGGTTCGAAAAAAAGGTAATCTGTCAATAACATGAATAATTTAGATTGGGGAAGTCCCATAGAGTAGGAAAGAAGTGTAAAGAAGATGTGAATACAAATGTATATTATCTAAATAGATTAGCTACACTCCACGCATTAAAGGAATTAGGGGAAATCCAGGCAGGGTAAAAGGCAGGGTTTTTAATAAAACAAAGAAGTGGTATATGGGGCAATTGAAGGCCAAGAGTGGTTTTAAATATATCCCGTGATTGGATTGCGGATAGAGGTACGATCAACTGGACATAACCATAACTAACATATTGGCTACTGAGACAGGGCCCCAGTCGACAGACTCAGTTGCTACCCATAGCAGAACTTCCTTTACTGCATGGTATTTAGGTAAATGTGCAAGGCGAGCTGCATGATAATAGGCAGAAATATTGGGGAGACCTAAGCCTTCACATTGTTGTGGAAGACAAAGAGTGGATTTAGAGGTATGGAGTTTTGCTGTGCCCCAGATAAAGGAGGTAATTCTACTCTGAATAAGTCGTAAGAAATGGAATGGTGCTGAAATGGGCAGGACTCTAAAAAGGTATAAGAATTTTGGGTAAAATAGCCCTCTTGATTACATAAATTTTGCCTATTAGAGATAAGAAGATAAAGGACCATTGTGTTAATAATTCGGTAACCTGTTTCAGAAACGGAGGGAAGATAGCTGAATATAAATCGATTATTTTAGCAGTAAATTGTATTCCTAGGTATGTGAGTCGATGTGGTGTCCATGCAAAGGGGAGCGAGTTTTTAGGAAGTTGAAGTTCAGCAGGAGATGTTGAGTGCAGTGGATTTTTGGTAATTAACTGTCATATTTGATATATGCTTTTGGTTTATCGTATAGGGATGAAATCCATTTCAAGAAATCGGGTCCAACCCCCCATTTTTAAAAAGTGTACTGAAGATAGGACTATAAGACTGTGTCAAAAGCTTTTCTAATATTGATGGAAAGAAAATATGCTGGTAAACTTCTAGATTTGGCTGCATGAGCAAGTAACGAAGCTCTGCAAACATTGTCACCTGCTTGGCATAGGGTGATCCAACTTGATCATGATGAAAATGTTCACCTATCACCTGATTTAAATGAGTTGCTAGTATTTTGGCTAAGATTATTTATGTCAAGATTAAGGAGCGAAATAGGATGATAATTTGTCAAGGAGGTTGTATCAGTTTTAGGTTAAGGTAACATAGAGCTTATAGCCATTAAAGATTCTGAATGAAAAGAGTGTCCCTTCAGCAACAAATTAACCACTTCAGCCCCGGAAGAATTTAACCCCTTCCTGACCAGAACACTTTTTGTGATTCGGCACTGCGTTGCTTTAACTGACAATTGTGCGGTCATGCGACATGGCTGCCAAACATGGACATGATGTCCTTTTTTCCCACAAATAGAGCTTTCTTTTGGCGGTATTTGATCACCCCTGCGGTTTTTATTTTTTGTGCTATAAACAAAAAAAGATCGACAATTTTGAAAAAACTCATTATTTTTCACTTTTTGCTATAATAAATATTCCCCAAAAATATTTAGGCCGATACATATTTTTCTACATATTTTTGGTAAAAAAATCGCAATAAGCGATTATTGATTGGTTTGCGCAAAAGTTATAGCGTTTACAAAATAGGGGATAGATTTATGGCATTTTTATTAAAAAAAAATGTTAAATGCCGGCGATCAGCGATTTTTATCATGACTGTGACATTATGGCAGACACATCGGACATTTTTGACACATTTTTGGGACCATTGTCATTTATACAGCAATCGGTGTTATACAAATGTCTGATTCCTGTGTAAATGACACTGGCCTTGAAGGGATTAACCACTAGGTGGCAGTGTAGGGATTAAGTATGTCCTAGGGGCATGGTGCTAACTGTGGGGGGCGTGGCTGTGTTTTACACATCACTGATCTCTGCTCCAATCACAGGGAGCAGAGATCAGTGTGACTGTTGCTAGGCAGAACAGGGAGATGCTTGTTTACTTTAGCATCTCCCCATTATTCCTCTCTGCGAGGCAATCGTGAGTATCCTGGCAGTGATCGAGACTGCGGGACCCGCCAGCAGACTCACGGAGCTTCCCGCGGGCGCGCCTCGAGCGTTGCACGCGCGCGCTCCCGCCGCCTCTTAGAGGGCAACATACAGGTACGTGATTATGCCTGTACATGCCCTTCTGCCGACGTATATCAGCATGAGGCGGTCGGGAAGCCGTTAAAGGCTTCAATCAGGATAGAAGTTAAAATGCTTATTGGGTTTTTAAGCTTTGATAGCCATACTAACTTCTGTTGCAGAAATTGGGCACTCAAGTCTTTCACGATGAGTATGGGAAAGTGTTGGAAGTGTGATATGAGAAAAAAGTACATCAGCAGCTGTGTCATCAAAGTTATAGTTTGAAGAGTATAAGGCCGGGTTCACACTGGTACGACAAACGCTCAGACATTAGGAGCTCATGTCTCATGACATGTGAAAATCAATGTTTCCCTATGGGAGCCATCTTAACTGGTCTGACACCAGTTGGTACAGCATTGAAAATGCTCCCTGTACTACTTTGGTCCGACTTTGATCCTACTTCAGCCCATTGACTATCATTGAAGTCGAATCGGATCGCTGTCTTGCATGATCCAACTTTGGCATGCGACTTGTGCTCTGATGATCTTAAGTGGGAACTCCACGTCAAATTTTTTATAAAAAAACGGCATGGTTCCCCCTTCAAGACCATAGTAGCCCGGCCGGTCAGGAAAAGGGGTGGAGACAAGTGAACATCCCCCCCCCTGAACCGTACCAGGCTGCATGCCCTCAACATGGGGTGTGGGTGCTTTGGGGAAGGGGGTCGCCCTGCGGCCCCCCACCCCAAAGCACCTTGTCCCCATGTTGATGAGGACAAGGGCCTCTTCCCAACAACCCTGGCCATTGGTTGTTGGGGTCTGCGGGCGGGGGGCTTTTAGGAATCCGGGAGCCCCCTTTAATAAGGGGGCCCCCAGATCCTGGCCCCCCCACCCTATGTGAATGAGTGTGAAATACTATGTTCTGCTCTTTTGCTAGTGGTGGCCCAGTCTTCTCCGTTGTCTTCTTCTCTCATCTCTTCTTCTGATGTTGAAACCACGCTCTCTCCCGCTGTAGTGCCATGTGTGTGGTGCGCAATGACTAATATAGGCATGGGCGTGGTCACCGGGTGATGTCACCCAGTGACCCCACCACTTATGATGTCACCACATTGTCACACCCCCGGGATGGTGATGTCATAAGGGGTGGGGTCACCGGGTGACATCACCCGGTGACCACGCAACATGGATTTTTGGGGGACCCCACACCGTTTATTTGGTGTAGGGGGTCGGCCTGGTATGCTCTTGGAGGGGGAATCCATGCCGTTTTTTTCCTTCAAAATTTGGCATGGAGTTCCCCTTCAAGATTCATACCAAACACAGTGTCTGGTATTGGTGGGGATCCAAGTCGGATTCCCATTCATTGAAGTCGGACGCGTCTCTGACTTCAAGTCACCCATTCATTGAAGTCGGACTCAAGTCACAGGGCAAAGTCTGATCCAATGTAGGACGAGTGTCATGTCACACTAGTGTGAACCTGGCCTCATTAAGCATGAATTGAGCGAAAGGCGTGTAACATTTTGACAGGAATACTTATCTTGATTTAGCTTATGTCGCACAGATGTTGTGGGTTTATGCAGTGAACGCAAGGTTCAAGCTAATAGGGTATCAGGTTTGTTTGCCTTGAGATAATTGGAGTGTTACGATTTGCATAAAACTTAATCGGCAGAGTCGGTAAGAAACAAGTAAAACTCTAAAACTCTAAGTTGAGCTTTAGTGGAGGGAGAGTTTTGAAATGTGTTATGACAAGAATTAAAATCAGTTTCTAATTTTTGGTGGAGGAGTTTGTGCTCACATTTGAGAAATGTTTGTCGGATAAAGGCACCCCAGATTACAGGTTTATGGGGTTCCCAAAGAGTGAGGGTATAAATATCTGGAGCAGTGTTATTAGTGAAATAGTCAGTGAGAGTGGGGTTGATATCTAATGAGTGGGATGGGTGAGTTAAAATCAAATTGTTTATACACCAGGATGTATCGCATGGTTTTGGGACAGGGGAGGAGATGGTAGTACAAACTGCACTATTATCAAACCAGGTAAAGGGTATAATGATAAAGGAAAGGCCTTCTGGTGCCATACCTAAATTTAGGAAAATATGATCAATCCTAGAGAATGATTTATGTGGATTAGTAGGTAAAGTGTCTGTGTGCTGGGTTAAGCTCACGCCAGGAGTCAAACAAGTTATATTTAGAAATACGTTGTTGAAATGAAAGTTTAGAAGGACTGTAAGAGGTACAGGGTGGGGATTTATCTAAAAAGCAAAGAGGACTTGGTTTGAATCTGCACCCAGTATCACAGTACCTAATTTATGGGTATCAACTAAATCTAAAAGATGGGAAAGAAAAGAGTCTGGGTGTTTATTAGGAGCGTAATATGATACTATGGTTACTGCTACATCTAAAATGTGTCTAGCAAATATGAGAGAACGACTCTTGGAGTCTTTAATTTCAGATGTTGGTACAAATAGGGTTGTATGGTGGAAAGCTATAAGAACCCTTCATTGTTTAGTAGCTGCTGATGCTGTAAATAAATGTGAATAAGAGGTACTAAGAAAAACTGTGGGTGGCTTGAGCTGTAAAATGAGTCTCTTGAAGACAAAGAATATGAATTTTGGCTGCAGCAAAAGAGCAAAATGCCTTGGTACGTTTATGTGGTATATTAAGACATTTAAGGTCAAACCATTTAGGGGGGCCATAATAATGATGTTAGGAACTGAATAACAGATGATTTAACAATATATAATGGGATTGTGACTGCCTCAGGAAAAGAAGTAGGAAAAAAGAAAGAATAGAAGAAAAGAAGAACTAGCTCTTGTAGAGCAAATGTATTTAAAATTTGCAATATGGGAGTATACGAAATACAGTTTGCTCGTAGCATAGGCAATCATCACAAAATCATCCAATGTTGGAACCCTTGGCAGAACTGGTTTTCACCAGCAGATCAAGAGAGAAGGGTGAGCTGAAGTAGGTTTGGAAGCATTTAATGATAGCATAATATTGCAATTTAACTGAGCTACGGATGTACGGTTTATAGTTCATATACGTTACTAAGGGTACGGCTCATGGTTAACTAGTTTTACTGTTTAGTTATTATTGGTTATTAGCTTTACTTTGTCCTTTTTCAAATACAACTAATGATACCCATGCTGTGTACATGTCAGGCTGGAGACTCAGTCTTAGCTCCGCAAACCATCATACAACCTGAAGGAAGTTTACAGTCTGTAATTGCGAATGCATCCTAGTAGATGACTTCAATCGGATAGATGGCTGCGCTCCTCTCTCCTAGTGGGCACAGCTTGAGCACATGAGGGGTGCCTTTGGGAGAGGGGTGCACCCGATTCTGAATCATGAACATGGAAATAGAAGTCTGAGTTACAATTGTATTATATATGTGGATATGTATACCAAGCATCTCAAGGTCTAATGATTATAATGACCCTTTTGGTCATACTGGAGAAGCGAAAGGGGCCCACCAGAGGCCAAAAGGATACCAGCCGATGCCCACATAATATTAATGAGGATCTGAAGGTAGCTAACTGGGGGTGCAAAGACACCTCCAAAGGGAGCACTGCCAACAATAATAATATAATACATATGGAAAGTTGATAACTACGTCCCGGTATTTTCTATACCCTAAAATATAGAAGCTCGAGAGGGGGAGCATAAATATTAAGGTAAGAAGCAGCCATGTACCATAAAGCATCAAATATAACAATAAAAATAAATAATAGTACAAGGCTATGTAATAAAGTAAAGCTGGTAGCATACTGCTATCAGTAAAAGGGAGACCAGCAGTTGAAGTATATGAGTCAAATTACTGTTATGTACTTGCAAAAAGCAAGATAAAACAAATAAAGCAGGATAACTTTCTAGCCTTTTGAATGACTAGATGGGCCAGGTATATTGACAACTGGCATTGGATTAAGAAATGAAGATGATTAGTCCATAGAGTCTTCAGAAACTGGCGTAGGATAAGCAAAACAACCACGCTTTGATTGCCCCTGGCTACTTCTATCACTTTCATTAGCCACTATTTTTTGCAGCGAGTGGGAGGCTGATTGACTTTGCGTGCTATTTTGGTTGAGAGAGCGTTCTAAAAACTGCATGTCTTGTAAGAAAGACTGAAGTTCTTCAGCAGAACAGCAGAAATATTTTGAGCCTTGGTGCATGGAACAAATTGAAAATGGGAAATCAGATTGATATACGATTTTCTGTCGCTGTAGAACTTTTAAGAAGTGGCTTCAAAGCATGACTTTTAGAAATAGTGAGCTGGGAGAGGTCAGAAAATAGCTGATGAGTATGTCCATGGAAGTTTAGCATATCGATCACTCTAGCTGCAGCCAGGAGTTGTTCTTTGGTGCAAAAATTTTGAAATTTGGCAATTATATCATGCGACGGTCCATCAGCTTTACGTGGTGTGAGGGCTCTATGAACCCTATCCATTTCCATTTGTTTGACTGGTATAGATGGCTGTAGTTCTTGAAATAGGGCTAGCATGGTAGTTTGTAAATCATTGACAGATTCAGGAATCCCACGAATATGTAAGTTAGAACACCGGGCCCTATTTTCATAATCCTCTAAACAGGATTGGAGGACAAAATTTTCCTCTTTGAGATTTTCAATTTCAGTCAGATAAGCTAGTGTGCTATTTTACAGTTCATCAACCCTTAACTCAAGGTTAGCAGTGCATTGGCCCAATTCTCAGATTTCCCCAGTCAGGCTGTCTGTAATATGATCTGAAGTCTCTTTAAGAGCTTTGTGTAGCATTTTCTCAAATTGCCTCAGAACAGAAGAATAAACAGGGTCTGTAAAAGATGTCAATCGTGGCGCTTGTGTTGGTTAATCAGAGTCAGATCTCTCCTGTGTTACAGCTATTACCTTAGAGCAGTGAGAGGATTTAGGTAGCACTTATGTATCAGAAGTGCACACTAAGACCCGCTCCCGTTTTGTCATTAGTTCATTAGATGAATATTGAGGTATTTTACACCATGTGTTATCATATTGTAAACTAGTATATCTTGGTTTAATTAAAATTCACAGAGACTTGTAATAGTTCAATCACCTTTTAGAATCCCCTCTAACCACCCCACCGAAATTGACGGTGCTTGTACCCATATCATGTACCTATCAGAGACAGGTATATGAATCTGGTGAAGCCTGCACTAAGTTTTGAGTGTACATACTGGATAATAGACATGTGCATTTGTTTTCGTCCAAATGCATTTTTGTCCAAATTTCAGGTATTTTCGTTATCGTTTTGACAAATGATAACGAAAGCACAGAACCCGAAAAACGAAAGATCCAACATAAATAAATGCTTTATTTTCGTTTTCGTTTTGACACAGTTCGATACAGATAGGAGATTCGACGTGACTCTGACAATAACAATCTGTGTCTATTGAACTTGTATCATAACAGTCCATTCATTCACACAGGGTCAACACGACTTCCAGCGCGACTTTGGGAGGCAACTTGGACACGACTTGAGTGTGAATCACAGCATGACTTACAACACGACGTTAATGTTAAAAAAAAACGGCATGGGTTCCCCTTCAAGACCATACCAGGCCCTTCAAGTCTGTTATGGATATTAAGGGGAACCCTGTGCCAAAAAAAATGTGTGGGCGTCCCCCTCAAAATCCATACCAGGCCCTTTGGGTCTGGCATGGATTTTAAGGGGAACCCCGCGCCAAAAAAAATCGCATGGTGGTCCCCCTCAAAATCCATACCAGGCCCTTCAGGTCTGGCATGGATTTTAAGGGGAACCCCGTGCCAAAAAAATATGGTGTGGGGGTCCCCTCAAAATCCATGGGGCTTTTTGGAATCCGGAAGCCCCCTTTAACAAGGGGACCCCCAAATCCCCGCCTCCCCCCTGTGTGAAATGGTAAGTGACAAAAAATGTTAAAAATGACAGGAGACGGTCTTTGATAAGTCCTTTATTAAAGTCTTCTTTCATCTTCTTTCTTCTGGTCTTCTTCCTTCTTCCTTTCTTCATCCTTTGGCTTCTTCCTCCATCTTCTTCTTCCTCCGATCCTCTTCTTCCTCTGATCCGCTTCTTCTTGCTCCGGTGTTTTCGTCCGGCATCTTCCTCCACGGCGTCTGTGGAGGAAGATGCCGGACGAGAAGAGGATCGGAGGAAGAAGAAGATGGAGGAAGAAACCGAAGGATGAAGAAAGGAAGAAGACCAGAAGAAATAAGATGAAAGAAGACTTTAGTAAAGGACTTATCAAAGACCGTCTCCTGTCATTTTTAACACTTTTTTGTCACTTTTTTGGTAAAATGGTAGGGGTACTTTTGTACCCCCTTACCATTTCACACAGGGGGTGGCTGGGATTTGGGGGTCCCCTTGTTAAATCAAATGTAAGGCCCACTAAATTACTCAAATCAGTTCCCAAATATAAGCATTAGTATATTTGACATCACCACTATCCTGTTTTTTTACATTTAGCTTTAGACCAGGGAATCTTTGAATCTCTCTCTGAATGGGGCCAGCGTTAGAATCTTTATATTAATGACAGCTTCCCAGCACAGGCATGCTCTGCTTTGAGCACTGGTGTACCTCTGCATGCCAGTGCAGAGCTGGTCCAAATTGCCACCTGCATGGGTAATGTTACCGAAACTGGTACAAATGCTTGCCTAAATTAGGGGCAGGTCATTCTAAAAAGACCTACTGACAGAATTCCTTTGATTGAACTCCAGTTAACTCATAGCACTGTCACTCCCACAGATGTCATGTGGTCACATAACACATTTCAAACATGCTCATACATGTAAAGCTCCATCATACAAAATTTATAGAATACGTTAGGTTTTCTGGACCATGCCTAATAGTGTGTCTATTTCTTTATGCTTAGTACAATAATGTCCAGCCAGGCAGCTTAGGATCTTACAAATAAAACAGTTGCATTTTCTATGATTAAATAAAGCTGCATTTTCAGTAATGAAGACAGAAATATGACAATAAGACCAAAATGAAGGCTGCAAAGTTTTCCAAATATATCTGCGTAACACATTGTAAGATTAAATTGATAAACTAGTTAACGTCTTTTCATGCAAGGTTGTGCACTTACAGTATAGATATGTTGTGGATGTTAATTTTTTTTTTTCGTGTTATGATTTGTATATGTATTATTTTCTTTAGCAGCTACTGTTACCCAGTGGGCTTTTATGTCCTGTCTGTTATCAACAGCTGAATGACTTCTGCTCAAAGATGCATACACAAAGCACTGAACCAACAAATCAATTAGTATATCACCCATCTATCATTACAGCACTACAATGACTAATCCTTGCTTAGTAGTGCATTGGTGGAAGAAACAACTCATACACACATCAGCGGACCACAGAGCGGCTTGACGTTTTATGGTTTGAGTTATACAGCTATGACAGCAATAAGCTATGAATGCATTTACTTAACTACATAATTCAAAGGAAGCATGCAATGGGGAAAACACATCAGCTGTTCTTTCTGATCTCCTTGCTAATTGACTGGCTGTCATGCTGATCCTCTGGTTGACAAACTGACCAGAATTATTATGCATGCAGTGAGGTCAAAACTCCTGGCTATCTTTTCTTGTGCAAATTCAGTGACCAAGAAGGAATTCATTTCTAAAGGATCACCAGAACAGGCATGCAATTAGCATTTTCAGAAGGAAAAAACAAATGGCAGTTTAGGTATCTCCTTCATAACAGGTTTCATTTACTAAGGTAAAGAGCAATACTCATGGGCAGGGGCGTTGCTAGGTCTACAAAAGATATGGGGCTGGAGCCCATAGCAGCAAAGTAAAGAAAGGCATATGCTTGGACGGGCATACATATGTATATAATATATGTGTATGGGTGTGTATATGTATTACCTGTCAAAAGATGTAGATTGTCACTTGCTGGGTATACAAAGAGGCTGGGTATACAGAGAGGCTGCGGTATACAGAGAGACTGGGTATACAGATAGGCCAGTGTATATACAGAGAATCTGGGTATACAGAGAGGCTAGTGTATATATACATATACAGAAAGGCTATTGTATATACAGAGAGGCTGGATATACAGAGAGTCTAGGTATGCAGAGATGCTAGAGCAGGGGTAGGGAACCTCGGCTCTCCAGCCATTTTGAAACTACAAGTCCCATGAGACATTGCAAGACCATAACAATCACAGGCATGACTCCTAGAGGCAGAGGCATGATGGGATTTGTAGTTTTAAAACAGCTGGAGAGCCGAGGTTCCCTACCCCTGTGCTAGAGTATACAGAGAGGCTGGGTATATACAGAGGGGCTGGATATATATAGAGAGAGGCTAGGTATACAGAGAGGCAGGGTATATACAGAGGGGCTGGGTATATATATAGAGAGGCTAGGTATACAGAGAGGCAGGGTATACAGAGAGGCTAGGTATACAGTGAGGCTGGGTATATACAAAGAGGCTAGGTATACAGAGAGGATGAATATATACAAAGAGGTTGGTTATACAGAGAGACTAGTGTATATACAGAGAGGCTGGATATACAGAGAGACTAGTGTATATACAGAGAGGCCGGGTATACAGAGTGGCTAGTGTACATACAGAGAGGCTAGTGTACATAGAAAGAGTATAGTGTATATGCATAGAGGCTAGTGTATATACAGAGAGGCTGGGTATATACAGAGAGGCTAGTGTATACAGCGATGCTGGGTATATATGAGAGGCTGGGTATATACAGAGATGCTGGGTGTACACAGAGAGGCTGGGTATATACAGACATGCTTGGTATATACAGAGAGGCTGGGTATATACAGACATGCTGGGTATATACAGAGAGGCTGGGTATAGAGAAGGTAGGCTAGGGTAGAACAATGTTTCTCCCCTCCTCCATGGTCTGCACTCACCTGATCTGTAACTCAGTGTGAGAAACTCCTCCCGATTCTATGATATGGGTGGAGCAAGGAAGAGACTCGCTCTCACACTCATCTCCCTTCTCTGGCTGTCACTGAAGCACGGACGGAGTGCAGACTCAGTGAGAGTGCCGCGGCTGTACAGGAAGGGAAGCACTGTGTCAGGCAGCTCAAGACACTCTCATGGTAGGGCCAGCCCTGGACTCAGGGCCATGGGCCCCAGATTCGGGGATCTAGCCTCAATAGCCACCCCCTAGTGACGCCACTGCTCATGGGCTCATTTAGACTTGCGACTGAGGAGTGTTAAAAAGATCTCCCCTAAGTTGCAAAAGCAGCAGACATGGGTGCCCACCGGTTGAAATGCTTTACTTCACATCTGTAGCAAAAACGATTGCTCATATCTCAATTAAACCATTGATAAATCCCAAAAGCAAACATTCATTATATTGCAGCTTACCATTTCTTAGATGTGATGGTTGCATTAGTTTCCTTTTTTAGTCTTTCTATTTTCATCTGGTGATCCAGCAGGCAAGTCTGTTGTTTTTCAATAGGAAAGCTCCCTTACAGTTACAGGGATGAGCCAGACCATTTACCGCTGACAGAGGTGCTTACAATGATCAGCTTTTATTTATTTATGTAAGACCTTTATACCAAAAGGAAAAAAAACAACAACTGTGTGCTGTAACAGTTATAAATTGTTAGCTGGAGTTCTGATTCAATATTTTAGTGTATTTAAATCTACTATTACATCTAACATCCCCCACACACGGACAATGATGCTGTCTGCTGTGCCTCCTGTGCTCATTCATCCACTCATGTAATACACATGTATTATAAATGTATTAGATTGGGGCACTGTAATACAGGAGGTGTGTTACTCCCCCTAAAGCCTAAATAAATAAAACAAATGCAGCCACCACATCTAATGATTGGTAATCTGCAATGTATTACATTTTTGGGTTTAATACAACTTTGATACTCTGGCCAACCGAATGCATTAATGCTCAAACGCTAGATGTTCTTAAACATGCCTGCAATATGTGTCTTGTACCACGTTTTTTAAAAAGCTTGTTCCTGCCAGGAGCTCTGGTGTTTGGAGGGCCTTAAAAGGACACAGTGTGCATGAGGCCTTAAAACAAATGTTCAATTGGGCTTTAAGCAAAGTAGTTAAAGTGTATTTAAACCCAAGAGCAAAAAATAACAGTATTGCAACTTAGATGTGGGGCTGCGTGAGTTTTCTTTTGGCACACTTTTTTTTCCTTTTATTTTAATTTGGTAGTCCTGCCATTAACACACTTCCTGTCCTATGCGAGCCACCATAGTACAGGGACTGCGTTGGGACTACATAACGCATTCTTCTCTTCTCTTTCATGGAAATAGCAGGGAAAAATACTAACTGATAACATTCCAGAGACAGAGAGCACAGGAAAGCTCACACAATTTCTGACTGAATAAACAGCATTTTTTGTTTTGTTTTGTTTTGTTTTGTCTATCAAACAGATATAATATAACACTTTAAATTATAAAATTGCCTGACCAAAATGCAGCAAATAAGAGAAATGTATAGTTAAACTTTACATACACTTTAAGTTTTGCCTAGTAAACAAGTGAAAACCGGAGAAGCCTGATCTCTGCTAATAGTAAATTTGTAATATTCATATAAAATATATCATATTTACTTTGACATAAATGTGTACTGCTACACGGTTTCTATCACCTAGTGCCTCCTTTTGTTAAACAATCCATGAAACATAGTTTTTACCTGTGGGCTATATAAAGACTGCCTAGTGATCTATTATGGTGAAGAACACTTATATTCTCCCTACGTAATTGCCATTCATCATAATGATTTACTTCGGCACGCTATTGCTCTAATTCACATTGCTAGGCTGGATATTTAATTAAGAGGATATGTTACAAAGATATCACAGCCAGCAAAATAAATCTGTTAGTATGCTTTCCAAGCACTACAACACACGTACTTGATAATCACTAATCCCCCAGATTTTCATGTCGCAAAGACTCTGGAGGAAAAGATGAATTGAGAGGCATTATAATAAATTGAAGCTTTTTGCAAAAGGTGATTGTAGTCTTATTAGTGCACTATTGCAACAACACAGTTAACTATTGTCCATAATACTTTTTTCATCTTGACAATATAAATATGTTATAGCTCTTTGCAATTAAGTTTGTTTGTTAAAATAGGATGCATACGTACATATAGAGGTGCGTGGTTAAGAAGCTGGTACCCATTCTGTTGTTTATTTTATCAATTTTGTGTTTTATAGAAACATAGAAAAGTGACAGCAGAAAAAGACTGAGTAGTCCATCGAGTATTCCCATTTTTATTTTTATTTTTTGTGGGTTTTTTGTTTTGGTTTGTTTTTTATTTAGTTTTTTGTTAACTTTTGTCTGAGTATAGATCTTTGTTTGTCCCAAGCATATTTGAAGCCATTTACTGTTGAGTGTCTCCCTACCACTGCTGGAAGTTTATACCAAACATCAACTACCCTTTCGGTAAAATAATGCTTTCTAAAATTAGTTTTGAACTTTCCTCCAGTTAGTTTGAGGTCATGTCCCCGTGTTCTTGACTTTGGTTTCATATTGAAAAAAACTGCCCTCCTGAACCTCATTCACCCCCTTGATGTATTTAAAAGTTTCAATCATGTCTGCTCTTTCCCATCCTTTATTGCAGTAAACATTTTAGAAACTGGGTAGAAAGGTTTTTAGGCAGCTCACAGAGTTCAGGTAGAGTCCAGGCATGTATCATAAGACATGAGCAACCCACATGCTGAAAGAACTGTATGCTGAGAAATGTTTTCCTCCTCTTTCAGCAAAAACATCATGCCAATGGGAAATTCTGCTGGAACCACAAATAGTGGTCCAAAAAACAAAAGGAACAATGTTATAGTTTTGGATGGTCACAATTGACTGGGAACATGTATAGTGTCATAGCCATCTTTATTATACAGTATTTCTAAATTCTTCTCACTTGCTTGAGTTTTCTGGGCTGTATTTTACCTGGCTGAGTAGAGGAAGTGATAAGTGCTGCAGTGCCCAGAAGGAAATCTCAAGCTCGGTGAATTGGAAATGTCAGTTAAATACTTGTGCAATTCTGTGTACTAAGAATTCCTATGGGAGTTCTATCTGACCTCCAAATCTGATTTATAATGTCAATACCATTATTTGTTTCTATGGTCACTGGCACTAATAGTTTCTGTTAAACTGATGTAACTAGATGTGGGCTGCATCTAAACCTACCATTCATTATATACATGCTTTGGGCATGTCAAGCCATTTATGAGTAATATTACTCTACTTTGTATCAGATCAAATTTTAAAGAAAAAAGAAGTACCACTTAGATCTTAAAAATATCTAAATCTAGATGTTAATAGCATAAGAAAGGGTTAAAACCCCATTTAAATATTGGAGTCCCATTATTGACATTTCCCTTGATCTCAATCCAACAGGAAGTCAGAGAAATGTTCTGCAAAGTGAGGGGAAAACCCCTCTTAAGCTGGATACACACTATACGATCTTCTTTAGATTTTTTCTTTTATATTTACCAAAACCATGTAATATGAGGTTAAATTTAAACACTTTCAATTTGTGTTCAATCAGGCAGGCCCTTGCGCTACATAGTTGAAGGTAAATCTAAAGGAAATCAAACAACAAAAGTTGTATAGTGTGTATCCAACTTAAGATTGTTGTCATCGGGATAGATGTTCCCACTAACAGATTTCCCTTCACCTCCTGTTATGGTGACAACTGTAAACATTTTGATTCCCCATCACCGTCTGTCCCTCTGACAATGGGTTTAACCTGCCATTCATTATATCACTAGTGTACTCCAGGGACAAGTACCTATTATACATCTTCTTTTGCTTGCTGTCAATTTTTTTTTCATCCAGAGTGGCTTCATTGATCAGCTAATTTGCATGTTGGTCAAAAACAGAACTGCTATTAAAAATAATATACATTTTTTTTAAAACCAAATCTCTTCCTCCCTTCTTCACTAAATGCACTGAATTATCAGCATGCATTGAGCTTTTTCCTCACAATATACCGCAGTGTGTTGGCTGTCTGTAATAAGAAATGAAAGTTATAATAGATTCTTTATTGCAGAGAGCAATGATGCATCACTTTCATAACTCTAATTAAAAATGTTGTTTCTTTTCTTGATGGGCAAAGCACAGCATTCAAGCTATGCTTTCTGTGAGCTTAGGAACTTTTGCCAAGATAACACCTTGTTAAAAGTCAAACTACAGGGATCAAAGTGATCGATCTCCTCCATCCATGCATCATGTTTCATCTGCAGGGGATACCGATGCTCATTCAGGCTCCTGTCAGCCCCTCAATCATCCAAACAAGAGGAAAAAAATGGAATCCAGTCTTTGATCATCTATATGTCTTTATTTCTTCTCCGGCTTACATACAAGGCACAACAGAGGTGCTAACATGTTTTGAACAATGTGGTCTTACTCATAGCTATGGGTAAGGCCACCACCACTGTCATGCCTTGTATGTAAGCTGGAGAACATGTAAAGATATATGGAGGATCAAAGACCAGGCGCTGTTTTTTTCCTTTTACCTAGTTAAGACTGTGCAGACTGATCCTGTCATCCTGATCATGGCTTCACTGACTAGTAATTTGTTGACCTAGAACAATCTTGTAGCTAGTAAGATCTAAAAAAATACCAAATTTCTGTTCTCACAAGATTGAATGTGCCTAACCATGAGCCCAAGCATCAAATGATTGTTATTAGAAAGGTGACATACAGATCCACGTTAAAGACTACCCCCACAGCTGCTTATATTTGCCTTTTATTCACTGCTCCATTTACCTAAGGAGGCAAAGTTACATACTTGGTATATCAGGGTAATGGAGAGCATGTGACACACTCCCCTTCCTCCGTAGTGACAGCAGTAGTGCCTGGCTATTGGTTGCTTAAGCAGCCGCCACTTCACATGGGCATGAGGAGAACATGCTTAGCTTTGAGTAAACGAAAAGTAATTATTTGTAAGGAACAAAAGGCCGAATTAAGCAGCAGAAGAGCAAAGGGAAGGTAAGTATAAACAACTGCGATGGCTAAAATTAATGTAAACTTGATATTTTGACCCTGCACCTTTTACTTTGCCTTGTATAGTCAAAGAACAGGTTCAGTTTGAAGTAAATCTTTCCTACCAGAAATATGAGGGTCACCATTGCTAACCTCCTTCTGGAAATTATCACCCTGGATGCTATGCTGATGCTCGTGTATCAATATTTTCTGAATCACCAATCCAGAAAAAGTATGCTTATTAGCTAAGTGATTATAAAGTCACAGTATCTTACCTTTATACATGTTCTTTCCTAATAACTAAGAAGTTATTGAAAACAAAGGACCATGCAACTAGCATTTTCATAAAGAGAGGGCAGCAGTGCCTACATTATTATTTCATGACATATTTTTTTTTAAGACATAGTAAATCAGGTACACCACAGTAGAAACCATTATAGAAGTGTCTGTGGGAAGCCTGTGTCAGGAGCAGTTCAGCCTGTTATCCAGACAATAGATGCATGTTTGCTCAGTTATGGGCCTTCTAGCCGCAGCTGCAAGCAATAACGTCTTGAAATTGAAATCGTACCTGTAAATATACAAGCAAGAATAGCTGGATATCATCTGTTCATTTACGGACACAAAGAAAAAGAAGGGAGGAAATATACTAAACTACTTTAACCACTTTAATACACACATATATATATATATATATATATATATATATATATATATATATATATATATATTACACCAGAATCAACTTATTCTACAAGCATAGGATTAGGATTGTACTCTGCATGAAACCAAACACCAGGTAAAAATTATTGGGTACTTTTCACTTGCACTCATTTCTTTTATTGTAGCAACATGTCTGTTTGTAATATCTGTGCTGTAAATACATTCTTGCAAAGTTTTTCTTAAAACATTTTTTTTATTAAGTTTGGCGCTTTCCATATATAGTACTTGGACCATTAAGCACAAGCTGATGGCTGCAGTAGCAGCCTGTGCTGGTTTTACTCAGCCAGCCAGCTTCTGGCTTGAAAATTAAAGTCATGCTGTAGCTGTAATGCCCCGTACACACGAGAGGAATTAAGTCTGACAGACCTCCAAAGGAGTTCCGCCGGAGTTCCGCTGGAGTTCCGACGGAGTTCTGGCGGACTTTTCGACCGAACGGACTTGACCACACACCATCACACCAAACTCCGACGGAGTCGAACGTGATGACGTACGACTGGATTCGACGTAGGAAGTTCATAGACAGTAGCCAATAGCTGCCCTAGCGTCAGTTTTAGTCCGTCGGAGTAGCACACACACGAGCGGATTTTTCAAAGGGGACCGGGTCCGGCGGAGTTCCGTCGGGAAAATTTAAAGCATGCTTCATTTCTAAAGTCCGTCAGACTTTAGCTTCGCTAAAGTCCGTTGCAGCCCACACACGATCGGATAGTCCGCCGGACTCAGTCCGTCGGAGTTTGGATGTCGAAAAGTCCGCTCGTGTGTACGGGGCATAAGACCCCATTCACACCTGAGCGTTTTGTAGCTTGAAGCCTGAAGCTACAAAACGCTAGAGGGGAAAAATTATATTATTCTCAATGGAGATGGTTCACATCTCCACTACATGTCGCCTGAAGCCGAACGCCTGAAGCTCAAACAAGTTCCAGACCCTTTTTTGTCGCTCGAATTGAGCAGATTTGGGCGTTTTTCTTCTTTTAACATTGGTGACCTTTTGCCCTGCACAAAATCGCGGCAAATCACGGTAAAAAACGCAGTAAAAACGCAGTGAATCGCGGTAAAAAAACGTAGCAAAAAACGCTTGAAAATGCTACGCTCAGGTGTGAATGCAGCCTAAAGCCGCTGATCACTTTCATGGTGCGGGCAGCACAGTGTTACCACAACATGTGGTTCCCAGGCTCAATGAATTAGTCACTTCCCATTTCAGATCGTCCTTTTCCTGGCTTGTACAGCCAGGGGAACATCTATCCAAGCAGATCTGTGCTCAGTTACATTATATTACATCTACTAGAACCCTGATATCTCCATAAATGGTACTTGTCATCTGCCCAATGCAAAAGCAAATACAGGCCCAGGTTGTTTCATGGATGGCTAGAATTGCTTGACTTTACTACCAAAAGGTTTGTATTATTTGGTAAATCATCAACAATCCCATTCCTGGACCTAAAAAAGTCCAATCTCATATACAAAAATGCATCTAGGGATCCAGGGTTTGTAGGTTTGCCCACAAGATGTTGTATGTCCTCAAATAAGTGAATTGGGGGCCAATTAACCCAACTCAATGTCAGTATTTAAATTGCACACATTCCTGAATGAAGCTTTAGGAGTAGCAACAACCAGCTGGAACTGGAGATATCATAGATCAAATGTACATATTTGCCAGCACGCCATGGATCACTGAATAGTGTCCAAATCTTTATGGAAGAACGAACACATCTCAGAGGACCTAGTGCAATGTTTCAGAGCAGCAGACTGATTCTTTCATCAGGCATAAAATAATCATCAATCTGGGGGAAGAAGGGTTACAGATGCCCATCTAGAATTTTGCTTTGCTTGAAATCTCAAGGAGGGTTGGGTCTCCCAGATCTTTGGAGCTATTATCTGGCAGCACAATTGTCACAAATTTCTCTAATGTTCTCCAAAGGCCCAAAACCGGATGGGCTTTCTATGGAAAGGAAAGCTGTCCCCCTTCACACGATCGACTTCCTTCTGTGGTGTGATCCGAAAGTGCGACCGGCCATTATGTCTCCTACCCTATCCCACTCTGTAGCGCTTTGCTCGAAGATATTTACACGTAACACTTTGACCTCCCCTTTGAAACCGCTGGCCCACTTATTTCACAATGCAAATTTCCCTCCGGGGTTAAATATTCAGGCTTTCAAATGGTGGACTGACAAAGGGCTATACTGCATAGGCCACTTCCTTTCTCCTGTGGGTCCCCTGTCCCTTTCCCACTGTAGAAAGAAACTGGAAATGCCAGATACGGAATTATTCAGATTCTCCCAAATATCTCATTTTTTAAAATCCATTTGGTCAGATCAACTGACACCCCCCTCCATCACACCTTACGAACAATGGTGTGTTAACACTTCAGACCAGAAAGGCGGCATCTCTCTGATTTACACAGCCCTCCTGACAAGTGTGGGAAAGCTGACGTACGCTCAGGCCTGGGAGGAAGACACGGACAGTTCATGGTCCCTGACCGAGTGGTTCCAGGCATCTGCACGTTCATTCAAAGGTATTTGTAATATCTCATTAATAGAAGCCAGCTTAAAAATATTATTCCGGTGGTATTATGTCCCCTCTAGATTGGCACGGATTTACCCAGGTACTTCACCCCTATGCTTTAGGGGCTGCGAGCTGGAGGGCACAATGATGCATATTTGGTGGACCTGCCCTCGCATCCGTCCATTTTGGCAGAAAATCTTTCACACTATTAGCATAGTATCCAATACCACTGCACATAATAACCCAAATGTGGCTCTCCTTAACCAATACATCCCCAACATAACCAAACATCAACAGAAACTAGCCTTCTTTATCTTTTTGGGAGCTAAAACTACGATAGCGAAAGCCTGGAAGAAGCCTTCAGTCTCCTTCCAGTGTTGTAGAAGGAAAATCTCTTGGATTATGTCGCAGGAACACCTAGTGGCTAAATCGCATGATAAGGTGGAGAGTTTTTACGCAACCTGGGATCCCTGGGCTACTTATTGCAACTTACCCCTTAGACCAGGTTTGTAGTTTTGATTCTGGATCCACGAGTCCTACCCTCTCTGTCACTATCCTCCTTTTCGCTCTTTCCTTTCAAACGTTTCTTCTTTCTTCTCTTGAGATGTGCTCGTCCCTCCCTCTCTATTCGTTCTACAAAACCTGTTACAGCACCCACGCACACTATGTGGTAAGTGGCGGGTTGAGGGGTTACAGTCCGACCTCCTACCTTTCTGTATTTGTTATACAGATTGTCTACCTCTGCTTCAGGTGCCCGGGAAACCCGTTGTGTGGACAAACTTTTCCAGAGGGGGACGGCTTTAGTTGATGGTTCGGGGGTGGTCCTTGGGATTTCTAGGCTCTCACACAGCTAGCTCCCATTGGGATGGGGGAGCCTGGACTCTCGGGGGTTACCCTGGGGTCTTATACTAGATTCCCCGCTTCTGTTACTCTTGCATTTATTATACTTCTGGTTTTCTGGGTCGAGTTGCTCTGAGCTGGAAGGGTTCCACCTGACAGACCAGACCACAATGCGGGTTTTCATTAATACGTTGTGTTATCCACAGTGTTTGGCTGATTCACTATGTTCTTTTTGTTTTAATAGCACTACCTACACCTGTCTGGATGTACATGTGTACTGGTTTACTTTTTGTTATACGATTCTTCATTATATTTGAGTCATTGTTATTCCGTATAACTCTGAAATTACAATAAATTATTCTTAAAGTAAAAAAAAAAAAAAAAAAAAAATAATCATCAAATACTTAAAGAAGGGATCTTGCGCAGATCCGAAACATTCCGTTCCATAAAAAAGATTTGGATGCTATTTGATGATCCGTAGTGTGCTAGCGAATATGTGCATTTAATTAACCCAACTGTCACAAATTTAATCCACTACTTACAAACCAGACTAGATACGCATTAAATCTCAGATGGGTATTCCTCATCCCATGGATTTCTTACTGTGGTTGTCTCTGAAACAATGCAGAACAATTTCATGCCCTGCACTTTTGCTCTTTCTACATTTGGACACCTCTTGCAAGCTATTTACTCTCAAATCCCACACATTTCATTGGTTTAGCTTTAAATAACCCAGCAATTCTGCGGTGGTTGCAAACCCCAACTGTGTAAGTGGTGGCTGGACAAAGGTTTATACCGCATAGGACATTTCCCTAATCATATAGGAGTTCAGACTTGAAAATTATTTCTCTGAAACCTTCAAATATCCTCTCTGAAACTTTTCACTTGAACCAAATTATACATTTGCTAAATACTGTCAAAAACGAGATAAATGACATCACTACAAGATCTCCTTTTGAAAACAGATGTATGCAAGACCTGAAGCAAAGAGGTGGCATTTCAGTGCTGTACCAGTTGCTCTCTACCATTTAAAACACGTTACCTTGCAGGCAAGCTGGGTAGGCAGATTTCTTCATGGACTACCAGAATACATAAGTCAGTACTTAATATGACCCTCATTAAATCTAATTTTCTCACTAGAATCACAAGTATCTACCCCAAGGCCTCCCCATCCTGTTTCAGAGCATGCAGAAAATTCATATCTGGTTGACCTGCCCTTTCATATCTGGTGGATAAGCATATACACAGTTTCAAACATTATTTGTTCCCAGGCCTGTCCACAAAGCCTGTTAAATAAATGGTTGCAGATATTTCTGGTACTCTCTGGTACTCATATTCTACATTTTATGGCTGTGAAAATATCCATTGCTAATGGATTTACATTATATGCTCCCCTGTTTGAGCTCAATAATATGGGTGAGGCAGATCCTTGACTGGGAGGAAGGTTTTCTTTCTTTTCTCTTTTCTTTCTATTGTTCCTATCTTTAAACTGTCACACTATTTATTGTTTGATATGATTAACTAAGGATTGAAACAGTTGAGGCATTATACAAAAAAATTGCTTGCGATAAGTCTCTGAGTCTGTGGTGATCTCCCCGGATCTCAAGCTTCTTTTTGTTCCTTGGGTACAAGCTGACATGCCTGAACTTAAGCCTTAACTCCTATTACTTAGTTTGACTTAATGGCCTCTTATCTTGCCTTTCCTAAATACATTTGCATTATTTTTCTTCTTTATTTTAGAAGCACCAAAAATGTAAGACCAACAGACATACAGTATGTTTGTAAAATTTCTTTATCAACGACCCTAGTCATTTTTCTCCCTAAACTTCCTTGATTTCCAGAACCTTTTTTTTTCGTTTTTGGTCTTGCACATTTTACCTATCCATCATACACCTATATATCATTTTTTGGGACAGATAGGGGTATTTTCTAGCAGCAATTTTGGAAACATCAATTTTTTTCTTGCCTTTTATTGGAATTATATTCAGCAGTTAGAAATTAGAAATAAAATGCATTTTCCTGCAATTTTTCCCAACACTACTTTTACATAATTTTGCACAACTCCATATATTTACCACAACATATAATCAACACAGTCTTCTGATTAAAATGATATCACAGTGTGACATGTATGTGATGTAGCAGGACTTCACTCAACCTAAATGTATGCTTTTTACATTAGGACAGGTTCATTCTCCAGGTGTCTATATGGGGCGCCAAAACATTAGAAGCCCAGGGGCTGATTATTTTAGCTCCTGGAATTAGCAGTGGACCCCAGCAATCAGTGATCACCATGATTTTCATATTTTTTTCCTTGTTTCCTTGTTCCTCTATATTTTTATGACAGTAGTTCACAAACAGATTTTTGCTCTGCCTTTTTTGGTATCTGTATGTTAAAAACTTGTTGGAAGACTACTGAGATAAAAAAAATTACAGTTTAACTTGCCAGAGATTTTATTCTTCTGTACAATTCTGTATAGGGTGACATACTGTGCTGTACTTTGCTAAACTGTGCTTTAAATGTTTGTACTGGTTCCCATGGTAGCTTCTGGCATCACATGATTTTATTTTGGCAATTCTATCCCCTAGAACTTCAATGGGGTTTTATGCAAACTTTGCAAACTTCAAACTTAAATTGATTGTAAACCTATTTTTTTATTTTTTTTAATACCAAATATGTTATACCTTCTACTTGATGCAATGTTTTTGCACAGAGCAGCCCTGATCTTAGTTTTATCAGGGCCCCGTCAGCGCTCCTGGCTCCTCTGCTCCTCGGTGTGCCACCATAAATATCTGCTTTCTATTGTGGCACAATTGCTGGCTCCACTCCAAGCTGTGCTGCCTATATCTATATACACAGACAGTGTGGCTTGGCCCCACCCCCTGCTTCCTCGTGACAGGATTTGATTGACTGCAGCAGGAGGTTTATTCCAAGCATCAAGTACTCTTTCGACAAAATAATACATTCTAAAGCAAGCCATATATTCTACAATTTTCTTTCCTTCAATGGCAGATTCAAGGATAAAAAAAAAATTGCTTGATTCCCCCATCAACACAGTCAATGCAGCTTTATTGTATTCTGACAGCGGGAAGTTTCCCAGCCATCAGAATACAATGATCAATGCTAGCTGCTACTGGCAGTGATCACACAAAAAAAAAAAAAAAATAACAGCTGGTTGTACTGCAGTCAGTTGATGGATCAACTTCAGTACAACCATGTATCATATGTTTTATCCCCCAAACTTTTCACTATTTTTGTTGTCCGTCTCTGGACTCATTCTATCTTGTCAAAATCATTTTGTAAATGAGATTTCCAGAACTGGATATAGTATTTTAAATGAAGCATACATAAATGTCTATATATAAATGTCTATATAGGGGAATCAGGGCCTCCTTTCTCTTGATGGTTATCGTTCTATATACCTCCAAAATCTAGCACTGGAGAATGAGAGACACTTGAGGGAGATACAGTGCCTTGAAAAAGTATTCACACCCCTTGAAATTTTCCACATTTTGCCACGTTACAAACAAAAACGTAAATGTATTTTATTGGGATTTTAATGTAATAGACCAACACAACGTGGCACATAATTGTGAAATGGAAGGAAAATGATAAATGATTTTCAAATGTTTTGTACAAATAAATATCTGAAAAGTGTGGCATGCATTTGTATTAGGCCCCCTTTACTTTGATACCCATAACTAAAATCTAGTGGAACCAATTGCCATCAGAAGTCACATAGTTGGTAAATAGCATCCACCTGTGTGCAATTTATTTTCAGTGTAAAATACAGCTGTTCTGTGAAGCCCTCGGAGGTTTGTTAAAGAACCTTAGTGAACAAACAGCATAATGAAGGCCAAGGAACACACCAGACAGGTCAGGGATAAAGTTGTGGAGAATTTTAAAGCAGGGTTAGGTTATACAAAATATCCCAAGTTTTGAACATCTCAGAGAACACTGTTCAATCCATCATCCAAAAATAGAAAGAGTATGGCACAACTGCAAACGTACCAATACATGGCCGTCCACCTAAACTGACAGGCCGAGCAAGGAAAGCATTAATCAGAGAAGCAGCCAAGAGGCCCATGATAACTCTGGAGGAGCTGCAGAGATCCAGAGCTCAGGTGGGAGAATCTGTAATGCACTCCACAAATCTGGCCTTTATGGAAGAGTGGCAAGAAGAAAGCCATTGTTGAAAGAAAGCCATAAGAAGTCCCATTTGCAGTTTGCGAGAAGCCATGTGAGGGACACAGCAAACATATGGAAGAAGGTGCTCTGGTCAGATGAGACCAAAATTGAACTTTTGTCCTAAAAGTAAAATGCTATGGGTGGTGGAAAAAGAACACTGCACATTACCCTGAACACACCATCCTCACCGTGAAACATGGTGGTGGCAGCATCATGTTGTGGGGATGCGTTTCTTCAGCAGGGACATGGAAGCAGGATCAGAGTTGATGGGAAGATGGATGGAGCCAAATACAGGGCAATCTTAGAAGAAAACCTGTTAGAGTCTGCAAAAGACTCGAGTCTGGGGCAGAGGTTCACCTTCCACCAGGACAGCGACCCTAAAGATACAGCCAGAGCTGCAATGAAATGGTTTAGATCAAAGCATGTCCATGTGTTAGAATGGTCCAGTCCAAGTCCAGACCTAAATTCAATTGAGAATCTGTGGCATGACTTGAAAATTACTATTCACAGATGCTCTCCATCCAATCTGACAGAGCTTGAGCTATTTTGCTACATGAGCAAAAATGCACTCTTTAGATGTGGAAAGCTGGTAGAGACATCTTGCCGCTGTAATTGCAGCAAAAGGTAGATTTACAAAGTATTGACTCGGGGGGGGGGGGGGGGGGGCTGAATACAATGGCACGCCACACTTTTCACATATTTATTTGTAAAACATTTTTAAACCATTTATCATTTTCTTTGCACTTCACAATGATGTGCTTCTTTGTGTTGATCGATCACATAAAATCCCAATAAAATACATTTATGTGGAAAATTTCAAGGGGTATGAATACTCTTTCAAGACACTGTATCTCCCTCAAGTATCTCTCATTCTTTGATTGTAAAAAAACAGAGGCACCCTTGAGTAGGGATGAGCTGAACACCCCCCCCCCCCCCCAGTTCGGTTCGCACCAGAACTTTCGAACGGACCGAAAATTTGTACGGACTTTAGAACCCCATTGAAGTCTATGGGACTCGAACGGTCGAAATTAAAAGTGCTAATTTTAATGGCTAATATGCAAGATACTGTCCTAAAAAGGGTTTGGGGACCTGGCTCCTGCCCCAGGGGACATGGGTCAATGCCTAAAATGTTTTTAAAAATGGCCGTTTTGGCAGGAGCACTGATTTTAATGACGATTAAAGTGAAAAAAAGTAAAATATTCCTTTAAACATCGTGCCTGGGGGGTGTCTATAGTATGCCTGTGAAGTGCCATGTGTTTCCCATGTTTAGAACAGTCCCTGCACAAAATGGCATTTAATGGAAAAAAAGTCATTTCAAACTGCTTGTGTTTTTTATGTAATATCTGGTTCCGGCAATATGGATGAAAATCATTGAGAAAAATGGCATGGGTAGCCCCCCCTGCCCATTACCATCCCCTTTGGGTCTTGTACGGATATTAAGGGGAACCCCGTACCCATATTTAAAAAAGGAAAGACGTGGGGCCCCCAGGCCCTATATACTCATAACAGCAGTATACAGGCGGTGCAAACAAGACAGGGACTGTGTAGATTTGTTGTGTTAAGTAGAATCTGTGTGTCATTTTGAACTGGTAAATTTTTAAATTGTAGCTCCAGTCAAAAAATCTATTTTTAAGCTTTTTGGAAAACATAGGGAAGGGTTATCACCCCTGTGTAATTTGTTTTGCTGTCCGTCTTTTTTCATCTCACTTCCTGTTGTCTCCTTCCGTTTGCAAGTAGGAGACATTTGTAAGTTGGATGTTTGAAAGTAGGGGCCTGCCCTATATGCTCTGCAGAAATGGCGGAACAAGGTGTTGGTGTTGCCACAACATTGTAAGCCCTCAAAGTGACTCTTGGTGGGCGCTGGAGCGCCCTGCTGTGAACGATTATATCAAGAATTGTAATTACATGCCATTGTTCAACAGTGGTAGAAAAATTGACCTTTGGTGGTTGTGGTGCTGGTGCCACAACACTATAAGTCCTCACAGTTACTCTGGGTGGGCACAGGAACGGGCCCTCCTTTGAAATATTATATCAAGAATTGCAATTACATGCCCCTGTTAAACAGGGGCTGAAAAATTGGGTTGCTGGCACTGGTGCTGGTGCCACGACACTGAAACCTCTCCCATATACTCTAGTTGTGGTGCAGGAATGAGCCCTGCTACAAAGCATTGCATCAAAAATTGTAATTAAACGCCCCTGTTAAACAGGGGCAGAAAAATTGAGTGTTAGGCACTGGTGCTGGTGCCACGACACTGCAACCTCTCCCATATACTCTAGTTGTGGTGCAGGAATGAGCCCTGCTGCAACACATTGCATCAAAAATTGTAATTAAACGTCCCTGTTAAACAGGGGCTGAAAAATTGGGCTTTGGTGGTTGTGGTGCTGGTGTCACAACACTATAAGTCCTCACAGTTACTCTGGGTGGGCACAGGAATGGGCCCTCCTGTGGAATATTATATTAAGAATTGTAATTACATGCCCCTGTTAAACAGGGGCTGAAAAATTGGGCTGCTGGCACTGGTGCTGGTGCCACAACACTGAAACCTCTCCCATATACTCTAGTTGTGGTGCAGGAATGAGCCCTGCTGCAACGCATTGCATCAAAAATTGTAATTAAACGTCCCTGTTAAACAGGGGCTGAAAAATTGGGCTTTGGTGGTTGTGGTGCTGGTGTCACAACACTATAAGTCCTCACAGTTACTCTGGGTGGGCACAGGAATGGGCCCTCCTGTGAAATATTATATCAAGAATTGTAATTACATGCCCCTGTTAAACAGGGGCTGAAAAATTGGGCTGCTGGCACTGGTGCTGGTGCCACGACACTGAAACCTCTCCCATATACTCTAGTTGTGGTGCAGGAATGAGCCCTGCTACAAAGCTATGCATCAAAAATTTTAATTAAACGCCCCTGTTGAACAGGGGCAGAAAAATTGGGCCTTAGGCACTGGTGCTGGTGCCACGACACTGCAACCTCTCCCATATACTCTAGTTGTAGTGCAGGAATGAGCCCTGCTGCAAAGCATTGCATCCAAAATTGTAATTAAACACCCCTGTTAGACAGGGGCAGGAAAATTGGGCCTTGGGCATCACCCAGAACCAAAAATGTTCTTCCAACATATCAGCAGAGGAGGAAGAGGATAGACAATCAACATAACAGGACAGTCACTCAGCATCAGCATAGGCAGTCTTAAAGGGATGTGATATTTAAAAAAAATTATTCGGTTACATCAGCTTCAGGTGCTTGGTAGCTGTGGGTGATCCAAGACTGATTCATCTTGATGAAGGTCAGTCGAGTCAGTGGACAGGTGCACCCTGTGATCGGTAACAAAGCCACCAGCAGTACTAAAGGTGCGTTCCGAAAGAACGCTGGATGCAGGACAGGCCAGTAGCTCAATTGCATACTGTGCAAGCTCTGGCCAGTGATCCATCCTCAAGACCCAGTAAGCCAGAGGATTTTCGGTGGGAAAGGTGGGAAAGGTGTCCAAGTCTGACCTTGCCCCTAGGTATTCCTGCACCATGTAAATCAGACCTTTGTAACCTCCCAGTCTCTGGGAACACGTTGCACAGACCTTTCTGCAAGGCCTCCCGGAGATGTCTCATCCTCTGCTCCCTCTCCCTAAGGTCGACAACCTTACCCTTGTACCGCGGATCAAGGAGAGTGGCCAGCCAGTAATGGTCCCTCTCCTTGATCCGAATAAAGAAAATCAGCAATTGGGTAGTGTATATTGTGCTGGAGGCACACACAACACCCACTAACTCCTGCAGTTGGCAGATGGCTCAATTAGAGAAGAGCTATATAGGTGGATATAACGGTGTATACTGTGGTCAGGGCACACAGACAGCACGCACAATCCTTTACAACTGACTGCAAGCTCTATTAAAAAAGAGCAATATAGCTAGCTATATAGGTGGATATAATGGTGTATACTGCGGTCAGGGCACGCAGACAGCGCACACAATCTCCTACAAGTGACTGCAAGCTCTATTAAAAAAGAGCAAGATAGCTAGCTATATAGGTAGATATAACAGTGTATACTGCGGTCAGGGCACGCAGACAGCATGCACACAGCACGCACAATCTCCTACAACTGACTGCAAGCTCTATTAAAAAAGAGCAATATAGCTAGCTATATAGGTGGATATAACGGTGTATACTGCGGTCAGGGCACGCAGACAGCACGCACAATCTCCTACAACTGACTGCAAGCTATATTAAAAAAAGAGCAAGATAGCTAGCTATATAGGTGGATATAGCAGTGTATACTGCGGTCAGGGCAAGCAGACAGCACGCACAATCTCCTACAACTGACTGAAATCTCTATTAAAAAAGAGCAATATAGCTAGCAATATAGGTGGATATAACGGTGTATACTGCGGTCAGGGCACGCAGACAGCACGCACAATCTCCTACAACTGACTGCAAGCTCTATTAAAAAAGAGCAATATAGCTAGCTATGTAGGTGGCTATAACGGTGTATACTGTGGTCAGGGCACGCAGACAGCACGCACAATCTCCTACAACTGACTGCAAGCTCTATTAAAAAAGAGCAATATAGCTAGCTATATAGGTGGATATAACGGTGTATACTGCGGTCAGGACACGCAGACAGCACGCACAATCTCCTACAACTGACTGCAAGCTCTATTAAAAAAGAGCAAGATAGCTAGTTATATAGGTGGATATAACAGTGTATACTGCGGTCAGGGAACGCAGACAGCACGAATGGTGTATACTGTGTTGAAGGTACACAGAACACCCACTAACTCCCACAGATGCCAACACACTACACAAGGCCGCCGCGCTGGCGGCCTTATATAGTGTGGGGCGTGTACTACACAGCCTGAGCTATGATTGGCCACAGGCATCCTACCTTTAGCCAATCATGGCTCTCCTTGCTGGCGGCGCTGTGATTGGCCAAGCATGCGGGGTCACAGTGCATGCTTGGCCAATCATGAGCCAGCAATGCACTGCGATGGCGCAGTGCATTGTGGGCCGTGAGCGCCACACGAATTTGTCGCAAACGGCCCATAAAGTTCGGTATTCGCCGAACGGGCAAACAGCCGATGCCTATCCCTACCCTTGAGCATCCAAAGGACAGGATTAAAGCAGTGCATGCAGCAGTGAACAGCGAGTGTGACCTAACCTGGGGGGGGGGGGGACTTAAGGGCATGATATGCCTTTTATTTCTGTGCCCCAGTCAAAAGTCTCACAGACACATATAAACCTCAGCACAATAAATATATATGTATATATATATATATATATATATATATATATATATATATATATATATATATATATTTAAATCTTCCATTACATATGGTTTTGTGCACACTGAAAATAGACAGAGCTAACACTTTGTTTGAGCTTACCTTATAGAATAACTTCATTAAAATAGTCAGGGACTGCTTAGCAACCAGCATCTGTTGAGACAATCCAAACTTAGGTGAGAGGTATGTAGAGTATGATATAGTGGATATAATGCAGGAGTCTGTAAGGCAAAGTGTAGGGATCAGACATACGTAATGCACAGAGTGCTGCAGTCAGTGCCTGGTTAAGGATACATAACACAGAGTATACGGCCCAGGAGGATGCAATGCACAGTATACAGGGGAGAGGAGTGTGTAATGCATAGTAGGGGTCAGGAGTATAAAACAAAAAGAGTGCAGGAGTCAGGGGTGGGTAATGCACAGTGTGCGGGTAAGGAGCATGCAGAATTACTCCCCTTACAAACAATATTTTCCCCCCACTTTACCCTTTCAGCGAAAACCCCCCATAAAATCCAGCACTAATCTGGAGGCCCACCTCAACCCCCCCAAACAGAAATCCTCTCCACCTCCCAGCACAAATTACCGCCCCCCAAACTTCCCCTTGCAGCACAAATCCTCTCCCCAGTTTCTCCCTCACAGCACAAATCCCCCTCCCCGAAATCTCCCTTCTAGTACAGATCTTCCCCTCATCCCCCAACCAGCAGAAACCCCCCTCTTCTTTACCATAACCCCCCCCCCCCCCCAATATTATCTTCCACTTTGAGCTTCTCTGTAACAACACCATCCCCCCTTGCAAACAATCCTATTCACTTTCCTGCACAAATCCTCTTCATCCACCCTCTCATTCATTTCTTCCAACACAAATCCTCTCTCCTCTTCTAGCACAAATCCCACCCCCACACAAATTTCCCCCAGGTCAAATCCTCTCACTTTTCTTGCACAAATCCTCCCCCCAACTCCCTCCCTCCCACATTCTAACACAAATTGTCCTCATGCACACTGCCCATTTGCCTAGCTCCTCTAAAAGCCTTTGTTCCTGGCAGGAAGTAGCAGCTGAAAGAATATGCCTAAAGCAACATTTTGCCCACACATTTAGGTGCGCAAAGAATTTGGGTGTTCATTCATTCTACTGAACAAAATATTAAAATATTATGACAATTTAAATGAATAAGCACTCAAGATTTAAACACACCTAGCATGTAGATGCATTTACACCCATTTACAGGCGTTTTGGTGCATCAGGAGTTTTTTCTGCTCAAATGCTCCTCTCTTGAATGTCCAGGTGATATTTTTTTCAGCCTCTAAACACTCTTCTTCTAATATTCCTCTAAATGCCTATGTGCCTATGTGCCTATGTGTGCATGGTCATATAGATTAACATAAGTGCATTTAAAGTCTGAAAAAAAAAGTCAAACACTTGTAAAAGTGCCATCCTCTCCCCTCCCAAATCGCCACCCAGAACAAATTACTCCTTCTCCCCCCAATCACTCCTCCCAGCATAAATCCTCCAGCACAATTTTTAATAATTGTTAACTTAATGACTTTATTTTTTAAATTCATTAAATATCAATACAATTTGATTTAGCAGCCATACATTTAGCAAGTTTTCTATTTAAAAAATTGGATTATGTCATCTTGAAAATGATGTTACCTAGTAACACATTGTACAAGCACATGATGAATAATCAATACATTATAGGAGCACATATGTTTGCTTGATAATTCCTGTAAACAATGTTAAAGATCTCTACGGTTATTCACTGCTAGACATGAGTGAACCCTACAAAATCTGTCATTCAAGTTTTGTTCCCTTTTAATCTATTATATTTATCCGTGGGATTTCTTTGTTTAAGTGGACCTAGTATCAGATATAAATATTTGCATGGTACGTGGATGTATGCTAAGTAATGTATAAGGCCTCATGCACACGAGACGCAGATGAAACCTCTGTTAAAAAAAAGCTGAAACGCGCGTTTAGAAACGCGCGTTTTGCCGCGTTTGCATGCCGCGTTTAGACGCGTTTGCGTTTAAACGCGTTTATAAAGATAACATCATGTAGACCCTCCCCAAGCTCTCAAAGCATTTTTTTTAACTATTTCTGCTATTTTGATCAGAGTGAGCAGCAGCAGCATAGAGAGCAGTTGTACACTTGCATTTGCCGTGTCACTTGCCACGGCACCTGCCACAAGTTGTGGATTGTCCACTTGCCACGTCACTTGCCACAAGTTGGGGATTGTCCACTTGCCACATCACCTGCCACGTCACCTGCCACAAATTGTGGATTGTCCACTTGCCACGTCACTTGCCACATCACCTGCCACGTCACTTGCCACGAGATGTGGATTGTCCACTTTCCACGTCATCTGCCATGCCACCTGCCACAAGCTGTGGATTGTCCACTTGCCACGTCACCAGCCACATCACCTGCCACAAGTTGTGGATTGTCCACTTGCCACGTGACTTGCCACATCACCTGCCACGTCACTTGCCACATCACCTGCCACAAGTTGTGGATTGTCTACTTGCCGTGTCACTTGCCACATCACCTGCCACGTCACTTGCCACGTCACCTGCCACAAGTTGTGGATTGTTCACTTGCCACGTCACCTGCCACGTCACCTGCCACAAGTTGTGGAGTGTCCACTTGCCACGTCACTTGCCACAAGCTGTGGATTGTCCACTTGCCACATCACTTGCCACATCACCTGCCACGTCACTTGCCACGTCACCTGCCACAAGTTTTGGATTGTCCACTTGCCACGTCACTTGCCACGTCAGCTGCCACGTCACTTGTCACGAGATGTGGATTGTCCACTTTCCACGTCATCTGCCATGCCACCTGCCACAAGCTGTGGATTGTTCACTTGCCACAAGCTGTGGATTGTCCACTTGCCACATCACTTGCCACGTCACCTGCCACGTCACTTGCCACGTCACCTGCCACAAGTTTTGGATTGTCCACTTGCCACGTCACTTGCCACGTCAGCTGCCACGTCACTTGCCACGAGATGTGGATTGTCCACTTTCCACGTCATCTGCCATGCCACCTGCCACAAGCTGTGGATTGTCCACTTGCCACATCACCAGCCACATCACCTGCCACAAGTTGTGGATTGTCCACTTGCCACGTGACTTGCCACATCACCTGCCACAAGTTGTGGATTGTCTACTTGCCGCGTCACTTGCCACATCACCTGCCACGTCACTTGCCACGTCACCTGCCACAAGTTGTGGATTGTTCACTTGCCACGTCACCTGCCACGTCACCTGCCACAAGTTGTGGATTGTCCACTTGCCACGTCACTTGCCACAAGCTGTGGATTGTCCACTTGCCACATCACTTGCCACGTCACCTGCCACGTCACCTGCCACGTCACTTGCCACGTCACCTGCCACAAGTTTTGGATTGTCCACTTGCCATGTCACTTGCCACGTCACTTGCCACATCACCTGCCACGTCACCTGCCACAAGTTGTGGATTGTCCACTTGCCACGTCACTTGCCACATCACCTGCCACGTCACTTGCCACGAGATGTGGATTGTCCACTTGCCATGTCACTTGCCACGTCACCTGCCACGTCACTTGCCACGTCACCTGCCACGTCACTTGCCACAAGATGTGGATTGTCCACTTGTCACATCACCTGCCACATCACTTGCCACATCACCTGCCACGTCACCTGCCACAAGTTGTGGATTGTCCACTTGCCACGTCACTTGCCACATCACCTGCCACGTCACTTGCCACAAGATGTGGATTGTCCACTTTCCACGTCACCTGCCATGCCATCTGCCACAAGTTGTGGATTGTCCACTTACCACGTCACCAGCCACATCACCTGCCACAAGTTGTGGATTGTCCACTTGCCACACCACTTTCCACGTCACCTGCCACGTCACCTGCCACAAGATGTGGATTGTCCACTTGCCACGTCACCAGCCACATCACCTGCCACAAGTTGTGGATTGTCCACTTGCCATGTCCCTTGCCACGTCCCCTGCCACGTCACCTGCCACAAGTGGATTGTCCACTTGCCACATCACTTGCCACATCACCTGCCACAAGTTGTGGATTGTTCACTTGCCACGTCACCTGCCACGTCACCTGCCACAAGTTGTGGATTGTCCACTTGCCACGTCACTTGCCACAAGCTGTGGATTGTCCACTTGCCACATCACTTGCCACGTCACCTGCCACGTCACCTGCCACGTCACTTGCCACGTCACCTGCCACAAGTTTTGGATTGTCCACTTGCCATGTCACTTGCCACGTCACTTGCCACATCACCTGCCACGTCACCTGCCACAAGTTGTGGATTGTCCACTTGCCACGTCACTTGCCACATCACCTGCCACGTCACTTGCCACGAGATGTGGATTGTCCACTTGCCATGTCACTTGCCACGTCACCTGCCACGTCACTTGCCACGTCACCTGCCACGTCACTTGCCACAAGATGTGGATTGTCCACTTGTCACATCACCTGCCACATCACTTGCCACATCACCTGCCACGTCACCTGCCACAAGTTGTGGATTGTCCACTTGCCACGTCACTTGCCACATCACCTGCCACGTCACTTGCCACAAGATGTGGATTGTCCACTTTCCACGTCACCTGCCATGCCATCTGCCACAAGTTGTGGATTGTCCACTTACCACGTCACCAGCCACATCACCTGCCACAAGTTGTGGATTGTCCACTTGCCACACCACTTTCCACGTCACCTGCCACGTCACCTGCCACAAGATGTGGATTGTCCACTTGCCACGTCACCAGCCACATCACCTGCCACAAGTTGTGGATTGTCCACTTGCCATGTCCCTTGCCACGTCCCCTGCCACGTCACCTGCCACAAGTGGATTGTCCACTTGCCACATCACTTGCCACATCACCTGCCACAAGTTGTGGATTGTCCACTCGCCACGTCACTTGCCACATCACCTGCCACAAGTGGATTGTCCACTTGCCACGTCACTTGCCACGTCCCCTGCCACAAGTGGATTGTCCACTTGCCACGTCACTTGCCACGTCACCTGCCACAAGTTATGGATTGTCCACTTGCCACGTCACATGCCAGTCACCTGCCACAAGTTGTTGATTTTCCACTTGCCACGTCACCTGCCAAGTCACTTGCCGCGTCACCTGCCAGGTCACTTGCCACGTCACCTGCCACAAGTTGTGGATTGTCCACTTTCCACGTCACTTGCCACTTCACCTGCCACGTCACTTGCCACAAGTTGTGGATTGTCCACTTGCCACATCACTTGCCACCTGCCATGTCACTTGCCACAAGTTGTGGATTGTCCACTTGCCACGTCACTTGCCACAAGTTGTGGATTGTCCACTTGCAATTGCAATTGTTTAAAATATTTTTCTAATGGTTTTTCATCATTTGCAATCATTTTTGAGATTTTTAATGTAAAAAAAAAGCTCACCTTTAAAAACGCATATAAACGCAAATGCGGCTAAACGCGGGTGCCGCGTTTAGCCGCGTTTAGCCGCGTTTTGCGTCTGAAACGCAGAAATTTTTGTTTCTGAACGCATTTTTTTGCTTCTGGAAAAACGAGATTAAACGCAACTGCATATAAACGGAAAAAAACGAGACTGTGTGCATGGACACATAGGATAACATTGAATGAGTTCAGGTGCAGTTGAAAAAACTGTCCAACTGCATCTGAACGCGCGTTTAACTGCGTCTCGTGTGCATGAGGCCTAAGTATAACACTGGTATTTATTACCTCTCACAGAGATCACAGTGCTTCTTCTAACAATACTCAATTTTTCTCATCAGAAGAAAGGAGCCATCTTCATTCAGGCCTTATCCAAGCTCAGCATGTTTTTCCTAGAATGAATGAGATGTCACACTCATGTAAATCCTGAATTTTGTGACTCTATGTAGTCCTCAGCTGTGATACAGATCAACCCCTACCTTAGCCTCTTGCCTTGTGACTTGCAGTCTAAGGACTGGAAAGAGCAAAATAAGGAAATGATTTTTCCTGCATGCTGCCAAATGATGGCATCATCTCAACCTAGAAAAAATCACCTAATTAAGAACTGTGTTTTAATCAGTATGTGCACGTATGAATGTGAGTTAGGAACCTTACATTGTAAGTTCCCTGAGGGCAGGGACTGATGTGAATATACAATATATATGTAAAGCGCTGCCATAATTGACAATGCTATATAAGTACCTGTAATATATAAAAAATACATCAATTATAAAAGGTGAAAGTTTAAAAAAAATATATATATTGTTGGTGTATATTGTGAATTTACTAAAAGGTCTAGCTAATGTTAAAAAAAAGTGTGAGATCTGCCCTAGCATATTCTACCTTTTATACCTTGTATATATTAGGGAGGTCACTGAATCTCTATTAGATTTAGTCAGGAGAAGGAGCCTATAATTTCTAAGGCTGGGTTCACATATATATGCAAATTTGATGCGTTTTACACCACAACAAATCCACATAACATGAGTGTGACCGGCTTTCAATGGAGCCCGTTTACACATGTCTGGGGCAGCCGAGGTGCAAATTTGAAAAGGGTCCTGTATGTTTTTGGGTCTGGTTCAAGAGAAAAAAAATCACCTGAATCACACCTGAAATACACAGGACAGAGGACTGCAAACTGCAGCCAGACCTCTGTGAACCCAGCCTAAAGGTTTACCAAAAGATTGTATTTTTCATGGGAAGGTAACACAATTATCAATTTACAGGATCCAGGGAGGTAGAAGACCTTATGGATTATATATTAATCCTTTATTGCTAAACGGAGCATGTTGGGGGGGGGGGGGGGGGGTGGAAGGAATTGCAGTTGCACTAGTAATAAAGATGCATAAAAGCCTAAGGGTCCATTGTCTCTACTTTGGGCACCCCACTTGAAGCATCACCTGATGATAAAGTGCATTTGGCTGTTAACCTGACAAGTATTGGGCAAAATACATTATAGACTTATGGGTATGTAAAGGTAAATGTATAGTGTCAAAAAAATAGATATTGTTTAAAATAGGCATTGTTCACAAATTTGGCATATATGAAATATTACATATCAATATTTCCTGTTTACAATTTCCATGGTTTACCATTTAACAAAATATAAGCAGATATTGACCTAAAACTCTAATAGTTTCCATTGGGGACCTTGTATCACCTTTGTGGATTTATCACAACAGTATTTTTCACTTTTCACAAAATATTAATATACTCAACAGCAGGTAGCTTAGTCCAGTTTGCCTCAAAATTACATTCTTGTGCCAGATCATTAACCCCATCTGCAGCATCTGCTAATGCGCATCATCAGAAACGAGATTCATCTGACTTAATCTTTGAGACAGCCCACCAATGGCAGGCATTTCAGATGTTGTGCATGCAGTGCTGTTTTCTGTAGAGAAGCTAATTATTGCAAGATTTTAAGGAAGGTGCTGCAGTCTGACTGTCTCCAACATCCAGAAGTTCCCAGGAGGCTGCAGGGAGGTAGGGCATAATTCATGAGTGCCTACGTTGAAAGGCTGGTGAAAAAAGATTCACGGATGGGATTTAAGTATTTGTAGCTAAAATGTTATTTTATTGTGGCAATACAGGGAGCTTGATTGCATGAGGGATAGAAAGGTATATAATCTATAAGAGTTTGCTTTGTGCAGCAAGGTCCATTTTAGGGTGAATATGTGGCCAGCTTATTGACATTCAGCTATTTATAGATTCTTAAAGCGTATCTAGACCTGCAAAAACAAAATGTAATATTTTGCAGCTTGCCAGTTCTTAGATTAGGTGCCTGAATTTGTTTTCACTTTTAACTTTATTTTCATCTGTTAATCCCGCGAATAATATACTTTCTGTCCCTAGGTGATTACATGTACTTTCCCAATTTATTTATTAAAGCAGTAGTAAATGGCTGCAGAATAATAAAAAAAAAAACTGTAAGACAATGGCATGGCATATGCATTGCATACTAGCACATTATGAAATACTTACCTTAGAATGAAGCCAGCAGTGCCCGGTCACCCGGGCTGACATCTTCCCCTGGCCTTTCTTCTGGGTTCACGGGCTCTGGTGCTGTGAGTGGCTGGAGCCACGATGATGTCACTCCCTTGGTTCTGACAAGAAGCTCTGAAGGTCCAGCACGGTATGCTGGACGTTTAGAGCGCATGTGTCGGAGACGTCAGTGGCTGCATGCACGGTGAATATCTCCTAAATGATGCTTGTTTAGGAGATATTCGTTTTACCCACAGGTAAGACTTATTATAAACTTACCTGTAGGTAAAAATCACGAAGCGGGCTTTACTACCTACCACTTTAAGATATGGTTGCTGGTCTTCAAACAAGCCTGCTTTTGTTCATCTTCATTAAATAGGAGCTGATAGTTTACACAAGAAAGATAACGTTGCTTGAGCTTTCTGTTAAGCTCACAGGAAGTTATAATGACACTGCATTTGGGGTAAGATCAGTCTGAACAAAATTACTGCAACCACCATATCTAAGGACTTCTAAGCTGCAATGTTATTACCTTTTTGTTTTTGGGTTTAGTTACACTTTAACAAGCAGTAAATTAGCTGTAAAACAAGCCTTTACTGACTTTAGAGTTTGTAGCTGCAGCCACTGTGGAGCAGGGCAAGCAATGAAATATCACTCAGCATCTCATCTTACCCTGTTCCCTCCTCCCTGCCTACCTACTCTATGCTTACATCACAAATGAGTAGGTTGGAAGGCTGCTGAGTCACTGCTGGTAGTTCAGATCCGGGTTAGGTGGCCTGCCTGACAGAATGACTTGGATGACTTTGGTGCTTTTGCTGCAAATTATGGGCTAAATTGCTCCTCAGTGGCTTAAAATAAAAGGTTCAATGAGTGTTTGGTTCAAAGCTCATTCAGTACTTGTTAAGAAATATGTAAGTGCTTGGATATCCTGGCCACTATTAAAGAGCTGTCATAAATTTCCCCATAGTATTTAATGGTGTTGTATGTCCCCTTTTGTTCTCTGTTTAGCCTGATAACTGTAATGTTAGCAAAATGGAATTTGGTCTTAGATGCTATAAAGTTTCTGTGATGTAAGACTATTCTGAAACTCTGTGGTGATGGAGATTTTCCTGTGATTTTAACTTCTGTTCATAAAAATGCAGAAGATTTACTGAAAAAGTATAGAATTATAGTAATACGTAGGACACATGGTATGTAATGTCTAAAGATTATAAAATGTCTCATGATTAAATTTTTTATAGGCACATAAATATATTCAGCAGTCAGGTTCATGAAGGAGGAGCCAGTTAATTGACACAAAGATTTAATAAGCTTGCAAATGGTTGTAATTCCAGACAGCCTTAGCTTATTTCCATAACATAAATCACTTTAATTGGCAAGGGAAGTTGTAGCTCAATCAATCACCTCCGTAATTGAGATTGACCATGAAAATAAATAAAATAAATAAACTGACATGCAATATAAGTTGATTGCATACACTATTAGGAAGGTTGCAGGCAAATAGAAGAGAGAAAGATGACAGCTTGTAGATAAAATTAGACTACAAATTAGTCTGTCCTCTAACTCTCATTCTTAGCCCTTAAGGCCCAGCTTAATGTGGACGGTGCATTAAAAAATAACATTTTAACAGTACAATCTATATGGCTCCCACAGTAAAATATGTGTAAAATATATGCAACATGTAAAATGATTATGTGGTACGTCTCTAAAGTTCAAAGCCTTAACCTGCCCATTGCATTGTTGACTGTTTCACCAACAGCCGATGTGGTCAGGTCATGTACAGTATGTTGCTGTCAAACTTTCTGATCACCAGTCAAACTGCAGTGATATCTGTTTGTGTCTAAAGTCTCATGAGTTTAGAAAGCATGAAATAAAGGGAGGAAACAGGATGCAAGTTCTTTCTATGCTACACTTTAGGCTACACAAAAATGGCTACTCCAGAGAATCATTGCTAGACTGGAAAATACAATGAACAGTAATACCAGAAAATGCAACTTGCAATGTTGACTTATATCAATATTGTGTAGAAATGATATAGACAGCATTTTTTTATTTTCATAGTGCAGAAAGGTAGAGTTTTCAGAAGCCCCACATACATACTTCGTACTAGGTCGCCGACTCAATGTATTGGGGCTCGAGCATCATCATGACAGCTAGGAAACTGGTATTAGTAGAACACAAAGTCGATTAAGGCAGCCTTTGTGTTTTTCTCAGGAAAGATTGATTTTGTTATCCACATTGTTCAATTTACATTCCCAATTCACTGTTTAAAGACACTGTCCTATCTACTGTCAGACTAAAAGTCTCAGTATTCCTGTAAAAGAGAATACCTACATTGCCTGCTATCCTTGCACTGGCTGAATTTCTCATAACTTCAAACAACTGGGGATCTTTTCTGGTACAGCACCCTTCAGTTGGCCTCTATGTTACTAAGTGACACTACTAAAGTAGTGTAGCGATGTAGTTGCCACTAGTAACAGACAATCCACCAATTCACCCCGCTGCCAGCCTTCCTACAACACTTGCAGAGACAATGAACAGTCTTTTACTGCTTTTGTTTTATTGGTGGGGTATCACTTGGTTGGGGAAAAGGGTATATGGGATGCCCATAGGATAGTTTAATTGCCATCATATTTTAGAGAATATACACACTAGCACATATTTAGAGCCAGAAGGTATGATGGGGCTCTGTAAAAGTTATGTTTCTCCTCCTCTGCTCTACTCCCACAGACTATTTGCTTCCAAGGTTTCATCATCCAATACCGTATAGAGAATGAGTCTGACCGTGTAGAAATGATGTTCCCAGAAACGTATTTACTTCTTCACAAAGCTTCTCCTCAAGTTCCCCTCCTGCACAAACTTATTCTGAACTGAAGCAATGTCCCATCTTCTTCTATTAAGGCCAGAAGGACCCCCACTGAATAAGTCCTTTAGCAGGCTCTGATTGTTAGCTGCTACCAGACCTGAGGCCTGCAGTACCTCTCCCCAAAGGCCTAGTAATTTAAAATCTTCCCCAGTATATCATAACATAGTAATGAAGGTGTTGTAAATGCGTGTAGTCAAAAATTGGTTTAATATAATGGGTTTTTTTTAAGCTACATAATTACATTCATCGCTTCTGTCGATTTCAGAGAAAAAAAAGAAAATTCATTGTTACATGTTGTTTAAATGGTTATCTGGTAAGCTAGACCGGAAGCCTTTTTTCCTGGCTCTTTTAAAACCCTTGCAATCTGTTGTCTTTATACACATGAGAATTACCTGGTCTATGTTAGATGAAAAAATCTACTAGGGATTAGTTGTATTTATGGCATCGCAGCATCTAAAGAATTTAATACAGTTGGCTATTTTTAGTTAAACTGGTTCTAAAGGCAGAAGGTGTTTTACCCTAACCACTAAGGTAAAAAACCTTCTGCATGCAGCTTCCTCCCAGCCTCCCCTAAATCTAAATTTGCTCTGTGCAAAACCATTGAACACAGGTAGGTACTGTTTGACATGTTTGTTATTTAAAAAAAAATCTTTGCCTTTACAATCACTTTAAAATAGATATACAATTGTAACACAAAGGGAACAAAAATAGTTCATATTGTCTCGCATAACAAAGGATACTGTGCATTTCTCCCTGAACCTAATACACAGATTCCTGACTAACCATTTTTTTTATTAGTACACTATTTATTGTGCTCCATAGTATATGGCAAGTCTTTTATTGTATAATGTTGAAGGTTTCATATATCTGTGATTTATTACTAGGGATGAGCCGAACACCCCCCTGTTCGGTTCGCACCAGAACCTGCGAACAGACCTAAACTTCGTGTGAACTTTAGAACCCTATTAAAGTCTATGGGACTCGAACGTTCACAATCTAAAGTGCTCATTTTAAAGGGTAATATGCAAGTTACTGTCCTAAAAAGTGTTTGGGGACCTGGGTCCTGCCCCAGGGGACATGGATCAATGCAAAAAAAAGTTTTAAAAACTGCAGTTTTTTCAGAAGCAGTGATTTTAATAATGATTAAAGTGAAACAATAAAAGTGTAATATTCCTTTAAATTTCGTAGCTGGGGGGTATCTATAGTATTTCTGTGAAGGGGCGCATGTTTCTGGTGCTTAGAACTGTCCCTGCACAAAGTGTCATTTGTGCAGGAAAAAAAGTCTTTTAAAATCACTTGCGGCTAAATTGTCGGCTCACATTATGAGTTAGAATGTATTAGATACTACTAGAGATGAGCCGAACACCCCCCGTTCGGTTTGCGAACATGCAGAAGAAAATTTGTTCGAATGCACGAACACCATTAAAGTCTATGGGGCACAAACGTGAAAAATCAAAAGTGCTAATTTTAAAGGCTTATATGCAAGTCATTGCCATAAAACATGTTTGGGGAACCGGGTCCTGCCCCAGGGGACATGTATCAATGCAAAAAAAAGTTGTAAAAACTGATGTTTTTTTGGGATCAGTAATTTTAATAATGCTTAAAGTGAAACAATAAAAATGAAATATTTCTTTAAATATCATGCCTGGGGGTGTCCTTAGTATGCCTGTAAAGTAGCGCATTTCCCCCCTGTTTATAACAATACCGCAGCAAAAGGAGAAAATGTCATTTAAAACTACTCATGGCTGTACTGTACTGTCGGGTCCCGGCAATATAGATGAACATCATTGAAAAAAATGGCATGGGTCCCCCCCCCCCCAGTCCATTACCAGGTCCTTTGGGTCTGGTATGAATATTAAGGGGAACCCCACACCCATTTTTTTTAAAAGGGCATGGTGGTCCCCTAGGCCCCCCGGCACTATATAATCTGAACAGCAGTATATACTATATGGCCTGCCATATATCCTCTGCAGAAAATTGGGCCTTAGGTGTTGGTGGTACCAGAACCCTGTAAGCCCTCACAGTTACTCTTGGTGAGCGCAGGAACAGACCCTGCTGTGAAATACTATATCAAAAATTGTAATTACATGCCCCTGTTAAACAGGTGCAGAAAAATGTGGCCTTTGGTGGTGGTACCAGAACACCGTAAGCCCTCATAGTTAATCTTGTTGGACACAGGAATGGGCCCTGCTGTGAAATATTATATCAAGAATTGTAATTACATGCCCTGTTAAACAGGGGCAGAAAAATTGGGCCTTGGGTGGTGCCACAACACTGTAACCCCGACAAGATACTCTTGTCGGGTGCAGGAACAGGCCCTGCATTGAAATATTGTATCAAAAATTGTAATTACATGCCCCTGTTAAACAAGCGATCTGCTGCACCCCTTTTCAAAAAAGGCCCACACCACGGAACTTTAAGCCCTTGTACACACGGTCGGACATTCCGACAACCAAATCCATCGGATTTTGTCCGAAACTGGTGTTGCATACACACAGTCGGACAAAGTTGTCGGGAAATCCGATCGTTCAGAATGTAATGACGTTATTTCCTTACGACGGGACTACATTCAGGCTAGTAGCCAATAGCTTTGGCTAGGAATTTGATCTGAGCATGCGTGGCACTTTGTCCGATCGGAATTCTCTACAAACGATCGGATCAGATCATGTTGTCAGAAAATTTTACAGCCCAGCTCTAAAACTTTTTCGGCCGGATATTCAGACAGAAACAGTCCGATGGAGCCCACACACGGTCGGATTATCCGACAACACGGTCCGATTGGACATTTTCCATCGGAATGTCCGACCGTGTGTACAAGGGCTTAAAAGTCAGCGGAGAGTCAGCAGCGCTCTGCACCTGCGGATCTCTGTGGTGTGAATAGGGTGGCTGCCCTTAAGCTCCTCCCTAGAGGACATCCTGCCTCATTGGAGTTATGCCTCCTCCTCCTCCTCTCTTCTCTCAGGCACCCAAGTACAGTCAGAGACCTCATCATCTCCTCCCGCCTCATCACTGGAGCAAACCTGGCAGTATGCTGCAGCTGGGAACATGACTGCCAGTTTCTTGTCCTTCTTGGGCACCCCTCTAGGCTTACATTACTCCCTTCCTCAACCTGGGGACCAACATCGGAGCCTTCAAATCGCTGCCCATCCTCCAGCAGCATGTACACGACACCATGGTCTAATAATTCTGGGGACACGTCGTGCATGATGGTATGATGGTGGGGCTACAGAAGGAGTAACTGTGGATAAGGAGGACGGCTTTGTTATCCACTCCGTCCTCCTTATCCAGAAGCAGTCCAAGCATGCCCCAAGGCCACCTGCAGAGGATGCACCAAGTCCACGACCAAGTCCACGACCAAGTCCAAGTCCACGACCAGCACTGTTGACTGTAGACACAGAGGCTGCTTGTGGCCTGTGAACCTCTGCCTCTCCTTGGTGGCCTTCCAGACATGATGTATATTTTGTTTTGCCACACCACACTACACTGTATTGTGTACACCACCAGAAGTGTAGTAGAAACTGTACACACTTTATTAGATACTGTGTACACCACCAGAAGTGTAGTAGAAACTGTATACACTGCAGAGTGTATATATATATATATATATATATATATATTAGACTGACTTATAAATATAGGTACTGCCACTATCTCAATAACCTTCCTGCTCAATCTAAATCAAGCTGTCTCTCTGTTCACACCAACAACACTACACACGGCTGCCGTGTAAAAAGCCTTATATAGTGTGGGACGTGGACTTAGCCCCCCTGAGCCATGATTGGCCAAAGGCATCCTGCTTTTGGCCAATTATGCCTCTCTTAGCAGAGAGCAGATGGCGCTGTGATTGGCCAAAGCATGCAGAGCAGGTGCATGCTTTGTCCAATCATCATACAGCAATGCACGGCGATCACGGCGAACAGGCGAACATCCGATGTTTGATACTAACATCAAGCTCATCCCTAGATACCACATCATGAGTTAGGATGGAAGTACTGCATACTATGGGATACTGCAATAAACATTAAAAATACTGCTATCAAAATGACTGTTTTATTTTTACAAGCACCAGAGCATATTGCTATATAGTAAGTATATAATTATGATAAGTAGTATTTAGTCTTTGGACACAAAGATAAGTGTCCGGTATAGTACATTCTGACCCATCTGTGATTGGTGCGACAAAAATAGTACATTAATAAAAAAAACGGGTCATCATTTATTCTCAAAAATAAATTACACCCACCAGATCTCCAATTTTTCAATTTTTTGTCTGTACTTGGACTCATTCTACTACCCCTATATTATCCCCAAACTTCACATTATGAGTGCTTAGATGCCAAACTGAGCAGTCATAGGTCAGGACTGTTTACAATACTTCAAAATTCACTGTGGAGAACCAGTATTAAGGATAATAGAAGCAGATAAACTATAATGAATTATCATAGACTGAGGCCCGCCTGCTAAAAAAAAAAACCTCCAAAATGCAGTTACACAAAATTGGCCTCAAGCCAGATAATCTCACTTTTCCAATCACAGTGTGTGTGGCAAACGTATTAAAAGCTGAACCAATAACCAAAAAAGCGAATGCCTATTGAACCAGCCATGAAATAACATCTGCAGTAGAGCGGTTTTGCCTGTATGCATGCTGATGGTGGTCTGCACTAAAATCAATATTCTTTATCTGTGCCATAACCAGTCTTTTAAATCATTTCCTAATTATTGTAATGAAAGCTACTGATTTAACATGACACATTATAGCTCTTCAGGATAGGGATATTAGTAGTGGTCTAACAGTGTAATTAAACCAAACAACAAACATTTATTATATTACAGCTTACTACTTCTTAGATGGGATGTTTGCATTTGTCTTCTTCTTTAGGCTATTTTTCCCATATTTTCACCTGTGATCTGGCCAGTAAGTATATTGTTTTTCAAAAGAACAAGCTCTCCAGCAGAATTTATCAGTTAGAGATGAGACCAACCATTTAGGACTAGTAGAGGTGTTTACAATGACCAACTTGTATGTATTTATCTAAAACCTTAAACCGCTTCCCGACCGCCGTACGCCAAATGACGTCCTCGGCTTTGAGCAGGGATATCTAAATGACGCCTGTAGCTACAGGCATCATTCAGATATCGTCTTTTAGAGCCGGTGAATCTGTGCACCATAAGAATGATCATAGTGGCTGTTCCACCGTTTGATCGTTCTTACGGGAGGTAAGAGGAAACATGCCCCCCTGCCGCCCTCCGGTGCTTCTACCGACTCACTGCTACGATTGGTGAGTTGGACACAGGATCCGCCAGCCCCAGATGTTCAGAATAGAGATGTCCGGTGGACCAGATGGTCGCTGGAGTCTCTATGATCATTCAGATACTGGGCACGATGTTATGATATCACGCCTGGCCTCTGTATTCAAAATAACGCCACTTCGGCTGGGAAACGGTGATCGTTTTTTTATTATTATTATTATTTATTTCAGGCTTCCCAGTCTAGTGCTGAGATGTGGGGTCTTATTAACCCCATATCTCAATGTAAAGAGCACCTGTCATGCCATATTCCTATTACAAGGTATGTTTACATTCCTTGTAATAGAAATAAAAGTGATCAAAAAAAAAAATTGGGGGGAAAAAAGTGTCAAGCTAAAATGAATAAAATAAAATTAACAATAAAAAATTTTTTTGACCACGCCTCCCCGTGAGCTCGCACGCAGAAGCGAATGCATAAGTAAGTCCCGCCCACAAATGATTCAAACCACACATGTGAGGTATCATCGTGAACGTTGGAGCGAGAGCAATGATTTTGGTCCTAGACCTCCTCTGTAACTTAAAACATGTAACCAGTAAAAAATGTTAAAGCGTCGCCTAAGGGGATTTTTAAGTAGCGAAGTTTGGTGCCATTTCACAAGCGTGTGCAATTTTGAAGCGTGACATGTTAGGTATCTAGTTACTCAGTGCAACTTCATCTTTCACATTATGTAAAAACATTGGGCTAACTTTACTGTTTTGTTTTCTTTTAAAGCACAAAGAAAACGCATTTGAAAAATTGCTGCGCAAATACCGTGTGAGATAAAAAGTTGCAATGTCTGCCATTGTATTCTCTAGGGTCTTTGCTAAAAAAATATATAATATTTGGGGGTTCTGTGTAATTTTCTAGCAAAAAAAAAATGATGATTTTAACATGTAGGAGAGAAATGTCAGAATTAGCCTGGTAGGCAAGTGGTTAAACCAACAGGCAAAAACTGTTTGTTGTAACTGATTACAAAGTGTGAGCTGGAGTTTGGTTTCAATTTGTAAGTGTATTTAAATCTGCTAGTGCATCTAACACTCCCCTCCTCTCCAGTTTGACAATGCTGCTGTCCAAAGGTGCCCCATGTGCTCCTTCATCCAGAGTGGGGGCACTCAAACACAGAAGGTGTGGTACTGGGCACCTGCTGAAAACAGAGGAAAAAAAAAACCTAACAAAAGAAAACAAATGAAGTCACCATATCTATGGATTATTAATCTAAAATATATTACATTTTTAGTTTTGGGTGTAATAACACATGTAGAAACGGATACCTGAGAAAGTAAAATATTAAAGATATCCATCAGCACCTAAAATAACTGATATTTCCAGCCGCTAAGGACCCAACCTGGGATGTTATTTGGGCCTGCAGCCTTGTGTGGTTTAACTCCCTGCAGAGACCTCCTTCTATCTCTCGGAGGAGCAGTGCACTAAATGTGGTTTGAATCTAGATCCAGAGATAGTATTGGAATCTTTAAAAGGAGCATTCAATTTATTCAGAGCGTCAGGGAGAGATAAATCACCAGGACATTCTACAGTTCTGGTGGTAATGCTGCTAATGCCTGATTATGATAGAAAAATGATCCTGAACCTAAAGAGAATAAGTAGCTTTGGCTGTCATTATACCCACAAAAGCAAGTGGAGAAATTGGAGGTCTGGTGCAAAATGAGCCATCTTTAATTAATCTAGAGAAAGCAAAGCAGGCGATTTTGGATTTTAGAAAACATAGTATCACGTCTTCTCCTCCTCTTCATATTCAAGGTGCAGTTTTTCTCATGCTTTAAAATAACTGGGTTTGTATATTTCCAATATTCTTATTTTAAAGTATTGATATTGATAGTATAATGAAGAAACCAATGCTTTTATTTCTTGAGAAGAATTAAAAAAGGCTGGTCTTGGCTCTTCAGTTGTTATTCCATTTTATGAGTGCATGATAGAGAGTACACAAAGGATTATTGGCAGTAGCCTACCTGATCTCAATGACATTTATAGCATCAGGTGCAGGAAAAGAAAAGAAAAAAGAGAGGGCGTACCGGCCTTTTGCATTATCCTTTAAATATGTATTTATTGAAGACATAAAAAATAAAACTACTCACAGTAGTGACAAGACAGTAAAAGTAGTCATCAAATAGCAGCATCCAATACTAGGTGAATAGGACTCTCCAGAGGTCACACCACTTACTACCCACTGACACGTTTCGAGGGGACCAATCCCTCTTCCTCAGAGCTCAGTAGTGGGCTCTCCTTCGGCAGTCCCTTGATTCATTCTGAGGAATTAATTATGAGGAAGAGGAGTTGGTCCCCTCGAAACGCGTCAGTGGAGTAAGTGGTGCGACCTCTGGAGAGTCCTGTTCGCCTAGTATTGGATGCTGCTATTTGATGACTACTTTTACTGCCTTATCGCAAGATTGTATACGATCGTTTGTGAGTAGTTTTATTTTTTATATCTTCAATAAATACATATTTAAAGGATAACGCACAAGGCTGGTGCGCCCTCTCTTTTTTCTTTTCTCTCTTTGACTTCTAGTGTCCCCCACCCTTGAGGGCAGTAAGGCCAGCGTTGATTTTTTCCATAGCCACGCAGGAGTGTTTTCGTTTTGTTGGTGCAGGAAAATAACTTTGCACATCATGAGGGATTCGACTCACCTTGCTTATAAATTGTGTATGCCTGTCCTTGGCATCTTGCATTGGGGCCAGGACTCAAAGGATAGTTTTGTCCTGCTGTGGTGAGCCTGATAAATTCAGCATGGCATTAGATGATTTGCTATAGCATTGACATGGTATTATTGTTTTCATGATGCAATTTGTTTTTTATTATGACTGATAATATAATTTTATTGAATATTTGCTGATATTTAGTGTTTTTGAACAAATTGCTGCTACGAATTTTTATTTATTGTTATTTATGTTGATCTTGTCTTGTGTATATGTTGATCTTGTCTTGTTTTTATTACTGTTATCTGGACCAAAGTACTGTATGTCATTCTTCCCCGCATATACATGTTGTAGCAATGAAATATCCTTATCCTTATCTTATAAATATGCCACAATGCTGAGTTCACCAGCCAGGTAGATGTGTAATTGACAGTTGTAACTGTAGCTCTGTGCCCCACAGTCAGAACCTTAAAGTGGAAGTAAACTCTCCTATCGTTTTCAGCCAGGGAAGCTGCCATCTTTGCCTCTGTTTAATCTTCAGCTGCTATGGTGCTGCACATGTGATTCGTTATGACACCAGCCATTGGATGGTTTGATAGTTTGGCTGAGAGCACAGCCAATGTGCAGTTAGCATTCCCGGCATGCCTTTTTTTTAAGTGTTTAAATCCATGGGTTTACTTCCACTTTAAGGTGCTACCAAACTGAGGATTTCAAAAACACAAGGCATTTTATGTATTTTTCTATGAAAAATTGTTCCAAGTCATAGACGTTGAGGAGCTATATGATGATACAACACCGATACTAACATTAAAATTTCTTATACCTGTTCATCTTTCCAGCAGGTAACTTAGAGAGTATTTATATCACCCAGTCTCATTACGACCTGTGCAAACTATATAGTGTGTCTGGTTCAATGTCATCCTCTAAAGAATGTTTGTAGTGCATGTAATCTCTTTTCAGATTTTGGAAGGGCCCGTAAGCACTCATTAAACACTACAGCAGCATTACGAATGGAAATAAATAAATGAAAACTAGATACTACATTACAAAATGCATTTTTCAGTAATTGTTACTCTCCGTCCTATGCCATTCATCAGGATATAAAAATGGGGGATGGGTAAAGTGGACATTTGGGAAACACATACTATCTTGATTCTGTCAGGCAACACATTAGAAAAAGAAAAGAAACTGAAATCTTTAAGCAAAAGGCACTCTTCACAACAGGGGTTTAACAAAACGACATTTATTGGCAGCTACGCTATTCACCTTTTATGCTTTCATGAAAGCAGTTAAAGGGCTGCCGGAGACGTCAAATACCTTATTGCAAAGAAGGATGAGAGGCGGGTCTATTTGGACTGAATATTGGCTGCTTGAGCGTTCGTCCAAATACCAGACTTTTTGCTTGTTCAGAGGGAGCTGAGCATCATATATAGCAGCAGTAGGAATACCACTAATATTTATGACAGCTTTTTTCCTGTCAATGGTTGCTAAGAAATTGGTGAGTACAGGCACCACTAACAGTAACATCACTCAGCCCTATACATTTACTACCTCAGAATCCCCAGCCATGTAAACAAATGCGGGGATAGCGTGACATCACTGATCAAATATTGCCACATTGGTCAATTATGTCACCCAGGATATGCAGTCCCTCTGTCTACTTTTAGGATTGGGGCCCCAGGAGAAGTCATTCAAGGCAAGTAAGAAAAGGGATGGGACATATCTTTTAGTCAGTGAGGTTTTTTCCGTTTATTGAGCATCAGGTGTTGCTCACTGTGAGTGACGACGAGGATCTGCATCACTGGACAATGTGATTGACGATTGATGAACATTATGGGCCATTGTGCGGAAAGGCCCTTGTCTTCATCAATATGGGTTGATTGGAGGGGGAGGAGGCAGGCACACGATTGACCCCCCCCCCCCCCCGTCCTTTCCTGCATGCTTGGATAAGGGCCTGGTATGGATTTTTTGGGGTGAGGACCTCACATTTTTTTTCTTGGCCTCCCCCATAAAATGCATATTAGATCCAAAGGGTCTAGTGTGGAATTTAGGGGAGGCCCTGCACCGTGTTATGTTTTTTTTTTTTCTTTAATGATTTTTTGTTTTTTATGGATGCCCCTTTGATATCTATACCAGACCAGCCTCTACTGATTGAGAAAGTGCTTAAAATACCATATACACCTTTACCTATCCCCCATTGAAACTGCTGTGGTTGCAAGTCCAGTGGGAATTCTGTGTTGCTAAAGACTGAATTGTGTGGGGATTTAAGTGTTGTTGGTCTTCAGGAAGTATCCCACAAATCCAATGCATGGGATAGTGTGGGGCATCAAATTGCTTCCTGGTTTTTAATGATTATCTACATTTTGTGGGCTATAGAGGGGAAGCATATACACCTGGACTTCTATGTTTATCCAGTTTGATCTACAAGATCTGAAATGCATTTCAAATAGTTGCATTATTGAGCTGCCTGGTAATATTCACAGGGGTTTGGGATTCCCAGGCCACACAACTCTTTGGGGGCATACCACTCCTGGCATGTGAACCTGCACCCCTCAGAGTCAAAAATGTATTTTATTAAACAAAATTGAAAGCTATTGATATCAGGAGTTGAAATATCAATAGGTAGTGTTCTAAAGCCATATTGAACTTTAGGCAATATGATAATTTTAATTGAGGCAATTCTGCCCATCCACAATAGGGAATTGGTTTACCATAAATCCATTCTTTCTAACAATTTGGTGAAGCATGTGGTGAGCTTGCTTAAAAAAAAAAAATATATATATATATATATATATATATATATATATATATATATATATATTATATTTATATTATAAATTGAATGGGTATTGCAGAGGTTGGGCAGGGCGGTGTACAGAGAAGTTATGAACAGGAGCAAAACATTTGCAAGAAAAAGCACACTTATGGTGTACTTTTCTGTTTTTAATACTGAGCATATCAGGGTTTGTTCAGCTATAGCTAAAGTCTCAGCAGCTATGATAAATAGAAGAAATTATAAAGTGCATCCCTTTTTAGTGTCCATATGGATATGAATTTATATTCCTTCATTGTGATCTGCACAGCGAAACTTAGCATTTTAAAGGGGAATTTTTAACCTTTTTTTGCTTGGTACATGTTCCCCAGGGCAATGTCCAGCCCCCCCCCCCATTCAATTTGTTTAACAATCCCTTGCCTATTATAGAAAATTACCATTACTGTTGTTTTCTTTTTTTTCTTTTTTCATTTACATAGGGTTTGGACATGGCACTCAAACTTTAGTCATGGTCTGTGAACCTGCCTCGGCTCATCATTAATGTCTTTACCCAAGGATTGATATGGGTATAAGAGGCATAATATGTAAATTGTTTTGCAGTGCATGCCTATAACTAATTCCAATCAATGATGGCATGCAGTGACTCTCCCATTCCTCCAGGTTATACTGGAACACATAATACATACTGTTTGTCTAGCAAATGGCACTATAACAGGGTTATTGGAGATAATCTTAATGTTTGGACCTGCTGGTTAAAGGATAAGTTCACCTTTTGTAACATGTTACACTTTACACCCATATTCAGGGTGTAACATGTAACATGTTACAAATCCACTATCCCCTCACTTCCCCAGATCCCCGATGTCACAGGTGTTGGGGGATCATCTCCCCTTGCCTACTGGGCAACGTCACTCATTCATAGAGTTCTGTGAACTGAAAACGACAAGGTCTGGCAGCCTTTGAAACTGTCGGCTTGTAGCTCTCAATGAACTACCACAGTGCTGTTGAGCGCTGTGGTAGTTCATTGATGCTTCCTGTTAATGCGTAACTGCTTGGCCATATGATGTACAGCCAAACAACTTACACACAGAGCTTGCCAAACCCCTGCAATGCTTTCCAGGCTCCCAATAAAGAATAATAATAATAAATGCACATTTTTTTACCTGCAAAAAAATTTGCATTTATTTATTTATTTTAAAAATGGCAAACTTATCCAATCCCAATAAAGAATAATAATAATAAATTCGCATTTTTTTACCTGCAAAAATATTTGCATTTATTTTAAAAATGGTGAACTTATCCGATCCCTTTTACACTGAGGTGCTTTACAGTCACTACAGCAATAACAATAGTGTCTGCATAGCACCTATAAAGAGCCTCTCCGGTCTCTTCAGTGTGAAAGCCGGGGGAGCAGTGCGCTTTCAGGATGGTAAAAAAAAAGTCCCGCAAGCTGCATCATTGCAGCGCTGTTGGAGCAGTGTACACACCGCTACCTAAAGCGACCCTGCCCATTAAAAACAATGATCTTATCTTGAAAAATCTTCCTAAAGCAAATCAGGAGGGAAAAAAGACTATTTGCTATTGTGGGTTGGAGAGGAAAGCTGGGCCATTTTGAAAACATGAGGAGAGAGGTCTGCATAGACAACAACAAAGCAGCTTAATGCTTATTGCAAAATCTACTATTGTAACCCCAAAATCAGGGTTACAGTGCTCACTGGTTCCCCCCACCAATGACTCACCAATGACGAGGAACTACCACAGATTGTCATTAAGAGGCCTTAAAGTAATTACAGATAAAATTGCAGCAATCTCTCACACATCCAAATTGGTTTTGCTAATATTTTAAAATATTGTGCCTTTTTCAGAATCTAGTCTACCAACCTATAGCAAATGCTTTAATATGTAGCAGACAACAACAGACTGCCTGCGCTTGCTAGTGTGCTGCTGGTGTGTTGCTTGTTACTGAATTGCCTTTTCAAATATATGGCAAAGCAAACTGCCATGCAATAACACATCATACATTAGTGGCTTCCTGCTGGAAACTAAGCATACCATGACATGTCAAAAATGTGACATTTAAGGTATATACAATAAAAATGTTTTGGTGCTGGTCAATTCTCATCCACTGTGGTCTACCTAGTTGCAATAAATGGGCAGACATAACCACACTGAAAAGTATACCCCTCCCCAACCCTGTCATTGCAAATTAGGTAGATCCAGTTTGGTATGAAATAATCCATTTATCACTCCCCAAAACAGCAACATGTAAAAGCTCTTACACTCTTAAAGAAAACAATATTGCAATCTGAAGACAAAAAATGACATAAGGGAATAGATACATGTCTATTAGAAAAGTATATCATTATTTAGTGCTACCAAATAATTCATTAAACATTGAACACATTTATTGTTAGAATCTGTGTAGCCTCATGCTGGATTTTACAACAGATCCTAAGGGTCCTCCAGCTCAAGCACAACTTATTTATGGCTGTCAACTTTCTAAATAACACACTATAAATATTTTACCTCATTGAGTATGCTACCACATAGTATTATATAAAGAATGTGGTCCCTGTGGACTAAATATTAAAAAGGAATGTGAGACAGATGCATTGTATGTGCATGAGAAGCACTGAAGACAACAGTCACCTAAACAGGTGACAAGATTGTGGGATTCAGATAAGCTGCTAGACCAGAAGGAAAGAAAATAAGGAAAAGGCTTATATAACTAAAGCGGTCTTGTTACACAAAGGCATTGGCTTTTCATTACAATAGTCAGCAGCTCAAAAGAACTCATTTAAACTGGCTTTATAACATTTCAAATATCCAACTACAAAAGGCTGATATCATGAGCATTTAAACTGAAATTATTCACAGCACTTTACTTATAATACAAAAGTCTTGGCTTTTGTTCTTCAAAGGCAGACCAACACTATATACTGTGTGTGTGTGTGTATATATATATATATATATATATATATAGAGAGAGAGAGAGACTATTAATCCTAATATATTAGGCTATCCAGACCAAAGCAATGTTACGTGCTAAGCCAAAAACAGCACCAAATCAGCCAATAACTTAGAGTCAAATCCAAAAAGGCAAACACAACAGCACAGGTCTGCATTTTTTTAGGCTGGTGACAGGGTCTCTTTAAATCCTGTTTGGTTTGCACTCACCCTAATTCAAGCTCAGATTTACCGAATGAGTTTTGAACCATTTTCAAGTCAATATGCCAGTCAATGTCAACTGTCAATGTTAAAATGTCCAGGCAGAATGTTCATCAAGGTATTGAATTGAGGATTAGGCTCATCCAAACACTGGGGGGAATTATTGTCTAATAGAAATGTAAATTGATTTTATTCTCTTCCACACCTAAAGCCTAGCACACACCAGTAGTTCTTTCAATCAACTCAGCGGGTTTAAAGAAAAAAACCTACAGCTGCGGTCCGAGCCACTGTACTAACAATTTGATGTTAGCACATCGATCTACCACACTGAGCTATTGTGTTCTGACAGGGGGATGGCCCCTCCGCCAGAACACTCCGGTCAGCGTTCTCAGACATTGGCTGAGAGTGATGATCAGGAGCTAGTCAGCTGCTGGTTTTCCAGCATGCGTGTCCAACAGATGCCGGCTAAATTGCCAGCTTCTGTCAGACTGGCTACAATACACATGGGTGGAATGTTGGATGGTTTTTATTGCCCAACATTTGGCCTATGTGTACTAGGCGTAACAGTAGGAAATATTTTCTAGAGGAACTTCTTTATAAAGGTCAGTCTAGGTTAAAAATACATGTACCATACATCATGATAATTTTAGAAGTCTCTGTCCCCACAATGTCTTCATTACCCAAATTTTTTTTAAATTACAATTTTATCTAAGGCAAATAGGTTTTATGTATTAATTTAAATTACCAGACTAGTAGATTTTATTTTATTAGTTGCTATTTTTTATCTTATTCTTGTTGCATCAGGTTTCTCTCATGTGAATTTGTATACCTGCTACTTCTTATGTGTTTCTTCAATTCATTGAGTGCTATTGTTGTGAGGAATGCTTGGGAGAATTTCGCTTCATTATAACTTACTTTCAGGGCAGGACTTACCATGAGGCTTGACTGGGCTCAAGCCCATGGGCCCCACCCAATAGGGGGCCCCGCCGAGATACATAGCTGAGTGTACTTGGTCCGTTCACAGTCATGCCCAGTCCTGCCCTATGATGGACATAACACGGGGACTGGGCGTAACTGTGAGCCAAACCAAGTACACTCGGCTACACTCAGCACCGCTCGATACTGTGAGAGACTGAGAGCACTCGAGAGCTGCCAAGAGGACCTGAGAGCCACCGAGAGGACCCGAGAGCCGCCAAGACCCTCCGAGAGGACCCTAGAGCCGCCGAGAAGACTCTGTATCTCAGCGGCACCATTTTTAAACTTCAAGACTGCAATGACAAGGCTGCAAATGACACTGTGGATAGGCTGCAAATGACACTGACAAGGCTGCAGATGGATGGCAAGGCTGCAGATGGACACTGATAAGGCTGCATTGATGGGCATTTCCTTAAAATTCCCTCCTAAACTTGGGGTGCGCGTTATATGCCGATAAATACGGTAATGTATAGAAGGTAGGGCCCGAAAGTGACTCAAGCCCAAGGGCCCTCACCACCCTAAGTCCTGCCCTGCTTACTTTTATCCTTTGTTAATGGCAGATTGAGAATTTTACCACAGGCCCAATATTCTTTTGGAATGTGGATTTGGTAGCAGATTAGGTCAGGGGGGAATAGAGGTAGTGACTTTTTATGGCCCCTATTGTAAAATGTACCTGTTTATTTGTCAAGTATGGGCAAAGCAGAGGTTTTGCTTTGAGGTTTGAGGACAGGTTATTGTTTCACTAGTAGAATTTTTGTTGACAAGAAGACCTTGGAATAGCAGAGGCTAGAAAAAAATAGAAGTTGGAATCCATTAATTGCCCAGTCATCAATTCAGACAGTGCAGAAAATGAAGAACGGGTTGATGACCCTTCCTGCTTTGGACCTGATTGTAAATAAAATATGTACAGACTATGCACCTGCTTCACCTGTGTATTGAATACCAATGAGCAAATTTCAACTCTATCATATTTTCAGCTGATGAATGCTATAGTTAAATAGCACTGTATAACTGTGAATGATTTAATTTTTTTTTCAATAATTACTTTCTGTCTACTCGTCTACTTGCACGCATGGGCAAATTCTTATGAGATCTGGCTTTCCAAGAATCTTCCCAGGATGCTGAATGATGTCATCCTAACCTAAGTGAACAGCCCAGAAGCCAGGGTCTAAAGTATGCATAAGGGAGGGGGCTACTATGTAGGGTTTAGTTGTTGCAGAATGCAAGATCTTCTTTACAAATGATTCAGTAGTTGGGGTTAACTGATTTGAATTAAAAGATGTGAAGCCAAGTCAGAATAGGACATGTTTGAGGATCCTCTTAAGCCAATGCACTAATAAATAAAACTATATTTTTCATTCAATCTAAATTAGATATGTAAATGAATATATCTAAGCTGTTAAAGTATTTTCAGCCCTACAGACAATAAATTGTCTAATCTGCCTCATTATTATCCCACATACAAGAAATATATTGTTATTAGCTTAGTTAAAGTAAAAAAAATTGTTTATTTTCAAAATATAGTTATAATCCAACAATTGCTTGATGCAACCAGTACATTTTAATAATTCAAGAATATCTTCGAGTTTGGGTTAAGTGTTAATAGTTTCAATCATTTGATCCAAACCAAACAGAATGAGACTCCCTTATGCTATAGGAAAGCCTGACTACTGGAATCATTACAGATTGGTGGGTTACATAATTAACCCCGCCCCCTCGCCTTTCAAACCCTCCCTGTTAATTATTAAGCAACAAGGGCTCTTTATTTGCCAAGGTGCCATAGAAAAAGCTGGATGTTTATTTACATTTGTTCAGGGGGTGGAATCATTGGCCTAAAGCCACCCCAAACAACCTGAAAATTTTCCACCTACCCTTAACCTTTTGTGATCATCACAGCTTTATTAGCAGAGTTTACTATGCCAGAATTTAAATGGTTCTAGTTTAAGCCTCCATGCGTTTTGATGGCAATTAGGTGATTGCTAATAATAAGTGGGTGCCTACAATCTATCTGTAAAAAGCATGATGCATATACTAAATCAGACATGTCATAATCAAGGGGGTCACACCTATTTCATTTTTGATAAGGGTCCATTCATACTAGGGTGATGAAATGCGGTACATTTAATACACATCCATTAACGTGCATTATGTCATACATTGGCACTCATTTGGACTGCCCAATGCACCGCAACAGGTTCACAAACCTACTGCCTGGTACATTTTTGTTAACGTAATGCACTGTTATAGTTACCGTGCGTTACAATGTGGTGCATTGTGAAGGTGCACTTAGGTGCCAATGGTGCGCAAACACACGTGGTTATGCACTTATTACTGCAACACAATGGTGTGAAAGTTCCTTAAAAAATATATTCGTTTGATAATCAATATTATAGTAACAACTGCAACTTACAACATGCTTTAGCAGGGAAAAGGCAATTTTGTCAGCTGAAGAACAGATAGACCTACTTTCATTCTAAATTCTTAAACCAGCTAAAGATCATAAAAAAGTGGCAAGAGGTCAACATGTGGCCCAAAACACCAGTTTGATGCATCTGTTTAAAATACATATTGCTGGTTTACTTAGATTACGTAGGTTTACTTAGCTTTTGTCAGCTGAAGAAAAGACAGACCAACTTTCAGTCTAAATTCTTAAACCAGCTAAAGATCATAAAAAAGTGGCAAGAGGTCAACATGTGACCCAAAACACCAGTTTGATGCATCTGTTTAAAATACAGATTGCTGGTTTACTTAGATCTGTGGTATGTGTCTATGCCTGTGGTTCTCAGCAGTTTTTTTTTCCAACAGCCATAGAAACCAAGTAGAAATTGAAATGAGATCTGTGGAACATGAGTTGTGATCGATTGCTTTGGGCACTACACATTAAACAACGCCCTACTGAAAAAGTCCCAAAAACTCAAGAGCATGCTATATGGTTTCAAACATGCTCCTGAGTTTAGTGAAAGCTCTTCTGAACATTGTACATCTACTGCTGAGGTATTTTTAACAAAGTTGTATAATTGATGGTTGAATTCCCTACATAAAAAGTGCTGACCTGTTTTCAAGAGTGCTGTAACTAATGTGAAGCCGTGCCAGATTCATAGAGATGTCTGTGCAAGCAAGTATAAAAAATGTTTCAGTAATCTCTCCTAATCTGATTTGACTCTTGCATTCCTCTGCTGAAGAGTGTGCTGCTATCAGATTGCAAGACTGCCTTGCTTTGTTGGCCTCTAGTACTGTAGCTTCTTTAAATCTGGGTTAAAACATATTTGCATTTGATGTACAGTAAGTATATTTGGAATAAGAACATAATTGTTTGTCTTATTCACTAGTTTGAGAAATAATAACATATTCAGTTTGATGATAATTATAAAAATTCAATTCTGTAATTTTCTTTGAAATAGTTTTTTTTTTTTTTTTTTTTTTACCATATCCTGTCTCCTAGTTTATTCCTTGCTGGACTAGGCCAGATAATATGCACTGTTGGCAATATGGTGCGTAATCATTAGCTTGGGTAATCCGTGCTTGGTCCAGCTGCTTGATAAAGGAAGACATTGTGGGGACAGAGACTTGGCAGCTGTGATTACATCAGAAAGCTTTGCTCTACAATTGAGCTTTAGCCCAGTCTGATAAACACTGAATTCTATGTTACTTCCTAGAAAATTAGTTTTTTCTTTCCCTGCTGCAAAATGAGGCAGTTTAATTTGTACGCTACAGTTGGAGATATTAGTTTTCTTATTTCTGTCAAACATATCACCAAAATGTTTCTAGTGTGAGATTCTGCTATATTACAGCATGTTATTCTTTTTAAATTAGCCAAACCAAATAACCGTATGGAGTGTGTGTGTGTTCTCTGTTATCATATATTGACTGCGAAATTAAACTGCTGCTGGCTAACTATAGCTCATTACGTTTTTTTATGCTTTGCGTTTACATGTAGAATCATGAATAAAAGATTAAATGCAAATATTTTGTCTTGATTACATTATGTGTAATCAAGATAATGTTTGAGGTCTGCTCAATGTATTAAACATATGTTTTTGTTTTTATATATATATATATATATATATATATATATATATATATATATATAGTAAATTTACAGTTAAGGATTGACCATGATCATTTGACTGAATTAGTATGTATGCTTCTCAGGACTGAAAATAAAAACAGTATGTAATTTTATAGCTTGCAGTAGAAAAAGGATAGCCTTTTGAATTCCATGGAATCTTAAAAAAAAAAAGACAAAATATATATTTAACACCTTCCCACCCAACCTATAGCAGAATGACGTAATACCATCCTGAATGGGCATTGTGCCGCTCATGAGCGCCCGCAGGGGTGCGCAGCACAGTGATCGGTGGTAAGCGTTGCCCCTTGGGCACATCACATCACCAATCAGGGGAAAGAGCTAATGAAGTAGGCTCTTTACCATGTGATCAGCTGTGTCCAATCACAGTCGATCATGTGTAAACAAATGCCAGTTGTCGGCAGGAAGGGAAAGCCAATAAGCAGCTTTCTAGTTACAGGGGACATTTACATCGATAATCAGGGCACTGATGATCAGTGCCCTGATCATCAGTGCAGTCCCATCAGTGAAGCATTTCAGTGTCCATCAGTGAAGCATATCAGTGTCCATCAGTGCAGAAAATCAGTGACCATCAGAGCAGGATACCAGTGCCACCTACCAGTGCCCATTAGTGCCACCTTATCATTATTATTATTATTATTCACGATTTATATAGCACCAACAGTTTACGCAGCGCTTTACAATGTATAGGGGGGACAACACAATTACAGTACAATACAAAAGGTACAGGAGGGCCCTGCTCATAGAGCTTACATTCTAAAGGGAGGGGTGGTATCAGTGCAGTTTCATCATTGCCCATCAGCACAGCTTATAAGTGCCCATCAGTGCCACCTCATCAGTACTCATTAGTAGCCATCAGTGCCGCCTCATCATTGCCCATCAGTGCAGCCTCATCAGTGCCCATCAGTGTAGCCTCATTAATGTCCATTATTGTAGCCTATCAGTGCAGTCTATCAATGCCCATCAGTGCAGCCTCATCAGCGCACATCAGTGAAGAAGAAAAATTACTTGAATTGCAAAAATGTATAACAGAAACAAAGAAAGTTTTTTTTTTTCAAAATGTTTTTGTTTGTTTATCAAAAAATAAAAAACCTATTGGTGATTAAATACCACCAAAAGAAAGCTCTATTTGTCTTATAGGTACAGTGTTGCATGAGCACGCCATTGTCGTTTATAATTAGACAGCACTGAAAGATGAAAATTGGCCTGGGCAGGAAAGGCGTGAAAGTGCCCGATATTGAAGAGGTTAAGTATAGAGTCACAAGACTTATAAAGTGCAGCAGTTTAGGAACATCCAGTCTGCATTCCACTGCTGGACCTGCAGAGCATAGGGAAAATCATAGGAGAAACAACCCATAAGGCAGTAATTAGTCACTAAGGGCACTTTCACACTGAGCAGCACAGGGCGTCGGCAGTAAAGCACTTTTTAGCGGACGCTTTTCTGCCTCCTCTGTTTGTGGACTGCAGTCTTCAAGTCATTCCACAGATTTTCAATGGAGTTTAAGTCTGGGCTTTGACTAAGTCATGCAAGGACATTAACCTTTTTCTCCTTCAACCATTGTGTGGTAATTTTTTCTGTGTGCTTTGGGTCGTTTTCATGTAGGAAGGTAAACCTTCATCCCACTGATAACTTTCTGGCAGACGGCAGCAGATTTTCCTCAAGAATTTGACAGTATTTTTCCCCCTCTGTTTTTCTTCTATCCTAACAAGTGCTCCAGGCTGTGCTGCAGAGAAACTCCCCATAATAGGATATACCCATTTCCATGCGTTACTGTAGGAAGGGGGTTGCTTGGATGGTGATGAGCTGTATTGGATTTCCACCAGATATTTAATTTGGTGTTGAGGCCAAATAATTAAATTTTAGTCTCATCTGAATGAATGACTTGTATAGCGCTACCTATGCAAACTGAATCGCCTCAGGGTGCTTTCTTGCCATTGGTGTTCATCTGCAGCTTTTAATGTGGTCCTTTAACCTGCAGGGTCCCGACAAACTTACAACATTGACATACACATACACATATTATGGCCAATTTTTTTGGACAGGGTCTAATTAACCTACCAGCATGTCTTTGGCGTGTGGGAGGAAACCAGAGTACCCGGAGGAAACCCACGCAGGCACAGGGAGAACATGCAAACTCCAGGCAGATAGTGTCGTGGTCGGGATTTGAACCAGCAACCCTATTGCTGCTAGGTGAAAGTGCTAACCACTACACCACTGTGCTGACCGTAACACCTTTTCCATGTGGCCTCAAAATCTTTAAGGTGTGTTTAAAGTGATACTAAAGTCTTGTTTTTTTTTAGTTAAAAATAACAGTCATGTTATACTTACCTGCTCTGTGCAGTGGTTTTATACAGAGTAGCCCAGATCCTCCTCTTCTCGAGTCCCCCCTCCTGTTGCATGCCCCCACAGCAAGCACCTAGTGATGGGGGCACCCAAGCTGAGCCAGAGCTCCTTGTGTCCATTCAGACCCAGCCCCACCAACTGTATCTCCTCATTGGCTGACTGGCTTTCATTGACAGCAATGGAAGCCAATGGCAGCTGAGACACTCTTGCAACATCACTAGATCTAGATGGGGCTCAGGTAATTATTAGGGGGGCTGCTGTACACAGAAGGTTTTTTTATCTTAATGCATTAGGATAAAAAACCTTTTGCCTTTACAACCGCTTTAACTACCTAAGCCCTGGAAGATCTGGCTGCTGAATGACCAGGTTATTTTTTGCGATTTGGCACTGCCTCATTGTAACTGACAATTGCACTGTCATGTCACATTGTACCCAAACAAAACTAACATCATTTTTTCTCCACAAATAGAGCTTTCTTTTGATGGTAATTGATCATCTCTGCGTTTTTACAATTTTGAGACAATTTTGAAAAAAACACAATATTTTGTACTTTTTGCTATAATAAAAAAAAACATTTTTTTTAAAAAAAGGACGTTTTTTTTCAGTTTAGGCCGATGTATTCTTCTACATATTTCTGGTAAAAATAATCGCAATAAGCATATATTGATTGGTTTGCTCAGAAGTTATGCATCTACAAAATAGGGGATATAGTAATGGCAGCGATCTGCGATTTTTATCGGGACTGTGACATTATGGTGGACACATTAGACACTTTTCACACATTTTTTCGGACCATTGGCATTTATACAGTGATCAGTGCTATAAAAATGCACTGATACTGTAAAAATGTCACTGGCAGGGAAGGGATTAACACTAGGGGGGCGATCAAGGGGTTAACTATGTTCCCTGTGTGTGTGTTTCTAACTGAAGGGGGAGGGGAATGACCTACAACATCCTTATTCTGCCACGTCCCTGTTCTGACCATCGGCCACGAGCATCGGCACCCACCGAGTGCAGCGAGTGCGTGCGTGCACCTGCTATCCCACTTAAAAGAGGCGACGTATAGCTACGATGATTCACGGGATCATGCCAACCTGCCACAGTATAATGACAGCGGTTGGTCGGCAAGCGGTTAAGGTGTTCAGATGAGACTAAAGTTACAGTAGTAGACTAGTAAATACAGCATAAAACACGTGTCTGTCTTCACGGCAGGCTGCAAAGCAAGAACATTTTATTATTTTTAATTCTTTTCTATACCCACAGTGATGTTGCAACTGGGCAGCAGGAACCCACTTTCTGAAAATCATAGTTTGCATAAGGCCAAGCAAACCCTCCCCTCCAAAACAAGGCGGTATTTGAGCCAGGGAAATAGCTGCTCATTATGAGATGCAGGGTTGTCACATGTTCTCCATACTCGGGCATACTCTTAATACTGAATTTGTGGATTGAATTATGGGGACACAAAAAAGAAAGAGCAGGCACCTTTTTTTTGGTATCATATGTCTGATGCCACATACACACGACCAGACTTTCTGACAGAATAGGTCAGACGGAATAATTCCGTCAGATAGTCCGATCGTGTGTGGGATAGTCCAATCATTTTTCTTTAAAAAATTCAGACGGACCTAGAAATAGAACATGTTTCAAATCTGTCTGACGGATACAATTCCTATTGGGAAAACCGTTAGTCTGTATGCTGGTCCAATGGACCAAATACGACGCAAGAGCAGCTATTGGCTACTGGCTATTGAACTTCCATTTCTAGTCCCCTCATACGTCATCACGCTCAAAACTAATGGATTTCGAATGGACTTTAGTCAAGGGCAAGTCCGTTAGTTCGAAAGTCTGTTGTAACTCAGTCGAAAGTTCATTGAGAAGACCGTTGGACCTTTTCTGCCGAAAAGTCCGGTCGTGTGTACGCGGCATCAGGGCTGATGCATGGAAAGTGTGCTATAGGAGACATTTCTTTTTTGCCTATGGAAGCCAATACATTTCTGTAATTTACTGAAATGCTGGTTTGAAAAACATGTAATGATGGGGATTGGTTACCATGGTCAACAGGAGATCATTCTTATATTTCTACTTTCCAGGCTTCAGCCACGGGATGTTTTGTAAAGAAAAATGTTAAGCCCTTTTTAATTCATTTTTCAGTAGGGAGAAATCATTCTCTACCAAATAGGTTGACCCTCTTAGCTGTCTGCCAGATCCTGCTAAAAAAGTTTTATACTTTTGGATAAAGTGTCAGGATAACGTTATTGACTTTTTTCGATGTTGGTGTTCCTTTTACCTCACTTCCTCTCTTGGTGACCACATAGTAAGTACGGTAACGGTGTCCAGCAGGGATACAGCAAAGAAAAAAGAAGAACAAAATGTGGTGAGGGTAGCAACATATCTGCACTTACTTCCTGTTTTGGTGACTACACAAAAAATAAAGGGGTGGTCTCCTCAATGGACTACAATGAAATCAAATAAGGGTTATAGCCTTTTATTGCCTTTCACAAATTAAAAAAACAAAAAACATGTTTTTCCTGAAATTTAGCTTTTTTTAATTCATGAAACAATGGCAGTAGAGTTTTCCTTGTTATTTAATACTAATGTTTTGGCAAATTACATTTTGTGGGATCATTATTGTTTGAAGTTATTAAGCATGTTATTTATCTCTGTTATGTTTGATGATAAACTTAACCTTTTTCATAATGAAATGTGTGCTAGAAAAAATGAACACAAATATGTTTGCTCTCTTGTCTTATGAAGCAAAGAGAAACATATAGCAGATGTTATGTGATTCCCAGAATCCTTTGGGAGCTTATAAAAGGTTATGATGTGCTAGCTTACAGAAATGGCTTTACTAATAAAAAAAGATTTGCCAAATATAAGATATGAAAAAATGTACAGTATTTCCCTTACAAATGCAGATAAAAAGAACTCCCAGCAAATACATAATTTCCTGTTTATGGATGATTTTATAGATGGATGCCCCTTTTTTTTGTATTTACATATTCTTTTACAAGTCATTAAAACCGCTTCAGCCCTGGAAGATTTTACCCCCTTCCTGACCAGAGCACTTTTTGCAATTCGGCACTGCGTCGCTGTAACTGACATTTGCGCGGTCGTGTGACGTGGCACCCAAACAAAATTGAGCTTTCTTTTGGTGGTATTTGATCACCTCTGCATTTTTTATTTTTTTGCTCTATAAACAAAAAAGGGTGACAATTATGAAAAAATATATATATTTTACTTTTTGCTATAATAAATATCCCCCCAAAATATATAAAAAAGTTTTTTTTTTCCTCAGTTTAGGCCAATACGTATTCTTCTACATATTTTTGGTAACAAAATTGCAATAAGCATATATTGATTGGTTTGCGCAAATGTTATAGCGTCTACAAAATAGGGGATAGTTTTATGGCATTTTTATTTACTAGTAATGGCAGCAATCTGCAATTTTCATCGGGACACGTCGGACAATTTTGAAACATTTTTTGGGACCATTGGCATTTATACATTGATCAGTGCTATAAAAATGCATTGATTACTGTAAAAATGTCACTGGCAGGGAAGGGGTTAACACTAGAGGGCGATCAAGGGGTTAATTGTGTTCCCCAGTGTGTGTTCTAACTGAAGTGGGAAGGGGACTGTGTAGGGAAGATGACAGATCTGTCTGTTCTCCCCTCAGAGAACCGAAAACTGTGTTTACACACACAGATCCCGGTTCTCGCTGTGCCTGAGTGATCGCGGGAGCCCCTGCGGTGATAGTGCTGGGTCATGTGACAGCTGTATAACTATAAGAAAAAATTAACTTTTTTTAAATGACAATAATTACAGTGCCATCATCCATATACAGAAATAGGAGGGGTAATGTAAATAAATAGTGTGTGTTTAGTATCACTTTAAGTAATAATAATGGGGAAAATCAGTCTGAGTTGGTTTGCTAGGAATTCCTGTTCTAGATTTGGCTAATCTGAACTTAGAGGCAAACCCGAGTCAATTGGGGGGGGGGGGGGGGGGGTGGTCAAGTCTTTTTATTGAATTCTGGCACTTTTTTTAAGACTAATAGGTAAGCTAGTGTGAAAAGTGTGAAAGTACCCTGGGTGAAATGTACAAATGTGGCAATGCAAGAAAAAAAACACCATTCATATTCAGGCTGGTTGATTTGCACCTGCTGCCCTAAACTCTGGAAACTTCTTTCAGAGGCATGGGGAAGCTCCAAACCTGTGAGACACCGAACATGCTGGAACACACAATTAGTGCTTTCTTGGCTACAGAGGGAGCCAAAGCTAAATTTGCCTAGCAATCTATGCTAGGAGGGGGCTACAATAATGTGCAGTGGTCTGCATGTTGTTCTTTTGTTACCTTTCAAACAGAAGGGGGTGCTCCAAGAACAGATTATGAGTAAGAAGAGAATGTACTTCTTTAGGCACCACAATTTAAAAAGAAGTCCTACAAATGTAAAATAAATCATAACCCCCCCCCCACGCACACACACACACACACACATACACACACATACACACACACATACACACACACAAAATTCAAAACCCCAAAATACTACCCCCCCTCCCAGAAACAAGACCCCATTTTTTAAAGGGAAGTCTTCAAGCAAAAAGGACACAGGTCAGCAACTAAAAGCTGTTTTAAAATCAACCATACAGGAAAATAACAACAATAGCAGCAAAGTGGTTAATTCCAATTAGAACTAGCAATCATAAAAAAGTACAGTATTCTAACTACAGTATACTTTATGCAGTTTTGGCAGCTTCCCCTATGCTTTCCAGTTCACTAACACTATGGCTGCTCTGTGCCCCCCCCTCAACCATTATAATGAGGGGGGTGGCTTAACCAAAAGCTTTCTGATTTGCTGTTCTAAGCTGGCTGTGGTCTAAAGGCAATGCAGTGGATGCAATTTAAAAAAAAAAATTCTGCTGTGTAAATCTGCCCATAAATTCACAATAACTGGGAATCTTGGATCTGCAGGATCTTCATGAAACACATAAAGTGCCTTGAAAAAGTATTCATACCCCTTAAAATTTTCCACATTTTTTCATATTACAACCAAAATCGTAAATGTATTTTATTGGGATTTTATGTGATAGATCAACAAAAAAGTGGCACATAATTGTGAAGTGGAAGGAAAATGATAAATGATTTTCAATTTTTTTATGTGAAAAGTGTGGCGTGCATTTGTATTCAGCCCCCCTGAGTCAATACTTTGTAGAACCGCCTTTCACTGCAATAACAGCTGCAAGTCTTTTTGTGTATGTCTCTACCAGCTTTACACATCTAGAGAATGACATTTTGGTCAGTCTTCTTTGCAAAATAGCTCAAGCTCTGTCAGAATGGATGGAGAGAGTCTGTGAACAGCAATTTTCAAGTCTTGCCACATATTTTCAATTGGATTTAGGTCTGCACTTTGACTGGGCCATTCTAACACATGAATATGCTTGGATCTAAACCATTCCATTGTAGCTCTGGCTGTATGTTTAGGGTCGTTGTCCTGCTGGAAGGTGAACATCCACCCCAGTCTCAAGTCTTTTTAACAGGTTTTCTTCTAAGATTGACCTGCATTTTGCTCCATCCATCTTCCCATTAACTCTGACCAGCTTCCCTGTACCTGCTGAAGAAAAGCATCCCCACAACATGATGCTTCCACCTCCATATTTTACAGTGGGGGTGGTGCGTTTAGTGTGATGTGCATTGTAAGTTTTCCGCCACACATAGCGTTTTGCTTTTTAGGCCAAAAAGTTACATTTTGGTCTCATCTGACCAGTGCACCTTCTTCCACGTTTTCTGTGTCCCCCCACATGGCTTCTCACAAACTGCAAATGGGGCTTCTTATGGCTTTTGATCAACAATGACTTTCTTCTTGCCACGCCTCCATTAAGGCCGGATTTGTGGAGCGCACGACTAATAGTCGTCCTGTGGACAAATTCTCTCACCTGAGCTGTGGATCTCTGCAGCTCTTGGTAGGTTTGCAGCTGTGCCATACTCTTTCCATTTTCAGCTGATGGCTTGAACAGTACTCCATGCGATGTTCAAAGCTTGTGATATTTTTTTTATAACCTAACCCTGCTTAAAACTTCTCCACAATTTTATCCCTGACCTGTCTGGTGTGTTCTTTGGCCTTGATGATGCTGTTTGTTCACTAAGGTTCCCTAACAAACTTCTGAGGGTTTCACAGAGCAGCTGTATTTATACTGAGATTAGATTACACACAGATGGACTCTATTTACTAATTAGGTTCCTTCTGTAAGCAATTGGTTCCATTAGATCTTAGTTAGGGGTATCAGAGTAAAAGGGGTTCAATACAAATGCACGCCACACTTTTCACATATTTATTTGTAAAAAAAATTGAAAACTATTGATCATTTTCCTTCCACTTCACAATTTTGTGCCACAACTGTTTTGGTGTATTACATAAAATCCCAATAAAATAAATTTAGGTTTTTGGTTGTAACATGACAAAATGTGGAAAATTTCAAGGGGTATGAATAAGTTTTCAAGGCACTGTAGTAGCAGCTAGCCCAAACCTTGTCCCTATTAAGCACTAATTTACAATAGGGATGTTGTAGAACTAGCAAGAGTGCAGATATGGGATAAACTAAATTAATAAAGGACACTGGTTGGACACAGGAAATTTCTTTTTTCAACTCTACTTTGGGTAAGCTACATAAGTCACAAAAATTTGGAGAATTGTAAATGTTTAATGCAACAAATTCAGCTTTCTAAAATGGCACATATTAAAAGTATAAAAGGCATTATTCAGCAGCTAATACCGCACAGCTTATTCCATAATACTGTATTTTGTCTGGCCAAACAAGAATTAAATGATTATTTATTAAACTGCAACAATTTTGCATAAGCTGTTGGATGGTAATAACATTCTTTGTATCTGGGACAGCTTAAAAAACTAATTGGGAGTTTCAAAGCAATACAGTATAATTCATCCTCTTGTAAAAAAAGAGGTCATCAAATTTTTTAACTCATGTTTGGAAAAATCTTCTTTTTTTTTTTGTTAACACCTTCTCCATCAGAATTGGTGTAATGACCCAGGGCACTGTAAGGCACCATATTCTTGCATAGAGTTCATAAAGTAACATCTTATGATTGTATTCCCTATAAAGTCTTCCCTTATTACTCCTCATCAGTGCATTTTACGTTACTCCTCTCTTTTGTGCACAGTGGTAATGGCAATAGAGATATGATATTACACATTACTATATACCAGGCTTTCTCAACCTTTTAACCCTAGAGGAACCCCAAAAATTATTTTCATGTCTCGAGGAACCCTTACTAAAATCAAATCAACCAATGCCACCCTTAAAGACAGCTAAAAAGATATCTGGTGTCATGCTGCTGGCTTTGCTAAGTGGTGCTGAACCTTGAGCTCTGTAGGTATCATCAAATAGGTGGTCCATCAGCCACAGCTCAAGGAACCCCTAGCAACTTCTGGAGGAACCCCAGGGTTCCACTGAACCCTGGTTGAGAATGGCTGCTATATACTGTAACTTAATCATGAATGCTTCCTTTTCTCTCAGTAAGAAAATAAAATTTGCCAAGTTAATCGTACATAACAATCGGTCTTTTATGTTTGTATTTGTTATATATTTTTTTCTATGTCCTTTATTGTTTTTATCATAGTCATTCACCATTGAAAAAAGATTTTTACATTTGAGTAGCATTTACATGCAAAGATAATGTTTTGTGTTTTAAATGACACTACAGTATATGCAATGACATATTTTGTTAGAAGTATGTCCTTGCTAACTTGACAAGATCCACAGGTAGATTAACTCTTTATGAAGAAAATACATACAAAGAATATTATTTCTGGCTTTTGAAGTGTGAGAAGGCAATGACTTTCCTAACCCTGACTCTGCAGTGATAAATCACATTAATAAAAAGCATGGAGATGCTGGTAGATTGTAACAGAGGACAATATTGTGTAACAGCAAACGGGGAAGAGAAAACAGGGGAACATACCAAAATACAATAAAATAGATATGATAGCTAAGCTGTTGTGCCAGCACTTAATATCTTTACAGGGATAGCTTCTATGGTTCCCAAGGACATGACTCCTGGTCACGACTCACTTTGGCATATTTTTGACATTTGTTTGCAAATATTCATTCACTATTGCAACACACCTAGGTGGGCCCCAGACACAATGCTCTGCGTCTGGAGCCCACCCTATTTTGAAGCCTATTGGAGCCTCTGGCTCTAATCAGGTGCTTCAAAAAAAAACCCCACCACTGTAATTCATGCACTCAGTGTCCTGCAAGGGGCCGGAAACATGCATAGGGGGCGTGGAACAGAAAGGTGGTGTCTGTGCCGCCTTAATAGACGGGCCACCCCTGAATATAGGGATATAATATGTTCAAATCATCCACAGATAATGGAAGTGCTGTCACTGCAGTTAGTACACTGACACCGATGGATAGGGATGAGCACATCTGTCTGGGTTTGGTTTTCTGAACAGTTTCACAAATCTTGCCTGAAGTTCACACACTTTGCAGCAAGCAACTTCGAAGGCTGTGGGGGAGAAGGGGGCACATCTTTTTTAGTTAATTCTGGCAATTTTTAGGGCAAAAGGAATAGGAAGCTGAGTACTGCCATGGGGACATATACAGTATCTCAAAGTGAGAACACCACTCACATTTTTTTCTAAATATTTTATTTATATTTTCATGTGACAACACTGAAGAAATTACACTTTGGTACAATGTAAAGTAGTAAGCGTACAGCTTGTATAAAAGTGTAAATTTGCTGTCCCCTCAAAATAACTCAACACACAGCCATTAATGTCTAAACCGCTGGAAACAAAAGTGAGTACACCCCTAAGTGAAAATGTCCAAATTGGGCCCAAAGTTTCAATATTTTGTGTGGCCATCATTATTTTCCAGCACTGCTTTAACCCTCTTGGACATGCAGTTCACCAGAGCTTCACAGGTTGCCACTGGAGTCCTCTTCCACTCCTCCATGACAACATCACGGAGCTGATGGATATTAGAGACCTTGTGCTCCTCCACCTTCCGTTTGAGGTTGCACCACACATGCTCAATAGGCTTCGCTAATGTTCGCTAATACATAGCAAACATTACAAGCATCTCATAATCAAAGACTTTCATAGCAGGGGAACAAATGGAAATCAGTCTTTTCGTATGTCAGCTGATAACATCAAACATTACATTTGAATTGCATATTTGTAAATACATAATGTTTAAATCTGAGTTTGAAAGTCGGGGCTTCAGTATAAAGGTCATTAACTTAGGAAAGTTATAACAACATGTCTCAAAAATGGTTATTGAGAGCTGAGAAGCTTGTAGAACATCTTGAATATAGGAAAGGAAAAAGGTTGGAGAAGAGGGAATGTGTTAGGGCTGTTGTAATCTTATATCCACTTTGGCCAATGTTGTCCTCTTACTAATGTAGATTTCCTGGATTTGGAGAAACTCTCTAGCAGAAAGTGAGGGTCTGGGAATAGGAATAGAGAAGAGAAGGAAGGGGGAGAGCGAGAGAAAGAAAACAAGATGGTGTGGGGGGGGGGGGGGGGGGTTCTATGATGAATAGAGAATCAAATAAAGATGGGTTATCTGTGTCTCGTGTGAAAGGGAAATATTCCCCAAGGGCAAAGAACAAGATAGTGAGATCTGGTATGATCTCCCAGAGAAACACTCGACAGCTTATGCTTCTTACTCTCTAATCTCAGTGATTTTTATTTTTTGCGCTATGAACAAAAAAAGTGACAATTTTGAAAACAAAACAATATTGTTTACTTTCTGCTATAAAACATAGCCAATATAAAATTTAACAAAATCTAATTTCTTCATCAATTTAGGCCAATGTGTATCCTACTACATATTTTTGATTAAAAAAAATCCCAATAAGCGTATATATTGATTGGTTTGTGCAAAAGTTATCACATCTACAAACTATGAGATATTTTGATGGTATTTTTATTTATTTTATTTTTATACTAGTAATGGTGATGATCAGTGATTTTTAGCGGGACAGTGACATTGCGACAGGCAACTCGGATACCTAACTGACACATCTGACACTTTTTTGGGAACCAGTGACATTATTACAGTGATCAGTGCTAAAAATGCGCACTGTTACTGCACTAATGACACTGGCAGGGAAGGAGTTAACATCAGGGGTCGATCAATGGGTTAAGTTTGCCCCTAGCTGGTGCTTGCTACCTGTGTGGGGGATTGTCTGGTTGGATGAAGACAGAGATCTGTGTTCCTGCTTAGCAGATCTCCTTCTTCCCTGTCGGAACAGCGATCTGCCTTATTTACATAGGCAGATCGCCATTCTGCCTTGCTCAGGAATGATTACGGGTGGCCAGCGGACATCGGGTTAGCTGGACCCGCTGATTGGACAGAGGGGAAGCCAATCAGCTCCAGTGTCTATTGCACAAAATGATGTACAGGTACATTGTTTCATGCAATAGAGCCGACCTGCCGCAGTACATCTGCGGTAGGCAGTCGGCAAGTGGTTAAGATGAGTCAGGGGCAGTTGAGGAGGGACAACATCAAAGTTTACATTGTCATGGTCTTTACCAAATAAATTAAAAAAAAGCTTGAAGAATGAATATTCTTGTGCAGGTTCATTTATTAAAACATATAATACTTTCTAAAAAATCTTAGTTTTACCATTTGACCTTTGCCGATAGGTGACAGAAATAAAGAAGTAGCTTTTACCTGTATAGTTATCAGCCACATAATTTATACCAATCATAAACAGAAAACAGCCATCTCTAATAAGCATATTTACATGTTGTGCGAATATTCCAAGCCATGCTAGGAGCAGTAAAACAAGAAAATACATTGTTACTGTTAAAGAACTGGTTTGTGCACCAAAGGTTGTGTGGACATCCAGTTCTGGATGAACAGCTTAGTTTACTCAAACCTGGATTTGCAAAAAGTTGTAATAACCCCTTATTAGTCCATGTGTTTGCTATTTACAAAAAGCCAGCTCCCTATCCTAGATGTGGAGTAACTACCAATAAACCACTGAACTCCAGATCATAAGTGCACATGATTCAAGGTAGAGAGTGGGATGGGATTTTCTACATAGTAATAGGCAAATAAAGCGTAAACCTGCTAATGAAATTGCGTTGCCCCCCAGCACAGTAAATAGGTTTACAAAACAAATACAGTGGTTATATGCTCAGATACTAAAATGGCATTGTATAAATAATGGTTTGTTTTCTCTTTAAATGTCATAAACATAAATGAATACAATTAAGTGTGAATAAAAGTGAATGTGGCAATACAAAACATGCAACAATGTCTACTTTGGCTGCAAATATGAATATATAAGTACCAGCAATTCTGATGGAACCCATGCTCCTCCCCCAAATATAAACTCTATTGGCTTACTGGCTTACCCCCTAAACAGAAGAGGTCACAAAAGCACTTGGGATTAAGTTCAGCACAGCGATTACTGGATCAAGCCACCACATAAACTGCTCTGCTTCCAGGGAAGTAATAGTTAATTGCTACTAATTGGGCGACCAACATTACTACAGAAGAGGGCTCATAGTATATTATCGTCACAAAAAAATTGTTTATTTATTGAATAAATATATACTCACAACAGAACAGAACCAATCCCTGAAAAGGAAGAGCCTCAATCTCTGGACCCCACAAAGTGCAAGGCTCCTGACAGCAGCTAGGCACACTATCGTCTATGTAGAAGCAAACACTGGTCAAAGTCAGTCTCGTGATTCCAATTCCACAAACATACTTCCAGGTGCTGACCCTGTCCATCACAGGCTCCATGTAGCAAAGTATTGCTACTGTATTTTTGTATAAAAGTTTTTTTAAACTTTTTCTATGAGGTTCATATTTGATGTTTTTTAAACTGATAATTACATTAAATGTATATTGTTTTGTATTGCTGAACAGGGTGGGCAGCTGCTAATGATTGGAGCCTACATGCTAATTGTTCCACACAGGTCTTCCTAATCACATGTGACTTTATGTATATATATATATATATATATATATTTATATATATATATTATATATATATATATATATATATATATATATATATATATATATATATATATATATATATATATATATATATATAGATAGATAGATATAAATACCTCTTTGTGGAATATTGTTTTGTGAGCTATAATTAGTCGCTAAGTGATCGTGGAATGCAGTAACTGGTGATGCTCTTCCCCCATTTGTATTGCTTTTATGAACATGTCAAAATAAAGGTGATTTTATATTAGACATGTGGCCAACCAGATTTTCTTTACATACTATGGTCTATTTGGGTCAAAGCCAGGGGGGCCCAGCTTCTTAGAACCAGCCAAAGCTGTCCTCCATACAGAAGGGTCACATTAGAAACCCCCAGTGGAGATGTTGCTGACCTGGCTAGTAAGTTACTATATAGACTGGCAAGTGGTATCTTGGAGGTTCTAAAGAATTTTTGCTAGTTTTAAAATGTGACATGACCCTAAGAATCTGTTAAGATCGCGAATATGGTAGAAAGATATTTACCAATATTGTTTAATGATCCAGTTTATACACAAGTGCTGGCTAAGTGCATTAGAGTGGACTCTCGCAGAGTACCCACGCTGGGTAGATTTTGTTTCGCAGTTTATTTCCCAGCAAGAGGGAGAATCCTTCACATTGGCTTTCACATGGGAAATCCCCAGTGGACATCATGCTGACTTGGCTAGTGAGATACCATTTAGTGGTGTCTTGGAGGTCCTAAACAATTGTTGCCAATTTCAAGATGAGTGACATGACCCTAAGTGTCAGCTGAGGAAAAAATCTATAATTTCTGACATCTGTTTTGGAAATCTGAGTCCCCTTTCCTTATTGCAGCTGAGTAAGCTCTCCATAGCCCTAGCTAAAAATTGAATGCATTGGAAGCATCCCTATAAATAGGAACGCCTGTGGAGGATAACGTTTTTCATTATGATAATGTCATCATAGGTGCTGCTGAACCACAACATAATTATGCGGTGCATGTGATGATGTGATCACTCCATCTCGCATAGGATCTGTTGGAGCAAAAGTAAATAATGGTGTGAAGTATGTAAACATTACGTTGTAAGATTTACACTGTATTGCTATAGCCTAACACAAGAAGCAAGAAATAAATCTTCTCCTCAAAGAATGGCTGATTTACTTGTCTGTTGCAGTATTCCTCTAAAAAACATAACATGTAATGTCACATACCTATATGAGTGCCATAAAATTTAACGTACTGCAACATCAATGGATTAGTACAAAATGGTTACTTCAAAAGAAACTGATGGCTATAAATATTGCAGGGCCTTTTTTTAACTCTTTACTGATGTTTACTAAATGTAATCATATTTTTTTTCTCTACTCTTTATCTTTGTAGAGATCCTCAATTTTGCCATTATATTGTTGAAATATTGGGTGGATGTGGATCATCTCACTGACATATTAGATGATTATTAATAAGCTTGTGCCTGATTGGAAAGGGATAATTAATGAACTTAGCTTTATTGATGGTATTATATCACATTTAGGGAGAACTGATGAGCTATTAAGGGGACAGATAATTTTATACAAGATAGAAGAGCTGTGTAAGCATAGGATGGTAGGTACAAAAAAAGCAGGAAGTCCACAGGGAGCTTGGGCCTTCTGTCCACTGAATAACCTCAAACTACCCATCGGGTCCTAATGGGGATACTGCTTTTAATGCTACAGAGGGGTGTGGAGTGATAATCCCTGACCCTGTGACAAAAGTGTCCTAATATGGAGATATAGTGGTTAATTTACTAAGTGAATACAGACTGCTCGCTTAGTAAGGTGAATGCATACTTTGCAAAGTGTATGTTCGCATTTAGCAAATAAGGTGAAGATGCATCCAATTTGAATGATCGGTAGCGTGAAAGCACATGAACACAGCTTTACCATGTTCCCTAAACTAGATAAAAGTTTATTTTGCATTGTAAAATTACACTGAAAAAAATTGCAGTCTTTTTTTATTCTTTTAGTAAATTAACTCCATGGAGTATATTGGTGGGATTACCACTCTCAAGGCTGTCTTTAATATTGATTGAACCCTGGGCAAACATTTTCTTGCCCCCCCCCCCATGCAATTTCGCTCTCCACCTGCTCTAAGACATATAATAATTAGCAGCTAGACTCAAAATCAGTTTACTGAATCAGATCAGGCAGTGATTGTGATTGGTTGCCAGAGGTTACAATGTATCATTACCACTCATTGACTGGCTGCTAGAGGTTACAGCACACATTATTGCTTACTGATTATTTGCTAGAGATTACAGTAAACAACTTCTGCTTGTTGATTGGTTTCTAGAGATTACTGTACATCAATACTGCTCACTGGTTGCTAGAGGTTACTGGACAGCCTTACCACTTACTAATTGGTTGCTGGAGGTTACTGCAGATCCTTACTGCTCAATGATTGGTTGCAAAGAGGTTAGTGCACATCATTACTCATTGATGGCTAAAGATATAAAGGCACGGATCAAATATTGTTAAGGTGCTTAAAACACAGCCAAACAAAAAATATATATATATATATATATGGAAAAATATAAAAATTTTATTAAGATATACATCTTAAAATTCAACATGTTACTGTCAAAAAAACAGGCCATACAGTACATAGGAAAGTACAACTGAATATGTCTCTACATGTTTCGCCATAAGGATGGCTTCTTCAGCACACTCAATATCAGTCAACTGTATATATGGTCATTATGAAGAATGACACAATGATTAGACTCAAGGAATACTCAATATATAAGTCCAAACCAAAAAAAAATCACAATATCAAATTCAAAGAATGGGCAAAGAATGGATCATTTGGTGAAACCACAATTGCCTCCTATAGGTCCATCTATAGAAAAAATTATGTATATGCTAAAGATTCACATCCACTAAAGGGAGGGGGGCTGTTTATTTAGGCGCCCCCCTTTGGTGGATGTGAATCTTTTGGAGCCTGATTAGAAAAACTTGGTGACATCCAACTCCATGTAGAGTTTAAAGGGAGACCTTCAAATGGATATCAAATTATTGTAATTACATAACACTTTCCTGCCATTGGCCATTTGCAGGTAGGCAGTCATATAATTCATCCTGGTCAAAAACTGTGTATCTTTAATTCTGTGTTCATTAGCATATACATAATTTTTTCTATAGATGTACTATATGGTTTTCGACGGTAGCATGTTGAATTTTAATATATCTGTCTTAATTAAATGTTGATATTTTTACATATATATATATATATATATATATATATATATATATATATATATATATATATATATTACATTTATTTTTTTGTTTGGCTGTGTTATAAGCAGTGTTGGTCATCTTACTTTAAAAAAGTAATTAGTTAAGTTACAAATTACTTCTTCCAAAAAGTAATTGCGTTAGTAACTCGGTTACTACATTAGAAAAGTAATTCGTTACTCAGCAAAGTAACTGTGACTTTTTTTTTAAATATTCTATAGAGGGGACTAGCAAAGGAAGTGAATGTCGCCGCCTCCATCGGGCGAGATTGACACCTCATGAGCCCGGTCGCCTGGTATGGATTTAAAGGGGAACCCCTACGCCAAAAAAACGGCGTGGGGTCCCCCCAAAGTCCATAGCAGACCCTTATACGAGCACGCAGCCCGGCTGGTCAGGAAAGGGGGTGGAGGCCCAGCAGAAGAGCGGGACAAGACCCCCAAAGTCAGAAGAAGACCCCCGAAGTTGGAAGAAGATCCGGGACTCCATCTACCTGGAGTCACGTTAAAAATGAACGGACTTTACTCCGTGTGTGGGCAAGTCCGTTCATTTCAAAAGTCCGGCGGTAGATGTAATTGCGGTAACGCCGCCCAAGTAATGGGAACGGCGTTACCATGAGGGGAAGAGTAATCAGTTAGATTACTCATTACCCTCTAAAGTAACTGTGTTAAGTAACTCAGTTTATTTTAATTGAGTTACTTACATCACTGGTTATAAGTACCTTAAAAATCAAATTTTTTCTGATCCATGCCTTTATATCTATACACGGGATGTGGTGCCAATGATTACTCAGACAGTCAGCAAACTTTGCTTCTATTGGTTGCCAAATGTTACATCACATCATCTCCTCACTGCCTGCACATCATGGACTGGGGAGGTGAAGGGACCCATCCATAGACAAAAAAACTCCTAGGCATCCTAGAACTCCTTGGAACAGTGGAAATTCTGGGGGAGGGGGCTTGAACAATGGTAATGCTGGGGAGTTTATGAGATCAGAGGCAGTGGTGGGGGATGGGATTAGTTGGAGGCAGTACACTGTGGCAAATTCTGAATCATGTAGAGCAAAGCTGGAAATCTTTGGCAAGTATATAGTGGGGGATTCTACACTGACCACCAATATAATGGGGAATTTAAAAAGACCACCGATGTGAGGGGGGATTTTATGCTACCCACCAATATAAAGAGAGATTTCTACACTGACACCAATGTAATAGGAGCATTTACATCAACCGCCAGTGTAAGGGGGAATTTAATTTATTTTTTGTAGAAAAAAAACATGACAGGACCTCTTAAATATGAGATCTGGGGTCAAAAAGACCTCAGGTCTCATATTTACAATAAAATGCAATAATAAAATTGTCATTTAAATTATTTTTTTTAAATGGACCTTTAAGACCTATGGGCGGAAGTGACATTTTGACTTTGCTTCCGCCCTGCAATGTCATGGAGACGGGTGGGAGCCATCTTCCACTCATCTCCATGCCCAGCTAGTGACAGCATCGGATCACCTCCTCCGCTGCCGATGGCTCTTGTAAGCAGTGGAGGGCACCGGAGCACGACGGGAGGGGGCCCCTCTCCTGTCACCGATAAAAGTGATCTTACGACAAATCCGCTGCAGAGACCACTTTTATCTTGAAGCGGCCTGTTGGCTGAACAAGAGGATACCTGGGTTATGACAGGTAGCAACTGCTATAACAACAATATCCCCCTTCAAAGTAAGGATGTTTACTGGCATGCGGCGCTCCAGAAGTGGTTAAAACAAGGAAAAGTAGATTGCAAGTTGTTGTGGCACTACATTAACCAGCATGCCTTGCCAGCCAAAGAGCATATACATTTGCCAAAGGATATGTCAGGAAATGCTGTCAAAAATCCAGCAGTGTCTATTTGCTATAGTCTCAGCATATAGCAGCCCACTGGGTTGGGAGCCTGTACACTGCCTAGCATCAGCAGCGCAGTGGCTACTAGGGAACACAATTCTAATTCTGCTAGGCAAAATACTTTGGGCAGGTCTTCACATTTCTGTCTGCTTTATGTTGCCCCTTAAGCTTTTTTGAATTGGTCTTCTTCCTGTGTGAGGTTGTGCTGCTTGTGCAGAGTGCTGGGTGACGCTGAAAGAGAGAGATACAGAGTTCAGGGGCTTAGGTTTCTTCTGCACTACTAGCCATTCACAAGAGAAGTAACACCCTCTTTGTTGGCCTGGCCTCTAGTGGTTCTCTGTGCTGGCTGTATTTTTTGGCGGACAATGTGCTAAGCCCATTACATTTTTGTTCTAGGTAACTTCAAAATGTCCCTGCTAATTCTGCATTCATATATCAGTGCCTCTTAAGCCGCATACACACGTAGCCGTCTGTCCGACGTACTTAGTCTGGCGGACTTCCCGCCAGACTGTCCGTCGGACTTTCCGAACGGGCTACTTGCCCACACACGGCACTTTTTCAGCGGACTAATACGGTGTACTAAGTCCGCCGTACTATCCGCCCTACTTTGGAAATGAACGGATTCGCCCACACACGCGGAGGAAAGTCCGCTAATTTCGAGCGCGTCTCCAGGTAGGCGGGGCCCGCGAAGGAGACGTCGCCGGCCCCGCCGCCTGGTATGGACTCAAAGGGGAACCCCAACGCCGAAAAAAACGGTGTGGGGGTCCCCCCAAGTCCACAACAGACCCTTGTCCGAGCACGCTACCCGGCCGGCCAGGAAAGGGGGGGCGAGCGAGCGCCGCCCCCTCCTGAGCCGTACCAGGCCGCGTGCCCTTAACATGGGGGGTGCCTTGGGGAAGGGGGGGCTGCGCGGCCCCCCACCCCAAAGCACCTTGTCCCCATGTTGATGAGGGCAAGGGCCTCTTCCCGACAACCCTGGCCGTTGGTTGTCGGGGTCTGCGGGCGGGGGGCTTATCAGAATCCGGGAGCCCCCTTTAATAAGGGGGCCCCCGGATACCGGCCCCCCACCCTATGTGAATGAGTATGGGGTACAATGTACCCCTACCCATTCACCTGTAAAATAAAAGTACAAAAAAACCACAACACAGCGGAGGAGTCCGGCGAGAAGACCCCCGAAGATGGAAGACCCCCGGGGCTGTGCAATAAAGTATTTTATCTCGTGTGTTGTGTTTTTTTTGTACTTTTATTTTACAGGTGAATGGGTAGGGGTACATTGTACCCCATACTCATTCACATAGGGTGGGGGGCCGGTATCCGGGGGCCCCCTCATTAAAGGGGGCTCCCGGATTCCGATAAGCCCCCCGCCCGCAGACCCCGACAACCAACAGCCAGGGTTGTCGGGAAGAGGTCCTCATCAACATGGGGACAAGGTGCTTTGGGGTGGGGGGGCCTGGCATGGCTCAGGAGGGGGCGGCGCTCGCTCGCCCCCCTTTCCTGGCCAGCCGGGTAGCGTGCTCGGACAAGGGTCTGTTGTGGACTTGGGGGGACCCCCACGCCGATTTTTTTTGGCGTTGGGGTTCCCCTTTAAGTCCATACCAGGTGGCGGGGCCGGCGGCGTCTCCTTCGCGGGCCCCGTCTACCTGGAGACCTGCTCGAAATCAGCTGACTTTTCTCCGGGCGGGAAAAGTCCGCTCATTTCAAAACTACGGCGGACTGGCACACACACGGCCGGATTGTCCGCCGAAATGCGAGTCCGGCGGGAAGATTGGAGTGTAACACGGCATTCTAAGTCCGCCGTACTTTCGGGTCAAAAAAGTATGCCGGAGGCTACACACGGGGGGATTGTCTGGCGGACTTGAGTTTGCCAGACTTTTCCACCCGCTTGTTTGATCGTGTGTACGCGGCATTATTTGTCTTTATACCTTGAATGTCTGCCTCTTGTTCCAAAGGTCATTGACCTGTTGTTTTGAGGGTGTGATTTTGTGGGTTTGGTTTCAAAGGCAAAGTCAATAGAGTGTCCCCAGATTTCATGTTTTAAAATAGAGCTAACGCCTTTACAAAAATATTCAGCAATTATTTTCCTAAATGGTCCACCTGATCAGCCCACATAATGTACATTACAGTTCCTACAGGCATTCAGATACACAGCATTATGGAGGAGATTTACTAAAACTGTGTGCACCAGTTTTTGTTAATATCAACCCTATGAGAAGTACAATTTATAAAATGCTGAATTGGAAAAACCATATTAGACACCATACGTTGTACCTTTAGTTTATTTTTTTATATATATATATATATATATATATATATATATATGTTACATTACCAACAAACCAATTAATAGGACCCTTCTACTGAGCTGAAAATAGTCTTGGTCTATATATGGTCCATTCTATCATCTCTCAATTAAAGTGGTTTATAATGCATAACTTTCTGCATATGAACAGTTCCCTAAATCTCTTGTAAATTCTCCCACTAGCACTGCTTTTATGGTATGTAATGGATAACAGCTTGTGGTCAATAATGTTTTTCGAAAAGTAAATGTTGATATTTTACCTGTCTCAAGATTACCTTAGAGCAGTGATTCTCAACCAGGGTTCCCCCAGTGGCTGCTAGGGGTTCCTTCAGCATTGGGCAATTTCTGCCTCTCAGATAAATTCCCACTCACACCATTGATCTTTTATCTATCTAAAATTCTTCCCAATGACCACAAGTGTAAGGACCATTCTTCCCACTGACCATCACACTAATGTATCATGATTTGTAGATTTCAAATTTTTAGCAGGGGTTCCCCAAGACTGGAGAACTATTTCAAGGGTTCCTCTGTGTTGAAAAGGTTGATAAAAGCTGCCTTAGAGCATTAGATACAACATCTGAATATTAACAGCATGCATTCCCTAGTGAAAGACATGTTTAGTTGATTTAAGTCACAAACTCCGACAGTTGAGTTGGCCACCCTTGCCATATAACGTTCAGGAACATTATATAGAACTCATACAATAGATATTTTGTCACTAAAAGGTTTTCCACAAGTTTTTTGTAGCAAAGCTATAACATCAGTCTGGTGAAAACTGGAAAGCAGCCTAGTGATCCACCTTCAGCTGTATTGGGAAGTACAGTATATACGCATATGAGTTCATATTTACATTACTAGAAAATTTGTATTTTTTTTTGTCGTAATCATAATATATAAAGGATTATTTGCGAAATATACCTTTCCATTACATTTCTTGGCTGTCGCTTTTGGCATGTGAGAAGTTTTTGAGACAGTGTGAAATATAAAAAATAACTACAGGGAAAAAAGAACAAGCTGGAGATTACAGTTCCCGTGTGAGCCACAGTAAAATGCAGGGGTTAAAGGGGTAGTGTCAGCTGATGGGACCAAAAATTAGAAGGCCATTTCCCATTGAAAAGCAAACTCATCTGCTGCAGGGACTGAAACTGATTTCCTTTCCACTGCCTAAGATTTATGTAAATGGCGCTGGCCTACACTTACATTTTGATACAATCAAGCATACGTGAAAGCATCTTTAGAATGCGCAAAAATGATGCAGATGTCTGGAACATATGTAATATTGACACAATGTAAAAACGCTATCCCTAGAACAGACTTGACCTTTAGTGACATTGATCTCCTCTAACCTGTAGAAAACTCTGCAGATATTGGCACTAGGCTACCAGCACAGAAAGTCCGCTGTCACTAATAGCTTATTTGTGGCTTATACATGTCACATGGACTACTGAAGGAAGCCACAAATATGTTATTAGTGATGAGAGACATTTTGTGCTTGGAGCTGATTGCTGGTATGTGCAATGATTGCTGCAGGTTAGAGGCAACCAGCACCAATGTCCCTAAGGGCTTGGGTCAGCGTCCTGATGCTTGCTTGCTCATCCATAGTAGAACTTTAAAGTCTTAGGAGATGGAGTAGTCTCCAAGCCTCATAGAAGTCTAGAGGGTTCTACTGTGCACATGTAGACAGCAGGAAGAAGGGGACAGGCTGTCTAAAATTAACATTGCAGCAGAAAAGGGTAGTTTAGATCGGCACAGCTGGGGAGAGGATGCCTGTTTTGTGCCTGTTTTGTGTAACTTTATGGCAGCCAGGATATAAATAGTGGGTTGCCCAATGCACAGTAAAAAAATATTAAAAAAAACATGCCTGCACTTTTTCTTTTTTAACACAGCACACCACCACACAAGGCATTTGTGTGGTGGTATGCTGCAGTACATGTCTGTTGGCACATACAGTACTGTACTCATGCATTGGGATGCCACTGTAAATGAATGGCACTGCGATGCACCACCACACAAAGTGCCCTGTGTTAGCATGTGTTGAGATAACTTGCCATGCATAGGTCTGAAGGGGGATTTAAGGCTAGCTATACTTTAAAAAAAGAGTACCCCTTCTCTCAATGCTAACTAATCCCTTTGCCTTCGTACCTTACATCAATGGATGATGTGATCCAGGTGCCTATGCCAACCTGGGTGGCAGCCAATAGACAGCTTTTGAAGAACTGCCCACTTCCTCCTCCTTCTTATTTTACAATAAGTATAGGATACGAAATGATACCATGATGTGCATTCCTTGTAAACTTGTAAAAGTCTGAAGTGCATTTTGTTTGGGACAATTACCCTCTTGCCAATTGTGTAAGGATTATTGCAGCGGCAAGAAATGTGGGCTTTAAAGAAGTATGGCCACACTTCTCCTGTGGATCACAAAAGTGAACTTCTGCACTCCTGTGCCCAAGATTCAGGCCACAGTGGGCTAAAGTCCACTGTCAGCTGATTTCACAGAGCCGGCCCAGCCACCACACATATGAATCCATTGCATCCTTAGTTTGTGTGCTGAAAGAACACTCACTAAGCACTTCCAGCACACTGACTGCACTGTCCCTGACAGCTTTCAGTTATTTCTTCTGACTGGGAGCAAGCTAGATGGGTTTTCGATCATGGGCCCACTGTAAGAGCTTATCACAATGAACGCATGATATAGAAGCCACACTGCCCACTGACAGCAATTTATATGGACTTTAATGCTTGAGAGTAGTGTTAAGGGGTTAAAAGCCATTTAAATGTATACTGGCATTTGGCAAGTACATTTTTTTATTAAAAACAAAGTTTATTAATCAGGTTTAGTCCTTGTGAACTAAAAGTAACTAAATCAGAAATATAAAAGAGAATATTTTATGTTGGGACTTTAAATGAAGCATAGCTGCACAGTGGGTATGCAAGGACATGTCTGAAATTGATTGGTTTAGTTATAAGATTCAGAAAGTTTGAATTAATAACATCATAAACAGTAAGTATCAATAGGTTATATTTACATATAGGTATATATACAAGCGCATATTGCAACATAATTTACAATAGTAATCAACATCTTGATGAAATCCATAATTGTAAAAAGAGCAAGAATAGTCTTCCATTCATTGAAGCATATGACATTGTAGATAAAATAAGGAGAGGGAAAATTTCAGACAGATGCTTGCAGATGGTAGCATAAAAGTGCTCTACGCGTTTCGTGGAATTCATCCACTCATCAGGAGCAATTCCGGGGGTTAAAATTATCTACAAAGAGATAAGTAAACGCATGAGGATCAAACAGGAAAAAGCACAAAAGGGCAGAGGAACAGAGGGGGGGAGAAACTCAGCTCCCCCAAACACTCTTACCTCCAATGAGAATGTGACTTTAATGAGACAAAACCATTAGCAAATAAGGACGCTATGAGGACAAGTCTTCTCCGGAGCTGAGGCAGAAATCTCAAGGACCACAAGGCACCACAGTTAATCGAGGGTGACGAGCTCTAAAGCACTGTAATCCCAGAGTGACCATGTGGGGAAATTCCGAAGGACCTCTGTAGAGGGGTGAATTAATTAGGTATGAGAATGTGTCTATACATAAATGGGTTCATCGAAATTAACAGTGCAGGGGGTGATAGAATCGCTAAATAAAGTGAATAAAGTGCGGGGAGGCATATCGCCCAACCCGATAGATTGAGTACACTGGGGGTGAACAATAGATTAGTGTGTACAGTGAAAACAAATAAACAAGGACAAAAATTAAAATATACCAAACAGCCCATAATAGCCAATAAATATAACAAATAAGTGTCAAACGGAGTGCAAAGAAGTTGTGAAGGAAACAACTCAAACTGCGTGTATCAACTGGGGGTGCAATATGGCCCCAGAGACCACCTACGTCACGCTGCAAAACCTAAGGAGGAGGCGGTGTCGGCGTTCCAACAGCTACCAGCGTTCGGCGGCCGACAGTCGCATCCACCCCAGATTTATAGCAGATGGACACTCGCCAAGCCAGCCGCCCGGCGCCAAATGACGTCAGGCGCACGGCGTGCGGGGCGTGGCGTTGATGCGATGAGGGACCCGCCCACAACCCTACGATCATAGAGGTGGAGGGAAGAGGAAGGGGCCCTGGGCACATCACAGCTCCGGAAATAGAACTGAACATTAGCAACCAAAGCATAGCAAAAATTATATCATATATGCGATATATAAAAATGAAAACCCAAGGTGCTGACCCGGTCCAAATGCAATCAGGAATAGTGAGGATAGTAATTAAATGCTACCGCAGGATTATGCTTCCATCCCTAGTGTCATTAGACAAACAGAGAGGGGGAGGGGAAGAGTTGGGACTTTAAATGAGGCATTGAATATAACAATTCAACTACCTCCATCCCTGGTTCAATATAAAAGAGAATATTTTATGTTGGGACTTTAAATGAAGCATAGCTGCACAGTGGGTATGCAAGGACATGTCTGAAATTGATTGGTTTAGTTATAAGATTCAGAAAGTTTGAATTAATAACATCATAAACAGTAAGTATCAATAGGTTATATTTACATATAGGTATATATACAAGCGCATATTGCAACATAATTTACAATAGTAATCAACATCTTGATGAAATCCATAATTGTAAAAAGAGCAAGAATAGTCTTCCATTCATTGAAGCATATGACATTGTAGATAAAATAAGGAGAGGGAAAATTTCAGACAGATGCTTGCAGATGGTAGCATAAAAGTGCTCTACGCGTTTCGTGGAATTCATCCACTCATCAGGAGCAATTCCGGGGGTTAAAATTATCTACAAAGAGATAAGTAAACGCATGAGGATCAAACAGGAAAAAGCACAAAAGGGCAGAGGAACAGAGGGGGGGAGAAACTCAGCTCCCCCAAACACTCTTACCTCCAATGAGAATGTGACTTTAATGAGACAAAACCATTAGCAAATAAGGACGCTATGAGGACAAGTCTTCTCCGGAGCTGAGGCAGAAATCTCAAGGACCACAAGGCACCACAGTTAATCGAGGGTGACGAGCTCTAAAGCACTGTAATCCCAGAGTGACCATGTGGGGAAATTCCGAAGGACCTCTGTAGAGGGGTGAATTAATTAGGTATGAGAATGTGTCTATACATAAATGGGTTAATCGAAATTAACAGTGCAGGGGGTGATAGAATCGCTAAATAAAGTGAATAAAGTGCGGGGAGGCATATCGCCCAACCCGATAGATTGAGTACACTGGGGGTGAACAATAGATTAGTGTGTACAGTGAAAACAAATAAACAAGGACAAAAATTAAAATATACCAAACAGCCCATAATAGCCAATAAATATAACAAATAAGTGTCAAACGGAGTGCAAAGAAGTTGTGAAGGAAACAACTCAAACTGCGTGTATCAACTGGGGGTGCAATATGGCCCCAGAGACCACCTACGTCACGCTGCAAAACCTAAGGAGGAGGCGGTGTCGGCGTTCCAACAGCTACCAGCGTTCGGCGGCCGACAGTCGCATCCACCCCAGATTTATAGCAGATGGACACTCGCCAAGCCAGCCGCCCGGCGCCAAATGACGTCAGGCGCACGGCGTGCGGGGCGTGGCGTTGATGCGATGAGGGACCCGCCCACAACCCTACGATCATAGAGGTGGAGGGAAGAGGAAGGGGCCCTGGGCACATCACAGCTCCGGAAATAGAACTGAACATTAGCAACCAAAGCATAGCAAAAATTATATCATATATGCGATATATAAAAATGAAAACCCAAGGTGCTGACCCGGTCCAAATGCAATCAGGAATAGTGAGGATAGTAAGTAAATGCTACCGCAGGATTATGCTTCCATCCCTAGTGTCATTAGACAAACAGAGAGGGGGAGGGGAAGAGTTGGGACTTTAAATGAGGCATTGAATATAACAATTCAACTACCTCCATCCCTGGTTCAATATAAAAGAGAATATTTTATGTTGGGACTTTAAATGAAGCATAGCTGCACAGTGGGTATGCAAGGACATGTCTGAAATTGATTGGTTTAGTTATAAGATTCAGAAAGTTTGAATTAATAACATCATAAACAGTATGTATCAATAGGTTATATTTACATATAGGTATATATACAAGCGCATATTGCAACATAATTTACAATAGTAATCAACATCTTGATGAAATCCATAATTGTAAAAAGAGCAAGAATAGTCTTCCATTCATTGAAGCATATGACATTGTAGATAAAATAAGGAGAGGGAAAATTTCAGACAGATGCTTGCAGATGGTAGCATAAAAGTGCTCTACGCGTTTCGTGGAATTCATCCACTCATCAGGAGCAATTCCGGGGGTTAAAATTATCTACAAAGAGATAAGTAAACGCATGAGGATCAAACAGGAAAAAGCACAAAAGGGCAGAGGAACAGAGGGGGGGAGAAACTCAGCTCCCCCAAACACTCTTACCTCCAATGAGAATGTGACTTTAATGAGACAAAACCATTAGCAAATAAGGACGCTATGAGGACAAGTCTTCTCCGGAGCTGAGGCAGAAATCTCAAGGACCACAAGGCACCACAGTTAATCGAGGGTGACGAGCTCTAAAGCACTGTAATCCCAGAGTGACCATGTGGGGAAATTCCGAAGGACCTCTGTAGAGGGGTGAATTAATTAGGTATGAGAATGTGTCTATACATAAATGGGTTAATCGAAATTAACAGTGCAGGGGGTGATAGAATCGCTAAATAAAGTGAATAAAGTGCGGGGAGGCATATCGCCCAACCCGATAGATTGAGTACACTGGGGGTGAACAATAGATTAGTGTGTACAGTGAAAACAAATAAACAAGGACAAAAATTAAAATATACCAAACAGCCCATAATAGCCAATAAATATAACAAATAAGTGTCAAACGGAGTGCAAAGAAGTTGTGAAGGAAACAACTCAAACTGCGTGTATCAACTGGGGGTGCAATATGGCCCCAGAGACCACCTACGTCACGCTGCAAAACCTAAGGAGGAGGCGGTGTCGGCGTTCCAACAGCTACCAGCGTTCGGCGGCCGACAGTCGCATCCACCCCAGATTTATAGCAGATGGACACTCGCCAAGCCAGCCGCCCGGCGCCAAATGACGTCAGGCGCACGGCGTGCGGGGCGTGGCGTTGATGCGATGAGGGACCCGCCCACAACCCTACGATCATAGAGGTGGAGGGAAGAGGAAGGGGCCCTGGGCACATCACAGCTCCGGAAATAGAACTGAACATTAGCAACCAAAGCATAGCAAAAATTATATCATATATGCGATATATAAAAATGAAAACCCAAGGTGCTGACCCGGTCCAAATGCAATCAGGAATAGTGAGGATAGTAATTAAATGCTACCGCAGGATTATGCTTCCATCCCTAGTGTCATTAGACAAACAGAGAGGGGGAGGGGAAGAGTTGGGACTTTAAATGAGGCATTGAATATAACAATTCAACTACCTCCATCCCTGGTTCAATATAAAAGAGAATATTTTATGTTGGGACTTTAAATGAAGCATAGCTGCACAGTGGGTATGCAAGGACATGTCTGAAATTGATTGGTTTAGTTATAAGATTCAGAAAGTTTGAATTAATAACATCATAAACAGTATGTATCAATAGGTTATATTTACATATAGGTATATATACAAGCGCATATTGCAACATAATTTACAATAGTAATCAACATCTTGATGAAATCCATAATTGTAAAAAGAGCAAGAATAGTCTTCCATTCATTGAAGCATAAATATAACCTATTGATACTTAGGCCTCATGCACACGAGACGCAGATGAAACAAAAGCTGAAACGCGCGTTTAGAAACGCGCGTTTTGCCGCGTTTGCATGTCGCGTTTAGACGCGTTTAGACGCGTTTGCGTTTAGACGCGTTTATAAAGATAACATCATGTAGACCCTCCCCAAGCTCTCAAAGCATTTTTTTTAACTATTTCTGCTATTTTGATCAGAGTGAGCAGCAGCAGCATAGAGAGCAGTTGTACACTTGCATTTGCCGTGTCACTTGCCACGGCACCTGCCACAAGTTGTGGATTGTCCACTTGCCACGTCACTTGCCACAAGTTGGGGATTGTCCACTTGCCACATCACCTGCCACGTCACCTGCCACAAATTGTGGATTGTCCACTTGCCACGTCACTTGCCACATCACCTGCCACGTCACTTGCCACGAGATGTGGATTGTCCACTTTCCACGTCATCTGCCATGCCACCTGCCACAAGCTGTGGATTGTCCACTTGCCACGTCACCAGCCACATCACCTGCCACAAGTTGTGGATTGTCTACTTGCCGCATCACTTGCCACATCACCTGCCACGTCACTTGCCACGTCACCTGCCACAAGTTGTGGATTGTTCACTTGCCACGTCACCTGCCACGTCACCTGCCACAAGTTGTGGATTGTCCACTTGCCACGTCACTTGCCACAAGCTGTGGATTGTCCACTTGCCACATCACTTGCCACGTCACCTGCCACATCACTTGCCACGTCACCTGCCACAAGTTTTGGATTGTCCACTTGCCACGTCACTTGCCACGTCAGCTGCCACGTCACTTGCCACGAGATGTGGATTGTCCACTTTCCACGTCATCTGCCATGCCACCTGCCACAAGCTGTGGATTGTCCACTTGACACGTCACCAGCCACATCACCTGCCACAAGTTGTGGATTGTCCACTTGCCACGTGACTTGCCACATCACCTGCCACGTCACTTGCCACATCACCTGCCACAAGTTGTGGATTGTCTACTTGCCGCGTCACTTGCCACTTCACCTGCCACGTCACTTGCCACGTCACCTGCCACAAGTTGTGGATTGTTCACTTGCCACGTCACCTGCCACGTCACCTGCCACAAGTTGTGGATTGTCCACTTGCCACGTCACTTGCCACAAGCTGTGGATTGTCCACTTGCCACATCACTTGCCACGTCACCTGCCACGTCACCTGCCACAAGTTTTGGATTGTCCACTTGCCACGTCAGCTGCCACGTCACTTGCCACATCACCTGCCACGTCACCTGCCACAAGTTGTGGATTGTCCACTTGCCACGTCACTTGCCACATCACCTGCCACGTCACTTGCCACGAGATGTGGATTGTCCACTTGCCATGTCACTTGCCACGTCACCTGCCACGTCACTTGCCACGTCAGCTGCCACGTCACTTGCCACAAGATGTGGATTGTCCACTTGTCACATCACCTGCCACATCACTTGCCACATCACCTGCCACAAGTTGTGGATTGTCCACTTGCCACGTCACTTGCCACATCACCTGCCACGTCACTTGCCACAAGATGTGGATTGTCCACTTTCCACGTCACCTGCCATGCCATCTGCCACAAGTTGTGGATTGTCCACTTACCACGTCACCAGCCACATCACCTGCCACAAGTTGTGGATTGTCCACTTGCCACACCACTTTCCACGTCACCTGCCACGTCACCTGCCACAAGATGTGGATTGTCCACTTGCCACGTCACCAGCCACATCACCTGCCACAAGTTGTGGATTGTCCACTTGCCACGTCTCTTGCCACGTCCCCTGCCACGTCACCTGCCACAAGTGGATTGTCCACTTGCCACATCACTTGCCACATCACCCGCCACAAGTTGTGGATTGTCCACTTGCCACGTCACCTGACACAAGTTGTGGATTGTCCACTCGCCACGTCACTTGCCACATCCCCTGCCACAAGTGGATTGTCCTCTTGCCACATCACTTGCCCCATCACCTGCCACAAGTTGTGGATTGTCCACTTGCCACGTCACCTGACACAAGTTGTGGATTGTCCACTCGCCACGTCACTTGCCACATCACCTTCCACAAGTGGATTGTCCACTTGCCACGTCACTTGCCACGTCCCCTGCCACAAGTGGATTGTCCACTTGCCACGTCACTTGCCACGTCACCTGCCACAAGTTATGGATTGTCCACTTGCCACGTCACATGCCAGTGACCTGCCACAAGTTGTTGATTTTCCACTTGCCACGTCACCTGCCAAGTCACTTGCCGCGTCACCTGCCAGGTCACTTGCCACGTCACCTGCCACAAGTTGTCTATTGTCCACTTGCCACGTCACATGCCAGTCACCTGCCACAAGTTGTTGATTTTCCACTTGCCACGTCACCTGCCAAGTCACTTGCCGCGTCACCTGCCAGGTCACTTGCCACGTTACCTGCCACAAGTTGTCTATTGTCCACTTTCCACGTCACTTGCCACTTCACCTGCCACGTCACTTGCCACAAGTTGTGGATTGTCCACTTGCCACATCACTTGCCACCTGCCATGTCACTTGCCACAAGTTGTGGATTGTCCACTTGCCACGTCACTTGCCACAAGTTGTGGATTGTCCACTTGCAATTGCAATTGTTTAAAATATTTTTCTAATGGTTTTTCATCATTTGCAATCATTTTTGAGATTTTTAATGTAAAAAAAAAGGTCACCTTTAAGAACGCATATAAACGCAAACGCGGCTAAACGCGGTAGCGGCGTTTTGCCGCGTTTTGCGTCTGAAACGCAGAAATTTTTGTTTCTGAACGCATTTTTTTGCTTCTGGAAAAACGAGATTAAACGCAACTGCATATAAACGGAAAAAAACGAGACTGTGTGCATGGACACATAGGATAACATTGAATGAGTTCAGGTGCAGTTGAAAAAACTGTCCAACTGCATCTGAACGCGCGTTTAACTGCGTCTCGTGTGCATGAGGCTTTACTGTTTATGATGTTATTAATTCAAACTTTCTGAATCTTATAACTAAACCAATCAATTTCAGACATGTCCTTGCATACCCACTGTGCAGCTATGCTTCATTTAAAGTCCCAACATAAAATATTCTCTTTTATATTGAACCAGGGATGGAGGTAGTTGAATTGTTATATTCAATGCCTCATTTAAAGTCCCAACTCTTCCCCTCCCCCTCTCTGTTTGTCTAAATCAGAAATATATTTTTTTATAGAAGGGACTTTAAACTAAACCCGCCGAAGGGTGGGACTGATCTTCTCCTCCCCCCCCCCTTTTTTTTTTTGTTTTGTTTAGTTGTTGTTGTTGTTTGGACCACTATGGGGAATAGATACTATATACTGTATTGGATAATGTACTGATACTGTTTTGTTTTTTGTTTTGTTTATAAAAAGGGCAGGAATGCATTATGTTGTACTTTACTAACTAATAATTTTGTCTTGTGTTCTTGCAAAGAAATAAAGAATTTAAAAAAAAGAAGGGACTCTAATGAGATATATGCCCTGGGCACACTATTGCTTTGCAACAGCTCTGACTTTGAAGTAAAATTGCTAATTTAGCATGATGAGAATGCTTAAAGGCATCCCTTTCCTACAGTTTGGAAGCTACTTTGTTGGTTCTATAGCATTGCCCTTGTAAACTCTATAGGCTATTTTACTTCTAAAGTTTGAAACTTTAAAAAAAATCCAACCACATCTTGAGCCAATTGCCTAAAATGTCATTAAATGTCATAACAGCAAAGCATTCAGTATTCAGATCTTTTCACTTCCAATTAAGCTGTGTCTCAAAAATATGATCTTTTTATAACATTAGATGCTAGTAGGCTTATTAAACTACCTTAGGCCACACTAGGGCAGCACAATTGGACTGTCTTTCTATATGTTGTGAAATACTTTATCACTCGATACCTCTAAAACATGTATTTTCTCTAAAACTCATTTTAATTTTGGCTCTTAAAAAAAGTAATTTAAGTTGTACTGTATGTAAAGGCAACCTAACCAGGTTGTTTTTTTGGGGGTATTCTGGGCTGTATGGAATCTATGACCTAAAAGATTGGTCTTTGTTGATGTAAAGCTCCCTTCAGGGAATCCATCTCGAATATGTGTCCCAAAATTTTTTTTTGCCTCAATTTGGGTTGGGTATCACCAATATAATAGTTTTTCATTATTAACATACAATTTATTGTAACAATGTATGTCGATTTTTTTTCTAGCATCATTCACATAGAATAGCATTTTTTTTTTTTTTGATTTTTAGAATTTATTTTTCAATTTTTTAATTGCCATTCAGTGATGGTGTAGCATTCCATTCACCCATGTTTTGGGTGGAATTGATTGCTATATTACCATATGACCCCCATGTCTGTCATAGTAAGAGAATTATATACCGTACTGTTATTTCGGCATTGTATGTCTCTATATTGCTTTTAAAAGCGTCACGTCCATGTATTATGCATTATGCGGTAATGACTGTTGGAACGCATGCCTAATGAGGCTTGTAACGCATGCCTCCCATTTTGGAGGAACCAGAAGTCAAGCAGTCGTTGGAACGCATTTCCAGTTATGATATGAAGGCATGGAACGCACGCCGGTCGGACATTTTGGCGTGAACCGGAAGTTAGTGTCAGAAATGTGCAGTGACTCCGGGAGCTGGATTCTCATCAGTGGGGTTAAATTGTCTTTAAATGTAAGTCAGGATGCAGTGGAGAGACACCCCAGATGAAGTCTATAGAGACGACTTTTGTCCGGAGGACCCCACTGCCGCCGTTGTTTTTATAAGCGCTTGAAATTACTACTTAAATGTAAGTGTACTACTTTTAATACATTTTATCAGATTTACGGAATTACACTATGTGGCCCTTTTCTATTTCTCCCATTTATTGAGTGCAAATGGATATCAACCACCTGTGTATGGAGACGCAGTTTCCATAAGTTTTGGGACGCAATTTCGACAGGTCACATCCCAGCTGTCAGTTGACACCATAAAGCCTTATTGACTCACAGAACACATGTTCTTTTTGAGTCTGAACTTTCTGGTAAGCCTGCATCCTCATTATCACTGGGGACTTTATCACAATTTCTATGGATTTCTACACCAGTTCTTGACATGATATATATATGTATATATATATATATACATATATATATACATATATATATATATATATATATATATATATATATATATATATATATATATATATATATATATATATATATATATATATATATATATATATATATATATATATATATATAATGATATATAATTTTTATTTTATTTACATTGCACTATATATATGAGTGTTGATGAAACTTATCACTTTTTCCTCATTTATCAAATAAGTGTGATTTACAGTTTATGTCACAGTATTGGTTATTATTCACCTATATTCAATTATGATTTTGTTGCATTAGTTTGGTTAGGTTATATTAGCGCTGCTCTGTATGCACCTTTTGTATGTAAAGGCATGCCTGAATTTTTGAAACATTGCTATTCATTTTTCAATGCCACCCCAACAGACATACACAGACAAGACAAACACACTCAGTGCTCCACCACACACACAATAAAGAACACATAAGTTGCTTTTGAGATACCTTGGAAATTTTTGGTTGGTAAACATGCATTAAGGCCTTCAATGTATCAGAAGGAGTTTGAAAACAAGTAACGTAAATGGGCCCATGCTGTGTGTGTCCCCATTAGGGAATTTACCTAAACGTTCTGCCCATATGACACCAATCCAAAAGACAGGAGCTGGGAGGTCACAGATATGGATGGGCCGAATGGACCCCTGTTTGGTTCGCACCAGAACTTTCGAACACCGTGAAAGTTCGGACCCCAATAACAAACCCCATTAAAGTTAATGGGACCCGAATGTCAAAAATCAAAAGTGCCCATTTTTAAGGCTTATATGCAAGTAATTGGGCATACAATGGTTATAGGGGTCCGGGTCCTACCCTGGGGGACATGTATCAATAAAAAAAAAGTTTGTAAAAAAATTAATTTTTAAATGAGCAGTGATTTTATTTTTAAAGTGAAAGCATACAAATTAATAAAATTCCTTCCAATATAGTGCCTGGGGGCTCCCCTTAGTCTACCTGTAAAGTGGCACATCTGTACCATGTCTAGAATCTACTGCAGCAATAAGTGCATTTATAAAGCCAAAAAAATGAAATTTTCCCTGCCTTTATTTTGCTCAGCAACAGCTGGGGAGCCAGTGTGTACGATGGGGCCACAATGTAGTGCACTTGAAACAAGACTAGAGATTTTTTGGATGCATTCTGGTGTCACTTTGACTTTGGATAGAAGTAATGGATGTGTAAAAATTGGTCTTTGGGTGTCGTGGGCACCTTCCCACCGTAATCCTATAGAGGTAATCTTGATGAAAGCAAGAATTGGCCTTGCTGTAAAAAATTGCAATGACATGCACTTGTCAAACAGGTGCAGAAAAAATGGTATTTGGGTGTCAGTGGCACCTTCCCACCATAACTCTATAGAGGTACTCTTGATGAAAGCAAGAATTTGCCTTGCTGTAATAAAATTGCAATTATTTTCACCTGTCAAATTATGCCCATGAAACTTATACCAAAAACATTCTTCCAGATGAAATGATTGAACACCCTCAAAGCTAGACAGCCTCGAAGTCCTGCAGAGATTCCACATTCCAAAAAAAAAGACTTAATCAATGGCATCAGCATCAAGGGCTTCATAGCTGGTAATCCAGGACTGATTCATTTTTATAAAAGTCAAACAGTCCACGGAGTCTGTAGACAGATGCGTTCTATGATCAGTAATGCAACCTCCTGCAGCGCTGAATGCCCATTCTGAAAGCACGCTGGATGCAGGGCAACCCAACAACTCAATAGCATACATGGGAAGTTCTGGCCAGTGGTCTATTCTCATGACCCAATGAGTCAGTGGAAAGCTCTCCATCTCTGTTTTGGCCCCTCAGGTAATTGTCCACCATATAATGCAGATGCTGCTGATGGAATGTGGAAGGTGACAGCCCTGGGCAGCGAGGACAAAAATATTCCAAAATGCCTCACTTAGGTGGACGCTTTCTCCAACGCTCCTCTCTTGACCAACAGAAGACTCACTACATTTTCCACGACACTGACTTTTGCATTTGGGTAAAAATATGAATGCAATCTATACACTGGGGGGAAAATCTCTGGGGAAATCTAGGATGGAAAAGGACCTGGGGAGCCTAGTAGATGATAGGCTCAGCAATGGCATACAATGCCAGGCTTCTGCTAACAAAGCAAACAGAATATTGGCATGCATTAAAAAGGGGATCAACTCCAGAGATAAAACAATAATTCTCCCGTTCTACAAGCCTCTGGTTCGGCTTCACCTGGAGTATGCTTTCCAGCTCCGGGCACTAGTCCTCAGGAAGGATGTACTGGAAATGGAGCGAGTGTAAAGAAGGGCAACTAAGCTAATAAAGTGTCTGGAGGGTATTAGTTATGAGGAAAGGTTGCAAGCACTGAACTTATTCTCTCTGGAGAAAAGACGCTTGAGAGGGGATATAATTCCCCCCATTATAAGAACTAGAAGTTTTGGCTAGACCCGGGCTTTAAACATGATCGTTTTAAATTGTTTTCTCTGTTTGGTGTGTGGTTTCCTACAGTTGTTTTCTAATATTTAAATATAGATGTTGATAATATTTGCTTTTTATACCACAGTATTTTATCTATTATTTCACTCCTTAACTTAACTGTTTTTTTACAAGTCAAGTCTGATTTGCCTTATTGCTTTAACCACTTACGGAGCGCCGCACGCCGATATTTGTCCTAAGTTTGAAGAGTTTGAAAAATGATCTGCAGCTTCCAATGAATGCATTTATAACAATAGCCTAGAGGAGAGGGGATGACACATACAACCTTGCTTGTGACACTGTCAGAAAAATATAGAGTAGATATTTTTCAATTTGCAGTAAAGTCAAAACAGGGTGCTGGAACAAGAGTTCAGGTAACCAACTTTGGGACACCAACTGGATCCATGGGATGCCAGGATTGTTTTAAAATCCCCAGGCAGTCCTGTGGAATCTAGTACAGTTAGGGGGTATGCTAAAGGTACTAGTAAGGTTGTGGGAGACCTGGATTAAAAAAAAACTCAAAACTTCTGACTACAAAACGCACACACACTGCCATTGATCCGATTTCTGCATTTAAAAAACACAGGAAATGCCCATTTATTCTGCATTGGTACTGCATTTTTGTGGACTGTAGTTTAGAAAAATTAAGTCTGCAGTTTCTCCCCTCTAGTTTTCAGAAAGCACATATGTCATTGGTTTTAGTGGCCTTAAATGCACATTAAAAGTAAAATGTGCAGTATATAAAACCAGAGGGTTGCATGAACGTATATAAAACCAGAGGGTGGCATTACATGTAGATGCATGAAAACAAAACACATGCAAACCAAAAGTCATACATTTTTTATGAAACAGCATATATTGTGATTATTTTAGCACTGCACAATTCTTGCACGTTACATGCTATAGCCAGCTACAAATCTTGTGTGTTTACTTGTGCAGCTCATGTGTGTGAAAAAGGCAACTAAACAACGTTTTTTACCTGAACAGATTGTGAGAGAAAAGGAACATCTGCCTTTTTTTTTTTTGCTGTCCGTGTTCCCAAAAGAGAGATCTCATCATACTTTCTGTTGCATTGGCAATTGTTTTCAGGAGAGAAAGTGGAGGACATAGACAGCAATACAAATACTTTTTTTTTTTTTATAAATGGAGTTGGTAAGGATTAGAACATCTGTCTGGTTTTATTTGCTGTCCATGGCCCTGCTAGGAAGATTTTGCCTACCTTTCTGGGGACAAAGCCATTTTTTTTTTTGAGTAAAGAATAGTGTTCCAACACATCACAAAAGGATTTGAGAGATAATCTCTGAAAAGGTCAAATAAACAAATGTTCCCCCTAAAAGATTTTCTCTCTGTTCTTGTTTTGAAGTAAACTCACGATGTAGGATATTCTATTACTACTAATGTCACAGGACCAATAAAGAGGATGAATGTTTCTAGCCGAAACATGGGTGGGCAGCAATACAAATCTGAGTTCTAATACTTATCTACTCTATTGGCAACAAAAAGAAAAATGTTGGCATTAGATATACTTTAGTTGTTTGGTCCAGGAATTAAAAAGGTGTGGCCACTGAATTATAGCAAATAGCAAATTATAGCAAAGGAAGTGAAAGCATCATGTTCAATTAGGTAGGAACATCTAGCTGCAACATTAAAGGAACACAGTCAATTTGCACATTTGGCATAATGTGGTAGTGTCTGTGTAAAAAGTCCCAGCTCCTATCCACTTATAATCAGCTCTCCATTGACCCCTTACTCCTTCTTCATTTGTCTCAGCCACCACCAATTTTCCCAGTGTAGGCTGGTGGTGGAGTCTAACAGTAGTGGTGACATTATCCCTTCCACCATGTGTTGGTGCTTGGGCATAGCAATTGGCTGTTAGGCCTAAGCACTATAGCATGGCAGATGGCCCCCTATACCTGGAAGTACAGGGTATTTTGTGACAGCTGTGATGAAGGAAAGAGTGGCTGGTGAGTTTAAAATTCTTTGGCTAGCTGCTGGGGGGCTGGGTTGTTGCTGGACACATGATGTCAGAGCAGAGAGCCGCACAGGGGGGCAGGGGTTGCACTGCTTGACACATGTCAGAACAGCTGCCTGGTGGATAGTTGCAAGTTCTGTGGACAGTGTTGGAGTAGAATAACCAGCGGCCGGGTGCTTGCCTAGTCCACCTAGTGGTAGCACTGGCCCTGCATATCTGAGTGCAGATCCCTCTTACATTAGGGTCTACAGAGAGCCCCCCACTTACATCAGGGTCCCCAGACAGCCCCCTTACATCAGACTCCCCAGAGAGCCCCTTCCTTACATCAGGGTCCCCAGAGAGCCACACCTTACATCAGGGTCCACAGAGAGCCTCTCCACACATCAGGGTTCCCAGAGAGCCCTTAGTTACATCAGGGTTCCCAGAGAGACACGTTCTTACATCAGGGTCCCCAGAGAGCCTACTTACATCAGGGTCCCCCAGAGAGCCCCCCTTACATCAGGGTCCCCAGAGAACCCCCTTACATCAGGGTCCACAGAGAGCCTACCTTTACATTAGGGTCCCCAGAGAGCCTCTCCATACATCAGGGTCCTCATAGAGCCCCTAGTTACATCAGGGCCCCCAGAGAGCCTCCCCATACATCAGGGTCCCCAGAGAGCCCCCTTACATCAGGGTCCCCAGAGAGCCTACCCGTACATTAGGGGCCCCAGAGAGCCTCTCCATACATCAGGGTCCTCATAGAGCCCCTAGTTACATCAGGGCCCCCAGAGAGCCTCCCCATACATCAGGGTCCCCAGAGAGCCCCCTTACATCAGGGTCCCCAGAGAGCCTACCCTTACATTAGGGGCCCCAGAGAGCCTTCCCATACATCAGGGTCCCCAAAGGGCCCCCTTACATCAGGGTCCCCAGAGAACTCTTACCTTACATCAGGGTCCACAGAGAGCCCCTTCCTTACATCAGGGTCCCCAGAGAGCCTCCCCTTACATAAGGGTCCCCAGAGAGCCCCTTCCTTACATCAGGGTCACCAGAGACCACCCCCCTTACACCAGGTTCCCCTGAGAGCCTCCCTATACATCAGTGTCTACAGAGAACCCCTTTCTTATATCAGGGTCCCCAGAGATCCTCCCTATACATCAGGGTCCTCATAGAGTCTCTCCATACATCAGGGTCCCCAAAGAGCCTCCCCATACATCAGGGTCCCCAAAGAGGGTGGGAGAGAGAGAGGGGGTGAGGATGTGTGAGAGAGTGGGGGTGAGGGTGGGGGAGAGAGAGGGGGTGGGTGAGAGGGGGTGAGAGAGAGTGGGGGTGGATGAAAGGGGGTGAGGGTAGGTGAGGGAGAGAGGGGGTTGAGGGCAGGTAAGAGAGAGAGGGGGTGAAAGAAAGGGGGTGAGGGCGGGTGAGAGAGAGAGGGGGTGAGGGCAGGTGAGAGAGTGAGGGCGGGTGAGAGAGAGAGAGAGGGGCTTGAGGGTGTGTGAGAGAGAGAGGGGGTGGGTGAGAGAGAGGAGGTGGGTGAGAGAGAGAAAGGGGGTGAGGCCTTGCCTTCTCTCTCTCACTCCCTCCTGGGCTCTTCCCGGCTGCCCAGGCCTCTCCCTCTCTATTTGATGATGCAGTTGCCCTGTACCCCACCACCAGTTAGAAAAGGGCAGATAGTAAACCAGCAAAGCATTTTCTTTGCAAATGTAGGTGATCAATAATGCACACCTAATGTGGAGCCAAAACATTTTTCTAGTTTTGACTTTTAGGGTCAGGTGACCTATGTCAGTGAAACAGTAGTACAGGACAGTGAGGACAAATCACACATTTTACAGTTGTCACCAGAACAAATGTAGAGGGGAAATGTTTCAGTGAACAATTCTTTTAACTTACTTCATGGTTTTGTATATATGTATATACGTGATATACAGTATAAAGTATATTTGGACTCATGTCCACAGTATAAAGTATATTTTGAACTTATGTCATGCATATTTATACTGATCAGCTGATTATTCTTGCTCTTTTTTTTGTACATCAGTATAACAATAAAAAATAGATTAAACACAAAAGCATTATTCTCTGCATATCAGTCAAGTATACATGCACATACAAGCCAAATCAATTGCCCATGGGACTTTAACCACTTGCCGACCAGCGCACGACGATGTACGTCGACAGAATGGCATGGGCAGGCAAATGGGCGTACATGTACGTCCCTTTAAATTTGCCGCCCTGCCATCGGGAGCGCGCCGCCGGCGCTGGTCGGGACCCCCGTGAGTCCGGTCGCGGGTCCCGCGGACTCGATCGCCGCGGGCATCCCCGCGATCGTCTCACGGAGCGGCCAGATGAAGAAATGCCGTTGTAAACAGCATTTCTTCATTCTGCCTAGCAACTAGTGACGCTGATCTCTGCTCCATGTCATTGGAGCAGAGATCAGTGTTCACTAAATGAAAGCCCAACCCCCCCACAGTTAGTAACACACCCCTAGGAACACTTAACCCCTACACTGCCACCCACTGGTTAACCCATTCACTGCCAGTGTCATTTACACAGGAATCGCTGCATTTGTATAGCAGTGATTACTGTATAAATGAAAATGGTCCCAAAAATGTGTCAAAAATGTCCGATGGGTCCCCCACAATGTCGCAGTCACAATAAAAATCGCTGATCGCCGCCATTACTAGTAAAAAATAATAATAAAAAATTATTAATAAAAATGCTATAAAACGATCCCTATTTTGTAAACGCTATAACTTTTGCGCAAACCAATCAATAATCGCTTATTGCGATTTTTTTTACCAAAAATATGTAGAAGAATATGTATCGGCCTAAACTGAGGGAAAAAAATGTTTTTTTATATATTTTTGGGGGATATTTATTATAACAAAAAGTAAGAAATAATGTGTTTTTTTCAAAATTGTCACTCTATTTTTGTTTATAGCGCAAAAAATAAAAACCGCAGGGGTGATCAAATACCACCAAAAGAAAGCTCTATTTGTGGGAAAAAAAGGACGTCAATTTTGTTTGGGAGCCACGTCGCACGACCACGCAATTGTCAGTTAAAGCGACGCAGTGCCGAATCGCAAAAAGTGGTCTGGTCTTTGACCAGCAAATTGGTCCGGTCTGAAAGTGGTTAAATGAGGCATAACATAGTAGATTACATGTAAAATGTAAGTTTATCGAACATTACATGAACATCTCATAGCATAAAATTGCAAGCTGCTTGGTTATATTCAACATACGTCAGCCTAAAGTACACATTGTGTTGATATAATAATACATATATTCCCACATAGTCAAATTACTAAAAAGGAGTGCATCCTAAAACTTGAAAATTACCTAATAAGGGGAGAGATTTATATTATTGTCCAACTGCTGTCAATAATTAATGAAAAAGAGTACTTACAAATCAACTTGATAACAAGATCATTGTTGTGGCACCTCCAGATGGTGACCGCCACAGGGTGTCTGGCCCAGGCATCAAGGGGCCCATGACACCCCAACAGGACAACAACGGAGTGGCACAAGGAGGTATCAAAATGGAATTTGAAAACCCAAAGTCCCACCTGTGAAACAGAAAGTCAAGTGGAGCAGAGATCTTTATATGCAAGAAACTACCACTGAATACTACCCAAAGAAAAAGAAAAAGTATTTTAGTATACATACAGATATTCAGGAGAATCAAAAAATATGATTTTTTCTGGTTTAATTACCCTTATGCTTCAGTCCATTAAAAAGTGAGATTTCCATGTTTGGTTGACAACCTGTGTACATACCTGCCAACTGCCTATGTTTCTCAGGTGTTTTAGCAGGAAGCATCTACTAGGAGATTTCTTGCTGCTCAAGCTGCTCCTTATACTTTATATCATATTAGCCTTATAATAAGACAGGTGCCCTAATGTTAGTATGATGCAAGTTGTATTGCTTCTCTACGGGCATACATACCTCCACTCCTCTGACACTGGATGCAGACTTCCAGTGGTCACTAGCCCCTTCATACATTCCACTTTGAACAAAAAAAAAAAAAAGAGAGAGAGAAGCCACTCTCCCTTTTAAAAGCCTTGTATATAATTCGTTTTTAAGTCTCTACAATAAATTCCGAGGCTGTAGGAACAGTCGGAATAGTCTATGCTTCGGATGCTTCAATAAACTTACATTACAAGGCTGATACAGTATAGCCTCAAATTGTGTGCAAAATGAAAAGGGAATATCTGCCTCACCATTTTCTAAAATATAGGAAAGGAAATTGTGGGGGTTCAAATTATGAGAAGGAATAAAGAGGGAGGTGGCTACTAACGGCTTAGAAACAAAGTTGTTATACATGGAGAGAGGGTCAAAAATATGAAATAGAAGAAAAAGCAGAGACTTCTGACAAAAGAAAAAGAAATGCCAACAATCACGCAAAACGTCCTACTAGTAAGTCAAAGTTGTGAACTCTCCAAAAAGCCCAGATCTCCCAGCGGCCGCCACCTGAACTGCCCATCACTGTCTTGAAGTAAACTGCAAAGCTTTAAATCTGGCACTCTGCTGTCCTTTCTTGGCATTTTCCAAACTCTGCTTCACAAAAAAATGTGTTCAATGCCCTTTACTGACCATTGTAAAAATCCTTGAAGACTATAGCTATATCTGAGAAACAAGTTAGAGTAAATGTCTGTATCTTTACTATAGGCAAGCAGTAATATTGGAAACATTGGCATGAAGGAAAGCTTTAAACTGTTTTCCTAATCTATAATGTGGGAAAAAAACTTTTTTTTTTTAGATTTTTGTTGGAATCAATGATATGCTCATGCATTCTGTTGTAAGAAAGACATGCTCTAGTGTATTAAACTATTTTAACATGGATGGCACAAGACCAACTAAAGCAGCATGGATAAAAGAATATGAAAATGTAAGTCTAAAGATTTTTACATTTTCATTTGCAGGGATGCCCTCGAACAGAGACTTTTGCCATGTTCATGGTCTATGACAGAGGATGTTAACTGTAGCCATATGTTTTTTATTTTTTTTATTTTTACAAAATGTTCAGAAAAGGCACAACTAAAGATAGCAAAATATCATGGGGAAACATGTTATCCCTTGTTTCATTGTCATATGCCCTTCTTATGTAAGCGTGCAAGAATAAATTATTAGGCATTTAATATATTGTTTCATAAGACAGGAAATAAATTCTCATTTAGAGTGTCCAACCTTATTTCATTTTTGAGTAGAAAGGTTTTTAATTAGGCAGTTCACAGGATTTACACAGCTGAGCACTCTAAGCAGACTGCATATAATAAAATTTGTTGGCAAATTTTTTTTTTTGCAATAGTGATAGCAATATTGTAGTTCCTTATAAAAAAAAACATATGTAAAAATGTCCCATGGTGCTTCATAGGGAAACTATTTAAATGTGTCATTGAGTTAAAACTCATTATTGTATCTTAAGCAACAACATATTGCGTAAATCTGAATATCAAAGTCTTGAAAAGCTATAATTCGATTTACTAAATTCAAAAAGGGTGTTCATTTTGCAAGGGAATGTTTATTTCTGTAAGCGAATTGAATGAGGTAAAGCTTTGTTGACATCCATCATCCAGTCTTGTGCAAGCAAAATACCTTTATTTTTACTTTACTTGTACGTGATTGTGTATTTATTGCAAAGTGAATTTTCACTGTATTCACTAAAATAATGTAGTGATGACCCCTGAAGGGACGCTGCAAATATTCTTACCTGTTCAGAGGCTGCCCACCCTGTTTCTAGTCTGAGACACATACTAATAAATTCAAACTCCAATTAGGAGGTATTTTTAATATTCTTTGCAAGTCTTAAACAGCAGTACATGGTGCAGGGTATACGGTGCAGGATACCCAAAGCACACACAAATCTTGAAGGACAGCCTGAATATTTTGTCCCATCAGTATTAGCCTTGTAGTTGCAGTCTTAACAATAATACAGATAGAAGAGGGCACAGCCAGTAGATCTGTAACCCTCTTCCAGCAATCACAGTCCTTAAGCAGCAACCTATGGCATCTTGTCCTCAAGGAGTACTTTAATAACTTGAGCTACAGGCGAAAGGAACCCACCTCTACATCTGAGCTTCCACAGGCCAATTTCTTCAGGCCCCAAACCTATAGCACACACTGAGGCCTAGTAGCAGTAGCTTCTCTGAAACACAAAAAACATTCTCCTTCCCAGGGGTGAAGCCCCAGTGGGAAAAGAGAGACTGATCAGGCCCTCCAAAATATTTACAAGGTATATTCTCCCCAGCCACACCTTCTGGCTCAGAAAAACATCCCAATGACATAAATCAAATGGAAAAGATGTTCCCCCTTAATGGGACTTTAATGGCCCTAGTGATTGAAGAGTCAATCACAATATGCAATACACAAGTTATAATAGGAAAAAGTTGTAGAAAAATATATAATTTTATTAAATACACATATTATAAAATAAGAATCTGTATATGCAAACGAGATAAGTGGCTGAACAATATAAAAGTCAACATGGCATGGCAATGACTACGTTATACTCATAAGTCCTGGACTGCTGTGATTGGGAGACAAAGCAGAGTCCAGGGATCACACCACACCATGCCATGTTGACTTTTATGTTGTTCAGTCACTTATATTGTTTATATGTACAGATTCCTCTTTTATAATATATGTATTTAATAAAATTGTATATTTATCTACAACTTTTCCTATTATATCTTATGTATTGCATATTGTGATTGATTCTTCAATCACTAGGGCCATTAACCACTTCCCGACCGCCGCACGACGATGTACGTCGACAGAATGGCACGGGCAGGCATAAGGGCTTACATGTACGTCCTTGCCTTCCCGTGGGTCGGGGGCCCGATCGGGCCCCCGCCCGGTGCCTGCAGCGGTCGGTATTCGTTCAGGAGCGATCCCGGATGAGGGGACGGCCATTCATTCATGGCCACCCCCTCGCGATCGCTCCCGACGAATAGAAATCCTTCGTCACATCACTTCCTCTCCTGTAATGTAAACACAGGAGAGGAAGTGATGTAATCTCTCCTCCGTGTCGGTATTTTTCGTTCCGACACCGAGGAGAGAGGATCGGTGAGTTGCACCAACACGACACTACACAGTAGAACATGCCAGGCACACTCACACCCCCCCCGATCACCCCCCAATTACCCCTGCCCCCCAGTCACAGTGACACCAATGTCATTTTTTTTTTTTGCATTGGTGTCATTTGTGACTGTAATAACTGTTAGGGCAGTTAGGGTTAGCCCCCTTTAGTTCTAATGTACCCCCCTAACCCCCCAATAAAGATTTAACCCCGTGATCACCCCCCGTCGCCAGTGTCACTAAGGCTGGGTTCACATTGCAGCGGTTTATGAGAACGAATGTGATTCGCACCGCACTGCAGTGCAAATCACATCCGATCTCTGTGCGATTCGAGTTCAGCCATACAGATAGTATGGCTGAATTCGCATCGCACCCGCCGCAAATTCGCACGGGACCCTTTTTTTGGCCCGCAGCAGAATCGGATCGCATGGGTGTTCACACCATGCGATCCGAGTTTGCAGATCGCACTGCGATATGCGAACTGATCTGGGGGTGTCATTAACATTTCACTGACACTCCCAGCAGTTCGCATAGGGCAGTGTGAACTGCCGCCGGGAGGCATGCGATGCGGGAACCCGCCGCGGATTCGTGGCGTTCCCGCATCGCTCCAGTGTGAACCCAGCCTAATAAGCGATCGTTTTTCTGATCGCTGTATTAGTGTCACAGGTGACGCTAGTTAGGCAGGTAGGTATTTAGGTTCGCCGCAGCTTTTTATAGCGCCAGGGACCCCCATATACTACCGCATAAAGCCCCCTGATTGCCCCCTAGTTAACCCTTTCACCAGTGATCACCATATAACTGTTACAGGTGACGCTGGTTGGTTAGTTATTTTTTTATAGTTTCAGGGCACCCGCCATTTATTACCTAGTCTCACTAGTGTACCCCTAAATTTAGGGGTGTCTACTTTCCAAAATGGGGTAATTTGGGGGGGGGTTTGTGCCATCTTGGCATTTTATGGCCTTCAAAACTGTAACGCCCTTAGAAAGCCTGAAGGCGGTGCTTGGTTTTCGGGGCCCCGTACGCGGCTAGCCTCCCAAAAAGTCCCACATATGTGGTATCCCCGTACTCAGGAGAAGCAGCAGAATTTATTTTGGGGTGTCATTTCACATATGCCCATGGCATGCGTGAGCAATATATCATTTAGTGACAACTTTGTGAAAAAAAAAAAAAAAGTTTGTAATTTTCCCGCAACTTGTGGCAAAATATAAAATATTCCATGGACTCAACATGCCTCTCAGCAAATAGCTTGGGGTGTCTACTTTCTAAAATGGGGTCATTTGTGGGGGTTTTGTGCCATCTTGGCATTTTATGGCCTTCAAAACTGTAATAGGTAGTGAGGAGTGAAGTCAAATATTTACGCCCTTAGAAAACCTGAAGGCGGTTCTTGGTTTCGGGGCCCCGTACGCGGCTAGGCTCCCAAAAAGTCCCACATATGTGGTATACCCGTACTCAGGAGAAGCAGCAGAATTTATTTTGGGGTGTCATTTCACATATGCCCATAGCATGTGTGAGCAATATATCATTTAGTGACAACTTTGTGAAAAAAAAATAAAAAAAAATTAAAGTTTGTAATTTTCCCGCAACTTGTGGCAAAATATAAAATATTCCATGGACTCAAAATGCCTCTCAGCAAATAGCTTGGGGTGTCTACTTTCTAAAATGGGGTCATTTGTGGGGGTTTTGTGCCATCTTGGCATTTTATGGCCTTCAAAACTGTAATAGGTAGTGAGAAGTGAAATCAAAAATTTACGCCCTTAGAAAGCCTGAAGGCGGTGCTTGGTTTTCGGGGCCCCGTACGCGGCTAGGCTCCCAAAAAGTCCCACATATGTGGTATCCCCGTACTCAGGAGAAGCAGCAGAATTTATTTTGGGGTGTCATTTCACATATGCCCATAGCATGTGTGAGCAATATATCATTTAGTGACAACTTTGTGTAAAAAAAAAAAAAAATGTTTTTTTTGTCATTATTCAATCGCTTGAGGCAAAAAAATAAAATATTCAATGGGCTCAACATGCCACTTATCAATTTCCTTAGGGGGTCTACTTTCCAAAATGGGGTCATTTGGGGGGGGGGTTTTGTACTGCCCTGCCATTTTAGCACCTCAAGAAATGAGATAGGCAGTCGTAAACTAAAAGCTGCGTAAATTCCAGAAAACGTACCTTAGTTTGTAGATGTGACAACTTTTGCGCAAACCAATAAATATACAATTATTGACTTTTTTTTTACCAAAGACATGTGGCTGAATACATTTTGGCCTAAATGTATGACTAAAATTGAGTTTATTGGATTTTTCTAATAACAAAAAGTAGAAAATATCATTTTTTTTCAAAATTTGCGGTCTTTTTACGTTTATATCGCAAAAAATAAAAATCGCAGAGGCAATCAAATACCATCAACAGAAAGCTCTATTTGTGGGAAGAAAAGGACGCAAATTTTGTTTGGGTACAACATTGCATGACCGCGCAATTACCAGTTAAAGCAGCGCAGTGCCAAATTGTAAAAAGACCTCTGGTCATTTACCAGCAAAATGGTCCGGTCTGAAAGTGGTTAAAGTCCCATTAAGGGGGAACATCTTTTCCGCTCCATAGATACAGTACGGTAAGTAAACGTTATCACCCTAGGACATGAAATGTGTTACTGGCAGGATAACAGGATAAAAATAAAGGAAACATAAAGCTAATTCAGCCACCACATCTAAGGACTGCTAAACTGCATTATAATAAATATTTACTTAGATGCACCTTAAAGCTCAGAAAGACTAACAACTGCAAAGAGAATTTACCTCTCTCTCTCTGACTTCTTTTTTACTTTTTTATTACAAGACAAATTGCAGACAGCACAATATTGAAAGTGACCTACCCTGTCCAATTTTTCTTTTTTACGATAAGTCTAATAACTAGTTTTTATTACACATTATGCTTTTAGAATGGTTTGTCCTAGTCATATTTTGTGGGCCTTTTGATGCAATCATTCTCTTTTACTTTTGCATGTTAAAGTTTGCAATATTTTGTCATTATATTTTAAATTTTGGGAATACAAGCTTATGCAGCCATTCTCTGTAATTCATATTTAGCTGATTAAGTGGAACACTCTGTGAATATTCTGTATATAGCTTCAAACTGCATTTTCCCAGTGAATAGAGTATGTATGAGCTTGTGAATATAAAAAGTTAAACTACAATTTAAATTGACCTAAGGGAATCTATCATAAAATTATATTTCTAGCAGAAATATTTTCTTGACATCCTCAACCTGATTGTTTAAAAATATTCCACATCGAAGATCCTGATTACATCTGCCACAATCTGTGACCTACAGAGAGGATACCTGTCTATGGACTACTTGAGTCATCCTGGAGCTAATTGTAAGAGAGTAAGACATGTCCTGTAGCCTTATATTTAAAATATATTATCTTCACCCCTAAAAGCAAGGACAGACTTCAGTAATTTCCTCACAGGGCAACTTTGCTGTATTATACCCCTATGGCCATAAATCCTGGCATCTAAGAAGATATATTTATTCTACAAGTGAGGACACATGATAATTTCTCAATGCTTTTTTTTTTTTCTCCATCACATATCATCACATATCATAAATACAAGGGTTCTTCAAAAAGTTTCCACACTTTTTTAAACGTTATATAGCTAAAAGTGCAGACATTTTTTTTAAGACCCCTTGTATGTATATATTTCTATGTATATATATATTACATATAAATAGAGCATATTTAAAGATACAGACATACTGAATGCCAGCTATCATCAAGGGCTGTGTTAAAAACGCTAGGTAAAATTAATACAAGTGTAATGAAAACATGTGTATAACCATGATATAATGCTAGGGGTTTTATTTCTTTGGTAGACTTATTAACCTATAAGTGTTTAGTTTTTGGGCACTAATACCAATCACTGTAGCTGGATGGATAGATAGATAGATAGATGGATGGATAGATAGATGGATGGATAGATAGATAGATAGATAGATAGATAGATAGATAGATAGATAGATAGATAGATAGATTGATAGATAAATAGATAGATTATGATGCCTTGACTCTCAGGACAAAACGGAACACCTCCAAATAGTTTGAAAAGAAAATACTAAAAGAAATTAAATTTTTTTAAGAAAGTGCCCAACAACACTTGGATATAACAAAATGGAAAGAGTGTTCCTGATTTCTCACCTTACCTAGTTGTAAGCAGCATCTAGATCTACCTGACAGCAGATGGGCATCCCAGCACCTGCCTGGCCCTTTTACAGTAGTACACTTTACAAATGGTGTGTCCAACCCTGGTCTGATTTAACAAATCCTGAACAATGCAAATAAGCCTGGTTTCTAAGTCACCTAATGTTTAAATGTTTGCTCTCCAACCCACAATTAAACCTGGGATTTCATAAGCGCTTATGAATTGCAGCTTTAGGTTAATAATAAAAAGGGAAATAATAAGTTTCAACCCATAGACATGCATTTGCCTTAAAACACCACGCCGCAAAAAAACAATATTTCAGCTCTGGGCAGATACTGGTAGGTTAAATAACTTCTAAAAAAAACACGGTCGGACTTTCCGACAACAAGCTCACATCGAACATTTCCCGACGGAAATTCCGGCATAAGTGTGTGGTTAGGAGAGCCCAGTTCAAACTTCTCAAAAGCAAACACATCAGCTCCAGGACCAATATGATATTTCGAGAGTATTTGGGCTGTTTGATTACACTTGACAACCACAGAAAAAATATGGGAGCACAATACCCAAAGAATGGCTACTTAATTTGACTCACAGGTGGATTAAAGAAATAATTCTTAAGTGACAGGGATGTGTGTTAGACAGTTTGTGTTTGTCTGTTTAACTTTTTATTTGGTTAAAAAAAAAAATTGAGGCAATACCGTGGCAGGTTTTAAGCAATGGTTTTGAAGAAGGAACTTGCCACTAGGCAGAATAGACCTATGTTTTCATGATGGGAAATGGATAGCTGTTTTTATTACATTTTCCATAGATCTTGTATTGTCTATTATATGTAAGGCAACCAATCAGAAGGTGCGCGCATACAGCCTGCACCACTTACCCAGACTTCTTACAGTGTGACAATGAATACCAAGTCCATGTATGAAACAATCCAAATGGCAAAGATGAAGATCACGACAAAAGAAAAACTCCTGTAAGAATCTGAGAAGTATCCACTCACATGTAGAAAGAAAGGCACAAACGGGGCGCTGGCGTTAGTGGAATTGTCTGGTCATGGATCACTATCCACAAACTAAATTTATATCATTTTTTCATACAAATAGAGCGTTCTTTTGGTGGTATTTGATCACCACAGTTTTTTTTTTATTTGCTCCTTATATAAATAAAAAAAAGACAACGAAAATTTAAAAAACAAAACAATATTTGTTGCTTTCTGCTTTAAAAAACATATGCAATAAAAAAAGTCTTCATAAATTTTGGGCAAAATGTATTCTGCTACATGTCTTTAGGCTCCTTCTGCTAATTTCATGTTAGTAGACGTTCGGTGAGTGTTGATTTGCGCTTTTCATTTTGCACTTTTCATTTTGCGCTTTTCAGTTCATTTCTGAATGCCCATTTGTCAACCAGCCATGTTGTGGAAATGGAGGAGCGAACATACTATTATTGGCCATGGAGTTATTGCTTTGACCCAAGTCCAGTCCAGGAACAGGAGGAGGAGGATTTCTTGGACCAAAAATGGGTTGCTTAATCGTGAACAATTATGTCATGCCTTTGCTGAGGGAGCTCCAGGAGAATAATCCAGATGATTTTCGGAATTATCTCCGGATGATGGATCCCTGCTTTCACCAACTCTTGGCATTGTTGACCCCCTATTTTAAGAAGCAGAACACATGTGTTATATTTTATATATTTTTGGATACATAGAATACACTTTTTGGTTAAGTTCTATTGGCAGATAGCATGACAAATTTTTTTTGTTTTCTTTTTTTAACCTCCCTGACAGTATTCCCGAGTGTGGCTTGGGGAATATTTTCAGTACCAAAAGCGGTATCCCCGAGCCACACTCGGGATCGCATTGCAGGATCTAGGTACAGTTACTTATTTTGTCCCCAGGATCCTGCGATGTCCTCCCCAATCTGTGTGCGAGCCGCCCTCCGCTCAATGTATCACAGCGCCGGACTCCATTCCCTGCAAATGTGGCGACGCACAGGGACGGAGCACAGGGCCAAATTCAAAAAGTGAAACACACCCTATACATACAGTACATAGTAATCTTACAGATTATATTACTGTATCAAATAATTTCACATCCGTTTTGTTCCTAGTGGTTTATCCAGTGCCCTGCATACAGTTTATATTATAAATACTGTTCTTTCTGCCCGGAAACTGAGATTGTCCATAGAAACCAAAACTGTCCATTTACATCAAAAGTGGTTTTAAACTATCTAGAAAACAGCGATAATAAATTAGAATCACTTGCAGAATTGAGTGATAGTGATTTGTGGGGAAATTTGTCATCAAATACTGAAAGTAATGACAGTGACAATTCTGCAACTGGGCAAATTTCAGTGTTTTTGATTTGATTACATTATTGAATCATTTTTATTATTATTATATTATTATTTGTTATAATTATTTATAGTTATTTGTTATTTTATAATTTATGATTTTGTGTTTCAAACTTTATCATACCGGGGCTGCCTACTAGACAGCCCCGGACAGTGTGTTATTCTTAAGAATTACAGACCTACGATATAAAATGCCAAATTTCCATGCAAAACATTGTATCGCTTTGAGCATCAAAAATCTGAAATAATCATACCACCAGGGAGGTTAATGCACAATAAAAATAATTGTGTAGAATAATACTTGGCTATGTGTTTTACTTCAAATGACAGTTTGGAAGTAGGCCAGTACATTTTCAAAAATAAAATGTAAAATGAACAAGGGACACTAATATATTTTTATCTTTGAGATTAAAAACTAGGGGATAATGATGTTGTGGTAACTTGGCTGAAAAAACCCCCCAAAAAAACAAGCATAATAATATTATTTTGATATCACTAAAAAACAAAAGCATTTTCAAATACATTTGCCATAACTCCATCAGTATCAGCAGCTTCATTATTATTCCCAGAAGAGAAATGTGTGCTGCATTTCACCAATTCATAATTTGCTGCATCACAAATGTTAATTCTCCATTACTAAGAGCCGGTTCACACAGCGGGCGATGCGAGGCAACACGACTCGCCTCGCCTCGCCTCGCTCTCGCAAGTCGCCCCCGTTCTGTACAATGGAACCGTTCTGAGAGGAGCGACTCGAGTCGCTCCGACTCAGAAAAAGGTTCCTGTACTACTTTTGGGCGACCTCGGGGCGACTTGCATTGACTTCTATACAGAAGTCATCTGCAAGTTGCCGCTGAGGTCGCGGCGAGGCAAGTCGGAGTCGCCTCACCGCGCCTGCAGTGTGAACCGGCCCTAATGCTAATTTACAAGACCGACCGCTTCTGTCTCATCCCTGCTTCCGAGCATGCATGTTTGTACTTGGGACTTTTGTGTGACGGACTTGTGTACACACGATAGGAAAATCTGACAACAGACCAGTGTTCGCTGAAAATGTATTAGCCTGCTAACCAACACTAATGCACTGATTTTAGGCAAACAGTCTGTCATTACACAATTCCCTGTCGAAAATCCAATCATGTGTACGAAGTTTAAGTGTATATTGATTGGTTTGAGTGAAAGTTCTAGCATCTACAAGCACCGTGTTCGGTGTGAAACATGTCAGCGGCTGTGCAGTTAGTCTGTTTTCCTACCTAAATGCTATGATTTTAATTACATTTTTGAAATAAAGTTGAAAAATTCGGAGTGCGGCTATCCAGCTACATCTTTTCTACTTCAGTTCCTGTTGCAAACAGAGCCAGCACCCTGTGGGATTGTGGAGACAGCTGTTTTGGGAGAAGTCATTACCTTAGAGTGGTAATTCTTTGTATCTACAAACTATGTTATATATTGGAATTTTTTTAAATACTTTTAATGGCATTGTTCAGCGACTTATAATGGGACACTAACTGATGCTGGGGAGGACAACGACTGACTAACACTGACATTACCAGTGACACTAATACATTGATCTGTGCTAATACTATACACTGTTGCTGTACTAATGACACTGTCACTGTACCTAACAATGTGCAATGTGTGCAAAATATGCTGCTTTTTACTAAGGATCTTTTTGCAGGGATAAGACACAGAGAGAGTATTCCCTTTGTACAGAGCCCAGTGTTTATTGTCAACACAGGGCTCTGGGTTGTGATTGGACACAGCCAATCAGCAGGTCCCGGCCTTAAATCATTGGCTGGGACCTGCTGACAGACTCTTGCTGTGTACAATCACAGCGGGTGTTGGCTGGTGGACTTGCATGCGTACCCTAAACCCAGAAACACTCAGCGACGTACCAGTATGTAATTTTGCCTGTACAGGCCACCCATCTGTGGTACATTGGGTGCTGTCCAAACGTGGTTGAAGATGCTGACAGAAACTCAGAAAGAGCAGGCAAACTGGTGGTGTCTACATAATGAATATAAAGGGGTGGGTCCTGCGCAAATCGTGCCACTCAAATAAAATACACAAATTCAAAATAATATAAATATGTGCATACATACAATGCCGTGAAAAAAAATATAGTCCAAAAAACAGCACGCATAAAAATATATAAAAAATATATAAAAAAATGGAAAAAAGGTTTAATGATAGAACAATAATAAAATGTCCGCTACTCAAGGCTCCCAGAACTCTCACCTTTAAACGAAGTGAATAAGCAAATCAAACAAACTCCAGGATTCTCTTATTTCATTCATAAATAATAAATAATAGCCATCAAGCAATCCAAAGGAGGGATGCAATGATACAATTCCGCCACTAGAGGGCCAGTCCCAGCTTCCAGAATAGCTGAAATGGATCTTCACTTCTATTTCACAGTGTATGGCTCAAAATAAGAGAGAGGAGGGGGAGAGAGAGAAACAGGAGACTTCCATAGTGTAGTAGTTTAAAAAACGGCAGGTAAATTTATTAAAAAGCAGTAAAGACTCTCACATTTTAATTGCAAAAACAAGCACAATCAGGAAGAGGGTATAATGACAACTTCCTCCCGCCTTACTCTACTTCCGGTTCGTCCTCTGGCCAATCCCTACGCGTTACGTCATGTGGCTTCTTCATGGGGATCCGAAGTTTAAGTGTATATTGATTGGTTTGAGTGAAAGTTCTAGCATCTACAAGCACCGTGTTCGGTGTGAAACATGTCAGCGGCTGTGCAGTTAGTCTGTTTTCCTACCTAAATGCTATGATTTTAATTACATTTTTGAAATAAAGTTGAAAAATTCGGAGTGCGGCTATCCAGCTACATCTTTTCTACTTCAGTTCCTGTTGCAAACAGAGCCAGCACCCTGTGGGATTGTGGAGACAGCTGTTTTGGGAGAAGTCATTACCTTAGAGTGGTAATTCTTTGTATCTACAAACTATGTTATATATTGGAATTTTTTTAAATACTTTTAATGGCATTGTTCAGCGACTTATAATGGGACACTAACTGATGCTGGGGAGGACAACGACTGACTAACACTGACATTACCAGTGACACTAATACATTGATCTGTGCTAATACTATACACTGTTGCTGTACTAATGACACTGTCACTGTACCTAACAATGTGCAATGTGTGCAAAATATGCTGCTTTTTACTAAGGATCTTTTTGCAGGGATAAGACACAGAGAGAGTATTCCCTTTGTACAGAGCCCAGTGTTTATTGTCAACACAGGGCTCTGGGTTGTGATTGGACACAGCCAATCAGCAGGTCCCGGCCTTAAATCATTGGCTGGGACCTGCTGACAGACTCTTGCTGTGTACAATCACAGCGGGTGTTGGCTGGTGGACTTGCATGCGTACCCTAAACCCAGAAACACTCAGCGACGTACCAGTATGTAATTTTGCCTGTACAGGCCACCCATCTGTGGTACATTGGGTGCTGTCCAAACGTGGTTGAAGATGCTGACAGAAACTCAGAAAGAGCAGGCAAACTGGTGGTGTCTACAGCCACAAGTAGAGGTGGCTAGATCAGCAAGGGTCTGTCAGATGTGAGCTACGTGCTTCAGGGGCCCCGTCCCCTTTATCAGGAATTTTATAGTATGGTTATTTTGAATCATATTATGTATGGAGTGATGTTGTTGCTCACACAACCATGATCTAAATTAACAGGAGTAGTACAGAGAGTGTGATATGCACTTTGAATGTCCTGGCAGATCTACTAGGAATTCAAGTGCAAAGATGTTATCAGGGCAATCTTTAAAAAAAAAACAAGAAGATAATTAGAGAATGATTTGCCAGCGCCTTTCAAAAAATTAAGTCAGTTTTCAGTATGTTAATTATGCCTTGCCTTTTCCAGTTTATTTTTCCCTGCACAATATTATTATGTAATTTGTATTCTATACTACAGCATTATGGTGAAACAGTATATGCTAATATCATGTGCTGATAAAACCAAAGTTTTGTCTTTAAAGCTGAACTCCAGACAGATATGATACAACACCAATTAAAGCGGTTGTATGCCCTGAAAAAAAACTCTGTAAGACAAAGGCATAATGAGCTAGTATGCATCCCATACTAGCTCATTATGAAATACTTACCCTAGAACAAAGCGCCCGCACCGCCTTTCAGTCACCGCTGAGGAAGCTGACATGTTGCATCTGGATATCTTCTGGGTTCGAAGCCCCAGCGCTGTGAGTGGTAGGAGCTTCTCATCAATCAAGTGTGTTTGGGGAAATGACAGCAAGAGAGCAAATTGTTTTGCAAACTTTATTTTTTATTTTTGCAACAGGGTCACTTTAATAAGAACTGTTTACCAGTACATGGTTATGTTTTGTTTTTTGTTTTTTATGTGTTTTCAGCTTCAAACCACTTCAAGTTAACCACCTTCTGGCCTTTACTGAACAGACAACTATAATATCATCACAGATGAAATCCTTTAATATCATCATACATATACATAAGCTTCCCACACATTTCCTTTTTTCCTGTACAGTATGTGATAAGCACATTTCTGCTGTGAAATAGTATGTTTATTGATTCTCAAGCAGCGGGTAGTATAAGAGGATTCGGCTTGATTTAATAGTGTAACTGTCACCATAATTTAAAGAAGTGAAGTGAGTCATTTAAGAGGAGATATATTCCATGATTTATTATGTACTAATATTTGTACTCTTCGAAAACCCTGTATCACTATATATTTTTAAAGCTAAAAACGTAAATTTTTCACAACAGGACTAGCTTACGTTTACTATTTTATAATCCAAAAAATGACATATGTTTTGGCTGCATTTATATTTTAAGTGTAAGACTTAAAGGGGATTATTTACTAAAACTAGAGAAAAAAACTCAGCTTCCAGGTTTAATTGCCAAAGCTTAATTGAACAAGCTGAAGTCAGAAGCTGATTGGCTAAGATGCACATCTGCACCAGATTCTGAGTGCACCAGTTTTTAGTAAATTTCCCCCCAAAATGTCACTAAATCCACATCATAAAAAAATATCAATAAATGCTTAATTACATCCTGTTCATACTCACTTAGTCACTATGAGATTTGTTTTCTGTATTCTGAAAAAAAAACTGATTTACCCTGGTGCTCTCTATCTCCACCTTCTGTTCATCTCCCCAATTCAGCTAGGAATTTTGCAGCTGTAGTGGCAACTCTGCACATGCTCAGTTTTCAGTGAGTTTCTGAGCACTTTTTCCCTATCACATCTGAACAGCCCATGTGACTATAGAGTCACAAATGTGGGTGTATACACAGTGGTAAATGACAGCCCACTCCCTCCTCCTCCTCCTCCTCCTCCATGCCCACTAATCAGCTAAACACAATGGGGACAGGATGTTATATGTAGATTAATGGTGGCTTCACCTCCCTTCCTTATTCTAAGAAACAGGCTGGAGGGGCGTGACACAGCCCGTGACTGGCAGAAATCTGCCCACACCATGTTAATTCGTTTGTATGGTCATTTAATACAGTTTATTAATATTATTTATTTATTTTTACTCCATATTCCAAAGGCTATTTTTTGGCTATTTTCTTTTTATTTTGAACATGTGATTAGCAGGACTAGATGCTCCTCCTGCTTATGTTTCCTTGCAGACAAGATGGGAACGATCTGGGTCATGTAACAACTGTATATCAATTTGGAAAAAGGTACTTAGATTTTTTTTTTTTATTAAAATAATTACAGTGCCATCATCCACATACAGAAAGACAAGGGAGAATGGAAATTAAGCTGTTGGGGTTTATTTACTACAGCTGGAAAGTGCAAAATCAGGTTCACCTCTGCATAGAAACCAATGAGCTTCTAAGTGTTATTGCCAAAGCTTAATTGAACAAGCTGAGGTTAGAAGCTGATTAGTTTCTATGCAGAATAGAGCCTGATTTTGTACTCTCTGGCTTTAGTAAATAAACCCCAGTGTGTGTTTAATATCACTTTAAGTGTTAGACTTGCAAACTGATGTGTTCATAGATGTTTATAAATTGGGGTAACCATGGTCATAGCCATAGTTTAAGTGAGCATGGCTTAGTAAAGCCTACATGCCACAGCCATCCTATATATATGCTGTATGGAAAAGTTCAGTTCATCAGGAATTGCACATTTTCTACAGTTATAGCTCTCAATGAGCTTTAAAATGCAGCAGGTTTAGTAGAGTTTGGGAGAATTATAAAAATATGCATCCTTTGTCAGAGAGGAGCATATTACAGGCAAGAAACTTATTAGAAAAAAGTGTCCATAAGCACAAATGTAACTTACTGTAAAAGTGGGTACATCACAGGGAAATTCTATACTTTAAGGATGCAACCATATTGCAAAGAGATTTCTTACAACAGGAGTGTAGCCATATTAGAGGAAGGTTCATAATTACAGAGGTGTGCATTATTGATAAAAATGCAGTTTGCTCATTTTGCACTAAAAATCTGTCACATCACTGAAAATGCACCACTATTGAAGAACATCTATAACATTGAGTATAGAGTCTAGTCATACACTAGCATGCTGCAACATCAAGCTTGATCCTCCAGCCATCCACTACAGAGTAGCACCATTATGGAACATGTAGGAAATCCAATCACCAGATATCAGCAATATCACTAAGAATGTACTGATTATACATTAGACAAGTTACTGAGAATACAGATTTTTTTTCACTTTCACTGGAGGCATTATGTGCTGGTGGGGGGGGGGGGGGGACACACAGTCACCCAGATGGGATTTACAAGACTCTATCACTTAAAATAAAATAAAAACTGGTCTCAGGAATAAAGTGCAGGCTTCCTGCACATACAATACCTTCAGAAGCTCTCATTCCCCTTTGCTATGGCTGAATACTGAGTCATTCTGTGATGACAAAGCTCGAAATCTAACATGTAACATGGGTTCTTGCCATAGGTTGTACACAGCCTATTGCATTAAGGTGTGCATCCTAAAGCTCAAACACACATGTGTGTTTCTACATATACAGTATATGAACCAGCACATTGATCTCCCTTCCAGCACAGTAAAAGAGCGTAAATACTTCTCTTATGGCATAGCCGGCAAGAGAGAGGTCTTTCCCATCTTCCTGATGTAACACGGAACAATAATACTAATGTGCATGGGGTGCTTAGGGTGTGTCCAGGCACATCCAGCACACCTTGTGCTCACACCTATGGTTCTTGCCTTCCAAACCCTCTTATTCATATTAACCTATTGCATTCACTGTTTGCTTTGTTGATCAGTAGAAATCTATGTGAGGCAGAGGTGCTGGGCAAGTTGTCTCTAGCAGTAATTAGTGGTATGTAGCTGTAACAAAGGGGAATCAGGTGCCTTTAGATGCCTGCAATTTGTATCTGCTAGTAGACAATTTGTTTTCAGGCCCACTCATCTGCCCCAATCACATTTAACCACTCAGATGTGCAGTTACACACAACCAGCCATGGCGCCTGTCATAGCTTGTTCACTCTGCTGGCCACGGTAGATCAAAAACATCTGTGCACACATACCACAGAGAAATTCTGACACTTGGCATCATTGAGAATGCAGCCTATCTATTCACTAGAGACACTGAAGAGAGTACAGCCTATCTATGTACTAAAGACATAATTTGGATTACAGTCTACCTATTAATTTTAATGCCTGGCAACAGCTATAAGCTATTTTATAGCTCATGGAAAGACTCAGATTACAAGATAAAACACACAGTTTGTAGGGCTCCTGGGCAAGAAGCAGTAATAAAATATTGCAGACAAGCATAAGCTCACCAGATCGGAAATGTGGAAAGAGGAACAATGCTGTTATTTCAAATCTACTATCCTTTCAATTTGTAGCACTGTTTTACAAACAACATTTCTTTCTTTTTCTAAAGCTGTTACAGTCTGAGTGGAAAAGCCTATCCCCTGCCAGCATACTGCAGAGAGGGATCCTTGTTCTCTGCATGAAAACTATGATATTTTTGCAGAGGTCTGACACATCCCTTGTTGTGTCAGAACTAAAGTTCTCCAATCAGCAGGGAGTGTAGTAGAGGGTGTGTCAGACCTCTGCAGAGAAACCACTGCTTCCACACAAAGAGCAAACTGTTGAAGACTTTTTTGCTCAGGCAGTGGATGCTTTAGGAAGAAAACAAAGTGTAACATCATGAACACCTTTTGTTTTGATGCACCCAGAATGCATTCTTCTGATTTAAACTGAAGGTTTTGTTTTACATAGAAAGAAAGAGTTAGAAGTCTGTCAGCATTTTAATGTCAGTGTTTCTGCTGGGTTCCCCTCACTATTAGTTCTGGTGACCATTTTGCCTCTATCCATGAAAAAAAAATGTTTGGGCTTTACATACACATTAGCCCCTAAACGATCAAAATGACCCCTTTGGGTGCCAGAACTAACAGTTCTACTACTATAGCACTTCTTTACCACTTCAATACTGGACACTTTTACCCCCTTCCTGCCCAGGCCAATTTTCAGCTTTCAGTGCGACCACACTTTGAAACAATTGAGTGATTATGCAACACTGTACCCATATGAAATTTTTATATATTTTTTTTTTACACAAATAGAGCTTTCTATCAGTGGTATTTAATCGCTGCTGGGTTTTTATGCTAAAAAAAAAACTAAAAAGGACCAAACATTTTGAAAAAAATAAGTATTTTTCTTTGTTTCTGTTATAAAATTTTGTAAATAAACTTTTTTCATAAATTTACAGTCCAAAAACTATGGTATACACTGTATATCTGAAGTAAATCAATCAATCCTGATGTACTGATGATCTCCTTTCTTGAGGCCTGACAATTACAAGACAGTACAAATATCCCCTAAATTACCCCTTTTTGGAAAGTAGAAAGTCCACAGTATTTAGTAAGAGGCATGACAAGTTTTTTAAAGTTATATTTTTTGTCACAATTGTTTGTAATATAAAACAAATTATCTTTTTTGTTCCTTTTTTTTTTACATGTTTTTTTTTTACATACAGCGACCAGAGCAATACAGTAACATAGTAACACTGTACTACTCTTTTTCTGAATGAAAACTATTCATTCATTGTTTACTATTGGGATTAGCTGTAACTGGCCACAAGGTACAGATGGGCTATGATTGGCCTTGTCTGTACCATGTGATCACTGGGACCAATCACAAAGCTCATCACAATAGTGCACAATGAAAGGTATGAATTAAAGCCTTTCATTGTGAAAAATTGTCATGTGATCTGCTGTAATTGGTCACAGCAATCACATGGTACCTACAATGGGCCGGTACAGTGGTCTGTGATTGGTTGTGGACACAGCAGGTGAGAGATCAGGCCAGAGCACAGCATGATCCTGGGAGGACGTCATATGATCAAGGGGTTAAACTTATAGGGGGTTACACTTATAAAGATATGGGTAGGATGGTGCATAGTTGATTATGTTTGCAATTATACACAGACACATATGCGTGCATGTTTTCTTAGAATATTACAATATTATGCTCCCTGTATATTTTATTATATACAATAAAAATAAAACGTGGCTGTGGGAGCATAAGTATTTTAGGATTACTAATGATCATTTAAGGAATTGTCATATATAAAAAATTCACACTGCATAAAGCTACAATAGAAAACATGGTGCTCTCGGATCACCATCCGATTACCCTGACCCTAAGATTCCCCCAGAGGGAGACGTTCACCAAGATCTGGAGACTGGACTCGTCCCTTCTCACAGATCTTGGTAAATTCACTGATATTAAGCAGACCATAAGTGACTACTTCAGCCACAATGACACTCCAGATGTATCCCCTATAACTCAGTGGGAAGCACATCAATGTGTGGTGAGGGGACATCTGATAGCCATAGCAGCTAAGAAAAAGAAGCAACACCAGGCCATGGTCTGGGAGTTGACGACCAAAATTTCCAAACTGGAAGCGCAACATAAATGTTCACTGCCCGTCAGGGTTGCTTCCGAGCTAGCAGATACACGAGCCCTCTTGTTAGAGGAATTGTTTGAAAGAGCTAGGAAACAACAGTTACTATCCCAGAAGTTTTTCTATGAACATAGTAATAAACCCGGGAGACTCCTGGCCAGATTCACACAAAATTTTACCCTTGCCCATACGGTCCACCACATAACAGATAACTCTGGGGTGATCCATTCTAGAAATGAAGACATAGGGCTCCGGTTCCACATCTATTATAGCCGACTGTATGACATCAAATCGAATGAGCATGACCCTGCCTCCGCCAATACGAAATCTAATTTAATAAGAGATTTTCTTCATAAGTATAGCCCTAGTCCATTAATGGCCGAGGACCAGCAAGCTCTTGAAGTCCCGCTCTCATTAGAAGAATCGGATAAAGCACTAAAAGCCATGAAGCCAGGCAAAAGCCCAGGACCGGACGACTTTATGGCACAATATTACAAGAGCTTTGCAGACATCCTAGGCCCGAACTTTCTTAAAGCATTCAATTCTTTGTTAGCCAACCAGGGCTCTTCTAGTAGCTTGCTTGAAGCGTATATTTTGGTGATACCAAAGGAAAACAAAGACCCGGCCCAGGTAGTGAACTACAGACCGATCTCGCTACTAAACGTAGACGTAAAACTTTTTTCCAAAATAATAGCAACCCGGCTGTCGTATCACGTTTCTGCCTGGGTGGGTCTTGACCAAGTGGGTTTCATCCCTGGCAGGGAGGCCAGGGATAACACCATTAAGGCTCTAAACCTACACCACTGGCTTACTTCCACACAGCGCAGTGGGTTCTTTCTATCTATGGATGCTGAGAAGGCCTTCGATCGAGTGGCATGAGACTACCTGGATGCAGTTCTCCAGGCACTGGGTCTGGGGACCTGTATACGAGGATTTATCAGTGCCCTATATGCAAATCCAAGTGCACGAGTCAGGGTCAATGGTCACTGGTCGGAGGCCTTCTCAATCCAGAACGGAACCAGACAGGGCTGCCCCCTTTCTCCTTTACTATACATCCTTACATTGGAACCCTTACTACGCTGTATACGGGAAAACCCGAATATAAAAGGCATTGAAGTCCATGGAAGTGAATATAAAATCGCAGCTTTTGCAGACGATGTTCTGCTTTTTCTCTCATCCCCACTGACGTCCCTGCCGAACCTGATGCAGAGCCTAGAGCAAGTCTGCCTGATCTCTAATTTGAAAATTAATCTTTCAAAATCATTTGCGCTGAACGTTAACCTACCCCCTGACCTAGTGCAACAATGCCGGATAAACTTCCCTTTCACCTGGAAGGATGATGCCATTACCTACCCGGGCATTCAATTACCCAACAAGCTAGCGGACCTGTATTCTATACATTTTATGGCAGAACTGAAAAAGTTACAGCAAGACCTCTTTAGGTGGAATGCACCCACCATCTCTTGGTTTGGACGAGCATCCATTCTAAAGATGACAGTTCTCCCCCGCATTTTGTATAAAATGCAGACTATTCCAATCAGCTTGCCACAATCCTTCTTTGCGGCCTATAAAAAAATGTGCAGGTCCTTTCTATGGGGATCCAAAAGGGCGCGGGTTAAATGGGCGAAATTGGTACTCCCAAAATCAGAAGGTGGCATAGGCCTCCCTGATTTACAAAGATACTATTGGGCCACCCAGCTGGCTCGGATAGTAGATTGGAAGATACATACCCCCCCCCCCCCACATGTAAGGGATGGAGTTCCCCTGGAACAATTAATTGCAGGACTTGATCTTGGCTCAGCTCCATGGACCTCTAGAAAACATACCCCTTCAGATATCCATTCTCACCCCCTTATTGGTGCAACACTGCAGGCTTTTGATAGGGCCTGTAGGGCCCATGCGGTCTCTGCGAAGGAATGTGCCCTGACCCCTATTAAGGAAAACCCAGACTTTGCTCCAGGGTTATCCAAGACGTACTTATCTGCGGAATGGCCTTATGCAGATATGCAGGCCAGACTTTTTTTTCCAGGGGCAGGTTCCTCCGTCAGAGAGAGCCGTCAGCCCTCTCACTGACCAAGTCCTTCCCCTTCTGGGCTTATTTACAACTCAAACACTACTTAGATAAACCAATGGCTAGGGTAAGCTTCACAAAAACCCCTACCATCTTCGAATCATTATGCTCGGGCCCCTCCCCACAGCGACACCTAATCTCAATACTCTTGAAACATGGCTTCCATGTTTCAGGATTCAGGCAGTACACTACAGACAGAATGGGACTTTTGGGAAGCCCAGTTAAATACTGTATTACCAGACTCTAGCTGGGACCATATTCACTTCCACATTCACAAAGGATCACTGAATACTCACACACAGGAGAATGGGTACAAAATTAAGTCACGTTGGTACAAAACGCCAGAAGTACTTCACAAGTTCTTGTCCACAGTCTCTGATCACTGTTGGAGGTGTGAGCAAGACCTGGGTACCTTCTTCCACATTTGGTGGGAATGCCCAAGGATTCAGCCATACTGGCGGAAAGTACATGATGTGACGACGGCGGTCTCTTCGCTCCCCCTGGAATTCACTCCGGCACAATACCTTCTTCATCATTCCAATATACCCAAGAAAAGATACCATAAATCGATAGCTATGCATATGATAAATGTCTAGGCTGTGCCTACCGGTTCATTGGAAATCTAGGTCGCCTCCGTCAATGAAAGAACGGGCATCACGTATTAACCATATGGCATAGATAGAGGAGCTGATATACATCACCCAAGATCGGGCTACACGATTAGGTAAACGCCTCGGATGTTGGGCTATGAGGAGCAGATTTGTAGTGGTGGCCTTTCCACCCCCTCCCCCAACAACTTTTACCCTTTAACTCACCCCCCAATTTCTTTATCTGTCTCCCTCATCCCCCTTTCCCCTCTCCCCTCCTGCTCTCTTCCCTGTTTCCCCCCCTTTTCTTTTTCCTCTCTTACATTAACCTTCACGAGTCGGGGGCATGGACTGAGGAGCGGCCCCAGGGGCCAGCTCCCTTAGTGCATGCCACCCTCTAAAATAGACATACAGAATGCTAATTTTACTACACAGCAGGGACCCATCTTATGTGAGCTGTAGACAAATAGGCAGGAAGAATTGTGACCATACACAAACCTCAGGATGGGAGAATATTTGAAGATGTCACATAAACATGACTTATTGGAGAATGTTATTGACCTTATAGGAATGGTGGTTTTGAATCCGCATGTTAAAATGTACACTGTGTTGGCGCTCCAGTTGGAGCCGTCTTGCCTTGTAACGTTATTTCTGTACTTTTTTACATTATCATAAATAAGAGAAAATTCTTTATGGAAAAAAATAAATAAATCACAAAAGCTTATGGACCTTACCAGAAGAGTGCTTCAGGCTAAATGAATCACAGTCTAGATCATATGAGGCTTATCTAGCATGATGGCTGAATGCAGTCTACCCAGTTGGATTATTCACATTTGTCTAGCAATCTAATTGTATTTTCCTACTACTATCAGTCTGAAAAATTACTTTTTGACATGGAATAACTACTGATCTCCATTCCTCCTTATAATAGCCTTTACTTTGGCTTTTCCTGTGCCACCCAACTAAAGGACATGATGATGTTGACAATTCTGTGATTAGGACAGAAGAAGGATGTCTAAAAAAGCAGCTTTGGCCAAAATGTTACCTGTATATTTTTTGTTCAGGATCTTTATTTTTATTTTTCACAACCATAAGTTATGAGCACACTAAAAATGGTAAAAACTCTTAGCATAATTTCTATATGTTACGTGTATAAACACAAAAGGAATGTTTGGCTGTGTAAAAAATTTTTTTTTTACCTACTGGTTACTTGGTTTGATGGTACATTTAGGATTGAAAATGTTTTCTATTGTCATTTTAACAGATATCACACTGAACAACATAAGGAGTTACATTCCTTAGACAGTCACAAATAACCATATACGGTGAGTCAGCCCAGTGGCTATGGCCCATAGCTGGACTCCCTTTATTATTCAATATAGTGCTAATATTGATGACTGTCGCTCAACCTCGAGAGCCATTTTGGCCAAGGGATCATGTTGTTCGGCAAAAAAAAAAAAAAAAGAAATTCCATATGTATATAAATAAAAACAAAAAAGAAGGAGAGTCTAGGTCAGAAAGAAACCAGAAGGGGGAGAAAAAAAGAGAAATAACAGATGTGAAAGGAGAACAAAGAGAGAAGAAGAGAGTGAGAGTAGAAGGGAAGCACCAGAACTGCTGAAGAGACTTTCATCGAAAGAAGAACATAGTAGACATGAAATGCGGGAAACAGGGATTATGCAGGTTGTTCCAGTTAAATGATGGATTAGATGGATCACAGTAACTTATATTTTTCAAGGGTATTGTTGAGAGCCAGCATCTCCTCCATTCTTATGGTATCATTCATAATCAAGACCCACCAGGACAGAGGAGGAGTGGTGGTCATTTTGCAGAAGGATGGGATGAGCTGTCTCGCAGAGGACATAAAAATACGGAGAAGACTCTGCTTCTGGGACAACACCAGCCCAGGGAGAATAGAAAGGAGGGCAATCTTAGGGGAAGGCAGTAGTGGTTTATCATAAATTTTACTGTACCATTGAAAGACCTGGGTCCAGAAGGGGCGGACCCTCATACATTCCCACCAGACATGGAGATAGGTTGCTGTAGAGGAGTTTCAGCGCCAACAGGAGGCCAAAGTGGATGGGAACATTTTGTGTAGTGTGGTGGGATCTCTATACCACCCGGACAGGATCTTGTGATTCTTCTCTTGAGTAGCATAATATTGTTGACTTGTGAGTGAAGTGGAACAATGGCTACCACTCCGGCCTGGATATGTCCTTTCCCAAGTCTGCAGACCACATCCTGGTATAAGGTGGCAAGTCATTGTGTGTAAGAGCTTGTAGGAGACTATATATGTTTGAAAGAAGGTGTCTAGGAGTTTCAGAGAGGCAGCACAGTCTTTCAAATTCAGTATGGGGACAGTGTATCTGGGAGGAAGAGTGTAAGTGTTTGGAGATCGTGGATAGGTGGAGGGTGGTGAGCCAGTTGTGAGGTCCCGCCGATACAGATGGTGTCCCGTGCTGTGGGTGTACAAAGAAATGCACTTGGGGCCAGCCGGAGCCTTTGAAGGATCCCAAAGTGGTCACTCCTATGCCCTGGGTGAAAGAAGGGTTGTCAAACAGAGAGGACAATGGGGAGGAGTCAGAGGACAAAGTGAAATATAGACCTCTGTGGTACCAGAGTCTGAGAGAGGCAAGTGTGAGTAGTGAGGAGGCATGTAGGAGTGCCAGGTCGTTGCAATATCCCTAGAGAAGAGCTCCGAGGTCCATAGGAGCTAAGTCCTGCTTTATCATAACTGAACCCTTTTGGGAGGGATGGAGGAACCAATCCATTATGTGTGCCATATGTGTAGCTTTATAGTAGGTCTCAAAGTCCGATAGACCCTCCCAACCTTGTAGCTTTGGGAGTGTGAGCAGCTTGTGTTTTACTCTGGATAATCATCGGTTCCACATAAATCTGATGGCGATGGAACGTAGGGAGCCAAAAAATAATTTCGAAATCATAATAGGGATAGTTTGGAAGAGGTATGAAAGTTTGGCCAGTATGTTCATTTTAAGGGTGTTGATCCGCCCGAACCATGGTAAGGTGGAGCCACCCCACTCTTTCTTGATGGTACATTTAGCCCACACCAGCTACCTTTCTGTTCCTAATAGTGTTAAGGGTTGTTCAAACTGGTGGCACATTATAAATGTAAGCATTTTTTGCATATAATGGCTATGACCTGCTGTCTATTTTTCAGCTTGCACTTTGGCTACAGTAGTGGATATTGACATGAAAAATGCATTGGATAAACAACACTTTATTAACATTTTGTTCAGTATTCTAAAGTCTCTATAAACCCAGAATCTAATTTCAGTGATTTTGGCATTATGTAACCCTCTAACCCTGCACATAGTATTCTTAAATAATTTTTGTAAATCTGTTGCAAAGTTTCTTAGGGCTGCTGGTGTGTATTGGGAGGTAGTCAGTAGTAATGTGCTCATTCTGTTGTATTACACTGTTTACTTTATTTCTGGTTGGATCTTTATTGAAATGTCACAAATTACATTTAATTACTGTATTTATTGGCGTATAACACTCACTTTTTCACAATGAAAATCGGGTGCAAATAGCGCGTGCGTGTTATATGCCAATACAAAAATGTAAGTTTTTTCCTGAAACTTCCCTCTCAAAATGAATGTGCGTGTTATACACCTGTGCGCGTAATACGCCGATAAATATGGTAAGTACTGTTGGCTGTAGCGCAGTGCAATGCAGTGGACTGTGTTGCACCATGCTGTGCTAAAGCAAAGTACCGCATGCTGTACTTTTTTTCAATGCACACCACAGCAGAACAGTGTTGTGAATTATTTTCATAGCGAACAAGGTTTTTTGCCTTGTCTTGCACTGAGCAAGAGTGCCCAGAGCAGTCCCAATGCACCTAGTGTGAACGAGCCCTTATTTTGAGGTGCTGCTAGTATCAGCAATTCCTGTTACAGGCTGGCAATGCTAACCCACTGTCAGCCCGCCTTGCATATGCCTTCAGGTGGCTGTTGGGCTGCTTATTAGACCTACTAGAAGCATGCACTAACCTTCTTCATTTGTTTGGTAGTAAGTTTACCTACTTTTTTTGAGAATTGTAATTTTAGGTAGTTGAAAGGTACTGTGAACAAAACAGTCCTTTACTGCTCCTCCAATTGTGCTTTCACTTATTGAAAAGCAACATAAACTGTATTGCTAAATAATGATAAAAAAATAGTGCAAGAATGATTCTGATGTCATGACATGACATATTAGAAGCTAAGTGCCTTTCAGCCATGAAACATTCAGTAGGTATTCTATTGCTGTATTGCCTACAGGTGGTAACATGTTATCTAAATGTTTTATTTATCCTTAGTTAAATACCCTAATTAGTTCATATTAAATTAGCAGCTATATTCAGATGTATTTATTTCCTAACACTTTGTGAATTTGATTTAAAATGTCCAATAAATACAGTACTATAGAATAGTTGAAGATAATTATTGCAATATTTCACTCACTTTATTATTCAATTGTGTGTTTAATGATAAGCCTTTAAAATAAAAGGGGACTGCTTAAAGTGATTGTAAAGTCTCGTCTTTTTTTTAAATTAAAACTAACAAACATGTTATACTTACCTGCCTTGTGTAATGATTTTGCACAGAGCAGCCTGGATCCTCCACTTCGCGGGTCCCTCTTCAGCGCTCCTGGCCTCTTCTTCCTGTTGAGTGCCCCCACAGCAAGCAGCTTGCTATGAGGGCACCCGAGTTGAGCTACAGCTCTGTGTGTCCATTCAGACACCGAGCTGGGGCCCAGCCCCATCCTGCCCAGCCCCGTCCCCTTTTCCTCCTCATTGGCTTCCACTACGGTCAATCACAGTCAGTCAGCCAATGAGGAGGAAAAAGGGACGGGGCTGGGCAGGATGGGGCTGGGCCACAGCTGCTGAGTCACTGCTGCAGATTCGCTGGATCTAGAGGGACCTCAGGTAAGTATTAGGAGGGCTGAGGGGGGCTGCTGCACACAGAAGGTTTTTTTATCTTAAGGCATAAAATACCTTAAGATAAAAAACCTTTTGCCTTTACAATCACATTAATCTAGTACAATTAAAGTGTCCTCTTTTATTGAGCTCTCATGATATTTAGATTTAGACATAATGGGTAAGGATGAGCCGAACAACCCCCTCCCCCCGGATGCAAACAGGCAAAAACAGGTGAAGAACTGGGAGGTGTCTATAGTATGCCTACAAAGTGTTACATTTTCCTGTGTTTAGAGTCTTGGCAATAAAGATAAAACTCATTGAAAAAAATGGCATGGGTCTGGTATGAATATTAAGGGGAACCCCAAACCAAACATTAAAAAAAAGTTGAGTGGGGGTCCCCCCAAAATCCATACCAGGCACTTCAGGTCTGGTATGGAAATGAAGGGGAACCCTGCGCCAGATTTTTTAAAAAATGCCGTGGGTTCCCCCAAAATCCATACCAGACCCTTATCTGAGCATGCAACCTGACAGGCCACAGGAAAAGAGGGGGGACGATATGGGGAGGGTGCTTTTGGGTCTGACCCCCAAAGCACCTTGTCCTCATGTTGATGGGGACAAGGGCCTCATCCCCACAACCCTTGCTGGTGGTTGTGGGGGTATGTGGGTGGGGGGCTTATTGGAATCTGGAAGCCCCCTTTAACAAGGGGACCACCAGATCCCACCCCCCTATGTGAAATGGTAACGGGTACATTGTATATATACCATTTCACAAAAAAAGTATCAAAATGGTAAAAAAGACAAGAGACAGCTTGGGACGAGTCCTTTTTTAAAATATAAAAAAATAAAAATGTCCCGCAATGTAAATCCATTCTGCCCGATGGACTGAAATAGAAATAAAAAAAAAAAGCCGCAACAGTTCCGCCTCCATGGGAAGCTCCAGCTGAGTGATGCTTCTTCTTGGTGTTATATAGCTGTTATATAGCTGAGGGCGGGGCCACCTAACGATGTAAATGGGTGACCCTGTCCCCCTCTGAAGCCATGGGGGCTTTTTATAAAATGAGCACTTTTGGTTTTTCATGTTAGTATCCCATAGACTGTAACGGTGTTCCGTGGCTTTTGAATTTGCCGAATGACCAAACAACCAAAGTTCAACCCGGACTTATGGTCAGGCCGAACTGTTCACTCATCCCTAATAATGGACCAGGGAAATCCAGATGTCTCAAAATACAGTTCACTTTGAGAACACTTTTTCAGTATAAGGCTGAGGAGTCGGGTCAGGCTTAGGTTTTACTAATGGTTTTACTAATGAGGGACAGGTTGATGATAGGTTGAAGGTTAGAGATATGCACACTAAAAAATGCACATTTTAAGCTTGAAGATTAGTTAAAACCCCCAAACAGAATAAGACCCTGCAGAACAAAAGGGTGGTAGATGCAATTTTTAAAGTCAAACAATATTAGCTCACATATTTATCAAACAAACATTTTCAGAAAAAACATTTCTAAATTTTTGGGAAGTAAAAAAGATGAAGTTGTGTCAAGTAAATAGATACAAAAAAGTCAAGTCCAAAAACTGTGCATATCTGTGAAGTGACAAACGACCCATTATTGGTGACTCTTTAAAAGCCTTTACAGTTCAATTTGGAGTTAAGCATAAATGGTGGCCCTGCAATTACAGCTGTCACTCCATTATGCGTGTCGATACCTAATATGTATAGCAAAATTGTTTTTGTATGTAGCTTCATCTCATACAGGCTTGGTTAATATTGTTAGTGTCTTTATATGCTTGTAAGTGTTTGGTTATGGGTGATTTAAAATGACGTGTTTTGTGATAATACATTTTTTTTACTTTTTTAATTAACTATATTGCTATCACATAGATCCATAATGTGTCCCTGTGCAAATTGTGTTTGATTAACTGCTTTGCTGGCCAGAGCAGCACAGTGGTGTAGTGGTTAGCACTCTCACCAAGAAGCAATAGGGTTGCTAGTTCAAATCCTGACCATGACACCATCTGCTTAGAGTTTGCATGTTCTCCCTGTGCCTGTATGGGTTTCCTCCTACACTCCAAAGACATGCTGGTAGGTTAATCAGATCCTGTCTATAAATTGGCCTAGTATGTGTTTGTAAGTGCATTGGTACCCTACAGAGTAAATGACTGCACTATATCAATATTCTACTCATACAGAAAAATGCATTTAGGGTTTGCATATATTTTATGATAAGGGATTTGATTGAGAGTGAAGGATAAGCCATGAGTAAGCTCCGTGGGCAGAGTGAAATGCATTGGGAGCATGGTTTGTGGGGGGGGTCTAGGCTGAGACTGGCACTTGTTTACATACAGCGGGTCTTGTTTAGGGATGAGCTTCGTGTTCGAGTCGAACGTACGTTCGACTCGAACATTGGCCGTTCGGCCGTTCGGCGAATTCCGAACGTTTTGGCCGTTCGCGTCAAAATTCGAGTGACGCGCGCGCGGACCACAATGCACTGCGTTGGCGCAGTGCATTGCTGCCCGATGATTGGCCAAGCATGCACTGTGACCCCGCATGCTTGGCCAATCGCAGCGCCGGCAGCGAGGAGAGCCATGATTGGCCACAGGCATCCTGCCTGTGGCCAATCATAGCTCAGGCTGTGTAGTGCACGCCCCACACTATATAAGGCCGCCTTTAAGGCGGCCTCCTGTAGTGTGTTACTTTGCATCTGAAGCAGTGGGTGTTCTGTGTACCTTCAACACAGTACACACCAATCGTTTTTGGCTGATTTCCTATCTTGCTGCTGTGTAGTGGTTGTTGTCTGTGCCCTGACTGCAGTATACACCACTATATTCACCTCACCTATATAGCTAGTGATCTAGCTTTAACCACTTAACAACTGCCCATTGCCGATTAACGGCTTCAGGGCGGTTGTTTAACTCAGAGAGGCCGTTAATTAACGGCCTCCCAGAATTCTGCTCTCGCGTGCCCCGAGGTGTGCGCACTCGAGAGCATCCGTGACCGCCGGGTCCATAGGACCCGGCGCATCACGGTAAACGGCCGCTCATAGCGGCCGTTTACCACGTGATTGCTCCGTCAAATGACGGAGTGATCACTTGGAAACAAACCGGCGTCATGTTATGACGCCTGTTCCTACCTCCCCTTTCTGTACCGATCGGTACAGCGGAGGGGAAAGAGATCGGTGTCAGCAGCGATGTGGGCTGCATCTGCAGTGCCCACATCGCTGCTCACCGAATTTAACCCCTCAATTCCCTGCCAATACTCTGCAATACCAGTGCATACTCTGCAGTACCCCGCCATTACTCTGCAGTACCCCGCCGTTACTCTGCAGTGCAGTACCCCGCCATTACTCTGCAGTGCAGTACCCTGCCATTACTCTGCAGTGCAGTACCCTGCCATTACTCTGTAGTACCCCGCCATTACTCTGCAGTGCAGTACCCTGCCATTACTCTGTAGTACCCCGCCATTACTCTGCAGTGCAGTACCCTGCCATTACTCTGCAGTGCAGTACCCCGCCATTACTCTGCAGTACCCCGCCATTACTCTGCAGTGCAGTACCCCGCCATTACTCTGCAGTGCAGTACCCCGCCATTACTCTGAAGTGCAGTACCCTGCCATTACTCTGAAGTGCAGTACCCTGCTATTACTGTGTAGTACCCCGCCAATACCCCGCCAATACTCTGTAATACCCTGCCATAAATTGCCATACCCAGCCATACTCAGAGATACCCAGCCATACTCGGTGATACCCTGAAATACCCAGCCATAGACGCCCCCCACCCCTCACCGCCCTCCGGTGCTTCTACCAACTCGCCAGTACGATCAAAGCCAGAATCTTTTTTTTATTTTTTATTTCAGGCTTCCCAGCCTAGAGGTGAGATGTGGGGTCATATTGACCCCCCAGATTTCACTGTAAAGAGGACCTGTCACCCCATATTCCTATTACAAGGGATGTTTACATTTCTTGTAATAGGAATAAAAGTGATCAAAAATATATTTTTGGGAAAAAAAATGTCAAACTAAAATAAATAAAGTAAAATGAACAATAAAAAAATAAAATAAAAATTAAAGCGCCCATGTCCCCATGTGCTCGCATGTGCCACACATGTGAGGTATCGCCGAGAATGTTAGAGCGAGAGCAATAATTCTAGTCCTAGACCTCCTCTGCAACTCAAAACATGTAACCAGTAAAAAAATATTTAAAGCGTCGCCTATGGGGATTTTTTAAGTAGCGACGTTTGGCGCCATTCCACGGGCATGTGCAATTTTGAAGAGTGACATGTTTGATATCTATTTACTCAGCATAACTTAATCTTTCACTTTATGCAAACATTGGGCTAACAAGTGGTTAATAATAGAGCTTGCAGTCAGTAGTGTTAGGAGTGTGTGCTGTCTGCGTGCTCTGTACCCAGTACATACCGCTATAATATAGGGCAGGCCCCTACTTTCAAACATCCAACTTACAAACATCTCCTACTTGCAAACGCAAGGAGACAGCAGCAAGTGAGATGAAAAAAGATGGACGACAAAACAAATTATACAGGGGTGATAACCCTTCCCTATGTTTTCCAAAAAGCTTAAAGATAGTTTTTTTGACTGGAGCTACACTTTAAAAATGTACCGGTTGAAAATGACAAACAGATTCAACTTAACACAACAAACCTACACAGTCCCTGTCTTGTTTGCACCGCCTGTATACTGCTGTTCTGAGTATATAGGGCCTGGGGGCCACACGCATTTCCTTTTTTTAATATGGGTACGGGGTTCCCTTAATATGCGTACAAGACCCAAATAGGCTGGTAATGGGCAGGGAGGGCTACCCATGCCATGTTTCTCAATGATTTTCAACCATATTGCAGGAACCAGATATAACATTAAAACCGCAAGCAGTTTTAAATGGTGTTATTTCCGTTTAATGTCATTTTGTGCAGGGACTGTTCTAAACACGGGAAACACGTGGCACTTCACAGGCATACTACAGACACCCCCCAGGCACCATATTTAAAGGAATATTTCACTTTTTTTTTTTCACTTTAATCGTCATTAAAATCAGTGCTCCCGCCAAAACGGTAGTTTTTAAAACTTTTTTTTGCAGTGACCCATGTCCCCTGAGGCAGGAGGCAGGTCGCCAAACCCTTTTTAGGACACTATCTTGCATATTAGCCGTTAAAATGAGCACTTTCCAATTCGAACGTTCGAGTCCCATAGACTTCAATGGGGTTCTAACGTTCGTACCGAACGCGGGGGTCGTTCGCAAGTTCTGGTGCGAACCGAACCGGGGGGTGTTCGGCTCATCCCTAGTCTTGTTCTGATGTGCGGCTCCTGGGGCCCTTATCTACCGGTGAGGGTTAAGAGCTAGGATGAGGTTTAAGGTTTGTGTGTAATGCCAAAACATCATATTTGCTGTAAGCATCACTTCCTTATACAGCGTATAAAAAGCCAAAACATTAAGCACTGCCATTTGAGGTTTCCAGCCACAAGTTGTACACATTTACTAGTTATTCGGTGAACACATCAACATCATGGAACCAGTAAATGAATGACATTACACTTTCTATTAGCCAGTACATAGCAACAGAGCAGGAGAAAAAACAATAATGAACTGTTTAACAAAATCAACTTTGAGTAAATGCCACCTGTCTATTGCAACCTCGCAGTAACTACTAGCTTTTGAAACATGCTACCAGTAAGTAAATGCTCCCTATTAGAATGTGGTGCTTATTATAACCTTTCACTTGAATATGCTGCCAGTCAGTAAATGACACATTTTGAAACATCAAAGGAAAAATAACACGTCTAAAGCTCTCACTTTTGTGCAATATATGATCTAATGCTGTTTTCTTTGAGAAAGGATGAGAAGTACAAAAAAATATTTCAAAGGCATTCCAAATGTTATTAATGTATTGTTATTGAAGTTTATTTTTCTATATTTATACCTGTTTGTATTATTCATTATATACATCTTCAGCACATGAATCTTATAGTAATTGTTTTCCCCCAGTACACATCCTGTGCTCTGTTTGCTTTGAACAGTGAAAATGTTTAAATAATTCAGTAAGAAAAATGAACACAAACTCCCTGCTGATTAAAGAGACGGCCCTGTATAACTCAATAGCTGTATGTCGGGCAACCTAAACAACAGTATTAGTTGATCCCTCTAATATTTCGCAATGTCTTTTTATGTCTCAGTTGGCCTATTTTCTTTCATCAATGTTTGAAGCATACTACTAGCATTCTTCCAGATCCCAAATACTGCCCTTCCTAGAGTTAAAGTGGTTGTAAAGTCTCCAAAATAAACTCCCATGATAGGTTCTCTTATGGGGCAATAGTAATGGCAGTGTGTTTTTTTACAGCAATATAAACTCTAAATGCCTTTTCCCAGCAGTGTTTCTGTGCAGTCATGTGGTTTTCTCGGGTCTTCCTGTCAAGCAGAGAGCCTCCAGTGGGAGGGGCTCACATTCCTTTGCTGGTTTAGTTTCAGTTTCAGGAGAGGAGGGCAGGGGTAGAGAGAGGAGGGGCTTCACATATACCATGGAAAGGACAGGAAGGGAGGGGGGAAGTGGGCGAGAGGGAGATAAAGATGCTATAGTGAGAGCAGGATGATGAAAAGTTTGTTTACTGACAGGAAACAGGAACAGGCAAGATCAGCCAGGTATTAAACTATATGGAAAAGGATACATAACATTGCAACTAATTATTTGCAAAAAAATAATGAGGGAAGGAGGGATCAAAGATAATAAGAAAGTATAATTCGATCAAATGAAGGATCGATTGATTGAAGGAAAGACTGGTCGAAGAAAGGATCAGTCGGTCAATCACAGGAAGGATCAGTCAGTCGATCACAGGAAGGATCAAAGTAAGGAAAGCTTGGTCAATGTATTGCAGGAAGGATCAAAGTAAGGAGAGATCACAGGAAGAGTCACAGGAAGAATCGGTCAATCAATCGCAGGAAGGATCTAAATAAGGAAGGATTGGTTGATCGATCACAGGAAAGATCGGTTGCTCACCATGAGCAGAAACAATGTACCAACTACATTTACTAATAACAGGCAATACCCTTTTTAGTGCAATCTAATGGATATACAGTTGTCATGGTTATGCAGTAATCTTACCTGCTTACCTCTCCTCATGTGTTCAGACTAAGAAGCCAGCCACTTCCACCTGGTGGTTTTTATAACCTCTCCTCTAAGCATGGCTCCACCCCAGGCCCTATCGTGGAACCCTATATTAACCTGTGCACTGCAAGCCTGCGGTGCTGATCAACCATTGTGTATTTACTGTTTGTTTGGCTTCCTGTTTCCTGCTTGCCATGTGCTCTACATTTGTCTATGTTACCGACCTTGGCGTGTTCTCGACTATTCCTGTCTACTCATGACCCTGACTTTTTGGCATGTCCCCAACTATCCCTGACTGCCTGTGACCCTGAACCTTTGGCGTGTACTCTGTTGTTCCTGTCTGCTAGTTGCCCTGACCTCTACCTTATCCCTTTACTATCCTTGTTGTTCCAGCCTGCTGTTTCCTTCTTCTGTAGTCTACAGTGAGCGTGAGCTGTGAGACCCTAGGGGCCGCGACCTGGTGCCAGACTGCAGAGCAGTCCATCCTCACCACTAGAGGCTCTGGTGAACACCTGCTGGCTCTTAGACTCCGCGCCCTGGGGAATCTATGCTCTAGCTCTAACTGGGATCTGTGTTAATGATCCAGTAGACTTGCTTCCTGAATCTCCCTGGGTACAATCCGCAGCAGTCAGTCCTAGGGTCCACTACCTTAGCGGTGCACTTCCGACTCCTAAGAGTGCATCTGTCACCTGCTCTCAGGTGACTTGACAACAGTCAAATCAGTTTGCATTGTTTATATAGTAAAAACATTATATTGCCATTCTTTTCTTTATAATGTAAATCTATTTTTTTTTACTTAGTTCTGAAAAAACTGGAGTCTGTCAAATTTTAATTTTGTCTGTGTCCCTATTAAGGAGATTTTCTGTCATGATATGTAGAAGGACTAGTACCACTACTCTGTTATACTAAAGGAGAAGAGAATGTTCACTGGTTTGCTCAGCCTAACAAATAACCATTGTGTTCAAAAGAAATGAATAACATGATTTTTTCTTTCCCATTTTTTGATGATTGACATTAAGAGAACAACATATAACAAAGTAAAAACTCTACTCATTAAGAAAATTGGACCATTGTTTTTTGCTGTTGTTGTTCGGTTTTTAGATTTAAGAATGCATATTGAATATACACTAGAGCTTAATTATTGCTATGACAATGTAATCCTATGGTGACTGTGCCTACCCTTATTATCATGTGTCATTATTTACCAGCTGGAAGGAGACCTGCTATCCAGAGGGCCACAGGGTAAATGATGTCATTACAGGGATTATAAGATCATTATGCTGCATGTTACGTGACTTAGAGACCTCTATAGACATTCATGTGCTTGAGGACACTAATGGCATCCAGTCAGCTTCTGCAGTGGCTCTCATCCCATTAAGCCTAGAAAATCCTTAGGCTGATCTTCAATCATCATCAGATTCAAAGTTGTACTGAAAAATGACAGTTGGAAAATGAAAGTTTTGATATAATGGATTTCAGTTTGAAATCCATTTTTATTTCAAATACTTAATGGATCGATGCAGTTTTGGACCTTATACCAGGAACTACAATGTCACTCACTTATTTCTATAAAACCCTGTCATTAAAACACCTCACTAGCCAGGTTTCAACAGCACACTTTCTATGCCCCCTCTAAGATGGCGGCCATATGAGTAAGGGACAAAATAATTAAAAGCTTTATTTATTTATATACTTATTTTGTTTAGTAGACTTGCATTGTGCTTATGTGAATTTCCATGCACGTCATACATGTAGCATTCCAATGCAATGCAATGCATTGCACATGACACCATTGCCATGGTGTAAACAGGACACATAAAAACAATTGTTTTCTATGTTTTCTTGTGATGACTTTCATTCTTTCAGGGTGGTAAAATGCAGGAACAGGACCTAAGGCGTTTTCATGTGTACATAGTATGTTTAAATTGCACTAATTTGTATGTGTTTAAAATTTATTTTTTCTTCATCCTTTCTTAAAATTGATATAGCTCTGCCACATAGCACAGCTAGCCCAATGATGTGATCTTTCACTCTTAAAGCAACAGAGCTAGGCTACCTCTCCACCCTAACCCCTTGCAGTTTGGTGCCCTTTACAGAGCATTACTAAGATTAAGTCAAATTTAGGTATATGAATATAACATAAATAAGTATATTTAATATTTTTTTACCAAATTCATAAATGTAGTTGTTACTGTTTTTATTTTGGGCATTTAAGTTTAATATTCCTTAGTTGGTCATTATTTCCACACTCGGATAGGAGTGAGATTAGCACAACTAATCCACGGAACTTAATTGTTATTAGGGCCAGGGACAAACCAATACGCGGTACTTCCAGCCTTTTGATTATTCTGCCTATATATTTACTCATCTGTTAGAGGTTAATCCTCTATTGTAAAAATTTGTAACTTTGTTCCTGAATAGTTTTATCTTCTATAGATCACATGCTTGTGAGTGTACCCTGTGTTAGTCATTCCATATTAAACCAAAATTTTGTTTCATTTTGCCAACATAGTTAAAAAAAAGGTGATAAATTCTGATCTGCTACTAAGGGCAACAGCTCTGTTTTAACTTGCAATCATCTTTCATAAATCAGACCTAAAGCCCCATTTTAGACTCATATCAGCAACCACTGTCAGAGTAAATTAAAACTGAAGTTTAGTTTTTCTTAAAGTGATTCTAAAACCTTTTTTTTTTAAAAAGAACACGTTATGTCTATCTGCTCTGTGCAATAGTATTGCATAAAGTGACTTCAAACTCTCCTTCTCTGTGTGCCCCAATAACAAGCTGCTTGCTATAAGTTCACTCAGGTAGGCTTGATCCCAGGCTGGACTGTGTGTGTCTATAGAATAGGCTGCCGTGGCTCTAAACCCAGCCAGCGAGAGAGGTGCTTTTTCCAGGGATGCCCAGTTCTCCTCACAGGTACTAAAAGTACAATCAAAGGCAAAACTTTTTTTTCATTTTGGACAGAGTGGAGATGGATTAGAACACTTGTCAGTTTGTATTCCTGTCTGGGCCCCCCATAAGGAAGATTCCCCTCTCTGTTTGTCCTGTTTACCATTATCATTGAAAGTAAAAGAAAATCCCAAATGTTGGGTTGAAAAGTAATAGAGGGGACATCTTCCAATGGAGACATTAGTTCTGGTGACCTGGGGTCTCCAAGAGATTCCCACAGTTTGAAGGGATTTCCTCTCACTTTCTGTTTGGCTTTGGGACAGGACGTAAAGGGAAATCTCCCCAATGGGACATAAATGGCAACAAATAAACTGACCGGGGTTATAACCCTCCCATACGCCACACAATATGAAAAAAAAGAAGTTTTGCCTGTAGTTCTACTTGAACTTCTGGTGCTGCTGGAGATTATGAGTATCAGGTCTAACACATGTCTTCTGTCTTCTCCTCCACTGACAAAAGCCAGTGCATTCCTTCCACAGAATGTAACATGTTCTGTAAATGGGGGAAGACTGGATAAATGACAGAATGCTCCCCGACATTCACAGAATGTGACGCATTGTTTGAAAACTAGGCAATGACTTGTTAGCGGAGGGGAAGACAAAATGGTGGGCATCTGTCAGGACCTTCTTCATTATACTTCAATGTCAGATCTGAAGCTATTAACCCCTGCAGCACCAGAGGTTCAGTGCCATGAAGAGGACTGGGCATTACAGCAGATATTTCTACAGGAAACATCAACCTGCAGGACGGGACATGGGACATACTTTATTGCACTTTATTTTACTTTAAGTTATGTAAACACAACTTACTGACACTCTGATATTAGCAGGAAATATTTCTGCAATAACCATAGATTAATATTGCCAAAAGACAGCCACTACAATGAAAAAAATGTTTAAAAAATAGCCTGATATAGTATATTTAGTGCAGTGCCCTTATACTCTAAAACACCAAAACACAGGCACAGAGATTATCAATGCGGACTATGGTTCATAACTTTTACAGCCAATCAAGGCTGATGCCTAATCACCTCTAACAGGTTTGCCAAATAGCTTCCAGGCAGCAAACAAGTATCGCCTTGTCACCAAATTTAGTCTAAGTATAATTCATAGGGAATATCACCATCCATAACAAATTCAGCATGCAGGCTGTAAACACAACATTGCAGATGCAGTCTGACAAAAAAAGACCTAAAATAGAATGACTGAATGACTTATCTATCGACGTGTACACACATCGCATGGTCACCCCAGCACTCCAGCAAATGACGTGCTGGAGATGCCGGCCTCTTATATCCCCTGCTCGGTCGGTGCCTACAGTCACCGATCGAGCACAGACGAAAAATAACCACTGCGCATGCGCCAGTGATAGGAACCCCAGTCAGCCTAAAGGACCCAGAAGGTATAGTGGGGTAAAGAGAGGGGAGGTGCCAGATGGAGGGTTATGCAGCCATTCTGGACAAACCACAGCAGGCAGACTGACTCCATCAGAATCCTCTCACATCCCTGTCATCCAGGTCCATGGTAAACACCAGTAAGATCTGGTGTGAGGGGTATTAGATGGATAAATTAGCTGGTACAAACCAGATGAATGAACCAGGAAAAGTCCTGCAAATGCCCCGGCTGTCCACGTGACTGCACACATGGCCAATAGCAGATGTCACAGGGAGCGATCCTCACCCAAAACACAAGGATTGTCTGAGAAATCCAAGGGGTTACATTACCCAAAATACTGGTGAACCTCCAGTGGGTATGCAACAAACTGGATAGAATAATTACTCAGTAACATCCAAATACAACAACCCAAATGCATACTTTTACACCATTTGTGTCTATTCAATACTATACAGTCATTCAACATACAATATCTGCACAGGGAGGCAGAGAGAGTACAGGTGAAGAGGAGAAGAGAAAACATGGAACAGACCACAAAATATATTACAAAAAAGACTTAAAACTTAATTATTTATTTAACCCCAGGTATGTGGTGGTTTTTAAATCATGAATCCAGCAAGTTTCTATTTGTAACAGAGTTCGAACTGTACTTTCAGCTCTTGCATGTATAGGTACATGTTCAACGGCCATTATTTTAACCATATTTATATCAAAGTTATGTTTTAGGCCCACATGTCAGCTGATAGCTGTATCCATGAGGCCTTTCTGAATTGGAGTAATATGATCCTTTATACGTTTATAGAATGGGCGGTTGGTCTTGCCTACGTAGAAACTTCCAAATAGGCAGGCATTTGGCCAAATATACCACTCCTATAGTCTGGCAAGTAACTTTGTATTTTATAGATTGAACTTGACCATTAGGAAGAAAAATTTCACAACAGTGTGATATAAAACGATAAACATCACATCTTCCACATGCAAATGTGCCTGTTTTTGGTGCAATGGTCCGAGCTGTAATCTCAAAATGGCTCTTTACCAAACGGTCCTTAAGTGAGGGTGCCCATTTATATGTAATTTCCGGGTAAAGTTTGATATGTTTACTGATGGTAGGATCAGCCGTTAAAAGAGGCCAAAAGTTATCCAGAACAGTTCTTATTTGGGTATGTTGTCTCGAGTATTGGGTTATAACTCTCACTGGTTGATTTGAGTTTTTAGATTTAGTTGAAAAAAATAAGAGTTTATTTCTTGTTTGTTGACTTTATTGTATGTCTTTTCCTGTATAATGGTTTCCTGTATAATGAGGAGCACAAAAACTCTTTATCATCAGAAATTTCCACATCCAGGAAATTAATTCTGCGCTGATCAGATTCTATAGTAAACTTTAAATTGAAGTTGTTTATGGAAATAAATAGAATTGCGAAAGTTAATTCCTAGTACCGGACCAGAAAAGTAAAGCATTGTCAATGTATTGATACCAGGACATCATGTGCCCTAGAAGATCAGAACAGTCATCATGTGCAAATAGTTCCCTCTCCCACCCCCCCCCCCCCCCAGGTACAGGTTGGCATACGATCCCCCTGCACTTGGAAGTAGTGGGAGGGACCAAACATAAAAATGTTATGGATAAGGATGAACCTGAGCAATTCTATCATAAATTGGTTGTATTTGTCTGCTAGTTGTCCCCTTTCTTTCAACTGATTTTCTACAACTTCTATTCCTGTGGTATGTGGGATAGTGTTGTACAGGCTCTCAATATATATTGCCAATAGCCACATTTTTGCAGGGTGATACACGCCATCAATGATTTTCAAAAGGTCAATGGTGTCCTTTATATATGAGAATAACAAGGTCATGTGTGGACATAGATATTTATCCACAAGAGAACTAGCATTTTTTAGCCAAACTCTGACAACCAGATACAATTGGTCAACCAGGTGGATGCGTCATGGATTTGTGTATTTTAGGCAAGGCATAGCAGGTGGGAATTTTTGGTTCTCTAATGTTTAGATAGTTCCATGTATCTTTATCTATAAGGCCTTTGTGAAAGGCTCTCAAAATGATATGACGATATTCATTGCAAAAATTTTCAAGGTTGGTAGCATTTTTTGTTGTCTAGAATGTCAAGACACATTGGGGGTTATTTACTAAAGGGAAATCCACTTTGCACTGCAAGTGCACTTGGAAGTAAAGTCGCTGTAGATCCGAGGGGGACATGCAAGGAAAATAAAAAACAGCATTTTAGCTGTCACATGTTTGGATGATAAAATCAGCAGAGCTTCCCCTCATTTCAGATCTACCCCTTAGATTTAAAGAAACTGCACTTCCAAGTACACTTTCGGTGCACTTTCAAGTGCACTTGCAATGCAAAGTGGATTTGCCTTTCGTAAATAACCCCTATTGTGTCATAGTTCTCAACATTTATAACAACAAGGTTTTCCCTTTTTATTCTGACGGTTTGATGACTATTCGGGGATTATTCTGAAGGGATGTTATAGCTTGTTTCTGTTTTTTTTATTATTGAGACCTAAGTACCCAAAGTTCATTTTTCAATCTCTCTTGCTGGACAAAAGCCCAGATGTTAGGGTTGTTGCTAAGCAGAAGAAATGCCTTGGATTTAGGTTTGAAGGATACAGATGGGGAAAGGCAACACCAAACTTCAATGCTCAAACTGGGATAAACCAGCAGCCCATCTGCTTCAGTGTGGCCTTCTTCCCACAGATACATCAAATTATCCAATGCCTGAAGTTCATCCAAGGTATAATCCAACAAAGTTGAAGAATTCCCAGAATCTACATAGTGGACCGCAGTGCCAAAATGTATAGCTTTAATAGTATTTTGTGAATATGTTTATGCATGTGATCTGGTCTTTGCTACTTGTGAAGTAGTGGTGATCTGTATATCCCCTGAGAAAACCAGTTTTGGCGAAACATGTTGGGATCCGAAACCACATCATGATCATCTCCACATATGGACATCAATGAGCATTGTGATATGTATTAACTATTTACAGGCTGACGGCCCACGGAACCGGCTTTATTGTACGTTGGCTTGGGAACTCTAGTTTGTGGGCGCTGATCTGTGTGTTTCCCCAGGCAGACCATCCCCCATACAGTTAGAACACACCTGCAGGGTACACATTTAACCCCTTGATCACTCCTGATGTTAACCCCTTCCCTGCCAGTGTCATTAGTACAGTAACAGTGCATATTCCTAGCACTGATTACTATAATAATGTCACTGGTTCCAAAAAAAGTGTAAAAAATGTCACTTAGGTGTCCGATCTGTCCGCCACAATGTCGCAGTCCTGCTAAAAATTGCAGATCGCTGCCATTGCTAGAAAATTAAAAAAAAAAATATGCCATAAATCTATTCCCTATTTTGTTGATGCTATAACTTTTGCACAAACAATACATGCTTATTGCAATTTTTTTTTACCAAACATATAGAAGAATATATATCGACCTAAACTGAGGAAGAAATTTGTTTTGTTATATATTTTTTGGGATATTTATTATTGCAAAAAGTAAAAAATATAGCTTTTTTTCAAAATTGTTGATCTTTTTTGTTTATAGTATTGTGTTAGGTATTACAGGGGTGATCAAATACCACCAAAAGAAAGCTCAATCTGTGGGCATGGTTATAATACCACTATGCCCTATTGCTTCAATATATACTCAATAGAGATGAGGTGCTGGATAGTATATTGTCACCCAACCGTTATTCAAGCTACCAAATAAAAACTAAATTTCAGCTTTAAAGCATTACCATTCTAGATAACATTTCTGATACAGAAAAAAACACTATTATCTTGCTAAAGCTTTTTTAAAGATAGGGTACAGTGTTGCCTTTTCCAGTCTCTGTAATCTGTATAATTCTGCTAGAGGCTCAAGCAGCAAGGGACAGAAAAGGAAACAGAAAAGAAAAAAAGAAAAAAAATCTCCTTTATTCTGTACAGATTTCAGTATGGAAGCACAGCTAATAAGTAAGGAGAAGCAGCCATCACTGGACATTTTAACATTATAGGCAAAGTTGCAGCCCCCACAGCTCTGTAGCTAGACTTTAGGATTTACTATTGTATGGAGCTGGGGATGCAAGTTTGATCTAGGTAGGAAAGGAGAAGTAGCATGACAGATGAAAGCGATTACAGTAGAATGGGGTCACGTGTGCATTGCTGCAGGTCCTATTCCTATTCTCACTGCTCGAACAGATTTGTCATTACTTCTCTGTATCACTGCAGGTACTAATATTTCTATAGTATATTTGACCTTTTTTTTGCACACCTATAAATCAGTCTACAGTCTACAGTACTACTAGTTCTATCTTTCTGTCTAACAGCATGTAGAGAAACATCCCAAAAATGTGTAAACTACAAAAGCAGTATGCCATTTGTTTTATATTCCTGCTTTATGTTATATGCATTTTTAAAAGAAAATAACAATCTACAGTAAGAAATAATCATATCCTTCAGATACATATAAAATGACTGAAACTATAACAGAGAGTAATATTTGTTAATATATTATTTTCTATTCTGCTTTTAATATATTACTTTCTCAGATCTTGGTAAAAAATAAATAAATAAACTGCCTTTAGATCTAAAAGTGACCCTGTTGATAGATTAACCCTTTCATGACTAAGCCTATTTTTGGCATTTGGTGTTTACAAGTTAAAATCCATATTTTTTGCTAGAAAATTACTTGGAACCCCCAAACATTATATATATATATATTTTTTAACAGAGACTCTAGAGAATAAAACGGCGATTGTTGCAATATTTTATGTCACGCGGTATTTGCGCAGCGGTGTTTTAAATGCAACTTTTTGGGAAAAGGGACACTTTCATGAATTAAAAAAAAAAACAGTAAAATTATCCCATTTTTTTTGCATAATGTGAAAGATAATGTTACGCCGAGTAAATAGATACCAAACATGTCACACTTTATAATTGCACGCACTTGTGGATTGACGACAAAGTACGGTACCTAAAAATCTCAATAGGCGACGCTTTAAACATTTTTTACGGTTACCAGGTTAGCGTTACAGAGGAGGTCTAGTGCTAGAATTATTGCTCTCACTGTGACGATCGCGGCGATACCTCACATGTGTGATTTGAACACCGTTTACATACGCGGGCGCGACTTCCGTATGCGTTTTCTTTGCTTCGCGAGCTCGCGGGGACGGCGGGCGCTTTAAAAAAAATAATTAATTTTTTTATTTATTTTATTTATTTTAAAATGACTAAATTGTTTTTTTTTAAAAATAATAATAATTTGATCACTTTTATTGCTGTCACAAGGAATGTAAACATCCCTGGTGACAGTAATAGGCAGTGACAGGTACTCTTTATGGAGGGATCGGAGGTCTAAAAGACCCCCCACCCCTCCTTTACACTTCAATGTATTCAGATCGCCGAAAACGGCGATGCTGAATACCGGATATTTTTTTAAAACCGGCGCCATTGGCAGCCGAGTAAACGGGAAGTGACGTCATGACGTCGCTTCCGTGTTTACTATGAGGAGACTGGAACGAAGCCAATTACGGCTTCGTTCCAGTTCCTCCCCAGCGGCCGGAGGCATCGCAGCAGGAATCGATCGGGAGCACCGGTAACAGCGGCGATCCCGCTCGATCGGGAGCACCGGTAACAGCGGCGGGAGGTGGCGGGAGGGGGGGACGTCCCCTCCCGCTCCTCCGGCATAACAGCCAAGCGGCTTTTAGCCGCATCGGTTGTTATGGCTGGATAGCCAATCGCCTGCTAAAAAAAAACGGTACCGAGATGATGCCTGCAGATGCAGGCATCATCCCGGTATACCCCCTGGAAGCCGAGTACGCACATCTGTGTACGCTCGGGGGGAAGGGGTTAAATTACTTAACAAAAAGTCTTATCTACAAACAAAATTACTAATACCTGTTCAGCTGCTGAAGCTGCTAATCTATTGTCTCTTGAAGTGGAAGTTTAGCCTAAAGCCAGGTACATGCTATAGGTATTTTTACATTTAACCCAATAGGTTGAACAAAAAAAACTGTCAATTCCAGTTGGAGCCGATGTACTCACTATGCAAAGTATGTATAGCAATCTCCTCTGTTGAGTTGCTGAGCGTTGATTGGGGGTCGGCCGGCTGCTGGTAAATGCCTGGGAAGTAACGCTACCAATAGAGTTACTATGGGGCTTCTGTTGTCAGCTGCCACTTCTGCCTCTTTTGCACAGCATTCCTACAGTAAAGCATGGAGGTGGTAATATACTGTTATGGGGGTGTTTCTCTGCAGCAGGGACTGGAGCACTTGTCAGGATAGAAGGAAAAATGATGGTGAGGAAAATCTGCTGCCCTCTTCCAGAAAGTTGTCAATGAGAAGAAGGTTTACCTTCCAACATGACAATAACCCAAAGCACACAGCAAGAATGACCACACCGTGGTTGAAGGAGAAACAGGTGAATGTACTTGTAGTGCTTAGTCAGAGCCCAGACATAAACCCCATTGACAATCTGTGAAATGACGTGAAGACTGCAGTCCACAGACGGTCACCATAAAATCTAGATGTGCAAAGTTAGTAGAGACATATCCCAACAGACTAAAGGCTTGAATTAAAGCAAAAGGTGGTTCAACAAAATACCGACACAAGGGGGTGATCCCTTTTCCAACTCTCATTGCCTATTAAGTAAATACAGCTGAATAAGACAAAAACTTCTTTTTAGGCTACAAAGCAACAACATGTGATTATTTTAAGGGGGTGACTCTTTTCTTTACCCACTGTATATTATTCTTATTATTGTTATACAGGATTTATATAGTGCCAACACTATACTGTATATATATATATATATATATATATATATATATATATATATATATATATATATATATATATATATATATATGTATGACAAAGTACTGGCAAGTTACCCTGGATAGCATGTCTTTGTGATGTGACTGTAATTGCCATCTTTTGAAGTAACAGTAGTAAAAAAAAATGGGGCTAACTTTACTGTTGTCTTATTTTTTAATTCAAAAAAGTGTATTTTTTTCAAATAAAGTTCTGCGCAAATACGGTGTGACAGAAAGCATTACAACGACCTCCATTTTACTCTCTAGGAAGTATAATGTTTGGGGGTTCTAAGTAATTTTCTAGCAAAAAAAAAAATCTGTTTTTAACCTGTAAACAACAAATCTCAGAAAGTGGCTCGGTCCTTAAGTGGTTGCCTTCCCAAGCAGTTCATTATGTCTTCAACAAGTCATGTCTTCAACAAGTCTGCCTACTGTATGTTTGCACCAATGATGGTTTGCAAAATCAGCATTTCCAAGCATTTTGAAGCTGTTTGAAATGCGTACAAAATGAATGTTTTTTTGTTTTGTTTTTTTAATAGGAAATACTTACACTGTGACCTTATGCCTAACAGTGTTTAAGAAGAATATTCATATTATCTTATCTTTCACTGTAGTGTATAAATACACACATAAAAATCTCTCTTAAAATGTCCATAAAATGCTTATAAACCTAGCTAAATGTGCGTACGTGCTTTCTTAGTCCCCAGAAGTCACCACAATATGTTTTAAAATACTTGAAAATTGCCCATTAGACACTTAGCAAGCTCCCATAAAATGAAAACACTCACAAATACTCAGACATAAATGTTAGGTATGCCGACTTTTTATGCTCAACTTGTATAACAGATTAACTGTCACAGTGTAATACAAAAGTAATTCTAGAGATAGCTATACTGGATAAAACAGGGGGGCTGATATACTAAAGGAGCAGGGAATGTTCACTTAGCAAAGTAAATGGTCCCTGAACTTAGTAAATGAGGTGAAGCTGTGTTTTACCCAATCATGAGCTTGAAAATGTTTGCACATGATTGGGTGTTCAAAATTACCACAGGTTCATCTTATTTACTAAGATCGCTGAGCATTTACTTTAGGAACCCCTGTTTCTTTAGTAAATCAAGCATCAGAGAAAAATAATTTACACCTGTATATGTTTCTTTCTGAAAAAGCAATAGATATTAAAATAATATGTTACAAAAGCTACTTTTTTCAACCAACTGCTAATCGCTGCACAAAGGCAAGATAAATTTAGAATGTACTGACTGAATAATGTGATCTAAACACATGTGGAAGCTTTGCATTTAATGATAAAAATAATAATTGGATTTGGAGTCCCTGTAATCCTAAAACACAGTGGGGGAGATTTACTAAAAGTGGAGCACTCAGAATGCTGTGCAGCTGTTGCATGGTAGCCAATCAGCTTCTAATTCCAGCTTGTTCAATTAAGCTTTAACCAAAAACCTGATATCTGATCGGTTTCTATGCAGAGCTGCACTCAGAGCTCCAGATATTGCATGCTCCAGTTTTAGTAAATCTCCCTCACTGACCCCCAGTAACTAAACGCCTTGTCCAAGTTACCATTTTGCCACACGTCTAAAGTTAGCCATAGACGGTTCGAATCTTGGCCAGTTCAGCCAAGACGCAAACCATTTATGGGCAGGCAGATTTTACCCAACTCTGTCCATCGATCAACTTTAGTACAACCAGCATGTTGGATTTTTTATTTGATTATTGCCAGCGGCTATAGCTGCTACTAATAATTAAGCCTAGAACACACTAGTAGTTTTTTTTTTTTTTTGGTCAACTCAGCAGGGCTAAAAAAAACTGACAGCTCAGGAGGAGCGACTTTACTAAAAATCTGATGTTAGTACAGTGACCCCCCCTTCTGTGCTATTGTGTTGCCCCCACCAGAACACTCTAGTCAGCGATCTCAGCCGATCGGGAACCGATCGGCAGACCTTTTCCGGTCATGCCCCATCGGCATCTGTCGGATCGCCTGCAGTACATACAGGCCGAATTTCGCCTGGTTTCTATTGAACCAGCCGATGCCGTCTGAGATTCAGCCCATGTGTACTAGGTTTAACTGTGTGTTCTCCCAACAGGGGTGGCTCCCCTTGTTCCCTCCACCAGGGGAGCACAATAGCTCAGTGGAATGAATTTCCCTATCAACACTAACTGTGTTGATGGGAGAATCAAGCAATTTTCTTTCCTGCAACCTGTGGTTGCAGGAAAGAAGATCTCAACATCTATGACTGGCTTAACAACTTTACATTAAATGATAAAAACTAAATTTAATTCTGAATTTGTTGTGAAGTGGTGTAACAAAATGACCACGCATTAAATATAGCTAAACATTCTGTCCAGCTAAAATCCTTGAGCCTATGCTTCATTTATGTATTATTTTAGTAATGCCAAATTTTGATAAAAACAATACAGCAGTGGTCAGCTCTGGGTTCGTTTGCCTTTCTACATACATACATTTTTACAACATTGTTTTACAGGTTTGATAGAACTCTAGTTGGCAGTTAGGATAAACGGTTAAATCTGTAGCTGGAATTGGTTTGAGTTGTCTTACCAACCTAAACATTTCTAATTCTTTCTGACAGTTTTCTAATGCAGACGTTCGTGATAAACTGCACGTCCAGGGTTTGACCTCACTTTTCTCCACTGCAAGTTAAAACAATAAAGCTTGGCCAAAGGCTGCTTTAGCCTGTGACTGGGCAGTAAAGGGACAGCAATATACTTAATGAGGTCAGCTCTTTCCTCCAGCCAGCCTGTACTATGCAATGATGGGTTTGTGGTATTGCTGTAAAAAAAACGAACAGACTTTCGAAACTGAATTAGTTCGTTCGTGTGTGGCCAAGTCCGTTCGGAAAGTCAGTCGGAACTGCGCTGAAAAGTCAGTCGGGAAGACCGTCAGACTAAGTCCGGTCGTGTGTATGCGGCATTAGTCTGGAGGGGGGGGGGGGGTAGCAGATTCAGAATCACTAACAAATTGAAGCCAAACTCCAGATCCCATTTAATAAGCAGTTACAGCAAACATTTTTTTCCCCCCATTTGGATAAACGTTTTGCATATTAAATAAAAGCTGATCATTTTAATCACCTTGGCCAGTGTTAAGTGGTTTGTTTCATCAATGAAAACTGATACATTCTGCTGGAAAGTTTGTGCTGTGTTAGCAGGTGAAAATAAAAGAAAAAAAGCCTAAAAAGAAGAAAACAAATGCAGCCATCAAATCTAAGAATTGTAAGCTGCAATGTGATCAGTGTTTGCTTTTGGGTTTAATACTGCTTGAATTAAGTAATAACTTTATCATTACTTAAAGTGACACTAAGGTCTGGCTTGAAAAGAACAACAATTCATATATTCTTAACCCAAAAAAGTACCGTAGCTTCAATTTCACTTTTTTTTACTGCTGTGATCTTACTTTCTGTTAGAGGATGGTTATGTTCATTCTGTATAGCCCACTGTATGTAGGAATGCAGCCACCCTTTTGCTCACTCCCGAGATGGACTAGAGACTATGGGATGTGTAATGTGCATGGAGCACAACTAATATACACTGCTAATTCCTAGACATGTGCAGAGTAAAATATTTCGTTTCGGAATTTCGTTTTCGTCTGAAAACTTAATTTATTTAGTTACTCCCGAAATTCGTTTTTATTTATTTCGTTTTTCGTTCAAAAATTGCATTCGTCCGAAAATCCACATGAATTACGGTCGAATCTGTCTTTGAAGGCTTATGGTGTCTGTCGATTAAAGTCTATGTCTATGGGACTCCAAAAGTTCAAAATCTAAAGTGCTAATTTTAAAGGCTAATTTGCAAGTTACTGTCCTAAAAAGTGTTTGGGGACCCGGGTCCTGCCCCAGGGGACATGTATCAATGCAAAAAAAAAGTTTTAAAACGGCCGTTTTTTCGGGAGCAGTGATTTTAATAATGATTAAAGTGAAACAATAAAAGTGTAATATTCCTTTAAATTTCGTAGGGGGGGTTGTCTATAGTATGCCTGTGAAGGGGCGCATGTTTCCCGTGCTTAGAACTGTCCCTGCACAAAGTGTCATTTATGCAGGAAAAAAAGTCCTTTAAAATCACTCGCAGCTATTATGAATTGTCGGCTCCCGTAATACAGAGAACACTCATTGAAAGTCATTGATAAAAAAAAAATAAATAAATAAATAAAAAGCGTGGGGGTCCCCCAAATTCAATTACCAGGCCCTTCAGGTCTGGTATGGATATTAAGGGGAACCCTGCCTCAAATTTAAGAAAAAATTTGACGTGGGGTTCCCCCTAAATATCCATAACCAGACCCTTCAGGTCTGGTATGGATATTAAGGGGAACCCCGCGTCAATTTTAAAATAAAATTGACGTGGGGTTCCCCCTAAAAATCCATACCAGACCCTTTATCCGAGCACGCAACCTGGCAGGCCGCAGGAAAAGAGGGGGGACGAGAGAGCGGCCCCCCCTCCCTCCTGAACCGTACCAGGCCACATGCCCTCAACTTTGGGAGGATGCTTTGGGGGTCTGTGACCCCTCAAAGCACCTTGTCCCCATGTTGATGAGGACAAGGGCCTCATCCCCACAACCCTGGCTGGTGGTTGTGGAGGTCTGCGGGCGGGGGGCTTATCAGAATCTGGAAGCCCCCTTTAACAAGGGGACCCCCAGATCCCGCCCCCCCCTGTTTGAAATGGTAAGGGGGTACAAAAGTACCCCTACCATTTCAGAAAGAAAGTGTAAAAAATGGTTAAATAAAACAAACACACTTTTGAAAAATTCCTTTATTAAAAATAAAAAAAAAATTCCAGCGGCGGTAATCCACTCTTGCTATCCAGCGACGGACGGTCATCTCTCCAGCGATGTCTCATCTCATCCAGCGCAGCGATCCATCCTTCTTCTGTCTCCGTGTAGGAGACACTGCAGGCATTCCGGCGGCTGACGTTTCTTATATACGGAGGGCGGATAAGCCCCCCGCCCGCAGACCTCCACAACCACCGGCCAGGGTTGTGGGGATGAGGCCCTTGTCCTCATCAACATGGGGACAAGGTGCTTTGAGGGGTCACAGACCCCCAAAGCATCCTCCCAATGTTGAGGGCATGTGGCCTGGTACGGTTCAGGAGGGAGGGGGGCCGCACTCTCGTCCCCCCCTCTTTTCCTGCGGCCTGCCAGGTTGCGTGCTCGGATAAAGGGTCTGGTATGGATTTTTAGGGGGAACCCCACGTCAATTTTTTTTTTAAATTTGACGCGGGGTTCCCCTTAATATCCATACCAGACCTGAAGGGTCTGGTTATGGATATTTAGGGGGAACCCCACGTCAAATTTTTTCTTAAATTTGAGGCAGGGTTCCCCTTAATATCCATACCAGACCTGAAGGGCCTGGTAATTGAATTTGGGGGACCCCCACGCTTTTTTATTTATTTATTTATTTATTTTTTTTATCAATGACTTTCAATGAGTGTTCTCTGTATTACGGGAGCCGACAATTCATAATAGCTGCGAGTGATTTTAAAGGACTTTTTTTCCTGCATAAATGACACTTTGTGCAGGGACAGTTCTAAGCACGGGAAACATGCGCCCCTTCACAGGCATACTATAGACAACCCCCCCCCTATGAAATTTAAAGGAATATTACACTTTTATTGTTTCACTTTAATCATTATTAAAATCACTGCTCCCGAAAAAACGGCAGTTTTTAAAACTTTTTTTGCATTGATACATGTCCCCTGGGGCAGGACCCGGGTCCCCAAACACTTTTTAGGACAGTAACTTGCAGAATCTTTTCTCTCTGTCAAATCTTTTTTCTCTGTCGAATATTTTCTCTATATAATCTTGGACTAATAGAGGTAAGGTTAGGCACATTCGACCACAGGTTCTATAGACAGATTGTTATCGTCAGAGTCATGTCGAATCTCCTATTCTATATCGAACTGTTGTAACAATGAAAACGAAAATAAAGCATTTATTTATGTTGGATCTTTCGTTTTTCGGATTTTGTGCTTTCGTTATCGTTTGTCAAAACGAAAACGAAAATAGCTGTAATTCGGATGAAAATGCATTCGGACGAAAACGAATGCACATGTCTACTAATTCCAACCACATGGAAGAGAGGGAGAAAAGGAGAAGAGAGGTACAGGAAGTACAAAGGATGTTACAAGGAGGCAGAAAACACAGCAATAAATAATTTCATGAAAAATAGTATAATAACTTGCCTGCTTGGCACTTTCACCCCCTTCCTGCCCAGGCCAATTTTCAGTGTTCATGCAACACTGTGCCCATATGAAATTTTTATGATTTTTTTTTTTTTAGACAAACAGCACTTTCTTTTGGCGGTATTTTTTCACCACTGTGTTTTTTAATTTTTGCTAAATAAATGAAAAAAGCCCAGAAACCTTATAAGTTTTTATTTAGTTTATTTTATACATTTTTGCAAATACATAATTTTTCTCCTTCACTGATGTGCACTGATGAGACTGCACTGAGGGACACTGATAAGTGGCACTGATGAGACAGCACTGATGGGCACTGATAAGGTAGCATCGATGAGGCTGCACTGATATGTGGCATTGATAAGCACCGATGAACACTGATAGGTGACACTGATGGGCACTGACAGGCATCACTGATGGGCACTCAATGGCGGCACTGATAGGCATTACTCATGGGCACTGAAAGGCAGCATTGATGGGCACTGATGGGGCTGCACTGATAATCAGGGAATTGATAATCAGGGCACTGATGATCAGTGCCCTAATTATTGGTGCAAATGTCACTTGTGTGGATTGCTGCTTACCAGCTCTACTCCTGTCAGCATGAGGAGAGGACAGCCAATAACCAGTAAATCCTGTTTACACTGTGATCAGCTGTGATTGGACACAGCTGTCATCATGGTAAAGGGCTGCTGTGATTTGCCCTTTACTCAGATCTGTGATCAGCTGTGTAGGGAACACAGCATCATAGAGCTCTCCTGATGTGCGCCTCTGGGAGCAGGGAGGTGTAGGGAGGCAGGGTTCTGGGCAGGAATGGTCCATTAGGGGTGCAATGGCGCCGCCCCCCGCAGGCCGCCAGACTCATAGCTTTTTATGAGTTTTTTCAAGCACATGATTAGAGCCTAAGCTCTTGTACACACTGTCGGAGATTCCGACGGAATGTGTCCGATCGGACCGTTTTGTCGGATATTCCGACTGTGTGTGGTCTACATGGGACTGTTATCGTCGGAGTATCCGACGGACCAAGTTTTCCAACTTGTTGGTAAAATTTTCAGACAAAGTGCTCCGATCGGACATACTCCGATCATGTGTAGAGAATTCCAAAGTGCCACGCATGCTCAGATCAAATTCCTACACCAAAGCTATTGGCTACTAGCCTGAACGTAGTCCCGTCTTAACGAAATAACCTCATCACGTCGGATTTTCCGACAACTTTGTCTGACTGTGTGTATGCAACAGTTTCGGAACAAAATCAGTCGGACAAAATCCGACGTATTTGGTTGTCGGAATCTCCGACCGTGTGTACAAGGGCTAAGGCTCTTATTGGCTTGAAAAAGGTTGGGCTCGGGGGAGCAGTGCTCTGCTCCCCGAACCCACCCACTTGTGACACTAGCAAATTAATATTCGCTATTGTATTCCAGCTTCTCCTCCCGGCCAATCAGGACAGATGTGCAGTGCTTTACTTTATTTTATTTCTTTTTCAACAATGTCGCACACAAATAATTTTATTTTTCTTGAAATCCATAGACAACAAACGCAATAAACCTAAAAAATGCACGTATTATATACTTTGATTAGTGTTAGTAAAAAGTGTTACTGTAGATAAAATCTTTTGATCTTGGGGCTGCTTTATCCTCTAATGGTCCAGTTCTGCTGTATGGGTACTGAAAGAGGCTGATACCAAATTAGGTGCTTACACTGCTTATTTAAAAAAAATAAAAAGAAGCTTGTAATGAAGTCTTAATGATTACAGATCTGCTTTAAATTAGGTCTTTTATATCTGCCCAGAGTTTAGATTTAAGAAAAGATACAATAAAACATTATTATAAATAAAAGTCTGCCATTTATTGTAACACAGGTCTTTCTTTTTCCAAAACATTATGCTTCTTCGATCATGAAGTAAAAAAAAAAGCCTGACCAGGGTTCTTCTGACATTCTTCTTTCGTACTGCTGTGAGGAATTCAGGTTCAATAACACTCATATTTATATGCTAAGTACAAAATTGGGCTTAGATTGCCTTATTACTCACCTGACTGTATATATAGTCCAACAAAACTGGGAATTCCAAGGCTCTTTCTGCCAGCTATCTCAGTGGGTATAGTTTTTACACTTAACAGCAGCTGTTTGTCAATTTTATTATCTCTCTGCCAAACATTCTGACTCAGCTAGTCATCAGCCAAGTCAAGGGCTGTATTTATAAAAAATGTGAAAAATACACATTTCACTTACGGATGCACTTGACTTTCTACACGCCCCACTTCACATTGTGAACTTTGTGGAAAATACAAAGTCGTGAGGTATTGTTTTTTCTAAATGTCCCTATAACATGGTGATGGTACGATGGTATTTCTCCATTATGACTTTATATAGCTGAAAGTAGTGAAGCTGTGGGTGAGAAGAGATAAAATAAAAACACTTTTCATGGCTCAGTGAATATCAGGTGTGCAAGGTTACCGTGTATCTTGCAAATAAAAATAAAAAAATAGTAATGGTAACGATATGTGAAGTAAAAAAGGCATCATACTGTGGAAATGCAGACAAGAGAAAATACATTTTGGTAATGAAATAATAAAGTTTTGGCAAAACACATTCTTTTAATAGTCATAATAAGTACGGTATGTCTTTGATTGGATTGCTAATGTCTGTAGTAAAATATCAAGATATGGCTGTGCTTTACATACTAGATGGCAGATAGTTTTCATTTTTGCATAGGGAGATTCACTTTCTCCATTTGTTCCAGCAACCATTATCACTAGGCTACAAGTGAGGGAAAGATTTTGCCACAGGAATGGAAGAAATGGAAAATCTTCCAATGAGTACACTCCCAGTGTTGTTCCAGTGACAACAGCTTAATAGGGGAGATTTCTTTTCACTTCTGATTGTATCTTCAGGATAGGAAGTAGAGGGGAGTCATCCGAATGTCACACAAATGGCAAAAAAATCTGTACTCTATCCAAAATAAAAATGGGCTTAAAGCCTCGTACACATGATGATAATACAAGGAATGATTGTCTGTTTTTTTTTTAACCACTTACAGACCGGACCATTTTGCTGGTCAAAGACCAGACCACTTTTTGCGATTTGGCACTGCGTCGCTTTAACTGACAATTGTGCGGTCGTGCGACGTGGCTCCCAAACAAAATTGACGTCCTTTTTTTCCCACAAATAGAGCTTTCTTTTGGTGGTATTTGATCACCTCTGTGGTTTTATTTTTTTGCGCTATAAACAAAAATAGAGCGACAATTTTGAAAAAAATGCATTATTCTTTACTTTTTGTTATAATAAATATCCCCCAAAAATATATAAAAAAACATTTTTTTCCCTCAGTTTAGGCTGATACGTATTCTTCTACATAATTTTGGTAAAAAAATCGCAATAAGCGATTATTGATTGGTTTGCGCAAAAGTTATAGCGTTTACAAAATATGGATAGTTTTATGTCATTTTAATTATTTTTTTTACTAGTAATGGCGGTGATCAGCAATTTTTATTGTGACTGCGACATTGTGGCGGACACATCGGACATTTTTGACACATTTTTGGGACCATTGTCATTTCTACAGTAATCACTGCTATATAAATGCAGTGATTCCTGTGGAAATGACACTGGCAGTGAAGGGGTTAACCAGTGGGTGGCAGTGTAGGGGTTAAGTGTTCCTAGGGGTGTGTTACTAACTGTGGGGGGGTTGGGCTTTCATTTAGTGAACACTGATCTCTGCTCCAATCACATAGAGCAGAGATCAGCGTCACAAGTTGCTAGGCAGAATGGAGAAATGCTGTTTACACGGCATTTCCTCCATTCAGCCGTCCCATGAGACGATCGCGGGTATGCCTGCGGCGATCGAGTCCGCGGGACCCGCGACCGGACTCACAGGGCGGCATTGAAGATTGGATGTACCTGTATGCCAATATGCCTGCCCGTGCCATTCTGCCAACGTACATCGGCGTGCGCTGGTCGGGAACCGGTTAACATATCAAAAACCAATAGGTTACTAAAGTTACGAAAATTCTTGTATGACAGAATACAACTTCAGATGTAATATAATATATTGAATTGTAATGTATTCTTTCATTTCTTGGTCTTCTAATTTTTTTTATGGATGAATACTGTACTAAACAAAAATTGTTTATTCTGGTATCATAGGAGAAATATTTTTGTGCTTGGCCCTTCAGATAATTTTGTATGAACTGTTGTGATCATCTCTCAAAAGCTGTGTACTAACGATCAGATTATCGTAAGATCACTTTGAAAGTGATATTTTTTGTTCAATTATTTTTGTTGTTGTTGTGTGTACTAAGCATGAAGCATGTCTAATGCCTAGTATACACGAAGAGAAAATGAGACGTAAAAAAATATTACTTTCAAAGCGATCGTATGAAAATTTGATGAAAACTACACAGCTGACAGTTCATGCAAAATTATCCAAAGGGACAAGCACAACGTTTTCTCATATGATACCAAAACAAACGATTTTAATGTAATCAGTACAGTATTCATCCAATAAAAAGACCACGCTGCTCGGAAATGAAAGAATACATTCCAATATAATACAATAAGGGACAAGCACAAAACTTTTCCTCATACGATACCAGAATAAACAATTTGAATTTAATCAGTACAGTATTCGTCCGATAGAAAGTCGGAAGACCAAGACTATGCTTGATCTGAAATGATAAAATACATTACAATACAATACATTACATCACTTCCAAAGTTGTATTCTGTTGTACGAGAATTTTCATCATTTTAACCTCCCTGTCGGTATGATTCAGTCTGGCTTTAGGTGCTGAAAGCGGTACAATTATTTTGCATGGAAATTTGGCGTTTTTATATTGTAGTCATGTAATTCTTAAGAATAACTCTCTTAAATCTGTTCAAACCAGAGTCTAGCAGACATCCTGGGTATGATAAAGTTTATAATATAATAAATAATAATAAAAATTATTCAATAATGTAATCAAATCCTAAAACACTGAAAAAGGGACACTTTTTGGTTGCTATGGACAATCTCCAAATTTCAGGCAGAAAAAACAGTATTTATAATATAAAAGTGCATGCAGGGCATTGCACAGACCACTAGGGGCAAAGAGGGTGTGTCATTTTTAATACAGTACTGTAATATGTAAGATTACAGTGCTGTGTGTGTTTTGTGTCTTTTTACTTTTTTGAATTTGCCGCCGTTCTCCGCTCCCGTGCGCTGTAACGTCGCAGGGAACGGAGCTCGGCGGCATTCGGCACTGTGAATTGAGCGGAGGACAGCTCGATCACACAGTGCGGAGGACATCGCTGGATCCAGGGGACAAGGTAAGTAAGTCTCACTGTGTCCTCCCCTGCATCCAGCGAAGCGATCCTGAGTCTGGCTCCTGTTAGTAAAATCCCAACCCGAGCCAGATTCCAGGGGTTAATAACCTATTGGTTTTGGATATGAGACTAACATGCAAAAAAAAAGGAAGATCATTCATCCGATAGTTTCATCGCATGTACAAGGCTTTAAGCTTGATAGAGCTTTGTATATCAGCCCCTACCCCCAAATATGCTCATAAGTTATTGCTAGATGTAATCTAACTTGCCATAATTTTGGCACGGTTGCCACCAGAGACAGTATGTTCCATAGGGAAGGCATTGTGACATGGCTCAATAATAGTTCAGCATGCTAGTCCCACCAAACCACTTACATCACAGCTCTAGCTACCATTTTTTATGTAGTTTTGAATGGAGAAGAGGAGAAATAGAGCATCTGTTGGATTTTATGGCCATCTGTATCTCTATTGAATACAGGATATTGTCTAGACAGGAAGTGATGAAAAATCAGGGGACACAGAAAAGACAAAACACATTTTGTTAGGTTGGAAAGAAATGTTATTATTGCTATCTGTGCCACCCTGTTCCATTAAACACCACACCAGTCATTTCTTGTAAGGGGCAAAACATAAAAGAAAAACTTTCCAATGGGGGCACAAACAAAAAAAGGTTGTATCTCATGTTTTCTTAGTTATGGGGCATTTACCAGCAGTTTGTTCTACTACCTGAGGTTCTGCAAAGTCAGGCTTGTATCAAAGGTTCAAGAACCCCCAACACCTGGGCTTGCACCTAGTGAAATCAATCATTCTAACCATTGTGCATACTGCAGAAGTTCAACAAAATAATTGAGACTCTTTCAAATCTTGGTAGCACCAATCCACCTACCTATATCTCACACCAGTCCAAAATGGAAGCTTTTGGCCAGCACAAAAAAGAGGCAGGACAAATGTAGGCAACCAGTGTTGTTGGGTTAGCATCTACTATATTTAAATATGTATTCAGATCTCTAGAAATTACCGTGTATAGCTCACTTTTGAATAGGAATGAGACATGTAATTTTGCCAAAATAAACCTCAATTCATCAAGCAGACTGCTTAAGCATGACTTTTTTTTTTTAATCACATGGCTTTGTTTTCTAACAAGACTATATGAACATCTTTATAGCGTGACAAGACAATCAACGGTTTTGTTTATAAACAAAGCCACCCCTTACACTAACAAATAGCTAGCTTTAGTGTTAGCATTAGGAAAAAAAGAAAAGAAAAATTGAAACTTCTAAGGTTTGACCTCAAATTATATGGTTTTGGTAAATCTGAAGGAAAAACTCAGCAGAAAAACTGATAGTTTATATGGGGCTTTAGTGTTAGGGTTATGCATAGCATTGGCATTAGAACCTTTCCTCTGTTCTTCAGTATAAAACAGAAAGGGGCCTGTAATGCCTATTGTACCATTTAAAATCACCAAAAAACACCTAATTTGGAGAAACAATTTTGCTCATCTGCATTCAAGTCAGGCCGCGTACACACGCGCGGACTGTTCGCCCAACTTTGTCCGTCAAACAGTTTCGGCAAACAGTACGCTCAAAATGAGCATGGACGGACATGGCCACACACGACGGACGAACAGTTTGCTGAAACCGTGCGCGATGACGTGAACGGCACGTACGACGGGACGAAAAATACGACGTCCTATACACTGCATTATAACTTTCGGCGTGTAAATCCTTTCTGAGCATGCGCGGAACTTAGTTTGACGAACAAGCCTACACACGAGCGGACTGTTCGCTGAAACAAGGTTTCAGCGGACAGTTTTTCGGAAATTCCGTAAAACCTTGTTCGTCAAACTGTCCGCTGAAACTGTCCGCTGAAAGCCCACACACGAGCGGACTGTCCGCCCAAACACTGTTCAGCGGACAAAGTTGGGCTAACAGTCCGCGCTGTGTACGCGGCCTCAAAGCACAACAGCCTCTGTAGACATAAGTGAGAGATCCCAGATCAGACACACACCCCGTTTGTGAAGCAAAAGGAGGAGAATGTTTATAGCAACTTACTGTTTCTGATTTTACGAAAAGAGACACTTCTACACATGAGAAATATGTGTCAATTACAGTATATAACAAAATATCCTAATTGATCGATTGATACTATATTTCAGCTGACAGATCATTTTTTAAGATGACTCTCTGTTCAGCTGACATCATTTTCAAGGTGACGCTCCATAAAACATACAGTAGATCATTATGACTGATGGATCTTTGAATAGAGTAACCATCTATATTTTATATTATAGAAAATTAATCTTACAGCTATTCATGACTATAGTCTAATGCCATGTACACACGGCCGGACTTTCCGACGGAAAATGTGCTATCGGATCGTGTTGTCGGAAAATCCGATCGTGTGTGGGCCCCATCTGACTTTTTCCATCCGAATTTCCGACACACAAAGTTTGAGAGCTGGATCTAAAATTTTTCCGACAACAAAATTCGATCGTTTAAATTACGATCGTGTGTAGACAATTCCGACGGACAAAGTGCCAGGCATAATAAATCACGAGACAAAAGCTATTAGCTACTGGCCTGTTTATAGTCCCTTCATACGTGTTTTACGTCACCGTTTTCAGAACGATCGGATTTTCCGACAATTTTGTGCGACCATGTGTATGCTAGACAAGTTTGGGCCGAAATCTGTTGGAAAAAATCAAACATGTAGCACCATGCCTACCAAATCATTTGTGCATTTAGGTTTAGACACAGCGACAGGTCACTACAAACGATTTGATTCTAGTGTGTTGCAAGGAATCTTTCTAATGAGTATTGACACTGAAAAATAGCTCCTTTTAGTACTGTTTTGACCAGTTTTGAATTAGTGCCAATTTGTGGCAATCGAATCCATTCAATTACCTAATAAAAGGTCGTTTTGCACTCCTTACCAGTTTATCCACTGTTTTAAGAGCCCATTGTGAGTCCCATCTTGCCCCAAAGTTGCCCTCATACATTTCTGGGTCATTTTTGGTGATTGGAAGTCACCAGGCATAAAAGTGAATGTCATTTATATTGCTGAAGGGAAGAACAAACTTTACCAAAAACAAATAAAGGCTTGCAAAAGTTCAAACTAAGGCATTAACACCATTATAATATTTACAACAGAATTGTGGACCAGTTATTTAATATACTATTTCCGTTTGACCCATCAGCAGTCAGCATGAGTGACCAGGGGAACTAACTCCTGGAATGCAAACATACATTGTAGTTTAGCTTCCTCTGCAAATATCCACAAAATATGATGCTAGGGCAAGAAGACAGATTTGGAAAATATTAAATTAACCTACAAGTTTAACCTATAAATGTCTGGATTGGAGACCAAAGAATGCGGACATACGACATACGAATGCGGACATACGAGGGAGACTAAATTTGCTCTCCAAAATGTTTCACAGGTTTTCTTGCAATCAACAGGAAATTTTAAAATACAGTAATATTTTACCCATATCCCATGCAACTTTTAAGAGACACTGGTACTGTTGAGAAAATCAGTGCCCTTCATCATCATCATACTTTTTGAAGGGGACCCTCTCTAAGCACCCTCCAAATGCTGAAGGGCCTCTACACTTGCAGCCCTTTTAATTTGGGAATATGAGCCTAAATGCATTATGTGCTGGGGTCCGAGCCATAGTCAAAATTTATTTTTGATTTTTTTTAAATAAATAACAAAAAAATAAAAAGTGGGGTCTGTGGATTTTCACCTCCATGACCTTGTATCAAAATGTGCATACCCTGTTGCTTTCACATTTCACATTACTTACTTATCTCTAATCATGGATTTATGAAGACTGAATTGGAAAGGCAATTTTACAGAACTTTTGTGGTTTGCAATGTAATTATGTATATTATATAATTTTGTAATTAAAGTAAGGTTTTTCCGGTAATGTGTGTTATCACACAATGTTAACTGACCTAATCGAATGAAATGAGTGTTACAGAGGAATTGCATTTTATATTAACTGAAATACACACTTTAATTCTTAAAATAAATGAGACCACAGACATAAAGGTTTGACCTTTATGACAAAGTATCACGTTAATACAAAATGCATCATCAAAATGATCTAATGACACTATTATTAAAATACTGGGGATATTTTAGAATATTTCAATACCCTAAAAATTGATAAACTAATTAACCAAGAAGCTTAAACTTGAAAATGAATATGCATTTGTGTTTAACCACTTCCCGCTCAGCCTATAGCAAAATGACGGTGGTTCAGTTATCCTGACTGGGCATCATATGACGTCCTTCAGGATAACAGACGCCGGTCACCTGTGGGGGCACGCATTGCGGCGATCGGTGGAACGGTGTTTCAGTCTGACACACTGCTCCACTGATCTTGGTAAAGAGCCCCCGATGGAGTCTCTTTACCACGTGATCAGCCGTGTCCAATCACGGCTGATCACGTTGTCAACAGAAAAAGAAGTCTGACAGACACAAGTAGAGGAGAGCTGATCGGCGGCTCTCCTGACGGGGGGGGGGGTCTGCACTGATTGTTTATCAGCACAGCCCCCTCCCTCGGATGCTGACACTAGACCACCAGGAGAGCCGCCAGGACCACCAGGGAAGGGGATGTGGATGTAGATGGCCAGGTATGTACCCCATGGCCATCCACCTTTGCAAATGATGCCCAATCTGTGCCAATCAGTGCCCACAAATGGTCACTGACTGGAAACCATTATATACGATGATGCCCAGCAATGCCACCATCAGTGTCATCAGTGCCACCCATCAGTGTCCATCAGTGCCACCTATCAGTGCCCATCCATACCCATCAGTGCCCATCAGTGTCACCTATCAGTGCCACACATAAGTACCCATCATTGCTACCCATAAGTACCCATCAGAGCCACCTATGAGTGCCCATCAGTGCCGCATACCAGTGCCACCTATCAGTGCCCATCAGTGCCGATAAATGTTCCAAAAAGATGCTTCACTGGCATTTTTTTTATGTTTTTGATCTCATTAATTTAGAAAAAATGCTAAAAACCGCTAATGCTAAAACCTATATTGCAAAAATGCTAGAAAACTTTAAAAAACTCACTGCAAAGCTACTGGTGCTTTTATAACGTTATTATAATGTCCAGTGTGTATGAGGCTTAAAGGATGCATTTCTTCTATTTGTTCTCTAGTGTTAACTATACCATTACAAGCATTTTTGTTAGTTCTGTTTGGTAACTGTGGTCCTGTGTCTTCTCCATACTTTCTGCGATATCTGAGAGGCTGAGTGGTTGAGTAATTTAGCAAAAGATGCTGGGCAGGACTAAGTACATTCAATGTCAGCCCACAATAGAGCTTAAAGGGAATCTACACCCATATCTTAAAAGTTACAACATACGCACTTTTAGAAATGTTTAGTAATGCTAACTAATATATATATTTAATTTAGCACTTATACTAGTATATATGATACTTATAGATAATCACAGGAAAGGGAGGACCCCCACCATGCCAACATCCAATATATGTGTGTGTGTGTGTGTGTAAGGATGGAGAAAACTCAAAAAAATTACTTTGTAAGCGCATAATGAGAGGAAACCTTATATAAATATAAAATTATATACTCTGTTACAAAATTGTTAAAAAATATACGAGAACATACGAGAACGCCATAGTGATGGACACGGTCAACAGATACCCAATAAGGCAAACGATGGGTTCCCAATCAGAACACAATAGAACAGTAGGGGAGATTGCTGTATTAACATAGGATAGTTAGTACAGCGGCTCTGATCGGAGCTGTCAGGTTTTTTTTTTTTCGTTCAGCCCACTGAGTTGAACAAAAAAATAAACTAGGAGTGTGTACTAGGCGTAAGGCTACTCAAATACAGATCTGATACTACACTTATTACAGGTAATTCAGGATATACTGTATATTAGACAGCAGCAGTAGCATATGTAGTGAATTAAAAGGTGCCATTTGATTTGTATATAGCAGAAAATGAAAGAACCATAAACCTTAAAGGGAAAATGAAAAGAATAAATAATAGAACATTTTTATGCATAGATTTTTAAAGCGGCATTTTAATTGTTTTCATTATGTATATAGGATATTCTTAAAAAAAATATTAAGTAGAGTGCACACCCATGATGCTGGTGTCACGGAGCATTATGGGCTTTCCAAAGAGACCACAACAGAAGATTTTTGATAGATGCCACTCTCTAATTGAAAATTAGTGCAGAGCCATATGAAGTAGAGAAAGAGAGGAGGAGTGATACTAAAATCTAATATTTTTTATTTAAAAATAACAAACATGTTATACTTACCTGCTCTGTGCAATGGTTTTGCACAGAGCAGCCCAGATCCTCTTCTTGCTGTGGGGGCACCCGAACCGAGCCACAGCTCCATGTGTCCATTCAGACATGGAGATGTGGTTCAGCCCTGCCCCCTTTCTCTCCTGATTGGCTAACTGACTTTTATTGACAGCAGTGGGAGCCAATGGTGTTGTTGCTGTGTCTCAGCCAATCAGGAGGGAGAGTCTCGGACGGCCGAAGCATTCATGTACATCGCTGAATAGAGATGGGGCTCAGGTATGTATTCGAGGGGCTGAGGGGGGCTGCTACACGCAGAAGGTTTTTTTTTTATCTTAATGCAGAGAATGCATTAGGATAAAAAACTTTCTGACTTTACTACCACTTTAAAGGGGTTGTAAAGGCTTGTGTTTTTTCACCTTAATCCATCCTATGCATTAAGGTTAAAAAACACCTTGCAGTCACTGGCCCCCTAGCCCCCCGTTTTACTTACCTGTGCCCCAAACTTCTGTTGGTGAATCTCCACGTCCCTCTCTCCATGGATTCCCGGTTCTTGATTGGATAGATTGATAGCAGCGCAGCCATTGGCTTCCGCTGCTGTCAATCAAATCCAATGATGCGGGCACTGGGGGCAGGGCCGAGTCCTGCATTCAGCCTCTATGGACACCGAATGCTGGACTTGGGAGCATGCCCGCATTGGTAGAGCACTTCTCCAAGGGGGTTATCTAATGTGGGGAGGAGCAGCAAGAGCCGGCGAAGGACCCCAGAAATGGATGTTCGGGGCCACTCTGTGCAAAACGAGCTGCACAGTGGAGGTAAGTATGACATGTTTGTTATTTAAAAAAAATAAAAAACTATCCTTTTGTATCATTTCAAGGTAGAAATAGGCTGGTAACCATTTTAAAAACAGTATAGAAAGCACTGACTGGTTAATGATATGTAAACATTAAATGATAGTATGCAATTTTTTTTTTTTTTTTGCCAAAAGCATAAAACATTAATGAAACATATACCACATTTTAATGTGTGCCAAAACTTTTTAAACCAAATAACTAAACTGACCCTGCTGCAGTGCAGATGCAAAGCCTGATATGATGTGTTTTCCCATTACTGATAGATTGAGTTTAGGTCAGAATACCATTTTGGACTGGGAAGATACGACTTTAGAAAATGTAATCATCCCTGTTGGCAGGTGTTCATTTTTAAAAATGTTTCTGCTCTGTAAAAAATGGTTCCTCAGAGACATGTTTCAAAATCTTGACTTTCATTTTTCTGAGGGAGAATATAAGTTCAGAAGTGTTTTTAAAACACTTTGTAATTATAGTTGAATGTATTTATTCTCCCATAAATGTTGAGAAAATAGACAAGTTAGGCAGCTTTTAAAAAACGTGATGCTTAATAATCCTAATTTATTCAGTACACTGAATCTGGTTGAGAGTCAAAATATACCTGTATACAGTATGACAGCAGCAAAATCATTAATTTAATAGGACACATTGCCATTTATGTTTTAAATCTGCATGATTATATGGACTTGCTTGATCATTTTGTGTTGAATAATTGCTGTCTTATGCTTTACAGTTGTATAGTTGTACAGTTGTTCTGTAGTAACTTAACATTGTGTAAAACATCATCGTGTTGGAATGGGTTAAAGAGTTAAAAGAAGCTGGCTAGAATTATTGCCCTTACTAACAGTAAATGCTGCTTCAGATGCATTCAAGTGCATCCAAAGGGATGAAGCTAAGGGGAAAATATTACTGGGAGTATGATATAGGCCCCCTAACCTGAGGGAGGAGAGGAAGATGGACCTCCTATCAGAATTTGGATTAGCAGCAAGGATGAGAAGTGATATCATAATGGGGGATTTTAATTATCCAGACATAGACTGGGCGGAGGGAACCACATATTTGTCTAAGGCTCGCCAGTTCCTAAATGTCTTGCAGGACAATTACATGGGTCAGACGCACCAACCATGAACAAGGCATTACTAGATTTACTGATTACCAACAATACAGACCTGATCACGGATGTGGAAATATGGGGCAATTTAGGAAACAGCGATCACAGGTCAATTGGCTTCAGTATAAATCACACAAATAGGAAACACAAGGGGAACACAAAGACACTAAATTTCAAAAAAGACAACTTCCCTAAACTACGAACCTTGCTAGAAGATATAAATTGGGATAAAATCTTAGAAACAAAGAACACAGAGGAGAGATAGGTTTACTTTAAGAGCATTTTAAAAAAGGGCATTAGCTGTTGCATCCCATTGGGAAATACATTTAAAAGAGGGAACAAAAATCCTGGATGGCTTAATTCTAATGTAAAAATGCATATAAAAGCTAAGGAGAAGGCCTTAAAAAAATACAAGGCTAAGGGATCATCATCAGCATTTATACTTTACAAAGAATGCAACAAGATATGTCAGGGTGCAATTAGGGTGCCTAAGATAGAATATGAAAGACACATAGTGGAGGAGAGTAAAAACAAATACCAAGAAATTCTTTAAGTATATAAACAGTAAAAAAGAAGGACAGACCATATTGACCCCATAAAGAATGAGGAAGGACATCTGGTGACTAAGTGTGGTGAGATGGCAAATGTATTGAATTTATTCTTCTTCTTGGAATCAGGGGGCTTCAGTAACCAAAACGGCAGTGTTTTTCTTCATGACACATCACAGGAAGCACCCCAATGGCTAACGGAGGACAGAATTATAAATAGACGTGGGAAACGTAACATATCACCGTGACCAGATGGCTTGCACTCAAGGGTACTTAGGGAACTCAGTCAAGTAATTGCCAGACCATTGTTCCTAATTTTTACTGACAGTCTGCTGACTGGAATGTGACCAGCTGATTGGAGAAAAGCCAATGTAGTACCAATATTTAAAAAGGCTCAAATTACATCCCTGGGAATTACAGACCAGTTAGCCTAACATCAATAGTATACAAGCTCTTGGAGGGGATGATAAGGGACTATATACAAGATTTTAGTAATGAAAACAATATCATTAGCAGTAATTAACATGGATTCATGAAGAATCATTCTTGTCAAAGCAATCTATTAACTTTCTATGAGGAGGTGAGCTGCCATCTAGATAAAGGAAGGCTCGTAGACTTGGTGTACCTGGATTTTGCAAAAGCACTTGACACAGTTCCCCATAAATGTTTACTGTACAAAGTAAGGTCCGTTGGCATGGACCATAGGGTGAGTACATGGATTGAAAACTGGGGCGAGATCAGAGGGTGGTGATAAATGGGGAATACTCAGAATGGTCTGGGTTGGGAAGTGGGGTCCCCCAGGATTCTGTGCTGGGACCAATCCTGTTTAATTTGTTCATAAACAACCTGAAGGATGGGGTAAACAGCTCAATCTCTGTATTTGCGGACAACACTAAGCTAAGAAGGGCAATAACTTCTCTGCAGGATGTGGAAACCTTGCAAGAAGATCTGAACAAATTAAAGAGGTGGGCAAGTACATGGCAAATTAGGTTTAATATAGAAAAATGTAAAATAATGCATTGGCTGGTAAAAATATTAATGCAATCTACTCACTAGGGGGTGAACCTCTGGGGGAATCTAGGATGGAAAAGGACCTGGGGGTTATAGGCTCAGCAATGACATGCAATGCCAAGCTGCTGCTAACAAAGCAAACAGAATATTAGCATGCATTAAAAAGGGGATTAACTCCAGGGATAAAGCAATAATTCCTCCACTCTACAAGACTTTGGTCCGGCCTCATCTGGAGTATGCTTTCCAGTTCTGCGCACCAGTCCTCAGGAAGGATGTACTGGATATGGAGGGAGTACAAAGAAGGGCAACAAAGCTAATAAAGGGTCTGGAGAATATCAGTTATGAAGAAAGGTTGTGAGCACTGAACTTATTTTCTCTGGAGAAGAGAAGCTTGAGAGGGGATATGATTTAAATTTACAAATACCATACTGGTGACCCCACAATAGGGATAAAACTTTTTCACAAAAGGGAGTTTAATAAGGCACGTGGCCACTCAAAAATGAGAAGAAAAGAGGTTTAACCTTAAATTGCATAGAGGGTTCTTTACTGTAAGAGTGGCAAGGAGGTGGAATTCCCTTCAACAGACAGTGGTTTCAGTGGGGGACATCGATAGTTTCAAAAAATGATTAGATAAGCACCTGAATGACCGCAACATACAGGGATATACAATGTAATATTGACATATAATCACACACATAAGTTGGACTTGATGGACTTGTGTATTTTTTCAACCTCACCTGCTATATAACTATGTAACAAGTGGACCCCCAGATTCCACCCCCCATGTGAATAGATAGGGGTACATTGTACCCCTACCCATTCACCAAAAACATGTCAAAAAAGTAAAAAACTACAGGAGACAGTTTTTGACAATTCCTTTATTTAAAAAAAGTGTCCCGTGATGTCCATCTATCTTCAATCACGGTGCTGATGGACCTGAAAAATAGTAAAAAAAGCTCCACCTCGATGGGAGGAGTCCTCCTGACTGCTGTCTTTTCACGGTGATGGGTGTTATATAGGCAAGGGCAGGGCCACCCAGTCACGTAAACAGGTAACCCCGCCCCTCTGACATCACATGACGTCACGTGAAGTCAGAAGGAGGCAGGGTCACCTGATTACATCAATGTAGGGGTACAATGTACTCGATACCCATTCACATGGGGGGGCGGGATCTGGGAGCCCCTTGTTAAAGCCCCCCACCAGCCTGTTGTGGATATTTGCCCTCTTCTCCCACTGCAACACCAGGTCACAAAGTAATGCAAATCTCAACAGGGACACAAACAGCTAAAAGAAAGAAATGGACAGAGATTGAATACCAATCCAACTATATATTAAAGAAGCGATAGTCACAGCATACACTTTCATTTTATAGCATCAGCACTGTAACAACTATACAAACAATGATTATCTCCGACAATCCAATCCAAGCTTACTTGAAAAATCTCATTTCATGTTGTGTGGTCCGCCTATCTGCTGGTCATCACTTTCCACAACTTCCTGGATTCCCTGCATGCTTTGCAGCTTATTATCTACTCCTTATATTTCATTTCAAAGGACAACATATCTCATGGTGCCTTGCTGCCTACAAGCTGTGATTGGTGTACAGACTCTGCCTCCATGAAACTCCTCCTCTCAGCACCTCTGTAGATCAGAATGCAGGCTCTGTGAAAGGTGTGACACAGCAGTGCCTACTCACAGGGCATAGTGAATATGTGCCACAAAATATAAAGAAATACATATTTGGGGATCTTCACAGAATACGTTTACAAATAGTGATGGCCGAACGGTTCGCCCGGCGGTCGTTTCGCGGCGAATTTCCGACTTTCGCCGTCCGCGGGTTCGAACGCCTTTTTCCGTCGTTCGCCCCGGCGGACTTACGTGTTTAATGTATACAAGAACTTTAACCTTTCGTGACACGTTTATCATGTGTTACAGGACAACCAATTGAGACATGACAGCTCATGGACACTTGGACATTCCCCCTAACCTATAAATACACCCGATCCGGTGGCCATTTTACATTCTTTCTTCTGTCACTGTAGGGAAAGGATCCTGTGTGGAGTAGGGACAGAGAAAACGCTAGCTATTTGGTACACAAAAGTTCTTTTCAGGACTGGTATAGGTGTTAGGTCAGCAGCCTGAGTTTCTTTTGTCAGTTTAGATAAAGGGACAGAGCGCTGTATGCTGCTATTTTAGGGACAGCTCAGCCAGATTAGTCTTTCTTCATCATCATCATCATCATCATCATTAGCTGTTACTATCAGGTCCACAAAAGAGCTGTTCCAGCTAATCGTTCCAGCCTACTCTTTTTTGCCAATTTGTATAGGGACAGGCAGGAAGCAGTGTGTCAGGCAGTGAGGATAATTTTAAAGACTTGCTGTTACTATTAGTTCCACAAAGGTTCTTTTCAGGACTGGTATCAGTGGTACGGTAATAGGCTTGTACACGTATAATATTCTTTCTTCCAAATATAGAAAGAATATTATACTTGACTGCTGCCCTTCTGCTGCAGTCTGCTAATCATTCACAACTCACTTGTTCCACAAAGCTCTTTATCAGGACTGGTAACTTGGTCTGTCTAGGGTGCTACGGTACATAGGCTTGGGTGCGGTACAGTCTGCTGTTCTGTAAGGACCGCTATCGGTCCACAATACATAGGGTTGCCGTGCACTACTGCTGACCGCTGCCCTATACTGCAGCAGTCCTTCATTGGTATAGGGACTGACGTACAGTCTGCTAATCACTAACACACAACCTGCTTGGTCCACAAAAGTTCTTATAAGGACTGGTAACTTGGTATAGGGTGCTACGGTACATAGGCCTGAGTGCGTTACAGTCTGCTGTTCTGTAAGGACCGCTATCGGTCCACAATACATAGGGTTGCCGTGCACTACTGCTGACCGCTGCCCTATACTGCAGCAGTCCTTCAGCGGTATAGGGACTGACGCACAGTCTGCTAAACACTAACACACAACCTGCTTGGTCCACAAAAGTTTTTATAAGGACTGGTAACTTGGTATAGGGTGCTACGGTACATAGGCCTGAGTGCAGTACAGTCTGCTGTTCTGTAAGGACCGCTATCGGTCCACAATACATAGGGTTGCCGTGCACTACTGCTGACCGCTGCCCTATACTGCAGCAGTCCTTCATTGGTATAGGGACTGACGTACAGTCTGCTAATCACTAACACACAACCTGCTTGGTCCACAAAAGTTCTTATAAGGACTGGTAACTTGGTATAGGGTGCTACGGTACATAGGCCTGAGTGCGTTACAGTCTGCTGTTCTGTAAGGACCGCTATCGGTCCACAATACATAGGGTTGACGTGCACCACTGCTGACCGCTGCCCTATACTGCAGCAGTCCTTCAGCGGTATAGGGACTGACGTACAGTCTGCTAAACACTAATACACAACCTGCTTGGTCCACAAAAGTTCTTATAAGGACTGGTAACTTGGTATAGGGTGCTACGGTACATAGGCTTGAGTGCGGTACAGTCTGCTGTTCTGTAAGGACCGCTATCGGTCCACAATAGATAGGGTTGACGTGCACCACTGCTGACCGCTGCCCTATACTGCAGCAGTCCTTCAGCGGTATAGGGACTGACGCACAGTCTGCTAAACACTAACACACAACCTGCTTGGTCCACAAAAGTTTTTATAAGGACTGGTAACTTGGTATAGGGTGCTACGGTACATAGGCCTGAGTGCGTTACAGTCTGCTGTTCTGTAAGGACCGCTATCGGTCCACAATACATAGGGTTGCCGTGCACTACTGCTGACCGCTGCCCTATACTGCAGCAGTCCTTCATTGGTATAGGGACTGACGTACAGTCTGCTAATCACTAACACACAACCTGCTTGGTCCACAAAAGTTCTTATAAGGACTGGTAACTTGGTATAGGGTGCTACGGTACATAGGCCTGAGTGCGTTACAGTCTGCTGTTCTGTAAGGACCGCTATCGGTCCACAATACATAGGGTTGCCGTGCACTACTGCTGACCGCTGCCCTATACTGCAGCAGTCCTTCAGCGGTATAGGGACTGACGCACAGTCTGCTAAACACTAACACACAACCTGCTTGGTCCACAAAAGTTCTTATAAGGACTGGTAACTTGGTATAGGGTGCTACGGTACATAGGCCTGAGTGCAGTACAGTCTGCTGTTCTGTAAGGACCGCTATCGGTCCACAATACATAGGGTTGCCGTGCACTACTGCTGACCGCTGCCCTATACTGCAGCAGTCCTTCATTGGTATAGGGACTGACGTACAGTCTGCTAATCACTAACACACAACCTGCTTGTTCCACAAAAGTTCTTATAAGGACTGGTAACTTGGTATAGGGTGCTACGGTACATAGGCTTGAGTGCGGTACAGTCTGCTGTTCTGTAAGGACCGCTATCGGTCCACAATAGATAGGGTTGACGTGCACCACTGCTGACCGCTGCCCTATACTGCAGCAGTCCTTCAGCGGTATAGGGACTGACGTACAGTCTGCTAAACACTAATACACAACCTGCTTGGTCCACAAAAGTTCTTATAAGGACTGGTAACTTGGTATAGGGTGCTACGGTACATAGGCTTGAGTGCGGTACAGTCTGCTGTTCTGTAAGGACCGCTATCGGTCCACAATAGATAGGGTTGACGTGCACCACTGCTGACCGCTGCCCTATACTGCAGCAGTCCTTCAGCGGTATAGGGACTGACGTACAGTCTGCTAAACACTAATACACAACCTGCTTGGTCCACAAAAGTTCTTATAAGGACTGGTAACTTGGTATAGGGTGCTACGGTACATAGGCTTGAGTGCGGTACAGTCTGCTGTTCTGTAAGGACCGCTATAGGTCCACAATAGATAGGGTTGACGTGCACCACTGCTGACCGCTCACCTATACTGCAGCAGTCCTTCAGCGGTATAGGGACTAAGAGTTTTGTCACAGGGTCATTTAAAAAATGACATGCAGAGGAAGAGGCAGGCCCTTCCGCAGGGGTGGTAGGGGTAGGGCAGGAGCAACAGGCTTGAGCCAAAGTGGGAAGTTGCAGAAGGTGCGTTCAATTACTTTAAAGGATGCACCAGACTTGGTTGAGTGGCTCGCTCAGCCTTACTCTTCTGCACCCTCCTCATCCTCTCGATCTGCACCCTCTTCTTCACTCTCTGCTATGTGCACCCCCAAAGACACTACCACCAACAACACGACCACCACCACCACCACCACATACCTTCCGCTTGAGTCACTGGAATTATTTTCCGATCCATATCAAGAGGACATTTCTGATGCGCAGCCACTCTTGGTATTGGATCAGGAAGAGGAGGTAGCAACAAGCGCTACTCAGCAGTCTGACGCCAGTACCCAGATCAGCCCAAGGAGGAGGTTGGTCCCCGGTGTTGCTGCCTACTCTACTTATAGCGGTGGGGAAGGTGACGTTGATGATGACGTGTCTAGTGATGTCACGTGGGTGCCCACAAGAGAGGAAGAGGAGGGGAGTTCAGAGGGAGATATGGACCAGCAGATAGGGAGGAGAAGCAGCAATGACTTACATTGCACAGCAGGGACAAAGCAGACTGCAAATGTATCAGGAGCGAGTCATCGACCATGTACGGTCACATCTGGCGCTCCCAGGACACCGGCACATGGCTCCGCAGTGTGGGCTTTTTTTAACGTGTCCGCTGCTGACAATAGCGTTGCCATCTGCAATCTTTGCAGTCAACGCGTTAGTCGCGGTAAGCCCAATACTCACCTAGGGACGACCGCCTTAAGAAGGCACATGAGCAGCCATCACCGAGCCCAGTGGGAGCAACGGAACACACAAAGCCACACTGCAGGCTCTCACCGTCCAGCCTCGTCTTCTACTTCTCCTTCTCCTCTCTCCTCACAATTGTCCTCCACTCCACCTTCCATCACGCCAAGCTCACATTTTTCTGCAAAAAGGCAGGCTTCCGTGGGCCTAATGTTTGAGCGTAAAAAAATGATGACGCCGGATAACCCTCTTGCCCAACGGTTGGCGGCTGGCTTGTCAGAACTCATAGCCCGCCAACTACTGCCATATAAACTGGTGGACTCGGAGGCCTTTCGCAAATTTGTGGCCATTGGAACACCACAATGGAAGGTCCCAGGAAGGAAGTATTTCTCAGAGAAGGGCATCCCAGAGCTATATGGCCATGTTCAGCGGCAAGTGAATGTATCTCTGGCACACAGTGTCGGTGCCAAGATACATCTGACCACAGACACGTGGTCTAGCAAACACGGGCAGGGAAGGTATATCAGTTTTACTGCCCACTGGGTGAACCTTCTGACGGCCGTCAAGCATGTAACCCGTGGCACCCGTGTAGATTTGGTTTTACCGCCACGGATTGCATGCAGGCCTGACTCTTCTTCTCCTCCTCCTACTCCATCCTCCTCCCTCTCCTCCTCAGCTGCCTCCTCCTTTTCCGCTGCTAGCGTCTCTTCCACTGCACCGCCCAAGCTCCCCAGAACCTATTCCACATGCCAGGTGAGACGTTGCCATGCCGTGCTGCGTCTGTTGTGCCTGGAAGCAAAGAGCCACACTGGCCCGGCACTCCTTTCAGCTTTGCGTTCACAGGCAGATGAGTGGCTAACACCGCTCAATTTGACAGTTGGTAAAGTGGTGTGTGACAACGGTGCCAATCTGCTTAGCGCATTGAAACAGGGCAAAATCACGCACGTGCCGTGCATGGCACACGTCTTAAACTTGGTCGTGCAGCGATTCCTTGTCAAATACCCTGGGGTCCAGGACATCTTGCGGCAGGCAAGGAAAATCTCGGCCCATTTCAGAAGATCTTACACGGCCATGGCTCGCCTTGCTGACATTCAGCGGCGACACCATCTGCCGGTCAGACGTCTTATTTGCGATTGCCCGACGCGATGGAACTCAACCTTCTATATGCTTGATAGGCTGCTCCAGCAGAAACGTGCAGTTAACGTCTACCTGTATGAACTCTGCGAAAGAAACGGTTCTGGGGAGCTGGGTTTTTTTTCACCGCGCCAGTGGCTGCTCATGCGCGACACATGCAGACTTCTGCGGCCATTTGAGGAGATCACCAAACTGGTCAGTCGCAGCCATGGCGCCATCAGTGACATGGTACCTTATGCCTTCTTTCTGGAGCGTGCATTGCGTCGTGTCATTGATCAGGCTGTGGAGGAGCAGGAGCGGGAAGATGAGGAAGTCGCAATGCTGGATGAATTCCCAGGGGGGGCTACTCTATCTGAGACAAGTCAACAACAGGAGTCTGATGAGGAGTCAGAGGAGGATGGTGCCGGGGCGGATGAGCAGGAGCAAGAAGAGCATGCTTTAAACCTTTCTGGGATCCCTGTTGTGCGAGGATGGGGAGAGGAGAATGAAGAGGACGACATTATCCTGGATGATGAGCAGGAGCCAGGCCACCACACCGCTTCCACTTTAGTGCAAATGGGGGCCTTCATGCTCCAGTGTTTTAATAGGGACCCCCGTATAAAAAGCATGAGGGTCAAGGACCAGTACTGGGTGGCAACGTACTTAGACCCCCGGTACAAACACAAAATGGCGGAAATGTTACCGCCGTCGCAGAGGGCTGTCAGAATGCAGCACTTCCAGGCCTTGCTTCGAGAAATGCTGCATTCTGCTTTTGCGTGCGCTGGCAGAGGAGCAATTCCCACTCCCAGAGAAGGATTTGCGGGTACCAATCCAACAGCGCCTGCAAGAAGAGGCCGGTTTGAAGATGTGTTGGTGACTTCGGATATGAGGTCATTCTTTCAGCCGACCCATCGACAGGTGTCATCCGGATCCAGCATCAGGGAACGCCTAGACCGTCAGGTGTCCGACTACATTGGGTTAACGGCCGATGTGGACGCTCTGAGGAGTGATGAACCCCTAGACTACTGGGTGGGCAGGCTTGACCTCTGGCCAGAGCTTGCCCAATTTGCAATCGAACTGTTGGCTTGCCCCTCATCCAGTGTCCTGTCCGAAAGGACGTTCAGCGCAGCAGGGGGGATTGTGACCGATAAGCGTACTCGCCTAGCTCACCACAGTGTTAACTACCTCACATTTCTAAAAATGAATGAGGCATGGATCTCGGAGGAATTCAACACATGTGATCAGTAGACCATGTATATGTCTATAAACAATTTTTGGAATCAAGCACACAGACCTTCTTAATTCATTTGGCTCACTTCCCTGACCCAAAAAAGCACACCGTACTATATGCCCCTACCCTCCTCTTTGAAGAGGTTGAGCGGTGTCATATTTCTACTGGGGCTGCTTATTATGAGGGGTTCCCACCATCCCTGTGCTGTGCTGACTTCCTCCTGGGTGTTCTTATTATGAGGGGCTCCCACCATCCCTGTGCTGTGCTGACTTCCTCCTGGGGGTTCTTATTATGAGGGGATCACACCATCCCTGTGCTGTGCTGACTTCCTCCTGGGGCTGCTTACGGTGCTGCTGTCAGCGCTGTATGTCACGGAGCTGCTGTCAGCGCTGTATGTCACGGAGCTGCTGTCAGCGCTGTATGTCACGGAGCTGCTGTCAGCGCTGTATGTCACGGAGCTGCTGTCAGCGCTGTATGTCACGGAGCTGCTGTCAGCGCTGTATGTCACGGAGCTGCTGTCAGCGCTGTATGTCACGGAGCTGCTGTCAGCGCTGTATGTCACGGAGCTGCTGTCAGCGCTGTATGTCACGGAGCTGCTGTCAGCGCTGTATGTCACGGAGCTGCTGTCAGCGCTGTATGTCACGGTGCTGCTGTCAGCGCTGTATGTCACGGAGCTGCTGTCAGCGCTGTATGTCACGGAGCTGCTGTCAGTGCTGTATGTCACGGAGCTGCTGTCAGCGCTGTATGTCACGGAGCTGCTGTCAGCGCTGTATGTCACGGAGCTGCTGTCAGCGCTGTATGTCACGGTGCTGCTGTCAGCGCTGTATGTCACGGAGCTGCTGTCAGCGCTGTATGTCACGGAGCTGCTGTCAGCGCTGTATGTCACGGAGCTGCTGTCAGCGCTGTATGTCACGGAGCTGCTGTCAGCGCTGTATGTCACGGAGCTGCTGTCAGCGCTGTATGTCACGGAGCTGCTGTCAGCGCTGTATGTCACGGAGCTGCTGTCAGCGCTGTATGTCACGGAGCTGCTGTCAGCGCTGTATGTCACGGAGCTGCTGTCAGCGCTGTATGTCACGGAGCTGCTGTCAGCGCTGTATGTCACGGAGCTGCTGTCAGCGCTGTATGTCACGGAGCTGCTGTCAGCGCTGTATGTCACGGTGCTGCTGTCAGCGCTGTATGTCACGGAGCTGCTGTCAGCGCTGTATGTCACGGAGCTGCTGTCAGTGCTGTATGTCACGGAGCTGCTGTCAGCGCTGTATGTCACGGAGCTGCTGTCAGCGCTGTATGTCACGGAGCTGCTGTCAGCGCTGTATGTCACGGTGCTGCTGTCAGCGCTGTATGTCACGGAGCTGCTGTCAGCGCTGTATGTCACGGAGCTGCTGTCAGCGCTGTATGTCACGGAGCTGCTGTCAGCGCTGTATGTCACGGAGCTGCTGTCAGCGCTGTATGTCACGGAGCTGCTGTCAGCGCTGTATGTCACGGTGCTGATGTCAGTGCTCTGTATTACGGTGCTGCTGTCAGTGCTCTGTATCTCCTGCACCCTCTTGTTTGCCTACCCTGGTCCCTGACCTTCCCTCTCCTCCATTGCCTTCATTAGCTCCATAGTCCTGAATTGTCAGAACAATTTCCCAAATAAAAAAAAAATGCTTGTAGTTATCGATCCCAAATTCACCTCATACATGTATTATGCTATTGTCCAGGTGGTGGGACTACGTGCTACCCCCTAATAATTACCCCGTGGCCGCAAATTCGACCTAAAGGTTTGCGAAATTCGCCTCCCATTGAAGTCAATGGAGCCCGCGGCGAACGGTCGTTTTCGCGAACGTTTGTGTCCGTTCGCGTTTCGCGTTCGCGAAACGTCCCGTCGGAAGTTCGTCCATCACTATTTACAAACTTCAAGAGCATTCAGATTAATAGGAGTAAGGTATAAATACATGAAATATAGTGGAAAGTTGTATATGGCTTTACATTTTGACCGCAGATACACAATTTTAAAAAATGCCAGTGTTCCACTATAAAGGAGATTCATGCAAATTATTTTGCTTTATGTGAGCTGGGCAATCAGTCAATTTGCATATTAGCATCCCTTTCAGCTTGGAGAAACACACTTCTTGCTGAATTATTATATATATAAACTGCTCTGACCTTAACATCTATAGAAAGGTTAGGTTTAGATGAGATTTCTTCAAGCAATAACTACACAGCAACATATTATACAGCTACTTCTCATGTTTTATTAGCATTTATTAGCAAAAGCTAAGAAATATTGTAAAGTTTTTATAACAGATTGCAAAACATTATCTTGTTAAGCTTCCCTAAAGAGATTTCCAACAATGCAACTATATCTTCCAAACTAACCGTAAACAGTATTTCAAATTTACTTTCGTTATATTTTCAATACCTACAGGCTTTTGTTTACTAGCCACGAGATGGCACTGACTTCCTCACAATCCTTTTTTTTATTAGCTCTAACTTTGGACAAAACACTTTTGTTGGTTACATAAAAGAGTTTTTACATGTAAAAAAGGCAGTAATAGAAAAAAAAATGTATGTGGAAAAAAATTGCTTTAATCGTGTATGCAACACTAAAAAGTTTTTTTTTTCCCCTGTTATTTGGTGAATAATATAATTTATACACCTAAATCAGTGATAACTACTAGGATCATGAGGAAATGGTTTAAAGAAGATCTATAGTGTGGAAGTTGCATACCTCTCAACTTTGTAAAATGATAAAGAGGGAACTTTTTAGCACAAGGACCAGGACATGGCCCTGGTTACATGAACCAAGAAGATCTAAAATGATTGGCTAAATCATACAAGAGCTTTTTTGACCTCTATTTTTCCCTTATGTTAGCTTTTCAAATACCAAATGCAGTAACATAGAGGTTGGATAAAAAGTTTAGTGCAGCATGACACTTTTGATAGTAAAATAATACATGTTGTATAGAAATGAACACATCAGACCAAAAAGAGGAACACCTGAGGCTGTACAAAGGACAGAGGGATTTGGTCTCAAGAGAAGCACAGTCCCTCCAAATAAGGGACAGCTGGGAGCTATTACTATTATTATTATTATTATTATGCAGAATTTAACCACTTACTTACTGGGCACTTAAACACCCTTCCTGCCCAGACCAATTTTCAGTTTTCGGTGCTCTCACACTTTGAATGACAATTACTCAGTCATGCAACACTGTACCCAAATAAATTTTTTGTCCTTTTTTTCCCACAAATAGAGTTTTCTTTTGGGGGTATTTGATCACCTCTGGGGTTTTTATTTTTTGCGCTATAAATGAAAAAAGACCGAAAATTTTGAAAAAAACGCATATTTCTTTGTTTCTGTGACAGAATTATGCAAATTATTAATTTTTCTTCATAAATTTTGGCCACAATTTATACTGCTACACATCTTTGGTAAAAATAACCCAAATTAGTGGATATTATTTGGTCTTTGTGAAAGTTAGAGAGTCTACAAGCTATGGTGCGAATCGCACAAAATTGATCACATCTGATGTACTGGTGGCCTATCTCGCTTCTTGTGACCCGAACAAGTCAGGAAAGTACAAATACCCCCCAAATGACCCCTTTTTGGAAAGTAGACATTCCAAGGTATTTAGTAAGAGGCATGGTGAGCTTTTTGATGTTGTAATTTTTTTCCCACAATTCTTTGCAAAATTAAGATTTTTCATTTTTTTTTTTCCACAAAATTGTCATTGTAATAGGTTATTTCTCTCACATGGCACGTGTATACCACAAATGACACCCCCCAAAAAATTCTGCTACTCCTCCTGAGTATTACAATATCACATGTGTGGGACTTTTTCACAGCCTGGCCACATAGAGAGGCCCAACATGCAGGGAGCGCCATCACGTGTTCTAGGAGCATAAATTACACATCTAACTTGTTGACTACCTATTACACTTTTGAAGGCCCTGGAGCACCAGGACAATGACACGTGACACTGATGACAGATGGCACTGATACGTGGCAATGATGACACTTATACGTGGCACTGATGACACGTGGCACTTATGACAGATGGCACTAATATGTGGCACTGATGACAGATGGCACTTATACGTGGCACTGATGACATGTGGCACTTATCCGTGGCACTGATGACACGTGGCACTAATACATGGCACTGAAGACACGTGGCACTGATGACAGATGGCACTAATACGTGGCACTAATACGTGACACTGATGACAGATGGCACTAATACGTGGCACCAATGACGCGTGACACTGATGACAGATGTCACTGATAAGTGGCATTGATGACACGTGACACTGACAACAGATGGCACGTGACACTGACAGGTGGCACTGATGACAAATGGCACTGATACGTGGCACTGACAGATGGCACTAATATGTGGCACTGATGACAGATGGCACTATGTGGCACTGATGACACGTGGCACTAATGACAGATGGCACTTATACGTGGCACTGATGACAGATGGCACTGGGGGCAAATGGCACTGACAACAGGTGGCACTGGGGACAGATAGCACTAACAGGTGGCACTGGGGGCAGGTAGCACTGGGGTGGATGGCACTGGGGCGGATGGCACTGGGGCAGGATGGCACTGGGGTGGATGGCACTGGGGTGGATGGCACTGGGGCAGGGTGGCACTGGGGCAGGATAGCACTGGGGGAGGATGGCACTGGGGGAGGATGGCACTTTTTTTAACTTTTTTTTTTTTTTACACTCACGGCCGCTGCAGCCGTTCATCTCTCCCTCCTCACACGCTGTCTGTGTGAGGAGGGAGAGCGGCGCTGAGAGATGATCTCATATGTTTACATATGAGATCATCTCCCATTGGACACGCCGATCGCGCTGTAAACGGCCGCTGTGATTGGCCGTTTACAGCGATCTGTGTTTGCCTGTCTCCGGGGGACACAGCAAACACAGAACTTCCCCGATGCGCGCCCGCGGCGGCGCGCATTGCGGAAGTAAATAACAGGACGTCCAGGGACGGCCTCCCGGACGAAAGCGCCTGCTCTACGGCCGTCATTCGGCTATAGGGCGGGCGCGAGGAGGTTAAAGTGTACAGCACTTTATAACAGGAGGGCAGACAATATAATTGCAATACAAGTCAATACAGGAGGAATCAGAGGGTCTTGCTTGTTAGAGCTTACAGTCTAAAACAGAGAGTCAGGTGATACAAAAGGCAATAACTGTGGGGGATGAGCTGATGGCAAAAATAAAAGTACAATTGTTAGATGGAGGCAGGATAGGCTTCTCTAAATAGAAGGGTCTTCATGGCTTGACAGAGTAGGAGATAGTTGGACAGATTGTGGTAGGGGGTTCTAGAGGATGGGAGAGGCTCTGGAGGCGAGCATGGGAGAAGGTGACATAGGAGCTGGAGGGCAGGAGGTCTTGGGAGGAATAAATATACCAGTTTGGCTGGTATATTGAGACAAGCTCAGGGCAGAGTTGTGGAAAACGTTATAAAATGGTGTTGTTAGTATTTTGAATTTTATTAGTTGAGTGAGCAGAAGTCAATAGAGGGATCAGCAGAGACGGGTAGTGAACAATGAACTATTGGTAAGATGAGTGAGTCTGGCAGCAGCATTCATGATGGACTGAAGGGAGGATAGCCTATGTAAAGATAATCCAATGAGCTGGGATTTGCAAGTGGCCGAGGTGCGAGATAACCAAGCGTGTTTTTTGGAGATATTGGGGTGGTTGAGGGAGCAAGATTTGGATAGTGTTTTCATATGGGGCTGAAAGGAGAGTTTAGAGTCCCAAATGGCACCTTGGCATGCAGAGACAGACTGATAGTTGTGCCAGTGATCTCAACATAGAAGTCAGCAGAAAAGGCACCTAAAGAGGAAATATTATGAGCTCAGTTTTGCATAGCTTGAGTATGAATAAGTGGTGTGACATCCAGAGTGATATTTCTGCCAGTAAATTAGTGATACACATGAAGACTGATGGCGCAGCTGAGGGTTATCAAGATAGATTTGGGTGTTGTCAGCATAGAAATGGTAATGAAAGTCATGGGAGGTTGTCCTCTCATTAGCTGTCCCAGGGAGGAGGTGTGTATTGAGAATAACAGAGATCCAAAAGCAGAAGGTGCAGTGGCATAGGAAATATGAGAACCAACAAAAACTAACATATGTGGTAGTATACTTGCAGCAAACAAATGATCCTCATCTAAAAATAATAAGCCGAGATAGAAGATAACTAAATATTATGGGGCTGATTTATTAAACCTATAGAGTGAAAAATCTTGTGCAGCTCTGCATAGAAACCATTGGCTCCCAGTTTTTTCTTTTTGTTAAAGCTTAAATTGACAAGCTAAAGTTAGAAGCTGATTGCCCACCATGCACAACTGCACCATATTTTGCACTTTAAAGTTTTAGTAAATTAAAGTTTTTTTTAAAGTCAGAAGTTTTTTTTTATCTTAATGCATTCTATGCAGGCCTCCTAATGCTGTGTACACATGACCGGACTTTCCAGCAGACTAGGTCCGATGAAATCAGTCCGTCGGACAATCCGATCGTGTGTGGGCTAATTTGATCGTTTTTCACATAAAAAATTTGACGGACCTAGAAATAGAGCATGTTTCAAATCTGTCTGACGGACTCAATTCCTATAGGGAAAACCGTTCGTCTGTATGCTGGTCTGACAGACCAAATACGACGCAAGGGCAGCTATTGGCTACTGACTATTGAACTTCCTTTTCTAGTCCCGTCGTACGTCATCACGTTCAAAATGAATGGACTTTCGAACAGACTTAGTCCGTTTGTGTGTGGGCAAGTCCGTTAGTTCGGAAGGTCCATCAGAACTCTGCTGAAAGTCCGTCGGGAAGACCGTTGGATTTAGTCTGCCGGAGAGTCCAGGTGTGTGTACGCGGCATGATACTTACCTGAGTCCATCTCTATCCAATGATGTTCACAAATTGCCAGAAATGTGCAAATGTGCCATGTTAAAAAGTTATCTGCATTCAAACTGCAAAGTCAGTGACCCATTTTTAATGCAGCAAAATTACAGTGTCTGCTGATAGCCCAGTCTCTCAACAAGTTATACAGACAAATTTGAAATCCCCTAGATGTCTCCACATTCTGTAATGTAACGGGACATTTGCAACAGAACTGAGGCCAGAGCAGCCAGTCTCCAGTAATAGCAAACAAATACTCTTGCGCATTAGTGTGATGGCCGGGCGATTGATAACTCAAGGGATAATGTCTTTGGCCTTGCTGCACTCTTAGATAGGGCATATCCTAGTAGTCACAGAAAAGATAAAAAGAAAAGGGCGCACCAGCCTTGTGCATTATCCCAAGATAATTTATTAATAAAAAAAATCTGTAAAACACTACTCACAAACATGTGATGAATAAAACACTTGTGAAGACCACTTGGATGTGGCAATCAATCATAGAGCCAACAGTCTCCATAAAGCAGAGAGGAGGACCTCAAAACTACTGTTGGCTGATGCGTTTCGAAGGAGTACCTTCTTTCTCAGAAGAAGGTACTTACATATAGTAAGTAGACACTCCCACAGACACAATCTACACTTGTAGATTGATAGGACACATCCCATGAGAGACTCGAGTCACCTCCCACAGCCAGTCTCCAGACCTATGTAATGTGGGAAGGGGCAGTGATGTCATCCTCCTGCAACATCATCCAACTCTGGAGCTTACTCAGGATGGACATTTGCAGCAGAGAGGCAGGGAGGGAGTGTAGATTGATGAGTGCTTGTTGGGGGAATTGGGCTGTCAGGAGACATTGTCAGTTTGCCCTGAATAGACAGTGTCTTTTGACACAAAGAATGTATTACTGTGTATTACTGTGTTTAGTATTTATTATTTATTTATTTATTTCATTTATTTATAGTGATGTCAATTTACGTAGCGCTTTACATATACATTGTACATTCACATCAGTCCCTGCCCTCAAGGAGCTTACAATCTAAGGTCCCTAACACATTCATATATACTAGGGCCAATTTTAGACAGGATCCAATTAACCTACCAGCATGTCTTTTAGAGTGTAAGAGGAAACCGGAGTACCCAGAGGAAACCCACGCAGGCATAGGGAGAACAGGCAAACTACAGGCAGATGGTGTCGTGATCGGGATAGTATTACTTAAAACTGTAGCCAAAGCGATTTGTATTGCACAATAACAATTATGCATTAAAATAATAATTGGATTGCAGTAATAATCTTGAGTAAAGGATACTGTAGATTTACATGGGTCATTATGAGCAATTACTGGGCTATTGAAAAAACTGTATGTATAAATCTGGGCTGAGTGATCAAAGAATGTGAGGCCTAAATAACATATTGGTCATGACAATCCAGAAAACCTTTAGGCTTGTTCTATTCCTCATGGAGCATGTGTCACGTTTGATTTAGTAGTGGGAAACAGAACAAGTCTAGTCTTCCTTATACCATCTAGAGTCTGTATACATAGGTAGAAAAGAGACTCTTTCTATGTCCAGTCATATAATTACATACCCTCTGAGCTTAGTTTCTCCTATGAAATGTTTTGTATATTTAAAGTAATAGTGTTGCCAGACTTTTGAAATTCAAATATTTTTATGTTCTTAACCACTTCAGCCCTGGAAACTTTTACCCCTTAATGACTAGAGAATTTTTTGCGATTCGGGACTGTGTCACTTTAACTGATAATTGCTCGGTCATGCGTTGTTGTACCCAAACAAAATTGGCGTCCTTTTTTCCTACAAATAGGGCTTTCTTTTTATGGTAATTAATCACCTCTGCGTTTTTTATTTTTTGCGCTATAAACAAAAAAAGAGTGTACATTTTGAAAAAAAAAAGCAATATTTTTAACTTTTTGCTATAATAAATACCCCCCAAAAATATATAAAAAAAAACACATTTCTTTCTCAGTTTAGGCTGATATGTATTTTTCTACATATTTTTGGTAAAAAAAAAAAAAAAATGCAATACGTGTATATTGATTGGTTTGCGCAAAAGTTATAGCATCTACAAAATAGGGGATAGATTTATGTCAGTTTTGTGAAAATTTATTTTTATTGAAGATGATTTGTTTAAATACAGAACATAGCCTTTGTGCATTCCCTGGCTAACAAATACAGATAGCACAAACTGCTAAATAATACAACTTATCAAATACAAAGAACAAAACATTCCATACACTGCGCTCGGCCGTTCTAATAATTTATTTCAAGGATTGATGAATTACAAGGAGATTCCTGCTGCCTCTAGAACAACAGAGTGATACATCAGGAGAACATTTACTCACAGTGAAGCATGAGTCTCTCTCTACAAAGGAGTAAAACAGTATATATCTTAGGCTAAACCATATTAGGGGTGAAAAGATTCAGTCCATGGACTCCTGATCGTCAGCTGTATAGTCTGAGTCTGTCCACAAGTGGCAGATCTCAATTTTTTTAGGGCAACTCTAGACTAATAGGTAGATTTGTACAGGGGTACAACCCTATTTATTAGCTGCTTCTAGAAAGACAAAGTAGGGGCCGTGGCTGATTTCCACTTGCGCACTACCGACTTCCTGGCATAAAATAATAAGAGATCAAATAAAGTACGCATAGCCCTGTTAACCTCTCTGGCGGTATGATTATATCAGATTTTTGATGCTGAAAGCAGTACAATTATTTTGCATGGAAATGTGGCGTTATATATTGTAGGTCTGTAATTCTTAGGAATAACTCACTTAAATCTGTCCAAACAAAAGTCTAGTAGACATCCCAGGTATGATAAAGTTTGAAAAATGAAATCATAAATTATAATATAATAAATTACTATAAATATCTATAACAAATAATAATAATACTAATAATAATTATTCAATAATGTAATCAAATCAAAAACACTGAAATTTGCTGAGTTGCAGAATTGTCACTGTCATTACTTTCAATGTTTGATGACGGATTTCCCCATGAATCACTATCACTCAATTCTGCAAGTGATTCTAATTTATTATTGCTGTTTTCTAGTTGGTCTGAAACCACTTTTGATGTAAAGGGATACTTTTTGGTTGCTATGGACAATCTCCAGTTTCCAGGCAGAAAGAACAGTATTTATAATATAAAACTGCATGCAGGGCTTCTGGACAAACCACTAGGGACACAAGGGAGGTGAAATAAATTGATACAGTAATGTAATCTGTAAGAATACAGTGTACTCTATGTGTAATGTGTTTTTTACTTTTTGAATTTGGCGCCATTCTCCGTCCCCATGCATCGCAACGCTTGCAGGGAACGGAGCTCGGCACTGTGATAGATCCGGCGGAGGATGGCTCACACTCAGAGTGGGGGACGCATCGCAGGATCCTGGGGACAAGGTAAGTAACTTTGCCTGGATCCTGCAATGCAATTCGAGTGTGGCTCGGGATTACCACTTTTGGTACTGAAAATCCACCCCGAGCTACACTTGGGACTACCGCTAAGGAGGTTAATGGCCAAAGAGTCAACTAACCACAGAAGACAAATTCCAACCTTTACGGGGAAATGCATAGTAGTCAGGGTATATATGAACTGGGCCACATCCCACCAATAGCTACTAATCTGAGGGTACTCCCAAAAGATATGGGCAAATCCCGCAGGGTCGCTAGAACACCTCCAACATCAATTTATGGCATTTTTATAAAAAAAATATTAGTAATGTCGGTTATCTGCGAATATTTTCTGGACTGCAACATTGCGGTGGACAGATGGGACACTTTTGACACTATTTTGGGACCATTGACATTTATATAGCAATCAGAGCTAAAAATAAGCACTGATTACTGTGTAAATGTCACTGGCAGGGAAGGGGTTAAATACTAGGGGGCAATCAAGGGGTTAAATGTGTTCCTTCAGCGTGTTCTAACTGTAGAGGATGGGCTACCTAGGACATGACAGAGATCACTGCTCCCGATGACAGGGAGCAGTAGATCCCTGTCATGTCACTAGGCAATACAGGGTAAATGCCGTTTCCCCACCCCCTGTGACACCCTTGGAAAGCCACGGGGCAGTCCCCATGTGTCAGAGGTGGTGGGGCCACTCATTTGCGTAAACGGTGGCCCGCCCCCTCTAAGGTCCCAGGAAAGCCATGGGAAAGTCCCTGTGCATCAGAGGGGGTGAGTCACCATGTGGCCCTGTTCTCAGTTATAAAAAAAATGTCACCTGCGAGGACACATCATATGGTGGGTGCTTCCCATGGAAGCAGATAGGTGGTGGCTTGCGAGGGGGGGGTTTTGGTCCGCATGGAGAGAAGAAGTTGAATGGACTTTGTAGGACTTGTCCCAAAGGGTCTTGTGTTTTTTTTTTTAAATGTTGACACTTTTTTGTGAAATGGTACGTGTACAATGTACCCGTTACCATTTCAAACAGGGGGACTGGGATCTGGGGGTCCCCTGTTAAAGGGGCTTTCAGATTCCAATAAGACTCCCACCCGCAGACCTCACAACCACCAGGCAAGGGTTGTGGGGATGAGGCCCTTGTCCCCATCAACATGGGGACAAGGTGCTTTGGGGGGCTACCCCAAAGCAGCCTCCCCATGTTGAGGGCATGTGGCCTGGTATGGTTCAGGAGGGGGCGCGCTCTCTCATCCCCCCTATTTTCCTGCGGCCTGCCCGGTTGCATGCTCAGATAAGGGTCTGGTATGTATTTTTGGGGGGACACACACAACATTTTTTTTATTTTGGCATGGGTTTCCCCTTAAAATCCATACCAGACCCTTCAGGTCTGGTATGGGTTTTGAGGGGGGCCCCTACACCATTTTTTTATTTTGGTGCAGGGTTCCCCTTAATATCCATAGCAGACCTGAAGGGCCTGGTATGGAATTTGGGGGGACCCCCATGCAATTTCTATTTTGTAATTTTGGTTTAGGGTTCCCCTTAATATTCATACCAGACCCAAAGGCCCTGGTAATGGACTGTGGGGGATCCCATGCCGTTTTTTAAAATGATTTTTATCTCTATTGCCGGGACCGACAATTCATTATAGCCACTAGTACTTTTAAATTACTTTTTTTTCCTTTAGAAATGTCATTTTGTGCAGGGACTGTTCTAAACACGGGACAAATGCCCCACTTTACAGGCATACTATAGACTCCCCCCAGGTACAAAATTTAAAGGAATATTTCAATATTATTGTTTCACTTTAAGTATTATTAAAATCACTGCTCCTGAGAAAACTGACGTTTTTAAAACTTTTTTGCATTGATACATGTCCCCTGGGGCAGAAGCCAGCTCCCCAAACACGTTTTATGACAATACCATGTATATAAGCCTTTAAAATTATCACTTTTGATTTCTCACATAGACAATTCATTATAGCCGCGAGTAGTTTTAAATATCTTTTTTTCCTTTAGAAATGTCATTTTGTGCAGGGACTGTTCTAAACATGGGAAAAATTTGCCACTTTACACGCATACTATAGACCCCCCCCCCCCCCCCCCCGGTGCGAAATTTAAAGGAATATTTCACTTTTATTGTTTACTGTAAGCATTATTAAAATCACTGCTCTCAAAAAACTGGCATTTAAAGAAAAAATCATTGATTCATGTCCCCTGGGGCAGCACCTGGGTCCTCAAACGCTTTTTATGACAATAACTTGCATATAAACCTTTAAAATTAACACTTTAGATTTTTCATGTTAATGTCCCATAGACTTTAATGGTGTTTCCGAATTTGCCCCGAACATTGCATATTGTTCAGTGTTTGCGGAACATCCAAACAACCAAAGTTCGGCCCGAACTTAAGCTTGGGTCAAACCGTTTTCCCATCCCTACTCAGCCATACTCAGCTGTATCCAGCCATACCTAGCCATCCCAGCCATACTCAGCCGTAAACAGCCATATCCAGCCGTACTCAGTCATACTCTGTCGTACCCAGCCATACTCAGCCGTACCCATCTGTACTCAGCCGTACCCATCTGTACTCAGCCATACTCATTCATGCTCAGCCATCCTCATCATCAGCTCATCCATTCCCATTCATGCTCATCCATGCCACATCAGTTATCATCCATGCCACTACAGTGGCTCACAAAAGTGTAATAGGTAGTCAAATTAGATTTGAATCTTATACCCCTAGAAGACATGATGGTGCTCCCTGCATGTTGGTCCTCTGTATGTGACCACGCTGTGGTAAAGTCTCACACATGTGGTATCGCCGTACTCAGGATGAGTAGGAGAATCTATTTTAGGATGTCATTTTTGGTATGTACATGCAATGTGTTAGAAACATTGTGTAAATGACAACATTGTGTAAAAAAAAAATAGAGTTTTAATTTTCTTTACACATTTTACAAAAACTTTTAGAAAAAAATGACATGTTCAAAAGACTCAATATGCCTCATAGATTATGCATTGGGTTGTTTTCTTTCCAAAATTTTTGGGGCATTCCCATTGTCCTGGTTGTAGTCAAGAGGTAGTCAAGAAATATATAATATGCAATTTATGCTCCAAGAATATCTGATGGTGCTCCCTGCATGTTGGTCCTCTGTATGTGGCCATGATGTGTAAAAGTCTGACACATGTGGTATCGCCATACTCAGAAGGAATAGTAGAATGTGTTTTGGGGTGTAATTTGTGGTATACATATACTGTGTGAGAGAAATTACATGCTAACATAACAATTTTGTGAAAAAAAGACAAAAAAATCGTGATTTTGCAAAGAATTGTGGGAAAAAATGACAACTTCAAAAAACTAACCATGCCTCTAACTAAATACCTTGAAATGTCTACTTTCCAAAAAGGGGTCATTTGGGGGGTATTTTTTACTTTCTGGCTTGTTAGGGTCTCAAGAAATGAGATATGCATTTTTTTTACAGCATTTTCAGTCTTTTTTCTTTTATAGCGCAAGAAATAAAAAACCAGCAGTGATTAAATACCACCAAAAGAAAGCTCTATTCGTATGAAAAAAGGACAAAAATTTCATATAGGTACAGTGTTGCATGACTGAGTAATTGTTATTCAAAATGTGAGAGCACCGAAAGCTGAAAGTTGGTCTGGTTAGGAAGGGGGTTTAAGTGCCCAGTAGGTAAGTGGTTAAACTCAGTTGCCAAGGAGCATACAGACAGTATGGTTTGTTTTCAGACATTCAGAAGGTTTAGAGAGACTTTAACAGAGATGAAAGTGTAAGAAGAGATTTACCGGCTTTTCCTCAAACGTGAGTAGAGGAGAGCTGATCGGCGGCTCTCCTGATAGGGGGGGTCTATGCTGATTGTTTATCAGCACAGCCCTCCCTCGGATGTCAACCCAGTACCATCAGGGATTCCACCAGGAACACCAGGGATGGCCACCACTTATGACCACCAGGGATGGCATCCCTGGTGGCCATGGGTGGCAATGTGTGCCCACACATGATGCCAATCAGTGCCCACCAGCAATACCTGCCAGTGCCTCCTAATCAGTGATGCCAATTAGTGCCATCTATCAGTGTCAATCAGAACCACTCATCAGTGTCCATCAGTGCCACTTACCAGTGCCCATCCATGCCCATCAGTGCCCACCTATCAGTGCCTATCAGTGCCACCCATACGTACCCATCAGTGCTGCCTTTTACTGCCCATCTATGTCACCAATGAGTTCTCATCTGTGCCACCTATAAGTGAACATCAGTGCTGAATATTAGTGCCACATATCAGTGCCCATCAGTGCCGCCTATCAGTGCCCATCAGTGTCTCATATCAGTGCCCATCATCAGTGCCCATCAGTGCTACCTCATTAGTGCCACCTTATTGGTGCCACCTCATCCGTGCTCATCTACGCCACCTTATCAGTGCCCAGCAGTGCAGCCTCATCAGTGCCCATCAGTGAAGGAGAAAACGTACTTATTTACAAAATTTTATTACAGAAACAAAGAAAAAAATAATTTTTTTATTTGTTTAGCAAAAAATAAAAATGGCAGAGGTGATCAAATACCACCAAAAGAAAGCTCTATTTGTGGGAAGAAAATTATAAAATCATTATTTGGGTACAGTGTAGCGTGACCGTGCAATTGTCATTTAAACAGCGACAGTGTTGAAAGATGAAAATTGGCTTGGGCAGGAAGAGGAGAAAGTGCCCTGTATTGAAGTGGTTAAGAAGGGAATAGAGTCCAGTCCAGTGTTTGAGACAATCCGGATTCTACACCTCACCATGCTTCCCATAAGTGCAATAAATCATTTATTTTGAGGTCACTACCTATTTTTTTTTACACTTGGAAAATATAACAACACCTTTAACCAAATGTGCCTGGGATCTTTTTGGCATGTAAAAGCACTTAGGACATTCACAATGTAGTTGTTGGTAATTTGGAAGTCAATATCTATTGAAGATCAGTGCCAAAAGCACTACAACTTCAAAAGATGTAAGCCTTATAATGAAGCTCATAGTACTGAGTTTATAGTATCTTAGGAGCTCATTACTGCTTTTAGGGAATCTGGCTGACCTAGAACTAATCAGTTTATTAGAGAAAAAGATGAAAATGATTTTGATAAAACCAGATGAAACATTTAGGGGAGATTTACTAAAATTTGTGCACTCAGAATTTGCTTGCTGAATTAATCTTTGACAATAAATCCTGGAAGCTGATCTATGCAGAGCTGCACCAGATTTTGCACACTCCAGTTTTAGTAAATCAACCCCTTACTGTCTAGAACTAGTTAAAAGAAAGCTGAGCTAAGATTCCTTTAATAGAATATATTTGGCTGGAGCAGAAAATGTTATTCCTGCAAGTCTGGGATGTTTAGAGACAACAATGAACACCACATCTGGATATGGATTCTGGATGATGTTAAGTGAGAAATTAATTGGAAAAGAATAGTGTGTCACTGTTCCCTGAATCTGAAGAACCCTATAGTTGCTGTATATCAAAGCTCGCCATAAATTGTCTTTTCCATCAATATTTGCCATTCTTCAAAAGCAGATATAGCCGTTTTCAAACATAAACATGTAAATGTTTGCTGTCTGATAATTTGTTCTAAGACTGCCGAATGTCCTCTGTTTCTGAATTATCTGCCCTGCCTAACTCCGGGACTTCAGTGTCAAAGATAATCTGCAGACTCAGGGCATGAATGAAGATTGATATGTCTCTGAACAACAGAATTTAATATTTTACTTAGTGAGATCGGTGATTGAGCATATAATTTAAATAAGTATCTGATTACTTTTCTGCAAATGTTTGCTAATCCCATGAAGATTTATGTTTTTGTTATCAGTAGTTTATCAATATATTATTTTATTTAAATAATAACATTATTATAATATTTTATCAATATTATATTATTGATGATGGCCCAACAAAGGTTTATATTACCTTTTTTGCTAGAAATCTGTTTTCTATAAAATACAAGATTTAAAAAAAAAATGGTTTCATTTGTTTGCAATTTTTCAATTTTGATAGCAATGTGAATACAAAACAGGTGAATTATGTTTGTTGTCAATAACTTTATTTAGACCAAGCATTCATTTTTGAGGTGAAACTCGAATACCGCAAAAACACATGATTGGACTTTCCGGCGAACCAGAGTCCATCGGACAATTCGATCGTGTGTGGGCTTCAGCTGACATTTTCTTCCCAAAAGTCCAGCGGACCTAGAAATAAGACCGGCTTCAAATTTGTCCACTGGACTCAGCTTTTAGCGGACAAACCGTTCGTCTGTGTGCTAGTCCAACGGACTAAAACCGACGCTAGGGCAGCTATTGGCTACTGGCTATTAACTTCCCTATTCTACGTCATCACTTTCAAATCCGTCGGACTTTTGGAGTGATCGTATGTGGCCAAGTCCATTCGTTTGAAAGTCCGTCGGATTGTCTGCCGGACCAAGTCCGTTGAGAAGTCCTGTCGTGTGTACGCGGCATAAGGTTCAAGTAGCCAGGATAGCCAAATGGACTCAACAGGAACACAATATCCCAGATATTATTACTGTAACATCCCTGAACAGGGTCAGAGTAATTACTGAAAGATTAAAAAAAGCATTGAGAATGATTTACTATAGATCAATAGACAGTTCATTTTGAAAGGAAAGTTGCACTTTACGAAGGAACTCCCCCTGAGATTAGTGAATGAAGTGAAGTTCTGCTCACTTCCATCATCTAATGGTGCAAGCAAATGTTTTGTTTTTTTATTATTTTTCTTGGATATTCTTTGCAAAGTGATATTCACTAAGCTCTGGGGAAATTCCATTGCAAAATGAACATTCTATAGCAAAGTGAACAGCCTACTTGCCTTTAGCAAATCAGCCCCATTATTTCAGTGTGTTTGTAGGGTTGCCCTTATTGAGCATGATAAATTAAATAATGAATTATTAATGGAATTGCTCAAGTCTTCATAAAATAATAATTTCCTCCTTCCGCCAAAACTGCTTATGTTTAGGATCTTTTTAATATTGCTGTGGTTATGCAGCCATGTATGAACCACACTTGGTCTGAGGGTCATGGTCAGTCTTCACTTGTAAAGAGAACTGACCTAGGGCAGCTTGGCCATTTGTAGCACTGTTCTACAATTCATTGCAGTTCTTGATTCCTTCAGAACAAGCATATTCTCTAAGGCAGCAGCATTGGTCTGTGAAAATATTTAAATGTCTACACAGTATTATACATTTTAGATTTAGCTGAATCTATCGACTGTCAACATTCACAAAAAAAGTCATTTTGGCATTGTGGAACTAGCACTTTTTTAAAACAACAAAATGTGATATAGTTTCTTTTGCTAGAGGCATTTATTTCAATGTGTTAACAGCACAGAGGGAGGTCGTAGGAGGATTCTCCTTGTCATTGTCTCTTCGTGTATATATATACTATTCATATAAAACTTGCTGACAGTAGTATTCTTGGCACCATTTCATTTTTTTACATTTTATTTTAGCATTTACTGTGAAGTAAGGATTGTGGGCTAGAAAATAATCTTCAAATGATAAGGTTATTGCCTTTAAAAATGGTTATTACCTGAAAATATATCTAGTTATTATGACACATTTTTACATTCAGAGTGCTATATATTTCTAAGTGTGTGAAACAATTATAGTATGTCCCTAATTTATGTAAATTGTAATATTTATTGTCACAGTCATTTATATTACAAGGTACTTGAAGAATCTATAATTTAATATGCTAAGCTAATTGGCATGATTTGTTTTAAGAGTCTAGAATTATGTCTATGGCTACTGTTAAACTTGTGCACTGTGTTATTGGTAGAACAAAATAGAGCTGCACAAAGGAAATATTTATAAATAATATTGAAAACATGGATCTAGCTGGTTCATGTGCATTGGGGAACATGTGGGTAGATTCTGAAACTGTTGTTACCTACCACACTTTCTTTTGTGAGACAACATACATTTTGTGTGCATTGTTGTACTACATCATATAACATTTTGTACCCTTGTGTAACTTCACTACATTAGCCAAGGGCTGTCATAGTAGAACTGTACAATAGGTACAGGCAGTGGCGTCTGGAAGGGGGGGCTGACTAGGGCTGTTGCCCCGAGTGGGCCCCCAAAAAGCCCTGGGCCTCAGCGTTCATAATGACAATTATTAGACTATTTATTCTAGCAAAAAGTAAAAAATATTGCTTTTTTTAAAAATTCAAAATACCGCCAAAAGAAAGCTCTATTTGTGAGGAAAAAAGCACATCAAGTTTGTTTGGGAGTCACGTTACATGGTGGCGCAATTGTCAGTTAAAGCGGCGCAGTGCCGAATCGCAAAAAATGCTCTGGTCTTTGGCCAGCCAAATGGTCCGGGCCTGAAGTGGTTAAATAATTTCAAAATTCAGTGATGAATCAAAACATACACAAGTGAATGAAATATAGTCCTTGATAAATCAAAGGTTCATATTAAAAAATGAAAGTCCATCAAAGTAAACTAAAAATCTGTGTTGTACAGTCCACCCAAAAAAAAATGGTCTTCTACCATGTGCCCAATCCTTATCTAAATACATTTTTGTTTACAATTTAAAAGGACCATATATTTTAAAGCTGAAAATATATTTTGTGTTTCATGTTTGATTAGTCTTAAAATACTGTTTTGATTTGAACCTCTGGGGTGATGTCCTATATAAAACTAGGGATGAGCAAAAGTGCCTGGTTCAGTTCATGAGCCATTCAGGCATTTGGTGAACCCATCGTAAAGTCTGAAAACTGCAAATTTTAATTTTAACCCCATTGAACGTTATGAGGGCAGGCCTCCTGGAAATACATTCTGCCAAGTTTCATGGCTAATGAGCAAGAGATTATCAACAAAAGACATGGGGATGATAATAGTTTTTGCTGAAACACCTGATTTCTTTTTTTAAACCAGCTGAAATCACCCGGTGAAAGTAGCAACCATTACAGATCTAAAAGCTATATCAAAGTGTATTCTTAAAAAAAACAATAAAGCTTAAGCCCTCAACTTTGTACAAATTGGCCAGTGGCAAAACAGCTTGATAGTTAGTGAATGCCTTTTTGCTTTGCAGTACCATATTGAATTGTCTTTGAAGTTTAATAAAACATCAAAACAATCCACAAAAACACATAAAAACCACAATACCACATTTCCTGAATACCTTCCTATCCTTATATCCCAAACTGTTCTAAAAAAAAAAATTGTGGATATAAGATATGTGTTTGATAGAAATTGGCTGTCATCAGGACAGTAAAAAATACTTGAATAGGCTGCAAATAAAAAAGAGACCTGCAGTGGGTGGGCTTTTTTAACATATCTGCTGCCATCAACACTGTTATGCCAACACCCTCTGTCTGGTAAAAGCAACAGCCATTTGGTGACCAATACACAAGGAAACACATGATGCTACACCACAGAGCTAGGTAGAACCAGCACCTTAATGAGAGGTGTCAGCAGCAAAAGGCACTTGATACTTATTCCTAATGGGTTTCTAGCAGCCACCTTATTTTAGAGTGCTGTTATTGCAACCGTTTTCCTCCTCCTCTTCCTGAAGGGAACAGAGCAGATCTTTTCTTTTAGAGTGCTACTAATGTGCCATTTTCATCTTCCACTTACTGAAGGACATATAGCAACCACTTAAAATGTGAGTGCTTTTAATTTGGCCCTTTTCTCCCCCCTCCTTCTCAAGAACACATAACAAACATTGTATTTTGAGGACTACTAATACACCATTTTCCTCCTCCTCCTGAGGGGCACATAGCAGCCATTTTTTAGGAGGACTGCTAATGTATCAATTTCTTCCTTCCCCTCTACTAGGAGTAGATTGGGTCGCTGACAGTGAGGAGGAGGGATGTGGTTCTGGCATTCGGAGGCAGGAGGAGTGTATCAAAAATGTAAAAAGCCACCTGCCATTCTACTAGGGCATACAGCACACATAAGAGGAAGTAATTATATGTCAGGGAATAGGACAGGCTGCACCATATGTTCATAGACTGCCCTTATTTCCACAAATCTTCCTTTAATAGAAAAAGACAGAGGGAGTCCAAATAGTCCTGATGCTGTGTTTGTGGCTGTTAAATGCATTTATTTTACACATTTACATATTTTACACATTTACAAAATTGACATATTTACAAAATAATTTTGCCCATTTATTTTGGGCCTGCTAACGAGTCTGTTTCATCCTCTTCAAAAGCACATTTCAGCTATTTATTGTGGGACCGCAATGCACCCTTCTCCTGCCTCCTCAAAGAGAGCATAGCAGCCATTTATTTTGGGACTGCTAATGCTTTCTTTTCCTCCTTCTTTATGAGGACAAAAATCAGCCAATTGCCTTTCTAGTTTTACTCATATGCCCCTTTTCTCCTCCTCTTCTGCTAATCTCACCCTATCAGCACCAACTAACTATGGGAAGTTGTAGGATTTTTTTCTAGCTGCTATCCCTGTCCTCATGCCAGCTTTGCGTACCACCCTGTTTTTGCCTATTTAGTGGCCTGTACGGATCGATGTGTACAAAAGCGTGACTCTGTAGTTCTGACACATGTTTATATCTGTTATGGAAACAAAATAATTGAGATATTAAAGACTTCTACTAGCGTTCCAGAAACAACGTTTTTTTTTTTTTTTTAATGAGCTGTTGGCAAAGCAGTTTATAAAAAAAGATTAATTGATTGCTTGTGATATTCCTAGCTAAAAAGCATTTCCACTTATGGAGTTTTTTTGCATTTTTTTTTTTTTTAATAGACAATGGCCTACTTAATTTCGAGAAGTCACACTTATAAAAGGTAAACTCATTTTTGTAACATCTGCTAAAGCGAGGAGGATCATTATGACATTTTAGAAATGTTTCCATTTGTTACAGACAGGTGGAAGATTAATGAGATATTATCTCTGTAATAACATGAGCTGCATATGAGCTGCGAATAAAAAAAAAAAAAAAAAGTTAAAATGGTATTTTTTTCATTTATAAGAATTTACATGATAAAAAATGTATCCGATTATGCTAATCCACTAGTTTTACATAATTGAAAATGAAACATTGAGGTTTACAACGCTTTCCCTTAATGTAATTTTCAGCCTGCTGGGCCATGGGAAAAAAAATTAGAGTGCAACAATGTGCACTGACTGGGAAATGACTTCATTTGTTGTTTTTTATCCCTACCCACTGAATAAGCTTTACCACAATAATAAATGTACTAGGATTACTTTAGTGGTTTCCTCTTGAAATGGTGTTTCCACTTCTATTTCAGAGACTTAGGCTATTTTGTTATTATACACATTGTTGGCTATTCCTGCTGGACAGAGTTTGGTAGGGATACAATGAAGGGTCTGGCAATAGTACAGTAACAGTGAAAATGAGCTGCTCACTCTTTGGAACTGATGAATCTAACTAATGCAGTTAAATTGGAGAGATGAAAATTAGCAAAATATTTAAGTAGTTGCAAGTAGAAATAAATCAGATTTCATCAATCATTTTATGCATTGGCGGGCTATTGTCAACAACTCCAGTTTTGTGCTCATTTTTTTCCAGTGTTAATGCATCATCTCTATTGTGTCATTAATGAGAGTTACTAATTCAAAAAATGCTCTAAAACGTCATTGTGATTAATATAAGGATGGAGACACAATGGAATGCTTGGTTGAAGTATTCATAGTTCAAAGAAAATAGTAACTCGTTATGGTCCCATTTAGTCTGTTAAATATACCACTGAAAGTGTTTTGTTATGGGTGTTCAGTAAGTGCAGAAACACTTGCTGATCTAGCCAAAACCTTTATATGTTAAAGACTTTTTCCAAAAAATAAGTAAACAGTTAACTGTTAACATTTGGTATGCCTTGGGTTATAGGCATAGGCGTGCGCACAGGTTGTGCTGGGTGTGCCTGGGCACACTCTAATCATCCTGTGCGGTACAGATTTCCAGCCCCTGTGTCCCCCTCCCTGCAGCGTTGCTGGCCACCCTTCTCTCCCATCAGCTATTGCTGTGGGCACATAGGGGGATGTGATGGAGAGTGGGGGAAAAGGTGTAATTTTTACTCCTTTTTCTGAACGGACATAGTGAGCGATCGGTGCTGATCACTCACTGTGTTCATTCTTAACTCTGCTTACTATGCTTCAGTTTCTGAATGAACAGGCAGCCACTAAGCACAGAGCAGAGAAAGGGACTGGAGAATCTCTGTTCTAAGTCCCTTTCTCTGTCTCAAAAGGGAGACATTAGGGGTCTGTTTAGGCTAATTTTTTTTAAACAATATTGTAAAAAATAATAAAAAATAAAGATAATAAAAGTAAAAAACTACTTACATGATCCACTGCCCCACTAACACCATCCACTGTGCTACTGACAACAACCTCTGCCCTACTGACACCATCCACTTCTCTACTGACACTGTTCATGTTTAAATACATTTTTACATTTTAGAATGTTTGTTTACATTTACTTATAAGACTATATTTACTGTATATTTAAAAAAGGACCAAGATACAGTAGGTGACCACGTTATTGTGTCTCGGTGAGATTGACACCCTGTGAGCCCTGTCGCATTAGCCAGCGCAGAGCCAGCTCACATCGGGAAAGGAAAAAATTGTATTTTCCTTTCCCAATGAGCGACAAGCATTGCTGACATTGAGGCCGGGTTTACACTGGTGCGGGGATCCGACTTGGATTCCCACCAATACCAGGCACTGTGTTTGGTACGAATCTTGAGGGAGAACTCCACGCCAAAGTTTGAATTAAAAAGAACAGCATGGGTTCCCCTCCAGGAGCATGCCAGGCCCTTAGGTCTGGTATGGATTTTAAGGGGAACCCCTACGCTGAAAAAACAGCGTGGGGGTCCTCCCAAAATCCATACCAGACCCCTATCCAAGCACGCAGCCCGTCCGATCAGGAAAGGGGGTGGGGACGAGCAGTGCTTTGGGGTGGGGGGGGCGGAGGGGGCTGCTTGTTCTCTCTGAAGAAGAGATGCTTGAGAAGGGATTTAAATGATTTAAATGTACAAATACTATACTGATGACCCCACAATAGGGATAAAACTTTTCTGCGAAAGGATATTTAATAAGACATGTGACCATTCACTAAAATTAGGAGAAAAGAGGTTCAACCTTAAACTGCATAGAGGGTTCTTTAGTGTAAGCATGTGGAATTCTCTTCCACTGGTGGTGGTTTCAAAAAAACATTAGATAAGCACCTGAACAACCACAACATACAGGGATATACAATGTAATACTGACATATAATCACACACATAGGTTGGACCTGATGGACTTGTGTCTTTTTTCAACCTCACCTACTATGTAACTATATTTACACCACGCATGTAGGTTTAAGCTTTGGGGTGCACACCCTAGTGCAATAGACTGTGCACAGCTTTGGTTACAGGTCTTCTCTCTTTTCATTGTTTTATTAAGTAAGCCCTACACGTTTATAATAGGTAGGCATGACTGTCCCAAACGAAAGCAATGGTAGGCACAGTTTTACATAAAATTTGACTTTTTCAGGAGATTTTTGAATATATCTAGTGTCAGATCATAAAATAGGGCAGTTTAGTTCTGTTACTCCATCTGGCAATACCAGTTGTTATTGAAACAAACAAAATGATATAATATGGCTGGTATTGTTACTTCATTATCATTATTTTCACAGCATGTTGTTATAATGTTTTATACAACATAATGAGACTAATGTACTTAAATTAGTTGAGAACTTTCACACAATATATTGGATAAATATTTACTTCAATTATCCAATTATCTGAAAAGCAGATTTCTGTTTACTTATTTCTTTTGCACACCATTGGATAATTGAATATTCACACGATTTAGTGTATGATGATTCTCAACCACATTAAATCAGCCTCACCATCTGTTCGGTTTTTATGCAGGTAATTATGAAAGTCCAAACCAGCAATATTTGGAAGCACTTCCTGTGCAGTTTACATCAGGTTCTATTCATTTTGTATTTATAGTTTTCACTGACTAAAGCCAAGCATAGACTAATCAAATTTTGGCCGGTTCAGCAGGAACTGGCTGGGATTTGATTAATCTATGGGCAGGCTATTTGTGCTGAATTTAATCCATTGATCGACTTCAGTACAACCAGTCTGTCAGATTGTTTGTGTGCAATTACTGCCGGTGGCTATAACTGATAGCAGTAATCATTGTGTTCTCCCGGTAAGGAAGGCTCCCTGCGCCACCCACAGGCAGAAAGCAATAGTGCTGCAGGAGGGATTTCCCCATCAGCACTGACTGTGTTGTTTGGGGATCAAACGATTATCTACCCTGCAACTCATGGTTGCAGGAAAGAAAATTACACCATCTATGGCTTGCCTTGATCGAAGTAGTTCTGCAACCAACCTGGTCTCTTGAAAGATCATTTAATGGAGGAGATTATATTTGCAAGTCTTATATATTTTACAACTTGTAACATATAAAATATAAAAGTGTATCTAAACCCAAGAACAAAATATAATATATTGCAGCTTTCGAATTCTTACATGTGGTGAATACATTTGTTTTTTTCTTGCAGAGTTTTTTCTTTTATTCTCATCTGGTGATCCTGTCAGTAGCACACTTCCTGTCTTGGGGTAGGAATAGGCTCTTGCTATATTGTTTCTGTAAAGGAGCAGTTTTGGCAAATTAACACAGCACAATTAACTTAAATTAAAATTTTACATACAGCAAAACTCTAGTTTTAGATATTAATTAAACATGTGATGCCCAAAACTTCTTGGATTAAAAAAAGAAGCTTTCGATACAATACTCACCTCCTCCAATGACAATGAGCTGTATGTGTCTATGGACAAAGGCAGTGTGGCTAGGGAATGAGCCCACAGGTGTGCCACTATAGGAAGAGGAGGAGCCAGGAGCACTGGCATCGAACCCAAGAAGAGGAATTTTGTGGCTGTTGTGTACAATTCCATTGCACAGAGCAGGCAAGTATAAACCTCTTTGTTAGATTTTTAGTTTTTTAAATTTTGAGTTTACAATCACTTTAAGAAGCAACTAACTTAAGCTTAAAGTACAATGGAATGTGTTCTTGTGAACTGTAAATGGCTTGCTTAAAGGAACACCCCGCTCATGTTAACAGACTCATGCCCACCGGCCATCAAATGATGGCCAGGCGGCGCAGCTCTTGTTCTGGGCGAGCATCATATGTCGTCCTCCCACAACGACCACTCTTGCACACCCATGGGGGTGTGCATCGCGGCGATCGGGGGTGTGGTGTGTCAGTTTAACACACTGCTACACCCATCTCGGTAAAGAGCCTCTGACGAAGGCTCCTTACCACATGATCAGCCGTGCCCAATCATGGCTGATCGCGATGTAAACAGGAAGAGCTGTTGATCAGCTTTTCCTCACTTGCATCTGACAGATACGAGTAGAGGAGAGCCGATCGGCTGTTCTCCTGACAAGGGGTCTTTGCTGATTATGTATCAGCATAGCCCCCTGCAGATGCCACCAGGACCACCAAGGATTGGCACCACCCTGGACCACCAGGTATGCCAACCTAGACCACCAGGCAGCTGCCTATCAGTGCCCAGGCAGCTGCCAATCAGTGCCCATCCCCAATGCCTGCCAGTGTCATCAGTGATGCCTATCAGTGCCGCCTATCAGTGCCCAGCAGTGCCGCCTTTCAGTGCCCATCAGTCCCACCTATCAATGCCCATCAGTGCTCCATATCAGTGCCACCCATCAGTGCCGCCTATCAGTGCCAATCAGTGAAGGAGAAAACGTACTTATTTACAACAGAAAAAACTTTTTTTTTTCTAAATTTTAGGTCTTTTTTTATTAAAAGTGAATAGTGTTGCGCTATCTTCAAAAAACCCTGCCCGTACAGCTAAAAAAGTGCTAATTGCCAAAATCGCAAATAAAGTTCTAATATATTACTAAAAAAAAGAAAAATACATCTCCAAAAGGTATTCCAGGTATTCCAGGTGAACACAGTACAAAAAAAACAAAGCCACTGGGCTAAATTAAATAAATTAGAAAAAGTGCAGATAGACCAAGCCACTGAGCTGCATAAATTAATAAATTTAAATCAGACTTGGTGCAAACAAAACAAACCAAAGCCCCTGGGCTAAGTGAATTATTTGTGCAGGTGGATTAAAAGGTACCGTACTTATTCAATAGAGTCCACATTTTCCAATCCTGGGCGCATCGAGTACTTCAATTTAATAGGGATATCCCAAAAACTTGTCATCAAACTTATCCTAAATTCTAGGTGGATAGTGAATCAAAGAGATAATCCTGCTTCCTCCGCTCCAGGACATATATTTAATCATAAAAAACAAAGGAGAAAGATCATTGCGCAATGTTTCTCATACTGACAAGAAGGATCAGCGAAAAAAAAAAACACTCACATGTGTTTGAAATACACAGAGCGCCTCTCACAGAACTAATGGTCAGATCGTATCACACCGCTTGAGTCTGCAGTCACTGCGCTGCCAAGCTCTATCGTGTAGTGTCACAGGCTCCTCTGCCTCACGCGTATCATCACCATCACATGACTGTCTCAAAGAAAGTCTTTGAGAAAGTCACGTGGCGGTGATGATATAGGTGTTATTTTCATTTATCATCCACATTTGTGCTTGAGTTTTTCTGATTTTTGATTTTTATTTTTTTATTTGTTTAGCAAAAAATAAAAAAAGCAGAGGTGATCAAACACCTGCTGACCTTCTGACTTCTATACTTTGCCATGGTTCCCCCATACTCTGCCCTGCTACCCCCTGTGTACTGTGTTTGCTTGACATCCAATGCTCTGCCCTGCTGCCCCCTGTGCACTGTTTATCTCAGGTTACATAGTTACATAGTTAGTAAGGTTGAATAAAGACACCAGTCCATCCAGTTCAACCTGAGTGAGTGCCTACAATTGTCCCTATCCCTGTACATCGCACACTCACATTAGTCCTACCCTCAAGGAGCCCACAATCCAATTTCCCCATTCATATACTAAGGCCAATTTTTGGACAGAAGCCAATTGACCTACCTGCATGTCTTTGGAGGGTGGGAGGAAACCAGAGTACCTGGAGGAAACCCACACAGGCACAGAGAGAACATGCAAACTCCAGGCAGGTAGTGTCATGGTTGGGGTTCAACCCAGAATTGAGGCATCTACGCAGTGCAAGCTGGGAGTGGGGCTTTGTGTGGGTGTGGCTTGTGTGTGGGTGGGGACACAGGGGGCCCCATGATCTCCTGTTTCCCGGGGGGCCCCATGAGGTGTCAGTCTGCCTCTGCTGATCCTAGCTCTACCAAGTGCAGGAAATGCCAGCCCACCTGGCTGCTTCTTCACCAATCTACCCGACTGACTCTTCACCAGACTCTTCACCAGTCTGCCCAACTGACACTTCACCAGTCTACCCTGGCTGACTCTCCAGAAATCTCCCAGGGCAAGGTTAGGGAAGATTTAAGCACACTACTTTATTCCAGAGAGACCTGCTATGTGTGGCAGACTCTCCCCTGTCTGTGCTGTAGTACTCACACTGTCCACCTTGCTCCTACTGCCTCTCAGAGAAGACTCCTTTCAAACTGATTTTTTGCCAGGATCCTCCCAGGCCAGCCCAAGGCAGAGCACTCCCTCCAGACTAGGCACCAGAGATCTGCCTGCATGAGTCATCCAAAACATGGTCAAACTTTGCAGTCTTACCCTTCAAGATACTGACCAGCTTTTCGTTAAGCATGATCCATGTCAGTTTATTTTTCATAATAGCTAGATCTATCACTAGTTTCTTCCAATCGGTCGTTATATTGATATTTCCATCGAGAAATATAAAGTGAATTACAGTCTGAACATGTTTGGGAGCATCAACGACAAGCTCATTAAGAAGAGCCTGCTTAGAGTTTTAAACTATATTCACAATTGTCACAGAATAGATCAGGGAGTGAACTCTAATCCAAAATTGGCGAACCTTGGTACAGGTCCACCATATTTGGAACATCGTACCAGATTGACCACATCCCTGGCACATTTTCGAGAGGCGGTCCAGCACCAGGTACCATCTAGAAAGCACCTTATATCCTCCCTCCACTGGGGCTGTATTCATGATATGCTTATATGTGCGAGAAGACCACTTCTACCAATCACTCAAATCAATCTCCTCTCCTAAGTCCCGCTCCCATACCATGGAAACATCTGGATTCAAAAGCAGCGAGCATAGTAATATCATCTTTAGATCTCTGCAATGAGCGCAAAAAGTGCAGAATCTGCTGCAAACGGAAATGCAAATGGAAGCACTTTCGATTGCTGCTCAAAGTAGGAGATGGGACAAATTTGCTTATGGTAAAGAAAATGACCTATTCTATACAGGCCCTTATCAATCCACCACTGGAAATCCTGTCGACATAGACCAGGCAAAAATGCCAGATTGTGGAACAGGAGGGCCACCCATGGAGTGTATGGGGATCGAAGAGGCATAGCCCTACAGGACCAATCCCAGACCTGCATAGAATGAGAGAGAGAAGGGCACAGGATTGATGGACGCTGCCGAAATGGGATCCACATGAAAAGGTCAATAGGAAGAGGCCCACAATAATGCTCTTCTGGGTGCGACACACAGAGGAAGATATCTGAGCCAACTGGGCCACCTGCACCACTCTATGGTATTGTTAAAGTTCTGGGACCCCCATCCCCCCAAGCTTGCACACATTATACGGCATACGCCGGGCCAATCTATGCCCCTAGGGCCCCAAATTAACCTCCTAGGTTGGGACTGCTATAGGTAGAATGTGAAAATAGTAAAGGATCCTGGGGAGCAGTGGCAGCTGGTGTTTTCTTGGGGGGGAGAAAAAATGCACCCCGTGGGTTGGTCGGTCTGGTAAATTGGTGCCCCTGCACCCCTAATGGACGAGCCACCACTGCTGGGGAGTACTACCATTTTGATTGAAGCAACTCTACCTATCCAGGAAAGACCACCCAAAGACCATTGTCCCAACTTCTGCAACAACTGAGTAAAAAGCCTCAAATAATTGGATCGATAGAGCGTTGCCAAAGAAGGGGTCAATTTATTGGCAAGGTAGGGAATGGAATTCAATTGCCATGCAAAACTATAATGCCCCCGGAGACTCTGTGAGACATTCCTATCCAGGTGACACATTCAGGGCTTCTGACTTTTCCCAATTGACGGCTAAGCCAGAAATGTTTCCAAAGTGCCAGGAAGAGATCCAGGACTAACAGCAGGGAAGTATGTGGAGAGGACAGAAAGAGGAGCAGATCATCTGCAAACAGTGACCATTTTTGTCTTCTACCCCCACTATTAATATCTAGTATATATGGATGGACATGGATTGCCCCAGCCAGGGTCTCCTCAACAATTACAAAAAGAATAGGGGAGAGAGGACACCCCTGCCTAGTGCCTGACTGGATAGAGATTGGATCAGACAGGTAACCTTGTAGGCGTATCTGGGCCGAGGGGTTGCTATAAAGCACCCGTAAAGATGACAGGAATTGAGAGCCAAAGTTCCACTTATGCAGTTTTCTAAAGAGATAGCCCTATGAGATATTATTGAATACCGCTCCTCCTATCCCAGGAGGTTTGAAGTACCAAGATCAAGTCTATGGCTTGTCGTATTTGATCTGAAGCCTGACGGCCTGCTCTACATGAATATAATTAGCTATATACTGGTTCAATCAAGTAGCATAAAATGTTACCAGTAATTTGAGGTCACCATTAATTAGTGAGATAGAAGAATAATAATTCAACATAAAAATACACTTTACGACCTTCCCTTTGACATATCAGAATATTAAATAGTATATCTATGCATATACTGTATGTTTTTATATACAATAGCAAAACAGTAAAACAAAAATCTAATTATAATATAGGATTTAGTGTTTTCTGATTCAATTACATGCAGTAAGAGATCAGTGAACATGAAAGCCACGTTCATTGATCTCACCCATTCTTTATACTGAAAAAAAGCTGACAAAAAAAAAGAGGTAGGCAACTTAATGGCTGGTAAAAATAACAAAACCCAGCAGCAACAAAGAGCAGCATTGGAGGGGCAGGAAAGGGGGTCATGAAAGCATAACCATTATTGAATTAAAACAGCCAAAGGCACAGTTTGGTTGTAGGCTCCTGGTTGCTTAGATTACCATGAGCTCACAGACTGAGCAAATTCAACCGATGTGAGGATTACTGAGCCAGCGTGCTGCAAGCAGTTCTGCTCCACTATGGCTCTTACATGGGTTTCAGTGAAAGGGTTAATGATTAACAGTAATTTACTGTGTATTTATGCAGAAGCCATAGTTCAAGCCGGGAGAGGGGAGGGGCAGCAATGTAGGCCAGTAATGCTCCAATGCATTGCACACTGCTACCCCTCTTACGCTAGACAGAAGAGCTTAAAGAAGGGAAGAGACGTTTGAAGACCTCATTGATATGTTGCTGCATTTTTAATGTGCACTCAAAGGGCAGGTTGTAGAACAGGCTGTGTTGTCCAACCGCACTGCAGTCTGCAGAGGTATCAGGGAGTACTGGGTTTTGCTATCTTGTCTGTCAGGGGATGCCTGGATCAAAAGACCAAATGACCAGAATTACATCTTTTAGGTAGTAAAAAAGTCCCCATATACATATTTCTACTGTGTATGTAGGTCAGGGCTGCTCAACCCATATGAGAAAAGGAAAAATAGAACAAAGCAATGTCCCAAAGAAGAGCTATAAGGAGTATCAGCCACGGTATGTCAAATTTATAAAGTAGCTTTATTGAAATTACGGGTTTAAAATATGGGCACTACAAGTGTTGAATAAACATAGCAAACACCCAGTCATTCTATCAGCAGTCTTTTGAATCCAGTACTCGCTGACAGGATGGACCATCCTGAAATTTAGGCTACGTACTCCTAGCTTAGCTCTATACAATTGACCTACCTTCTGAGGTACCGGTAATTCCTCTACACTATAACCACACAGGTCCGTTACTTGGACATGCAGCATGCGCAATTAGCGATTACTGATCACTCAGGATCAAGAGCAAGCACCTCCCCTTCTCTTTGCTAGCAGCCTCATTCCCCTCATAGCTGGTCCCTGCATGTGTGTGTATGAGTAGGGCCTTATGGCTGGCGCCATATTGTGACAACCTCATTTTTGTCTGTATGTGTTTTTACTATTGGGTATACTTGGGGGATGGCTCCATTGCTATGTTTATTCAATACTTGTAGTGGCCATATTTTACACCTGTAATTTAAATAAAGCTAGTCTCTAAATTTGGCATACCGTGGCTGATCCCACTTATAGCTCTTCTTTGGGACATTACTTTGTTCCATTTTTCCTTTTTTCACATTTTGACTTATTTGAGCTTTGGAGGTATACTGTCTCACCGATGAATTGCCAATTATCATTAATACATGTTGCTATTAGGCAACCCAGGAAAGTGGATTCCATGTTTGCTCGCAATCCATTTAAAGTGCTCAAACCATGGCCCGTGGGCCACATGTGCCCTTTGATGTGGTCATCAATCTCAAACTGAAAGCAGGAGTTTGGTGCACGTTCAGAAAGTGCACCATACCTGCAAGATATAGAAGTCTATGGCAAAAAAAAGCTAACCCACATGAAAGCCACAGGGTAAACCACAGTGCATCCGTGTAAAAGCAGCCTTATAGGGGGCTCCATACAATAAGGGCTTTTACATTTGCAGTTTGGGGGGGGGGGGGGTCAGTGGTTTTTACCACACACCCTCAATCACTGGTGGAGACTCTGCCCTATGCTCCAGGGGGCCCTTACAGCCTCCTTGTTACATTCTGTTTTACACTTTGACAAGAGGGGTGGCAGGAGCAGCATATGCAGGAACTGATCCTCTTCATTTTCCTCCTGCAACTTCTGAAAGCTGGTTTAGCAGGGCTGCTATGGCGACTCTGCCCTATGCTCTAGGAGGCTCGTGCAGCCTGCCTGTCACATTCTGTTTTTCACTTTGATGGGATGGGTGGCAGGAATGGCATGTACAAGAATTGATCCACTTGCAACTTCTGAAAGCTGGTTTAGCATCAGGGGTTGCAATGGTGACTCTACCCTATGCTCCGGGGGCTCGGGAAGCCTCCCCTTTTCATTCTGTTTTTCACTTTGACAAGAGGGGTGGCAGGTATGGCATATACAAGAACTGATCCTCTTCCTTTTCCCCCTGCAACTCCTGAAAGCTGGCTTCTCCTCTCCCTCCTGTCGGCATTTAGCAGTTACAGAAGGAAAATGTTCATAGTAATCCTATGGAGCCACTTCTGCATGCAGGGACTAGAGCTGTGTCTCCCTACACTGTGTGCATCAATAGAAACACACAGTGCCAAACCCCAGGATGCCAAGGCACTCCCTGACTCCTCTTTTCTTCTCCAAACCAATAAATGGGCTGGAGACTGCACTGTTCTCTGTTACATTTTTCCTCATGGAAGCAGCAGGAGCGCAGGAGCCAACAGCACTGAAAATTGTTAACTGCAAGTGCTGAGTTAAGCATTTTAACAAATAGTTTACTGGATAATGTTCATTTTATTGTGTCCAATTTCTGAAGCTTGATATTCTGAAGGTTTAATACTATGTTAAGGCATTCTCTAGAGCAAGCAGACTGAAAAAAAGTCAGAAATTGGATGAAGAATAAATAACTCTCTCCATCCTAAATGCAAAATGAATACAACATTCAATGATGTAACACTTTGTGGAGCACTTACTTTTATGTTTCTGGACAGATAATCACTGTTTCGTTGGTTGCAGATTTTAACATGTGGCTATAATGTTGATGTTTCTATTATAGACTTTCACTGTAAGAAAGCTTACATCTGTTCTTTTTTCAATAATTTATTTATGTAGATACATTTTAACTGCAGCATTTCATTTTTTATTCAATTGTATTCATATTTTATTTCATACTATGAAGTATTTATTCAAAGTATCTCTTTGTATTATCAGTGTGTAATAACAAGGTGCTAGCATGCAGCATGCCTTGAAAAACTTCACTTGCTGTATTTGTATAAGAAAATTTATAGATGATTGATGTTTTTCTGTCATGATGTTCAAATTTCATAGACAAATTGTTTTAATACTGTGAAGCTGAATACACACATAAATTCAGAATGCTGGGAGATGCACTGACCATACACAAATACCAATGTGTCAGTTATATAATTTTCATAGCTGTGTAAGATAAGTTAGCCTACTGAATTATGTAATATTCAATTCATCTATGTATATGATTGCACAAAGTCATGCAATTGGAGGCTGCTCTGTGCATGGTGGGTGCACAGGGACAATTATTACATTTTAACTCCATTATGAGAAGTGTTCATGTAGACAAGCCTACAAGCGGAAATTCCGATCGTGTGTATGCAATTCCGACATGCCAAAAATCACGCATGCTCAGATTCATCTACAAGACAGAAGCTGTTTGCTACTGGCTATTGAACTTCCTTTTTCTAGTCCCGTCGTACGTGTTGTAAGTCACCACGTTCTTAAAGATCAGAATTTGGTGTGACCGTGTGTAGGCAAGACAGCTTGAGCAGAATTCCGGTAAAACCATCAGAGCTTCTTCCGATGAGAATTCTGATTGTGCATAACTGTCATTATGATACTTAGATACTTAGACGCAGTCTGAAAAGCTAACATAGAACAAGTATAGTGATAAGTAAGGGCTCATTTACACTTGCTTTGGGTTTAACACACTTTAACGGGTAGTTTACACTGGCTGCAAAAAAAGGCTTCGGACACGCTTTGTTAAAGGACTCTGAATGCCAGTCAAAGCTCTTGTCACTAAATAAAATGGTTAGCTTACAGTCCTGTTTACACCTTGCTTTTGCTTGGTGCTTCATATAGGCTTTAGTGGGGCTTGGGTGAGGCTTTGGTGGGGCTTGGGTGGGGCTTTGGTAGGGCTTTGGTGAGGATTCAATATATATATATATATATATATATATATATATATATATATATATATATATATTTATGGTCAAAGCCCTATGGCCGATACGGATATGAACAAATAGACTTACCATAAGATTAACAACATGAAATGGACCTGAAGTGTGCCCTGGTCTGATGGTCGGTATACCAAAATAAGGGGGCATACCCTAGATTAGAAATTAATATTTTGTGAAGAGAAATTAATTTGAGAAATGCCCTGAAAAGGGGATGGGAGGGTGGGTGCCGCGCACCGGAAACCGACAAAGACCACAGGCGAGCGGGCTGGTTAAATACCCTCCGGGCTCCTCCCATAAATTCAGGCCACCATACTGGCCTTCCTACTTATGGTCGAAGCCCTATGGCCGATACGGATATGAACAAATAGACTTACCATAAGATTAACAACATGAAATGGACCTGAAGTGTTTCCTGGTCTGATGGTCGGTATACCAAAATAAGGGGGCAAAAACATTCAGGTAGGGGTGTAGTTTTATTAGTTTTAGCTTAATTAGTTGAGCAAGTTTGGTGAATGCTTGTGCCATTTCCACCCGAGGATTGGGGATGTACCGGGCGAGGTAGGCAGGGTTCCAACTGCTTAGTCTCTCAATGACGTGACTTGGGACCCATGCCAACATGCTGCCAAGGGTGCTCAAATACTAAAGAGTGACCACGGTATGGACCGGGGTCGAGGTGTAGGCTGCATAGAAGAACCCCATGTGTTTGGGAAACTGGCAGGTACACAAGTGTTAGCACGAAAAGGCAATAGGGGACTAGAGTTTACGCGTTCCGGTAGGAGTGACAGTAGGTAGTCGAGTATGGTTACTCGACACCAAGCACTGCTTGTTCTATAGAAATGGACGTCTATCCTGGAGCCAGATTGCTGGGTTTTTAGACACTGCAAGGTGGAGGATGAAATGGTGTTGGTATCGAGCCAAGTGACGACTATGCAGAACTTGGCCTGCGGGATTGCTGAAGGCCTGGAATGAACATACAATGGACATTAAACTGGTGCCGCCAAGATAACTGCAGCAGTCTGCGCAGGAAGGACACAACCGAGAGCGGTCCAGACCTAGCTTCATCAACAAGATGAACCTCGGCCCAGTTGTCAGTGGTGAAATCCACAGCTTGTCCTGTCCTGACATGACCCCAGAGTCGAGAGGCTGTCATGACCGGGTATAGCTTGAAGAGGGAGGAAGTCCAGGTAAACCCGGGGTTTAGGAGTATCCCTGATGCCATGGTTCTGTAAACCAGTGGTGGCCAAAAATTGCAGCGAAGCCTGTGGAGGCTGTGGCATCTGTCACTACCAGGGGTGACAGGGGCATCGTAGATGGTCTAAACATCGCTACACCAATCCATGCAGTAAGGAACCTTCCGACATTGATAGGTCTGCTATTGCCACGGCATCTAAATTAAGGATCTGAGAGGGGTCCTGTGTCCGTGAGAGGAAGACTAGGAGGCGTGACAAAGATCGACCCTGGGGAATGGCCCATATTGCAGATTTGAACATTCGTCAGGTGGTGTCTGTGTAGAACCTGGCTGCCAGTGCTACCAACAATAAATTGGCTAGGCCATGGAAAACCACAAAGGGCCAGGTAGATGGCCACTTGGATGACTAGACTGGGGAATATGCAAGGATTTTATATGTCCCTAAAGATGGCAGTTGTGATGGGCGAGCGTTGCCGTTGGCTATGGGCTGATGCCTCTGGATGCCTCATAGTGGGGATCTTACTGTATGGGCCGTAAAGACAGATGGCTCTCCGGGCCCTGTAAGGATAAGAAATGCTGAACGCTGGTTAGGTATAGCCTGAGCGTGTTACAGGAAGAAGCCAGTTGCGTGTGTCAACACGATCCTGGTGCAGGACGGAAGTTTAACTCAACTGTCCTAAGGGAGAGACAGACAGAAAACGGTGAGTGGCTTGTAAGAAAAGCCACAGGAGACAAGTGGCCAATTAAGTGCTGCTGAAAACGACGTGTAGCCAGTTTGTGTGCCACTGAGAATGTGCTTGCAAAAGAATGATTGCAAGAAGTTATGCTAAGTCGCGAGCCTTGGCATGATTGCAAAAGTTGTGTTTAAACGTGTGCTTGCGACAATTGCGCGGGAGTTTGTCACTGGAGAAGTGTTTGTAGTGACTGTGAGAAATTCGTATTACCGCATGTGCTTTGCGAAGACTGCAGGAGTTGTGCTTGAACGTGTGTTTGGATGCGTGCTTGCAACGATTGCAAGATGTTATGCCAAGATGCGTGCTTGCAACGATTGCAAGATGTTATGCTAAGATGCGTGCCTGCAACGATTGCAAGGAGTTACACCAGGATGCATGCTTGCCATGATTGCAAGATGTTATGCTAGGATGCGTGCCTGCAACGATTGCAAGGAGTTATGCCAGGATGCGTGCCTGCAACGATTGCAAGGAGTTACACCAGGATGCATGCTTGCCATGATTGCAAGATGTTATGCTAGGATGCGTGCCTGCAACGATTGCAAGGAGTTATGCCAGGATGCGTGCCTGCAACGATTGCAAGGAGTTATGCCAGGATGCGTGCCTGCAACGATTGCAAGGAGTTATGCCAGGATGCGTGCCTGCAACGATTGCAAGGAGTTATGCCAGGATGCGTGCCTGCAACGATTGCAAGGAGTTATGGTAGGATACATGGGTAGCCAGGTCGGAAAAGACAGAAGTCCATCCAGTCCAACCACAAATCAAATAAATAAAATATCGCACAACCCGACATACCCAATTCTACACCCACAGCTGATCCAGAGGAAGGCAAAAAACCCCAGCAGAGCATAGCCCAATTTGCTACAGCAGGGGAAAAAATTCCTTCCTGATCCCTCGAGAGGCAATCAGATTTTTCCCTGGATCAACTTTACCTATAAATATAAGTACCCCATTATATAATGTACATTTAGGAAAGTATCCAGGCTTTTCCTAAAGCAATCTATTGAGCTAGCCAGAACTGCCTGCTAGCAATGATTGCAATAAGTTTGTGCCTGCACATCTGCTTGCAACGATTGTAAGAGGTCTATGCTCGAATGCGTGCTTGCAATGATTGCAAGAGGTCTATGCTTGAATGTGTGCTTGCAACGATTGCAAGAAGTCTATGTTTGGATGCGTGCTTGCAATGATTGCAAGAAGTTTACGCTTGGATGCGTGTTTGCAATGACTGCAAGAAGTCTACGCTTGGATGCGTGTTTGCAACGATTGCAAGAAGTCTATGCTTGTATGCGTACTTGCAACGACTGCAAGACGTCCATGCTTGAATGCGTGCTTGCAACGATTGCAAGAAGTCTATGCTTAAATGCATGCTTGCAACGATTTGCAAGAAGTCTATGCTTGGATTCGTGCTTGCAACTATTGCAAGAAGTCTACGCTTGGATGCGTGTTTGCAACGATTGCAAGAAGTCTACGCTTGTATGCGTACTTGCAACGACTGCAAGACGTCCATGCTTGAATGCGTGCTTGCAACGATTGCAAGAAGTCTACACTTGAACGCGTGCTTGCAACGATTGCAAGAAGTCTATGTTTGGATGCGTGCTTGCAATGATTGCAAGAAGCCTACGCTTGGATGCGTGCTTGCAATGACTGCAAGAAGTTTACGCTTGGATGCGTGTTTGCAACGACTGCAAGAAGTCTACGCTTGTATGCGTACTTGCAACGACTGCAAGACATCCATGCTTGAATGCGTGCTTGCAATGATTGCAAGAAGTCTATGCTCAAATGCGTACTTGCAACGATTTGCAAGAAGTCTATGCTTGGATGTGTGCTTGCAACGATTGCAAGAAGGCTACGCTTGGATGCGTGCTTGCAATGATTGCAAGAAGTCTACACTTGAATGCGTACTTGCAATGATTGCAAGAAGTCTACGCTTGAATGCGTACTTGTAACGACTGCAAGACGTCCATGCTTGAATGCGTGCTTGCAACGATTGCCAGAAGTCTGTGCTTGGAAATGTGTTTGCAATGATTGCAGGCAGTGTATGCTTAGGTGCGTGCTAGCAGCGATTTGCAAGAAGTTGTTTTTTGGATGTGTATGGAATGAATCCGATATAAATCGGTCGTACAAATGAAAACAACTGAAGCCCGCCGGAACGAATCGGTGCATGTTGGATGCGACCGACTCGAATCGGGGCACGATATATGACGGTCAATTTAATGAAAAAACCTATTATGACAGAGGCATAAGCCGGTCGTGCCGCAACTGTGACTGATGGTGAACCGGACTCTGGAGCATGCACTGAAATGAGGCTAAAGCACTGGGGCTCACTGTAACGAATCGGTGCATGTATGCAACTGGATTCGAAACGGAGCGCAGTACGTGGCGGTGAAATTATTTTTATTGCCATGACAGAGGCACAAATCGATCATGCCACTGTTGCGACTGTCCGTTAATCGTGCATGCTCTGAAGCATGTACTGAAATGTGGCTGAAATACCTGGGGCGCGCCGAGACGAATTAGTGCACGATGCGACTGGATTCGTATCGGAGCGTGATACGTGACAGTGAAAATGATTTCCCATGACAGAGACATGAATCAGAGAACTGAAACCTGCAACCGATAATGAATCCTGACTCTGGAGCATGTACTGAAATGAGGTCGTAACCAACTGGGGCACATCGAAACGAATCGGTGCATCACGGATGCGACTAGATTCGATTCGGAGCGTGGTAAGTTACAGTGAAATGAGTGACAAAAGTTTGCCATGACAGAGGCCCGAATCGGTCATGCCGCGATTGCGACTGACAACGAACGGGACTCTGGAGCATGTACTGAAATGAGGCCGAAAAATACCTGGGGCACGCCGGAACGAATTGGTGCATCGTATATGCGACTGGATTCGTATCGGAACGTGATACGTGACAGTGAAATGATTTCCCATGACAGAGGCACGAATTGGTGCGCTGCAACCTGCGACTGACAACGAACGGGACTCTGGAGCATGTACTGAAATGAGGCCGAAAAATACCTGGGGCACGCCGGACGAATTGGTGCATCATAGATGCGACTGGATTCGTATCGGAACGAGATACGTGACAGTGAAATGATTTCCCATGACAGAGGCATGAGTCGGTGACTCAACAAATGGGACTCTGGAGCATGTACTGAAATGAGGCCGAAAAAGCAACTGGGGCACACCGGGACGAATCGGTGCATTGTGGATGCGACTGGATTTGAATCGGAGCGCGGTAGGTGAGAGTGAAATGATTTGAAATGATCCGAAATGGTTTGAAATGGTTCAAATGGTTCGGCCTTGACATGGCAGTGACCGGTGTCCATCAAATCCACGAGAAACATTGATTAGTCTGTGGAGCAAAAAACAGTGAGACACGCCTAAACGAAGCTGTGTCTTTGCATCGGCGTGAGGTACACAAACACCAAAGAAATGTTTAGTATGATAACATTACGAGTAGTAGACAGACGTCGCGGCTGTGTGTAGGGTTTTACGAATAACTCATAAGTTTGATATCGAGGTTTAGTGACGAGACATTTACAATGTATGAAATGACAAGTCAACCGAAAAAACCCTACCTGCGACAGCCGAATCGACGCGTTAGTATGTGAATTGCAAACGGGAACGAGGACCTCGAACAACTACGAAACGGTAACTCACGGACGCTAATGAGTTTCGAAGAGTCGGCCTAGTGATGTCGTGCCGCGCACCGGAAACCGACAAAGACCACAGGCGAGCGGGCTGGTTAAATACCCTCCGGGCTCCTCCCATAAATTCAGGCCACCATACTGGCCTTCCTATATATATATATATATATATATATATATATATTGAATCCTTACCAAAGCCCTACCAAAGCCCCACCCAAGCCCCACCAAAGCCTCACCTAAGCCCCACTAAAGCCTATATGAAGCACCAAGCAAAAGCAAGGTGTAAACAGGACTGTAAGCTAACCATTTTATTTAGTGACAAGAGCTTTGACTGGCATTCAGAGTCCTTTAACAAAGCGTGTCCGAAGCCTTTTTTTTTTGTGTGTGTATAATATGTCTCCATCTCTCAAAGTCTCCCTACCACCATATAAAACCATATACTAGGGTGAAACATATCAAAAGTAAACTCTGGATGATTTGCAGTCTTGTAGCTGAAATATTGATGCACACAGTGGTTGTTCATATATAAACAGAATTCGTGCAACTGATTCTGTCTACTGGAGATTCAAAATTGGTCTAAGCCATATTCATTGTGCTTGAATTTATCAGAATTGTTTTAGTTAGTTATACCAACTGAGCTCTCATTTCATTCTTATAGGCAACTGCTACGGTAGGGTTGGAAGCAGGAGACACATTTTTAGTTTTGGGTGAGTGGGTGTATTTTGTGAATGTTTGCCTAATGAGGACTATCCTTGAATGAAAAAAAAACATGAGTTGTGTTCTGGAGAAATTCTAATAGTAATATTAATCAAATATTCTGCATGATATCTCTTTATAAAATTTGTGAATTTAAATGAACCAGATTGAAGTGTAATGCAGTAAAACGCATTTCATGCTGTAGTGTACAATTATACCCTCCTTAGTAATAAAAGTCATGTTGTACTGTGTGCAATTCTGTGCTCATCTGGGTGAAACTAGATTGCAGCAATTCTGTTTTTCATTTGAGGTTACTAGAGTTGAACATTATAGTTTGCTGCTACAAATAACTGATATACACCACATTCAGTGACTTCTGGGGATAAGCAATAAATAGCATTTTGCTGCTCTGAAATTGTTTTCCTGGGCAATGGCATGTCCTTTTCCATTGTTTTATTCATTTTGTAGGCTCATCTGCAAATCATCAGTGTAGCATATAAACATGGAAGCCCAAGAGATTTTAAAGAGAGGCCTTTGCAGAGTGCCTACCAATCATATTTACTTTGGCTATGGATAAATCTAGGCTACTGATGGCCTCTCTGCAAAGATAACCAGGGGTTAATTTCCTTTGAAGGCAACATATTAAGCCCCGTACACACGAGCGGACTTTTCAACATCCAAAGTCCGTCAGACCGAGTCCGTCAGACTATCCGATCGTGTGTGGGCTGCAACGGACTTTAGCTTCGCAAAAGTCTGACGGACTTTAGAAATGAAGCATGCTTCAAATTTTCCCGACGGAACTCCGCCGGACCCGGTCCCCTTCGAAAAATCCGCTCGTGTGTATGCTACTCCGACGGACTAAAACCGACGCTAGGGCAGCTATTGGCTACTGGCTATGAACTTCCTTATTCGAGTCGGGTCGTACGTCATCACGTTCGAATCCGTCGGAGTTTAGTGTGATCGTGTGTGGCCAAGTCCGTTCGGCCAAAAAGTCTGTCAGAACTCCGGCGGAACTCCGGCGGAACTCCTTTGGAAGTCTGTCGGACATAAGTCCTCTCGTGTGTACGGGGCTTTAGGTGTGATTCAACAAAGTGTTTGTGACACATTTACAGTGTTATGATGATTTGAATTGAGGGTATTCAGTAAATCCTTACCAGCATGTTCCTGGCACTATGGCCCTAAAAAAAAAAGACAGATTTATATCTACATCACCTGTTTTAAAACTTTTCCTACACATGCAGCAAACTCAGCTTATTTCCAATTGTGTCACTTTTACAAAAGTGGAGCTACTAATGCACCAAATAAAAAAAAAAATCACTTCCATTTTGTAAATGAGACATACTCAAAACTGGTGTAGCTAATCATTGTAGCAGAAAGGCATATTTGCCGTCTCTACCCCTTCCCTGTCACTGTTTTTTAAGGATGCTGTCAGCCTCCTAGTAACCAGTGGCACCACAATGAGCTGAGACTAGTTCCCCATCAGGTCATCTCTCTCCTTGTAATTGACAGCAGGCATTGGACGGATTCTATAGCCAATAGCACACTGTATGTTGGCCTAGGAATCACCCACTGCCTGCTGTCTTTGAATCCCCATCAGGTTCCGCCTCCCAAGATACAAAACTTTCTGCTTCGGGGTGACAGCACAATGTGCCTCCACAGGTGGTACATTCCCCAGATGTATGTGTCCGTTGTAGACATGCCCTACATTTGTCATGTGAAGACACTTCAGAATTCTTAAAGCCTGGTTCACACTACTGTGTTTGCATGGGCATGGCAGCCTATGCATTTGAATGAGCTGCTGTGCCTTCATTTTAAGCAGGAAAAAGTGTCCAACACCATGTGTAAAATTCAGTGGTTCCAGCACCTGAAAATGTGCTGCATTTTTGAATATGTGTGGGTGCCATTAAGAATGTATGGCAACCCTGCATGTTTATGAAAAGCAGCATGTTTTTGGTGTTTTTTTAGTTTTGGATGGAATGGAGAGGGATTAGAACTCCCAAATTTTGAGCTGTCCCCAGAAAAGTAGTGAAATTATCCAATGGAGACACTAGTTCTGGTGGCCTGGGGGTCCCCAAGGAATATATTGTTTTTTCCCAAGGAAGTGAAGGGAAATCTCTGAAATCTCCAAAATGAGACACAGATACAAAACAAATCTGACAGGGGTATAACCCTCCCTTACTCTATCAAAAAAGAAAAGTTGTGTCTATAGTTCTACTTTAATAAGGGAAAAGAGCAACAAGCAAATGTATTCAGTAGAATGTCTGAAGGGTAAAGGTGTCTAAATTGCATATTTAAGCTAGAGTACAACCAGTGGATACCCTGTTTCTTGGTTATACTATATATTAAGTTCTAGTGCATAGGGTAATACAATAATGCTTAGTTTTCCTTCTTGACCTTTGAAATGATTAATATATTTATTTTTTAGAACACATGGAAACCTAGCTGTAAAATACATTAAGAATATTTTCCCTTTGATGCATTTTAAATGGATGCACAATGGAAACCCAGGCCTAGATTCCACCCTTTCAATACACATTCACAATTTATTGAAAGTGAAATGTCGTTACGGAACAACATGCCTGAAAATATATCACCTAGGAATTTTAATAAGGGTAAAATTATTTGCATAAATACTGATGTGCATATTCCTAGTTGATATTCTAGAAAATGCTATTCCTAGAAAATCATTCCACATTAACATTCAGCGCACATTGGATGGAATACCCAAAAGCTTGGAACTTAGCTTTTACATGCCATAAAGAGTCTGAATTGCTCTCAGCCTAACCCTTGGGATAACTGCACATCTGCAGGATAATTGTATATATAATTCAGATGGAAATGATTGAATGCAAATTATTATGTCTATTTCTTTAAAAAAAAGTCAGAAGGGGATGTGTATTTAGGTATGGTAGCTAACTCAAAGCTTCGTAGAAATACAATATTCACCATCTTCTGAGAACACTGGTGCTGGGTATTGCCTTACAGTTCTGCTTAGTGTCAGCAGCAGCCAGTCACAGTGCATTCTGTGCTGCTTTTATTTAGTGCTATAATGTGGATATCATCATAATTTATTACCTGGGTTTGGTTCCTAGGACATTCATCAAGGTTAATCTAAATCCCATTAAGGTCAATGGAAGCCAAATTATTAAAATCTGGTATTTTTCAAGGCATTTTCACCCTGGGGGTACATGTACCAATGCATTTTTTTTCTTTCAGGGAGCATTATTTTAATAATACTTTAAGTGAAGCATTAAAAATGCAAAACTTCCTTAAATAACATGGCCCGGGATGCCCTAAACCTGCCTGTTAAGTGGCAAGCAATTTATATTGCCGGCTTGTATTTCCTGGCTGACCTCCCTCTGTTTGTAAGTGGATTCCCTTCTACCACACTAGACTTTTAGCCACCTACATCCTAGGAACTGAGGACACAGGAGGGCCAATGGACCCCTCCACAAAGCATCTTGTCCCCATGTTGATGAGGACAAGGGTGTCTTCCCCCATCCCTGGCCTGGTGGATGTGGGAGTCTGTGGGAAAGTGGCTTAATCTGAAAGAGAAAAAGGAGAAAGTGCCAACTAAGTGCAGTAATAAAAACAGACTTTAATCCCAAACAGTTAAAATGCTCATGGGATAGGATAAACAGGATCACTCATCATAATAAGAGGTACCGCCGCGTGCCTCCGTTCTGCAGGATCCGCCAGTGTTCACCTAGCCACTGATGTATGGATGAAGGCCTGTAGAAACTCTGTGTGCATAGCCTGTCTGCAGCACCTATCCTTCCCCTCTGTGATGTTACATCCTGCCCACGTGTGCACTCCAAGCTGGTCGAGGAGACTTCCGGGTTATCATTTTAGTGTCCTAGGCTGACATACATCCACCAACAGCTGGGTGAACACAGTGGCGATGCCTCTTTTTATGATGATTGATCCTGTTTCTCCCATCCTGTGAGTGTTTTTAACCATTTGAGATTAAAGTCTGCTTTTAATATTGCAATTTGTGAGCGCTTTCCCCTTTTCCTCTTCTTCTTTTCATACAAATAGAACAAAAAAAGACAGGAACATTTGAAAACAGAAAACTATATTTTCTATTTTCTGTTATAAAACATATCCAATAAAAAAAAGTCGAATTTCTTTATACAAATAAGAAAAAAAAATGGTGCGTTTATTCAGTAATGTGACATGAATTAATGTACTTAAAGAATGAACATGATAAGTATCCAAAAAATAAATACATGTGAATAAAAGTCCAACTAAAGCCCAATGGTAGGAGTCAGTTCATATAAAGATAAAAAATCTCATAGGGGTAACTTGATAGAAGAAAAAACAGACAGCACATCAATCCAAACATCGACTGTTATATTTATGAATTGGCCGCTCACCTCCACAAATGACCCAAAGGTCAAACAGGGCTCATCAGATAGTCAGATAAGATATCCTGCTGTAAAGACATCCAGGTCCCAATCGAAGATGAAGAACTACGTCCAGATCTTGGTATCAACACTTATTGGGAAATTTCATATGTAGAGGAAACAGCTTGCTCCAAGAAATGGCACTTCTTGTATAAATGTCCCACAAAGGAAACAAAGAACAGCCATAGTGCAATATTGCCAAGAAAAAAGGAAATGTATTAAGTAAAAGAAGCTTCTTACATCAAATAAAAATAAAAAGTGCAGTAAGAAACAATGGGAGTAGTGACACACTTGCCTCCTCACCGCACTTCTGTAAAACGCCAACAGAAATGACATCACAAGGCACCACCAGACGCGTTGCATCACTGGTCACGTGACTTCCTCATAGATAGGAGCCAAGTGACAAGCGCCGGGTATTTATATCCCCTCCAACCAATGGGTAAGCCTAATTAACAGGTGAGTCATCAGTTCATCTGTGTCCAATATAATTAATTGGCCAATAAGAAAAAATATCCATCATGGCCAGAGAAAACTGCCTAGCAACTGAAAGATGACAGGTTGCACAAAATACAATAAAATAAAATCTCATGGCCAGAGAAAACTGCCTAGCAACCGAAAGCTAATAGGTTGCACACAATACAATAAAATGAAATAAATTAAATACAACACTAAAAGGTGGACAAACATGAAACATTTTAGACATTCAGTATGCAAATTGATACAGAAGTATTATGGCAAAGTGGGAAAAAGAAAGTGTGTACAAAGACCCTCCGCATGGACTCCTATTATACAAGAGGTTTATTGATGACATCACAGTAGTCTAGACAGGCGATGAAGAGAGTCTTAAAGGGTTCTTCCAACAGCTAAATGTTAATACGAACAATATACGGCTGTTATTGGATTATAGTAACACATCAATACATTTCTTGATCTAACTATAGAATTTAAAGACCAAAATTTCATAATGAAAACCTTTTTCAAGCAGGTTGATCGGAATAGCTACATTTCAACAGATAGTTGCCACCATGATCCATGACTCATCAATATACCAAAAGGTTAGCTGATCAGATTACACAGAAATTGTACGAATGAACACGATTTCAACGAACAGGCAAGATTTATTGGTAACAGATTTGTTCAAAGAGGATACAATGAAGATTTCATTAACCATAAAATAGAAGGAGTCATCAGAATGGAGAGAACATCTCTAACGATAGACAATAATTGAAGGAACAACCTATGATCTCCCTATTATTCTGATAATGTACAACATAAGCAAATAGAAAAAATATTTAACCACTTCAATACCAGACACTTAAACACCTTCCTGCCCAGACCAATTTTGAGCTTTCAGCGCTGTCGCACTTTGAATGACAATTGCGCGGGCATACAACACTGTACCCAAATGAAATTTTTATCATTTTTTTCCCACAAATAGAGCTTTCTTTTGGTGGTATTTGATCACCTCTGGGGTTTTTATTTTTTGCTAAACAAATAAAAAAATACCGAAAATTTTGAAAAAAAAATGTTTTTTTTTGTTTCAGTTTCAAAACTTTGCAAATAAGTAAGTTTTCTCCTTCACTGATGGGCACTGATGGGGTTACACTGATGGGCAATGATAAGGCGGCACTGATGGGCACTGATGAGGTGGCACCAATGAAGTGGCACTGATGAGGTGGCATTGATGGACAACCGAAATGTGGCACTGATAGGCGGCACTGATGGGTGGCACTGATGGGCGACACGGATGGGCACTGATAGGTGGCACAAATTGGCACTGATAGCTGGCACGGATTGGCATGGATGGGCATGGATAGGTGGCACAGGTAGGCATGGGTTAGTCGGCACAGTTGGGCATGGGTTAGTCGGCACAGGTGGGCATGGGTAGGCAGCACAGGTGGGCATGGGTAGGCGGCACAGGTGGGCATGGGTAGGCACTGATAGGCGGCACAGATGGGAACTAATAGGCAACATTGTATTATAATATATTGTACTAATGGATGCCAATCAGTGCCAATCAATAATGCATGCCAATCAGTGATGCCCATTGTGGGCACTGATTGGCATCCATTATGGGCACTGATTGGCATCCATTGTGGCACTGACTGGAATCCCTGGTGGTCTAGGGTGGCATACCTTGTCCTTGGCATCCCTGGTGGTCTGGTGGCGTCCCTGGTGGTCCAGTGTGGGCATCCTCGGGGGGGCTGTGCTGATAATCGATCAGCACCGACCCCCCCTGTCAGAGGAGCAGCCGATCGGCTCTCCTCTACTCGCGTCTGACAGACGCGAGTGAGGAAAAGCCGATCACCGGCTTTTCCTATTTACACTGTGATCAGCCGTGATTGGACACGGCTGATCACGTGGTAAAGAGTCTCCGTCGGAGACTCTTTACCGAGATCGTAGTTGCCGGGTGTCCGACTGACACCCCGCAACAACGATCGCCGCGATGCGCGCCCCCGGGGGCGTGCAGCGGCTCATAATCCTGATCACGTCATATGACGTCCGGTCAGGATTATGCAACCACTTTGCCACCGTCTATTTGCTATAGGGCGGGCGGCAAGTGGTTAAGAAACATTGGTCCATTCTAGGAGCCAAGTCCCAGTTGTGTACCGTCTACCCGTAGTTTCGAAATTTACATATAGGCGAGCACCTACCTTACAGGATATGATTGTGAAGAATATCCCTGATCCTCCTAGTCAAGCAACTAGCTTCACCTTCTTTCAGGGAAAAGGTTTTTTTCCATGCAGGATATGTTATGCATGCAAGAATACTAAGCGGAATAGCCAAAAAGGCTATACATTCAAATCCACTGTTACCAATAAGAAATATCAGATCAAAGATTTTATTTCTTGTAGGACAGAGGGGGTGGTGTATGTCCTCCAATATCTGTGTTTGAAACAATATATGGTAGGACTAAACGCCCGATGTGGAAAAGGATTAGAGAGTACATTCAAAAAATTTGCAAGGGGTTTACTAAGCATAGTGTCCTTAGACATTTTTGCCAATTCCACTCGCAGGACCCTTCAGTATTGAAATGTTGGGCAATTGAAAGATATAAACCCCACCGGAGAGGGAGTAATAGAGTTAACACACTGAGAAAATGTGAATCGAAATGGATTTTTGAAACTAAATCTTTTCATCCTCAAAGGTTAAACATTGATTTTGACCTTAATTGTTTCATTTCTGATTTCTAGATATTAATTTTTTCATTTTCATTTCCATTTCTATTTACTCATCTATCAAGTTTAGTTTTATGCAATGGAACCACTGTTTGATGTATGTATGAGCATTCCAGGTCATTTTTATATGTTTTCATATATTAAGTATCCTTTCAGTGGTGATATTGTTCTTGTCCACTAGATGTCATCCTCTCATACTTACTTAGTATGTTTATAGTTGTTTATATAAACTACATGTGGCAGCACTATCATTTTTTTTCCCCACTAGATGTCACCATTATCATCTCCTCTCTCTCTCGTTCCTATTGTGTATATTTTATATATTTTTTATTTAGTTTTTTCTCTTCAATATTCCTTTTTGGAAAATCTTGTACGAAAAATACAAAAATTTTCCACGTTTGTCTGCCTTTTAGTGTTGTATTTAATTTATTTAATTTTATTGTATTGTGTACAACCTATTACCTTTCGGTTGCTAGACAGTTTTCTCTGGCCATGATGGATGTTTTTTCTTATTGGCCAATTAATTATATTGGGCACAGATAAACTGATCACTCACCTGTTACTAGGGCTTACCCATAGGTTGGAGGGGATATAAATACTGGACTCTTGTCACTTGGCTGCTATACCGGAGGAAGTCACGTGACCAGTGACACAACGCATCAGGTGGTGCCTTGTGATGTCATTTCCGGTGGCATTTTACGAGGCGAGGTTGTCACTACTCCCATTATTTCGAACTGCAATTTTTATTTTTACTTGATGTAAGCAGCTTCTTTTACTTAATCAATTTACTTTTTATTTGGCAATATTACACTATGGCTGTTCTTTGATTCCTTTGAGCACCATTTATACAAGAAGTGTAATTTCTTGGAGCAAGCTGTTTCATCTACATATAGAGTTTCCCAAGATCTGTTGATACTAAAATCTGGATGTAGTTTGTCTTTGCATGGGACCTAGATGTCTTTACAGATCCATCAGCAGGATTTCTCATCTGATTATTTGATGAGCCTTGTTTGACCTTTGGGTAATTTTTGGAGGTGAGCGGCCAATTCATAAATATAACACTGCTATATTAGATTGCTGTGCTGTCTGTTATTTCTTCTATCAAGTTTACCCCTATGATATTTTAATCTTTATATGAACTGACTCCTGCCATTGGGCTTTAGTTGGACTTTTATTCACATTTATTTATTTTTTGCATACTTATTATATTCATTCTTTAAGTGTATTAATTCATGTCACATAACTGATTAAGCGCACTACTCTTATTTCTTCTTTTTACATGATTACACAGTGTTTTTTGGGTACACTACCAAGTGGTTGCAGATAATTCACAGTCACTATACATGTATTATATATATTTTTTTCTTTTCTGAGTTTATTTTGACTTTATTCACTGTAGGTTGATGGTTTATATTTTCTTTAAAATTATACATAGTAGCACACCAGTTTATTCCTTTACATCTATTTTTTTTTATACTTTTTGGCCAAAATGTATTCTACTCCATGTCTTTGATAAACAAAATCTTTGGTAAAAGTATTTATTGATAGGTTTGTTGAAAAGTTAAAGGGTATATATACTGATGGCCATTCTAATTTGTTGAGGCCCTTAAAATGCCAAGGTAGAAAACAAATACCCCCCAAATTACCCCTTTTTGAAAACTAGACAGTATAAGGTATTTAGAAAGAGGCATGGTGAGTTTTTTTTTAAATTGTAATTTTTTTGTCACAATTTTTTGAAAATTAAGAAAATAAATATAATTCGTTTTTTTTACATTTTTTGTTTGTTACATACTGTCACCAGCGGAGTACAGCATCATCATAAGACTGGTGTTCGACTCGAACATAAAGCCCATCCCTACCTGTCACAGTCCATCAGAGTACCCGGGTACCTGTCGCAGTCCATATGAGTACCTGAGTACCTGTCACAGTCCATCGGAGTACCTGAGTACCTGTCACAGTCCATCTGAGTACCCAAGTACCTGTCACATTCCATCTGAGTACCTGAGTACCTGTCACAGTCTATATGAGTACCTGAGTACCTGTCACAGTCCATATAAGTACTCGAGTACCTGTCACAGTTCATCTGAGTACCCAAGTACCTGTCACAGTCCCTAGGAGTACCTGTCGCAGTCCATATGAGTACTCGAGTACCTAAGTACCTGTCACAGTCCATATGAGTACCTGAGTGCCTGTCACCGCCCTTCAGAGTATCTGAATACCAGTCACTAGGCCATCAGAGTACCTGAGTACCTGTCACCAGGCCATCAGAGTACCCGAGTACCTGACACCAGGCCATCAGAGTACCCAAGTACCTGTCACCAGCCCATCAGAGTACCCGAATACCTGTCACCAGCCCATCAGAGTACCCGAACACCTATTTGCAGCCCATGCCTCATAGAAAATACGTTGCGGTGTTTGCTTTCCAAAATGGGGTAATTTTGTGGGTAATTCCACTATCCTGGTGCTCAAGGACCTTCAAAAGTGTGAAAGGTAGGAATGAAATGAGATGTGTAATTTATGCTCTTAGAACGCCTGAAGGTACTACTTCAATGTTGGTCCTCTGTATGTGGCCAGGCTGTGTAAAAGTCTCACACATGTGGTATTGCCATACTCTGGAAGAGTAATAGAATGTATTTTGGGTATAATTTTTGCTATATACATGCTGTGTGTTAGAAATATCTTATAAATGGACAACTTTGTGTAAAAAAAAAAAAGCGTTTTCTTTTTTTTCCCACATTTTTCAAAAACTTCTGGAAGAAAATGAACCATTCAAAAGACTCATTATGCCTCATAGATTATACTTTCGGGTGTTTGCTTTCCAAAATGGGGTAATTTTGTGGGCAATTCCATTGTCCTGGTTCTCCAGGGCCTTCAAAAATGTAATAGGTGGTTGAGAAATTAGATATGTAATTTATGCTTGTAGAACGCCTGAAGGTCCTACTTCAATGTTGGTCCAGGCTGTGTTGGTCCAGGCTGTGTAAAAGTCTCACACATGTGGTATTGCCATACTCGGGAAGAGTAGCAGAATGTATTTTGGGGTGTAATGCATATGCTGTGTGTGAGAAATAACTTGATAATATGACAATTTTGTAAAATGACAACTTAAAAAAACTCACCATGCTACTTATTTAATACCTTGGAATGTCTACTTTCTAAAAAGGGGTAATTTTGGGGGGTATTTGTACTTTCCTGACTTGTTAGTGTCTCAAGAAATGAGATAGACCTGATCAGATGTGATCAATTTTCAGAGATTGGCACCATAGTTTGTAGACTCTATAACTTTCACAAAGACCAAATAATATACACTAATTTGGGTTATTTTTTACCAAAGATATGTAGCAGTATAAATTTTGATCAAAATTTATGAAGAAAAATTACTAATTAGCAAAATGTTATGACAGAAACAAAGAAAGGGACATTTTTTTCCACAAAATTTAATTTTTTTTAATTTATAGCACAAAAAAAAAAAAAAACACTAGTGATTAAATACCACCAAAATAAAGCTCTATTTGTGTGAAAAAAGGACGCCAGTTTCATATGGGTACAGTGTTGCATGACTGAGTAATTGTCATTCAAACTGTGAGAGTGCTGAAAGCTGGAAATTGGTCTAGGCAGGAAGGGGGTGTAAGTGCACTGTATTGAGATGGTTAAAAAAAGTTCTCCTTTATATCTCAATAATGTCAGTAAAATTGTAATGCAATTAATGATTATTGACACACTGATAAAGTAAATACTGATTTGTTTTAATTAAATTTTCTTTATAATAGGGTTGTAAATGTACTTTTGGGGCCATCAAGCAGTTTCCAAAGCATGCTGCATTATTTCTCACCTAGTATTTATGTAAACGATTAATTTATTACAGTTTTTCTGTGCTGTGACATCGGAGAGTAGAAATAAAAAAAGGCAAAATATTGCTTTGAAACTCAGCCTAGGGCACTAAATCTGGATCTGATCCTAGAGCACATAATCCATTTACACTTCCTGAAGCAGCATATTAACAGCAAGATAGCAACTTTGTGCTTTAATTGACCCACAGACGCCTGTTCTTCAAAGTATTGCCATCTGTTTCCTTTTCTAATTTGCCATTTTGTCTATCACTTCTTTCTCTGTTTGTTTCCTGTGGTTTGCCCGGGATGTAGTTATGATAGCTGTATGTCATCTATCTATTTTGTTTACTTCATTTTGCTAGTTGGCAAACATTACCTTCCCCTAACAATATAAAATAAAATCAATTAACAATCATCAATCAATCTTCACTGGGACAGAATCAAACAAAGTAAAATATTCTACATAAAAATCTGTGCCAAGGAAATAATGTGGCTACGTTTGTGCAACTAAAGGCTGCAATTTTATCTTACCTTCTACATACCTTCCAATTTTTTGAGATGGGAATGAGGGACACCTATTAACAAAAGTATGCAGGCACAGGACACCCACCCTGCCACACACCCTTAAAAGGAGATTTATACAAAAAATATTATTAGTTAAAACCACAAGTGCTTTTTTTAACACTTCTATTCCTTTATATTGGCTTTTGAAAGGTACACATGAAACAATTTAGAAACTGGTGACAGGTTTAGCACTGGGAAACACATTTTGATAGATAAATAGTGCACTTTATATACAGGTATATCCATCAGACCAAAATGAGGGATACATGAGGAGGAATGAGGGACAGAGGGACATTGTTCCAAATCAGGGACAGTCCGTCCAAATCAGGGACAGTTGGGAGCTATGCCTCTATATAACTTTATATTTGTATATGTGTAATATTTATTTACTCCCACCAACCTGCCTTCAAACCTGGGAAACTCAGGAGTCACCTGACATTTTGGGGAGGCCTCACAAAAACATAACTAGATCTCTAGCAGTGTCCCAAACCCCTGTTATTCACCCAAAAAACATCTCCTAAGCTTACAGCTGAATACGACTGTCCTATGAGATTGCCTGAAGTCCAAATCTCACAAGAATTATTTGTGATCCTTGAGCCTTAACCACTTAAAGCGGGAGTAAACCCATCGATTTAATAGTTTAAAAAAAACAGTTGCATTCCCGGCATGCTGGAAATGCTAACTGTCACATTGGTTGAACTGTCAACCAAACTGTCAAACCATCCAATGGTTGGTGTCATAACTGATCACATGTGCAGCATCATGGCAGTTGAAGCTTAAACAGTTGCCAAGATGGCAGCTTCCATGGCTGGAAACGATTGCAGGGTTTACTTCCACTTTAACCACTTGCTTACTGGGCACTTAAACCCCCCTCAGTCCCAGACCAATTTTCAGCTTTCAGCGCTGATGCACTTTGAATGACAATTGCGCGGGCATACAACACTGTACCCAAATGAAATTTTTATCATTTTTTTCCCACAAATAGAGCTTTCTTTTGGTGGTATTTAGTTACAGCTCGGAGTTTTATTTTTTGCTAAACAAACAAAAAAAGATGCAAAAAAAAAAAAAAAAAAAATCATGTTTTAATAGTTTGTTATAAAATTTTGCAAACGGGTCATTTTTCTCCTTCATTGAAGTGCGCTGATTAGGCGGCACTGATAGGCTGCATTGGTGGGCACTGATGGGCTGCATTGGTGGGCACTGATGGGCTGCACCGGTGGGCACTGATGGGCTGCGCCGGTGGGCACTGATAGGCATAGTTAAGGCGGCACTAATAGGCACAGATAAGGCGGCACCGATGGGCACAGATAAGGCGGCACTGATGGGCAAAGATGGGCACAGATAAGATGGCACGGATGGGTGGCACAGATAAGTGGCACGGATGGGTGGCACGGATGGGCACTGATAGGTACCACAGATAGATGGGACTGATGGGCACTGATAGGTGGCACTGATAGGTGGCTCTGATAGGTGGCACTGCTGGGCACTGATGGGCGGCACTGCTGGGCACAGATGGGCGGCACTGCTGGGCACTGATGGGCGGCACTGGGGTGCAGCACCTTTGAGGCAGATTGGGTGGCACTGTGGGTGGCACTGTGGGGTGGCACTGTGGGTGGCACTGTGGGTGGCACTGTGGGTGGCACTGTGGGTGGCACTGTGGGCACTGTGGGCACTGAGGGGGGGCACTGACGGGGGGCACTTACTTTTGCTTTTATTTTATTTCAGGATGGCACTGCGGGAGGCAGGTGGGCACAGGCAGGTGGCAGGTGGTCCCTTTTTTCATGGCCGTGATCGGGACCGATGTCCCGATCACGGCCGCCGGCGATCGGCTTTTTTTTTCTCTCCTCGCGCTGTCAGCGCGAGGAGGAATAATAGCCGATTACCGGCTCCGTTCTATCACATGATCAGCTGTCATTGGCTGACAGCTGATCACGTGATAAGGGGTCGGGATCGACCCCTTACACGGATCGGTGATCAGGCGAGTCTCACGGACTCGCCGATCACAGAGCGCGCCGCGCGCGCCCCTCAGGGGGCGCGCAGGCCGCTCGTAACCAGGACTACGTCAATAGACGTAGTCCCGGAAATGTAGGTCCGCGCTAATGCCGTCATTTGGCAATAGCGCGGATCTGTAGTGGTTAAGGACTAGTCTCCTTTTGAGATTTTGGTGTTTACATGTTTAAAACATTTTTTTTTGTTAGAAAATGACTTAGAACCCCCAAACATTATATATTGTTTTTTTTTTCTAACCCTAGAGAATAAAATGGCGGTCATTGCAATACTTTTTTTCACACCGTATTTGTGCAGCAATCTTACAAGCGCACATTTTTGGAAAAAATGCACTTTTTTGAATAAAAAAAAATAAGAAAAGAGTAAAGTTAGTCCCATTTTTTTTTATATTGTGAAAGATAATATTATGCCGAGTAAAGTGATACCCAACATGTCACGCTTCAAAATTGTGCCCGCTCGTGGAATGGCATCAAACTTTTACCCTCAAAAATTTCCATACGCGATGTTTAAAAAATTCTACAGGTTTCATGTTTTATGTTACAAACGAGTTCTAGGGCTAGAATTATTGCTTTCACTCTACTGATCGCGACGATACCTCAAATGTGTGGTTTGACCACCGTTTTAATATGCGAGCGCTACTCACGTATGCGTTCTCTTCTGCGCGCGAGCTCACGGGACGGGTCACTTTAAAAAAAAAAAAAATTCTTATTTATTTTACTTGATTTTATTTATTTTTTCACCGTTTTTTTTTTTTTTTTTTTTTTATTGGGTCACTTTTATTCCTATTACAAGGAATGTAAACATCCCTTGTAATAGAAAAAAGAATGACAGGTCCTCTTAAATATGAGATCTGGGGTCAAACATTCCTCAGATCTCATATGTGGACTTAAATGCAAAAAAAGCATACGTTTTGCAGAGGTGACATTGCATGTCTCTTCTGCAATAAAAAGCCTTTCGTTCACAATTCTTTACTTTTTTTACATTTTTAAAAAAAATGTTTTAACCTTGGGTAGGGCCCTGGTAGGGCTACAGCCAGGAGGGTGAGCAGAGAAAGATAAAGGCAGACTTTGATACTGGGTGGGATGTCAGATCAGCGGAGGATGAATCAGCTAAATTATATAGATTATGGCTGTGTGTGTTATAGCTGATTTATTTAGTATAACTTATGGTTGGGCAGTTCAGATTTGAATAAACATAATACAAAAAACAGTATGTGTTTTCATATATAGTTCATTATCATTTTTTTAACAAACTTTCAGCTTAAAGTGGAACTCCACCAAAAAGGGGTAGCTCTGCTGGTTCGCACCCTCCCCCACACCAGTGCCACATTTGCCACTTTTTATTGGGGAGGGGAGAGCGAGTACCTGGTTTTGACAGGTACCCACTTTCACTTCCAGGTAAGATTGCCAACTTGCGATTCACGACATTTCCGGGCCCTCCTCCTTCCCCCCGCTGCCTTCTGGGACACATACAGGTCCCAGAAGATGGCAGGACCATTCAAAAAGTGCAGCGTGACTCACGCATGCACAGTAGGAAGCAGACCAGAAGGCTTCACTGCTGGTTTCCCTTACTTACAATGCCTTACTTACAATGATTGACGAATCAGCTCAGGGTGCCGACAATGCGGGATCTCTGGACAGGTAAGTGTCCTTATATTAAAAGTCAGCAGCTACAGTATTTGTAGCTGCTGACTTTTCTTTCTTTTTTTTTAAGACTGGAGCTCCTCTTTTATCTGCATGCACACTACACCGTACCTCTTGCATCCTAGAAGTGATTCTTGCCATATGTTCTTATTTAGTATCTTAATACAGTATGCCGAACAACATTCTATGGCTGCTCAACATCCCTTTTACATACATCCTCATTTTTACCCAACTTGTTTCCACGCAGCACACTTGTAAGAACCAAAGGACTTAGGCAGAGGCAGCAGAGCACAAACTTTGACATATGAGAAAAGCTTTCTTTTCAGAATTGGAAGAATACTCTGAAGTCTTGGATATTTTTGTTAACCGCTTGAGTCCCCTGACCTTTTTCTCCCCAAATCCTCTTAAGTCCCAAAATGTTTAGTTTTAGCAAAGTTTCCATTCTGTACATTGTAGCAAATATGGATACATATATTTGTATTTCCTTGCTTTTTATGGGGATAAATAGTAACAAATTAGAAAGAAATGCATTTTTATAAAAGTCTGCTGATTATAATATCACATTAGTGTAACTTTTATGTAACATAGCTGGATGATAAAGCTCAAATTAATAGTATGCGTTTTACTAAAAGAGCACTTTATTCCTCTTTCAATGCACAGGAAAAAAAATGGTTCATATAATTTGTTTTTTAATATACAGTATATACATACAGTATATACACTATATTACCAAACGTATTGGGACACCTGCCTTCACACACAGATTAACTTTAATGGCATCCCAGTCTTAGTCCGTAGGGTTCACTATTGAGTTGGACCACCCTTTCAAACTATAATGGCTTCAACTCTTCTGCTAAGGCTGTACACAAGGTTTAGAGGTTTAGGAGTGTGTCTATGGGAATGTTTGACCATTCTTCAAAAAGTGCATTTGTAATGTCAGGTACTGATATGGATGAGAAGGCCTGGCTCGCAGAGTTAGCTTGAATTCATCACATTCTATTGGGTTGAGGTTAGGACTCTGTACAGGCCAGTCAAGTTCCTTCACCCCAAATCCATGTTTTTATGGACCTTGCTTTGTGCACTGGTCCAAATCATTTAATGGAGGGGGATTATGGTGTGAGGCTGTTTTTCAGGGGTTGGACTTGGCCCCTTAGTTCCAGTGAAGGGAATTCTTAAGGCATCAGCATATCAAGACATTTTGGACAATATCATGTTACCAACTTTGTAAGGACAGCCAACATGACTGTGCACCAGTGCACAAAGCAAGGTCCATAAGGATAAAACACCTTTGGGATGAATTCGAGCGGAGACTGCGAGCCAGGCCTTCAGGTCCACATCAGTGCCTGACCTTATAAATGCGCTTCTGGAAGAATGGACAAACATTCCGATAGACACACTCCTAAACGTTATGGACAGCCTTCCCAGTAGAGTTTAAGTTGTTATAGCTGCAAATGGTGGGCCAACTTAATATTGAACCCGACGGACTAAGACTGGGATGCCATTTAAGTTAATATGCTTGTAAAGGCATGTGTCCCAGTACTTTTGGTAATATAGTATAGTGTAAATATTTTATTATATCTTTTCATGTGAAAATACTGAAGAAATTACACTTTGCTATAATGCAAATTAGTGAGCGTACAGCTTGTAAAGCAGTGTAAATTTGCTGTCCCCTCAAAATAACTCAACACACAGCCATTCATGTCTAAACCATTGGCAACAAAAGTGAGTACACCCCTAACTGAAAATGTCCAAATTGGGCCCAAAGTGTCAATATTTTGTGTGGCCACCATTATTTTCAAGCACTGTCTTAACCCTCGTGGGCATAGAGTTCACCAGAGTTCCCAGGTTGCCACTGGCGTCCTCTTCCACTCCTCCATGTCCACATCACAAAGCTGGTGGATGTTAGAGACCTTGCGCTCTTCCACCTTCTGTTTGAAGATGCCCTCAGATGCTCAATAGGGTTTAGGTCTGAAGACATGCTTGGCCAGTCATCACCTTTACCCTCACCTTCTTTAGCAAGGCAGTGGTCATCTTGTAGCTGTGTTTGGGGTCGTTATCATGTTGGGATACTGCCCTGCGGCCCAGTTTCTGAAGGAAGGGTATCATGCTCTGCTTCAGTATGTCACAGTACATGTTGGCATTCATGGTCCCCTCAATTAACTGTAGCTCCCCAGTTCCAGCAGCACTCAAGCAGCCCCAGACCATCACACTCCAACAACCATGCTTGACTGCAGGCAAGACAAACTTGTCTTTGTACTCCTCATCTGACTGCCGCCGACACACGATTGACACCGTCTGAACCAAATAAGTTTATCTTGGTCTCATCAGACCACAGGACATGGTTTCAGTAATCCATGTCCTTAGTCTGCTTGTCTTCAGCAAACTGTTTGCAGGCTTTCTTGTGCATCGTCTTTAGAAGATGCTTCCTTCTGGAACAACAGCCATGCAGACCAATTTGATGCAGTGTGCGGCGTATGTTCTGAGCACTGACAGGTTGACCCCACACCCTTTCTTCCTCTGCAGCAATTCTGGTAGCACTCATATGTCTATTTACCAAAGACAACCTCTGGATATGATGCTGAGCACATGCACTCAACTTCTTTGGTCGACCATGGCGAAGCCTGTTCTGAGTGGAACCTGTCCTGATGAACCAATGTATGGTCTTGGCCACGGTGCTGCAGCTCAGTTTCAGGGTCTTGACAATCTTCTTATAGCCTAGGCCATCTTTATGTAGAGCAACAATTCTTTTTTTCAGATCCTCAGAGAGTTCTTTGCTATGAGGTTCCATGTTGAACTTCCAGTGACAAGTATGAGAGAATGAGAGCGGTAACATCAAATTTAACACACCTGGTCCACATTCACACCTGAGACCTTGTAACACTAACGAGTCACATGACACATGGGAGGGAAAATGGCTAATTGAGCCCAATTTGGAGATTTTCACTTAGGGGTGTAATCCCTTTTGTTGCCAGCGGTTTAGACATGAATGACTGTGTGTTGAGTTATTTGGAGGGGACAGCAAATTTATACTGTTATACAAGCTGTACACTTACTACTTTACATTGTAGCAAAGTGTAATTTCTTCACTGTTGCCACATGAAAAGATATTATAAAATATTTACAAAAATGTGGGGGGTGTACTCACTTTTGTGAGATACTATATATATATATATATATATATATATATATATATATATATATATATATATATATATATATATATATATATATGTATATATATGTATATACACACACACACATAATGTTAGAGAGATTTGAAGCTCAGCAAGTGATTGTTTCAGTTAATGGGCTTGGTGAAGGAACCTGGCTGTTACTGATACTAGAATCTGCCAGGACCTACAGGCGCTAGAGTCCATGTACAATTTTGAAATGGAGCTGTAACAAACAGGGACTCATTTACATTAAAAGCACACCCTTTACTCAAATTAGCCCATCCTCCTAATTGAAATTGACCACACCCCTTTTGATGTGCAGATAAACTTCACTCCAGGTTGCCACTTGACAGCTCTACAGATGTATACTTACCTGTATTCCCCAGCCATAGCCTGCTGTAATGTTAACTTTTTTGTATGTTGCTTTCCAGTTTTGTAAACATTCAGTAGCTGAAACCTCATCTCCAACCGTTCCTTCTGGCTATTGATTTATGCAGGGAACAGGAATATATGATCATCACACAGTGGCGGCCTGTCAATAGGGTGCGCATGGGTGCCGCACCCCCAAAGCTAGTCACAAAAAAAAGAAAAAAAGAAAAGAATAAATAATTTTAAAAAGGTACACTGTGTTCGAGCATCGGACACAGCACACTATGGAAGCGCAACACCAATGCAATCACGCAATTGCAGGCAAGACGCTTCATTTGCGGGGTTTTGTGATGCTTTGTAGCACAAAGTTAAACACCTCTACGCACCCTTATGTGTCATTCTTCTGAAATCTTTCTGTTGATTGGCACCGCCGTAGGAGATAGGCGGTGCTTTTCCCAGGCAGTGACGTCACTTCCGGTTTCTGTGTCAGCGTGAAATCGGCTTTGTGAATGCAGAAGCCAGGTAATGTGATCTGACATTCTGAGTTGTTGTCCACCCATGTACAGAGACATGTCTCTCTGTCTCTCTATCTATCTATCTATCTATCTATCTATCTATCTATCTATCTATCTATCTATCTATCTATCTATCTATATCCATCTGTATCTATCTGTATCTATCTGTGTCTATCTGTATCTATCTGTCTCGCTGTCTATCAATTTGTCTGTCGTTTTGTCTGTTGATTTGTCTTTCTGGAGGCCCTAAATAAAGCACCAGCCGCCACTGTCATCACAGGAAGCTTATAGGTGTCTCTGACATGCAGGCTGTGATTCATACCTTCCAACTTTCTGAGATGGGAAAGAGCTTGTAACACAAAATATGGAAGCAAAGTACATGCCTGTGCCATGCACCTAATTACGCATACACTAAGAAGACTTATGCCTTGTAGACACGCTCGGATATTCTGAGGGATTTTGTCCGAAACTGGTGTTGTATACACACGGTCGGACAAAGTTGTCGGAAAATCTGATTGTTAGGAACGTGGTGGCGTTCGCTTCGCACGACGGGACTACGTAGAGGCTAGTAGCCAATAGCTTTGGTCTCGTAATTTTATCTGAGCATGCGTGGCACTTTGTCCGTCAGAATTCTCTGCAAACGATCGGAAAAAGTGACAGTTTGGGAGTAGGCAGTTACATTTAAAAAAATAAAATGTAAAATTGACAAGGGACACCAACATAGTTGTATCTTTGATCTTAAAAACTATGGGATAATGGTGTTGTGGTAACTCACCCAAAAAAAAAAAAAAAGGCATAATAATCACGAATGTTAATTCTCTATTACGAACGCTAGTTTACAAGACCGACCGCCTTGCTTCCGAGCATGCGTGTTTGTACTTTTGACTTTTGTCTGATGGACTTATGTACACACGCTCGGAAAATCTGACATTTGTGCATAAAATTTTAAAACCTGCTATCCAACATTTGTCCACGGATAATCCGTCAACAATTGTCCGATGGAGCATACTCATGGTCGGATATTCCGCCAACAGCCTGTCATCCAACATTTCCCGTCGGAAAATCCCATCATGTGGAAGAGGCTTTAGAATTCAGATCGGTCGAAAAAAACAATTAACTGATTAGAATTTTGTGTGAAGAAATAGCTGGTTGTTAACGTAAAGAAAAGAATGACATCAATTGCCTGTGATTAAGGACGGATATACATCAGGGGACACTTTTTTATCTTTTATTTTTTAATAAAGAATTTGTCAAAAAATGTTTCTGTGTTTTTATTATTTTTTGACACTTTTTTGGTGAATGGGTATGGGTACCACTTCAATATAAGACACTTATACACCCTTCCTGCCCAGACCAATTTTCAGCTTTCAGCTCTCTCGCACTTTCAATGGCAGTTACTCAGTAATGCAACATTGTACTCAAATAAAATTTTTATAATTTTTTTCACACAAATAGAGCTTTCTTTTGGTGGTATTTAATCACCACTGGGTTTTTTATTTATTGCGACATACGTGAAAAAAGAGTGAAAACTTTGGAAAAAAAAAACTCACTTTTTTTAGATTCTATTATTATTATTATTATTATTATACAGGATTTATATAGCACCAATAGTTTACACAGCACTTTACAACATTGGGGCAGACAGTACAATTACAATACAATTCAATTCAATACAGGGGGAAATCAGAGAGCCCTGCTCGTTAGAGCTTAGATTCTATGATAACATTTTGAAAATAAATCATTTTTGTTCATACATTTGGGCCAAAATGTATACTGCTACTTATCTTTGGTAAAATTAACCCAAATAAGTGTATATTATTTGGTCTGTGTGAAAGTTTTAGTCTACAAGCTATGGTGCAAATCGTTGAAAATTGATCACACCTGATGCACTAATGGCCTATCTCTTGAGGTCCTGAAATGTCAGGAAAGTACAAATACCCCCAAAATTACCCCTTTTTGGAAAGTATACAGTCCAGGGTATTTAGTAAGAGGCATAGTGAGTTTTTTGAAGTTGTAATTTTTTCCCACAATTCCTTGGAAAATGAAGAAATTATTATTTATTTTTTACACAAAATTGTCATAATAAGTTATTTCTCACACAGCATAAGCATACTTCAAATGACACACCAAAATACATTCTGCTACTCCTCCGGAATATGGCAAAACCACATGTGTGGGACTTTTTCATAGCATGGCCACATAGAGAGGTCCAACATGCAGGGAGTACGGTCAGGGCCCTGGAGCACCAAGACAATTTAATTTCCCACAAAATGACCCCATTTTGTAAAGCATACAGCCCAACCAATATTCTATGAGGCATTATGAGTCTTTTGAAGGTTTTTTCCAAAAGTCTTTGAAAAACGTGGAAAGAAAATTAAAACTTTTTTGAGACTTTTACACAGCCTGGCCACATAGAGAGGTCCAACATGTAGGGAACACCGTTAGGCGTTCTGGAACATAAATTACACATACAATTTCCTAATGACCTATTACACTTTTGAATTGATAACCTATTGATACATCTGAAACTCAGAATAACCAAAAATTTTCCGAATTTGTATTCAGACTGAAACAAATTGCACATGTCTAGTCTGACTTCCCTTTCCCTTTCATGTGCAGGTACCCAATGGGGAATAACTAGGTCTCTGACTATGAATCAGTGGGTTTTATGTAAGCTAAATATATGTTATACTTGGCAGCAGCTTCTGTAAACATTGGCAAAGGAAAGGGTTGCCTTATAGCTATAATTTGCACAGATACAGTTGGTCATATATTTGTTTAAATTATATTTTTATAATAAAAACTACAGGAAATCAGTGGAACTAATTGTAACCACACAACCTTGATTTAAGCTCATAGCATGCTTGCCCACATATTCAGCTACCTAGCAATATTGCATACTAGAAGCATGCAAAAAGAGTCCTCAGTGAGAACATGTCACAGACATTGTAGGCTTTCAGCATACCTCATGAGATTATTTTGTAAGACGAGGAATATTTGTTCCACATGAGGGAGCCGAAGACCAATTTCTCCAAGAGCCATTACTTGTGCTATCACTGAAACATTACATCCTTAGGTAATTAACTGAATGAAGAAAAAAATTACACTTCTGAACAATACAATACCTACTGACAGCATTGAGCAGGCAATCTTTATTTTAGTTTGAATTTAGTGAATGTAGTATATTGTGTAATTTATATGTAATTTATCCTTGTAAAACCAAGATAATCTCTGTACTGTCTAGCACTGCACCCTGAACAGATGCTCTCCTAGCATTATGGAAATTATAAGGATTTTCAGAGAATTTTATGATAATGAAAAGGTTTATTGCTATATTTTAACTTTATGTAGTTAGTACACATATAGTTACATAATTGGTGAGGTTGAATAAAGACAACAGTCCATCCAGTTCAACCTGTGTAGGTGTGTGTGTGCGTGCATGCATGTAGAAAATCATTTCCCATATCCCCGTATATATTATTTTCGCTAAGATGCACATCCAAGAGTCTTTTAAAATAATCCATACTTCCTGCCGACACCACTACTGTGGAAGAGAGTTCTACATCCTTACTGCCCTGACAGTGAAAAACCCCATACGCAGCTTAAGGTTAAACCGATTCTCTTCCAGTCTAATCGTGTGGCCCCATGTCCTTATACACTCCCTGGGGCTGAAAAGTTTCATACTTACGTTGAGATATTTGTATATTGCGATCATATCTCCTCTCAAGAGTCTCCTCTCCAGGGAGTATACATTTAGGGCTTGTAGTCATTCCTCGTAATTGGGGTCCTCCAGGCCCCATATTAATTTAGTTGCCCTTCTCTGGACTCTCTCCAGCTCCAGCACATCCTTTCTGAGAATTGGTGACCAGAATTAGATGGAATCCTCCAGATGCAGCCGAACCAGAGTTTTATAAAGTGGCTGAATTATTGTTTTATCTGTGGCGTAAATTCCCTTTTTAATTCATGATAATATTCTGCTGGCTTTGCTTACAGCAGCTTGGCACTGCAAGCTATTGCTCAGCCTGTCTTCTACTAGGACCCCTAGATCCTTCTGCATCCTGGAATCCCCTAGGGTTTCTCACCCAAATGAATAACTTGCATTCACATTTTTATCCCCCAAGTGCATTACCTTACATTTACCAATGTTAAACTTCATTTGCATCTAGTAGCCTACTCCATTTATTTATTCAGGTCCTCTTGTAAAGTTTTGATATCCTGCTGTAATGTGTATTGCACTACATATTTTTCCATCCTATATATCATTTATAAATAAATTAAACAGAATTGGTCCAAGGACAGAGCCTTGGGGTATCCCACTAACCACTCTAGACCATTCTGAGTACATGCTATTTATCACCACCCTTTGGACTCGACCCCGCAGCCAGTTTTCTATCCAAGAACAAACCCTATGGTCTATACCCACTGACCTCAGTTTGTAGATTAAGTGTTTGTGGGGAACTTTATTGAATGCTTTTGCAAAATCCAGATACACCACATTCACCGGCCTGCCCCTGTCCAGATGGCAGCTCTCTTCCTCGAAGAATGTTAATAGGTTGGTTTGGCAAGAGTGATCTTTCGTAAACCCATTCTGATGACTGCTAATGATACTGTTTTCATCAGAACATTTTTGGATATGGTGCATTATCATATCCACATAAAACCTAAATAGTACCCACAAGAGGAGGGGGGTTGGCATGTCAAAGAGAGCCATCCTAATCCCCTCCTCAAAGACCCGTCAAACCCCAATAATGGACTGCCATCCCTGAAGGCACAGTCGGCCCCACAGCACGCATGGCTGTCAGTCACAAAAGATGGCTGGTGGCCAATCGTGAACCAGAATGCATGGACTAGGAGGTGCAACTATACATAAACAAAAGCCAGCAAACCACTGACTCAATGGTCACATGTTCTGCTGACCAGCAAAACCCCCGGAGTAGGCAGCGTGACCCTGCGCGAGCGAAAGCTAAAAGGCTGCTGACGACATGATCACGTGATCCACCCAGTCACCTGACAGACATCGTGGTCACATGATCAACTGAGTCAGCTGACTGATCTGGCCTATCAAAAGTCCGTACACCCACCGCAAAACAGAAATGGGTGTAACAGACAAAGAAGACTCCAACCCGAAGGGCCAACCCCGCGCACACAACGCCGCAACCTTCCACCCCTAACAATGGGAGCGGCGCGCGGCGGTGGTGATCCCAATGGAGCAAATTTCAAATACCTCACCTCCCAGTGACATCAAAAATTTAAAAATATATGTATATATAAAGGGAATGAACTAGGAGTGGGGAACCACCTGAATAACCTAGGCTGAATGAATAAATGTATTTATATCCCACTCGACATTCATCCCAAATGGAAAATAAGTACAAAGCTCAAAAATCAAATACGTTTCGAGATGAGAAACCCCACGTAAGCGAGGTCCTCCCCTCCAATGAGGTTTAAAGCGATCATTTACAAAAAATTGTGTACCTATGGGGTCACGGTTATGGTGTTGTAAGTAATGATGGGGAACACTATGATTAGTCTTACCACCCTTGATGTTATTGATATGTCCATTGATTCGAATTGAAAAGGATCTAATCGTGCATCCAATATAAAGTTTTTTTACAAGGACAATAAAAAAGATACACAATATATTGAGTGACATAGGTGGTAAAGTGCTCCATTTGATAGATACCCTGAGTGACCGATGACTGAAATGTATCACTCTTATGTCTGCCACTAGTGTTGTGTAAACACACATTATACTTGCGGCAGGGAAAGTAACCCTTGCACTGGAAAAACAAAGAGACTCTTTTGGGGATCTATCACGTTGGGTGCAATTTGACCTTGAATGGATCTAGCCACCCTAAAGACCACACCAGCCCTTTCAGGTAATACTGGGCCTAGAAATCGATCATTCTGAAGAACACCCCAATGTTTATTCAAAATCTGTTTGATCTGTCTAGAGTGAACATAATAGGTGGTAAAAAGTGACCACCTATGTTTGTTATTAGGTATTTTTTTTTATTGTTGTTGCAACAATGTGTTACCAACGATCTGTACAATCCAATCGATCTCAGTTTCAAGTTCATGTAGTGGATAGCCTTTTTCTAAAAATCTATGTTTCAAGGTGGCAGACTCTGACCTAAAGTCTCCCACCCGGGTACAGTTCCTAAGCAACTGGAAAAACTGTCTCAGTGGGACTGACTTCAGCCACTGAGGATGGTGACAACGGCGTGAAATAGGTGGTAAATTCAAGTCAATGATCAACCACCTTGATTTCAAGGTCAAGAAAATGTACCGAGGTCTTACTGACCTCATGACTCAAACAAATGCCCCTATTGTTCAAATTTAACAATGACATGAATCCATCTAAGGATTCTTGACTGCCTTTCCATAGGAGGAGGATATCGTCTATATACTGCACCCAGAGGACCAATTCTGGTCTCTTGGGGGCATAGACGACATCCTCCTCCCACTTGGCCATAAATAAATTGGCCAAACTGGGGGTATACTTAGCCCCCATGGCAACGCCTCCAGTCTGTAAGTAAAACTTTTCCTGGAACTAAAAGTAGTTGTGACACGCAGCGAATCTGAGCAGGTCCATAATGAAATTGCGCTGACTACAGGATAGGGTAGGGTTCTGTGACAAATAATATTCTACTGCCTCAATTCCTAGCTTGTGTGGTATGCAAGTATATAGGGAAGCTACATCAGCAGTTGCCAGGATCATATCATCCTGGTATATGACAGATTCTAATAATCTAATAGTGTGGCCCGTGTCCTTCAAATACGAGGGCACCAATCGAACTAAAGGTTGTAGATGGAAAACTACATATTTCAATATTCTGGCTGTGACCGAGTCAATGCCACTGACTATTGGTCATCCAGGGGGTTGACAGGGTCCTTGTGTACCTTTTGGAGGGAATAAATGGCTGGAATGCATGGTGCAAGGGGTACAAGAAACTCTCTCTCCTTTTTGTCTAAGATGCCCAATGCAAAACCCTCATCAACTAACTCCACCAAAGCCTGCTTATACCGCAGAGTGGGGTCTACCTGAATTGGAGTATAAGTATTAGAATCACCAAGTATTCTATCCATCTCTTCAATCCATCTGTTATGTGGTCTGGGCGGGATGTATTTCAGCCCTTTATCCAATACAAGTTTCTCCTTTTCCGTTAGACAAACAAAACTCAAATTCAGAGCACAAGACCCTATCAAAGCCTTTTTCTTTTTGCTTTGGACCCTCCACCCACCTCGGGTGCCTCTCTTCCTTCTCGGTTTGCTGAAAAGTTCTGTGTTGGTTCGGGAAAACCCTGATAATGAGGACGTCCGGGATAACTCTGATTGTAACTATAAGGGGACCTAGTGTGAGGATCATCCTCATTATCAAAATAGCCATATGTATTCTGATACATTTCCCCCATTCCCATCTCTGGGGTTGGGCTCATATGTAAGTCTCCTATCAGGGTTGGGGGCCTGTGAGTGAGCCACCTCCATCCCCGGTACCTCGTTCTCAGACGGCGCAGAAGTAATCAACTTCTTCTGCCAATTGAAAACAAGATTAGTCTTATAGTCTGTAACATCTCTGTTATATTTCTTTTTTTTTGTTGTTCTTTGATGTTTCTCTTCTTTCTCCAAATGATTCCTCAAATTTGCAGAAAGAGAGATGTATTCAGGAGAAGTTTTGTAGGGACTAAGCTTTTCATTTAGATCTTTGATTTCCTTATCTATAACAGATAATTTAAGCTGTTTCTTGTCAACCAAAAAGGCTAGAAGTTGGAGACCGACCTCATTGAAATATCTGAAGCATGATTTGATATCCAAATCACACTGTTCTGGAGAAACATCCCAACGAAGGCCTCTTAGAACCATAAGTTCTTTAATATACTGTTCCAAGAAGACCGTGTCCCATTGGAGATGTATCTCTGTAGTCAACAATTTTTTTTAGTCTGAGAAACATACCACTAATTTCAGTGTCAGATCCAATAGTGGTGAACACACCCTCCGTATTCAGTGACCTCGGAGTGTGATAATCAAAAACATCCATAGACTTCCGGTTCCGGCGCCGCATGGAGTGACTGCTCTCCTCCTTGGCTCCCGCATCACGGCCCCCAAATCTGCTATTAAATCCCGCTGAGCGGCCGGGCACCTGCGGAACACCCCCCCGGAGGCATCCCACACGATCATGGACCGGTTCCTGGAGAAAACCGGACCGCGAGCACACGCGCCGTCCGCGACCGCGGCGCGGCCGCAAATCGAGGCCCCGGCTTCGGCCTACTCGGCCCCCTTCTCTCCACAACGCGCAGCAGACATGGAGGTGAGCGCTGATACTGTGCCCCCCCCCTCTCCACAAGCACCACCAGCCTCTCCAGCCCCTCCATCACAGAGCAGCCTCTCCACGCAGCCTGCAGGGGACTCCACCACAGAGCGCATTGCCCAGGCCGTGGCCGCACTATTATCCCCCATGATCACGGCATCGGTGGAAAAAGCTGTAAATGCTGGCATGCAGCAGCTCAAGGCCCAAATAGGCGAACACCACACCAGACTGAATGATTTGGAACACCGTCTGTCGGACATAGAGGAAGAACTTTACCAGGCCCAAGCCACGGAACGCTCCCAGGACAGAACAAATCAATATGTTCTACAGAAGCTTGATGACCTGGAAAACAGGGCCAGACGGAGCAACCTGCGATTCGTAGGGATCCCCGAGTCGCTTCAGTCCTCGGAGCTGTCTAACTTCTGCGCGGTGCGCATCCCAGAAGCCCTTGGCCTTCCCGGCCCTTGTACGGTCGAACGCGCACATCGCATGGGTCAACCGGCACCAGAACGCAAGTCACCTAGACCTATCATCGCAAAGTACCTAAACTACTCAGACAAGGCCCTGATCCTGCAGAAATTCAGGCAAGCACGCTCTCTACAGGTCGACGGGATCAAGGTCCTAATCTTTGCCGAAGCTTTTCTCCGCTCCCTACACCAGGGTGCACACCCTCACACCCCTTCCAAAGCATCACCGCTCAACCGCGCCCTGGATCAGAGGAGCCCCCGGAAGGACTCACCCAAACGCTTCAGGGCTGCTGCCCCTGATACCCGCCATCGGGACGTCCCTTGTTGATGACATTTCAGCCCTCCTGGATCCATCTTTCCTCACCTTTTAGGTGACCTTCTCGCCAGGTCCATCAACCTGACATATTTTTGTGAGTTACTATGTTGTTATTTTTTTTTACTTTTTCTGGTATCGCCCAAGCTTGCTCACGGTCCAGCCTGTTGATACTTGACTACCTCGGCCTTCAGCGCTGCCCCCATCCAATGGGCACACCATCAGTGCTACTGGCTACCTATGTTCTATTTGACGCCCTGGCCTAACTATACCAGGAGTTCCCACCGCTCCTGATCTCGCTGCTCTTTTTCTTTTTTATCTTGCGGCCACCTGCCTTATCTTTTTTTTTTTTTCTATATAATACCGTATTTTTGTTTCCTTTTTTGTGACAGTGCACTCTGCCTTTCCTTTTATTATTCAGTTTTTTTTATCCACCCATGGGTCCTCATATATGTACTGTTTTACACTAATGTGGGTTTGTTGCTTTATTACGAATGTTTATTACACTGTGCCTTACTCCTCCTGGAATCACTGCGTATGTTCACTGCCGCAACATGGCACGCGCCCTTTTTGGCTCTAGGGGCGTACCCGCACCCTTGCTCGATTTTTTTTTTTTTTTTTTTAGACCCATTGCCCGGACGCTCGCGTCCTATACCTCTGGGCCGTGCACTGGGGGCTGGCCTACACAGTGACTCCATGCGGAAAAAAGTGAAGTTCTCTCCAGTGTATATGTTTATGTTTTTGTTTATATTTCAATTTGCTCCACTCCTTTACTGCCCCCCTCCCCCTCTTTCCCTCAGTGCCAGTGTCTCCTTCCTGAACATCCTATTTCCCTTGTCCCACATTACTTCCAGGTCCATTTTCTCCCAGCAACAATTTCTTCTGCCTTGCCCACCGGCTGGCGATTATTTTCTAAAGCCTGCCCATTTCTTCTTCTCGTCACCCCTGACTTAAGAATAGTCTCATGGAACGTGAAAGGCCTCAGATCACCCAATAAGAGAATGAAAGTACTCCGACACCTAAAAAGGTTGAAAACAGATATCGCCCTATTGCAGGAAACCCACTTGTCCGCCCCAGATTTTCATCGCATGCGGAAACTCTGGGTCGGCAAAGTCATAGGCTCCAACGCCGTTAGTCGCAAAGCGGGTGTTCTCCTATTAATCCACAAGAACCTCCCGTGCGAGGTGCTGTCCACGCACTCAGATTCCCAGGGCAGGCTCCTCTCGCTCCACGTCCGCTTGGGGACTAAGGAACTAGTGATCACGAATGTTTATGCTCCCAATAACCCTACTAAGACTTTCTATAGTGACTTGACTTCTTGGCTACTCCAGACCTCCCAGACCCCCCATTTAGTCGGCGGTGACTTTAACGACATCTTGCACCATACAGACGACAGGTCCTCCCCCCCACGTCGCAGGGCGACTAGTGCTCCGTCTACTCCCTCCCACTTTGCTTCCACCATGGAATCTCTCCGTCTTCGCGACCTATGGCGTCTATCTCACCCAGCGGACAGGGAATACACCTTTTACTCACACCCCCATAACATGTTCTCGAGAATCGATTATTTCTTTGGCTCTGACGATCTTATACCAAATTTGTCTGAAACTGAAGTGCTCGATATTGCTATCTCTGACCATGCCCCAATCTCTGTTAGTCTTGCTAACTTAGATCTCCCACCTCACCCAAGACTGTGGCGCTTCCCCTCGTATCTCCATGACAACCCAGACTTTCAACATTTCATGGCGAACTCCTGGCGCGAATACTCGGAGGCAAACTCCCCCCATTCGGACTCCCCCAACCTCTTCTGGGATGCCGGCAAGGCGTTCCTCAGAGGTCAGATCATCTCCTATGCCTCCTCCTTCAAAAGGAACGCACTATCTCATTACAAACGGGCTAGTGCGCGACTACATTTAGCTCAAAGGTCCCTCTCTACTAACGACTCCCTTGATAACAGAACCGAATGGCAGGCGGCCAAGAACAGTTTCGACACTTGGGCAAACACACTTGAACAAACTAAAAGATCCCAACTAGACGCGACGCTCCACAAGTTTGGTAACAAGGCGGGCAAGCTACTGGCGAGGCTATGTAAGGGCCCATTCCACCCGACGCACATCACTTCCCTCAGAGACGCTAAGGGTGATGTACAATCTACCCCACAAGCAATTAACAAGGCGATGTTAAACTACTATACGTCCCTCTACGCCCCAGACCCCATAGATAGTACTGCGGCTCGTTCTTTCCTCGATAAGGTACTGTTATCTAAAGTTACCCCTGAACAACTAGAAGCGCTCAATGCCCCCATCTCCCTTGTCGAAGTTTTCTCCACTATTCGTAAACTAACCCCGTCCAAAGCTCCAGGCCCCGACGGGTTTACCAGTGAATTCTATAAAACCCTCTCCTCCATTACAGAACCCACTCTCCTAAAGGTGTACAATGGCATCTGGTCTGGTGGCCCATATCTCCCTTCTGGAAACCAAGCCGTCATCAAACTCTTATCCAAAAAAGGGAAAGACCCGCTTGACCCAGGTTCTTACAGGCCGATCTCCCTTCTCAATCTGGATGTAAAAATCCTTTCCAAGATCATAGCCACGAGATTAGCTGCCATTGTGCCCTCCCTCATACACCCTGCCCAATCTGGCTTTGTGAGAGGCAGAACTGCCACCTTGAACATACGTAAGGTTATGCTTGCTCTGGAACATGCTAAGAACAATCCGGATGGGGACTTTGCTATTATAACTTTAGACGCGGAAAAGGCCTTCGACAATGTCAGTTTTGAATGGCTCTCTATGACTTTATCTGAAATGGGTTTCTCGGGGCATTTCTGCCATCTCATCAAAGCCATGTACTCATCCCCAGCAGCCAAATTAGTCGCGGCTGGAGTTCTCTCCGATGAATTCCTCCTGCATAAAGGCACTCGTCAGGGCTGCCCACTCTCCCCTCTCCTATTTAACATCACCCTAGAACCTTTATCCAGATACCTGTCCCAATCGGCTCCTCTCCACGGGATTCGTATTGGTCAACACGACCTGCGCACCTCTCTTTTTGCCGATGATGTGCTCATCTTCTCATCAGACCCCGCTTCTGACATGCCCGTTATCAAAGAGGTCTTTGACGTTTTTAGATCATGCTCAGGGCTACGTATAAATTATGGCAAAAGTGAAATCCTCCCGATAGGGTCCTCTCGCAAACCCCCCTGGACACAACATTCTATCTTTTCAATCGCCAACTCACATATCACCTATCTAGGCATTAAAATTGGTAAATTACCTTCCTCCCTTTACCATCTCAATTACCCCCCCCTGATCACGAAAATCTCTCAAGAAATGGTGAACTGGATGGATCTGCCTCTCTCGCTTCTGGGAAGATGCCACCTGCTAAAAATGGTTAGCTTTGCCAGGCTATTGTACCCACTTCAAACTATTCCTTTGCTCCTTCTCCACAAGGACATAAAAATTCTAGAATCAGCTTTTTCCTCCTTTTTATGGAAAGGAAAACGCCCACGCATAGCCCTAAAAAAGTTGCATCTTCCCAGACGCGAGGGGGGTATCAGCCTACCTAATGTAAGACTGTATAACCTGTCATGCCTGCTACGTACTAGTCTAGACTGGATCTCTCAATCCTCCAGATACTCCAACTACTCTCTGGAAGCTGCTATGGTCTCTCCACTCTCATTGACAGCACTCCTTCACTGCAGGTGGAAGTCAGTGCCGTCTCTGTTTCAACACAACCTCCTACTCAGGGACACTGCCATAGCCTGGAGGGAAACCAGAAAGTGTCTTAAGCTCCCCCTTTTCATCTCCAGACACCTTCCGATTCAGGGGAACCCTACTTTTTCCCCTGGCCTACTCCACAAACCGTTCCACATCTGGAAAGAGAAGGGCATCATCAATTTTGCTACCATCTGCGATCTTGAATCTGGGCACCCTCTACCCTTTTCTCTTCTGGCTGAAAGGTTCTCCCTTCCGCCAGCTCACGCCTTCCACCACAGGCAATGTGTCAGCTATTTAAAGGATATCTGCAACGATGAACGTAAACGCTTCCCCCTAACCTTCCTGGACCGCCTGCTCAAGGACGATACTTATAAAATTTCTGACATCTACACACCACTACTCCAGCAAGCCGCTCCTCAACTGACTTCCTCATCAGTCGCCAACTGGAAGAAAGACTTCCCTGATCCAGATATAGTGGATAAAATCCTACATGGACTCAACAAAGTTTACCGCCTAACCCCGAACGAGCTCTGGAGAGAAATGCAACTAAAAATTGCCCACAGGGCCTACCTTCCCTTCCTGCCTTCTAAATCCGACCAGGACAGCACCAAGTGCCCCCTATGTCTTCAGAACAGGCCCTCGCTGGCCCACCGCTTCTGGTCCTGCTCCTTCATCTCTTCCTTCTGGGATCAGATCCTCTCCTACATCTTTAAAGTCACCCTGCTGAAATTGCCAAAGGACCCCCTCCTTCTCATCTTTGGATACTGGGACCCTCTCCTGCTTCCATGGTCTTCCATCACCAACCGTGCGCCCCCAAACGGCGCGCCCTCCAAACCCCCCCATGTGGACTGGTCTCTGCTGTGCCTTCTCCTTGCCAGGAAATCCATCCTAAAGAGCTGGACTTCTTCTCTCCCACCCTCTGTCGCCCAGACGCAGAAGGAACTCCTTTCACTCCTCTACAAAGATCGCTTCAATACAAACTACAGGTACGAAAAAGCGAAGTCTCGTTTTTATGCGAGATGGCTTCCCTTCATATCTGACTCTCTCCCTCCGGTGGACATCCTCAACTTGGACAACTTCACCTTCTCCTATTTTGGCACTAATCTCCCAACCCCGGGGTTGGCTTCCCCCCAATCTACCACTTGTGCCTCGCCCAGCAGCCAACTAACCCCTGGACCATCTCTCTGAAACCCTCCTACCCTAGGAACTCTACCTGGGAACCCCGTATCCCTCTTCCCCCCTCCCTTACCTGTTCATTTCTCCTTCATGTATCTGCCTGCTTTCCCCTCTTCACCTCCCTCTCCTCTCTGAGTTTCTTTTTTATTTCTCTTTTTTTTTCTGTTCTTTTCCTTTCTTTTGATAAATCCGACCTATTACTCCCGCTCCCACGATCTGTTATATTGTTATTTTTTGGGAAATGATATTCCTGCTGTTATACATTCATATTACTTTTGCAACTGTCTTTTTATAAGATCCATCCAGTCGCTGTTAGTACGCCGCTCTATCACACTAAATTCACTACTACCCTCTTGGTTTTATGTATTTATGTCTATGGTCTTAGTTTATTACGATACAGTCGCATTCTGCTCCAATTTTCTTATGCACCTCATCTGCGATGATGGTTCCGAATTCTCGCACTTATTTTCTGTTGCATTTGTATTGTTCTCTTTGTTTATTTCTCAATAAATACTCTTTAAAAAAAAAAAAAAAAACATCCATAGTAAAATGCAAGAAAACAGGTGGCAGCAGTAAAAAAGTGGTCAAATAAGCGATGTGAAATAAAACAATGATTGCGCCTTTCCTATAAAATAAAACTGAATTAAGGAAAAAGCAGCTACACAGAATGTGACAAAAATTCAAATCAGTAATAGTGGTGAATATTTAGCGTTAAACCAAACATATAAACAGTGCAAACTTGTGAATGAGATTAATCAAACAAGAAATAAGTGAGAAAAAGTCCACATAGAGGTAAATGAAACACCAAATGTCCATCTAGACACATAGGTGAATACACAGGATGTCACACAGCCCCTGAGAGTCATCAAAGTCTAGGCATCTTCAAAATAAACATCAAGGTTCATATACGCTTACCAGAGATGTTGGACTCGACTATCATAAGACAAAGAGGCAATCAAGCATGAATGCACCCATGGGACAGGTCCACTATGACTGTATATCTGATGTCAGGAAATTCCCGGATTGGCCTTATTCCAACATCACATGGTATCGAACATGGATATAATGGATACTGTAGGCGGTACCAGGACAAGAACTCCAGTGATGGCAAAGGAATGACCAAAACCAACCAAATTTCTTATAATTTTGAGTGCAATATGGGGGAACAGATAGATGCCCCAGTAGAAGTCCGTATTGGACGAAACACGTCTGGCAAGGTACTCTATTCCCCATGTTGCTTTTATCACATGTGATTGTTTTTATACGTTTTTGTACATTTTTTGTACATTGGTTTTTACCTATTAACCTTCCTAGCGGTAATCCCGAGTCTGGCTCGGGTTGGGATTTTCATTACAGGAGCGGTAACCCCGAGCCAGACTCGGGATCGCATCGCTGGATGCAGGGGAGGACACAGGGAGAGTTACTCACCTTGTCCCCTGGATCCAGCGATGTCCGCCGCGCTGTGTGATCGAGCTGTCCTCCGCTCGATTCACAGTGCCGAATGCCGCCGAGCTCCGTTCCCTGCGGCGTTCCGACGCACGGGAGCGGAGAACGGCGGCAAATTCAAAAAAGTTAAAACACACAAAACACACACAGCACTGTAATCTTACAGATTACAGTGCTGTATTAAAAAATACACACCCCCCTTTGTCCCTAGTGGTCTGTGCAATGCCCTGCATGCACTTTTATATTATAAATACTGTTTTTTCTGCCTGGAATTTGGAGATTGTCCATAGCAACCAAAACATGTCCCTTTTTCAGTTTTTTTTGGATTTGATTACATTATTGAATAATTTTTATTATTCTTTATTATATTATAAACTTTATCATACCCGGGATGTCCGCTAGACTCTGGTTTGAAGAGATTTCAGAGCGTTATTCCTAAGAATTACAGGACTACAAAATAAAAGCCAAATTTCCATGCAAAATAATTGTATTGCTTTCAGCACCTTATTCCAGACTGAATCATACCGCCAGGGAGGTTAAAAGCCGTCTTTTGACCTGCACTATCAGAGCCGCCCCTTTTTTTCTTTTTTTATGTGTACCTATGCAAGTGCTGCTGAGCTTCACCGTTTGGTTCCAGCACCCTCATTAGGGTTGGTTTTGGTCATTCCTTTGCCATCACTGGAGTTCTTGTCCTGGTACCGCCTGCAGTATCCATTATATCCATGTTCGATACCATGTGATGTTGGAGTAAGGCCAATCCGGGAATTTCCTGGCATCAGATATACAGTCATCGTGGACCTGTCCCATGGGTGTATTCATGCTCGATTGACTCGTTGTCTTATGATAGTCGAGTCCAACATCTCTGGTAAGCATATATGAACCTTGATGTTTATTTTGAAGACGCCTATAGTTTGATGACTCTCGGGGCTGTGTGACATCCTGTGTATTCACGTACATGTCTAGATGGACATTTGGTGTTTCATTTACCTCTATGTGAACTTTTTATCACCTATTTCTTGTTTGATTAATCTCACTCACAAGTTTGCACTGTTTATATGTTTGGTTTAGCGCTACATATTCACCACTATTACTGATTTGAATTTTTGTCACATTCTGTGTAGCTGCTTTTTCCTTGATTCCGTTTTATTTTATAGGAAAGGCGCAATAATTGTTTGTATTTCACATGCCTTATCATACCCTCAAATAGTTTACAAACTACCGATGTTAGACTGACAGGCCTATAGTTTCCAGGAATATATCTCTGTCCTTTTTTGAATATTGGTACCATGTGGCCTTTTCACCAATCAGCTGGTACCAATCCTTTCAGTAGGCTGTCCATAAAGATTAGGAATAATGGTCTGACTATAACCTGACTGAGTTCTTTAAGGACTCTCCGGTGTACACATTTATAATTGTGCCCATATGATCCCTTCCTAAGTGAACCTTTTAGTAACAGGTTTGCAAGATAACATTCCCAGTATGTCACAATATATGGCAGCAGTACATTTTTTTTCAAAAAAGCTGTACTTTTGAAACCAAAGTCTAGAAAGAGCCTTGCTTAAGGATGCCCCCCTCCCCTAAGGTTTAATGTTTGTTTTATCTAGGAGTAACATAAAAAGCATTATGCTTACCTTATCCCTTTCTTCCCCAGCAGTTGGAATTTCAGGTCATCTCTGATGCTCCCTTGGCATCATCATTTACAATTCTGGACTGCTTGCCCTGCATTGTATGTGATGATTTCAGCGTCCCTGTGACCAAAGAGAAGTGACTTTTGGAAACCAATCATGTAGTTGTGAGGAAGCATGTGGATGTGAAGAAAAGGGTATAGTATAGCATAATTGTGTTTTACCTTCCATCTAGACAAAATGGGCATTTAATCCCTGTGGTACAAGTGTAAATTCTTTATTTTTCAGCTTTAGGCTCCAGGCTGGGATTATGTTTTTAGTCTTCAGAAGGTAGGAGGAAACATTTCCTCCTTCTCTTCTACCCCAGTGAACAGATTGTAGAATTGTAACTTTTTAGCAAATCAGAAAGTGAGTATGGTATTTTGGAAGTATTTAATCATTTTCAGGAGAATGCTGTCAATGAATTGTATTTTTTTAATGAATTAAATGGGTAGTCCACCCAAAATGTATATTTTAATTATAGTCATGGCCAAGGGGGCTGGACCAGCTGTTGTTTTCTTATATCTTGGATATTCCAACAGCAAAATCTCGTCACAGTTCCGAGTTCGAGTCTTGTACAATAGGGAGTTCTGCTTGTTTCTCATATTGTATTATCATCATAATATAAAACAATGTAAAACATAATTCAATGATTTTCAACATAAGATTTTGTTTTTCATGTTGCCAATCATCAGGAGATGATAGGGAATATCTAAATGAGAATTGCATCTGTTTTTTTCTGTGTTGCACCACATTCATAAATATATCCCTTAATATGCACCAAAAATGCTTGTGCCAAACAATGTTTGCAATATTTATGGCAATATTGCTAAATTTGCGCCGATGAGTGTCTATATGTCCTAAAATAGTTGACATCCAATAAAAAATCAGGCCAAGCTCTGTAGAGATTACATATTTTTCATACAAATCTGCATGGTGTCCCAGTGCAGAGAAACAGTTTGCTTCCTTTTGATTCCTTTGATGCTCATCATTGTTTCTCTATATATTGAGCATCCTGTTTGGCAGTTTGATTTCATCAGAAACTCACAGCACACGAAAACAATTTTATGCCTACATCCATTTTTTTAAATATTGGATGGGTGGTGCATATCTAGCACTTAATAGGTCTGCGCAATAATACTTTTTGTGTATACACACATGTATACATCTCAAAAATCCAATGTCTTCATCCAGAGCACCAAAGAGTAGGGAAAAGAGAAATGTAATGCAAATACAGTAACATTTTTAGTTTACTGTACTCAGGTCTGTGAAACGTACAACTAATTGTCTCCTATGTCTAACTGCACTATATAGACAGTCCCTGGTTTAAAAACAAGGTTCTGTAGGTTTGTTCTCAAGTTAAATTTGTATATAAGTTGGAACAGGTAATTTTTTTAGGTGTAACTCCGCGTTTTTTGGATAGCATAGAGAAGGTTGAATGAATTAATGAATGAATAAAAGGTTAACACCCCTGTAACGTTTGTTTTGCTGTCTGTTCCCCCATTCAGAAGATTTCACCTTATTTTCTGTCCCTATGGCAATTGGATTCAGAAAACGTTGAGTTGTTGTGGAAACAAGGATTGGCGATGAAGCTTCAATGAAGACACCTTTTTTCCCATGATAACTCTTACAGGAGTGAATTCCCTTTCCTAGGGGTAGATTTCCTATCACTTCTTGTTGTCTACATCTGTTTGTAATTATGATTTGTATGTAAGTTGGATGTTTGTAACTCAGGGATTGCCTGTACACATTCCTCTTTGTTTTATTCAATAGTCACGATACTGGATAGTGATATGCTATATGTCTATGCAATATTTGGTGAACACAGCATGCAGAAACTTTAAAAGTCTACACCTCAATGTGGCACGTGAGCTTCAATGTACTGATAATGTAGTTGGAGAGACTGCAATACAAAAGAAAAATATCCCACTGGATTTGAATGCACAATTTAGAGATTTGAGGCAGACAGAAATAAAATGTGAATAACTAAGCAATTCATAATTATTTTGTTTTCTCGATGGACAAGCTCCTTAGAAATTATACATCAAAGGCATACATTTGAGGTTAATATAGAAATAGCCAATTAATATGCTCTCCTTTTGGCAGCTGTTCAAGCTTGTGCCAAATGTAATTAAACAATGGTTCAAATGGCAGACTATAGAGCTTTGAAGATATCTGTGGGAAATAGGCTGCATAGCTGTTCTTTACCACTGTAATGTATTAGAAGTGACATTGCTAAACAAGCTCATCTTTCTAGTCCAGTAGACCAATTTAGGTGCTCACATTAGTCATTCCATGTGTGTACAATGGCTAACCCTACTGTATTCCTCCATCCACAATCACTCCAGGGGAATCCAATAAATGTATTTGAAATACCTGTAAAAATGCTTATAGACATGATTGGTGAAAGCACAAATTAATGCACAATAGACAGGTAGACACATTGCAAGATTTTCCACAGTGTAGCATATGGACTGATACATGAAATTTGCTTCAGCTATGTTCTGAATAGTATCTGGATAATCATATATTAGACAATTCGTGGACAATTTAAAGTATTATATTGTGATGGATATATTTAAATAACATTTTAACAATCTGCAAGATTGTTAGGCTGATATAATGAGTGTGTAAGTGTAATTGTCAAGGAATGTAATTATTATCAAATATATATATATATATATATATATATATATATATATATATATATATATATATATATATATATATATATATATATATATATATATATATATATATATATATAGATATATATATATATATATATATATATATATATATATATATATATATTATCTCACAAAAGTGACTACATCCCTCACATTTTGTAAAAAAAATTATTATATCTTTTCATGTGACAACACTGAAGAAATTACACTTTGCTACGATGTAAAGAAGTGAGTGGCATCTTTATCAAACATGATAACGAATTCAAACACACCTCCAAGACGACCACTGCCTTGCTATAGAAGCTAAGGGTAAAGGTGATGGACTGGCCAAGCATGTCTCCAGACCTAAACCCTATTGAGCATCTGTGGGGCATCCTCAAACGGAAGATGGAGGAGAGCAAGGTCTCTAACATCCACCAGCTCTGTGATGTCGTCTTGGAGGAGTGGAAAAGGACTACAGTGGCAACCTTTGAAGCTCTGGTGAACTCCATGCCCAAGAGGGTTAAGGTAGTGCTGGAAAATAATGGTGGCCACACAAAATATTGACATTTTGGGCCCAATTTGGACATTTTCACTTAGAGGTGTGCTTACTTTTTGTTGCCAGCAGTTTAGACATTAATGGCTGTGTGTTAAGTTATTTTCACAAGACAGCAAATTTACACTGTTATACAAACTGTACACTCACTACTTTGTAGCAAAGTGTAATTTCTTCAGTGTTGTCACATGAAAAGATATAATAACATATTTACACAAATGTGTGGGGTGTACTCACTTTTGTGAGATACTGTATATACATATTCACAAATTAATATGTTGTAATCAAATGTAATCCATTTATAAATAAAGTAATGTATTATTTCCATCTGTGTCCTTGCTATTGAAATTAAACTTCACTTGTTGGTTTGGTGATCAAACAGTAGGTGAATACATCTCCACAATGGAGGCATAGGAAGCAGTAAAAATCCCATATATGTTCTCACTTTTCCCCATTACATATTAAATAATGTTTATTGTGGCCTATAAATCTGGTGATCACAAAGGAAATGAGGAAATATCTCCCCAATGGCGACAAAACAGTCCTAAAAACCTGACAGATTTTTTTAACCCATTCTCACTCTATTGAAAACTCTATTGAAAACTAAGCAAAGATTATAGCTAGAGTTGTGCTTTAAAAATGAGTGAACTTTCTACCAATGTAGCCTGTGCTTCTGTCCAAGATTTCAAGTAGACAAGGGAGCACATAAGAGATTACAGAGGAGCTTAAAATGATTGTAAACTATCACCTTGTAAAACAACCCATTTAGTTTAAAATTGAAATGAAATGCAAAACATTTGTATATAGATATAAAAAAAAACACTATACATGCATCTTTTCCCTTTTTTATAAGTGATTACATTCCCTATATTTTCAGCTGCATAAGAGCTGGGGAAGGAGAAGCAACAGCACACTGAACTTTTCAGTGAATGGCTGTACAGTGGGGGCGTGTCAGGACAAGTCTGATCATTATAGGAGAGCAGGCTGAGTTCCCAACATAGCTAGAGAACTGACCCCGTTGTGCTATCCTGCTTAGTGTGGTCAGTTTCTAATAAGAGAGCAGAGGGACTGGCAGGATCACCAGGGATTTCACACAGGAAGTAATAACAGGAGACTTTCTCATACAAGTACATGGTATAGCAGGCATATATCAGAAATTTGAAATGCTGGGGTAGCAAACACTTTAAAAAAAGAGTAAGTGGTCAGGATTAAGGAGGACCCTCCTTTCCACTGCTGACCATTTGGACATTTCTGTGGAGGGAGCAGAGCACAGTGTGAAGGCTTATGTTAATAAAGTGAACCTAACAAAATTTTTATGGATTTAAATGGAACTCCAGGAATTATCTTTTTTTTTTCAAATTTACATTGATCCAGTTTGGCTTGATGTAAGTTTCCATAGCTGATATTCATAGATCCACCAGGAATGCTGAAACCGTACTACTATAGTAGTCTGCACTACATACAATGAGAGCCATGATCTTCCAGGTGCTGTTCCAGTGGCTTCCTCTCTGCATACTGAACTCACAGAGTAGCTTGCTTGGCACCCCCCCCCCCCCCCCATACAGAGAACATCTTGTATTATTTTTTCAGTTAAAAATTACATAATCAGTCCATCCTCTCTACCTTGTATAATAGGAAAATGTATTGCATTCATTTAAAAAAAAAAATACGAGAGACATTCTCTGAATGGCAGCAGTGCCAAGCAAGTAATGCTTTGTGTTCAGTGTTCAATTAGGAAGCTGCTGGAGCAGCAGCCAGAAGAATATGGCAATTACTATATATAGTGAGGACTGCCACAGTTATTTTCTGCATTTCCAGCAGCCCTCCAGATATCAAATATGGAATATTTTACCAAGTCAAGCTGAACCAATGCACATTTGCAAAAAAAAAAAAAGGAAAATCCTTGGAGTTCCACTTTAAATCGAGATTTCCTCCTTGAGGATGAAGTTTCATAGCACACTGTGGGTGTGATTTACTAAAACTGGTGCACACAGAATCTGGTGCAGCAGTGCACAGTAACCAGTTAGCTTCTAACTTCAGCTTCTTCAATTAAGCTTTGACAAAAAAACGTAGAAGCTGATTGGCTACTATGCACAGCTGCACCAGATTCTATGTGAACCAGTTTTAGTAAATCTCCCCTTTTGTCACTAAGGGCGTGGTTTACCTGACTTCAGAAATAGGTTCATCACAGGTTAACAAGTAAAAGACAGTGACAGACACAATGTTTTTTTTTTACTGAAACTGGAGAGTGCAAAATAGATGCAGCTCTGCATAGAAATTAATCAGCTTCTAGCTGTTTTATCAAAGCTTAAAGAGGAAGTAAACCCTGATGGGTTTATTTCCTCTTTGATTCCCTGCAAAGGTAAAACATAATGGGCTACTGTGCATCGCATAGTAGTCCATTATGTGTCACTTACCTGACAAAGGAGCCATCAAAGTCACCGCTGTCCCCTGTAGTTCGAGTGTCCATCTTCTTGGTGGTTCTCGCTGCTCCGGCGCTGCGATTCACCGGAGCAGCAATGACGTCACTCCCGCGCATGTGCACGGGAGCCGACACTCGCGGCATTTTGCAGCGATCTGTGGCTTGCCCAGTGCGCCTGCGCACCGCTGTCTACGACGCATTGCGCCGTAGACAGCGGTGGCTGTCTTCAGGTAAATATCTCCTAAACCGTATAGGTTTAGGAGATATTTCTTGGACCTACAGGTAAGCCTTAATCTAGGCTTACCTGTAGGTCAAAGTGCTTTGTAAGGGTTTACAACCACTTTAATTGAACATGCTAAAGTTAGAAGCTACCATGCACAGCTGCATCAGATTTTGCACTCTCCAGTTTTATTGAATCAATCCCTTAGGCCGCGTACACACGGGCGGACTGTCTGACGGACTTGGTCCGCTGAAACGTGTTTCAGCGGACAATCCGCTCGTGTGTGGGCTTCAGCAGACTTTTTCAGCGGACAGTCTGGCGGACTAAGTCTTTCGGAATTTCCGTAATATTGTCCATCCAAACTTGGTTTCAGCGGACAGTCCGCTCGTGAGTAGGCTGGTTCGACGGACTAAGTATGGCGCATGCTCAGAAAGGATTTACACGGCCGAAGGTTGCATTGCAGTGTATTGGACGTCGAATTTCTAGTCCCGTCGTACGTGCCGTACACGTCATCGCGCAAGCTTTCAGCGGACTGTCTGTTCGTCGTGTGTGGTCAAGTCCGTTCATTCAAAAGTAGGACGGACTGTCTGTCGGATTGTCTGACGGACTTCGTTGGACGGATAGTCTGCCCGTGTGTACGCGGCCTTAGTGTGGTATCTGTAGGTAAGGCTTAATTTTCATTTTAAAATGCTGTTTTTATTTTTTTATTTTAGACAGAGTGGATATGGATTAGGATGCTTATTAGGATTGTCAGGTTTGTCATTATTATTTGTCATGTGTTCCATTATTAGTGAAAGTGGAAGTAAAAGAAAATCACAAATTTTTGGTTGTCCCCAGAAAAGTAATCTTCTTTTGACCCTGGTGACAACCAAGGATTCCTTCATTTTGGAGGGATTTGCCCTCAATTCCCATTTGAACTATGAGACAGGACATGAAGGTGAATCTCCCCAGTGGAACACAGATGGCAAAAATAAACTGACAGGGCTTGTAACCCTCCCGCACTTCATCCAAAAGCTCAGTTGTGATTGAATGCACAATTTACTGCAGGTTACAGGGAGACAGACTGGCCAGGTGGCACCATGACAAGAGGGCATACATTAGGAAACATTGACGAATGGCAAAGAGTTTGAACAGGGGCCTCTGCAAGTTATGTCTACTTCTGCAAGCACACTATCTCCCACTTAAAAAAGAAAAAAACTTTCACTATAAATAATGAATTTAGCCTTTTTAATGTTAGCATGCAATCTGACAAAATAAAAATCCTTTACTAAACAAACATATAGAGAAACTGACTGCATTCATTGCATATTTGGTTCCTAGTTTTTTGTTTTTTTGAATATTGCATTTTGGAATCTATGCATATGATCCCTTTATTAGTAACTTGAGGAATTAGATGTTTAATGTCTAGATGTTATTCAAGTGATATTTGTGCCAGTACAGTAATTAGTGATCTGTAAAAAACCCAAATTAACTATAGCAGACCTGATATATGTAGTAAGCAGTAAACTGGATCAATGTATTTAACGTTGCTTCAAATTACTCACTTTCTACACTTACAACTGTTTGTTAAGTCATTTATAAAAATGTCCTTATTTTCAACTCTAAAGAACAAGTATCCAAATCATTGCTAATTGAGATATGACTTAGATCACCAAAAGGTTCTTGATTTTCAATGGGCAGTGGTGTGGACAATGCTGTGTATTTGCATGTAGGCCTTCATTTGTTTCTATGAGAACCCTTTCACACTGAGCCACAGGCAGCATTAGCGGTAAAGCGTCACTAGTTTTAGCAGCGATTTACCGCTTTTTTACCATCGCTATTCGGCCGATAGCGGGTTGCTTTTAACCCCCACTAGCGGCCGAAGAAAGAGCTAAATGCGCCCGTGTCGCGCCACTGCCGAAGTGCTTTGCAGGCGCTTCGGCAGCAGTGCCCATTTATTTAAATGGGCAAGAGCGGTGGAGGAGTGGTGTATACACCGCTCCTCCACGGCCCCAAAGATGCTGCTTAAAGGCCTTTTTTAACTTCCTGCCAGTACAGCACCCCAGTGTGAAAGCACTCAAGCTTTCACATTGGGGTGGCAGGGAGACGTTTTTCAGGTGCTTTATAGGCACTAGTTTTAGCCCTTTAGCTCCTGAAAAACGCCTCAGTGTGAAAGGGGTCACAATGTTTGAACATTAAATACAGCACAAGCCATTACATAACCATAACGGTCTACTATAATTATGGGTTCATACTGAATACAGTACCTTCCCCAAAATGTGCAAGTCAGTAACAGAAAAGGTCAGATTAAAATCTCATATCAGGGTGGGCATTCAGAGAAGGCTGACACGTTACATAAGCCCCCCACCAGAACACAGTTCAGCCTAAGGCAAAAAACAGTGAAAGTCAGATGGAATGCAGAGGTATTATAAAATCTCTATTAGCAGGCTGTAAACCATCTGCAGAACAACTCATGAATATGCATCCATGAGTCTGTTTAGTTTTGGCTTAAAATTGACCTTCCAGAGCCAAACGCTATACATGTCTCATAACAATGTGCTACAATGGAGATATTGTCACAAATGTGACTAACCTAATACATGGAAAGATTTCAGTCAGTTACATATTAAATACATCTATACCACAAGGTCCTACACACATTAGCCCTCTTAAGTAAAATGTACATAATATCCATATCATATTTAATCTTTAATGCATTGTAATTGTATTCTGTTCCATAATATGAATGAATGAATAACTTATATAGCGCTACATATGCAAACTAAATCGCCTCAAGGCACTTTTGCCACCAGTGTCCATCTGGGTCTTCAGAAATCCAGAACTCCAGAGATGGGTCTTGAGCTCCTTCCACATGGTCTTCTTCCAAGCGAATGTCCACGGGTAGAGCATTCCATAGACGTGGTCCTTGGACTGCGAACCTTAGTTCACTTTTTAATTTATATCAGGTCTTAGGGAATGTGGAGGAGGTTCTGGTTAGTTGACCGGGGGGGGGGCGACCTGGGGTGTAGGGCTTTATTTTGCAGAGGTATTGCAGGGCTTTTCTTTGTATACATTTGTGAGTGAGGCAAAGGGTCTTGATCGTAACCCAGTCCTTCAAGGCTAGCCAATGGAGGGTCCTCAGGGACGGGTGATTGTTTCCCAGGTTTTTTTTTCCTGGTACCAGTCTGGCTGGTGTGTTCTGGACGATTTTCAGATGTGAAATTTGATAACTGGGAAGTCCTAGGTAGAGGGAATTTGCGTAGTCGAGTCAGGAGTTGATGATTGTTCCAACTGCTGCTGTATCTCCTTTCAGGATGAAGGGGATGAGTGTACGCAATAGGCGAAGAAGGTAGTGGGATTTGCTGATTACTGATCCTATTTGTGCATCCATTGTCATGCCTGAGTCAAAGATGACTCAGAGGCTTTTGGCTTTAGTGCTGGGGGTGATGGGTTGTCTGAGGATGGTGAGTGGTGTGGACAACATGCCAGGGTTTTTGTTTCGGTTTGCATGGAGGAAGGCTGGTTGTAGTAAAACAATATCATAAAGAAATGTAGGTGTACTTTTACTAATGAAAAAATTTGCATTAAGGATGTGTCCCCTGGAGCATAATAAAACACTTCAACACTCCTCAGAACCTTTAATTGGGTGTTATTTCTGTAAACACCCTCTGCAGGGACCGGGAAAGTTGGCTGTATTTGCAGTTCTGGTCTCTCATTCACCATTGGAACTATGAAGGAATACTTAGAGTCATTTATAAGAGGTGGTGACTGTGATATATCAGAATAGACTTACTCTGCATATGAACTGGACTCTGCACAGAACCAGAGACCAGGCATACTTTGCTTAAGTATTATTCACTTTTATTACTTTTTGCTTTACTGGAGCTTAGTACCTATTTTTTTTTTTTTTTGTGTGTGTATTTCTGTTGTAATTTGTTTCTTGCACCACTTTTCCTACCTTTTAATAAAACAATATTTAAAAATTGTTAGGCTGTATATCTGAATTTTTTTGAACAGATAGTAAAAAAAAAAAAAAGTCTGCCTCCGTGAGGTCCTGTATTGTAATCTCTGTTACATACCTGCTTGATGTAACAGTCAGTGTTACAAATGTTACTTGTAGTGGTGGCTACAGCATGGTTGTACATTGGATCATCATATTTTTGGTTTCTTAATGAGCATTAGGATAAAGAAGGTCATTTAAATTAGATTTAAGAGTGGAATTCCTTGGGTAAAATTGAAACACTTTAAAAAACAAAGTCTGTATTAAACCTCTATACACATACTGTATATGCTGGCTTGTTTGGGAAATAAAGACCCAAATATGCTGTAGTCACACGGGCAAAGTGTTTGTGCCTTGGGCAGTTGCTTGGTTTGATTTATTGTACTCCAGCTCTGTTTAAAAGTGGGGTGTGGTTAAGCTTTCCAAAATGTCACTGCATATGCTAATGATAATAATGCCTAATTCTCTACAGATTATAGGCCTTAACCACTTGCTTACTGGGCACTTAAACCCCCCTCAGTCCCAGACCAATTTTCAGCTTTCAGCGCTGATGCACTTTGAATGACAATTGCGCGGGCATACAACACTGTACCCAAATGAATTTTTTTCCCCACAAATAGAGCTTTCTTTTGGTGGTATTTAATTACAGCTGGGGGTTTTATTTTTTGCTAAACAAACAAAAAAAGATGCAAAAAAAAAATCATGTTTAATAGTTTGTTATAAAATTTTGCAAACAGGTCATTTTTCTCCTTCATTGAAGTGCGCTGATGAGGCGGCACTGATAGGCTGCACTGGTGGGCACTAATAGGCTGCATTGGTGGGCACTGATAGGCTGCATTGGTGGGCACTGATAGGCTGCACTGGTGGGCACTGATAGGCATAGTTAAGGCGGCACTAATAGGCACAGATAAGGCGGCACCGATGGGCACAGATAAGGCAGCACTGATGGGCAAAGATGGGCACAGATAAGATGGCACGGATGGGTGGCACAGATGGGTGGCACGGATGGGTGGCACTAAGGGGCACTGATAGGTACCACTGATAGATGGGACTGATGGGCACTGATAGGTGGCACTGATAGGTGGCTCTGATAGGTGGCACTGCTGGGCACTGATGGGCAGCACTGCTGGGCACTGATGGGCACTGGTAGATGACACTGATGGGCACGGATATGTGGCACTGGGGTGCAGCACCTTTGTTGAGGCAGATTGTGAGCACTGCTGAGTGGCACTGTGGGCACTGCTGGGTGGCACTGCTGGGTGGCACTGTGGGCACTGCTGGGTGGCAATGTGGGCACTGCTGGGTGGCACTATGGGCACTGCAGGGTGGCACTGACGGGGGGCACTTATTTTTTTATTATGTTCAGTGATGAGGGGGCAGGTGGGCGCGAGGAGGAATAATAGCCGATTACCGGCTCCGTTATATCACATGATCAGCTGTCATTGGCTGACAGCTGATCACGTGATAAGGGGTCGGGATCGACCCCTTGCTTGGATCGGTGATCAGGCGAGTCTCGTAGACTCGCCGATCACAGAGCGCACAGCGCGCGCCCCTCAGGGGACGCGCAGGCCGCTCGTGCACGGGACCACGTCAATAGACGTAGTCCCGGCAAAGGAGATCCGCGCTGTAGCCGTCATTCGGCTATAGCGTGGGTCTCAAGTGGTTAAAACATTTCATGAACATATAGGACACAATGAGATGTTCTTCATCACCTTATGTTCAAAGTTAGGTGTCACTACAAATCAGTAGAGCAGTAGATTTTAATGTTTTTTTACATCTCTAGTTACTACCTTTAGTAATGCAAGAATTAATATGGTATCACTCCATTTGACATAAGAGTTACTCACAAAGAAAAAGGCAAAGCCCAAACAATGATTGCTTAGCCCAGGGAATGGTTGTTCCTACATTGCCCATACAACCAGGTAGGTGAAATGTGCTACTGAACCAGGATTGAGGGCACAGTGCTATTTCCACAAACAGTGGGAGGTGGGGGAGATTTACGAAAAGTGGTGCACGCAGAATCTGGTGCAGCTGGGCATGGCAACCAATCAGCTTCTAACGTCAGCTTGTTCAATTAAGCTTTGACAATAAAATATAGACGCTAATTGTTTACTATGCACAGCTGCGCCTGATTCTGTGTGCACCCGTTTTAGTAGATCTCCCCCAGTGTGATACTGAGTTTGGGGAGGAAGGAAGTAGCTTTTTCTAGGGTGCCACAAAGATTTCCAGGTAGATTTTCAAGCTGGGCAATTTACATAGCTGATGTGGTGCTAAACTTGGGATGGAGGGAGTGTTTTTCTCAGAGATACCACTTACTTGGGTTTGGGTAAATGGGTTTCCAATTATGACCAAAGATTACAGGGACATTTTCAGGTAGATGTTATACTGAATGGAAAAAAAATGTATGCAAGAAGATCTTATCTGTTGTATAAATAGAACCCTTGGTGCTAGCACCAAGAACAAACACACACGTATGTCAAGCAATTTTGTTCCATTCACTCTTTACTGTGAAAGCTGCCTTGTATATATGTACAGCTATAGAGGAAGATAAGTTTTACTTAGCTACCTTAACTGAAGGTTCACACTTGTGCGATGCGGGAACCAGCGCAATTACAGCACCGGTTCCCGCATCGCATCTTTCCCATAGGCAGTTCACACTGCCTCTGTGAACCGCTGTGGGTTTTAATACAATGTTAATGAGACCCCCAGATCAGTTCAATGATCACAGTGCAAACTGTAGATTCGGATAGGAATCAGATTGCATGGGCGGAAACACCCATGCAAACCGATTCCTGTGTGGGGAGGGGGGGGTCCCTGCACTATTTTTCTGTGTGATTCTAATGCAAGTTCAGCCATAAAACTGTATGGCTGAACTCACATTGCTCAGACATCGCATGTGATCATTGTATGATAATGATGCATGATATAACTCTTGATGCATCTTTCTTGAGTGGTCCCATTGAGTATAACTGGAAATCTTATCAAATTATTCCCTGTTATTGTGTTTTTTTTACTCTCACTCTTCTCTTTCTTTGTTATTATTAGTATTAAAATACAATAAAAATAACAGTTGATATAAAAATATAAAATGTATGTTACAAACAGGTGATTGATTTATTTATCCATTTACTGTATAGCTGAATAATAATGTAACATGCATGGATTAGATATACTGTTCAGTTCAGCTGATAGTTCTGCACATAGAAAAGATTACTTGTTTGTTGCTCTCAAAGCATAATGCCTTGGGAATACACAAATACTACTTTTAAAGTGGTACTTGCATTTTCAAAATGTTTCTTCCTGGAGTTCCTGACACATAAACAGACACAAAGGGTGTTCCTTGGTGTTGTGGACTGATGACCGATGAAATTTTAATATACCGTACCAGTTTCCAGCAGCGTTGAATTTAGGTCATATATGCTTGCTGGAGCACTATGAATTTCTGAATGTGTCTGTGCCCTAGAGCCTGCTTTAAGCTGCATGGAATCACAGGTAAACCACTGTACAGTAAATCCTTTTTATTTTACTGTTTGAGGAAATGTTATGGAAAATAAAGCAGCCTTGAGACTTATAGAATTAGATTTACAAGATTGTACGAACTCTCTTCGGTTTGTATGAAACAGGAATAGCTAGTAAATGAGAACCATGAAAAATATATTTTGCTATCTCTATTTTAGTTAAAGTGAATCTCAATTTTCAGCCAGTTGCTTTACATGGTTTAAGCAATTAAAAGTAATTAAAAATAGGATGATTATTTTGCCTTGATACAATAAGCACAATAACTTCACCAGTTTCAATAAATAGTGCTGGATGGTTAAAATGCTTTGTAAATAACACCTCTATGCTACAGATGCACTGATTAAGGGCTTTAAAGCTCAGCTCTACACATATATACGACACAAATTAATTCAGTTTTGTATTTATTAATACAATGATGCATTTATCTTTTTTATGCAAGAGTTTACATGAATTTGACTTGATATCATCTTGCAGTCCCATATACAGTATAGCTTAGACCAAGGGAGAAACAGCACATGGAGTTAAAGGGGTTGTAAAGGTTTGTGTTTTTTTTTCACCTTAATGCATCCTATGCATTAAAGAGGAGGGCCAGCTGTAATTTTTTTTTTAAAGCCAGCAGCTACAAACACAGACTTACCTGTACAGGGCACGCGCGATGTCGGCCGCCCGAGGCCGACCCGCCCCTACGGCTCTCGGGTCCTGGCGCCACCATTCTATCTAAGGGAAGCAGGCAGTGGAGCTTTGCGGCTTCACTGCCCGTTTCCTACTGCGCATGCGTGGGACGCGCAGCGCTTTGTGAATGGGGGCGCGCTGTGTTCTGGGACACACAGTGCCCCATTACCCAGAAGACAATGCGGGGAAGAGAGTGAAGACTGAAGATCACCGCGGAGTAGGAAGAGGCAGATTAGGACGATCTGCCTAGCAACAGGCATTTCTGGTAAGTTTAAAAAACACTATTTTTTTGCAACATTTTAACCACATGCTGACCAGGACATAGCCGAAAGACAGCTACAGAGCGGTCGGCTTGTTCTGGGTGGACATCCATGGGATGTCCTCACAGAATCTTGCTCCCGCGCGCCCCCTGGGGCACTCTCCCCCGGGAACATCTGTGACCGCCGAGTCCAGAGGACCCAGCGCATCACGGATCACGGTAAACGGCCGCTGATAGTGGCCGTTTGCCATGTGATCACACCTTCAAATGACAGAGCGATCACTTGTAAACACGTCATGACGCAGGTTCCTCCCTCCCCTCTATGTACCGATTGGTACAGTGAGAGGGGAGAGGGGGAGAGATGGCAGCAGTGCTGTGGGCTGGATGTGTAGTGCCCACAGCACTGCTCGTGACAATCCTCTGCACATACTATGCATCACTGTGTAATACTCTGCCAATACTGGGCAATACTCTGCAACACTGTGTAATACTCTGCCAATACTCTGCAACACTGTGCAATACTCTGCAACACTGTGCAATACTCTGCCAATACTGCAATACTCTGCTAATACTCGCAAATACTTGCCAATACTTGCCAATACTCTGCCAATACTCACCAATACTCTGCAATAAATTTTAACAGAAACAAATAATTTTTTTTTTTTTTTTACCAAATTTTCTGTCTTTTTTGATTTATAGCGCAAAAAATAAAAAACCCAGCAGTGATTAAATACCACCAAAAGAAAGCTCTATTTATGGGAAAAAAAGGAGAAACATTTCATATGGGTATAGTGTTGCATGACTGATTAATTGTCATTCAAATTGTGAGAGCATCACAAACTGAAAATATGTCTGGTTAGGAAGGGGGTTTAAGTGGCCAGAGGTGAAGTGGTTAATGTAGTTTTGTTTTTCGGGGTGGCCCTCCCCTTTAAAGAGGAAGTAAAGCAAAATACACCCTGCAAAACAAAGGCATAATGAGCTAGTATACATAGCATACTAGCTCATTATGAATTACTTACCTGAGATCGAAGCCCATGCATCGGCCCTCGTTTGCCTCCTCTGACGCCGCCATCTATCCCGGAGTGACTTCTGGGTATCGTGGCTCCGGCCATTCACAGTGACGTCACTCCCACCCATGTGTGCTGGTTCCGCTAATGGCATGATCGCCGTTAGAAACGGCAAGCTCAGTGCATCTGCGCTCGATGTCTACAGCGTAGTAGCCGTAGACATCGGTGCCGCTACTTCTGCAATTATCTAAACCTTTTAGGTTTGGGAGATATTTCTTGCACCTACAGGTAAGCCTTAATCTATGCTTTCATGTAGGCTAAAGTGGTTTTAATGGGTTTACAACCACTTTAAGGTGAAAAAACACCTGTCAGTGACCAACCCCGAGCCCCTTAGTTTTACTTACCTGAACCCTCAAACTTGTCCCACTGTTGATTAGATAGATTGATAGCAGCACAGCCATTGGCTTTTTTATTTTATTTTTTATTTTGAGAAGGAGGAGACAGGAGAATATCCTTAACATTCTTGGAAGGTAACACATGGATCAATCTCGTATTATGTTAATTGTGGTTTTCATGTGTTTTATATATGTGTATGTTAAGCATGTTTAGATATGTGTGTGTATATATATATATATATATATATATATGTTTGTGTGTGTGTGTGTGTGTGTGTGTGTGTGTGTGTGTGTGTGTGTTTTTTAATGTAATGATATGGAATGTTTTTATGTGAAAAATATATTAATAAACATAATTGAAAACAATCAAATCCAATGACACGGCCGCTGTAGGACCGGGTCAAGTTCTGCATTCAGCGTCTATGGACCCGGGAGTGCGCCCACAAGGTAACCCCCCAGGAGAGCGCTTCTCCCGGGGGGTTATCTGATGCGGGGAGGAGCTAAGACAGCCGCCGAAGGACCCCAGAAGACCAGGATTGGGGCAAGTATGACATGTTTGTTATTTAAAAAAAAAATAATTACCTTTAGTGTCACTTTAATCAGTTGTGCAGCTGTGCTGATGTGCTAACAATAAATATGCTGATAGAAGGTGATACCAGACTGCTAGAGTAATGAGCTCAGCATTGAGCTGTTTCCTTTTTTTCACTGTTCAGTCAAATGCTGGGGGGAGGATCAAGACCTGTAAATTACTTAACTGAAACAGAAAAATAGCAGGTTCTGACCTTGCCTGTGCATTGTGGAAGGGCTGTGTAAATTTCAGAACTGGTTGGACACAAATACAAATCCTTTCTCATCAAGACAGCTCTCGTATATGCATTCCATCTATGTATTTAGCTTTTTGCCTGGAATTCAGTTTTGAAGTATAACTAAAGACAAACCCATTTTTAGTTTTGGATAGAGTGGAGATGGATTAGAACACCTGTCTGTTTCTTGTGCGGTCTGTGTCCCCGCTAGGGAGATTCACCCTCTCAATTTGTCCTGTTTACCATTATCATCGAAAGTAAAAGTAGAAGACAATCCCAAATTTGGGGTTGAAACTATAAAAGTAATTGAGGCTACTCTTCCAATGGGGACAATAGTTCTGGTGATAGCAGTGACATCCCAAAAATCACTCACTTTGGAGGGATTTCCCTCACTTCCTGTTTTGACAGGAAGTGAAGTGAAGTCTCCACAATGGGACACAGATGGCAAAAAAAAACTGACAGGGGTTATAGACCCCTCTTACTCTATCCAAAATGAAAAAAAAATGCCTTTAGTTCTACTTTACATTGAAGTACATGATAACAATGTAGAAGTCTATGGTAAGCCTTAGGTACAGACGTGACTGTAAACCAGAAGAAGAACAACATAAGAGATTGCATGGAGATTAGTGTAGGTTGGGATTGTCAGTATAAATCACACTCAGTTCTCTCCCCTATTTAGAATTATACAATAAACATGGATTTTGCTTCTTTTCTTTTATAATTATATTCCCTGGCGGTACGATTATTTCGGATTTTAGGTGCTAAAAGCGGTACCATTATTTTGCATGAAAATTTGGCGTTTTATATTGTAGTCCTGCAATTCTTAGGAATAACTCACTTAAATCTGTCCAAACCAGAGTCTAGCAGACATCCCGGGTATAATAAAGTTTGAAAAATAAAATCATAAATTATAATATAATAAATAATTATAAATAATTGTACCAAATAATAATATAACAATAATAAAAATGATTCAATAATGTAATCACATCAAAAACACTGAAATTTGCTCAGTTGCAGAATTGTCACTGTCATTACTTTTCAGTATTTGATGACGGATCTCCCCACAAATCGCTATCGCTCAATTCTGCGAGTGATTCTAATTTATTATCGCTGTTTTCTAGCTGGTCTAAAACCATTTTTGATGTAAAAGGGCAGTTTTGGTTGCTATGGACAATCTCCAGTTTCCAGGCATAAAGAACAGGTTTTATTACATAAAACTGCATGCAGGACACTGGGCAGACCACTAGGGACAACGGGGATGTGAAATATTTACATACAGCAATGTAATCTGTAAGATTACATTATACTGTATGTTTACTGTTTGTTTCACTTTTTGAATTTGGCGCCGATCTCCGTCCCCGTGCGTCGCAACGCTCGCAGGGCACGGAGATCGGCGATGTGATGCATCGAGCGAGACACGGCTCGCTCGTACAGCGAGGAGACAACGCTGGATCCGAGGGAGAAGGTAAGTAAACCTCCTCCTGGATCCATCGATGCGGTCCCGAGTCTGGCTCGGGGATACCGCTTTTGGTATGAAAATTCCACCCCGAGCCAGACTCGGGAATACCGTCAGGGGGGTTAAAATATAAAAAAATAAGGTGACTGCTATCCCCTTTGGTAGGCACCTCTTCAACTACTTAAATTACCGTGATGGTATGATTATGTCAGATTTTTGCATCTTAAAGTGGTACAATTGTTTTGCATATAAATTTGGCATTTTATATTGTAGGCCTGTAATTTTTAGCAATAACACACTTAAATCTGTCCAAACAAAAGTATAGTAGATATCCCAGGTATGATAAAGTTTGAAACACAAAAGCATAAATTATAATATAATAAATAACTATAAATAATTTGAAAAAATAATAATATAATAATAAAATGAATTTCCCCACAATTCACTATCTCTCAATTCTGCAAGTGTTCTAATTTACTATCGCTGTTTTCTAGCTGGTCTAAAACCACTTTTGACGCAAAGGGACACTTTTTGGTTGCAATGGACAATCTTAAGGCAGAAAGAACAGCAGTATATAATATAAAACTGCATGCAGGGCATAGGGCAAAGCACTGGGGACAAAAGGGAGGTGAAATAATTTGATACAGTAATGTAATCTGTAAGATTACAGTGCACTGTATGTGTTATGAATTTTGTACTTAACACATACAATAAACTGTAATCTGCAAGATTACATTAATGTATCAAATCTTTTCACATCCCTTTTGTCCCTAGTGCTTTGTTCAGTGCCCTGCATGCTCTCTGTATTATATATACTGTTCTTTCTGCCTGGAAACTTGACAACGTCCATGGCATCCAAAAAGCATCCCTCTACGTCAAAAGTGGGTTTAAACCAGCTAGAAAACAGCAATAGTGAATTGGAATCACTTGCAGAGTTGAGCGATAGTGATTCGTGGGGAAATTCGTCATCATACACTGAAAGTGATGACAGCGACGATTCTGCGACTGAGCAAATTTCAGTGTTTTTGATTTGATTACATTATTGAATAACATGTATTAGCATTATTATATTATTATCTTTTTTATAATTATTTATAGTTATTTATTATATTATAATTTATGATTTTGTGTTTCAATCTTTAGCATGTCTACTGGACTCTTGTTTGGACAGATTTAAGTGAGTTATTCCTAAGAATTACAGGCCTACAATATAAAACTCAAAATTTCAATGCAAAACAATGTACCGCTTTGACAATCAACAATCTGACATAATCATATCGCAAGAGAGGTTAAACCAGCCATGGATCAATGGATCAATAATTTTGATTCATCTATGGGCAGGCTGGTTTTACAGAAGTTGATGTCTCCATCAACTTCTGTACAACCAACCTGTTGGAAAATGTAAATGGTTTCTTAATCAGTGTCGCCGACTATAGTGTATTCTGACGATGAGGAAGACTACCAGTTGTCAAAATACAATAGATCTGCAGGAGGGATTCCCGCTGGATGGATGAGAAAATTATGGCCTTCCTAAGGGTAGGGGAAAGTAATTTATGGTGATCATAATAAACTGCAACTAGGGGTAGAGGAGTTAACATAAGTGGCTTTTCTGGCTAGAAAAGATTACAGGCAGTGTGTACTATATAAATAACAGAAAATTCTGTATAAATGTACAATATGGTGTTAAAGCACCAGTGTGAATTCCATGATTTTTTTTTATTATACAGAGAATTATAAGAGGGTTTTTTTTACCTTATTTTTTTACACTGAGCTAGTAGAAAAGGTGAGTTATATGAGCAAATAATTTTAACCCAAGCCTAACATGTTAAGACCAATATGAATTCATTTCATTGAACGTCAGCTAATGAAGCTTTGGAGCTTTAATTATCCACAGCTTAATAAAAGCCCTAATCTGTATTAAATGAAATCCTTCAATAAATCACATGGAAACAATGTGTAAGTAATAATCAACAAGCCTTGTTACAAAAGCCTGCTGTGGCAACAGTACTGGAATGTACTGTGTAATCAGATTCCACAAGGTTTAAGAAACACAGCCTGTTATCTAACAAGTGCTACACTACACAATCGGCGCGCTTTCCTGCAGACAGCACTCTGATTCTTAAACAAGGTCATTTTTTACCTCGGGAAGGTCAGCAGCTTTCAAATGGTTTTTAAAGTTGAACTCCAGGGACCAAAACCATGAAACTTTGCTGTGGGTCCATCTCCCCACTACAAAATTTAACTGCTCATTTTGCCAAGGAGATGATAAATAGGGTGATATACTTACCCTATTCTTGTTACCATCAGATCTTCTCCTCTTCATGTGACCTGTCCCCCAAAGTCTCTTCTCTTCGCCGCATGACCAGTCACAGTTTTCTGATGACCATACAATGCAGGGCCAGCAGTCACCTTATTTGCTTTATTTAACATCCCCTAGGAAAATGAGTAGTTAACCTTTGTAGTGGCGATAGGGGTGGGAGACTCACCGCAAGGTAAATACATTTCTTCCCAGGGTGGATGGATAATATGTAATATATATACACTATACTACACAAATGTAACACATACCACTTCGAGCCTTGTACCCTCCTTGACCCTTTTTGATTGCTCCCTACCATGAAATTATATCTACTTTGGGTAAAAGTGTATTGTATTTGACTTGTCAAGTATGCATAACTCCACAGGTCATGTCAGCTTATACACATGTTTGATATCAATTATTTTAATTGCATATATTACTGATTAGTTACCAGGTTGGAATAAACCTTAACATCTTGGAATATGCAAATGTCTACCAGAAATGTTCAAAGGATGTTTATCTTTATAGTGACAGACATTGCTCCCATAATATTACACTTGATATCTAGGAACGTACCTGGGTTCAGTTTGTGGGAGGTTTGCTGAACTGTGATGACATTTTAAATGTAAACCACACCACCTAAAGTCAAATTTTTAAAATCAGTTTTGGCCATTTTCAAGGCTATTAGCCAAGGGATTGTCAAACACCATTTAGGTGAAAGTGAATAATCAAAAATGCCCAATTCCTTTAAAGCGGAGTTCCACCCTAAAGTGGAACTTCAGCTCATCGGAACCCTCCCCCCCTCCAGTGTCACATTTGACACCTTTCAGGGGAAGGGGGATGCAGATACCTGTCTAAGACAGGTATTTGCACCCACTTCTGGGCGTAGACTCCCACGGGAGTCTATGCCTCCTCCTGTCCCGCTGCGCTGTCTGCTGGGACACACACAGGTCCCAGAGACAGCGCGGAGCATTCTCATTGCGCTGCGTGACTCGCGCATGCGCAGTAGTGAACCAGAAAGTGAAGCTGCAAAGCTTCACTTCCTGATTCCCTCACCGAGAATGGCGGCGGCAGCCGCCGAGAGCCGAGGGATTGCTCAGTTTCAGCTGCTGACATCGCTGCACTCCAGGAATGGTAAGTTGCTGGCTTTTAATAATTTTTTTTTCATGTGGACTCCCTCTTTGAATAACATATTTAGGAGGATACTGAAAAACAGCCTGTAAAGTTGTGCACCTGTACAATGTATACAATGCATTACAGCAAAAGTGATATTTATAAAGAAAAAAATATATACAAATTCAACTGCAGGTGACAGGACACCTGTCTGCTTAGTTTTCCTTGTGAAAAACTCAGGCAATCTTTGGAGGACTGTGTATGTATGTGTCCTTCGCGCTACTAGGAGTGGTAAATAATAGTGTCTATCTTAAAATAAAATGACGTGATATATAAAATTGCTGCAAAATCTAGAGTGTTCACATAAACACAAACTAAATGGTAAAATGAAATATGGGGTCATTGAGATTTTTATTGCACAAAATCACCCCATATTTAATCTTCGGAGGACCTCCATGCTGTTAAAATAGAAGAAAAAGCCAGAAATGTCCCTTTTTCTATAGTACATCCAAAAAAATAATAAGGTCCCTTCACAAATTATGCCAGAATCCATATGCCTGATAAGGTTTTTTTTAGGGATTTTCACAGGGAATACCATGAAGAAAAAAAGGCACAGGTTTCCCTCTCAAAATCCATATCAGACCCCTCAGGACCGTCAAGAGTTAGCCCATGCAAAAGGCATAAAAAATTGATTTGGTAGTAATAAAATGTATCACTTCCTCCTGTAGCCAAAAGTTTAGCACAGCAGGTGGCGAACACCCTTTTTAATTTACACATTCTCAGAATGATGAAAAGGGCAAAGTTTGGACCAAAGCCTACTTTGGTCCAAACCAGAAGCTCATGCCTGCTGATAACTAGTTCATGTAGATATTTTTTGTAAAATCCCTCAGAAATTCCATATTTCTTATATGTTTTAAAGCCAATCCGGGCCAATTTTTTTTGACCTTATAGTGAGCTTTAGTCAGATTAGCTGTGTGTCTGTTAGCATTCTCTACGCATAAAGTGTATCATCTTAGCCACTTGCTGTGTTAATGTTCTCCAGCAGGTTGCTGGAGATATCATTTTGTGTTGAGAATGCTAATACATGGCTAGAAGCACAGCAAAAGAAGACAAATTAATTAGGATTTTTTTTTAACACTATTGATTACCACAATCAAACAAAAGCACAGTGGATAAGTACATAATAGACCACTTAATTTTATTAATTTTAAGCTGGCATTTGCTAAAAATGAATGAAGTTTGATTGCAACAATATTTATTATGAATAAAATCATAAACACTTAAAGTAATTAATTGAATGAATCATGAAAATGATAAAAAGTAGCCCCAAAATTTTGGACCTTTAGTAAAGAGTCATGTTGTAAAGGATTTTGGTGGTAGGGGATTCAACAAAGCTGCCATGCACATTGGTATTATACATTACATTGGTTTTATATACGCTGAAGCATTTTTAAACAAGGTCTAAAAGTAATCTGCAGATAATGTAATCCAATAGTATTCATACACATTAAGTAGGGTATATTGGCATTACTTGAACAGCAGTAATGCTCATGACATTACCACCCTTGAAAAAAATAATACATGGCATTCTATGAATGGTGGCAATGCTAGCTCAGTGCAGGATCCCGAGATTGCATATATTACTTTAGTAGCACAGAATACTACAGTGATTGTCAGCTTCCCCAGCAGTCCCTACAGTATGGAATATGCAATATCTATGCTGGACCAATGTAAGTATGCAATAAAGATCATATCTGGTATTCATCTTTAACATTTTACCCGACCCCCTCAGTGAAACTCAGAATAATTACACTAAGGATTAAAGAATGTACCACAATTATTGGGAAAAAGCACAGTGGACAGTAGATAATAGATGATTTTTTCCCATTAATTTTGTCGCCACATAGAGTTTGCAGTGATTGTCCAGCTACCACTGCATACATGTGCCCACTCTTCCTGCGTATTCCTATGGCTTGGTCCATATATCTTTGAATGGCTGGGGGCATTAAGTATCCATCCCATAGCCTCCCTGGCGGTATTCCCGAGTCTGGCTTGGGGTGAGATTTAATTACCATAAGCGGTATTCCCGAGCCAGACTCGGGGTGGCATCGCTGGATCCATGTAGAGGTTACTTACCTTGTCCCCTGGATCCAGCGATGTCTCCCCGCTGTGATCAGCGAGCCGCCGTGTCTCGCTCGATCTGTGACAGTGCCGAGCTCCGTTCCCTGCGAGCGGTGTGACGCACGGGCATGGAGTTCAGCGCCAAATTCAAAAAGTAAAAAACACAGTATAGATACTGTACAGTATACTGTAATCTTACAGATTACATTACTGTATCAAATAATTACACATCCCTTTTGTCCCTAGTGGTCTGTACAGTGTCCTGCATGCAGTTTTATATTATAAATACTGTTCTTTATGCCAGGAAACTGGAAATTGTCCATAGCAACCCAAAAATGTCAGTTTACATCAAAAGTGGTTATAGACCAGCTAGAAAACAGCAATAATAAATTAGAATCACTTGCAGAATTGAGCGATAGTAGTTTGTGGGGAAATCCGTCATCAAACACTAAAGTAATGACAGCGATAATTCTGCAACTCAGCATATTATTTATGGTGGTTATTTATTTTACTATATATACTGTATATATATATATATATATATATATATATATATATATATATATATATATATATATATATATATATATATATATATATATATATATATATAAAATATTATATTATAATTTATGATTTCATATTTCTAATTTTATCATACCCGGGATGTCTATTAGACTCTTGTTTGGACCGATTTAAGTGAATTATTTCTAAGAATTACAGGCCCACAATATAAAATGCCAAATTTCCATGCAAAATAATGGTACCGCTTTCAGCACCTAAAATCTGAAATAGGTTAATATCCACATGCATGATAAAATTTTGTGCCTAAACCTGCCCCATTTTGGTAAAGTGAGCAGAATGAGCCCTGAATCTAAAACTTACACCACGACAAATGTACACAAACTCCCTAGCTGCTCCTGAAAATGTAAGTGAGGTGAGTAGTGTTTGGCCTGCTAGCTATTGAGGCATTCAAAAAGAAATGGTACGCCTTACAGTTTGGAAATAGCTTTCATAAGAACATTTGTACTGTGCTTATGTAGGGTAATACAATAGGGTTTGTTTACTAAAGGCAACTAGACTGTGCACATTGGAAAGTGCAGTTGTACTCTGCAAGAGCAGCTGCTCCAAAGCTTAGTAAAAGAGAAAAAGCGCTGTTGCCTTCCATCATCCAATCACTTGCAAGCAAAAATGGCGATTTTTTCATTTTCCTTGCACATGGTTGGATATTCTTTGCAAAGTGAAGCTTTCCCACCTTTCGGTTCAGCTGCTGTGAGAAAAGGATATCTCTGTAAAAAATGGACTCCCAGTGTGACAGCACTAAGGGGTTGATTTATTTAAAGTAAATAAAACTTGTAATTGTAAAATGCAGTTGCAGTCTCAAAGGACAGTTGCTCCAGAGCTTAGTAAATGAGCAGAAGCGCTACTGACTTCATCATCCAACCACGTGCAAGGGAAAATGCTGAGTTTTTATTTTCCTTTCCTTATTTTCCTTGCATGTGACTTGGATATTCTTTGCAAAGTCAAGTTTTACCTCATTTACTAAGCTTTGGAGCAACTGCATTCGCAGAGTTCAACTGCATTTTGCAAAGTGCACAGTCTATTTGCCTTTAGTAAATCAAGCCCTAAATGGCTGCACTCTCATGTTGTGCCATGTCATTTTTCATACCCAGAGGTGCCTGGTATTTCTTTTTGAGCAGAACAGAGTAGCAGGGAAAGTAAGTAATAGTAAGAATATTCTGGGGAGGGGGATTAAAGCAATCCTGTCGCTTTCCCCTAATGAGAAAAAACATAGGTTTTCTTTAAGAGAACTCTCACAAAAACTATTTCTTTAGGCCTCAATGCTCTAGACAAGTCTATGTCCTTTAGTGGTTATACATATATAACAAATAATAAGTTCCTGACATACTTGAGTCAACCCTATGCATCTTTCCACTGGATCAGACCAAGTTATTTAACGTTTTAAAATTGCAACTGTTTAAATGTCATGTTAGACATCATAGTCTGTATTGCATGTTTCTTTATTACAACATACGCGTATGTTCCACTCCATTGTCAATAAAACTTTTTGGGAAAAATAAATAAATAAATAAATAATAAATTGCAGAGCTGATGTGCTTATGCTACTGCACCTTTAACTCACTTGGGCTTTAAACTTCACTTTTATTTCATATAATTAAAATATTATAACTATGTATAACCTTAAACAAAACCCAAATCTCAATTATCTCTGTTCCTACAGAGAATTATCAGGAGTATCGATCATTTATGATGGTTGAAGGTCTTAATATTTAGATGCATTGTCTGCGTAGTATCATTCTTTCTCATAGGATATTGCTATCTCCCCTAGAAATCACTAGTCTACTGTTTAGCCAATGCATCTATATCCCCTCTGGTCCTTTAATATATCTACACATAACTATCTAATCAATGTCAGTCGTAAACAGCAATAAACTATAACTTACAGTCTAATAATTGTTTTTTAAGTTATACACTTGTAGTGAAGTCTCCGGTAAAAGTGGTTTAGATGAGTGGTGGCATAAGAGCATTGCTTAGGCAATTACTAATCATTTGCTTTAAGGAAAGAGTTGACCTCTGATCATTGAATGCTTGCATGATCAGTTCCTTTGTTCTAATAGTAAGACCTCTTCCTGAGATAATGGCGAATTTTGGATCATGAATAAAAAGCTCATTTATTAGAAAACCTATGACAGAATGCAACAATTTTCTGTAATTTGTAATGCACTCAGTTTGCAACTTTCAGCATTACAGTATGACTATTCCATGTTATGTACCTAATGGCTAGAAGCCCTGCTTGACAAAAAAAAAAAAATCTGATTTAACCACTTCTTGTTTGCAAGTTAAAATCAGTATTGTTTGCTAGAAAATGACCTAGAAGCCAAACATTATATATATATTTTTAACAAAGACTCTGGAGAACAAAATGACGGGCATTGCAATATTAAATATCACACGGTATTTGCGTAGCGGTCTTTCAAACGCATTTTTTTTGTTAAATGATACACTTCGCTGAATTAAAAAAGAAAAAACCTGTAAAGTTAGCTCAATTTGTTTGTATATTTTTTTGTTAAATGATACACTTCGCTGAATTAAAAAAAAAAAACTGTAAAGTTAGCTCAATTTGTTTGTATATTGTGAAAAATTATGTTATGTAGAGTAAATAGATAACCTAACATGTTATGGTTGATGACAAACTACGGTACTTAAATATCTCCATAAGCAACGCTTTAAACATTTTTAATGGTTACCAGATCAGAGTTGCAGAGGGGGTCTTTTGCTAGAATTATTTGAACACTGTTTACATTTGCGGACCCGACTTATGTATGTGTTTCCTTTGGTGCGCGGGGACGGGGACGCTTTACTTTTTTTTCCTTATTTATTTATTTTTTTATTTTTTACACGGTCTCTTAAATAAAAAAAACTCTGATCACTTTTATTGCTGTCACAAGGGATGTGAACATCCCTTGTGACAGTAATAGGCAGTGGCAGGTACTCTTTATGGAGGGATCTGGGGTCTAAAAACCATGTTTTGACCATGTGAAAGCCTCCTAACTTTGCTGAAGGAATGCTGTTAAACCCTCTTGGATCCTATGCCTCTGTCTGGTATTCCTACATCCATTCATGTAGCCCAAACCTTGTGGTAAGGAAAAGCCATAGGTCCTTGTCAACCATTTGTACTGTGCTGTTATTCTAATAATCTTCTCAGTTGAAATCTGAGAGTGAACACAGAAAAGAAAATAATAAAGATTGATAAAACCTGAAAAAAGGTAGGATTAGATCGTCTGACTGAGACAATTATATTTCAATTGTCTCTATGAATATCTGCATATTTTTTGGAGTATCGGAACACAATCCAGGGTGTCCAAATAGCATGACATTTTTCCACAGATTCATTGGCTTGGGCCACTGTTTCCTCCATTGTGTATGTGTCTGTTACTTTGTTCAACCATTCAACCACTGTAGGGACTCTGGAGGACCGCCAGTACACCGGCACCAGTGCTTTGGCTGCATTAAGGAGGTGTTTAAGCAGTGAATGTTTGTATCTCTTCAGGGGTACGTCAGTAATGTGTAGAAGACAACAAGCCGCATCTAATGTGGTTGAGGTATCTGTAATTTGTGTGATCAGAGTTCTCACCTCATCCCAAAAGGGCGTCAGCTTAGAACAACTCCACCAAATATGCGTGAGTGTCCCCACATCTCCTTGGCATCTCCAGCATATTTCTGGGACCTGTGGGAACCATCTATGTAATTTGTCAGGGGTGTGGTACCAATTTTTCAGCAGCTTGTAGCACGTCTCTTGTGTTTTTGTGCTAATAGAGCACTTGTGGGCCAGTGCACAGGCGCCCCCCCCCCATTGAGAGTCAGTGATATTCTTCTGGAGCCCAATAGACCATTTTCTCCTGAATCTGTCATCAACGTGTCTAGTTAGCTTCTGTAGCCAACTGTAGGCCACTGAGGTCACCCTATATAGTCTCTCGCCAGACACACAAACCACCTCCAAATCAGTCAACTGTCTATTGAAGTATTTTTTGTGTTTTGGGGAGGTAACAAAGCTTCTGGTCTGGAAGTATGTCCATAGAGGAATCGAAGGTTCCTCCCAATCCCTCCTAAGAGCCTCCAAGTCTTTCATTTTGCCACGAGATAAGCAATCTTTCACCAATCTTGAGGCATCAGAGGTTGTATTATGAAAGAGAGCGTTCCCCATTCCCGGAATAAAGTCAGGGTTGTCTTGGAGCGGTGTCAAAGGGCTAAGAGGGGTCGGCACAGCAAATTGCTTTGTGTTTGCGTGTAGTACTGTCAGCGTAGTCTCTGTCAGAGGGTTTAAACTGATCGTTTCCTTAAGTCTGCTCAAGTTAGTCCATGGAGAAAAGCGCAATCTGTTTTCTGTGAGCATATCTTCCAGTCTTACCCAGTCTTTGTCTTACCCATGACAGTGCCAATCAATTATCCTAGTGATTTGCGCTGCTAACTGATATTTCTTGAAGTCTGGCAACCCCATCCCCCCCATTTCTTTGGGTTTCGTCAATAAAACAAATCTGATCCTCGCTCTCCCGTTATGCCATAGGAAACGCAGGACCAAGGAGTTTAGTTTATGGAAGAAACTTCTGGGGATGTGAACTGGCAACGCTCTAAACAGGTAGATCAGCCTTGGTAACACAGACATTTTCAGGATTGCCACCCGGCTGAACCATGAGAACAACCCCAAGCCCCAAGACCGTAAGTCTCCTTCAATTGTTTTCAACAGCGGGGAAAAGTTGTGTTCGAAAACCTTTTTGGTATCCGGGGTCACCCAAACCCCCAGGTACTTAAGTGCTACAGCCTCCCATTGGAAGGGACAATTTTGCTTGGTTCTGCTTAACTCCTCCGGAGTCAAGTCTACGTTTAAAGCCTCAGACTTGGAGTAGTTAATTTTTAAATTTGAAATATAGCCAAATTTTGCAAATACTTCCAGTAGATTGGGGATCGTCGTATGTGGTTCTGTCAAAAAAAACACCAAATCATTGGCGTAAGCCGCAACTTTAAACTCCCTGTCCCGAATCCTGAATCCTCTAATCGAACCATCGTTATTGATTGCTCTAATGAACGGCTCGAGGGATAAAATAAAGGGGTGACAAAGGGCAACCTTGTCTAATTTCGTTCGCAATGATCACTGGTTCCGACAAGGAGCCGTTAGTCCTCACTCTGGCTGTGGGATTTTGATAGATTGCTGAGATCCAGGACATCATCCGGGCCTTCAGTCCCACCTGTTTACACGTAGCCATCATATAATCCCACGCCACTCGATCGAAGGCCTTCTCCGCATCCGTGGACAGGAGAAGGCCTCCGATCTTCCCCAAATGAGCCGTCTGCATCAGCAAAAGTGTTTTAATAATGTTGTCTTTGGCCTCCCTCCCTGGCATAAAGCCAACCTGTTCCGGACCAATCAACTACGACAAAAGTGGGCTCAATCTATTAGCCAGGATCTTGGTCAGGATTTCGAGATCCAGATTTAGGAGTGATATTGGCCTGTAGTTCGCACACGATGATGGATCTTTATTAGGTTTGGGTATCACCGCTATATGGGCCGACAAAAACTCAGGAGTGACCCTCTGTGGCGAGGACAGGGAGTTCAAGGCCTTTTTTAGAGGGTTGGAGAGAATATCTAAAAAAGTTTTATAATAGATGGCTGAATAGCCATCTGGCCCTGGGCTTTTCCCTGTCTTTAAGTCGGTTATAGCTCGTTTAAGTTCTTCGTCTGAGATCTGTGCGTCAAGTGATATTGAGTCATGTTCCCCAAGGGTAGGGAGTCCGCTCTCTCGTAGAAATTCTCTAATAATTTGGGATCTATTTCCGTCCAGGTCCTTGGGTCTGTGTTGAGGGGGTAGGTTATATAACCCCATGTAATATTTATGAAAATGGGCCGCAATATCATCGTTATTTACATCTAGGGAACCCTCCGTATTTCGAATGCCATTGATCTGGCCGGAATTATGCTCTCTCAGGGCCCTGGCTAACAGTCTGCCTGCTTTATTTCCCCCTTCATAGTAGATCTTTTTTTTAAAGAAGAGCAGACGCTTGGCTTTAATGTGCATCAAGTCCTGTAATTGCTTCCTGGTGTTCAGTAAGTCTGTGGCCGTACGTTCGCATAATGTGCGCTTGTGCAATGTTTCGAGTCTGCCTATTTTCTCAAGTAGGCCTGTCATCTCTTTCTCCTGTTCCCGTTTACGTCTTGCCCCCAACTTGATTAGTACCCCCCTAATAGTACACTTGTGCGCTTCCCAAAGCACTAAAGGCTCTGTGTCAGGTAGATCATTAAGTGAGAAAAACTCTTGGAGAGCCGTCACAATCTGGGGCAGAATTATGGGGTCTGTCAGGAGGGAAGGGTTTAGTTTCCAAGTGTTGCTTTTCTGTCTCTGTTTACTGAAATCCATTGATACAGCAATGGGGGCATGGTCAGAAATAGCCTGTGTGCCGATTTTGGCTTCACTAATCGCCGGCAGGTCACGCTGTGTCACAAACAAATAATCAATGCAGGAATATTTATTGTGTGGGATCGAATAGTATGTATAATCCCTACCCTCTGGGTTTAGTAGGCGCCAAGAGTCTACTAATTGCAGGGTCTGTAAAAGTTTTTTGATCTTCTTCAAAATTTGAAATGTGACACAGGACCTACCCGTGGAAGTGTCCGCCAAAGGATCTAGTGGGATGTTAAAGTCCCCGCCTAGAATGATACAGCCCGATGCAAAGCCCTGTAACTCCCTCACCAGGTGTCTACAAAATTGAAGATGACTTGTGTTGGGGAAATAAACATTGGCCAGAGTGAGAGGTCTGCCCCTGTAAGAGCCTTTCAGAAAAATGTATCGTCCCTCTGGATCTGACACCGTCTCGGACACCTCAAAAGGGGTGTCCTTACCCAGGAGAATTGAAACACCCTTCGTCTTTGACAGGCTATTCGTTGCATGAAAAGCTTTCGTAAAAAATTTATTTGTCAGTCTGTGCGTCTGGCGAGAAACGAAATGCGTCTCCTGAAGGAAGACACATTGTGGCTTACCTCTTTGCAGTTCTCTAAGTACCGTGGTTCTCTTTTCTGGGATGTTCAGTCCCTTCACATTGAGCAAAATCACCATAGGCATGCGCCTCAATGTTGCGTAAGCCATTTATTTAGCTATGTGAATCAGTATCACTGGATAAATTTGTCAAGACAAATCCAACCTACAACGGTATGAAATACAAGATTAGTGGATATCAGTGTATAAACAACCCTCAAAAAGTCTATCTTACTCCTTGACTATGTATTTCAATAAAATGCTAATAGTAGAATATAGGTAAGACAGAGAGAGAGTGAAAGAGAGAAAGAAAGAGAAAAAAAAAAGGAAAATGGGGGGAGGGGGGTTAGATGGGGGGAGGCATAATAGGGGGTAGAAAGATAGGAACAGCAGAAAGGAGAGAGCTGTCCCCAGTTAGTAAGTAAATTATTATATAACCTCTGAGCCCAACCAACAGGGTGTTAAATTAGCCTCTCTTAGGATCGGAAAAATATCCCAGTCCAGAAAGGCTTGGTAGGAACGTGGGTCAGACCAGATAGCGTAACGTTCTATCTAAGGAGCCGACCAGATTATGCGGCTAATAACACAACAATACAAAAAAGAAAGATATACCCAGCAAACAACCAGACAATTCGGGTACAATAGTACCAACAAAGCTTGAAAATGTCAACTATAATTGCGCTGGGATAGGGGAGAGAATCAGCAAATTATCAACCAAATAATGATTTAAAAGTTTGTCATCAAAGCTCAACCTCTCACAAGGAGAGGGTCTACAGTATATTCGCAGCAGCCCACAACTGCAAGTCACTGTCCATCTGGGTTTGCGTTACATGTAACAAAAAGTTAAATAACAAGGTATGCCATTCCTCGGACCTCCATCAAGGATTAAGGCATCCTAATTCTGCTTGCCTTCTTCCTTTGCCATGAGTCCAGCAGTATAGATGGCCTCTTCGCCTGTGCCTGCTGTGGCATTTTTATTTGCCTGTCCAACATAGTATAACCGACCCACACTATAAGTGGGCAAAAATAATACAGCAAATGGGATGAAGGAACCGTCACCCGGAAAACAGAAGTGTATTAATGAGGCCCTATGCACTTGAAGGCTTGTGGCATGTCCTTCTAAGCTTTAGTAACTTATGAGGGCATTAAAGTAGTTCCCCAGGAACAGTGACTATCCATGGATCACTAAGTAAATTAGCCTTGGCCCTCCTCCCTGGACCTGGATGGTGTGGGTCTGGAGTTAGGAGTCCCCATGGAGGAATGGCTTCCTTTGTTGTTCCTCAATCGCTTTGTCAGGCGTTTTTCCGGGGTAGATAGAGGTGAGCTGGGAGGGCTCTTGTTACCCAGCGGCATCTGAAACTCCTGATACCAGTCAGGTAGAGACACCAGGTCTATATGCAGGGCCTCACAAAAATCTGGAAGGTCTTGGGGGGTACGAAGAGAGATCTGTTTACCTCCCTGCATGACTACCAGTGCGAAGGGAAAGTGCCATGTGTACCGGATCTCTTTTTCCCTGAGGACATCAAGCAGGGGGCGCATAGCTCTTGTGTTACGCAATGAGATTTGTGATAAGTCCTGAAAGAGCATAATGGAGGCTCCGTTGAAAATTATGCGATCATTCCTCCTGGCTCTTCTCATTATATCCTCCTTGAGGGGAAAGCTCTGGAGGCAACATATAATGTCCCTGGGGGGTGCCGAGTCGGGGCCCTTCGCCCTGAGTGCTCTGTGCGCTCGTACCAAATCTATTGCAGTGTCTTCTTGTCTGTCTAATAGGCTGTTAAAAAGTCTCTGCAACGCTGGGACAATTTGTTCTGATTCCACAGATTAGGGTATCCCCCGTACCCTAATATTGTTCCTCCTCCCCCTGTTGTCCAAATCTTCCAAATGGCGATTCATTTCAATAAAGTGTGATGAGTGCACCTCAGCCACTGACTCTAGGGCCCGTATCTCCTTATCCCTTCGCTTCCCTGCCGCCTCCGGTGCCGAGATCTTTTCCGTGAGGACAAGCAGATTGGATTTTAAATCCATGATGGCAGCTGAAAATGTGGACTTTATGTCTGCTGCAAAGCCCGACATATGTTCATATGTGAGGGGTTTGGAGGGGTGTGAGAGACTCCTACCTGCGTCTTCAGTAGCGGACTGCGAGTCTTCACTGAAATCCTCCTCCTCGCCATGTTCCTGCACCATCTTGTCCGGCCCGCTCTGTCTCTGCATGGATTGAGAACAGAAGATTTCATTGATATTCCATGCGGTACCGTTGGACAGGGTCCGCCGGGCGCTGGAGTGAGGGGTGAGCTGGATTTTCCTACCGATAGCAGGCTGCTAGTGCTTGACGATATAGTCTCTTTGCCGATTCTCTCCCTGAACTCAGCTAGTGCGCCGCCATCCTCGCCGCTGGCTAAGCCACGCCCCCCGTAATATGTCTTTCTTATACTTTTTGTCAAAATCTTAATAACAAGATTAAAACAGGAAAAATCCAGTTCGCTCAAGCATTATATTTCAGGTAAAGGCGGAGTGTCCCCCCATGGGTTTGCTTTCATCCACTTGTTTCATTCACCCCTAGGTACTCCCAATGATCCAGCTGCATGTTTCATAACATAAAATGAATAAAAAATAAATAAAAAAATGTGGCCTATACCTTTAGCGGTTTCAATTTTTATAAAGCAATTAAAGCAATAAAATATTAGACTTGTGCACAACTGAAAATTTAGTTTCGTTTTGTTTTCATTCAAAAAATACATTAGTTCAATCTGTTATATTTGTTATGTTACGTTAATTCATTTTTGAATAATTTGTTACTTCAGTAGAGTGTCGATATTCTTTATACCAAATCGATTCATTTTGTATGGGGCTTTGCTGGGCATAGTGAAGATTCCTGGAGTAGGATTAAGGGCCCATTCACACTATGTGCAATTACCTGTGTTTTCACTTACTGGATGAATGCAGAGGTAACTGCAATGAAACATAGAAAACAATATGTGTTTTCTATGTGTTATGTGCACACTAAAAATTATATAGAGTTTATATGCTTTCCAGAGATGTGCGTTAAAATGCAACTTGTTTTTTTTTTTTTAATAGAAAGTGGAAACAGAGCCGCACACCATTGCCTTTATTCAGTGAAGCTGGTTTCCAAAACAGCCCTGCCTTAGGCCATGCCCCTCTGGTGCATTTCTGTTTCAATATTTTTATTGAAGTTTCAAGAATTATAACAAGCCATGGTTTGCCCATGCAGGGGTGACATCGAACAGGCATGTAAAGAAACAGCGTATGAACATGTAATGAGTAACATAACAGTAAACTGTTACCAGGACCATAAGCCTCTATTCACACCTGGGTGTTCCAGAATTGCGGGTGATTCTATCCCCGATTCCAGAATCGTGACAAAACGAGGGACACGTTTGCAAAGCTATTACTTCTAATGGAACCTCAATTGGGGTGTGATTTTGCCACGATTGTCACGCGATAAATCACACTGCAATTGCGCCATATTGCAACTTGTGATGCTGTCGGCCAATAAGAAGCTCCTGCTCCTTTTTGAGTGGCAAAATCACACTGTGATTGGGGTACCATTAGAAGTAAGATTTTGGAATGCCCAGGTGTAAATGAAGCCTAAAGGATCAGCTTAAAAAATAGGCAGCTATCACAGGCTTGATTACTCTGTTCCCTGGAGGACAGCAATCTACATTGATAGCCTCCATATCAGTAATGAAGGGAAAAGGGAGGAAGCAGAGAAAGAGAAAAAAAGAGAGCGGAAGAAGAGAGAAGAGGAGAAGGGGACCAAGAGAGTGCCCTCCGGTGCATTTCATCCCAATTGGTCTTAGTAGTAGAGTATATATTGGGGTAAAACGCATCAGGGGTGCAGCCTAATTCATCAACTGTGTTTTGAAAGCCAGCTACACTGAATATGGCCTATGGTGTACATCTCTGCTTTCAAATTTTGCTACACATAGTGAGTGAGACGAGCACTTGATAGCTGGCACCTGATGTTGTAACAGGACCTGAGGAGCCGTTTTAGTGCCGGTTCACACTATGCGGTGCAGGGACCGCATGTTATTTTGAACAGGATTCACACCGCATTCCTGTCCAAATCACATGTGATTCTTCAGCAGTGCGATTTGAGCCATTACTCTCTATGGCTCAAATCGCACGGAATCTGTAACAAAAATGTGCAGCACCCTTTTTTTGGTCGCACAGGATCACACTGTGTATTGCAAACCAATTTTGGGGTATCGTTAACTTAGCATACACACCCTTAGCGGTTCACATGAACGGGGTGCAGATTGGATGCGATGCGGAATCTGCACAGAATTAGTAGCAAATTTGCACAGCATCAGTGGGAACTGGCACTGACAGGGCTTTGAGTGATGCAGTTTATTGTTGGACCTTTACATGTTTGCATTTTTTCTGACAGTCAGGCACAAAACCACACACAAATGTACTGCACCACAAAGCACCTTTCATTCATAACAATTAGATCAGAGGAAACATACCTTTGAAAAAAAAAGAACTATGCAGAAAAACTCACATAAGTGTGCACACAAACATGCAGAAATGCACATAAAAAATGTGCAGAAACGCATGTAACTGCAGGCCAACAGAAAAATGTTTTTACAGCTTTTTTATGTGCATTATAGTGGTAAGGGTTCCTAAAGGTAAGTATTTAGATACAGTATGTTGGAAGCACTGAAGGAGTAAGGCTAAACTTTAACCTTCACTAATTGTAAAGATAACCTTTAACCACTTACTGACCACCCTGTAGCAATTTTACTGCTGCAGTGCTGCATGTGTGCGCTGGATCACCTATATATACGTGATCCAGCACATCCAGGTAGCGGATGCGAATGTGCGTCACGGTCGGGGGGGAGCTAATCAGTGGGTACTGCGGACTTGATGTTCGCTGGCACCTGATGATCATCCTGCAGAGACACAGAATGGTGGTCTGCCTATGTTACAAGGCAGATCACCATTCTGACAGGAGGAAAGGCATGGATCATGTGCCTCTACAAAACAGGGATTCATGTCTTCCCCTAGTAAAAGCACCTCCCACACTGTACAAGGACACAGGCTAGGCACACATTTAACCCTTTGATTTCCCCTGATGTTAACCCCATTGTCATTAGTACAGTGACAGTGCATATTTGTGCAGTGTCACTGGTCCCCAAAAAGTGTCAAAAGTGTCAGAGTCCGAATGCCCAATATCAACGCCCCGCTATAAGACACTGATCGCTGTCATTACTAGTAAAAACTACTAGTAAAACTACTAGCAAAAAATAAATAAATAAAAATGAATAAAAATATCCCATATTTTGTAGACACTATAATTTTTGCACAAATTAATCAATATACGCTTATTGTTTTTTTTTTTTACCAAAAATACTATATGTAACAGAATACACACAGCTATAAGTTGCTGATCGCCGCCATTACTAGTAAAAAAATAAAAAAATAAAAATGAATAAAAATATCCCATAGTTTGTAGACGCTATAACTTTTGCACATACGAATCAATACACGCTTATTGTTTTTTTTTTACTAAAAATACTGTATGTAGCAGAATACATATTGGCCTAAATTTATGAAGAAATTATATTTTTACATTTTTTTTTGTTTTTCTTTTGAAATTGTCTTTTGAAATTTTTATTATTTTTCTTTTGAAATGGTCTCTCATTTTATGTTCATAACGCAAAAACAAAACGCACAGGTGATCAAAAGAAATCGCTATTTGTGTGAAAAAAAGCATAACATTTTTATTTGGGTACAGCGCCGCACGACCGCGCAATTGTCAGTGAAAGTAACGCAGCGCCGTATCACAAAAAAATGGCCCGGTCATGAAGTGGGGTGAATCTTCTGAAGCTGAAGTAGTTAAAGTCCAACTCCAACAACAGCTTTTTTTTTGGATAAAGTTGAAAAGCAACAGTTTTCCAAAGCTATATGTGTTAAATTTGTAAAGATTGAAGGATGTTGAGGGTATTTCTAAATCATTTTCTGTATAGTTTTTATGGATGTTAATACCTATGAAATAGACAGGAGATGAGTGATTCTCCCTCACTTTGTTTCTGATTGACAATGACACCCATCAGATAGCAGGGAAATGATAAGCGATCTCCTGAATAAGGACCCAGACATCAATATAACGTTTTTGTCTCTTAGCATGTCTGCTGTCATCTAACATCCTATTCTTTCAAATCAATGACTCTACCTACGGAAGTTGCTAGTATAAGCAGACAATTCATTCAAATCCTTAGTATCTGTCTGGTGCTTAGCAGTTGAATGTTTTCAATATCCGTGCAGTTTTCATGTACTTGTCATTTAAGCACTGCCAGTGAAGAGCAGCAATGTTAGTGGTTGCAGCAATGTGTACGACGTAAAGTACCCCAACTGGTCTGCTGTAAACACACTGGATTCATTCTTTGCAGATTAACAATACACTTGTGTGTGCAGATTCCTCAGCGCTTTAGCACACTGTGCCTTTTGAAGAATTTGCTTTTTACAGCTAAGCTTTCAGAGGCCAGTACACCTTATCACACTTTCACATGCTTTCATTCTGGAGCAAAAAAATAAAAAAAAAAGCAGCCTGTCAGGGCTTGTGCCAGTTAAATCCAAGCTCTCAGGGGATTTTTATTTATTTTTTTGGCGTCAGATTAGATGTTGAAATCATGCAGTGTACTTGGGGTCTGCCGTGAATGTCTGTGGAACTTTTAATGAGGCTAATCCCACAGCACTACATTCCAAGTAGCTAATGGGCTCAGGTGCAGTGCAGAGTCTGCCATCAGTTCAGGAAGAATGGAGTGGCTTGTGCGGTGGGCGGTCGCGTTATTTGAATAACGGTCAGCAACAGAGTACCATGGAGGACACACACTTCAGAGGACTGACTGCCTTTGGTGCTCACGGTGCTTGCAACTCAGGTAAAAATGTTCTTTTTTTTTAAACACTAACTCTTACTAAACAGAATGTTGTTCTTCAGCTACAGAATAGTAGATTCAATATAACATAAAACTGTAAAAAATATTTATTTAAGCAGCAAAAAAACTTCTAAAATACTGAAAAGTGACATTTTAAATAATCACCTAAATTTACCATGATTTAGTTTACTATTAAGGCAACTTAACATACCTTTACACCTTACATAGCCACTAAGGGTGATTTACAATAGAAGTGGTGAATGTTCACTGAACAATACAAATGCTCTCTTAGTAAATAAAACTCTACAATACTGAACATTTTCATTTAAAATGATCACTTAACTTTACAGTGATTTAGTTTACTATTGAAGCTACTCAACATACTTTTACACCTTACATAGTCACTAAGAGTGATTTACTATAGGAGTGGTGAATGCTCACTGAACAATATGAATGCTCGCTTAGTAAATAAAACTCTAAAATACTGTAAAATGTCATTTAAAATGATCACTTAACTTTACAGTGATTTGATTTACTAATGAAGCTACTTAACATACCTTTACACCTTACATACCCACTATGGATGATTTACTATAGGAGTGGTGAATGTTCACTAAACAATATGAATGATCTTTTAGTAAAAAACTCAAATTCTAAAAAAAATTAATAAAAAATAATCACTTTAATTTACAGTGATTTTGTTTACTAATGAAGCAACTTAACATACCTTTACACCTTACATAGCCACTAAGGGTGATTTACAATAGGAGTGGTGAATGTTCACTGAACAATACAAATGCTCTCTTATTAAATAAAATTCTAAAATACAGATTTTTTTTATTTAAAAGTATCACTTAACTTTACAGTGATTTGGTTTACTAATGAAGCTACTTAACATACCTTTACACCTTACATACCCACTATGGATGATTTACTATAGGAGTGGTGAATGCTCACTGAAGAATATGAATGATCTTTTAGTAAAAAACTTGAATTCTAAAAACATTTAATCAAAAATAATCACTTCAATTTACAGTGATTTTGTTTACTAATGAAGCTATTTAACCCTACATACTCACTAAGGGTGTATTTTCTATAGGGGTGGTGAATGTTCCCTGAACAATATGAATGCTCTCTTATTAAATAAAATTCTAAAATACAGATTTTTTTTATTTAAAAGTATCACTTAACTTTACAGTAAATTAGTTTACTATTGAGGCTACTCAACATACATTTACACCCTACATACCCACTAAGGGTGTATTTACTATAGGAGTGATGAATGTTCAATGAACAATATGAATGCTCTCTTATTAAATAAAACTCTAAAATACAGATTTTTTTTCATTTTAAATTAGCACTTAACTTTACAGTGATTCAGTTTACTATTGAGGCTACTCAACATACCTTTACACCCTACATACCCACTAAGGGTGTATTTACTATAGGAGTGGTGAATGTTCAATGAACAATATGAATGCTCTCTTAGTAAATACAACTCTAAATACTAAAATACTGTAAAATGTAATTTAAAAGGATCACTTAACTTTACAGTGATTTTGTTTACTAGTGAAGTTTCTTAACATAACTTTACACCTTACATACCCACTATGGGTGATTTACTATAGGAGTGGCAAATATTCACTGAACAATGCCAATGCTCTCTTAGTAAATAAGACTCTAAAATACTAAAAAATTCATTTTAAAATTATCACTTTAACTTTACAGTGATTTCGTTTACTAATGAAGCTACTTAAAATACCTTTACACCATACATACCCACTATGGGTGATTTACTATAGGAATGGTGAATGTTCACTGAACAATATGAATGCTCTTTTAGTAAAAAAAACTCAAATTCTAAAAAAATTTTATAAAAAAGAATCACTTAAATTTACAGTGTTTTTGTTTACTAATGAAGCTACTTAACATACCTTTACACCCTACATACCCACTAAGGGTGTATTTACTATAGGAGTGGTGAATGTTCCCTGAACAATATGAATGTTCTCTTATTAAATAAAACTCTAAAATACTGATTTTTTATTTATTTAAAATTACAACTTTACAATGATTTAGTTTACTATTGAGGCTACTCAACATACCTTTACCCCCTACATACCCACTAAGGGTGATTTATACTATAGTAGTAGTGAATGTTCACTTAACAACATGAATCTGAGTGCTCTCGTAAGCTGGCCATACATTATACAATTTTCTTGTTCAAATTTCTTTAGATTTACCTTCAGCTATGTAGTGTGAGGGCCTGCCTGATTTGTATACAAATTTAAAGTGTTTAGGTTTGACCTCGAATTATATGATTTTTGGAAATCAAAAATAATATGTATAATGCATGGCCAGATATAGGAAATGCGGTGAAGCTCTGTTCCTGTAAATGTCCAATCATGTACAAGTGACTTACTGAAAAAACAAAAAAAAGATATTGCCTTGCATAGGATTGGTTGATTGCAATGAGCCCAGCTTCCTCCATTAGATCAACCCCATTGTCTGATACTAACCATTCCGACAAAGTTAAAATACAATTAGGTATTATATGAGATACAATTGATTGTAAAGGATAACATTGCAATATAAAAAAAGCATGTCTAAAATTTGGGATAAAGTTTTACTATATATGAAAATTGCTCCTAATGTAGGTGCATGGATTAGCACAGCATCACTGATCACAGTCTTTACTGCAATAATGAACATCTATTTAACTACAGTGGAATGTTTAGGTTGGCCCTCCCGCTGTGGACCTGTACATTTGTTAACCTGTAGATGAAAATGTCACTTTGTATGGTCAACTAATAATATTTATACAATAAGGATTATTAGATGTTCTTAAAGCATGGTGGTGTAGACGTATTGTTAGAATATACAGGCATACCCCACTTTTAAGTACACAATGGGTTTTATTTACTAAAGCTGGAAAGTGCAGAATCAGGCTCACTTCTGCATAGAAACCAATGAGCTTCTAACCCCAGCTGGTTTCTATGCAGAAGTGAGCCTGATTTTTCACTTTCCAGCTTTAGTAAATAAACCACATTGTGTACTTAAAAGTGGGGTATGCCTGTATACAACTCTTGGATGAATGAACTATGTCAGGAATGCTCATAGAAGAAGCAGCTTCAGCTATTTCTAAGCAGAAGTTACTTTCTGAACTTGATTTACTAAGGTCATGGTCACGTTCCCAGCGTTGGTGAAAAATGTTCATGCTCCCTCACCATCAAAATCATGCTCACTTAGACTATGTCATCTATTTATGGTTATGTTCATATGCATTGGCACAGGTGCATTGACGCTTGATCTGTGAGAATAAACTTATCAATTTAATATAATAGTTAATGCTTAACCACTTCATTACAGGTCATTTACACCCCCTTCCTGCCCAGGCCAATTTTCAGCTTTCAGCGCTGTCACACTTTAAATTACAATTGTGCGGTCATGCAACACTGTATCTTAAAATATAGATCAGTCCTGATGTACTTATTTCCCTAGGGGACTGAAAATGCCAGGTCAGTACAAATACCCCGCTCCCCAAAAAAATAACCCCTTTTTGGAAAGTAGACAAGATATTTAGTATGAGGCATGGTGAGTTTTTTTGAAGTTGTAATTTTGTTGTCACAATCTTTTCTATACATACTGTCACCAGTACAGTGCAGCGCCATCATATAACTGGTGTGGTGGTGATCAGGGTCACTGACTGGTGACAGTATGTAAAAACAAATATATATATATATTTTATCTTTTTTAAGATTATTTTTCCACATACTGTGGCCAGAACAATACAGTGTTACTATGGTAATACTGTACTACTTTGGGGGAGGTGATCAGGATTTTCTTTTACACACTAAAATTGCTTGTAACAAAGATAACCACTGTTATAAGAAACCATTTTTATGAATGAAATCCATTCATTTAGTTAGCTAATCACCTGGTACAGATGGGCTGTGATTGGTCCTATCTGTACCATGTAATCACTATGACCAATCACAGAGATCAGGACAATAGCACACAATGAACGGTATGCATGGAATCCATTCATAGTGTACAATTACCATGTGATCTGCTGTGATTGGTCACAGTGTACAGGCATCGGTGCGGTACAATGATCTTTCATCCACTGCATACAGTGGACACAGCAGGTGACAGGTAATGCCACAGTGCCATCCATGGGGTGTGCACAAGGCGTGATCCTGAGAAGATGTCATATGATGTCCACCCAGGATGGGAGAGATCCCACCTGGCCATCATTTGCCTATATGGCAGGCAGGAGGTGACTAAAGTGATTGTAAACCCCTATTTTTTTAAAATAATAAACATCTCAAGCTTACCTGCTCTGGGCAATGGTTTTGCACAGAGATGCCGCAGTCCGCCTTTTCTGGGGTAGCCCACCGACACTCCAGGCTCCTCCTCCCCCGACCGAGTGTCCACTCTAGCAAGCCGCTTTCTATAGGGGCACTCATGCAGGCTCGCTTCCGAGTCAGGCTCTGTGTGTCCATAGACAAACTCCTTCCTTACTTGCTATGATTGACAGCAGTGGCAGCCAATGAGTCTATAAAGAGGGAGAGAGCCGCTAGTCTCATGCACATCGCTGGATCAAGATCGGGCTCAAGTAAGTATGGGGGGCTGGGGGTGAGCTGTACTCAGAAGTTTTTTATATATATATATATATATATATATATATATATATATATATATATATATATATAGTAAATAAATATGTAGACTATAAAATAAAAAATGTAAATAGTCTATTTATGTGTAAATGTACATATGTATACTTAGATACATTCTTCCATTTTACGGTCCGTCCATGCAACTGAATTTCAGGATGCCCCTTTTGCATAATGTATCCTTTAACCTTAGTAGATGACTAGGTGATTCTATGCTTTATATTTGTATTGTATTTTGTTAATTTTTGAAGCCATATTGTGAATACTTTTCTTGTTTCTGGGTCGGTGAGGGTTCCTACTCACAGATGATATTTTTATATATTGAACTATGTGAAAGGATTTAATAAAACCTTAAAATAAACTAAAACAATCCTTCATTTACTATTACTATTTTTTTAACCTTATTTATTCAATTAATTTAGTCATTGCACTTGATATGAATGTTGAATGCTGCCTGATCCATGGATTTTAATAGAGCAAGATTATTCAACATGTGTTGTAAGATTCTTTCAGCGTCGCTGATGAAAAACCACCCCCTCATTTCAGGTGTTTTACCTTAATTCTTTCTGTGGCCATTTGATAAATAGGAGGGTTAGCCTTTACTAGAGTGAGCAATACCCAGGATTCTCATGAGTAAAGCTTCAGTTCCTGTATTTCTTTAGGTGTAGATGAGCCTTAGAAAATATCCCAACAAAAGTTAAACCACTATTGCAGTGGCTGCCTGGAATTTCAGCTCAGTGTAGACGTCTGAGAAAAGCAAAAAAGTTTTTTTCTACATGTTACTGGTGTTGTGGCATTTGAATTTTTTTGACAACTTTAGAAAATCACAGCATCTGCAGAATTAGATGAACAGCTAATTTTAGTAGCATAAACATAAATATTGGCTTTAACTCAAATTCATGAAAGAAAAATCTGCCAGTAGCTGCCAGAGAGATGGCTTAGAAGAATAGCTAGATACACAAATGCATATATTAGGAGTAACTTAGGACTTAGAAATATTTTGATGGTGTAAGCTCCCCAGGCAGATATTCATATGCATGCCAGCAGAATGTGGAATCATAAATATTCATAAACGTTCCTTTTATTTTTTATTGATTAGTTTATATTATTATTTCGTTTTTTAAATTCAACAACATAAATTGCCATTTTTCAAATATAGTCCGAAGAAAATAATTATATTGTTATTTATCTTTTTAAGTGGAGTGGTAGAACATAAAACAATGAAATATTAAATGCTGATATGTTTAATTTTTTACTTCACTTTAAGCAAACATATCCAAACTTATATTATCTGGGACAATTAGGAATAATAGTAAAAAAAATAAATAAAAACAAATAAACCATTGTCAAATATTTGTATCCAAAACTAGTCCAAAACGAATGTTTGCTTAGTCCTGAGGGGGGGGGGGGGGGGGGTTGTATGTATGTTGAAATAGGCTATTAAAACCAAAAGGTTGTGTGTTCAGGTTTCTTATTCACTTTTATTAAATGAAGGTAAAGTAACCTTGCTGCATTGTTTATAGTGCTGTAATAAATACTTTGTCCCTAATTTTTCAAGCTGCAATAGTATGTAATGCACCTTAACACTAAGCTGAAAAGGCTTTCATTTTATCACGCCTTCAAGTGGAACTATGGGCAAAGTCAGAAATGATGTATATGATGTCTGTCATTAGCATAAATGCAACCGTTTTCGTTTTTGAGTGCCCATAACGGTTTTATTACCTGTTGATACTGCCAGGACATCTATTATTTTTCCACATCCTGTGACAAGATGACAATTCTTTTCATTTTGCTATGAAATCATCCAGCAATGTTTTAAACCTGTGGATTGGGAAGTCTTTGATTAACTCCTGAATGTTGAAGGTAAAAAATACACTTTAGCACCCCAAACCAGTTTTGCAACTTTGACATGCATTAATAAAACTGTACATATATTTGAAACTACTTAAAGTTATTGTAAAGTCTCATTTAAAAAATAAAAATAAATAACAAACATGTAATATTATGCAGTTGGTTTTGCACAGAGCAGCCCTGACCCTCCTATTCTCGGGTGCCTCTTTGCTGCTCCTGGCCCTCCCTCCTATCGAGTGCCCCCACAGTCAGCAGATTCTTATGGGGGCACCCGAATCACAGGTCCATGTGTCCATTTAGAGACAGAGCCCTGACTCAGCCCTGCCCCACCCCCTCTCTCCGCTGATTGGCTGACTGACTTTGATTGACAGCCACAGCCAATGGCACCGATGCTGTGTCTCAGCCAATCAGGAGGAGTGTCCCAGATGACTTAGACATTCGTGTACATCGCTGGATAGAGATGGGGCTCAGGTAAGTAATTAGGGGGGTGCTGGGGTGGCTGTTACACACAAAAGGTTTTTTTTTATATCTTAATGCATAGAATGCATTAAGATAAAAATCCTTCTGCCTTTACAACTCCTTTAATGTATCTTGGTGAATTATACCTTAATGTATTCAGGACACAGTGTACCTTAATATGTTAGTCAATTTTTTTTATTATATTATAAAAAAGCTGGCCAAATAAACCAAAAAGGTGTTTTTAATTTTAGCTGTTTATTTCTTATTATTATAATAACCCACCATCAAAGAACAAGACAAAATAAATTCTCCTACTCCCAACGCTAATGGTGATACCCCATATGGGTAAATTATTTGTTGCTTACGCCCATAGTATGGCCCGGTAACAATAGTGCACATTTTTATTTTGATTTCCTCCTACATAAACACACCAATACTTAATTTAAAAAAACAACAACTTTTTTTTTAATACTAGTTAAAACATACTGACACTGACACCAACCCTGACACTAAAGCAAACTATATGATGCCCTGAACTAACTATTATATCTTTATTTTCATTTATGTTTCACAAAACCTTTTTTTTTAGTCATCCACTAGGGAGAAGATAAAGAGGCTATGCATATTTTCCTCCTTGCCAATGAGAAATAGTAGAGGGGCAGGTTCTATTCACAGTGATTACTGTGATTGGCTATCATTAGACCCAAAGTTGTCAATGACATCTCAGACTTGGTACTGGGCTGAGCACACTTTCAGCACAAACACAGGTACACATTTATGTGGGCCACTTCTGTGATGCTGCATATATGTGTTACACGGATGGAGACAGGCTAACATGTAGTTTTAAGAGACAATAAACTACGCCTAATTCCTGAATGTTTTAAGCAGTTAAAGCAAATTATTGCTAGTTTTTATTTCTTTTGGAAAAAAAGATTTAAACCATATGAACAAGTGCAGACCAGACGCAGGTGCCAATTTGACTGCTGTGTGGGTGCAGCAGTGTCCCTGAATGCATCCCATGTGAGCAAAGATGGCCTTTTGCACATGTGTATGGATAAGTATGTCTGTATGAATGAGACCCAAGAGTACTGTAGATGGATCCAAGTAAATATTCAGCTGATTAAATGGTTTATAATAATTTTGAAAATTGTGGTTTCTTTAAAAACATATAATTTTTAAATATATAAAAACATTTAAACAATATCAAGGTAAAATAATTAATTAATATAGATTGTCAGAAGAAGG